>NC_082673.1:78487127-79824627 GCF_025265405.1 Mesoplodon densirostris | reverse complement strand
CTGTAGGACTCTGTACAACGAAGAGTTCTTTGTTGTAGAGATACATGAATAATAAGATCATGGAACTGGGTTCATGGTGCCAATATAGAGCCAGAGCTGATGAGATACTAGCTGCATCTGATGAATGCTTTCTGCTTTTTATAACACTTTCACTCTGTATCATGTAAACAGTGAGCATAGTACATCACTCCCAGAGGAAGGGAGAACAGGTGTGTTCTCTCCATTGGAGAGATGAAGGTGGTGGGGTTAAAAAAGAAGTTGAGAAACTTGCTAACTATTACTAGAGCTAGGACAAGACACCAGGACTCCTGTGTCTCACGGTTATTTTTTGTTTTGTTTTGTTTCTTTGCGGTACGCGGGCCTCTCACTGTTGTGGCCTCTCCTGTGGCGGAGCACAGGCTCCGGACGTGCAGGCTCAGTGGCCATGGCTCACGGGCCCAGCCGCTCCACGGCATGTGGGATCCTCCCGGACCGGGGCACGAACCTGTGTCCCCTGCATCGGCAGGCGGACTCTCAATCACCGCGCCACCAGGGAAGCCCTGCTCACGGGTTTTTATAGAACATTTTTCTCTCTCCCTGAGATGCCTTTTCATATTTTCCCGGCCCTTTAAGTTTACAGACTGTGGTCACTGACTTTATTTGAAGGTTCTCCATCCCCCTCAGTGCGTCAACTCCTAGTTATACCACAAAATCCAGCCCTTTGTCCACACATCTTAAATCTTTACTAAACCCCTTAAACTATAAACAATCTTAGACTATCTGGGATTTCTTCAGCTCATTTAAACAAAATGGAAATAATGCTATTTCTCATTACATAGGAATGTTGAGACAATTAAGATATGGTGAGGGCCCAACACATAGAAGGCTTTCCATGAGTGATTATTAATTAGTGGACACTATCATAAAGAGTTCAGTGGACACTGGGGTGGGGAAAAGGCACTGTGAGGACTTCAGCTCTAACCTTGGGGATATTCTTGTTAGCACTGCAGACTTGTTTTCCTCCTGTCATCTAAATGGCAAATCTTGGCCTGCCCAAGATCAGTAGGAACACACAGTGCTTGTGCTCCGTAATTGCAACATAAAAACAACAAGGCTCAGGTGGCTTCTCGGCCAAAGCCATTCCAAATGTCTCTGCCCCTTACTTAATCGCAGTGATAAATACCATGTAAAGAGCTGAGGCTAAATGCCAAATGCATAAACCAGCTGGATAGCAGCAAAAACACGAGCTATTAGGCCCTTCTTTCTGATGCCTGGGGGAGCTTACCTGCTCTTCTTTTTCAATAGGCACCACAGTTGGAGTACTGTTCGATGTGTTTCGTAAGTCAGCATAGCAACAGCAGGGATATATATATTTGAAGTATTCTGCATCCAAACATCTCTCTAAGTGCTTTTAATACCAGCTTATAGCACACCAACCAGCAGGAGTTGGTATTTAATAACAGAGCTAACAAGAGGTTCCGTGTCCCAGAAAATTCCACCTGTTTCCAGTGCTGACCAGGTGCAAAGCATTTTCATGAGATTCTCTCCAAGACCTCCTGAGCACCTGTGAAAAGTGGGTATTACAGTCGCATCCTAGACACTGGGGAACTGAGACCAAGGTTGAGCAGCCAACAGTGGCAATGTGGGTAGCCAATAACAAGGCAGAGCCTATGTCTCCTGACCCCCACTTGCACGACCTTGACACTGTAGTGTGGTTGTCTTTGTCTTCTATACAAATTCCTGTCTCCCTGATGCAATCACGCACATCCTGGGGACTGTGGAAGAGTGTGCTAAGGTGCCTGCCACGGGAACTCAGCCACCACCCAGTGTAGCGATTTTCTTTCTTTTTTTTTTAGATCATTATCTGTAAAATAAATTTTATTGAGAATCCTATTATGTAAGATAGATCCAAATGGGACTCAGCTTCCTTCATTATAAATTTTGGGAGGAGTCATGTCTGGCCTGTCAGCAGCATCCTGGCTCCTCCCCACTGTGGCCTGGAATGGTCCCCTGCTTGGAGCACAGTTTGAAAACCACTGGTTTGAACCAATCCCCAAAGTTTACAACTGAGGAAACTGAGTCCTAGAAAGAGAAAAGGACTCAGCAAAAGTCAACTTTTTGAAAGTCTTCAGAGCACTTTTACTTTCATTCACACATGTAACTCTGTTTGTCCTGTGTCATCGTAACATTACGTTATGAGGAGACAGTCTGCAATTTCCCCAGCCCCACATAAAGAGTAAGAACTGGAGGTGGGATTCTAACCCAGGGCTTCCGACTCCAGCTCTGCACCTTCTCACCACTCCACAGCTGCATCCCAGGCCTCTCATGAGGAAGCAAAATTATGTCTCATTAAAACAAAACTTCACAAAGACCCAGAACCGCTCTGTAAGTTCTGAAGCACCCAGACTCTAAGTATTTATTAAACAGGCATCACTTCACTGGTTCATATTCTAGATCACGTTCTCAGAGTTTTAACTCAGCCCTGCGAACATTCCTTGTGTTTTCCCCTCCTCCTAGGCCATGCAGGTGAAATAATTATACTTCATGTAGTTAATCTGTACCTGCTATTGCTCAGCAAGTTTATCCTTTCCATGCAGCTTAGAGGAAGGATGTCTTGGGGGAGGCAGGGTTGGGGGAGCAGGTTAGGGGAGAGAAGAGAAGTATGAGTTTACAGTTAACCAGGGAGGTAGCAGTGCAGCAAGAGAGCAAAGCAAGTGCAAACAAAGAAGAGGAGAGTAAGGGAGGATGCATCCTAAGTGCCTCCTAGCCTGGCACTTTGCAGATGTGGTCCCTGTGGGACTTGCCAGGTGCTGCATCTGAGCAGCTGAGTCTTCTGTTGTCTTGGCTGCTGAAGAGCAAGACATGTGTTGTGCAAGCTCTGCCATCCTTTGTCTATTTATTCCAGAACTCTGATGGGCTTAAATTTAAGGAGTGACTTTTTAAAAGAAATGTAAATCAATTCTCGCAGGTAGCAAGTCACCATCTATCCGTCTCTCCAGCCATCCTTTACATCACTCACTCATCCATTCACCCCTTGCTTTCTATAAATATATACTGAGTGCATATAAAGATATGTACTATGCTAAGGGCTACAAATACAATAATGATTTCAGCTGAATATGAAAGCTAAGGCTTACTGGGTGCTTATTACAACACAACCACTGTACTGAGCATGGACTATTATCATGAATGCTCCAAATCCCCATGATAATATTATCACCATTTTACAGATTTAAAAACACAGAGGTATATCACCCAAAGTCATGCAGCTAATAAGTGGCAGATCCTGCATTCACTCCCAGAGTTCAAGCATTTAACCATCATGCTAGACAGAGAGACTTCACGGTTTAATCCAAGAATAGTAATGGTGGACCCCTGTAATAACCTTTCTTCCCCTGTATTAGTTTTCCATATCTGTGTAACAAATTACCACAAAATTAGCTGCTTAAAACAATACACATTTTAAAAATTTTATGGTTTCTGTGGGTCAGGAGTCAGGGCACAGCTTATCTGGGCCCTCTGCTCAGGTTCTCACAAGGCTGCAATCAAGGTATTGGCCAGAACTCAACAATCTCTGGGATTTCTATGAGCCTATGGAAAATTCCACAATGTGTGCACTAGTCACTTGATCACACTTCAGTCTCATGTCATTATTTTAATAGAACTTTTTACTGCTCTGCCCATGTTCTCTTTTCTACTCATGAGCAAGAGTTCTGTGCAGGTTCTAGAAGTCTGCACTCTTTCTTCAGTGCCAACTTTTCATTATATTATGCCTCTTGCCTCAAGTTTCAGGTTGTACCCACTCTATGCCTTATTCCACAACCTACAGAGCTTAACACTTTGGGACAGATCTTGCTGCAACAATATGTGGTGTATACGTGTGTACGTGTGTATGTTTGTGTGTGTTCAGTGATGACAAAAATAAAAGCTATACGTTGGTCAAGATTTGGCAGCACATCTGTCAAGTAATAACTCAGTACATGTATTAGTTAGCTATTGCTGAGTAACAAGCCTTTCCAAAACAACAGGCTACTTAGCCTATGATTCCATGGGTTGAAAGAAAATTAAGTTGTGCTCAGGTGGGCAGTTGTTCTGATCTTCACTGATCTCTGCTGGGTTTACTCATGGATCTGTAACTAGTTCATGGATCAGCAAGTAACTGATCTAGGTTGGATTAAACTGGAATGACTCAACATTCTCTCTTCTATTCTTCAGGTAGCTGTCCCTGCTACTCTTTCACTTGGAGGCACTGCTACTTCCCCATTAAAAAATTCATAGGAGAGACTTCCCTGCTGGCGCAGTGGTTAAGAATCCGCCTGCCAATGCAGGGGACACAGGTTCGAGCCCTGGTCCGGGAAGATCCCACATGCTGTGGAGCAACTAAGCCTGTGCACCAAAATTACTGAAGCCCATGCGCCTAGAGCCCATGCTCCGCAACAAGAGAAGCCACTGCAATGAGAAGCCCGCACACTGCAACGAAGAGTAGCCCCTGCTCACCACAACTAGAGAAAGCCCACACACAGCAACAAAGACCCAATGCAGCCAAAAATAAAATATATAAATAAATTAATTAATTGTTTTAAAAATCCATAGGGTTCTTGGTGGATGTGGAGGGCTTCCAATCACAGTAGTCTCCTCCCCACTCCTATCACAGAAATAAATTCATGGCCTGGGACTAGCCAGTTAAGTATCTCATCTCCTTGGTCACATTGTTTGGCCCAAAGTATGGATATATGACACAAGCAAGACCAGTTTTATATATATATATATATATATATATATATATATATATATATATATGTACACAAACATATATACATATATATATATATATATATACATACATACATACATATATGTATATCTCCCAGGGAAAATATAGTATTACCTATTAATATTATATGTATATATAATAATATATGCATATAATATTTTCCCAGGAAAGTTTATGAATAAATATACATAAATATATATATATGAAACAGAAGAGAAGATTGCTCTCTTTTCTAGGTTGGCAACTGCAATAATATAAGCCTGGAATGTCCACTATTCATGTACTTTCTCCCCCACCACATGGAGGAAGCTAACAAACTCTAGAACAGAATGAGTCCAGTACCAAAGGGTACAAAGTTTCAGTTCTGCAAGAAGAATAAGGTCTGGCAATCTAAGGTATAACGATGTGACTATAGTTAACAATACTGTATTGTATACTTGAAACTTGCTAAGAGGGTAAATCTTAAGTGTTTTCACCACAAACAAACAAACAAATAGAATGAGATCAACACACAAGATGAGGAAGTAAGGGATGGGAAGATAGTGAGGCCAGCAAACAAGTCCCCTGTCACCCTTGCTGAAGGCCAGCTCTGTGGTGGCCTGTCTATGCTTTGGGTTTGTAACATGGTATTTTGAAGTATTAAGTGAGAGATGTTTCCATTTTCCATGAATTGTGATCAAATCAACAGCTGAAGTACTATAACAAAATGATGTTAAGTTCTCCCACAACCACCTGGAAGGGCTTGGGTATAAAATCCCCCTTTATAGTACTCTTCTACTTTCCTTAAGATGTCAGATAGGGGCTAGGGACAGGGAAGGAGTCTGCCTTTTAAAAGAAGAGAGAGGGCCTCCCTGGTGGCGCAAGTGGTTGAGAGTCCGCCTGCCGATGCAGGGGATACGGGTTCGTGCCCCGGTCTGGGAGGATCCCATATGCCGCGGAGCGGCTGGGCCCGTGAGCCATGGCCGCTGAGCCTGCGCATCCGGAGCCTGCGCGTCCGGAGCCTGTGCTCCGCAACGGGGGAGGCCACAACAGTGAGAGGCCCGCATACCGCAAAAAAAAAAAAAAATAAATAAATAAATAAATAAAAGAAGAGAGAATTTGTTGAAAATCAACCATTTCTTATTTCTACCCACTGCCCCTCGCATGGAGGAGAACCTTCACTTTATCTCAGCCCCTAACTTTTTTTCCTATAAGATGTAGTTGCACAAAATATGATGTTCCCACCACCAGTACTCAGGAGCTGTTGAACATCTGTTTTATGAAATTTTCTGAACCACTAAACTGGCAAAGAGGCCACCGCTGTTGGGATGTGAAGAAAGAAGACCTGTGAAGGCAAGAAAGAAAGGCCAAGGGGACCCAATGCTACCTCTATTTGGCAGGAAGAGATGACAGTTCCATGGGTAGAGCTCATACAACAGAAGTTGTCTGGGGAAGATACTATTTTACTAGTATCCCCAAGAGGGTTGTACACTAGGCTAAATAGATCCAACAGGAAGGGCTGTGAGGTTGACCACCCAAGAAGGTGGCTGATGTGGGAGGAGGATGAGCCTCAACCAGGCCTCTCTCAAAGAAGATGAATGTGCAAGATTGAGCCCCTGGGATCTTCCCCAAAGTATAATACAGAGGTACCCCTACAAGAGAGCTAATGTTTGGACTCCTGTGACATAGAGAGGACGTAAGGTCAGTATAATAGCAATAATCAAGAGAAAAGGGCCGTTAAAAACCATCCATGAACAGCCATTTAAGGAAATATCTTTTTGTCACTTTCTTTCCCATTCCCAAGACCAGCAAAGTAAGGACAGGGCAGAGAAATGATCATATGGAAGAGTAATATGTGAACCTCAGCTCCCTTCCTGTTTATGCCAATGGGGGCCAAACTCACCTATGCTTGTGGGGGTGGGGAAAATAAGAGAAAAGAGTTGTAGAACAAAGAGGACTTAATATGAGCCCTTGAAAGTGACCAAAAAGTTATAAAATCTGACTAGGATGTCATTAAGTAGGTGACTATATAATTTATTGCAAATTCCAGGGCACTAATGAGAGGCACTATTTATAATTGTTTGAGGACAAAGGTATAAACCAGAATAATCCCAGGCAAATATAGATATATGTCACTATGCCCGTAAGGAAAGGGACTTCCATAGAACACAACTGCTAACAGATTTTAGAAAAATAAAATTGCTTCAGGGTTATATTTGAAATTGAATTATGAAGCCAATTAATGTCTACTAATTTCTTACTTTTTGCAATGAAGCTACTTTGAGAGGTTTTTGTCACAACTGAAAAGTTCTCACTAAATAATATGTAAATGTAAAAATAATCAGTCAGGTGTAAGTACTAAGACAAAGGTAAGCACTAGGTACTAGAGGAGCATGGGTGAGAAGCCCCTAACCCAGCCTGGAGGGTCAAGGAAGAATTTCCAGAGGAAGAAACGCTGGGCTGAACCTTTTCGTACAAGCAGAAAACACGAATGAGAAGGATGGGCAGAAGGGAGAGAGGAAGGCTGAGGAAAAAGTATGTGAAAATAAATAAATGCAAGAAGAATACTAAAGAGATGAAAGTGGTAGGATCTAAAGCAGGGACAGGCAAACCACAGTCCACAGGCCAAATCTGGCCCTCTGCCTGTTTTTGTCAATAAAATTTTATTGGCACAAAACTACAGCCATTATTTTACATATTGTTTATGGCTGCTTTCACACTACAGTGGCAGAGTTGAGTAGTTGCAGCAGAGACTGTCTGGCCTGTGGAGCCTAACATTTTTACTAGGGGGCCCTTTACAGAAAAGGTTTGTTGACCCTCTTCTCTAAAGCACAAGATAGTCAACCAGGTGCCCCCTCAGGTTCACTGCCAGTTCTAAGAGAGGTATAAAAAGTGTGAGGGGTCTTCTTTATTACTACAGTTAGGTCTTTGATTTTGCATTTCTGTCTGGTTTCCTACCTGGAGAGATTGGCTGGAACCTGAAATAAAAAGTAATAAGACTTGCTTTATGAATGCCAGGGAGAGTTCTAAAGATATTGCCTCTAAGATTCTGTGCCCTCAGGCCCATTTTTTAAATTGGGTCCTTACAGAAGCAAGTCCTAAGAAGAGAAGCAATAGCATGTTATTTATTCAAGAGGCACAGAGATCCTGGTGGGGCAATGGCAGGGTGACATGGGAGGAGGAAGGCAGACAAAGAGGAGGGTGTTACACATTCAGTAACCACAGAGCACAGCCACAGACTCATTCCTCCGGGACTATGGGAAGTTGTGTACAACTCCTGCCTCAGAAATATTCCAGGCAAGGGAGGAGGAGGCCAGGTTACTTATACCCAATACCCAGCAGTTACTGGTTAGACCCTCCATCACCACATATCAATTCCTGGTCAGGAGCTCCAACAGCCTGAGGACAGATTCAAATGAATAATTACTTCAATTAATAATAACAATGTCTTGATTTTACTTGAATAATGCCATCTCAAGTACACACACACAAACACACACACATATACTTTTACAAAATAAATACATGTGTTAAATATGAATTTTATATATTTTACAAAAATATATATTCACATAAGTTAATCTTGAAAATACCTTTGTGAGATATGTGTACATATATGCATGCATGCATATAAATACACATATATACATGTACTTACATATATATATTATGCCCATTTTATAGATATAAGGAAACTGAAGTGTAGAGAAGTAGCTTGTAAAGAACAAGAACATAGGCTTCAGCATCAGGTAGATTGAGATTTAAATCCTAACTTGGGACACCAGAAGAAGAGACAGGAGAGATGGGAAGTGGGAGAGAGACCCACGTTGCCATTACCACTAGCACTGAAGACGGAGGAAGGGGGCCATGAGCCAAGGCATGTGGCTCTAGAAGTTGGGAACAGCACTTGGCTGACAGCCAGGAACCCCAAGGAACTGAAACCTGCCAGCAAGCTAGATAAGCCAGGAGACAGAGTCTCTCTAGCCCTTCCAAAAAGGGATGCAGCTCTGCAAACACCTTGATTTTTAGTACATGAGACCCATGCAGAACATCTAACTGGCAAAACGTTCTGGAGGCAAGAAGTCTGAAATCAAAGATTCAGCAGAGCTGGACTCCTTCCAGAAGATCTAGGGAAGATTCCATTCCTTGCCTCATTCAGCTTCTGGAACATTTCACTAAACATTCTAGAACTGCAGAGACTGGAGAAAACAAGGCCATCACTTCTTCTTTGTTAGGTTCATCACAGTTGAGATAGAATAGTTTTCAGTGCATATAATTATTTCATCAAGAAAGAAGTGGAGGAGATTGGTTCAAGATGGCGGAGTAGAAGGACGTGCTCTCACTCCCTCTTGCGAGAACACCGGAATTACAACTAACTGCTGAACAACCATCAACAGGAAGACATTGGAACTCACCAAAAAAGATACCCCGCATCCAAAGACAAAGGAGAACCCACAATGAGACGGAAGGAGGGGCGCAGTCACAATAAAATCAAATACCGTAACTGCCAGGTGGGTGACTCACAAACTGGAGAACATTACACCACAGAAGTCCACCCACTGGATTGAAGGTTCTGATCCCCATGAAGGTTCTGATCCCCCTCCAAACCTGGGGGCCCGGCAACGGGAGGAGGAATTCCTAGAGAATCAGACTTTGAAGTCTAGCAGGATTTGATTGCAGGATTTTGACAAGACTGGGGAAAACTCTTGGAAACTCCACTCTTGGAGGGCACACTCAAAGTAGTGTGCACATCAGGACCCAGGGGAGGGAGCGGTGACCCCATAGATACTGAACCAGACATACCTGCTACTGTTGGAGGGTCTCCCACAGAGGCGGGGGGTGGCTCTGGCTCACCGTGAGGACAAGGAAACGGGCAGCGGAAGTTCTGGGAAGTATTCCTTGGTGTGAGCCCTCCCAGAGTCTGCCATTAGGTGCACCAAAGAGCCAGGGTAGGCTCCAGTGTTGGGTCACCCCAGGCCAAACAACCAACAGGGAGGGGACCCACACCACCCATCAACAGACAAGTGGATTAAAGTTTTACTGAGCTCTGCCCACCAGAACAACAGCCAGCTCTACCCACCACCAATCCCTCCCATCAGGAAACTTGCACAGGCCTCTTAGATAGCCTCATCCACGAGAGGGCAGACAGCAGAAGCAAGAAGAACTACAGTCCTACAGCCTATGGAACAAAAACCACATTCACAGGAAGACAGACAAGATGAAAAGGCAGAGGGCTATGTACCAGATGAAGGAACAAGATAAAACCCAAAAAAACCACTTATATGAAATGGAGATAGGGAACCTTCCAGAAAAAGAATTCAGAAGAATGATAGTGAAGATGATCCAGGACCTCGGAAAAATAATGGAGGCAAAGATCGAGAAGATGCAAGAAATGTTTAACAAAGATCTAGAACAGGGCTTCCCTGGTGGCGCAGTGGTTGAGAGTCCGCCTGCCGATGCAGGGGACGCGGGTTCGTGCCCCAGTAGGGGAGGATCCCACATGCCGCGGAGCGGCTGGGCCCGTGGGCCATGGCCGCTGGGCCTGCGCGTCCAGAGCCTGTGCTCCACAACGGGAGAGGCCACAACAGTGAGAGGCCCGCGTACCGCAAAAAAAAAAAAAAAAAAAAAAAAAAAAAAGATCTAGAACAACTAAAGAACAAAAACAGACGAACAATAAAATAACTGAAATGAAAAATACACTAGAAGGAATGAATAGCAGAATAACTGAGACAGAAGAACGGGTAAGTGATCTGGAAGACAGAATGGTGGAATTCACTGCTGCGGAACAGAATAAAGAAAAAAGAATGAAAAGAAATGAAGACAGACTAAGAGACCTCTGGGACAACATTAAACACAACAACATTCTCATTATACAGGTCCCTGAAGGAGAAGAGAGAGAGAAAGGAACTGAGAAAATATTTGAAGAAATTATAGTTGAAAACTTCCCAAACATGGGAAAGGAAATAGCCACCCAAGTCCAGGAAGCGCAGAGAGTCCCATACAGGATAAACCCAAGGAGAAACACACGGAGACACATAGTAATCAAATTGGCAAAAAGTAAAGACAAAGAAACATTATTGAAAGCAGCAAGGGAAAAAGGACAAATGACATACAAAGGAACTCCCATAAGGTTAACAGCGGATTTCTCAGCAAAAACTCTACAAGCCAGAAGGCAGTGGCATGATATACTTAAAGCGATGAAAGGGAAGAACCTACAACCAACATGACTCTACCCGGCAAGGATCTCATTCAGATTCAATGGAGAAATCAAAAGCTTTACAGACAAGCAAAAGCTAAGAGAATTCAGCACCACCAAACCAGCTCTACAACAAATGCTAAAGGAACTTCTCTAAGTGGGAAACACAAGAGAAGAAAAGGACCTACAAAAACAAACCCAAAACAATTAAGAAAATGGTAACAGGAACACACATATCGATAATTACCTTAAACGTGAACGGATTAAATGCTCCAACCAAAAGATACAGGCTTACTGAATGGATACAAAAACAACACCCATATATATGCTGTCTATAAGAGACCCACCTCAGACCTAGGGACACATACAGACTGAAAGTGACAGGATGGAAAAAGATATTCCATGCAAATGGAAATTAAAAGAAAGCTGGAGTAGCAATACTCATATCAAAGAAAATAGACTTTAAAATAAAGAATGTTACAAGAGACAAGGAAGGACACTACATAATGATCAAGGGATCAATCCAAGAAGAAGATATAACAATTCTAAATATATAAATATATATGCACCCAACATGGGAGCACCTCAATACATAAGGCAACTGCTAACAGCTCTAAAAGAGGAAATCGAGAGTAAAATGATAATAGTGGGGGACGTTAACACCCACCTCACTTACACCAATGGACAGATCATCCAAACAGAAAATTAACAAGGAAACACAAGCTTTAAATGACACAATAGACCAGATAGAGTTAAGTGATATTTATAGGACATTCCATCCAAAAACAGCAGATTACACTTTCTTCTCAAGTGTGCATGGAAAATTCTCCAGGATTTGTAACCTTGGGTCACAAATCAAGCCTCAGTAAATTTAAGAAAACCGAAATCATATCAAGCATCTTTTCTGACCATAATGCTATGAGATTAGAAATCAATTACACAGAAAAAAAACGTAAAAAACACAAACATATGGAGGCCAAACAACACATTACTAAATAACCAAGAGATCACTGAAGAAATCAAATAGGAAATCAAACAACACCTAGAGACAAATGACAAGGAAAACACGACGATCCAAAACATATGGGATGCGGCAAAAGCAGTCTAAGAGGGAAGTTTATAGCTATACAAGCCTACCTGAAGAAACAAGAAAAATCTCAAATAAACAATTATACCTAAACCTTACACCTAAAGGAACTAGAGAAAGAAGAACAAACAAAACCCAAAGTTAGCAGGAGGAAAGAAATCATAAAGATCAGAGCAGAAATAAATGAAATAGAAACACAGAAAACAATAGCAAAGATAATAAAACTAAAAGCTGGTTCTTTGAGAGATAAACAAAATTGATAAACCATTAGCCAGACTCATCAAGAAAAAGAGGGAGAGGACTCAAATCAATAAAATTAGAAATAAAAAAGGGGAAGTTACAACAGACACCGCAGAAATACAAAGCATCCTAAGAGACTACTACAAGCAACTCTATGCCAATAAAATGGACAACCTGGAAGAAATGGACAAATTCTTAGAAAGGTATTACCTTCCAAGACTGAACGAGAAAGAAATAAAAAGTATGAACAGACCAACCACAAGTAATAAAATTGAAACTGTGATTAAAAATCTTCCAACAAACAACAGTCCCAGACCAGATGGCTTCACAGGTGAATTCTATCAAACATTTAGAGAAGAGCTAATACCTATCCTTCTCAAACTCTTCCAAAAAATTGCAAAGGAAGGAACACTCCCCAACTCATTCTATGAGGCCACCATCACCCTGATACCAAAACCAGAGAAAGATACTACAAAAAAAGAAAATTAAAGACCAATATCACTGATGAATATAGATGCAAAAATTCTCAACAAAATACTAGCAAACAGAATCCAACAACACATTAAAAGGATCATACACCGTGATCAAGTGGGATTTATCCCAGAGATGCAAGGATTCTTCAATATACACAAATCAATCACTATGATACACCATATTAACAAATTGAAGAATAAAAACCACATGATCACCTCAATAGATGCAGAAAAAGCTTTTGACAGAATTCAACACCGATTTATGATAAAAACTCTCCAGAAAGTGGGCAAAGAGAAAACCTACCTCAACATAATCAAGGCCAGATAGGACAAACCCACAGCAAGCATCATCCTCAATCATGAAAAACTGAAAGCATTTCCTCTAAGATCAGGAACAAGACAAGGATGTCCACTCTCACCACTATTCTTCAACATGGTTTTGGAAGTCCTAGCCATGGCAATCAGAGAAGAAAAAGAAATAAAAGAATACAAATTGGAAAAGAAGTAAAACTGTCACTGTTTGCAGATGACATGATACTATACATAGAGAATCCTAACGATGCCACCAGAAAACTACTAGACCTAATCAATAAATTTGGGTAAAGTTGCAGGATACAAAATTAATGCACACAAATTCCTTGCATTCCTATACACTAATGATGAAAAATCTGAAAGAGAAATTAAGGAAACACTCCCATTTGCCATTGCAACAAAAAGAATAAAATACCTAGGAATAAACTTACCTAGGGAGACAAAAGACCTGTATGCAGAAAACTATAAGACACTGATGAAAGAAATTAAAGATGATACCAACAGATGGAGAGATATACCATGCTCTTGGATTGGAAGAATCAATATTGTGAAAATGACTATACTACCCAAAGCAATCTACAGATTCAATGCAATCCCTATCAAATTACCAATGGCATTTTTTATGGAACTAGAACAAAAAATCTTAAAATGTGTATGGAGACACAAAAGACCCCGAATAGCCAAAGCAGTCTTGAGGGAAAAAAAACAGCTGGAGGAATCAGACTCCCTGACTTCAGACTATACTACAAACCTACAGTAATCAAGACAATATGGTACTGGCACAAAAACAGAAATATAGATCAATGGAACAAGGTAGAAAGCCCAGAGATAAACCCATGCACCTATGGTCAACTAATCTATGACAAAGGAGGCGAGGATATACAATGGAGAAAAGACAGTCTCTTTAATAAGTGGTGCTGGGAAAACTGGACAGCTATGTGTAAAAGAATGAAATTAGAACTCTCCCTAACACCATACACAAAAATAAACTCAAAATGGATTTGAGACCTAAATGTAAGACTAGACACTATAAAACTCTTAGAGGAAAACATAGGAAGAACACTCTTTGAGATAAATCACAGCAAGATCTTTTTTGATCCACCTCCTAGAGTAATGGAAATAAAAACAAAAATAAACAAATGGGACCTAATGAAACTTACAAGCTTTTGCAAAGCAAAGGAAACTAAAAATTAGATGAAAAGACAACCCTCAGAGTGGGAGAAAATATTTGCAAATGAATCAACAGACAAAGGATTAATCTCCAAAATATATAAACAGCTCATGCAGCTCAATATTAAAGAAACAAACAACCCTATCCAAAAATGGGCAGAAGACCTAAATAGACATTTCTCCAAAGAAGACATACAGATGGCCAAGAAGCACATGAAAAGCTGCTCAACATCACTAATTATTAGAGAAATGCAAATCAGAACTACAGTGGGGTATCACCTCACACCAGTGAGAATGGGCATCATCAGAAAATCTACAAACAACAAATTCTGGAGAGGGTGTGGAGAAAAAGGAACCCTCTTGCACTGTTGTTGGGAATGTAAATTGATACAGCCACTATGGAGAACAGTATGGAGGTTCCTTAAAAAACTAAAAATAGAATTACCATATGATCCAGCAATCCCACTACTGGTCATATACACAGAGAAAATTATAATCCGAAAAGACACATGCACCCCAATGTTCATTGCAGCACTATACACAATAGCCAGGTCATGGAAGCAACCTAAATGCCCATCGACAGACAAATGGATAAAGAAGTTCTGGTACATATATACAATGGAATATTACTCAGCCATAAAAATGAACGAAATTGAGTCATTTGTTGAGACGTGGACGGATCTAGAGACTGTCATACAGAGTGAAGTAAGTCAGAAAGAGAAAAAAAAGTATCATATATTAACACATATATGTGGAACCTAGAAAAATGGTACAGATGAACCGGTTTGCATGGCAGAAATAGAGACAGAGATATAGAGAACAAATGTAGGGACACCAGGGGGGAAAGCGGCAGTGGGGTGGGAATGGTGGTGTGATGAATTGGGGGATTGGGATTGACATGTATACACTGATGTGTATAAAAGTGATGACTAATAAGAACCTGCTGCATAAAAAAAATAAATAAAATAAAATTCAAAAATTTAAACCCTAACTTGGACTGAAACTAGCAGTGACCTTGGAGAAATTATTTAACCTGTCTGAGCCCATAAATTGAGGATCATAATGCCCCTTCCATAGGGTATTTAGGAGGAGTAAATAAAGTAATGTTGTGATAATAACAGCTACCATTTTGGGGAATCTACCCTATGACAGGCATTGTGCTAAACACTTTACGTACTTTACTTCATTTAATTGTCTCAGGCTTATGTGATATGTTTAATATTACACTGCCATAAGGACCAAGAGAATTGAGCAAATATGTGTGAACCATATAGAACACTGGTAGTCCGCTGTGGTAAAGCAAAAAGACTGGCTGGTCTTATAAATCGAGAGGCTGAGCGAGAAGCACTGCCCAGGAGGAGCGGGAGGAGGAAGACAAAGCGGCAGGGGGATGAATATGACACGCTTTCCACACCCCTGAAGAAGAAGCTGCCCTGCAGGAGTCAGCTGCTCGACAGATTGTACCTTTTAAGAAGTAATGTTCTTGGTTTGTTTCTACTACTGCAATAAATCAGGCTGTGTAACAGTAAAATATTTATTTCCTGCAAGAAGAAAAAAAACTCTATTTACTTATAGGCCAATAGTAACATCACCGTGGTCTAAATATACATTTATAATAGCAAAGGCGGAAAATCAATGGGGAGTGGTAATGAGAGATGTCAGACCCCGTGCATTGGGCCATGCCAGTAAGCACCAGCACCTGACTTTTCCCGGCCCCTGAAATACATGGTTATTTGCTAGGGCTACACCTCAAAAATGAACTCCCATGGAAATGCAAGCAGAAATGGAAAAGCGATACTAGCTTCGTTCCTAGTCCTTGAACCTACAGAACACCATCTTGGCATTTGCTGTCCTTCCACCTGGAACAGTTTCCCCCCAGGGAAAACTGACTACAGACTGGCCCACTCCCTGACTACATTCATTTCTGTAATCAAACGTGGACCCTGAGGCCCTCTGTAACTTTATCTGAAATAGCACCCTCTCCACCAGCACTCACTTTCTCCCCGATCCTGCTGTATTTGTCCTTCATGGCATTTAGCACCACCTGACACTTCAAATGCCACTTCATTCCTTATTACTAATTTTATATTACTATTACTAATTTTGTCTATCTATGCAGTAATTTATTTTTTATTTTATCCATGTGTTTATAATTTTATGTTTTTGTGCAGTGTCTCTCCACACTAGCATGTAAACTGCACAAGAATAGGAACTTTCATTGAAGCACTTCAAACATCTACAACAGAGCTGGGCATGTAGTAGAGATGAATAGATATTTTTCTGAACAAAAATTTATACTTGTTTGGAGGTTGGTTTTACTTGTTGATTTGTTTTTAAATGCAAGTTATAAACGAGTTGCAAACTGATTAGAGTTGTACTGTCTGTCCATTCTCTTGGGTCCGCTGGGTTGGGTTGTCTTGTCTAAATGTTACACTGAATAGAGAAGAGAAGCCAGAACACATATTAACAGTATCGATTTCTTATCAAGCCTTTACACACTAATTTTAAACTGATTGTCCTATCGTGGTCTCACACTACATTAGGAGGACTGAGTTGGTATCACTGTTCCCATTCGAAAGATAGAGAAGCTCTGGTTCAGGGAAGTTAAAGGGCTTGCCCAAGGTCACACAGCAATTTAGTTGCTGGTGGAACAGGTGGTTGAGGTTAGAACACAGAAGTCTGGATTCCGATCTAGTGAACGTTTTCATTAGGCACAAAACAAGAAACTGATTATATGCATATAACCAACACCTGCCACAACACCATGATCACAAACATCCACCAATGGCACACCTTCCACTGGACCAGGGCATGGCATTCCAGCCAGCCTCCGTCAACATGTTAAAAGAGATTAACCTGCCTACCTGCCTCCTATCTTATTGACTATTTTGCCCTCTCCCAGTCACCTGTCCACAAGATGGAGACAACGCATGGCTTAAGTTCTAGAAAGGGTCTTTAGGGATTACTTACAGAAAAGCTTTACGAGTTGCTCAGCACTATTTCACTATTGTATACTTATGTACAAGTATATTATGGTTATTTTGATATATTGCACTGGAATGAATTGTGTTTTATACCCACACACACATACACACAGAGAGTCATAAAACAGTATTATAAATTATGTGTAAGAACAGGAGTAGATGCTTTAAAATATTTATTTCATTGCCATTACAGATACATCTCATATTTATACTTTATAGAAACTAGAAAGAATGAATCTAATCTTTGATACTAGATGATTACATGTTTCAGATGGTCCTAAATCTTACATGCCTGCAGTATCAGATTGAGGAAACTGGTCTTGATAAGGCATGTGTGTTTATTTATTTGTTTTGCACAGGCCAAGACCAAAGAATAGTCTTCCTTTTAAGAAGTATTTCCAAAGAATCTGGTTTATACCCAAGCAATAATTGTGATGCCTAATTATTTTGCAAATAGGCAGTCATGGTAAAATTTCTTTATACCTGATTTCTCAGTAACCAGCTGGGGCTCTAATTAAAATTCACTCTTGGTATATGTAATAGCATCAGACAATGTTATTCTTACCTCATTATGTAATAATTACATCTGTGGCTTTTGGTTTTGTTTTTAATTAGCTTCCACAGTTCTCTACAAATGACATGGGGCAACCAACACAGTTCACTTTTTTATGATATAAAAAAGGATAAAGGACCAAAAAAAGCATCCAAAGTTAATTAGGGCATCACGAATAAAATGTCGATGATTTGAGGCAGATAGACTAGGTTGTACTTCAACCATCCTTTTCTCTTACTCATCAGTTCCTATGACAAGCCTCTGCCCACAGTAGAGGGGACCTTGTGACTATATTTTCTAAAGGCAGACACCTGTTTTAAGTGGTGCAACTGCAGGATACTGACTTCATGGCATTTTGTCCTGTTTCATTCATTCTACATCACAGCCTTGCACCATACTTGCTGTAGAACTCTGGAAAGACTGGAGGGGTGGCATATGATGATAGGTAGTATCAGAGAAAGAACCAGAGGAATCAAAAGTGGTGCTTAACCCAGGACCTGGCTGCCCATCTGAGGGCAGGAGGAGCAAGGAGCATGGAGGGCTGCCATGATGTCTAACCTCATCTCACCCCTTGGACTGGGTTTGCGCAAGAGAAAGATTTAGTCACTTACTTCAGATGTAAAATGTCACATCATTTTATATGAAAAAGCTGGGGAGGCCAAATAACACCTAGGCTACAGTAGTTTTATGTTCAAAATAATAAAAATTCAGCAGACATATGTTGAGAACACAAGGCTCTGTGCCAGGGGATTGTTCTTGAGTTGAACATAATAATGCTTTAGTTGTAGATAATACTATCCTTTTGCCTAACTAATTTGCTAATTCAGTTTTACCTCCTATGCTTGAGACCTGTCTCAGCCCTGTTTAAGAACCTTCAATGGGGGCTTCCCTGGTGCTGCAGTGGTTGAGAGTCCACCTGCCGATGCAGGGGACACGGGTTCGTGCCCTGGTCCGGGAAGATCCCACATTCTGCAGAGTGGCTGGGCCTTTGAGCCATGGCCACTGAGCCTGCGCGTCCGGAGCCTGTGCTCCACAATGGGAGAGGCCACAACAGTGAGAGGCCTGCGTACCGCCAAAAAAAAAAAAAGAACCTTCAATCCTTCAGTGGCTCTTCTCCACTACCTAGGAGATCAATTCTAAATACCTAGGCTGGCATCAAAGACTTCCAGTTAAGTCCCCAAACTACATGTCTTGCCATGCCCTCTAATGTTTCTCTTAAAGAACATTCCATTCCAGTCTTTCTGGTCCCCAAGTCATGCCTTATACATTTCTACTTCTGTGCCCTCCTCTCCCTCCCTCCCTCCCTCCCTCCCTCCCTCTCTCTCTCTCTCTCTCTTCCCTTTGCTCTCCACATCCTACCCACACAAACATAAAGCCTTACCATACTTTTCCACTCTTATTCCTCCTATATAAGCCTGACATATCCCTGTCTTCCCACTGCATGCTCCATGTGTTGTTCTAGAGTGTACAGAGACTCTGTGACTTAATACAAGAAAGACCTACTTAGGAGCAATGACCCTATTCATGTTTTTGCCTATTCATGTTCCTTTTGGCCAAATGGTCTCTTACTGATTTGTAATAGCTCTTTATCTATTGAGGAAATCAGTTCTTCATGTGTCATTCTTTTTTTTAAATAAATTTATTTATTTAATTTATTTATTTATTTTTGGCTGTGCTGGGTCTTGTTGCTGCGTGCAGGCTTTCTCTAGTTGCAGCGAGCGGGGGCTACTCTTCATTGCAGTGCACGGGCTCTAGGCACGCAGGCTTCAGTAGTTGGGGCATGCGCTCTCAGTAGTTGTGGCTCGTGGGCTCTAGAGCACAGGCTCAGTAGTTATAGTGCACAGGCTTAGTTGCTCATGGCATGTGGGATCTTCCCGGACCAGGGTTCAAACCTGTGTCCCCTGCTTTGGCAGGCGGATTCTTAACCACCGTGCCACAAGGGAAGCCCCCATGTGTCATTCTTTATGCTTCTTCTCCTGGGCAGAAATGTTATATTTTTATGTAACTAAATCTGTCAGTCTTTTCTCTTAGAACTTTTAGGTTTTATGACTTGTTTAGGAGGACTTTCTCCATTCCAAGATTGCTTAAGGATATATTTTCTCTAATGCAGCATTCTTAAGTGGATTTACCTAATAAGATTTTCCTTTCTCTGGGCAACAGAATGTTGTCAACAATATTCAGGCAGGGTCCATCCAGGTTGAATTTAATACCTAAAGGGTTCTTTAATGTGAGACTCTACAAAGATGATCAAAAGAAATAACTGAACAAGACTAATGCCACTGTATAGTATGGCAAATAGACAGGGTTTACTGAACAACTGACTAAAATTTTATATTGTACAACATACTACAGATATTATTTGGTGGGTTTCTGCTACTCACCCACCATTCGTCATCATGAAGAAAATGAAAATAGTTAGCCAGACATAGTCTAAGCTCTCATCTAATTCCTCTTCTTTTTGCCTTTTCTAAGTTATTTTTTAAATTGAGATATAATTGACATACATTGCGTAAGTTTAAGATATACAACATGTTGATCTGATACATTTACATTTTGCAATACAATTATCACAGTAATCATATTAGCTAACACCTCTAACATGTCACATAATTATCAATTTTTAACTTCTTTTAATTTAATGTCACACCTCCCGGTGATCCAGCCTGAAATGTTTCTTCGTGTGTCGAGATCGTTATTACTTGTGGGGAATAGAGTCTCAGTTTCCACTTGTGCAAAAGCATCAAAGTTCACTCAACATACAGAGGCTTTCCCTCAAGTATTCCAAGGAAGCTTGTTCCCTTCAACAGAGTCTGAAATATCTGTGCTGCTAGTAATGGACTATCCCAAGATGTTTCCATTTGCTGTCACTCCTTCACCACCTTGCCCTCTGCTGTCTCTGGTTTGAGGAAGAGAAAGAACAGGCGGGATGACCCTGGCAGTCCAGTGGTTAAGACTCTGCCTTCCAGTGCCCGGGGGTACGGGTTCGATCCCTGGTCAGGGAGCTAATATCCCACATGCCTCGTGCCTTGTGGCCAAAAAACCGAAACATACAACAGAAGCAATACTGTACCAAATTCAATAAAGACTTCAAAAATGGTTCACATCAAAAGAATCTTAAAACAAAAAAAGAGAGAGAGAGAACAGGCTCTAGCAGTCATAAGACCAGCCACTGTTGTTAGAGCCTGTACACAAACTACCTCCTATTACTTACATTACTTATAGAAGGGAAAACAGAGGCTCTCAGAGGTGGAGTAATTTGCCCACCATGGCAAGGCCAGAGAGAGATACAGGCAGGATCTAAATTGAGGTCAAACTGCCGACTGAGCTCTTAAGAATCAGACAATATATCCAGTGAGAAATGAAGAGGTACAATAGAACTTCAATGAAAAGGCAAAAAAAAAAAAAAAAACTTTGCCTGAAGAGATCCACAAAAAAGGAGATCTTTGGGAAGGGTCTCAATAATAGCAGGTGCCCCCCAGGTTTAGCACAACGGCAGTCCTTTACAGAAAATATCCTACCCACCCACTAACTGGAATAAACAGGGCGCCTGCGGGCTCCCCCTTCCCTTGCTGGCTTGTTCTCTGACGGCTGCAGATGGCAGCGTGGCTGGCTGACTTTTTGTCTAGACAGAACCTACTCCCCACAGTTCACGTAATTTCTCAGATGCTGCCAGGCCACCTCCACCTCCTCCTTTCCCTCCTCCTCGTTACTCTGTATTCTCCGTGCTGCTCCCGTCCTGTGGAAAGGAACACATCAAAGCCATATGGAGTCATTCTTTCTGGGCACCCCACGTCCTTTCTCTCTTCTCCTTTTCCTGGAACATTAATATTAATAGCTTGCTTCTTCACAGTTGCTTTCTTCTCCAACCTCAAGGGACCGGAACCTTTTCTTGGTCTTTGTGACAGACGGAGGAGGCCTCATTTGAAGGCGTGGGGAGGTGCGCCGGGAAGCACAGGCATGGATGATGTCTCTGATGTAACCCCAGGCCACGCAGTGCAAGCCTGTGATGGTGGCTCCACTTCCAGTCCGGTCCACCTGAATATTCTTTGTAATATGTGTCCTTTTGGAACAGGAGGAGAAAGAGCTATGCAGACAATCGAGCCAAAGGCCAGTGAAATCATCCCTAATCAGTAATCACTGGTTTTGCAGCCAGGCTCTGCACTCCTTTTGCATATCTCATCTCATATAATTATCACAATTCTACCAGCTTAATATTGATATCCCCATTTTATAGACAGGGAAACTCAGGCTCAGACAGAGTCAGTCACTTGCCTAAGCTTGTGAGCTTGAAAGTAAAAATTCAAATCTCCTTCTAACTAATTTCAAAGCCCCTATTTTAAAACTTCACCATCAACTATTTCCTATCCTAGAGCCTCTATTCAGGCTGAAGTCCCAGAAAATGGAGACAAGAAGAAAGGCTTCTCTTGTGCTCAGTGGACCCCACAGCATCAGCACAAGAGAGCTGGCGCAGCAGGACCCAGCCTTTGTGGGTCTGCCTTCTCCTCTCTCACGCCCACTCCAGTCCAGTTTGGTACCATCTCCGAGGTTCACGGAAGCTCTGGCATGGAGAGCTGTGAAGCCAGAAGCCACTGGCCAGATCTGTGCTCACCCGCCCTCAGAGAATGCCTGATTCCCCCACTGTGCTTTCCCACCATGGGCTGGAGGGTAGCTGCACATCAGGAATAACAAGAGGAGATGTACCAGGCTGACTGGGCTGAATCCCAAAAGGTCAGTGGCCACCTTGCCATGGGGAAAGGTGACAGTGCTTCAAGTTCAAGTTCATGGACATAACAAGATATGGAAGTGACAAAGGCACCACACCTCTGTAGTTTTGTTTTAATGTTTAATGCATTCCCTGGACTTTGAAAATCTAAAATGGTCAAAATATCTAGAAAGTTCATCATGGTTTACTACGCTTTGTGTGATACGGCTTTGGCGGGCTTTTTCAGCCTGAACATGAACAGCTCTTTCTCTCTCCTAGCTCTAATCCAGGCAGCCTCCTTTTGTTTCCTCAAACACATCAGATTCCTCCCTGACTGAGGGCTTTCCAGCCTCAGGGCTGCTCCCTCTGCCATTTACCCAGCTTATCTTTTATCTCCACTTATCTTTTGAGCTTCTTTGTTCCTGCCCGGTCAGATTAGGTGAGTTCATCAGACTGGGCAGCCACCAGGAACTAATTTATATAGGGCACTGGAATAGCAAGTGGCACATTTGCCGGTGAAGGACCAGATAGTAAATATTTTCAGCTCTGTGGGCCATCAAGTTTCTGTCACATCTACTCAACCCTGCTGCTGTAGTGTGAAAGCCAGCACAGATAGTACATAAGTGAATAGGTTTAGCTGTGGGTTCCAAAACAACCTTATTTACAAAAACAGGGGGCCAGCTGGATTTGACCTGTGGGTCATAGTTCGCTGACCTTTGCTCTAGGACATCACTGAAATACAGAGCTTCGGAAGAAGTTAACTCAGGTTTCCACAGTAAACTAACAAACCATGTACACCAGTCTTGATTCCAGAAAAGTGAATCATACCTTGAGTATAAATTGAAGCAAATATTTCTTGCTGGGCTAAGCCCACCTGTGATGCGTATTTTTTTAAGAGATGCATGTTATCGGCAGTCAGCTGAGATCTGGAATCCCAATAATCCACAGGGTGAAATGGGAGCAAATTATTTATTTTAATATCTATATGTTGGATCCTTTAACATGTTTTGCAAGATGATTTCTGTCTTGGGAAATTGCGAAAGAAAACTTAAGTAAGAATAAGAACTACGGAAACACAGAAAACATTTTGCCAGAAACATGCACAAATATCAATTCTGCTTCAGTCAGTGGAAGTGAATTAATGGGTGGAGCTATTTTGGTATACAGTTTTAATTAATTTAAAATAAGTTTCTTGGAAGTCTGGCTACATTCAGGCCATGGGTTCCATGGCTATGCCCTCTGTTTTTACCACCCACCCCTCCCAGGCAAGCCAAATTACAGGCTCTACCGCTATCAGTTTTATTTTTGGATACACAGGCTTCCCACCAGCTTCCAGTGCCTGGTGGAGCCCAGCAAGAGCCAGCCAGAGGAAGTTCTCTTTATTTATTCTTCAACCACTAATTGGACACTTACTATGGGTCACGGGACACGTGAATGAAACACTGACTCTACCTATAAGGATCTCCCTGATCAGGTGAGTAAGTAGGTCATACGCATGAAATATGATTCAAAGAATAAAAATAACATGCAGCACTGAAGAATGCACCCACATATGAGTACCACAGCCACCTGTACCCTGTGGCCCTCAGCCATACGCATCCTTGTAGTCAGCTTGCTGCTGGAGCCTCAGACTGTCTGGATAAAGGCTCAGGGTGCGTTGGGGCATTAGAAGACATAAAGGGCACAGAATGACGGTGCTGTTGGAGAACATGGGTGACCAGAGCAAAAGAAAGAAGTGTTTCGACCTTGCATAAGTTCAGGCTCCCCAAGACTCTTCCACAAATGCCCATTACATCAGCTGGTTAGTTGAGCTATAACTCTTCACTGGCCCATGGGTTCTGGATGGGCTGGCACTGCCAGTAACAGAATGCAGTTCTTTAATTATTGCCTCTTTTTTCCTACCCCCACTAATTAGGATGATCTCCAGCCACCCCCCAAATATCTAACCCAGTTATAGTAAGAGAGTTGCTGGAAGTCCCTAGCAATGTCATATTGGGGCCCAATGGATGTAGCAAGAACTAAAGGGAAAAGCCATTAGGTTGTGCAAGATGCTTGGAAGCATTCTATAACCTTCCCAGCTACAGCATAGTAAGAACCCAGAGCCTAGATGTTAGGACTGGGTCACCAGCCTCAACAAAGATGGAAGACAGGTAGCTAGAAGGCCTGTACTCCTTTGACCCAGTGGATTTGTCACTCTGCATAGGCTGCTAGTGACAGATCTGCAATCGCCCCACAAAGCACATTCATAAATCCATGCCTGTCTGCCGCATCAGTGTATATTCTCTCTCATACATATCCTGAAAAGATCTTGTTTGCTATTTCTTTAGTAAAATGAAGTGATTTTTTTTTCAAATCAGTTTCTTCCTGCCTCCAATAAATAAAAGGTGAATAAGTTTTTTTTTTAATCTGTTTGAAAGCATACCAAATTATTAGCCTGTGTGGGACAACTATATTTTTGAGTCCCTCTGATATGTTTTCTCATTGCTTCTTATACTTCTCTTTCATAACACTTTTCAAAGTTTCAATTAATTAATGTTTTGCTAATTCTTTCTCCAATGTCTCTCTCTTCTGATTGTGTACCACATGAGGACAGGGGCCATGTTGCTTGTACCATTTAGGTTCCTTCAATATTCATCTGCTGAATGAAAAAAGGAATGCAACTGACTTTTTTTTTCTTTTTTTTTAATGGCTGCATTGGGCCTTTGTTGCTGCACGCAGGCTTTCTCTAGTTGCAGCGAGCAGGAGCTACTCTTTGTTGGCGGTGTGCGGGCTCCTCATTGCGGTGGCTTCTCCTGTTGCAGAGCACGGGCTCTAGGTGCGTGGGCTTCAGTAGTTGTGGCACACAGGCTCTAGAGCACAGGCTCAGTAGTTGTGGCACATGGGATTAGTTGCTCCATGGCATGTGGGATCTTCCCAGACCAGGGATCAAACCCGTGTCTCCTGCATTAGCACTTATTCATCACACCTCTGCTGGGAATGTCTATATTTGGGCTGATTATCTCTGACTTTAAGGGTGAGCCTGTCAGTATCAGATGCTCCATCTAGATAGCCCCATCTTGATGAGGGATGGAAACATCACCATTGATCCTTGTGGTGGGAAAACAGGATGAGAGGCAAAAAGAAAAAGCCTGGTTGGCAGAGAAGGCATTTGCCCACTTTCAAGTCCAATTATTAATATTCTGTGGAAAATTAGAAACCTATTTAATATTCTATGGCAAATAGGAAACCCAACACGATAACAAATAACTTCCTGCTGGACATTTCAAGTAATTCAGACTCTAATTCTGCTGTTTGAAAAACTCTAATTCTGCTGTTTGGCTCTCCTGGAGTAAGGGAGCCAAGGCTGAGTTACAGTTTGCAACGCCGATGTATTTCTGAGATCACTCCAGGAGACCTAATGGGAAAATTCAAATGAGGCCACCTGCTTTATTACATGTCGAAAGGAGCATCCCCCACCCCCACCGGGTGCAACTTATTCTCCTAACCCTACAGCATGGGAAATGGGATTTTTCAATGGATTTTTTTCCTTCAAAAGTCATCGTCTTTACCAAGCCACCAAGCTCTTCATTGAAAATGGATTTAGATAATTTGGAGTTTGGTGTGCTGGGCTTTTATTCTTTTTTTTTTCCAATTTTCTTTTTCTGTTCAGGAAGAGACCCATTCTGGTGTAGTCATGCCCCACTGAACAGAGCCAAACCTGGATATGATTATTTCCTCTGAGATGAAATCAGCCTAATATGGAAGAAGCTATTGAAATTGAAATCCCAGAAAACTACCAACCCAAGGCAGGGATATTTTTATCAATGATGCATTCTCCCAAGAGGAAGGTTATTAAAATTTCAATTTTATATGTATGTGTATACATATATATTCACATACATATGTTCACACATATATGAATGTGTGCATATAAATACGTATATAATTTTATATATACTTATATATATATACATATACATATATGTATATACATATACATATATATATATATATATATATAGTCATCAGAAGGAAGACATGCAGTAATTAGTGGAGAGAGCAGAATCACTAACATCTAATTAGAATGGAAAGAGAAGTCATTTTTTAAAACTGTCATATATTTAATTAAGAAAAATTAGCATTTGGATGCATGGCTACCAGTTGGTAATGAGGTGAAGAAAAGCAGGTTTCAAGAAAACTGGGACGAGTTCTAAATACACACCCTGCCCCACACTCAAATAACCACAAACAGACCCTCTAACTGGAGCAGCCATGTACTAAGTTAAAACTCTTGTTCTATCAGGTTTGTCTTCTTGTTAAAGAAGCACTTCCGGAAGCACATCCAGCCACACACCTTAGCTTTAAAAGGTTTCTGTTCTTTAGAAGTGAGCACGATGGTGTCATGTGGGTGTGGCACTGTCCCCTGCTTCCTTTCCAGAGACTAAAAGAGACCTTTAGATGTTTAAGGTCTGAATGTGAAGCTCATACAGAAGCTTGTAGTTCCACTTGGCCCTCACCAGGCAGGATTCCCAAGAAAGAATAGATTGTTCCTTCTGCCAGCTATGCTTGGTCAGTCACTGGTTGTTTCTGTTGTATTTCTATCCTTTTTGTTTTGTTTGTTTGTTCGTTTGAGCCCTGATTTGGCTCTTACAGGAAATCCACCAGGACAGTTATCTTAGTCCATTCAGGCTGCCATAACAGAATTCCATAGACCGGGTGAGTTAGAAACAACAGAAATTTATTTCTCACAGTTCTAGAGGCTGGGAAGTCCAAGATCAAGGGGCTGGCAGATTTGGTGTCTGGTGAGCGCCTGCTTCTTGGTTCATAGTTAGCCACCTTCTCACCATAACCTCACATGGTAGAAGGGGTGAGGGATCTCTCTGGGGTCCCTCTAACAAAGGCACTATCCCCACTCATGAGGGCTCTACCTCCAGCTCCAAAAACCATCATATTGTGGATTAGGTTTCAACATATGCATTTGGCAGGGACACAAACATGCCATCTATAGCTACAGGGGACTCTAAAATTTGTACTTTGTGCTCTGTGCTCTAAAATTTCTTGGCTTAGAAAACGCTAGACTTCCTGGTCCTCACAAGGAAAATGCCTGCTGCCTGATTAAGTCAGGGCTTAATCTCCCTATATAGTTCCTCTTGTTCTTTTCATTGCCTGGAATATCCTTTCCCATCTTTTCAACTGGCTCTCTCCTAGGCATCTTTCCAGAATCAGTTTTGGCCTCTTTTACTTTCTATACTCCTCTGGGCTGAAGTCCATGTCCCTGTATATGCTCCCAGAGACCTGTGTTTCTCCCTTTCACTGACCTCATAGCAACCAATTGATTGGATCATGAGTCTCTCTCCCCAGTGCCATACTTGGCAGGAAGAGCACCTGTCTTTATAGCCCTTATATCCATAACATTTAACACAGACTGGGGAAATTTTAAATGATTACTAATTCAATTTAATTGAAAATGCTGATTCTTATTTTGTAGATATCACAGTGGGCTAGGTTATGCTGCTATAACAAATACCCCGCATCTCTGTAAAGACCAAAAAGTTACCTTAAAATGAAAAAAGTATCTCTCACTTGTACTAAATGTCATTAACATGCCCGTTGGGGGCTCTGTTCTATACTGACCTCCCTCTGAGACCCAGGATGATGGACAGGCACTATATGGAACATGGCTGAGTTGCCATGGCTGAAGGAAAGAAGGCCCTGGCAAGTAAATACTTTGAACCAGAAGTGACGCACATGCCCTCCATTCACAACTCACTGGCAGGAAATAATCATATGGCCCCTTCCAAGCACAAGTGAACCAGGAATTTTACTCCTGATCCTAGAAAGCCGAGTGCCAAATATTTGAAAATTAACACTCATGATTTTAGAATAACTGCTGCTGTTTATATGCATGTGTGCATATACATACAAATATAAATAGTTTTACAAGGAAACAGGAGTCATGTCTTATTTGTCTTAAGAACCTAAACCTAGCACTGTACCCAGAACTAAATGACTGTCTGTATGTTCTACTGGCCTCTAACTTATTATGCTTTGACTTCTGTGCTTTTATACAAGCTGTTCCTTGGACCTTGAGCTCTCATTATACTCTGCCTGCTTTCACCTGATTATGCCCGATTCATCTTTCAGACCTGTGATTATATGTGACCTCCTCCAGGAAGCCTTCATTGGAAATCCCTTATACACACACCACCATACTGTCCGTAGTACCTTGGTCTCTCCTTGTCACAGAGTCCTCCATCCTAGAATTTAACACTTTACTTCAGTCTCCTATCATCTCACACTAGACTGAATGTTCCATGAGGGTAGGAATCCTGTCTTATCCAATAACAAATAACCACTGCATCCCCAATGCTATTAGCTGCTCAAAAAATATCTCTGAAGGAATGGATCAACTTATGTACAAATGAAGAGATGAAATCTCAACTGCTTCTATATTGTTTCAAGATGGTTTACTCCAGTGCTTTGATTCCTTGGCTGCCTTACAAGAGAGAAAGGAATCTATTTCCTTTATTCATCCTCATGTTTAATCCAGAATCACCATCCAGTTCACCTTCAGATATACTTCTCTCTGGCCAAAATTTTAATTCATCATTTTTGTTTTATTTCTAAGTTGCTAAAGCCCCCTTTGGTTAATAGAAGACATGTTCAGAGCTCTCCACTCTAAAGTTTATAAACTCATTACACACACACACACACACACACACACACACACACACACACACACACAAAGTATTGTACTTAGGGCCTTGATTTCCTACATTTAGAATGGAAGATATGATCATGACTGCCTCTAGAGCTCCTACTGGCTCTGACCCTCTGATTTTAGGACCATACAGTTCCTGCATTCCTATTTCTTCACCGGTGCTTTCTTTTTTAAACTTAAATTCCTGAAGCTCTGACCAGCTTAGCTGTTTCTAAGCAATCTTAAGAAGGATTAATCTTGTCTGGAAGAAGGTGATATGTTAGGTCATTACTCCCTTGGGATGGGCAGAAAACTTTTTCTTGTGATCAGCAATACTGTATGAAATTCCACCATTCATTGATTCAGTTTTTCTGACATCTGTCTGCCAAATTCTATGCTAGATGTTTTCCCACAGGTGAGTCATAGGTGCTAAGGTAAACCTCTTCTCTTCCTCTCACAGGCCACTTGCCAGTGATGTAACCTCTGAATAAGACACGATGTAATCTTCTCTCTGCCTATGAAGTGTGTTTTACTACAACTCATTCTTCCTTGGGGAAGTGTTCTGTGACCCTTAAACTAAAGCATCTATTCCTGCAATCTGCTCCCACATCACACTGTGTTCCCCTCCCCCCATATAATCCTCCTCATACCTGTTGTAACTACCTATTTACTGTCTGTCTTTCCCAACAGAGAGCAGGCTTCACCGAGAGCATGGTCTGTGACTGTTACCCAACCGCTGCTTCCCGGTACCCAGTACATTATTCAAGTGCTTTCTTAACAGGCACGTAATAAATATTTGTTCAATGTGTGAAAGAAAACTTTCCGGCTCTGTTTTAGACTGAACTAGGGGTAAATTCTACAATCAGTACTGGATTATCCAATTCTTGGGCTAAGCATGTGCTTAGGGCACACGGTGGCAGGTGGGGGAGAGAAGGTAGTTTAAAAAGCATAAAAACTCCTTCGACAAACTTATTCAGAGCTTTGGAGTCAAACCATCCCATAAGTAGCTATTTTAATGTTAGGATACATAAACATTTTGTGTTACTTCAAAAAGGTAAAAGCCACTTTGTAGCCATTTTCCTTCTAGAGTAAGAAGGCTATCATTACCTTTATTAAAATTAAATGAATGGTCTCTAAAGTCTTGATTGAACTTATAACTCAAAGGTCTTAAGATATCCTTATCTAATCTTCTATTTGTACTCTTGCTACAACTTCCCAACTAAACAACTTCCCAACAACAAACTAAATGTTTGAAGTGAAAAAGAGAGGCCAGCAGTTGTGTGTCTGATGAACATGTGGAGAAAGGAGGAAGCTGGATCTGGACTCTGTTAGTCCTGGCTGAGTACTGAGGCTGCTGCAGTGCCGTGTAAGGCGTTGCTGAGAAAACGTTCCAGTAAGTCTCATCTGTTACTTCATATGCGTAAACCTGAGTGCATTTAGCAGTTCCCAACTTTCAAATGTGTTCACATCCAAAAGCACATTTCTTTGTCAGATTCTTTTAAGAACTTGAAGCCATTTTCCCACAGAAACAATATTGTGTTTGTAAGTTTTCCAGCGCACCAAAACCCATTTTTTCCATAATTTAACTGAAATACATGTTCAATTACAAAAGTAGAAAACAATGCTGTAAAGGCATCGATTTCTTTTAAATGCCATAAAACATGTCTAAACATGAAAAGTAGAGCAACAATACATTTAAAAGTCATGATAATTTTTCAGGCCTCAAGTTGGTTAAGATACAAAACTTAAAATAAGGAAAATAAACAGGAATTCAGTTTTATGTTGCCAATTAGTATTTGTAAAAGCAGCGCATGGAACACACGACTACTTGTTTCCTAACATCCAGTCTCTCCCTCTTCATTTAGAAAAGGAAAGTAACACAATCTGTAGCTGGATACAAAGCCAACTGGAATAAAAAGCATATTCCACAGCACAGCCACCTGTGCTGCTAGGTATGACCATATGATTGATTCCACCAAAAGGGTGTACCTGAAAGTGATGTTGTAACTTCCAAGTTATGCTTTTAAAGTCCCTTAGTCTCCTCAATTGACTGGCACACAGAAATACTGGGGGGCCATCCTAGACACTACAATTGAAGGCGGTACCCTGGGGAATGATGAAGCACAAGACAGGTTTCTTAGACAGTCTTATGGAATGAGGCCTCCCCATCAGTTCTGAACCATCTACTTAGTGACTGCTATGTCAGAGAAAAATTAATTTCTAACTTGTTTATTTTTAATCTTTTTGTGATATATATATATACACATATATAGTCTTAACTAATATGAACAAAGAGTGATGATGTAGTGAGGAATCCTGTGGGGGTTCTGGAGGAAATATCTCAGAATTTCCAGGATGGGGCTAGTACAAAAAAAACTGTTCAAAACTCACAATTTTTTTCTTTGAAAAAACCTATTTTTTAACTTCATGAATATTTGCCAAAATAGGTCATAGGGATATGTTCTCCAGACCATATCCTACAGACGGAACCAAAATTTCTATTACGATTTCCCTCTTTCCTTCCTTCTTACTTCTTTCTTCCTTCCTTCCTATTTTCCTTCCTTCCTTCATTATTTGAACCCCAAGATATACTAGGCATTAGGCTGAAAGTATAGCTATAAAGTTTAATAAGGCACAGTGTTTAGTCCTCAAGGAAGTTACAGATTCACAGGAAAGATAGAAAAAGAAAGGACTAATAGCCCTGTGGTGTGATAAATGTTATAATGCAGTTATTTCCAAAACTCTGGGGGAGCCCAGAAAGAAAAATGTCTTTTGAAAATTAGCGGAACCCTTGCCTCAAAAACTGAGAAAAGAGGTTTTGAAGAGTCACAGTTAAAGAGTATGGGTTTCTTTCTGAGTCAATGAAAATGTTCCAGAATTGATTATGGTGACGGTTGTACAACTCTGGGAATATACTAAAAGCCATTGAATTGTACAGCTTTAAATGGGTGAATTGTATGGTATGTAAATTCTATCTAAATAAAACTGCTAACAAAAAAAAATACTGAGGAAAGATTCAGAGCTTCAACAGAAAGAACTTTTAGTTAGTCTGACTCTTCCAAAATGACTGGATACATGCACATGTATTCATTTGTACATATATGATTACATCAAAATAAGGCTAAAAAGGTTTTTATTTTAGATCCAAATTTGCTTGATGATAAGAGTCAGAAACTCAGGCACCTTCACAGAGAGTCTGACTCAGAATGTTATGTTTAACATATTTAACAGAAGACATAGGGTAGAGTACATGGATGGTTCCAGTTCTACACCCTTCCTTGTATCTGTGCTCTTTGCCATGGAATATCAGTGGGTACTATATAATCAAAGTTTGGAAAGTCCTTAAAGTTATTCTTGCACGTGTGACATTGTCATGAAGAAAATTTGTCCTATCTAAATCACTGACCCAGGAGAAGGATGACAATTTGTGGACCAGATGGGCCCAACCCAGAATAGATGATCCCCAGGTGAGAGCAGACTCACGTGTCAGCCCAGCTGAGACATGAGACCAGACACCCTACGAGACAGGCTCAGTCTAGATCCGCTGACCCCCACCCAACTGACAGAAGACATGTAAGCTAAATAAATTCCATTGACAGGTGGTTGTTATGTCACAAAATTATAGACAGAGTTAACTGATATGAGGCCAAGTAGCACTTATGATCAGGCAAGGTGAGGACACTTTTCTGGTCCTTACCACCACCTTCTTTTTTCCTCTCTTAACTCAAATGCCAACAACTGCTCCTGACCCTCCAAGTATAACCTTGTCACTTCTGGGAGGCTCACTGTTTAAGGTGCTACACGTACAATTGCTCTAAACTCTGAGACTGGAGGAACAGAGATAAATCAAAATCTTCCTGTTGTAGCAGAGAAACTTCATGTCATTTTCTCTCATTACCAAGCTGTTATCCCCGGCCTTTTGCTGCTAGTCAACATCCACATCTCAAAACCAGAGCTCTTACGTGTCATAGAACAAAATCAATAGCATTGATCCCAGGAAACAACAGAGGCCTTTGCCCACAAACTCATTTTTCTCTCTTTTTAAAACCCGTATTTCATTTTCAAGTTCATGTGACTTATTCACTCAACATGAAACTTGTGCTCAAGTTGAAGTAGAGGGAGGTAGTTGCTATACCATTTTTATTTTCCTTTATATGAGACTTTTACCTGTGCCCCCACTCCAGGGTTTTCTCCATAAGTACTGATATGGGATTTTATAGCTCATACTGCTCTTCAGGTTCTCCCAAGACTAACAGAAGTTAGGACTTACCTTTTACAGAAATCACAGAATTGCAAATATTTGATTTGATTTTTGTAATTGTCTGTTTTATTAAACTGCATCTGAATTCACAATTTTAGGTTCCCAGTGTTTGTCATGATGTCAAACACATGTTCAGTAGACACTCATTATGTACCTGAAGACAAATCAAAATCTTTATAGAGAGACTTTATATTTTAGATTCAAGATCAGATATTCTCTAAGTGGTCCTGAAATTCAGACAATGAATGACAACTTCCAATACACACATACATACACACACACACACACACACACACACATATATACATACATAAAAGAGACAGTGTAGAGGAGGTTTTTTGTTTTTGTTTTAGTTTTTGTTTTGCGGTACGCAGGCCTCTCACTGTTGTGGCCTCTCCCGTTGCGGAGCACAGGCTCCGGACACACAGGCTCAGTGGCCATGGCTCACGGGCCCAGCCGCTCCGCGGCATGTGGGATCTTCCCGGACCGGGGCACGAACCCATGTCCCCTGCATCGGCAGATGGACTCTCAACCACTGCGCCATCAGGGAAGCCCCAAGGAGGTTTTTTTTTAATTGTGGGCTTTGGAATTAGACAAACAAATTTGAATCCTGATTCTATTATTTTCTATTTGTCTTTCTGGCAAATTAGTTCAGCTATCTATGCTCCTATTTCCCCATCTGTAAAATGAAGATAAAAATCTCACAGAATTGTTGTAAAATTAAAATCACTTAAAATCACTTAGCATATTACTCATGCACAGCAATGTAATACATGGTAATAAACTGAATGACTTTTAAAGACCTTCCAAATTATTTTTGGTATTTTTAAAAGAAATGGAAAAAAAACATACCAATTTTAAAGGAAGAGTATATCAATTCAGAGATATTATTCCATTAGGCTTTAGAAACTTACTTTTGATGAATTAGTCACTCTGATCATATAACTATGGAAACAGCGTACATGTGGCTGAATTAGAAGCTCCCAGCCCTGCTCTGTGGGAGCCATAGAGACTGGATTAAATAATGGAGACTGGATTCATTCCCCGAAGTGCTCATGAGGAATAGAGAACTTGGAAAAGGTGCTGGACCTCCTGGTGCTAGGTCCACTTAACTCTCAGGGTGTTCTTCACATTTAATGAACATTTGTAAGCGATGGGGCTAGAGAATTAAGTACAAACTCCTAACCACATTGCAGCGGAGCAACCACCTCAATCTGAATGTATTTCCCCAACTAAATTCAAAGCCTTGGTGGTCCCATATGACTAAGGTTCAGGCCTTAATCATCTCTGAAACCCTAGAATGAACTTAGTACCTGGTATGTAGCCTGTGCTAACTGTTTGTTGATTGTTGATGGAATCAATGAATGCCTTTTACAATAGGCCCACAAAGGTCATGGTGGCAAACAGTGTCTTTTTAGGTCGACAACAATAGCCTTTAACACTGAACAAAGCACCTCGCCCTGTACGGTGCTCTGACCTCATCTGTGCAGAGTTCAAATGGGACTGAAAGGCCCCCACACTGGGCCACACCGAATGACACCTGAGATTACCAAGGTTCAACCCATCAACTCTTTGGAAACAACTGCTGAAAACACTGTGTGAGCATGCTTACACTCACACACTCACACACTCACTCACACACACTTTTCTCTCAGGAATAGTGAGCACCTTAACTAAATATTCATCTAGGATTAGGAACAGACATTTAATTTCCCAAAGAGGTACAGTATTAAAAGTATTCTGATCTGGTTCCAGGAACCATACATTTATGTAAAGTATTTAAATCGTGACTTTCTATGGAATATTCCAGAAATGACAACTATATTTAAATAATGAACAGAATGATGGCATCCACCAGAGAGGCTTGACTGGTTCATGCTTGCCCATGGACTCCCGTTACATGGGGTTTATTCTAACTGTATAAAAATAAACAGATTCCCAATCCTTATCTCTTGAGATTGTCCAAATTCTGTCCCAGTAAGTCTATGCCCTGGGTTTCTCTATTTTTATAAGCTTCTAGGTGATTCCAGTTCCAGGTATGAGAACCACTAACTTGATTTAACTCTAAGACCTTTCCATTCCTAATAGTCAGTCAATCAGCCAGGTGAGAAGGCTGCAATATCCATCACCCCACAGATCTTGAGGTGCTTGATGTGACTACCTGGAAAGGTGTACCTGACTTCTTTAGCTCCCCCTTAGATGTCCATCTGAAAGCTGTAAGCCAGGTATGAGAGGATACCCATCCCAGCTAGATGTCAGCTCTTCAATCAAGAGTATACTTTTTACTGGGATCCCCTGCACAAACTTCAAAGATTTTCTCAGCATCCATGTGTGAATCCAATGAGTCTAGATGTCAATCACCCTCCATGCTCTAAGTTTCTCTAGTCCCCAGAGCTAAGCCAATCACTCAGAGCCATCAGCTAATGTTAAAAGATTCTACCCCCTCTTCTCAGGTTCCTTCCTTGTTGAAACCCCAAACCCCATTTCATCTAGACCCGTGATCTGAACGTCCCCCCTTTGCAAAAATTCCAGAACCAAGAAATGAGATTGAAACTTTGTCACCTGGGAGTGTGTAAGGACTTGGGGTAAGTACAACTACAGGGTCAAACCAATCACCCTGTAATCTTCTTTAGCATCCCACGTCAACATGAGTAAATAATTACTTGTGCAACTTTTCTTTGACAGCACCTAACACTGTTGTAATTTGATAAACATTTGTGTAATTTCTTACCCAATGAGTCTCCACCAAAAGATCAGTGTAATGATGACAGAGACTTTGACTTGTCTTGCTCACTCACATCCCCAGCACCTAGCACAGAGCCTGGCACACAGTGCTCAGTGAATTCTCACTCAATAATACAGGAAAATGCGTCTAGTTGTTGCTGCATGGGATGTTAGTTTCCTGCCCCCTAGGAAAATTCTCTTTCAGAATCAGTTTGTGAAGATTTATTGCTCATACCAACCATAGGAATTCTGAGTTCCCTCGCCTGGGTTCTAAGAGGATTAAGCAACCATAAGATGTAAATACCCTGCCTCGTTTAAGCCTCAAGTCAACAATCAACAGACATGGGCTATCTGTAGTAGTTGAGGAGAAGGGTGATGGACAACTCTATAAGACCTCTGTTCTGCTCCTCTGATAGCTACTGCACTGTAGACACTACAGGCAAGTGTGCAGTGCAGGTTAAATGCCCTGCTTCTGGCAGAGAAGAAGCATCCAAAGCCTGTATTCTGAAAGATATTGACTGGGACTTGAGGAATTAGGGGAGGAAGGGAAATAGAGGGGAAGGGATAAAAGGAGAGAAAAATCTTAAGGGAGAAACAAAAGTGAGTCCAAGAGTGTTTAACCAATCAATCAAGGTATATTTTTATCCTGACTTACTCACAAAGCACTCCTTCTTCCAACAAACTAAAGCATCTTTCTTAAATCCTCACCTAATATTTGAGCAATATAGTGGGGATGAACTCAATTTTTCATATTTTACAGAGCTAAAGAAGCTAAAAAGGGTAAGAATCCAGAATGATTCAAAATCAGAGGTTTTAGAGCTGGGATGGATCTTCCAGAAATCTTCTGGTTCAAATGCCTGACCTTGGATAATTTAATTTCCCATGTTTCATAGATAACACAAGCTGGTTCTAGGCCTTGCTTCTGTTAGAAAGGTGTGAAGGGGCTCAAAAGAGCATAACCTGGTCCACTAAACACAGTGCTTTGCAAAAATGTGCTCAAGACTTGGACAAGCTAGGACCTTATCTAAGTGACCCAGTGATTCCCAGACTTGTCAGAACTTATTTCAAAAACTTAATAAGTGATTTCCATATGCCAGCTTCTGTTCAAAATCCTTTAATCCTCTCAACAAACTGGTGAGGTAAATACTATCAGTATTTAGGTTTTATTAGTGAAAAAAAAAGTACAGAGAGGTCAAGAAACTTTCTTGAAATTGCACAGCTAAAAGTATCTAAGCCAGAACTATGAACACAAATATAACACCCCTTAAACCTGGACTCTTAAATCTCTAGGCTACAGTGCCTATCAAGTTAATATTCCATCAATGCATTCCTTTTAAGGAAGGAAGTGCCTTCTTCCTTTTTTTCCTCTCAAAGAAAACTGTGTTCAGAAAGTCCTGATAATCCCATTACACTATCAACACCCCAGAGAAGGGTGAAAAATTGTGTGCACGCTGCATGTGCTACGCATATTCTGATTTTATTAAAATAAAAAGTTGAACTGCAAAAAAAAAAAAATTGAGTGCTAAGAAAGGTGACACCAGGCACAAGATCTGGCTCACCTCAGCTGAATTCTTGTAGTGAGTATGGCAGCCAAGAGGAAAAAACATGCCCAGATCATTACCCCAGAGATAGATGAGAAGTAGGCGCTAAGAATTATTTTATTCTGCTCTGGGGCCCATTTTATACTCTTCATTTCTCCATGTTTTTGTGAGCCTGTGTTGCAATAGCTCTCTATCCCCAAACAGAAGTGTTCATTTTCCCCACTTATCTGTGGGGGGCAACAGGTCAAAATACATGATGTATTGAGAAGTGACTGGGTCCTTCCACGGTTTACATGTTCTCAGAGTAACAGGTCCAGAGGACCCCTGATTCCTGCAAGTACCCAATTACAACACCTGTCCCAGTGTCTCCCAACAGCCTGAAGACTACCCTTCCCCACCAGACTGAAGCTCCATGCAGAGAGGAGAGCACTTACTCTTTTCACAGTGGAGCCCCCGGTGCATAGCTCGGAGCCTTTCCTATCAGGTATTCTCAGTAAATATACAGTGGATGTAAAATCTGCTTCCAGCCAGGGGTGCAACCAGGGCAATTTTGCCTCCCAGGGGACATTTGACAGTCTCTGGGGACGTTTTTGGTCATCACAACTTGGGAGGAGGGTGGGAAGCAGGGATACTGTCATCTAGTGGGTAGAGGCCAACGATGCTATTAAAAACCCTATGACGCACAATACAGCTTCCGTAACAAAGAATTCCCCGAACAAAGTAACAGTCCTGCTGAGGTTGAGAAACTCTGTTCTAATCCAGTGTAGCCCTTGGATAAATGAAGAAAACTGAGAACTGAAGAGATGATATTTCTGACCCGATCTTGCTCAGCAGAATGGTGGCAGAGTCAGACCTGGGACCTGACTCCCAGCCCAGGCTCCCTTCCTCACTGATTAATATTCCAGAAATTGGGACAGGTCTCTTCAGAGCACTCATGGGGTTTCTTAGGCCAAACAAGCTCATGCTAAAAGAGAATCTTAGATTACAGCATGATTTCCTGCTGTCTATTTTTACTTAAAAAAAAAAAAATCTACATAGCTTAGTGTATATAAATAAGGCAAATGTTGTGTATATATATGTATCTTTAACTGCTTTTTTCTTCTTTAGTTTTCCACAGACTGATGAGACACTGCTTTTTTTATTACTCATTTTTCTAAAGATGGGTTAATTGCTGGTTAAATAGTGATAAATTAAAGACAAGGAAGTAACTCTCTCTCGCTCGCTGTTATGTCTTTAAAGAGAGTCATCTGAAACAAATATGGGGAAAAAGTTAAATCCACTAACTCTGAATAGTAGTTGCATTATGAATTTTTGTATTTTGCAAACTCTAGGCAAGATGACCTCAGCTTGAAACTGCTGACCACCCTCCAAGATGACCTGTTTTCACAAGTGTTCACAGGCTCCAGGAGGCAAAGTAGAAGCCGAGGGGAAGCAAAATCTTTGGGTCTAGGCAGCTCTACCACTTTCTTGGGCAAGTTAATTAGCCTTTTCTGAAACTAAGTTTTCTCTTCAAACTGGAAAATGTTTAAAGGAAAACAATTGTAGGGATGTTAAAAAAGATTTTAAGATGAATTAAGTTCCTCCTGAGAAGAGTGAGCACACACTGGGTGAAGAGAGTAGATGTCTGCTTTTTACTGTCGACAGAGCTTTTACTTTCGAAAGAAGACTAAAAATACCAGGGCAAGCATTAATAGCTAAAATATATTCCTCCCCCTCTTCTTCCTCTCCAGTCAGTTACCCCCAAATTCGTCAGGCACTACAACATGATGAATAGTTTGCTCTGGGATTTAACGTGGTGACTTATGTCTGCTACCAGCTCCACAGATCTCAGTAAGCACTGATTACCTAGTGTGCATTGGTTACTGCACTAGACATTCACAAGGATAGAGGAAGGGAAGACAGGAATGACTGATCCACACCCCTCCCTCAGGAAGCTTACAATGTAGTCAGGGGACAAGACAAGAGCACACACAATCCAAAAGCACACAGAATGGGGTGCATGCAAGGCTGAGACAAGATATTTATTCCATAGCTTCAAACATCAGATTCCACTTCTGGCTGGGCACATGTGGGGACATTAGACGTGACCCTTCGAGGAGGAAAAGCTTTCAAGGAGAGCTTTCAGGGAGGAGCACATTTCAGCAGGAGAGAAGAGCCTGGTTACAGAAGGCAGAGAGCATCAGTACGTAAGAAGAATGGTTTTCCAGGAGGGCAGACTCTGCAAAGGGAGCTAATGGGAGCTGAAAATAAAAGGAAAACAGGCTTTGAAAAGGGAAATGTACCTTTTTTAAAATTTATTCCATATTATTTTATTTATCTCATAGGCAAATGGGAGCTGCTCAAGATTTTGGAGCAATGGTGGGATACACACTGAGAATGTGCTTTCAAGAAGGTTATTCAGCAGCTCTAGGAAGAACAGATGAGTTGACTGGTGCAGGGCAGGGAAGAGACTATAAAGATATCGTGAAGCTCTTCAACTGTGACCTGTTCATTTATTCCTTGGTTTGAATTAGAATTAGGGTCTGATGTTTGGAAGGAGTCTTAAAGGTCACTTGGTGCAAACTTGTACCTGGTGCAGGCAGTAACGGGAGGGTCACTGGGACACAGAATGACGCAGGGTGTTAGTGAATAGCTCAGCTCCATAGGAGACAGAGAAGTGCAGGGGAAAGACCTCAGGCGTGGGAGCCAATCCCTCCTGCCCAACGAGCAGAGCAACCTGGGGTAGGCTACCCTCTGAGTCTTGCTGTCCTTCCATGTGAATGCTAACCTTCAATGGACAGAGATGTAGTGATGCAAAATCATGTATCCTACCCACTATGGCCTAACATGGTAGACACATATATATTCTCCCTCTTGGTCTCAGCCAAAATCTTCCTCCCATTCACAGGACCTAATTTCATCTTCCAGAAGCACACAGGACATGTTTGCTACCAATTTCCTAAGACAAATATTAGAAGATAGAAACCATGTTGCCACGTCTTCTCTTTGCTAAAAGAAGATTAAACATCGCCTCCCTCAGACAACATATCTTCCAAAGCACTTATCTTTGCAATCTTAATATATGCACTGTGATGATGTCTAAATTGGTCTTTAATATAAAACCATATTCCTGTGTAGAGTGAGGGGTAGACTTTCTCTAATGCAGCCCCAATAATCTCACTCCTTCTAATGAGTGAATTTGCTTGGCTAAGAGGGAGACATGGGGCTGTGCTGGTGATCTCTACAGACTTTTGACCCCTTTTTCATTCCACCAGGCTCTAGTCTGACAACTTCTCAAATGTAGTCTAGGACAAGCCACTGGAGGAAAAAAAAAATTGAGAACCACTGGTGTAAGACACATGGATCAGTGTTCTGGCTGACTACCCGAAATAAACTAAGACTAACAAGATTAAAATAACTTCAACACTTCATGTTAAAGAGGCATGGATGAGCTCTCGTTAAGGCAGCGCATAAAAGAGCACTGAAGTTTTCAGTACAGTTAGTCTGGCCTGGGAATCCAAGTATAGCCCTGCACAGGAGGGAAGAAGTAAAATGGGTAGGAGTGACCCATGGTCCCATCAGTGTGGAGGACAGGCTGCTTCTGCTTTAGAGAACTGGGGCCTCTCTTCCAGCTGACCCCATGGCCCACAGCAAACACTCAGCAACATGCACGGACCCCTTGTTCTGGACCAGGCTCTGTATGAGGTCTTAAGGATGACAAGGTGATTAGCCCAGCACTGCTGCTCTCAAGCGGCTGGAAGTCTGGCTGAGGAGACTGATAGGGAACAAGAAAGATCATGGCAATATAATGTGCTAGATGAAACAAGGATAATCAAAAGCTAGATTTTGCACTTCAGGTCTAAGCAGGGGGCCAGCACAGAAAAGACAGCTCAGTTTAATACAGCCATTAAGAGCTAGGATGGAGATTTATTCAAAATGCCATCGGGGGCAGGGGTGGGAAGCAGAGTCCGGGACGCCTTCTCAAAGCTAAAATTTCACAAGGATTTCACCAGGCTGAAAGATCAGGCAGGGAATTGCAGGCCAATGGAATAACATATCCAAAAGCTTACTGGTGGGAAAGCCCAAGGAATATCTAGAAAAGGGGAAATGTACTTATGGGTTTTTCAATCCTTAAGTAATGTGGAGTCAAAGAAAGGCTTTTAAGCATGGAAATTACACAAAACAGATTACAGTGGAATCCTCTGGTAACTGTGTAGAGAAGGAGTCAGAGGAAAGAGCCCAGACGCAGGGAGAGCTGTTGGAAAACTCAGTCCAGGTCTTAGATGAGGCTGTGGATTAGAGCAGTGTCTTTAAGGATAGAGAAGAGACAGTGGGTTTGGTAAACATTTTGGACAAAGAGCTAAATCAGGATGTATCACATCCTTGCATAAATATTTGAACATGGTGTTGTGCTATAATTGGGGGCCCAGAAATTAAAGGACAGGGCCTGATATCCCCAGTACAAACACAGGAGAACCAGCGTGAAGTAGGGTCACTTTATTTAGGCACTTGTGCTCTGCAAAGATGCCAGGACAAAATGAAATACTTTATTTCACTAAGTATTTATTAAGCACCTCACTCATCCCAAATTCCCATTTATTTCCAGGCACCGTATTATGCTCCCTATGTACATAATCTCATTTACTATTTTTCAAAAAATGTTTAAAGGTAAATTTTATTATTTTACATATTTTTAAATAATAAAACCAAGTCTGAATAAGTTGAAGTACCTTGCCCAAAGTCACAGTTAATAAACTGTTGGCTTACAAATAGAGGGGAACAAAGCAAGAAAATATTTCAACAAATATTAAATTGAATTTAAAATGTCTATATCCCGAGAGCTTATGTGGCCCAGTCTCTGACCATTAAATAAAGGCCCAAAGGAAACAGTTTCTCTCATACATTGCTGGTGGAAATGCAAATTGGTGTGCTGCATCTAGAAGGGAGTTTGGAGATACTTAACAAAATTTCATATGCACCAACCTTTTGACTCAGCAATCTCACTTCTAGGAATTTATCCAGCAGCTACACCTCCAACAGTATGAAAATATATATGCACATGTTTCTTTATTGCAGAATTGACTGCATATGCAAAATATTGGAAACAACATAAATGTCCATACACTGGAGAGTTATTGAATAAACTATAGTCCATCCATACATTGGATAATAGGTAGCCATTAAAAACAAGAGAGAGAGAGGAGACGATTTCCCTGAACTACTATGTGATGACTTTAAGGATCTATTTTTAAGTGAAAAAAGAGAAGTATAAAATGTCTTCTATGGAGTGTGCTATAGCAAGAATCCTGTTAGGTCATTTTAGCCAGACCCCCTTCCGTACCCCTAATGTTTTCTCTTAGTAATTTTTTCATCCACTGCCCCTCACCTTCCTCCTTGGCTATAAATTCCCATTGGTCCAGGCTGTATGCAGAGTTGAGCCCAATCTCATGGCTCTATTGTAAAACCCCATTGCAGTGGTCCCTCTACCTACCATGCTGGTCCTGAATAGTGTCTTCCTTACCATCTTTAACATATGTCTTTGAATATTTTTTTCTTTAACATTAGTAAATTTGTTTTTGATGCAGGAGTATGCGTTAGAAATTCTGAAACTACTTTATGTGTATACTTGGATTGAGTAAGTAAGTGAATATATGGTGAAAAATGAAGGCCAGGTTTCTCCCTGTCAGAGAAAGGAGTTATAAATAAGGAAAGGAAGAAGGTGACAATAAATCCAGTGATACTGGATTAGGATCAGAGATATTAGTATGAACTCAGCGTTTTAATGTATGTGTGTGCATAGATAGATAGATAGATACAGAAATAAATATATATGCATATTTTACATTAGTAAGTAAATATACACAAATTTCATAGGTATCTTTTGAGAAGTCTTAGAAGCAATAACATCTCAGTAGCAATAAGCATATCTAGTGCCCATATTCTGGTTTCTAAGTATCATTATTTGATAAAAGGAAACAGAGATCCTTGAAAAAGTAGGAGATTGGAGGGCAGGTGCATGAAAAAAAAATGAGTCTGGAATATTTATGGCACCAAAAAACAAGGAAATGTTCAATAAATGATGTGGATGTGTTGAAAAGACACAGGGACCAACTTGAATAAGCTCCCACTGACTAAATTTGGGACAACTGGAGCAACAAAATAAATAAAATAGTAATAGATTATAACCCATAGACTAAAATAAATATACATGCATCCATACTAATACAAAATATAATTGAATAATAAATAAATGGGGATGAAGGGACTGCTCTTTCTTACAGTAGAATTCAAGTAATAATTTTATAAGGAATGATGAAAATAAAAAATGACCATTAGTAAACACCACAGTGAATATTGTTGCTGGGAAGTATCGTTGAAGGATGCTAAAGTTAATGGGCAAGAGTGCAATGAGAAAGAGGACATTTGCATAGTCTCAAAGTATCTCCCCACAAGATATTTATTAATTATAAAGATGAAAACACATTTACAGTGGAGAATTCTGGCATACAGCACCTTAACCAAGTTATCAAAATCGATATTACCAGTAATGACACAAACTGAACTCATGCACCTTCTGATATGATGCACAAAGAAGGATAAAGGTCGTAACATCACTTCAGCGGCGATCCTGCCAAAAATACTTAAGTCATCTAATCAGACAAACCCAGATCAGACTGAGGGCATTCTACAAAAGAACTACTAGGTCATACCCTTCAAAAGTGTCAAGATCACCGAAAAAGAAGGAAGGAAGAGGGAGGAAAGGAGGGAGGAGGGAGGAGGGAGGGAGGAAGAAAGGAAGAAAGACCAAGGATTTCACAGATTGGAGGGACTAAAAAGACATGATAACTAAGTCAATGAAGGATTCTAGATTGGATCCTGGACCAGAAAAAGGACTGGTCCAATCCAGTGGAACAACTGGGAAAATTCAAATATGGTCTATAATAATAACTGCATCAATGTTAATTTCCTGATTTTAATCATTGTAATATGTAAGATGTCAACATTAGTAGACGCTAGTTGAAGGTATGTGGAAATTGTGCACTATTTTTCAAGTTTCTGTAAGCCCAAAATTATTTCAAAATAAGAAGTGAAATACATACATATGTAAAATCCCAAAATGGTACTAAGGTACTATTACAAGGTACTAAGTTAATCAGGCTCTTTTCCCTTGCTACTCAGCTCTTAGCTCTTTGTTTTGCATATTGACAGTATCACTGACACTTTTTTTCTTTTCTTCTCACCTGGATTCTCTAGCAAAGGGGAGCCCAGGAACTGGCCCAATACACAAGGATCCTTCCCCTTTCTTCTCAATTCCTCATTCCTGTCTCTCAGTGCCATATAGAAAAAAATCCATGGGTCAAGTTAGTTAAAACAGATCTCTCACTGCAGAGTGGGAGAAAGAGAGATGTTGCCTGACTAACAACAATTATTTTTAATGAGTGGAAGAAGGGGGAGACTTAAATGGTTCTGTGTCTATAGCACAAACACAATCAAAGACCAACAAACCCTGGTTGGATGGTATATATCCTATGGGGGGCCAGGAAGGAATAAAGTAAGCTGAGGTGAGGAAGTGGGCTGGGCTGATGGTCATCCCAATTCTAAGACCAAATTCACAGTTGGCTTTAGGTGAACCATTCTCTCTGTCTCAAATGAGGGACTTTCTGATTAGTTCCTAGTATAATCACTTTCAGCCACCAATTTCTCTGATATACATCATTCATATGCACAGAGTTAAATGTGTCCATTTTGGATATTTCCCCAAAACCAACTCAACTCACTAATTTTCATAGCACCAGAGTATCTCCCAACAAGATGCTTGTTAATTACAAAGGAAAAATTTAAATCTACACTGAAGAAACCTCGCAGACACCACCTTAAACACACGATCAAAGTTTACCTCACTAATAATAAAATGTATCAACCTCATGTACCTTTTGGTATGATGTACTGGGAGAGGATACTTTCACTTCTGTGGCAAGATCTGCCCAACCATCTTATCCACACCAATGTAGTGAGTTTAGGACCATATTTTCTGTATGCTGTCCTTTCTGTACACTTGGCCACTCTTACTCCTGAGTCACAGCAGGGTTACCTGTGGATGTGGATGCTGAAACACCTTAAATTTAGCTGAATTTGCCAATAACAATCATCACAAAATAGAAGAGTGTTGATGAAAAATAAGGCCTCCTTCTACTTGGGGAAAAATTCAGTTAACAACAGAACCATGTAGAGCTACCGGTGGTTATGGAGACTCAGGGACTAACTGCAATGGAAGATTGCTTAGAGTGGCTGTGGTGCTATTACCCCTTATTCTTGCTGTGCCAGCGCCCAGCAACCAAGCCTGGTTTCCACCCATCACAAAGCAAAATGCGACAAAAATCACCAGGGGTTAAAAAGCCTAAACTGGATTACAGTTACACCATTTAGAACACAAAATGTTACTGGTAATTGAATTCAGCTGATAGACATCCTTACGTTAGCTTATGGCCAATTAGTATTCTGATGGTGACTATTTTTACTTAAATGTGTCTGCCTCTGAATAAATGAGGAAAGGATGCAATGATATGAGGTTCTGAGATGAAATGGATATTTTGTTCAGTAAACGAGAGGTTTGGGCATGGAGCTAGGATTGTGGGTGAAACTGAAATTACACAGACATTTATTTCCTATTATGTCTTTTCAAAGTTATCTACTGAAGCCATAAACTTATGCTTTTCAAACTTTGTTGTGTGTTATCGGAGCCAGGGGCCAGAAGTACAGATGCTGAGGCCCTTGCTCAGACATTCTGTATCGGAATCTTTAGGAGCAGGGCTTAGGAATCTACATTCCTAACATAGTTCTTAAGTATTCGTGAACAACCAGTTTGAGGAATACTGTTCTAAATGTTTACCAGGCTTATTCCAAGTTATCAGTGATGATTCAAGTATAAATTGATCTAAAAGGACAAAGTGCACCACTGGAGATAGACCAAGGGACCGCAACTATGGTCCATGGGCCAAATCTGACCCATCACCTGTTCTTGTATATAAAGTTTTATTGGAACACAACCATGTCTGTTTGTTTACAAATTATCTATGGCTACTTTCTTTTTTTAAAATTTTTTTATTTTTTGCTACTTTCTTGTTAAAACAACAGAGAGAACAGTTGTGGCAGAGACCATATAACTTGCAAAGCCTCAAGTATTCACTACCTGGCCCTTTACAGAAAAAAGTTTGCCAACATCCGGTGTAAACAGACACCAGGGACTGAGGGACTAGGAAAGTGGATAAACTAAGAGAGATAAGCTGCTGCCAAATTGTCAAATCCCTTATCTATATTTTTTCAGCTTTATTGAAATATAATTGATATATAACATTGTGTAAGTTTAAGGTATACAATGTGATAATTTGATACATGTATATATCATGAAAGAATTACCACAATAAGGTTAGAAAACACATCTATCACCTCATATAATTACCATTTTCTTTCTTTGTGTGATCAAAATATTTAAGATCTACTCCTTTACCAACTTTCAAGCCTACAATACAGTATTGTTAATTATAGTCACCATGCTATACATTAGATCCCTAGAACTTAGTAACTCTTTAAGTTTGTGTCCTTTTACCAACATCTCCCCATCTCCCCCACACCCCAGGCAACAACAATATGAGTTTGGCTTCTTTAGATTCCACCTCTAAGCAAGATCATACAATATTTGTCTTTCTCTATCTGACTTATGTCACTTAACATAGTGCCCTCAAGCTTCATCCATGTTGTCACAAATGGCAGGATTTCCTTTTCTCATGGCTAAATAATATTCCATCATATATATATATATATATATATATATATATATATATATATATATGTGCACACACACACCATATTTTCTTTATCCAGTCATCTGTCAATTGACACAGATTCTTCTATTTTTTGGCTATTGCAAACAATGCTGCAATGAACATGGGGGTACAGATAGCTCTTCAAGATACCGATTTCATTTGCTTTAGCTTATTTCCCAGAAGTGCGGTTGCCAGATCATATGGTAGTTTTTATTTTTCATTTTTTGAGTAACTGTCATAACTGTGTTCCATGGTGGCTAGACCACTTTCCTTGGATTCTAAGCTCAGCTCTGCCACACACTAGAAGGGCTTAACCTTCCTGAACTTCAGTTTTCTTTATCTATAAAAATGAGCAGGATTAAACTAAATAAAATGACATATAAAGGAGAAGCATTATAGCAGTCTTTGTACTAGGTATAAGGAAGAGAGATGAATAAATCATAGTCTGTGCCCTCTGGGTTGCTCAAGCATGATCTCCAGGTTCCATTTTATCTTTAGCTTAAGAAGCTCTATGGTCCAGTTATTAAGACTGTAGTTTCCAGGGTCTAATCTAGGACACTGTTTCAAATCTGGTTCTGCCATTTACTTAGCAGTAGAGCCTTGAGAAAGTTCTTTATCCTTTCAGCTATTCAGGAAAACGGAGATAGTATTTACTCCAAAGTGTCAAGGTGAGATTAAATTAGACAATGCAGGTAAAGTGGTTAACACAGTGCAGGTATATAATAAATCACTACTACTAGTATTATTCTTATTCTAGCATTTGTTTATCAATGGAGACACCACTGGTTAGGGCTGGATAATTCTTCTTTGTGCAAATCTTTCCAGAGTGTCCCTGCCCACTAAATACCAATAATGTCCCCCAAGTCAATGGAACAACCCAAACTGCCCCCAGATATGTTCAAACATGGAGAGAATAGTATTGTTGCCTTCTGGTTGAGAACTACTTAGATAGCAAACTTCTTAAGGACTTGATTATTTTTGTGTTCTCAGTCTAACACTGTGACTAGCACATAACTCAATAAATATCCTTAACAGAAATGAGTGGAGAATGAATAAAACAATATGACTTTATAAATGTGCTTGAAATGCCACCATTATATATTTATAACTTTTCTTTTGTATATCATTCTATTAAATTTCTATAATCCCTCATTAAATTGCAAATCGTTCTGAGGGGAAATACTCTCAGCTGTTATTAACTAACATCAAGGTCAGTGGATGCCAGCTGTGACAAATGCCCTACAGGAGTAGTTTACAGGACAGAGAAAATGGAGATGGAACCAAGTATACATTCAAAAAGGTAAAGCTTTGTATGGTCTCTAATTGTGCCTCTGCAAAAGTCTGTGCATAAAAATAAGAAACTGTGTGACAATGGGAGCTCAATGGGAGACACATCTCTTACCTCCCGCTTTATTTTAAAAGAAATTGAAACCCAAGGTCCTTTTGCATCTATCAACTGTATTCTCCTCTTTCTTTCTTACAGGAGAACTCCACATCCCGTATTTCTCTTTCCTTAGCAATCAGTCTTCCTGAGAAACTAATCTGAAATTCTCTTCATTATTTATTTCATACCTGGTTTATTTATTTATTTTTTAATTTTTATTTCTTTTTTTTGCATTTTATTTTATTTTATATTTCTATAGAGGAGGTTCTTATTAGTTATCCATTTTATACATATTGGTGTATATATGTCAATCCCAATCTCCCAATTCATCCCACCACCACCACCCCCTCTTGCTTTCCCCCCTTGGTGTCCATACATTTGTTCTCTACATCTCTGTCTCTATTTCTGCCTTGCAAACCGGTTCTTCTGTACCATTTTTCTAGATTCCACATATATGTGTTAATATACGATATTTGTTTTTCTCTTTCTGACTTACTTCACTCTGTATGACAGTCTCTAGGTCCATCCACATCTCTACAAATGACTGGATTTCATCCCTTTTTATGGCTTAAAATTTGTATGGAAACACAAAAGACCCCAAATAGCCAAAGCAGTCTTGAGGGAAAAAACGGAGCTGGAGGAATCAGACTCCCTGACTTCAGACTATACTACAAAGCTACAGTAATCAATATGGTACTGGCAGAAAAACAGAAATATAGTTCAATGGAACAGGATAGAAAGCCCAGAGATAAACCCACACACCTATGGTCAATTAATCTATGACAAAGGAGGCAAGGATATACAGTGGAGAAAAGACAATCTCTTAATAAGTGATGCTGGAGAAACTGGACAGCTACATGTAAAAGAATGAAATTAGAACACTCCCTAACACCACAAGCAAAAGTAAACTCAAAATGGATTAAAGACCTGCTTTTTTGAGTTAGTCAAATTCTTATCATAAGTCCTTGAAAACTCATTCCCCAGGAACTTCAAACATTTTTGTCCTCAACCCTCTAAAAGTTAGTGGCCTCATGAGTACTTTGATTTTCTTTCCAGCTCTCCCAAAGCACTTTACTCTGAAGAACATATCCATTCCCATAGCCTCAACCATGACAACTTATCTTTATCTGAGTGTTTACCATCAAAATCACCAAATTCACAGAGTTTAATTCTGTAAAAATATTTACTACAAAACTGATAATTTATAAAAATTAGTCTCCACTTAAACATCCCTCCCTACTTAACACAAAGATCTCCTAATCCATTGAGACAACCGAGGCAGCATTCACTGGTTATCATATGTAAACCTCTGTTAGCATCATGAAATACAAGAGCAAATCTACTTCAGAATAGAATTGCGCATCTTGTAAAAGGTGCAGGATTTCATGATGTCAAAGCGCAGTTGAAACACTTGCAAAGTCACTCATAGGAGAGAATCTGGAAGAGTTACTCCAGTGAACAAATGAAGAAGATAAATTTACAAGGATGATGATACAATAGTGACTTCAAAGACTTCACAGAAAATGATTTGAATAACAAAAAATTAAGATTCTTGGGGAAAAAATGATGAATCCTCACATATGTTTTGCACATTTTGCCCTCTTCATAACTGTGTTGTAATGGTAAAACAGAGAGCTTGAATAGCCAAAACAATCTTGAAAAAGAACAAGTTAAACGTCTTTCAAGCTTATCACAAAGATACTATAATCAAAACAATGTGGTATTTGTATAAATACAGACAGCTAGACCAATGGAATAGAATTAGAGAGCCCAGAAATAAACCCTCACAATCACAGTCACTTGATTCCTGATGAGGGAGCCAAGACCATTCAATGGGGAAAAAAGACAGCATTTTCAAAACGATTTTAGGAAAACTGGATATCCACATGCAAAAGAACAAAGTTGTACCCTTACCTTATACCATACACAAAAATTAACTCAAAATGGATCAAAGATCTAAATGTGAGGCCAAAAACTATAAAAGTCTTAGAAGAAAACACAGAGGAAAAGCTCCATGACGTTGCATTTGGCAGTAATTGCTAGCAAATTTAGGGGAAAAAAATTTTTCTCCCACCTTCTTGGGATCCCTGGCTGGCTTTGAAAATTAAACTGACCAAGACAGTGTAACAGGAGAAAGCATACACATTTATTTAATATAAGGAAATCAAGATCTGAAGAAACAGTTAAACCTGAGTATATTTATGCTAGGTTTGATGAAGAGTGTCTAGTCATGGAGAAATATAATAGGGCAAGGAGTATGAGGTGAGTATAGTAAACTAGGGGGTAACTTAGCAAGGCCTATTTGGATTTTTGGTGGCATCCCGTTGTCTTTGGACATAAGGATGTTCCTTTGCTTCATATAGGGAGACCACTTCTCACATAAGGACTTTATGACCTACTTCAGGGGTGAAAGGTTAGGGGAGTGTCAAAGTAACCTTCCTACTTCTGTTGTTTTCTCAAACTCCTTCAACTTAAAAGATTAAATATGCCAAGGTGCCATATTTGAGTGTAGCATGTTCTGAACCCCATCAGATATGACACCAAAGGTACAGCCAACCACAGTTAAAATATTATCTATTTTGTACTACATCAAAATTTAAAACGTCTGTGTATCAAGGACACAATCAACAGAGTGAAAAGACAACCCATGGAATGGGAGGAAATATTTGCAAACCATATATCTGACAATGAGTTAAAACCCAAAATATACAGACAACTCCTAAGATTCAAGAACAACAACAGTAACAAAAACAACCTGATTCAAAAATGAGTAAAGAACCCGAATAGACATTTCCCCAGAGAAGATATATGAATGGCCAATAAGCACATGAAAAGATGTACAACATCTCTAGTCATTAGGGAAATGCAAATCAAAACCACAATGAGTCTCCTGCTGCAGTGACACGAGTGGGAGCACTGGGACCGTGGGCTCGGAGTGACAGTTCTCGGACTGTTTTAAGAAATGGCAGACACGCCCAACAAGCCCGTGTTATGTGCATTTTACCACAATTTTTTAAAAAAATATCAAAAAGAATTCAGGGGAAACAATGATAAAAATCTAAAAGGACCTTGAGTTCAGACTGCTTGCCAAAAGAATCTTTAAATTTTCACTCCACGTTGAAGAGCCCAAGACTGACTTCTTGGGGGCTTCCCTGGTGGTGCAGCAGTTAAGAATCCACCTGCCAATGCAGGGGACACAGGTGAGCACATTCTTATGTCACCACCATGCCTATTAGCATTAGACAAATTGTCTCTAAATTTTAATCCTATACTTCTATTCGTCTGTTTATTGGTTTAAAAATGTAGTAATTTATGTATAAATTAAATATATGCATTACTGTACTAATAAATCTTGATTCTGTCACATATCAGCTAATTGTTCCTATGCCAGTTTCTTAACCTACCTTTGCTTCAGCTTCCTGATTCTTTAAATGGGAACACTAGTATATATATTAGGTGTTATGAGAGTTAAAATAATTAATATATGCAGTGCACTTATAACAGTACCTGGTAAACAATAAAATGTGTAAAGTACTAAATATAATTAGGGTTGTATCTATAAGAAGACGCACAAAAATAAACTTTAAAGAAAATGAGAAATATGAGTTAAATTTTATTTTAGTTTACTTATTAATGACATGAACTTTTTTGCCTTACCTAAAAATATTACTAATATCACTAATTTTAGCAAGAGAAATATGATTCAACATGTTCCATTGTTTTTGAAAGTCCAGATATAACATTTTGTGATACAGTGATTTGATGGACTGGTTCTAAATTTATTTTGGTTTTTGATTTTAATAACTGCCTAGTTGAAAAATATACTTCACAAAGAAACACAGGTCCTTGTGGAAAAAGTATACTCATATATAAGTGTTGATTTCTGAGCAATAAATTTCCATCTTCTATAATGTTACTTTTTTTACAAATTAATGGAAGGTATTTAGTATTTGTATTGTTCACAAATGGTCTTAAAACCTACCTAAAGTCTTCATGTGGAAGATTTTTAAACAGATTAGAAAGTTCAGTTTCACAGCCTTATTAATATTGAAATATGAGAGTTTTATAGGTAAAATAAATCAGGCAATCTCAGGAACAAAAATCACATAGTGATGGAAATATTTTTAAACATATGTTTTCCAAATTATTTCTCCAAAGCATGAGTTTTCTTCAAAAAGCCATTATTTTCTCATTTATGGTCAAAAACATCACTTTCACTTCAAAAACACTGGTTAACTGGGTATATTTTGTCAAAAAAAAAAATGCTGCTAGGTAGCATATCACCAATAGCCATTGTTTTTAGCTCATGACATATCTGAAAAAGAATCCAAACCAGGAGGGGGCATGTTGCCCTTCCATTTTTTTGTTGTTATTGTTGGCTTGAATTATTAGGATCATTTTGACCAGCAGTTTCTTTGCAGGAAATATTTTAAGTCACTTGTACATTTTAAGAGTGTTAATTTACCATAATCAGTAATGTACTGCGTAAATCCATTTCACCAAGAATATATAAGCTGTAATATGTCACTGCATGTTCAGATGAGGTAGCCACCACCAATTCTGAGTTATAGAGCTCTCATTCCTCTTGCAGACCATGTGACACAGAATCATCTGCCTTAGTGATTAAGTGATGGAGCCAGTATCAATCATATTAAATACCAGTAAAGCTTAGTTCGTTTCCATTGTCTCAAAATAAAATCTAAATAGAGACTGAAGTTCTAATATTTTCTTCAGCCACCTCAAGGGATAATCTTGCACATCCCTAGAATGTACACACCCTATTTTGCAAATGACAGCACTAAGCTGTCTCATGCCAACAGTGCCACCACGTGGTTATGAAAGAATAATACGATTCACGTTTTTTCTCAGACCTCTATTCTTCCCATTAAGGAGATGCAAGCCTAACAGCTTTCCTCCTTCTGTCCTTCACTATCCTTATTATCAAACTCAAACATATTAATACATACACACACTTTTAAACTCCATTTCTCTCTTGTTTCACTCTTATACTCCCCCATGAATGTTCCTCTCCCCCACTCTTCTTTTTTTTTCTGTGAATTGAAACATTAATCATTCCTTATAAGCATAGTTACTAGTTATACCCCAGAGATAGAAACTATCCATTTTCATCTAAAATTAAACAAGTACCAGTATTCTCAATTTCAAAAGCTTTTATAGATTTTTAGATGGCTCCTTCAGAATTAATATTTTTCACTTAAACTTCTACCCACATCTTCATCTTCTCCTAATTGTATCTGTTTGTCTTAAACATTAGCATTCAAAAAACATGTTTCCATCTTTTTCCTATTCAATTTTGATATCATTCTGTTTCAGGAGTTTCTGGTTCCTGGCAAGATGGAGTAAGCACAATCCACTCTGCCTCTCCCACTAAATGCAGCTGTAAAACCTGGACAAAATGTGTGAAACAGCTACTTGAGTACCCTGAGACGTAAACGGTAATGGGAAGATTGGGAAAGCAGATCACCATCTGAAGTACCACCAAACCAAAAATTACCAAGTGGCAATTTTTTCATTCTTTTTTCCTCTGGTATCTCCCAGCCTGAGCACAGTGCAACCTGAAACCCAGAAATTAGTATCAGCACAAACAGAGAGCTCCAGAAGAAGCCCTTAGGTCTGCCTCAAGGAGTGAAAAGAGAACTCTAACACTGAAATAAGAGAGTGTGTAAATTTTCCTCATCTTTTTTTTTCTTTTCTGTCTTCTCACACTTCAGACCCCAAGCAATGCGATGGTCGTGGTAGCAGCAGCCCCTTTGGGAGACCACTGAGTGGGTAGAGTGTTGGGGGGTCCTTCTCCTCTAATCAGTGGAGCTGTAATTCCAAGAAGGTGGGGTGACTCCCCCTTGATTTTTACTCTCTCTCTGTCCTCCAAGCAGTTGGCCCTGGATGTGTCTGTACATAGTCACAAATATGTGCAGCAGGGCAGGATTAATGAAAGCCTCAGCTTTCTAGCTAAAGAAGCAAAAGGGGGACACCCAGGGAACAAGTATCTGTAGATTGCAAAGGAAGGAGACCAAGAAAGTGACCCCATAAAGTTACTCATGAACTCCTAGATGTCACCCCTAACTGTCCATGCCTGGGTGTGATCTTAATCAGCATTTCAAAGAATTTAAGAACCAAACATCCAGACAAGCAACTGCCTACATCACAGGCTGAGCCCTGGGTGGCACACATGTGACAGATCTAATTGGAACCGCAAAGTCTTTAAAATCTGAACTGACGTTGGAACTATAGCCCGCAGAAGGCAGATTGGAACTTGTAGCCTGAACCTAACCAGGTCAATTGCCTAGTAAAACAAGAATATCTATGTTTTCAATAGGATTTAAATGAGGTCAGAAGTCTCCCAATGTAACATATGAAATGTGCAGGATACAATTCAAGATTACTCAGCATATGAAGAACCAGGAAATCCTCAATCCACATAGGAAAAGACAACAGACAGCAACCTCAAGATGACACAGGGTTATGATCTCAATCGTGTTCCCGCAAAATTCATAGTTGAAGCCCTAACCACCAGTACCTCAGGATGTGACTATATTTGGAGATAGAGCCTTTAAAAAGGAGATTAAGTTAAAATAAGGCCATTAGGGTTGGCTCTAATTCAATCTAATCGCTGTCCTTATAAGAAGAGGAAACTTAGACATACAGAGAGACACCACGGATGCCTATGTACAGAGAAAGACCACATGAGACACAGTAGGAAAGCAGCTGTCTGTCTGCAAGCCAAGGAGAGAGGCCTTAGGAGACATCAAACCTGCTAGCACCTTAATCTTGGACTTCCAGTCTCCAGAACTGTGAGAAAATAAATTTCTGTTGTTTAAACCACCCAGCCTATGGTATTTTGTTAGGGCAAACTAAGCAAAGTAATACACACTGATATTATAATTTTCTAGCAAAGACTTTAAAACAGTTGTTTTTAAAATGCCACAACAAGCAATAGCAAATATTCTTGAAACAACTGGAAAAATAGAAAATCTCAGCAAAGAAATAAAAAAGAATTGAATGGAAATTTTAGAAATATAAAGTACAATAACCAAAAAATATATACATATATATATATATATATATATATATAAACTCACTAGATGGACTCTGAGATGACAGGGAAAACAGTAAATCTAAAAATAGATCAATAAAACTCATCCAATCTAAACAACAAAAAGAAAAGAGACTGAACAAAAATTAACAGAGTCACAGGGACCTGTGAGAAAAAAAAAAAAAAAAAGTCCTAAAATTAAGGTCACTTGAGTCCCAAAAATAGAAGAGAAGCAAGATGGTGCTAAAAAAAAAAAAAAAAAAAAAAAAAAAAGAGGAAATAACAGCTAAAAATCCCCAGATTTAGCAAAAGATTTAAACCTACAGATTCAATAAGCTAAGCAAAACTCTTATAGGAAAAACTCAAAGAAATCCATACACAGGCACGTCATAATTAAACTTTTGAAAACTAACAAAGAAAAATATCTTTAATGTAGCCACAGAGAAACGAAGCCTCACCTATAGAAGAACAATTCAAATGACAGATTTCTTACCAGAAACCACAGAAGTTGGAAGAACTGGAGTTCTTAAAAATGATACCAAAAGCATGACTCATAAAAAAATTATAAGGTGAACTTCATTAAAATTAAAAACTTTGCTCTGCGAAAGACATTATTAAATGATTGAAGAGACAAGCTACAAACTAGAAGAAAGTATTTTCAAATTAGATATCTGACAAGAGATATGTAGATATAGGTATAAAGGACTCTCTAAATTCAATGTTAATTGTAAAAACCCAATTTTTTAAAAAAATAGACAAAAGAACAGATACTTCCTTAAAGAAGATACAGTTGTGGCAAATATGCATATGAGATGTTCAACATAATGGGACAGTAGAGAAATGCAAATTTAAAGTATAAAATGCCACACTACATACCTATTAGAATGGCTAAAATAAACTTTTTTAAAATTTTAATTAATAATAAGCACTTGTGAGTATGTGGAGCAACTGAAACTCTTGAATATTGCTGGTAGGAATGGAAAATGGTACAGCCACTCTGGAAAACAGCTTGGCAGTTTCTTATAAAATTAAGTATATATATATTGTATGACTCAGTAGTTCTACTCCTGGACATTTCCCCTTGAGAAATAAAATATTGTATTCACAGAAAAATCTGTATATGAATGTTTATTCTCAATTACCAAACACTGGAAACCCAAATGTTCTTCAACCGGAAATTGGATAAACAAACTTTAGTATATTCACACGATGAAATACTACATAACATTAAAAAGAAACAAACTATTGATACAGGCAACAATATGGATAGATCTCAACAGAATTATGCTGGGTGGAAAAAAACGGTCCCCAAAGATTCCATTTATGTAACCGTCTTGAAATGACGAAATTACAGTGATAAAGAATAAAACAGATCAGTGGTTATCAGGGTTAGGGACAGGGCTGTTATTTTAAAGGAATATCACAAGGTAGTTTGGGGGGGCACTGCAACTATCCTATATCCTGATTATAGAGGGGGTTACGTAAATCATACATGTTAAAATTCAAAGAACTATATACCTGACAGTCAATTTTCCTCTATGGTAATTTAAAAAAATGAAATTAATCAATGAAAAGTATACTCTTGTGTTTTATTTAGCTATTCATTTGGTAACGTTATTACTTTTCCAAAATTTGTATGGCCAGTTATCAGTTACATTGTTGGGAAAATGAGCCTTTGTCAACTAGCCTAGAAAATCTAAACCAACTTATCACACTAGTTTTAGGGAAAAACATATTTTGACTTTCCATCATTACTTGACAATGAAGGATAACTTCAATTCAGAAGGCAGAGAAGCAAGATGAGGGCCAAGTGAAGACTAAGATGAAGGTAGGCAAAGAGAGTGGTGCCAGAAGAGCATAACCAAACAAGGTGAGGTGTGGGTCCTCCAGGAAGAAAGGAGAGACTTCCTAAGAGGGAAAACATCAGGCCTGAAGGGAGTTTGAGCTTTCAATTAGTGGCTCATTTACCTGAAAGCACCTGAGGAGAATGATGCAAAAAGAAAGAGACTGATCTTTTCAGTCACCACATTTTATGATAGTTTGACTACTCTCCCCCACCTGTTTTAGCCAGTTCAGGCTGCTATCACAGAATACCACAGACTGGCTGGCTTCTAAACAACAGAAATGTATTTCTCACAGCTCTAGAGGCTGGGAAGTCCGAGATCAAGGCTCCAGTAGATTCAGTGTCTGCTGAGAGCCTGCTTCCTGACGCATGGAGGACACCTCACTGTGTTTTCACCTGGTGGAAGGGGCGAGGGAGCTCTCTGGAGTCTCCTTGTAAGGACACTAATCCATTCGTGAGGGCCCTGCCATCATGACCTAATCACTTCCCAAAGGCCCAGCTCTTAATACCATCACCTCCACGGGTAGGATTTCAACATGAATTTGGGGGAAACACAAACTTCAGCAGTTATGGTAAATTCTAGAGATAATGTTTTTTATCTCAGATATATAAACATATATATGCACATAGACACATAATACATATATTATGTTCAGTTAGGAGTTCAACATATGTATTTTGGGAGAACACAAACGTGAGGAGTTATGGTAAATTCTAGAAATAATACTGTTTTCCACAGCTATGTAAACATATATGCATATATACATATACACACATATATATATGCACACACACTGTACATAATATACATCTTATGTGCCAGGTGGGTGAGGACGACAGGGCCTGGCCACAAGCAGAAGCGCGGGAAGCACACGGAGGGCCTACCTGTCCCGGGGATCTGAAGGGAGGCGCCTTCTGCAGCGGCTGTTTCAAGGTGTGAGCAGACGCTTGGGAAGAAGCAGCTAATCATTCGGGCGAGACGGTTCTTAGGACGCGGTCTGGGGGTCGTAGTCCAGCCCACAGTCTGGCAGGTCCTTGAGGGCCCAAGAGGAGAATCTGACAGAAACGTGCATTTTGTGACAGGGGTTGCTGTCTAAGTCGACGTCGCCGCGGTAAGGGCCAAAGGCCGGAGCCCGGAAGACAGAGCAAACGCCGGGGAAAATGGAGCCGATCCCGCAGACCATCAGCTTCTCACGGCACCTTGAGGCGGGATCATCCAGAGGTCGTGACCTCAGGTTGACCCGGGAGCTGGACCCGGAAGTGAGGCTTCTCGCCCTCCCCACCCGGCCTTGGAATGCCCGCCCATAGCTCCTTCCCACAGTGGGAGCCGTTTTCAAGGACGCAGCTTTGAGAGAGTGGGGTGCTATTGAGACCCTTTGGATGGTGTAGGTGACTGGACTCCATTAAAGCCTTTCTATAAACTTGAGATTCCAGTGAGCAGGGGTGGAGATCTACTTGCAAGGATGCGCAAGTAGTACATTATCATCGTTTGTATAAATAAAAATATTTTTAGTTAAAAGAAAAAAATATATATATGTAATTAAAATTACGATAAAATTTGGCATTCATTACAAGCCTGTCACAGATTTAAAATATATTAAGTTCACTGACACTCTTCCATTCAAACAGTGGAGTCTAAATCCCTTCATCTTGAATATGGGCTGGACTTAGTGACTGTTTTTCAACAAGTAAATGTGGTGTGGGTGATGTTATGTGACCTCAGAGGTAAGGTCATAAAAAAGATACACCCTGTGCCCTCCCCCTGGCCCGCACCCCTACTGTTCTAACCAGGGGAAGACAGCCACATGCCATGAGGCTTTTCAAGCAGCCCTGAGGAGAGGCCCACCTGGAGAGGGACTGAGGCTTCCCATCAACAGCCAGCACCTGGGTAAGCAGACCCGTGTGAGATGGCCACCTTCAAGGTGAATTCTCCAGCCACAGCCAAACCTTCAGAGGTCCAGCCAACATCTTATTGCAGCCTCATGAGAAACCCCACGCCAAAACAGCCCAGCCAAGCTGCTCCTGAATTCTGAAGTCACAGAAACCGTAGAGGATAATACATAATTATTGCTTCTCTAAGCCACTAAGTTACGCAGAATTAGATAACTAATACAACGCCTATAGGCATCAGGCTTCACATACATTAACCTATTTAATTCTCATAAAGTAGAATATCTCATTTTACAGATGAGGAACCTGCTGCCTGGGATTATTGAAGAATTTATCACATGGTCATGGGAGCTGGTCCACAGCCCAGCTGGGCTTTATACTCAGGATAGGTTATGTAGGTCATATGATTTCATGTCAGGCCCTGGGGACACTGGCTGGACCCAGGTGCTGGCTGTCATGGAAACTGGTGAGTGAAGTGTTGATCAGAGGGAGAGGCTCCTGAACAGGAGAAGGGGAAACATCATCAAGTTCCGTGGGAAGAATGGAATGAGCTAAATTAGCAACTTCAGTAGTAACTGCAGGCCAGGTTGAACTTGAGGGTAAGGAATGAGAACTTTGGCAAAGGGAAAAGCAAAGAGCTAAATTAGCAACTTCAGTAGCAACTCTGCAGCCCAGGTTGAACTTGAGGGTAAGGAAGGAGAACTTTGGCAAAGAGAAAAGCAAAACAAGGTGAGAAAAATAATATAAATAAATAAAATTTAAAAAAACAAAACAAAAACCGTTATATCCTTTTAATAGCAAATGAGAGGGTAGCCAGGGACACAGTAGGAATCAGTCAAAGTGGAGTAACAGTCTCTATCAAAGCTACACTGCTCGTTTTCTGTTACTAGTTGCCCTGGCAATAGGATCCCCCCCTTATTGTAATGATATTTAAATGAGAAAAGTGCATGATACTCACGTGTGTCTAGTTACCTTTACCTTCTCAGGAGGTCTGAGTAAAATGTGGGCAGAGTTTTGTCCCAGAAAAAGAATTATACCATAAAAGGAAACTTGGAGAATATGACTCATGGTCTGAGGCTCAGCCTCCCAGGAAGATCTTCCAGATACCCCTGATCTGTTTCTTTCCCTCGTACCGCTGGTAGGAGTCAGCGTTAAGTAATAAGGCTTGCAATTTTTCATGTCTGGTGCATTCTGGTTTTAATCTAAAGGAAACCCTGTAAATCAGGGCCCCAGCCTGCCCAGCTGCTCCCTCCCAGAACTCTGTGTAAGGGACTAGAATCCTATAGGTGCCCTGCTGTTTGGACAGCTCTGCCAGCTTTGACCATTTCTGAGAGTCGGGCTGGCCAAAAAGAGTATATTTATTTCCTAGGGCTGCCATGACAAAATACCATAAATTGGGTAACTTAAAACAACAGAAATATATGATCTCATAGCTCTGGAGTCTAGAGTCTGAAATCAGGATGTCGGGAGGACCGTGCTCTCTCTGAAGTCTTGTGTAGGGGGATCATTCCTTGACTCTTGCTAGCTTCTGCTGGTTTCCTGGCAATCTCGAGTGATTCCTGGCTGCCAGCTGTAGCACTTCAACCCCTGCCTTCATTGTCACATGACCATTTTCTCTGTATGTGTCTATGTGCCTTCTAAGAAGGACACTGGTCATATTGGAGTGGAGCCCACCCTAATGACCTCATCTTAACTGGATTACATCTGCAAAAAAAAAAAAAAAAGATGTAAGGTCACATTCTGAGGTATTGGGGGTTAGGATCTCTACAGGAGAATTTGGTGGGGTAGGGGCACAGTTCAACCCATAGCGGAAAGGGAGTAGGACCCAGAGTCAGTAGAAATAGGCCAAAGGAGAAATGACCCAAAATGAATACTCCAAAGTGATTCACACTTTATATACACCCACCTGCACCCCCGTGACAGTCCTTCTTCCCTTAGCTCCTCGCGTCCCTTGCAGTCCTCACAACACTACAGTTAATCTAAGAGATAAGGTGCCAGGCTGCAAGGGTGAAGATTTGGCTTGGCAGGACTCTGCCTCTGGCTGAGTTTGTGACTTTTCCTGTGCACCTGATCGGTGACCTTCAGATGAGTGTCCCTCAAACATACAGCAGCTCATGAGTCACTTGAGCTTTGGTCAGGCATTCATGCTGGGCAGGAGTTTCATCAACACAGCAGACAGGTTACTCCCTAGACAGGCTCTGAGTCTCAGGTGTATTTCCTAGCTCCCATCGTCACATCTGCAACTGATCCTTTATGAAAGGGAATAGGCAAAAGGAACTCTAGTCCCCAAATACTTAGGGGACAATATGGAAATGGCATGAGTCGCTCCTGGTCACATTCCATCGTCCAGAATCAGCTACATGGTCACACTCAGAAGCCAGGGATGCTGAGAAACGGTTTCTAGCTGGGTGGCCATGTGTCTGGTTAAAAATCAGGAGTTCTATTATTAAGGTAAAAGGCCAGAATGAATATTAGTGAAAAACTGTCTGTTGCATTCTTTATACATGTTTTTTATATTGTGAACTTCTTCTGTGCCATAATTTTTGAAAATTTTAACATTTGCATAGTTTTCAACCACATAGTTTTATAATAACATCATTATTTTCCTCTTGTTAGACATATAGTGTTAAATTTTTGACATTATAAGTAATGCTACAAAGAACAAACTCACCAATCTTTGTGCAATTCTCTGATTATCTCCTTATGATAATCTCCTGAAAGGTTTTCCTGAGGCCCCTTGACCCAGGTCTTTGATCCAGGGACCAAATTAGCCTGAAGAGCTGCTGATCCAGGTCATCTTTGAGAAAAGTGAGTTTCCTATGGTCTTAGCACATTCCGCCCTTCCCCCGTGCCACCTTGCTTTGTCCAGTTCTTCTTCTAGGCCCAGGGCTGGCTACCAGCAGCAAGCTACTTGCTTGGGAGATAATTTGTAGCCAGATGCGCCATTGCTAGATGTTTTCAGAGGGTTTGATTTGAAGGGTTTGCCTTGAAATTGTGTCCTGTGCATCCTTACTATTTTTACTCATCAACTGTATTTGCACACTGCTTCACAATTTGCAAGATGCTTAACTACACATGATCTCATTGGCTGGGTCCAACAGTGATTCTTCTGAAACACAAATCTGATACTACCACTTTCATGGCTTAAACTCTTTGAAGAACCCTTGGCATTCTCTGATTCAAATCTAAATTCCTTAACATGATTTATAAATCTCTCTGACTGACACATCAGTTAGATTTTAATAATAATAACTTAATGGATGAAGACAAAAGCCATTTATTTAGCTCATGATTCTGTGGTGCTTTGAGCCAGTCTCAGCAGGGCTCACTCATGCATCCATGGGCAACCGCAGGTCAGCTGTGTGACTCTGTTTCTGAAGATAGCTGGCTGTAGACTGGGGTGACCAAGAAACTGCGGCAAGCATCTCTCATCATCCATGAGGTTACCCTGGACTTATTAAAATGTCATTGTAAGGTTCTAAGAGTAGCAAAAAGCTTCCATGTACAAACATTTTTCAAGCCTCTTCTTGTATCACATTTGTTCATTTTTCATGGGCCAAAGCAAGTCCCACAGTCAACTCAGAGACAGGAAAATAGACTTCCCCTGTTAATAGGAGGAAAAGAATCTGTGGCCATTTTTACCATCTACCACCTCTTTCTTGAGTCTCATCTCTTTTTGTCCCTACTTTCATCTCTCTGGACTCTGTTCCGGCCAAACGGAACTGTTCACAACCCCCTCACCCTGCCTTGCTTTTTAGGCTTTTGCTCATGCTAATGCCTTTCCTGCTCTGTCCTCCCACTACTCACCTAGCCAGCTCCTGCAGGTCCCATCCGGGTGGTCCTTTCCAACAGGAAGCCTTCTCTCATCTCCAGCTCCCTGTGCTTCCTCTTATAACCCCTACCACACTCTGTTACAAATGTCTGTTTTCTTGTCCATTTACCCCACAAGACTATAAGGTACTTGAGAGCAAGATGTGTTTTCTGATGCATACTTGGTACCTAGTGTCATACAGTAGGAAGCACAAAACTATTTGTTGGTCAACTGATCAACTGCATATGAATGAAAGAAAATAGATGTAGGAAAGCCTTTCGCAAATCTGCAGACAGATACTTCACAACGATGGAATCTTTGGGCTGGAAGGGACCTTAGCTATCTTCTTGTCTATGCATAGATCCTTAGAATAACACTGTTAAAAATTGCTTCTAAGTCCACTGGGCACATCCCTTCTAAGGGATGAGAAACTCAGCTCTTCATCACAGATAATTCTATTGCTGAACTGTTTTCAGGCTTGAAACTTTTTCTCTCCAGTTGAACCCAAATCTGTCTCCCAGTAACTCCTACCTGTTGCCCAAGACCTTCCGTCTGAAGCCTCAAATGTAAAGGTAATCTGTTTCCCATGCATCAGGCCTCTTCATCCGAGATCTAGCAACTGTTGCTCTTAGGATATTCTCACAACCCTCACCATCCTGGTGGCCTTCCTCCTGGCATGCCCAAGTCTGTGTCTGTTTTTCTTGGAAAATGACATTTGGAACTGGGGGATGCACCTCTTGGTAAACCATTTGTCAAGACCATGATGGCAGCCACGAAGTTTAGGAGTGCTGGGAATTGTAGCTCCCACAAGGATGGAACTCAGCCCTGAATCAAAACATTAGGATGACATTTCTAAGAAGTGTGTTTAAACTCAACACAGGCACTGGCAGGAGGAAAACCTGAATCTTTTTTACTTGTTCTTATCATTCGTATCCAGGTCAAGGCCCCAAAAGGCCAAATCTGCCAGACTTCAAATACCTCTGATAAAAAGAGGGAAGGGGTGTTGAGGTGTGTTCCATCATGAATAGATCACAAGCTTCGGAAGGAAACAAACATGGACTGGACAACAAAATGCTTTAGATGCCTGTGTTAGGAAAGGGAGTTAATCCCCTAGGGTTTGCATTTCCTCATCACCTCCTGGGCTACTGTTAGGATCATGTGTATGTAATTAGAGCTAACATTTGTTTGGAACTTGTCCTGTGTCAAGCTGAGTGTGTACACACATTTTATACATTTTAACACGTGCCTACCTTTACCAAGAAGGTTCTGTTATTACACTCATTTTGTAGAAGAGGAAACGGAGGCTCAGAATGTTAAAGTGATTTGCCCAGTGTCACAAAGCAAGTGAGTGGCAGTGCTGGGCCATAAACCCAAGTCTTTCCAGCTCCAGACTACAGGCACCCAGTGAAGACTCAAGCCATCTTGGTACCTGCAGTTCCACATCAAAAGTCAGAGGAATGGGTGATTCCTGTCCCTAGATGGTGACCGACGTGCGCTGCTGCAGCTCAGTGACCACAGGGCTCACACAGCCACCGTGCTCAGCCCTCAGTGGTAAAAGGCTGGCAAAGATGCTCAGCTCAGAACAATGTCATCAGTCTCTTGAAGTTTGGCAGCAGTGACCAGTTTTGCTGCTATATTGGCACACTTTCCCAGAGATAAAGTAGAAAGCAGGAAAAAAAAAATTTTTAAGGGAAAAAGAAAACCCACCCCTAAGTGTTATTTTGCTAACAGCCTCAACTTTGTAATAAATAAAGACTGCAAGTGGGAAGAAAATGCATAAAATGAAAATAAGCTGAGTAAATCATGGAACACACCATGTACAATATATTAATATTCATGTTAAATTACCTTTTCCTCCAATTCCTGGTTCTCCTGTGTACACTTAGGGCTGAGTAGTTTTGTTCGGGAGGGCTTAGTTACTGACACAATTGTGTGTCACTTTTAGGAGAGCATGAGGGATAACTAAGAATGATTAGCACAAGCCCGAATAACGTCAAATCCCAGCGTAAGCCCCAGGAGCTCAAGCACCCTCTCTGCCTCTGGCAAGGGAACAGTAATCCATCTCTTGGTCCTTCCCAGTCAACGGAAACTGAGCTGAGGGAGAAAACGGGAAGAAAATCCTTAATCTTAGCAACAGCAGGATCTGGTATTTTAGCTGTGGAGCTTAAAGAAAAAACAAAACGAAACAAAAAGCCTTGTTGAAAAGTTCAAGTCTAGGTAACCAGTTTCTGAAAAACTCTTTTGTATGAGTGGGGAGATGGGCTGTGAGGGCAAGAAGGAACGAGGGCCAGGCAGGGAGGGGCCCTGCTTTCTTGCCCGGGAGGGGGTGGGCTCCCTCCCTGTGGGAAGAACGTGCCTGCATTGCTAAAGGCTGGTACAGACTGCCACAGCGCTGATGGGCAGGCCAGCAGAGGGAGGCCAGTGTGCCTGGAGGCTCAGCTGGCCCAGGGGCCCACATTCTTTCCTTTGTTCAGCTCTGGCCTCCCAGTGACCTTGAGGTTAAACTACAGTCAAGCCCAACGGCCATGATAACATGTATCTCACTCCTCTATGCAGCCATGAGCTGCTTCCCACCAAAGGCAATATTCTAAATGTGAGCTCTTGGAATTTCCAGAGCGATGAGTCGGAATCTCACTCTCTAAGTTATCCCAGCTTGTCCCCACTTGGGAAAGGTACGGTGTGTGTAGTTTGTGTGTGAGTGTGTGTATTTATACCATGTTAGGTAACGGTCTGCATGCCAAAATGGATCCTACATAAACAATTTTATATATAAGAACAGAATGACTTTAAAGTGTTAAATCTGGCTTTTTCCTGTGCCTCATGGACATAAATTAATTACATCAGCCTTTCCTTCAAACAAGGGTGTATAGTCCATGGAGTTAAAACTTTCTAAACGTTCTATAGCTCTGTGCATTTACTCCAGTTATTTCAATAAGTACTTCCTGAACACGTACTATGAGGCAGGAATGCCAACCCAGCCAGTGTAGAGAAAAACAGACTCTGCAGTCAGACTGGATTCAACTTCTGGCGGCTCTGCTACTTGGACCTTTGAGAACTTAGTTTAAAAAGTTGAAACTTTTGGTGCCTCAGTTTCTTCATCTGTAAAGGGTAACAATGCCTCAAAGGGCGACTGTGAGGGTTCATTAAGATGCATGTAGGACGTGTAGTAAAACGGTGTCTGGAATCCAAAATTCTTTGCAAGTGTTTGCTGGTATTAAATCTCAGATGCTACCTGCAGAGAGGGCACTGCCTGACAGGGAGCATCTTGGCAAGTCGAGGCCCCATTTCCCACCCCTCCAATAACCCAAAGAACCCTTACTCTTTCAAGAACCACTACTTTAGTTGACAAGTAGCTTAAATCACATTTTCTTCATTATAGCATGGTCACATGCTACCAGAAATGGCAAAGACAAGATGATAGGAGTGCAGAAAGTGGAACAGGGTGCAAGAAGTATTTGAGCATTCCTCAGAGAGGAGAAACAAAACTTAACTTTCCTTTTATACCAAAGGAAGCACAGACTTATCACCTGGGCTTGGGTGGGGACCACGTGTATAACCCTCTGTTACTCCAGACAGGTCCTACTTCATGTGCTCAGCCCTCAATCATTGACAACTATTTCACTTTTGACCTAGAAAAGAGAAATACTAATCTTAGTGAACTTTCATTAAACACTTGATGCCAAGAACTGTGTTAGCCCTTAATGCCATTTCATTGTTTAATCAGCTGAGCCACGCCGTGAACGAGTTTGTGCAGGATGTTTGACCTATACAGCCATTCCCACCCTCCTCCATTTTGCTCTCTGTCCTGGCAGGCTGGTCTGTACAGATTATATTGCCTCCTCTCATGTCCTCCAGCTTCTAGCTGGGTTTGGCCAGCAGGGAGCCTTAGGAGAGCAGAATTTTGGAGAAAGGAAGGAAAGTCAAGTCAGATTGCCTGCTGCCTTCTGTAAAGTCATTTCTGGTGGACTAAGGTCATAACTTTTCTCAGAGACCTTTTTTAAGAACCACTTTCCCATTTTGGTTCCCGTTCCTTCTTTCTCCCCTCTTTCCTAGTGGCTTAGGAGTGGCTTAGCTCTGTGCTGTTAACCTGGGTTCCCTCATTATCTACGGTGGTTCCCTAAACCTTTCACACATCTATGATTTCTTCTTTTGTGAACAAGTCCTGTTTGAATGATCCTCATATGAGTGCAGTACCTATTTCCTGTTGGGATCCTGATACACAGATACTATAATCATTCTCATTTTACAGATAGGTCTAGAGGGGTAAAGCAACTTGTCCAAGACCTCATAGCTAGTCAGTGGCAGAATTGGATTTCAAAACCAAAACTGTCTAAATCCAGAGCCCATGTTCTTAACTGCTGTACTGTAGCAGTGACAAACAGTTCTGGACAAGGCAGGCCTGCTGGGAAACCTGGGAGATGCAGCCTCAAGCACCACCTCATGGAAACCTGCAGCAGGCAGAACTACATAGTACAGGCAGCTTGAATACCTGTCAACTTCTTTATCAGGCAGGGGGCTAGCACATGTGAACTGGGGGTGAAAGATGAACATACTCGTTGGGTCTCCTTGTCCTGGGCAGAAAACATCTGCTGGTGCAGAGAGGCCGTGTGGAGTTGTCAGATCTCACTCACATTCAACTCTCGGCTGGGAATCACACTCCAGGGCGCCTTTGGCCTTTCTCTAATTGTCCTGGCCAAACCGTGAGAGGCTCCCATTGGGGCAGAGTCTTATTTAAAACAGCCAATCAGACCAGGACAGGCAATGATTGATTCTTCATCCAAAAGGAAAAGCAAGGCTACTTTTGCCCCTGAGCATCTAATTCATTCACTAGACCCCAGGAGAATTCACAGCGGGAACTAACTGAGGATGTCATTTTCATCTAAGCAGGACTGCCCTCTGCATGCTGGCTTCCATCTTCCATCTCAGGAAGCTCAATGATCTATATTTAATGCTGCAATACTGAGGCTTCCTCTGCAGAGTGAGGAATTTATCATCTCAGGCTTCAGATTAAACAGAGAGAATTTTTTAGCTAAAGTAGTTACGTATACACATTTCCATAAATGGTTTTATGATAAAATAAGAAGTCTACTTCCTCTGCCTAAACCACCTCTGCCTAAAGCATTAAAAAAAAAAAAAAGGTTTAAGCAAAGACTCTCAACCATGCCTTCTTCCAAGGAGTTCTGTTATCTCTTGTCTCCATCTTGGTCCTCGCTGCCCTGAATCGTGTTTACAGGTCACCCCCTGCACCAGAAAGTAAGATCCTTGTAGGCAGATCATGTGCCTCTTTCATCTCTGTGTCTCCAGCCCAGCACAACACCTGGAACACAGCAGGCACTCAATATATATTGTGGGATAAAGAGACACATGGATGCCCCCAGAGCACCCTGCAAGGACTGTCATCAGAGTGTATTATCCAATTATATGTTGACTTATCAGCCTCACCCACAAAGGCAGACACCATATTTCATTTAATTTTATACCTCCTATGTTTGGAGCATCATGACTGCTCAAAACATGTTTTGCAGAAAAGTTGGTAACAGAGATACAGCAAGCAAGAAATACAGCTTCATTAATACTTACCTTCCTGCATTCCTTGGAGATACTTGTCCAGCTCCTTGGGTTGGTGTCTATGGGCTAAATGGTTGCAACTATATGACATCCTGGAAAAGACAAAAATATGGAGTCAGTAAAAAGCTCATTGGTTTCCAGAGTTTCAGGGGAGGGATGAATAGACGGAGCACAGAGCATTTTTAGGGCGGTAAAACTATTCTATGTGATACTGTGATGGTAGACACATGACAGTATGAGTTTGGCAAAACCACGGAGTGTACAACAAGGAGTAAACTCTAAGGTAAACTATGGACTTTAGTTAATGTATCAATATTGGTCCATCAATTGCAACAAATGTATCACACTAATGCAAGATGTTAATCATAGAGGAAGCTGAGGAGGGGGAAGAAAGGGGGTTTATGGGAACTCTGTACTTTGTTCTTAATGTTTCTGTGTATCAAAAGCTGCTCTAAAAATGTAGAGTTTGCTAATTAAAAAAATTATGCATCTTAGCTGATCACTCAATATGGAAAATATAAGAATAGAGGGGCATTGGCTCAAGTAGGGGGTGTAGCTCCCCCCTCCACTTTACATCCACAAACACATCTCAGGTCTCATTTTCCTTCTCTTGGGTCCCTGAGTCATTTGAAAACTTCTCGTTTCCCTCCCCCACCCCCCAGCTCCCACCTCCACTCCTGGCACCATAAATGTACCCTGAGTAGCTTGAACTAGCTCCTGGCTCTGTAGCCCAACCTTGAAACCCATGGATTCTTCTTGAGTCTTCTCATGGACCTCTGCACAACGTGCCTGATTTAAACTTTTCTCATTTTGGCTTGTCCACTGCATTCAATGAGAAATCCCTGTTTGGGTCCAACCATCTCCCATAAATTCCCATTCAGGACCAGTGCGTAGGGGAGATGAGATAGCCAAGGAATGCAGGGAGAAGGGAACATTAATTTTGAACTGGCTATATGTGAAGCCAGACTGTTTTCATATTCCAAAGTTACAGCCGAGACTCCTCAGCAATCCTGTTGATAAACACACCCTAACTGCCAACAAAGAATCTAAATAACCCCTTGAAGCAAACCAGAGCAGGTTAAATAAAAGTGGTGGCACCACAATTACTGGCAAATGTTTGCTGGGCAGAAGGGGTGCCTGTGACACGCCACAGGGCACCGAGACAGGGAGGAGCAGGTGCCACCAAGTGATGAAGTGCTTCCGAGCAGGAGCTGTGTCTGAAATAAGCCACAGCTGCACCAGCTAAGGCTCCTGGGAAAGGGGAACAAACTCGCTCTTTGGCAGCAGGGAGGCGAGAAGCACAGCATCGCCATGGCTACCCAGCAGAGTCTCCCTCTAAGCCTTTCAGGAATCTCTACTATTTGTGGAAACTGGGTAGCGTTCCCCAAAGGCCAGCATTCCTCCACTCTCCTGCACTTTCAGTGGTTGCCTCTCTTAACTTTCCTTCGATCCAATTAAAAAGCGAGAGTGGGCCCTTACACTCCGCTCATGCTGGGGACCCTCAGTGACACTCAGGTGGAATGCCTCCATCAGAGACCCCTGCACGGCGGAGGTGATCCCAGTGATTTCTGTTTGCCCCAAATCCCATATATTCACAGATCCCGATGTGGAACTTTGTTAGCATGCTCTTAAATTCCTAACAGGATTGGAGGAAAAAAATAGACCCTCACTGATGTGACTGATGTGCCAATTAAGGACGCAAGTCTTTCTTCTTTTGCTTTCTGTGTGCTGTTTTCCTGACACAATCTCAGAGGGAGGTGAGTGACGAGTAATGTAATCTCTACTGTATATTTGCCACAAAGAACACTCAGTTAGAAACCTTCCCATGGGTGCCAGCCGTGGATGTTAATCTGCATTTTTTCAAAGAAAATAAGGAAAATGTGTAGATTGGTTTAATAAGGTAGTGTTTTGGAAAACAATAGAAACTGATTTTTAAACTAGCTTAAGTTCTTATTAAATCCAGACCCTCCCAACCACCTAACAAAACAAATAAATCAAAAGAAAAAAATTCTAAGAAGAGAGCCTGTGAGGTTTTCTGTTCAATGGTCCCCAACACTGCACATCTATTTGTCTTTTCTGGCCACTATATCTCCATTATTCCAGAAGGGATCTCAATTCTCTTTTAGAATGGTGTCTCTAAAATTGCTCCTTCTGCAACCTCTCTCCAAATATGAGGGTCTATTGGGAGCTGCCAATGATCATATCCCAATTGCTTAGCCTTGGGGTGAGCATCTGACCCACAGCAGACCAATCAAAGTTCTTCCTAGCTATTTTCAGAATAGAATTAAAGAGGAAAAGACCTGTTTCCCTTTAGGTGGGAAGCTGAAGAAGTGATTCCTGGATTCCAGACTTAGGGGAAGTAGTTTGTGTAAAGGAATGAAGATGACATGCAGAGAAAGGCAAAGACATGATAAGGAGCACCCTGCAGACATTCAAGTCCTTGGTCTAGGGTATATGTGGTAGATTGTGATACAGTAATGGACCCCAGTAAGCCTTGCCTCCTTGTATACACAGCCTTGCACAGTCCCATTCTGCACTGATTCAGGTCTTGACCAAGTGACTTGCTTCGGCCAGTAGGACATCAGCAAATGCAATGCAAGCACAGGCTTAAAAAGCACTGATACGTTGGGACCTACCCTTTGTCTTGCAGCTTTCAGAACTCAGTCACCATGTGAAGAAGCCCAGGCTAGCCTGCTGGAGACAGATGGCACAGCCAATAGCCAGAAACAATTGCCAGCCATAAAGAAGACCATCATAAACCATTTGGTCCCAGTCATGCCACATGTGAGACACCAGAGATCATCAGAAGAACCATCAAGCTGAGCCCAGTCCAAAACGATGACTCATAGCTCACAGATGAGCAAATGAAGTGGTGGTGATTTATTTCACCAAGTTTTCAAGGGTTTGTTTCTCAAAAAAAAATAATTTGCTGCTCTCTGAAACTGTTCTACCACCACGTGAAAAAGGTGAATGTAGGGCAAGAAACCAGGTAGAAAGAAAATCCCAGGTGTCCCAAACATCCCAGCCATCTAGCTAAGGTCACAGCAGTAACACTGTGTCCAGGTGACACCACATGGAGCAGAGAAGAGTCTCCCCAATGAGCCCAGTCCAAGTCGTCAATCCACAGATTCATCATCAAATAGACATTTCTCTGAACTTAAACTTTAAATTTAAAAAGTCACTAGGTTTTGGAGTGGTTTGTCATGAAGCAAAAGCTAACTCATACAGCCTTCTTGAAGCCACTCCATTCCTGCTTTTCTCATAAAGGCAATTTATTCCCCATTCTGCCCAGTTTGCCGTGCATGATTATTAAGTGCTTTCCTAATATCCAATCACTTCTTTTCCTTTGACTACGAAATCCTCATTTTGTGTAGGGAGGCAATGTACCCAACTAACCATTCACTCTATCCATTTCTCTTGCAGCTAGATATGGTTATGTGACACAGTTGAAGCCTTAAAGAAGGATATGAACAACTGATGAGATGGACCACCACCTTCTTTCTTTCTTTCTTTCTTTTTTTGCGGTACGCAGGCCTCTCACTGTTGTGGCCTCTCCCATTGCAGAGCACAGGCTCCGGACGCACAGACAGGCTCAGCGGCCATGGCTCATGGGCCCAGCCACTCCGCCGCATGTGGGATCTTCCCGGACCGGGGCACAAACCCATGTCCCCTGTATCGGCAGGCAGACTCTCAACCATTGCGCCACCAGAGAAGCCCTCCACCTTCTTTCTTACTAGAACACAGATGTGATGACTGGGGCCACAGCAGCCATTTTGAGTAAACGAGTAAAAAAAAAAATTTGAGCAAATGAGTCATGAGTAAAAAATGAAAATAAAAAAGAGATGTCAGACCTGATATTGTTGAACTTCTAAAGCAATGCCAGTGACCACCTAACTCTAGAAGTGTTATTGTACAACAAAATCAGAAACTTGGTTCCAAGACACCTGTGTAAAGTGAGCTTCTGTTACACACAACCAAATACAATTTTAAATGAGTGAAGTTAGATTTTTGTCACTTGTGACCAGAAGAGTCCTGACTAGTGATTGGGCCTATCCTCTGGGGAGTCCTCTGGCCACGTCTGAACTCCAAACCTTAAGGTGCACTGCTCCCCCTTACTCTCTGATTTGCCTGTAGACACAAAGTCATTTCCCTTTTTCCCCTTAAAATAGATGAGATAGGTGGATATTTCCAAAAAGTATTTTATTAAAATCCAAACAAAAACACAAAGGGAATAATTACAAGAAATATAAACAGCACGTAATTGCCCTATTCCCATGTTTGACCTTAAAATAACCAAATAGGTTTTAAGAGCCCCTATTCTAATCTCTTTACTTTATGGCAGTAGTTCTCAAAGTGGAGCCCCCAGACCAGAGTATCTGCATCCCCTGAGAACTTGTTAGAAACACAAATTCACAGGCCCTAGCCCAAACCTACTGAATCCAAACCATGGGGGTGGGGTTAGCAATAAGTGTTTTAACAAGCTCTGCAGGAGATTCTGATGTAGCCAGTGTCTGAGAGCCACTACCGTAGCATAACTATTTGCCAGTTTCTTGTAGGTAATTAAGCCCTGTCTCCTTTTCTTCCAGGCAGTGTTGGGTAGAGCCAAAGGTTTGGAATCAAAGAGTACTTGAAGCCCCATTGTGTCTCTGCCATATTATCAACAGTTGTGACATCTTGGGCCAGTTGAATAACTCCTAACTGCCTGGGGTCTTAATTTCTTCACAGGTAAAATAGGATATTACTTGTTAGGATTATTTAAAGATTAAATGAGATGAGACCAGCAAAATGCCTACTCACTGTCCGGCTCCATGCAGTACTAAGCAAACTCAGCTAGTTCTTTTAAAGTCTGCCTCAGTTATGCAGCCACAGGTCAGTCCAGCAAGAAATGTCTGGTGTGTACAGTCATCTTATTTTCCAAAAAAAAAAAATATATATATATATAAGTTCCCTAAATTCAGTTCAAATCTCCCCATACTCCTAGATCCTCCCACTTCAGCTAGGTGTTGAGATAGAGTCCAGCTTATCTCTTAACTGATTTACTGGAATTACTGACACTCATCACTCCCTGGTGGTTAACCTGGCCTTTCCTGGCTGGGGCTGGCAGAACTTCCCTCCTCTAGGGCGTTTCCATTGTCTTCAACTCCAAGGGTCTTCCATCAATCCGCTCCTCTCCATTGAACCATAAACAGCCTCCAACTGTATCATAAATACTCTCAGAATTAATCACATTCAGAAACAATCATTCACTCACAGGAACCAATTCAGAAACATCGGAGTGTAAGACAGACACGGGAACATTGTTTTTATTTGTGTTTTTTTTTTTAACAGTTTACTGTTTTCAATAAGGAATCCATATCCATGATTAAAAGGTTCAAATATTATAAAAGGGAATGTAATGCAAAGTTACTCTCTTTCCCAACTCTGGCCCTTAGATCCCTACTCAGAGGCAACCATGCTTATAAGCTTTTTGGGTAAACTTACAGAAATAGTCTATATGTGGGAAAATCATGGGAAAAAACCATGAATATATATATTACCTATCTCATCCTTTGTTTTCCATAAAATGTAATATATTATACACACTGTCTGCACCAGGAATATGGAAAGTATGACTAATAAGACTAATAAGAGACTTTAATAATCTGCAAAGTCCTACGTAGGGGAAGCCTGAGAGTCGGGGTGATATTACCTGCAACATAAAAGAATCTTATCCTGTCTATTGTATCTCTGGCTGCACACAGATGCTCTCTTGATGGCTGTATCCATGTGTGGGTGTGCACATGTGTGTGCATGTGTGTCTGGCCTTACTCTCCACACAACTGTGGCCACACACATCTTTGGGGATCAACCTGTTTTCTCTCCCACCAGCCTGGTCACTCATCAGTCTTAGACTGGACTTCTGATACCTGGGTTGAATTGCCCCTTGAAGCCCTTGTGATAGTGACTGGCTCTCTGTTAATTTTTCTCATGCCCAGGTCTGTGTGGCAACATCTCAATTTATGGGGGACTCCCATTTGACATTGCTCAAGCCTTAAAGCCCAGCGTCCCAGGCTGCTCACCTTCTTCTCCTGCATTTCTGACACCCACTGACAAGCAGCCTATGGGATCCCAGTCCATCCCTCCCCCAGTTTTACAAATGGGAAACATGGGGCCCAGGCCTAGGCTCAGGGAAGTCCCCAAAGAAACATGGAGGGCCTGGAATCATGACTCTAGCATCAGCTTGAACAAAGTGGGGCTGGACATCTAACAGTAGTAGGTTTGAATCCTGGCTTCATTACATGAGAGCTGTGTTTTCTTGGCTCTGGACCCTCAGTTTCAATATCTGTAAAGTGGGATAATAATAATTACATATAGATTAATTAGAATTATTATTATTATTATTATTATTATTATTTTTGCTGTACGCGGGCCTCTCACTGCTGTGGCCTCTCCCGTTGCGGAGCACAGACTCCGGACACACAGGCTCCGCGGCCATGGCTCGCGGGCCCAGCCGCTCCGCGGCATGTGGGATCTTCCGGGATCGGGGCACGAACCCGTGTCCCCTGCATCGGCAGGCGGACTCTCAACCACTGCGCTACCAGGGAAGCCCCTAGAATTATTTTTTAAATGGCAGAACACCAAATAGTAAATATTACAGGATAATGATAATTTTGCAAAATTTAAGTTACATTCCTGTATTTCTTAAAGAGGTTCACCCTCAGAGCTCCAGCTTTCTTTCTTATTTCTGTAAACATTTTTTTAGCACATATAGAAAACGTACACATAAGGGATACAAAGATTATCAAGACTCTGCCTTTATCCTCTAGAGGTGTGGTGGAGACAGCCAGCCAGTTCCTAGAGCTCAGTAAGGGCTTCCTTCCCAGGAAGTGTGATGAGAAGCTCTGGAAACTGAGAGCACTTTATCTACCTGCTGTGGACAAAATAAAGGGCAGAGGCAGGTCTAGGGTGGGTATGACTGCTGGACCAAGGCCAAGATGGGCTGAAATGGGAACATGTTTCCTGGCATATTTCTTCAATCAGGCCCAGGGATCACACAGTTACTCGCTTCCATCCCAGCTCCTCTCCAGGATTTTCCAAATACTATAGCCCCGTGCCACTTCCATTTCTGAGCTTCCAGATGTGCAGGGACAGAAGAGTCCCCCTCCTCTGCCCCCAGGCATGTCCTTCCAACTTTCACATATGGGCCCCAGTGAGACCTCCAAATAAAGTCTCTTAAAATAAGCCTCTGAGGATAATTTGTCAAGCACACGATTCAGCAACAGGGCAGGGAATCTCTCCTGACTTCTGCAGATAGGGGCTTACATCACAGCATGAAATTTGTTTACCCTTATCTTAGCACACAAGAACAAATTATCCCGCCCCTGTTATAAATCCATCAGCCCTGCTTCTGTGGGTAGGTTTCTGCGTAAATCTCCAGCAAACTCTACTTAGCTGACTGTTCACTTTGGTTTGCTGCCTTTTCCTGGCTCCGTGCTCACAGAATGGTCAGTCTCACTAGAGGACACGCTGGCTTTTCTCTGTAGACAGAAGAAAAGAAAGAGAGCAACCAGAGTCACTGCTGTCACAGAAACCACACCAACAGGGGCATGTGTCTTCTCTCCCAGCTGAACTGCAGTAGCTCCCCTCCCCTCCTCTCCACCAAGCCCTGGTAAGAAAAGTCCGTAACAGACTGGGAAACCAGAACTTAGCAGCTTCCAGGTCCTCCTGTAGACTCACCCCGTTCAGGATGGTTAGTACCAATAGATGATCGTGAGTGGGGTGAGGAACCTGTCCAAAGGGCTTAAGTAGCATCAGTAGGTCCCAAAGCCAAATGACCAGGATCAGGAAGAGGGAGGGGAAACTTTCCATACAGCTGCCTGCTAATTAAACATCAAACACTAAAGTAAATATCCTTGGCCTGGGTGCTCATGTCTCAAGGACAACAGTATGGCCTAAGAAAATGTTTTTAAAAAATCATTAGCAATGGGCTTCCCTGGTGGCGCAGTGGTTGAGAGTCTGCCTGCCAATGCAGGGGACACGGGTTCGTGCCCCGGTCCGGGAAGATCCCACAGCCCGCGGAGCAGCTGGGCCCGTGAGCCATGGCCGCTGAGCCTGCACGTCCGGAGCCTGTACTCCACAACGGGAGAGGACACAACAGTGAGTAGGCCCCAACAGTGAGAGGCCCGCGTACCACACAAAAAAAACACAACCCGTTAGCAATAACAATAGTTATGGCGTCCTTACCTTACAGAGTGCTAAGCTCCACTGAGCGCTCTCTCACTTGCCCTTAACCCTCCAGGTGCATTACGTTGCAGGGATCACGATAGCCCAGAAGAGAAGTGTACTGTTAAAACTAGGGAACTGAAGTACAGGGTTAAGTGATGAGCTCAAGGGCACACAGATGTAAGAGATAGAGCTTGATTAGCGTGGGTGGTTTGACTTCAGAGCCTTTGTTCTAAATCAGTGCTTCCCAAGCCTTAACACTCACCAGAATCACCTGGTGATCTTGTTAAACTGCAGATCCTCGTTCAGCCAATCAGGGGTGGAGTCTGAGATCCCGCATTTCCAGCAAGCTCAGCTCTCGCGTGAGGCTCGTACTGCCTGTTAGTAACCACCCTTGGAAAAGCAAGGATTGGCCTGATCCAGCCCTGAAAAGTGAAACGTGAGTACCTTTGCTGGTCCCCCTAACTGCTTGTTACCGGTCCACAGAGGAAGAATGGAAATTGGGAGTGAGCTGCTAGAAATTTTATAACTATTTGGCAGTTATTTTATGTCTGCTAAATGTAATAATAATTTAAAAATTGGGCTTCTATATCATTTTATTATATTCTTACTTCATTCTTCTAATAATTTATATCTATGTTATTTTACAAAGGTATCAGCTCACAAAAAGTTGGAAGTTATAAACAAAACAAACAAAACAAACAGCCTGGCCCTTTTTTGCAGATAATTTGAAAATCACTTCTCTAAACTACTACACTGTCCTGGCTCCCTAACCGATGGGGTGTCTAGGACCAGGGTACTTGTGTGTCTGTGGGTGTGGGTGAGGGTATCTGTGTATATCTGTTCCCCCTCAATTCTCATTTCTCGTAGGTTCCATTTCCTTATGGTTTTAGGGGCATTCCTGCCTATCTAGCCTCATATGCAGATGGAGACTACCATCCATAAAACTCCGCAAGTAATGTGGATTCTAGTTCGTCCCTTCCTAGTTGTTTTGTTTTGTTTTGCGGTACGCGGGCCTCTCACTGCTGTGGCCTCTCCCGTTGCGGAGCACAGGCTCTGGACGTGCAGGCCCAGCGGCCATGGCTCACGGTTCTAGCCGCTCCGCGGCATGTGGGATCTTCTCGGACCAGGGCACGAACCCGTGTCCCCTGCATCGGCAGGCGGACTCTCAACCACAAGGGAAGCCCCCCTTCCTAGTTTTGGAATCTCAGCCAAGTCATTCACCCTCTCTGAGGCTGATCTGTGAGGTAAAACCCACCCACTGTGCGGCAGGGATACAATGATATATAGCACACAAAGTGCTTAGCACAACACCTGGAACCATCCCTAGTAATCAATAAAGAGCAGATACAATTATTACTAGGGGGGGAAAAACCAACAGCAAGAAATAAATTCATATCAGACATTCATTGACTTATCAGAATTTTTGAGAAAATGCCCTGATACTCTGCTAAGCACGGGGTAAGCAAGATGCTGTACTTCTCTCAACAAAATTAAATTAAAATTTCTTCTTCAGCTTAGAACAGTTAGAGCCCCATTTCTCACAGAAGTGGACAACTACAGTGAAACTTTAGTCCTAACGGTTAGGCAGAAGAGTGCCCCAAGGCACTGCAAGATGTCTGAGCATCAAGCAAAAATGTGATTATTTTCATTCTGCTCCAGAAACTTAGGCAGGTGAGTGAACTAACACAGTTTAAAAAGATTTTCAATAACAAGCCCTTAAACAAGGCAGGTTTTATTTAACCTTCAGTTAAGCAGGAATCCAGTTAACTAGAGATGGTCAGGGTGGGAGGGTTCCTGGTTAATGGCTTTAGATTCTGCCTGTAAGTCATTTACATAATGACTCAGGAGGCAAAAGCCCCTGGGGCTTGAGGATAAGGAAAGAAAAGGGCTGAGGTCTGTATTGGTAAGAGTTGATCTAGTCCCTGACAATGGGGACAGGAATTTGTAAATCCCTAGGTGAGGGAAAATTGCCCTGGTGGGAAACAGAATCTTTGTGACCTTGCCAAAATGGCAAACTTCATGACCAGGTTACTGTTGTGTTTAAGTGTCTGCAGGGATGTAGTGATTTGGTACAGCACACTGAAATCCAATTTATTTATTTTAGTTGGCACGTCTCCAAAGCTCTAATGACTCAGATCCTCCCACGGTAATACATTCATCAGATTAGTCAGGGTCCCCAGGTTGTTTCTTTTTCCTTCTCCCTGGGCCATCCTTACATGGAAAGTTCAGGTTTCTTTTCCCAGTGGGGACATCTTCCATCAGTCTGTTTCTGCAATCAGTATGGGCATGCTAAATTCTAAGAAACCTGTTTCAAACCCTTGGACTAACTGCTCTGGGTGAAGCATGCCCCACTTAAAGGAGGAGGAAGAGGAAAAGGAAACACTGAGTTAATGGCTGCATTTTGCCTCACCAAGAAGCTCTGTCCTATTGTTTGTGACATCGATGGGACACACAGTGGTCAGAGCGCAAAGGAGTCATGTCCAGTGGGGTTTCGATTCAGACCTGCCTGGGTCCACATCCAGTTGGTGGGATGACTGGCCAGCTCTGTGATAGGAACAAGTCACTTCTGACATTTCACCTTCCCCAGCTCTAAAATAGGTATTAGGATAATAATAGTACCTGCCCTGTGAAGTTGTGAGGAATGTTAACCAGGTAATGATTACAAGTAGTTAGCACAGTACCAGGCACAGAATAAATCCTCCTGCCATCTCAGAGATAGGACCTCATCTTTTTGCTGTTTCGTAGTGAAGAGTAGCAGAATGTGCTACCCCAAAATAGGCCACTTTGGTACAACGATTATTTTGAATTGAAAGCAATTGAGAAGAAGATACAAGAAAAGCTCTCCACCTTCCCCCTAGTTACCTAAAAACAGAACATAAATTTCCCTTGTTAAGGTGTCCCTTTCCCCACTTCTTTTTTTTTTTTTTTTTTGGCTTGTGGGATCTTAGTTCCCAGACTAGGGATTGAACACGGGCCCTGGCAGTGAAAGCACCGAGTCCTAACCACTGGACCACTAAGGAATTCCCTCTCCTTCCCCACTTCTGTACCAGGAGGGGGATAACAACCTTATCATTGGAGACAAGATGGCACCCAGAAAGGGTCAACGTGAACAAACCTTACTAACTAGCTTTTAGCCCCCATTAGTTTCCCCACATATTTGCATTCTCACAATTTTCTGCCTCTGGAAGCTCAAAGTCCTTTTCCTTTGTCTTGTCACTTCTCTACAAAATTATCATTCTTGGCTAAGATGCTATACAAGCCCAAGTTCTAATATCCCTTTATCTACTTATCACAAGAGTGCTCCCATGTGTACATGATACACACATTAATAAACTTCTATGTGTTTTTCTCTTGTTAATCTGTCTTCTGTCAGTCTGATTTGAGGGCCCCAGTCAATGAACCTAAGATACATAGAGCAAAAACTTTTTTTCCTTCCCTACAATAGGTATGTGCAGAGTGGTTATAGCCCCTCCGATTTGCAAAAGCTAGGTCAACATAGCTTCTGTAGTTATATTGTTGGCTCAGTCTCTAAATAAATATCCCTTGCCTGACATTCCCAACTGCTTTTAAGACTCTTAAGGTAAAGGCCCTATTCTACGCACTCATTAATCCAAATACTTCAAAAATGTTTACTGATCATCTACTAAGTTGTTCAGGAGCTGCTAGTTGGGGTGATGGGTCTGTGAGCTCCCAGAGGGCAAAGATCAGGTTTCAGTCCCTTTGTTCAGCAAGTAGGAAGGGTGGGTGACATAACGTAGTAGGTGTTCAGTAAGGATTCCTGGAACTGGACTGCCAGGCACAGCGGCTGACTGACAGGTGCACTGGTGCACATTCAGCTCCAGCCACAGGGCCCAGGGCAGGGCTAGACTGAAGGTAAGTCCTCACCATGTAAAGACAGAGCTCCATCTCACTCTTTACTCCACTCCAGTCAGATGACTCATTCAGTCAACTGGAAATCAACCCCTCATGCAATGAACTTTAGCGAACTTCTCCTTACTAGGCATAACCGGCCCTTTCTGCTTTCCTCCTCTTGTGTTTTGTGTTTTGTTTTTCCATTTCTCTTCCTTGACCCACTTTTACTCCATCAAGCTTCCTCCTGGTTCCACCAAGCACCTTAGCTTTGCAAACCTGAGCACATACCTGAAACCCAAAAATCACTATTTTTTTTTTTTTTTTTTTTTGCTTTACGCGGGCCTCTCACCGTTGTGGCCTCTCCTGTTGCAGAGCACAGGCTCCGGACGCGCAGGCTCAGCGGCCATGGCTCACAGGCCCAGCTGCTCCGCGGCATGTGGGATCTTCCCAGACTGGGGCACGAACCCGCGTCCCCTGCATCGGCAGGCGGACTCTCAAGCACTGCGCCACCAGGGAAGCCCCAAAATCGCTTTTTGAAGAGCTGTTTCTCTTGACACATACAGAATGAGAAATATCAGGCTAATCCAAAGAAGGACTTATTTACTCAGTACATACTTGTTAAGCATCTGCTGTGTGTAGGATATGACATTGGACACTGAGGGTGTGACAGTGACATGTCAAAGTCTGGACTCCTGAAGAGACAGGCAGGCAATGATGAGCAAATAAGCAAATACCATCACTACTGTAATAGGCATTTGTAGGAAACAAGCAGGGGCTAAGGAAGAGTGGGGTGGGTATAAGGCTAGTTAACAAAGCTCGCTCTCTAAAGACTTGACTTGACTGGAAGCAGAAAGAATGTGAGGAATTTAGCTTTGTGAAGAGTGAGATGAACATAAACCAAGGACTGGTGTGGCCGAGGCATACAGGGCGATTGGGAAACTGGCAGATAAGCCTAGAAGGATGGTGAAGACTCAGACTTATGAACGCATGCAAAGGCGATGGCTTCATCACCCACAGATGGGACCAGGGGGAGTGTGGAGCATGAAGACAGAGGAACTCAGCCATATGGGTTACTGTCTGGGCAAGGTGGGTAGCAGGAGGTTACCCCTTCTCCATGGCACTGTCCTGTATATGAATCTTGGCTCTGCAAATCACTAGTGGTGTTGCCATGGGCAAGATCCTTAAATGTACTATTCCTCTGCTTTCTCGTCTGCAAAATGAAGATAATGATAATAATGCCTACCTCACAGGTAAGGATTAGAGGAGTGAATACTTATAAAGCTCTTAGGGTGGTGCTGAATACAGTAAGCATTCAATAAATATTAGCTGCTACTATCTTGTTTCTTTGTTTAGTACCACCTTTATGAATTTTCTCTCATCTGAGGTGAGATCCTCAAGATGGAAGGTTCAGAAACCCACCTCTGCCAACCCACTGAAAATGGACTCAGCCCACAGAGTCAGACACGTAAAACCAGCCTCCTCAGCTTACCGAATGGCAAAAAGAACTATAATTACTAGGTCCATATGTCATCTTTGTAAGCAGGTCTATAGGGGCAGCAGAAAGCCTCTTAGAAGGTTGCTCGCTTGGCAGGGAGTTGAAGATGCTCGGTAATGCTAGGGGTGGAGTTCTGGCTCTGTGACAGCCAGCCTCTCCCACCTCCATCAGACTGGGAATTCCATCTTCACAGACCCCACTCTCAATTTTGTGCAGGGGGCTATCTGCTTTAACAGAAGTTGCTTAAAACACGTACCCCTGGAGCCTACTTTAGCCCATTTGCCTCCTCTGGAGATTTACTGTCCTCCGGAGACAGGCATTCATCTTTAGGTACTGTCTCGGGCAACTTGGGCTACCATAACTAAATACCACAAACTGGTGGCGCAAACAAGAGAAATTTATTTTCCTACAGCTCTAGAGCCTAGGATTCCAAGATCAGGGTGCTGGTTATATCAGGGTCTGTTACGGCCTTCTTCCTGGCTTGTAGATGGCCACCTTCTCACTATGTCCTCACAAGTCAGAGAAAGGAAGCTCTGGTATCTGTTCCTCTTCTTATAAGGGCACTAATCCCACCACAGAGGCTTCATCCTCATGACCTCATTCTAATCCCAATTATCTCCCAAAGGCCCTACCTCCAAATACCATCACATTTGGGGTTAGGGCTTTTACATATAAATTTGGGGGGACACAAGCAGTATATAACAGGTATGTTAATCCTTTTGAGACTTGTTGATGCCTTCTGCATATCTTTGCTCTTATCCTCATAGGAAAGACAAACTCATTTCACTCTTGCCTTCAAGGGTCCAAGAGGTAATATTCTGAAGACAGAGACATAAAGTGTCATGGAAACAGCTAGAAGAGCCAAATGCAAGCCACACATGTAATTTAAATTTGTATAGTGGCCACATTAAAAAGAAGTAAAAAGAAACAGGAGATATTAATTTTAATAATATATTTTGTTCAGCCCAGTAGATTTAAGATGTTATAATTTCAACATGTAATCAGTATGGAAACATTGGTAAGATCTTTTACCTTTTTTGTACTCATTCTTGGAAATCGATGTGCATTTTACATTTATGACACATTTCAGTTCAGATGCTTAATAGCCACATGTGAGTACTGGCTACCATGTTGGACAGTACAGAGATACAATTTCATGGTGAACTTAGCTGTGTTACTTGGGCCCAACTACTTAACCCCCCTGAAACTCAACTGCTTAGTACAGTACCTGGTGTACCCTAAGCATTTAGTACATTTTAGAATTGATTTTCTCATCTGTAAATTGACAATATTCCCGCACCATTAAAGCTGTTGTGAGGATGGCTAGAGATGACCCACAGAAAGCCTTTTCACTTATTAACTTAACTACAATGTATTGAGCCTAGCACTGTTCTAGGAGGTCGGGAGAACCCAGTAAACAAGACAAGGATCCCTGATTTCATAGCGTGTATTGTCTAACTGGGAGAGATAATAAACAAAAATAAATTAATAAAGTATAGAATACTAAAAGGTGATAAGTGAGTTGAATAAGTGATACAGAAATAGAGCAGGAAAGAGGATAAAGGGTATTGTGGATGACAAATGTCACCTGCCATATCAGTAAACAAAGGCTGTTTCAGCCATCAAGCCATCAGCCACTGCAATCACCCTGACTCTGCACCCTGAGGGGATTCAGGATGGAAAAAAAAGAAAAAAGATACTGACCCTGGATAGTTAAGGTGCACATCAAAGGAATGATTTCCGTGAGCCCAGACTCTTGCATCTTCCCATACATAGAAAAATGCTAAATTCATTCACTTGAGATGTCTGTTTTTTCTTTAATTAACAGTAGTCATCTTTTGATGTTCTGACTACCTGGTTTCTGTTGCAAAAGCTCCTATCTATCTTGGTTCTTCCTTTACCATTTTTGTAGCCGTCCCTCAGAGCTATCTGAGCGGCTGCCTCCCAGACTTAAGTTCTCAGCAAGCCTGAGGAATAAAACATAATTCTCAACTTTCAGGTTGTGCGCTGTTCTTTTTCAGTGGACAGTATGTATGGGAGGACATTTGAAATTTTAAATAGGGCTCTCGGGGAAAGCTCACTAAGAAGCCAACATCTGAGTCAAGACTAAAGAGCACACCATGAAGATATCTGGGGAAAAGCGTTCCAGGCAGAAGGAACAGCAAATGTTGAGGACGTGGGGGAGAAGCATGCCAACCACGGGGGAGGCAGAACCAGGGGGCAGTGCATCTGGGGGTGTGAGCGATGGGGCATCAGACAGGGAATGAAGGAGGCAGGCAGGGCTGTGGGGCTATTTCAGGGACTGATACCGAGCAGGACCCTGTGCGGCTCCTGGGCACAAAGCCTTTCTGTGTCCCCCATTTCTTTGATGACCAGAAACAGGCTTTATTCAGCCTCCATGACCCTCCCTGAGTTCCAATGGGCAAGTTCAAGTAGTTGTTAATTAGGGAAAGGAGGGGATGCAGAGACAGGGGAGGAACAAACAGTCAAGAGAAACCATAGTGCAGCCTTGGGACGAGGTCCTGGTTCCCCATCAAGGGATGCACACAACAACATCTTTGAGCTGTTTTGCAGATACTGAAACCCCCAGCAGGTGGGAGAAGTTAACAGTTAATGGTTAAGGACAGTCTGCTGCCCACAAGCACGGAGACCCCAGACTGGTTGGAACCAGAAGGTTGATGATGTCGACTCCCACTTACCTCACCACCAAACCATCAGGAGAATGTCCACCAGCTGATCACACCCTCTTTGAACCACTCCTATAAAACTCCTCAATACCCACTATGGGTTGGGACACACGGTTTCGAGGGCAGTAGTCTGCTGTGACCCCCCTTGCCTGGCAAAGCAATAAAGCTAATTCTTCTCTACTTCACCCAAAACTCTGTCTCCAAGATTTAATTTGGTGTCGGGGTACAGAGGCCGGATTTGGCTTCAGGACTTTGGCTTTTCTCCAAGGGAGACAGGGAGCCATAGGAGAGTTTTGAGCAGACCTGGCTAGGCTCGCTGTCTCACAGGATTGCTGGGGGCTGCTGTGTTGTGAATAGACTATAGGGGGGTGAGTCCTTCATCAGGATCCCTTGGCCCCAGGCCTAGAAGTGGTTTGGGGAAAGCAGACAGAAACTGACCAACAAGATTTAGTGAGCCCAATGCCCCCGTTACTGGGGGGTGGTCCCCCTAATCTGTCCTGCACAAAGCCGTGCAGAACACCATCTTCCTCTCTCTTGTCGGAGCTCTTCTTCCCTGGAAGCATGAAGAATGGCCAAGGAAAGAAAAGGATGTTGGGTTTGCTCTGCCGAAGCTTCTCTCTCGTTATTGACAGCCTTGTCTCTTCCCTGAATAGCTCATCCTCCCTTTCTTGCACAAGAAGTGCAAAATAAGAGTCTTAGAATTTAGATTTTTTTTTTGAAATCCCTACATTTGGATTTGCAGATATGCCAATATTTGGATTTGTAGAGCTGTAATTTAAGCTAGTCTCTCCCCTGGAGCCACCTGGTGAAATGCATCTTTCATGAGGCTTCTGCAGGAGCCCAGCTACAAGCTCAGACTCCCGGGCACAAATCAAACTCTGGTTCAACATCAACAATATAATGCCAGGGGTCTCCTAAAACAGCCAGCTTCCAGGAGGCACAAGCCTCGGTGTTTTCCAACCGGTGAGCCCTCTTCCAGGAAAGGGTTAAAAGCTTCCTCACAATTTAGGCACAGGATTAAAGCATGGAGAGCTGAAGGTCTGGGGTGGGTGACAGCCCCAGACCACTTCTCAGGGCATCTCCTCCACATACCAAACCACAGGGCAGACCAGCTCTTGCCCAGCCTACTTGAGAGAGCCTGTTCTGGGGATCTGAGGGGAAAAGGAAATAAAATGCAGAAGCCATGGAAAAGGATGACACTCAGCAGCCTCTGTGCACCCTTCCTTAATCTGAAGATGGAGGAATCATTCAGCCAAAGTGCAAAACTGTTTCTGCAGGTTTTAAAGCCCAGGACAGGCTGGGAGGGTAAAGAGAGAGGGAGCAGCTGCAGGCCAGTCCTCACCTCCTGGAAAGAATCCAAGTAAAAAAAGAAAAAAAAAAAGAATGAATTCCAAAAGCATGTAATATTTATTGTCTCTTTTACTGGATAACCCAGTTTGCCTAGCTGCTGCTGTTTGCATAACCTCGCCTGGAGATGGCGACCCTTTATGAGAGTGAGGTCTGGACTAGAACACCTCACTCTCCTTTCTCCCCTCCCCCTTCCCTGCTCCACCCCCAGCAATATCCCCAATCGGCTCAGGGGCAGAAAAAGCAATGACCAAGATAGGGAGCCACCAAGGTAGGGCAGCCAAGTGTCCCAGTTTGCCTAGGACATAGGACTTTCAGTGTGAAACCATGATCATCCTGGGCAAACTGTGACAAGTTGGTCACTCTACATCCTGAAGACAAAGCAGCCCCCTGGTCCTCAGACTGGCCGGTGTGTGGATGAACAACACACATGCTGGTACTCCTGAGGCAGCTTGACATGGCATGAAAAGTATGGACTTGGAGCCAGCCAGATTTGGATTTGAATCCAGCTTCTCCCACTGACAATCCATAAGATGCATACTCCTGAGCCTTTGTATTCTTATCTGGGAAATGTAAAGAAACAGGATTGGTATGGAGATTTAGTAAGCTGACGCCAGTAACAAATGGTTATTCTTAGGCTCCCCATATTAAAATCATCATCTGGCTCTAACACGGCCCTAACCTAGGGTTTGGTGGGTGTAAATAACACGTGGCATCTACACAGTCTTTAGGATTTTCGAGGTGCTTCCACATACACTGTCTCATATGATGATTCCCAAGTGAGGCAAATAGTATCATGAGCCCCACTTTAGAATTTGGAAAAGGAGGCCCAGAGCAAGTAAGAGACGGCTCCAAGGTCATGAACCTGGCAAACAAGACGCCAACCCAGGTCATGTGTTTTCATTCTGCTACCACTCACTTTCTATGTCTCAACAGAACCCCAGCTGTGGGTAACAGGCACGGGGAAGTCTGGAAGTTTCCCAACATAAGGAAGTTGTGGAGGAACCTGCTTTCCAGCAAACTCACTCAGCTATCTGCCGTTGCCGTGAGCCTGGGGCCCAGCCCTGGGAACAGGCAGAGCTCCAGACTGCCTAAGCAGATAACCCTGCCCTCCTGCTCCTCTTTTGTACATTCTTGGGCCGAGCCATTTAAACCGAGATCTCCACTACGCCTGCAGAGTCGGGGGCCAATGCCTTGTCAGGTAGAAACATCTATTCTCGATTATTCCCCTCTGCTCTGGACAGGAATACTGTGAGAGTAATTAACTGGCATTCAACACAACTTGTTTTTATTGAGTGCCTCCTCCAAGGAGGTGTGTGGAATGTGACACTTGGGTCACTGCTGGGGGAGGATGAAGCTACAGTATGGCTGAGAATTCAAATCTAACGTTTGAATTGAATCTAATGGCTGCTCTTGGGGAAGGTGTCTTGGTGGCTTTACCCTTTGTTCACAAGGCTCCATCTGCAGGGAAGGCCTTTCCTCCCTATGGCCTGGTCATTTATAGGACCTGCTTCCTCTCTCATCCCTTTACAGTCCATTTCCCATAGGGCAGCCAGAGTGACAACCCTAAACCCCCAAAGCTTTCCCATGGCTCTAACTGCACCCCCTTATGACATACCTTCTCACTGACTGTGCTCTAGTCGCAACCTTTTAACCCCCTTTTTCCTAAACACTCCAATTCCTTCTCACCTCAGGCCTTTGCTCTTGGTGTTCCCTGTGGAGGGAATGCCAAGGCCACCTCCTTCTCATCCTTCAAGTCTCAGCCCAAGTTTCACTTCTTTAGGAGCCCATCTCTGACCATTTTATCCAAAGTAGGCCACCTCACGCCTGCCACCCTCTCTGTAGCCACAGTTATTCAACCCCATTACCCTAGTCTATTTCTTTATGGCCCTTATCGCTCTCAGAAAGGAATATACAGTTACTTAAACTTATCAATTGTCTCCTCCTGTCAACACATAAAAGCCATTAAGAGAAAGGACTTTGTCTACTGAGTCCGTGGCTTTTTATCTCTGGAGCCCAGTAAAGCCAGACACTCAAATATTTGTTAAATATTGAAGAATGTATTTGTCTCTATTTAAAACAAAGTGACTATGAGCACAGGCCTTGAAGTCAAGCAGACCTGTGAGATCTTACCAGCTGGAAGAAGTCACTTAGCCTCTCTAAACTTAATTGTCTTTTATAACAGAATTAGAAGCTCACTCAATGGTAGATGTCATTGTTAATTTTAGGGTTGTGTTACCCCCACTAGTCCAAGCCCCTGATGGCAGGCACTTTAACATTCACCTTTGTATCTACATGTCTTGAAACTTCCCCTCAGCATCCTCTACTTTCCCTTCCTGTAGGACATGTCACACTATCTTAAGGAGTCTATATATTTCATGGGGACATGAATACCTACAAAACCTAACACAGTGCTGTTGTACTTGTAGAATAAATGTGTGGTGTTTAAGACTAACAGGTACCTAGCAAGTCTTCAAGAAATATATTTTGAATCAAGCTCTCTTTACTATTTTTTTTTATTGGAGTGTAATTGTTTTACAATGTTGTGTTAGTTTCTGCTGTACAACGAGGTGATTCAGCTATATGTATACATATATCCCCTCCCTCTTGGACCTCGCTCGCATACCCCCCATCCCGCCCATCTAGGTCCTCACAGAACACCAAACTGAGCTCCCTGTGCTATACCACAGGTTCCCACTAGCTATCTATTTTACACATGGTAGTGTATTTATGTCAAACCTAATCTTGCAATTCATCCCACCCTCCCCCCTCCCCCCCAAGGAGTCCACACATCTGTTCTCTACATCTGCGTCTCTATTCCTGCCCTGGAAATAGGTTCATCTGTACTATTTTTCTAGATTCCACATATATGTGTTAATATACAATATTTGTTTTTCTTTTTTTTTCCCCATCTTTATTGGAGTATAACTGCTTTACAATGGTGTGTTAGTTTCTGCTGTACAAAAGAGTGAATCAGCTATAAATGTACATATATCCCCATATCCCCTCCCTCTTGAGCCTCCCTCCCACCCTCCCTATCCCACCCCTCTAGGTCTTCACAAAACATCCAACTGATCTCCCTGTGCTATGCAGCAGCTTCCCACTAGCCATCCATTTTACAATTAGTAGTGTATATATGTCAATGCTACTCTCTCACTTCATCTCAGCTTCCCTTTCCCCCTCTGTGTCCTCAAGTCTGTTCTCTATGTCTGCGTCTTTATTTCTGCCCTACCACTAAGTTCATCAGTACTGCTTTTTAAGATTCCATATGTATGTGTTAGCATACAGTATTTGTTTTTCTCTTTCTGACTTACTTCACTATGTATGACAGTCTCTAGGTCCATCCATGTCTCTACAAATGACCCAATTTCATTCCTTTTTACGGCTGAGTAATATTCCATTGTATATATGTACCACCATGAGGTATCACCTCACACTGGTCAGAATGGCCATCATCAAAAAAAAATCTACAAACAATAAATGCTGGAGAGGGTGTGGAGAAAGGGGAACCCTCTTACACTGTTGGTGGGAATGTAAATTGATACAACCACTTTGGAGAACAGTATGGAGGTTTCTTAAGAAACTAAAAATAGAACTACCATATGGCCCAGCAATCCCACTACTGGGCATATACCCTGAGAAAGCCATAATTCAAAAAGACACATGCACCCCAATGTTCATTGCAGCACTATTTACAATAGCCAGGTCATGGAAGCAACCTAAATGCCCATCGACAGATGAATGGATAAAGAAAATGTGGTACATATATACAGTGGAATATTACTCGACAATATTTGTTTTTCTCTTTCTGACTTACTTCACTCTGTGTGACAGACTCTAGGTCCATCCACATCTCTACAAATGACCCAATTTCGTTCCTTTTTTATGGCTGAGTAATATTCCATTGTATATATGTACCACCATGAGGTATTACCTCACACCGGTCAGAATGGCCATCATCAAAAAAACTCTGCAAATAATAAATGCTGGAGAGGGTGTGGAGAGAAGGGAGCCCTCTTGCACTGTTGGTGGTAATGTAAATTGATACAACCACTTTGGAGAACAGTATGGAGGTTCCTTAAAAAACTAAAAACAGAACTACCACTAATCCCACTGCTGGGAATATACCCTGAGAAAACCGTAATTTAAAAAGACACATGCACCCCACTGTTCATTGCAGCACTATTTACGATAGCCAGGTCATGGAAACAACCGAAATGTCCATTGACAGATGAATGGATAAAGAGATTGTGAATCAAGCTCTCTTTAGAAAACGTTTTAAATATATGAATTAAAGAATAATACCAGATGCTATGTGATCAAGTGCTGACTTACATATAATCAAGTGATACAATGTATAATGTAGAAATTTGATGGCAGAGGTAGCCAACACAGAGGCTCCCAGGGCCAGTCAAGGAACTAGTAGGTGAGGTGGGTAGGACAGGGACTGGGGCCAACTGGAGGCTACATCTCATCTCCAAGGCAACCACTGCTCAGCTGTAGCTTTTTGTTGCCATCCTGGAATGTGGGCCCTATGGTCTCATACGTTAGCACTTTCAAGTGAATCTGAAAATCTCAATTTTTATGTGAGATTTCCCAAGTCTCCAAATTATTGACAGTTAATTTAAATTTATTAAACAAGCATTTGAGATGAGCAAAGCATGTTTGGGAGCCATTCTGTAAACTATGACCAAGAGCCCTGGGGGATCAGATAGAGGCTGGGCCCTAAACAGGCATTCATGGAAGAAGTTACATAGGAGACAGGTTATCGATATGTCCAAGAATTCCCCTAAGGCATCCATCAAGCATTTATTGAGTACTTACTGAGTGCCAGGCACTGGGATATAAAAATGACTCAGAGCCTGTTCCCTCTGAGACTTTATAGTTGATCAGTTCAAGAACTGTTGTTGAACAAGAGAGGCCGCGACAGTGAGAGGCCCGCGCACCGCGATGAAGAGTGGCCCCCACTTGCCACAACTAGAGAAAGCCCTCGCACAGAAATGAAGACCCAACACAGCAAAAATCAATCAATTAATTAATAAAAGAAAGCTGTTGTATGTAGAAAAACTTAAAAAAGAACTGTTGTTGAGCCACAACCGGGTACCTGAACAGAGCTCATAAAGGCAATAGGCTAGACACCTGGACAAGGTGTTGTTTCCTTACTCATCAGATCTGTGCCTCAGAGTGCTGGCAGCAAACTCATACTACTGTGTCCTTCTATGGATTCTCCCATCACCAGGCAAACTACCCAGTACCACCTAGGGGCAAAGTGGCCTACCACAGCTGATGGTAGCAGAGGTTCCCCAGCCTAACAGACATGGGATGACTTGCCATTGCCTCTCTCAGTCTAAACCCCCTCCCCCCCTGTAAAATGGGCATCTACATGAGCTCACATGCTAGTGGCAAATACTAGTCAGGTAAAACAGCAGCTCCCAGAGCACATGTTACCAAAAAGTCCATGGAGGAGACTCATCTGGTCACACATGCCTAAGGTTGGTCAGAAAATACTTAATCTATACAGCAGACATACAGAAGTCTCTTTTTGATCTAACTTATACTGTGATCTTAGACTTGCTGAAGGACTAACTTCCATCACAGCCCTGCCAATATTGATTGTTGGGGCTCGAAAGTACATAAGTAGATTAATTTCTTTTTTTTTTTCCCCCTCAAACTAAAAAGGATCACAGTGGTGTTAGTATATTCCTGTTTCCACTGGTCGGTATACACACTGAATAATAGTGTTACCTGGAAAAACTTAGTGAAAAGAAACAGTGATGGAAAACAGGGTAGAGGAGGTCTTGAGTTGCATTCTTAATTCCACCAAGAATTACTTTGGGTGTTCCAGTGTTCCAGTGAAAGTCTAAGCTTGTTTATTTTCATCCCTCCACCCCGACTTCAATCCATTATTTAGAAAAAAAAAGAAAAAGAAAAAGAAAAACCACTTTGGTAGCTTCCATCTTAGGTACAAGAAACAAAACCAACAAAGAGGAGAGAGGGAGGAACTGTCCTCTTGTAGTGGAGGTTAATAGGCAATACTAGTCTCCTGTCACTAAGTCAGCAGGAAGGAAATATATCCACCGAGGGCCTCTGCTAATATGTTCTTAAAGACAATTAGGCAATTCCTACATCCTCTACCCCTAAAATAAACAAGCAGAGCCGAATGCTTTCTTTCACTATCCCATGTATGAACTGGTAACTCTCAGAACAACAATGGAGGTTATGAACTTTGTACTAACTTCGAGGGACATTATTAAGAGCCCGGGTCTTGGAACCAAGTCAGTAACTAACTCTTCATTCTGTTTTATACTGTTTCCTTTCTGTGAAATTTTTTTTTTCCTATCTGAAAGTTTCACAGGGCGTATTCTGGTAATACCTCTAAACGGAAGCACTTCTCCAGCTGTCCTAGTACAAAATTCTCTTCTGTGACCTTTGGCAAGAAATCGGTTCTAGGAAAGAAAAGAAAGAAGCAAAGGTTTGTTTGCTTTCTAATGACTGTTCCTCCCTCTCCAGGTACTCTGGGGATGAAGAGGGGAAGGGAAAATGGAACAAACACCAAACTCTTAATCCCTCTCTCCTTTCTACACTGGCAGGTGGCGTTTGCTTTCCAACTCCATTTTAAAGCTCACCAGCTCCGAAAAATACGACCTGAGCAAGCAGCGAGGACTTCACAACAAGGTCTTGCTCTAAGAAGGTAAGCAAGGACCCTACCGGTTAGGCGCAAAGACCGCCAGTCCAGTCGACCCGTCGGTTATTTACCGGCGGGATTTAAACCCGCTCCGGAGCAGGGGCGTGGCCTGGGCGGAGCCCCGTGGCCCGTGTGGGCGGGGCGGAGGCGGGGATGCCTGAGGCTCAGCGCCGTGCAGGAAAGACCTGGGCTCCGGGAGCGAGCGCCTGTCTCTTTAAATGCCAACGGCTGCTCTCCCGCCCTGGGAGCCCGGAGCCGGATCTACAATCCCGTCTCTCCCGCTCCGGTGCTTGTTGCTCGCCCGGCCCGAGCGGGAGCTGCCGCCGCGGGGCACCAAGGCTGCTTCCTTCTCCTCCTTCTAGGGAGCGCCCCCCCAAGAGCAGGTTGAAGGGGAGAAGCAGCCCCAGGCGGAGGGAAGGGGTGCTGTGTGAAGAGGCGCCGCTCCCCACCTTCAAGTCTTGCGGCGCTGCGTAGCCGCGGGGGGCAAGACATGCGCTGCTCCCCCATGCCCAGCCTCGCAGCCGCTGGCGCCCGGAGAGGAGAAACTGCGGAGCCCACACCTGCAAACTCGCCCTAGAAGTCTCAGGGTGCGGCGGGGGGCCCCTCCCAATTCCCCACGGCCTCCACCTCTAGGCGGGTGAGTTTGCGCAGGTAACCGGAGCTAGAGGGCGGGCGCGCGGGGGGAGGGGCGGGCAAGACGGGAGGAGAAAGCACCGCAGGTGAGCCAGGTAGGGCGGCTCACCTGCCCGGGCCGCGCTGCGGGGTCCTAGCCGGTTTCCTCAGCGATGGATGGGGGGATGTCTCGGGGGTAACTTAGGACCCTGAGGTGAAAGGAGGGGGCTAGGAAAGGGGAATTAAAGTTTCTTTTCCTTTCTCCCTCCTGCCTGGGATTGGCAGGTAGGGCGCTGGCGGAAGCGGTAGGAGTCGCTGATGCAATGGGCTTTTGCCCGGGTGAGGTGAAGGGCTGGGGGCGGGGGAGAGCTGGAGTTGCCCGGCCTCCTGCGACCGTGACCCTGGAGGCGGAAAAGTGAGGAAAAGCTCGCCACATCTGAGACTCCCCGTAAAATGGCTCCAGGTGCCCGACACCCAACCTTTCTTCCTCCTAAGAACAAATCGCACGTTTCACGGAAGGGCTCCTACATGGCTTCCTTGCCTTCCTCTCCCAACAGGTGGTCTGAGCCCCTGTCCGGGGACCTGTGCCAATGACCCTAGTGGTGGTTTCGCTTTCTCCTCTCACGGCGGTGTGAACGTGTGTCCGCAGCGTGATGGGCAACCAGGTGGAGAAACTGACCCACCTAAGTTATAAGGAAGTTCCCACTGCCGACCCGACGGGCGTGGACCGGGACGACGGGCCCCGCATCGGGGTCTCCTACATCTTCTCCAATGACGACGAGGACGTGGAGCCGCAGCCGCCGCCCCAGGGTCCGGATGGCGGTGGCGGCGGTTTGCCCGACGGCGGGGACGGGCTGCCGCTGCCCTCGCCGCAGCCCTATGACCCGCGGCTGCACGAGGTGGAGTGCTCCGTGTTCTACCGCGACGAGTGCATCTACCAGAAAAGCTTCGCGCCGGGCTCCGCGGCGCTGAGCACCTACACGCCCGAGAACCTGCTCAACAAGTGCAGGCCTGGCGACCTGGTGGAGTTCGTGTCGCAGGCGCAGTACCCGCACTGGGCTGTCTACGTGGGCAACTTCCAGGTGGTGCATTTGCACCGGCTGGAGGTGAGCAACAGCTTCCTGACGGACGCGAGCCAGGGCCGCCGCGGCCGCGTGGTGAACGAGCTATACCGCTACAAGCCGCTGAGCCCCAGCGCCGTGGTGCGCAACGCGCTGGCGCACGTGGGCGCCAAGGAGCGCGAGCTGAGCTGGCGCAACTCGGAGAGCTTCGCCGCCTGGTGCCGCTACGGCAAGCGCGAGTTCAAGATCGGCGGCGAGCTGCGCATCGGTAAGCAGCCCTACCGGCTGCAGATCCAGCTCTCTGCGCAGCGCAGCCACACGCTCGAGTTCCAGAGCCTGGAGGACCTGATCATGGAGAAGCGGCGCAACGACCAGATCGGGCGCGCCGCGGTGCTGCAGGAGCTCGCCACGCACCTGCACCCCGCCGAGCCGGACGTAGGCGACAGCGACGCCGCGCGGACTACGCCGCCTCCCGGGCGCCCCCCCGCGCCCGTCCGGGAGGAGGGGGCCCGAGAGGCGGTGGTTCACTGACGGGCGAGCTGAGAGCGGAGCCGTGTGAGGGAGCTGTTTGTAGCAGCCGCTGCTCCCTCCCTCCTCTCACTCCCTCCTCCACCACCTTCTGGGCCCCATCTGGGCTCCTGGGCCATTTGGAAAACGGAGAGTTGGCGAAAAGCGCAGCCAGCTGTGGCTTGAGTTTGTTATCTTGGACGGAGGAGGAAGAGGGAGCAGGTAGGAGCACTTTGGCCGGGGGCGCTTCTGGGCTTCTTGCCCGCCGGCTCAATCTGTCTTCCTTTCCCGAGGTGAGGCACACTGCGGACTTGCCAGACACTTAATCCCTGCTGGACTTGGGTCCAAAAATCGACGCCTCTTATGCACTTAGGGGTGGAGAGAAGTTCAGAGTACCAATGCCTGCTGTTGCCTTCCGACCGCTTCCCCTCCTACCGTGGGCTTGCAGGATGCCCTGTAGTAAAGCCAGAGCAGGTTTGTAGTGCTGTTGCCTCGAAAGAGCAGTGTGAGGGATCCGGGAAGCTGGGGTGATTGATCCTGCGGTTTTTCTGGGGTGCAGGGCTGGTAAACCCAGGACCAGGTCTGGGAGTCGCAGACTGAAATCGAGCAGCCCCTGTGAAGTGTAGCAAGTAGTTGAGAGTAAACTTGGGCTACAAAACAAAGATTTTGCTCCTTGCCCCCTCCCCATCCCCAAGCGATTTGTCTTCTGGAGCTGGCTTCCAGCTGAGTCTCCTGGGCCATCGCCACTTCCCAGGTTACCTGTAAATCATTGTCAGGGGCCAGCTAAAGGAAGGATTCAATTTTGGTTCTGTTTTGCTGCCTTTGTTTCTCGCTTGCTATCGTAGGCACTTACAGCTGCGGTATTCGTTATCAAAGGAGGGAATAGCCCTTTGTGTCTCTGATCTAATTAAGCCTGCTTGGCCGTGTTCATCCCCAGGTCACACGGGAGGTTGGCTGCCGCCACCCCATAAGGTATCCACTACAGAAACAGCCAAACAGGGTTGCCCTGGCAGGAATCAGTCCGTTTCCTCTCCATTCCCCCACCTGACTCTCTTCCTGACTAGTGAAGGTACCTTTTTTTTTTTTTTAATTTAAGGCTTTGGTGTGGTGGTCCTGTGAATTTTTTTTTTTTCCTTCACTGCCTCATCCCCCTCAGTTTTGTTTTGCTGGTGGTAAAATCTTAGGCTTGAGGCATATTTCAGTGATAGTTGTTTATTTTGCTAGCCACACTCGATGCAATTTAATTCAAGATGTAAAGTCTTGCTATATTGCTGCAGTCTTCTTGTCGCTTGGAGAACACCCCTTCAGAATGCTTTCTCAATGAAGAGGGGTGACAGCAATCATAAATAAGTGCAACCTGGTGTAGTCAGCGCCAGATCTGGTGGCAGTCCTAAAGCATGGATTGGTGAGTGTGGGATCTGTCCGAAGCAGGATGGCTGATACTATTTGAATCTGCTGCTGTGTTTGCTTTACTCTGAGGCTTTAAACAATGTGTACAATCTGTCCTTTGTTTTCATGTGAGCTCTTTAATGATGTGTGCCCTTGATTTCAAAATCCTCCTGTGCTGCACATTGGCATTGCTAACGCTATCTCAAAAGTTGAGTAAAGTTTCTTTTTTTTCTCTTGGGAATCATTATAGATTACACTGAAAAGTCATTTTGTGACCCCATTCTTACAGCTGGAGTAGACTCATACTTGAGTGTTCCTCAGTGGTGGCCATCCTCAGGCCTCCTGCCTGGAGATCTTTAAATCAAGGCAACAAAACTTGAAGGATTTCCTTGTACACGTACTTTTTTTAAACTTGGGAATTTGAGGCCATAATTTTTAAAAGCCTAGACCTTTATAGCACCTCAACATGAAATTATTTCATTACAAGGGCATTAGCTATGTTCCCTGTTTTCACAGGAATCCCCAAACGGGTCCTGTCACTGTTAAAGATGAACCACACTCAGCCCTGGTCCAAGAATTTGGAGAAGCGTCAGTCTCTTGTTGGAAATGTTGATCTAGTTTTCTTGTTTAATAATCTCTCAGTTTTGTGTTTATATTCTTTTGCTCATGGAAAAGCGGAGCAAGGTAAACGTGGGTAAAGACATTTAGGAGAGCCTTCTAGATTTGGATTGTCTTTTATGTTTAACACAATCAAGGGAAAGTTGCATGTAATGACATTGTGCAGACAGCAAGAGAGAAGAACAGAGCCACTGTCTAGCAGCTCTGGGCTAGCCAGCCAGCTCTCTTTTCCACTGCCCGGTCTCTGTCTCCCTCCTTCACCCCTCAATGGAAAGTGAATGTCATTGGTCACACCGAGGGACAGCAGTGACTCTGTTACAAACAGCTTTGTGAGAAATCTCAACTTGAAGGAAGAACTCCTATATAATCCATATCAGTAGTAGCATTCTCCCTCTAGAGAAGAGGTTTTTGATAACAGGGCCTGAAAATGATCTAGAAGAGGAAAGATCTACTCCAGATGCTGCTTTATCACGTGTTTTTACAGGGTACCAGAGATGTGAAGTACGTAATGCTTCGGAACAGTGATTCTGTTGGAAGTTTTATTAGGGTCATCATGCTTAAAGTAAAGCACCAACCAGCCACTGAAGGTTGCAAGGAAAGGGGACTGAATCAACTGTTGGCATCTTTCTTGAAGATGGCAGTGTTGTGGATAAGAGTTTTTAATGTCCAGGCAATGGCTACATCTGGCACTTTAATATATATATATATATATATATATATATATATATATATTTAATAATTTTTGTTTCTCCTTAGGACTAAGATTCTAGAACTGTTTTGTACTGTGAATTACGGATGCTCTTTGAAGGCAAGGAATATTGATTCTAATGTTCTTTAGAAGCTCTGGCAGGGATAAGCAGGACACCCAACTGGAACGGATGCTAAATATAATCAGACAAGTTATATTTTCTTACTTGAGCAAATATTTTATTGAGACTGCTTATGTATGGCAAAGGAGCCTACAACTTCAGCTACACAACTTTTTATATTGAAAGAACTCGTACTTTTTGTAGTTTTATTCTACATTTAATTTAAAATGACTTTATAGCACTAACAAGCCTAGCAGAAGACTTTACTCCAGACCTTTAAGGAAATTTTTAGTTTTTATGAAAAATGACACTTCCGTAGTTAAATTTCTCATGTCTTTGCTGCTTCTGGCCCTAAGAGCACCAGTCGACAACACCATAACCACATGGAAACATATTTTTGGAAGCAAAACTTTAATTTTCTACAACATAGGCTATGGAGAGTGAAGAAAATTTAAGGATTACTTGTTTTCTATTTTTTTTCTCCTAATAAAATGGAATCCACTGTGTTGAAGACTCTTGATATTATGTGATTGTCTAACCATTGTTTTTTTGTAAATTAAAATAAAATCTAGTGTGATCATCATTGAAAGGATTTGTTTGCAAAGTGACATTTTATTTGTGAAATTTTTTTTTTAATCAGGGTAACTATAAACTTGACTGGTTTATTCAGCTTTTCATTATGTTTTCTTAGCGATACTTGTGACCCATGGAGAATTACACTGACTAACCTGATAAATTTCATGTATTTTATTTCCTAGTGAATTGTGTAAACTTTACTTTTGTTGAAGATTGTATGTTAAATCAATGTTATGTTCTCACACCACTTCTTGAGAAGGAGGTTCCGATTTGAAATTGTATCATTTCCTTCAAAATGAAGGGCAAGTGCTTAGTAAAATAAAAGATTGATGACATCTTTTAAACCATTTCCTCTTCACTATGTCTTATTGCAATAGGATCTGTCAAGTCCTTTTGAAAAATGCTCTGAGGGTTTCCAATAAACCATTCATTAGAGTTAACTCTATTTATATATGTTTTTTTTCCATTTGTATACTTCCTTTCTACCATTTTTGGTCCAAATCCAAGCTCCTCGGCTTAACTGGAATTCTTCTGAAATACTAAGTGTGTTTCATCTTTACATTACCCAGTAAACATTTTGAATTCATTTAGTGACTGAAAACCCTCCCTGCATTTACTGTGTGGGAATTAATTACCTGTTGCTTCTAGGCTCCATGTTCATGAAGAACATCTTGTGAACATAAATTTTCAATACCCATGGATTTTTTTTCAGGATCCATGCAAACGTTGCCAGAAACCACACTCACATTTTGGAGTCTGTACTGGGGAGGTTTGGTAATAGATCAGTAACCCATGTTGGCGTCTTAGGTGGTTTCAGAATCCCAGACAAAGGGAATGGGTTCGCTGAGTGGTTTAACTACAGAAAACAGGCGCATGTGATCAAGTGGCACTGCTGACATGATAAAAGATGCAGGTGCCAGCAGTAGGTACAGGAGCAGATGTGGCCTCTGGGACTGGTGTGTGGGAGGCCACCAGCACTCCTTAGACCAGCACCTGAAGTCACTACCACAGTCCTGTGAGGCTCAAAAACCTGGGCTCCATCAACAGGCTCCCGTGAGGATTTTAAATAGGAAGAGTGTTGAATGCTGAAGGTTATCAAGAGCTCAAGCAGCAGTGAGACCATTTTTCCCTAGAGTGGTTGTCCTTTATCATGGTTCTCACTGCACAGGAAAGTAGAGGGAAGGGAGCCTAATATAGAATGTGCATATATTTTGGGGTGATTTTGGTGGAGGCTGCTGTTCCTCGTTCTCCTAAATGGACCGAGTTTGCTTCATGTAGGAAAAGGACATGTTTGGAAGTGTTTAAAAGGACCTCTAAAATGAACAGGCCCAAAATGTGTGCCAAAGGGCTTTTATTTCCCTTTACTGAATTTCCTGGAAAAACTGCTCATTAAACACAATTTTATCTGCACGGCAGATGCAAGAAAGGTTAGTGTCTGTGATTTGCAATCACAGCAAGGTACTGAGTATGAGGGGCTAGAGGATGCTGAGCCCTAGACGAGACACTAGAACGTAAAAAGTTTAGAGACGAACAAAAACCTTAGATAATCTCTACCCCTGAGCTTGTTTCTAAGGGGAAATCAAATTTCACTCATACATGTAGAACAAATATAATGAAAGGTGGTCCTGTGAAGTGCTGATGGTTGATCGGTATTCAAATAAAGCAGATATGTGTAGGTTTAATTGGAGTACTCAGAGAAATTGGAGAAATCAGATCAAAGCCCTGAAGGTACAACGATGGTAGAGGAAAGGATGTAACTAATATAACTAATCTTCACGAAGTATTTAATGGGGAGTCTCCTAAATTCCATTGCCTAAGGTAAACCAGATCCACAGTGTCCGTCCTCCTGTGACTTACTTTCTAATAGATAAGACAGATAACTACTTACTACCAAAATCTTCACAAGAAGGAATTTAGAGATGGGATAGGTGCAGTGAAAGAAATGTGCAGGGTGTAGGGAGAGGCTCTCCATCACTGAGTCAGTAGGCTTCCCTGAAGATGCATTTATGCTGAACTTTGAGAGGAGAAAGCCAGGTGCTTCAGAGTGGACACTGATTACATTAATTCAGGGAGGAAGGCTGGGGAGTGAATGAATGAATGTTGAGTGCTCTCAGAATGTCTTTGCTTAATGCTCCGGTGGTAGCCATTTCTCCTTGGGGTTCCCTTCTGCAACCTGTTGTCTCATTCAGTGTATCTGACACTTAACACAGGAACAGGCAGAGATACTCTCAAAGTCTGAGTGAATGAATGAATTTGGAGGTTGGGATTTGTTGGTCTAGAAAGCCCTGCTATTAACTCAAGGTGATGTCAGGACTGTGGTTTGAAGAGGTGACGTCACGGTGGTTTTGAGGATGGATTGAACAGGGAGAGCAAACGTGACTCTGTCCTCCCCTCTTCCAGATCTAGAGGCTGTACTGCTCATGCTACTGATGGCTTATATTGCCAGCCAGGTAATGATGTGTGTGAATTCAGGCCTTTGCCCAGTGCAAGTGAAAGGAGCAGCGGCCAGGCTAGGCTTGATGGGGACAGAGGTAAGCGGGAGCAACAGGTTTTATAGCCTGCGCGCCATAGCCTTGGAGCCATGATTGAAACAGAGGTTCTTTTGTACAGTTGGCTAACACAAGCTGCTGCTATGATCCAGTCTCTCCTGTCTTGTCTAGTGTGGCCATAAATGACTCAAAAGATTAGCTCACTGCTCTTTTGGGAAACTTGTGCAACAATGTAATTAACTCCCAAGGTTTGATTATCAATATTCTGTGCCTTCTTTTTTAACCTCATATCTTTGAGGATTTGCAGTTGTTAGGCTAAACTGGAGGTAGAGGGTTTGGTCCTAGGCCCACAGAATCAAATAGCAGTTAAGGCTTGACAGTCAAACTACCTGGGTTTCTCTACTTCTGGTCCTGCTGGTAACCTTGGGAGAAATTAGACACCTGCTTGGAAACTTTATTTCTTCCTATGTGCAATGTGGCTTATTGCATTGGTCAATTCAATTCTGAATATCAGTTGTATTTCTAAAATAACATAATATGTGATACATGTAATATAATATAGTAATAGTATCAACTTCACATGGTTGGTTTTGAGTCCAAAATGAAACAATGCACATAAAGCCCAGATCATTAGCTACTGAGATTAACTAGAGAAAATCTGGGATATTATAGGTGTTCAAAAGCCTTGTTCAAAATAAAGTTACTGTCTGGGAGAGAGAAGCCTTCCCTTTAGTCTTAGAGAATTTCTTAGCTAAATAACTGTAGTTAATGCATAAGTTGTTGCGCTCCTGCTGTAGTGTTTGAAATGTTTCTTGAGCTTTGATCTTTAGTAGAAGAACCATTTAACTTGTTTCTACATTTTATATGTTTACTCATTAATTCAACAAGTTATTTCCTGTGAACTTCTAAGGTGCTAGGTGCTGGAGAGCCAAGAGGGGATAAGAAGGGATTATTGCAATAGATAGTAATATTGACAATGATGAGGTCACCTTGCCTGCACTGTCCTATTTTAATCATCACAATAGCCTTTCTGGACAGATACTAATATCTTCATTTAATAGTTGAGGAAACAGGTTTAGAGAAATGAGGTGATTTGTACATGGACACGTAGCTAATAAACGACTGCTTCTGGCCAGGAGCAGGAATGCTGGTCTTCCAAGCCCTAGGCCATGGTTTCTCCACTGAGAGGTCATCTGACCACTTCCACCCCTTTGGCTCCTCCCCCCTTCTCCTTACCCTGGGAGAATGCATAGCACCTTATTCTGCTCCAACTTTTGGCATGCAGCATGATCTGAATAGCACACATATTTTCACTCTTGTTGCAGCAACTCTGGAGCAAGTGACTCTGGGAGGCAAAAAGAGGCAGGAAAAAGAGGAAAGGCCACTCTCAGCCATGAGGAATTTTACGTTTTTATCCATCCTGTGTAATAGTGACAGGGCTAGGGTGAAATTGGCCAACCTATAATTATGCCCCCTTCCCTGTGGCTGGGCACTGTGACAATCCCTCCTCAAACTGCCCCTCTTCTTGCTGCCCTTTTGTGACTCTTTTTACCCCTCCAGGCTGAGGTCAGATCACACAGGCCTGCTTCCAGCTGACCTGCTATGTGACCTTGCCAAGTTAGTAACATTTTTAAGCCACCTTGACTTATTTAAAAATTAGTGCCTCCAACATAGAGGCATTCACTGGCTTACATGAGACAAAGTAAATCAAGCACATATGGGACGCTTAGGTGTGGCATGATGGCCATATTGGTTGGCTCTGCCACAAATGGCTCTATTAAGAATATATGACCTTGGACTTCCCTGGTGGCGCAGTGGTTAAGAATCCGCCTGCCAATGTAGGGGACATGGGTTTGAGCCCTGGTCCAGGAAGATCCCACATGCCATGGAGCAACTAAGCCTGTGCGCCACAACTACTGAGCCTGCACTCTAGAGCCCGCGAGCCACAACTACTGAGCCCGCATGCCACAAATACTGAAGCCTGCGCACCTAGAGCCCGTGCTCCACAACAAGAAAAGCCACCGCAATGAGAAGCCCGTGCACTGCAACAAAGAGTAGCCCCCGCTCGCCACAACTAGAGAAAGCCTGCGGGCAGCAATGAAGACCCAATGCAGCCAAAAATAAATAAATAAATTTATATTAAAAAAAAAAAGAATATATGACCTGAGGAAGTCCCTTTACCCTCTAGGACCCTGGATCTACGTTTCTGTGTGTGGAGCACCCAACTCGAGCAGGAGTCTATGACAAGATTCCAAGTGCAACTTTGAGATGGTTATAGTAGTTGCTCTACATATAATTAATTAATACTAATTAATACTGATTCCTTGGCCATAACCCTAAACCTCTCCTCATTCATATAAAAAATTAATATGTAAAATGTAAAAAAGTTAGTGATAGTAATAATATGATGGAATTTCAGGGAGTGCTTTTATTGTGAAAAGTAGAAACTGTACACAAAACTTTTTTTTGAGAATTGGCAAATTTTTTTAATGATCTTTCATATTAGAAGTCCAAAGCTGGTCCATGGATAAGGAAAAAGAGGATGATAGAGATAAATTAATCCATGTCTCCTTTATTTTGGAAAAAGTGCTTAGAACTTTTGTTTTTAATTTTGCTTTTCGAACACTGATTCCTCCCCCCCCCACTCCCCCCTCCCACACACACTCGAGTACATTTCTCTCTGCTACCTGGCTCTACTCTTGGCCAATACATCATACCCATGAGAGAATTCTCCTTTATCTTCAATAGATAGGCATGATTTATTCTACTTTATTTTAATGGGGTCTGTTTCTTTTTGTACTTGAGAAAGAGCAAGGTTGTTCATAAAGCCATAAAACATCACATGGTGGCAGTTCTTTGTGCTGACATCTATTTTACTACTTTAAAAAATACTAATACACTTAATTTTTTTAGAGTAGTTTTAGATTTACAGAAAAATTGAGTGGAAAGCACAGAATTCCCATATAACCCCCCTCCTAACCACACAGCCTCCCCTTCCATCAACATGGGTATCAGAGTGGTGCCTTTGTTACAATGGATGAACCAACACTGACGTTATTATCAACCATAGTTTACACTAGTTTTCACTCTTTGCGTTGTACATTCATTGGTTTTGAGAAATGCATCCACCATTATAATCATACAAAGGAGTTTTACACAAGACATGTTCTTTATTTCTTTCCCTTCCCAAGCTAAGAATTGGACTATTTTCAGCTGCTCTTATCAAACCTTAAGAGACACTTCTCTGCTGGGCCCTTCTGCTTTCTTTGCCCTTCCAACGGACATTCCTGGCTAGAACTGCGTTCATTCATTCTTTAAGTATTCATTGGGGCCTGCCAGGCAATGTGCTACTCGCTAGGGCTAGAAATAGGAATGCCGCAGGGTCCCTATGCTACACGTGCCTGCTCACATTCCGCGGAGGAAAACAGGCAAACAATGAATGCATTACCTTGTGATTAAAGTGTGATGATGGAGGATAGGTAGGCATCAGGAATTATGGTGGCACTGGAAGGGCAGGGGGTCTGGTGGCTGGGGGGGTGGGGAAGGGTCCAGGATAGGCTTCCTGGGTAGACTTAAGCAGGTAATGGGAGGTATTATCAGAGAAAAATTCTGACATAATCCTGCTCCCATCTCATCAATCCTGTATTTTAGGAGTAAGACACACATCTGTCTTTGTATGTGGCTGGGGTGGGTGACGGGGGGAGGGGGTTTTGAGGACAAATACTATAAATTGCTTAGCAATTCCTTTTTTCTTTTTCATAGTGCTGATATAGATTTCAGCCAACTAGGGAACATTATCGAAAACTGAAAGGATATTAAGTCAAAGTGTTCCCTTATCTTTAGCACCATTATCCAGCTGACTTTGGGCATAGCCAAGCAGTCCCAATATGGTGAGGATTGAGGCTGCTTTCCCTGTGTTTTGAGGGAGCTGAGAGGCACTGGGGAAAACATTGCCTATGGTTGGAATTAAGCCTGGGCTGACACCCCAGCACCTCCCTTGCTACACCACCTGGACAGATGACCTCCCCTGGCTTGGGAGGCTGCATTGTATTCATTTGTAAAGTGGGTATAATATGTCACCTACCAAGCAGGGTTATGGAGTTAGTGGTAATATACATAAATCACCCAGAAGTGGTCCTGGCAGGAAGGTATATGCTCAGGGATTGGTTGCTGTCATTATCTATTTTCTCTTTTTCTGTTTTGCCCAGTGTTCATGACTCAATCCCAAAATCTCACAGATGAATTTCAGATTGGAGCAGGTTAAGCCAAACAAACTTAATCAGAGTTAAGATGGTCAGAAGTGGTACAACATGGTTTCGTAATGGTTAACACCATCTGGCCCCAGGTATTTGGGAGAAAATCATAAATATGTTTGTACACACACACACACACACACACATATCAACAACCCAAGTGCATTTGACTCTGGTTTCTACCCAACCTGACAACCGAAGAATTGAAGCTATGGACTTTGGTATCATCATAAAGCTACGATCACATTCTTACCTCCCTATTTAATGTCTCTCTCTACCTGCCCTTTAAGCCTATGGGTATTTTTATTAATGTAATTTTATCACTTTATATCTTATTTTACTTTTTTAGCTGTGCCACATGGCTTGCAGGATCTTAGTTCCCTGACCTGGGATCGAACCCTGGGCCCCTGGCAGTAGAGGCACTGAGTCCTAACCACTGGACCACCAGGGAATTCCCAACTTTATATTTTAAAAAATATGTGCTTAATATAAAAGAAGTTCAAATACCAAAGTATACATAGTAAAAGTGAAGGATATCCTCCACTGCCTTTTCTCACCCTGTTCCACCTCTAAGCAAGGGTTATTGGTATTAAGTGTATTGTGTGTTCCTTCTAGACTTTTTTCTGTAACATTCAGATATGTTTATCTGCATATATTCTCCCATATTTTTTAAATTTAATTTTATTTACTTTTTATACAGCAGGTGCTTATTAGTCATCCATTTTATACACATTTATGTATACATGTCAATCACAGTCTCCCAATTCATCCCCCACCCCCTGCCGCTTTCCCTCCTTGGTGTCCATGTTTTTTCACTACTTCTGTGTCTCAATTTCTGCCTTGCAAACCGGTTCATCTGTACCATTTTCTAGGTTCCACATATATGCATTAATATACAATATTTGTTTTTCTCTTTCTGACTTACTTCACTCTGTATAACAGTCTCTAGATGCACCCACGTCTCAACAAATGACCCAGTTTCATTCCTTTTTATGGCTGAGTAATATTCCATTGTATATATGTACCACTTCTTCTTTATCCACTCTTCGGTCGATGGGCATTTAGGTTGCTTCCATGACCTGGCTATTGTAAATAGTGCTGCAATGAACATTGGGGTGCATGTGTCTTTTTGAATTATGGCTTTCTCAGGGTATATGCCCAGTAGTGGGATTGCTGGGTCATACGGTAATTCTATTTTTAGTTTTTTAAGGAGCCTCCATACTGTTCTCCATAGTGGCTGTATCAATTTACATTCCCACCAACAGTGCAAGAGGGTTCCCTTTTCTCCACACCCTCTCCAGCATTTGTTGTTTGTAGATTTTCTGATGATGCCCATCCTAACTGGTGTGAGGTGATACCTCATTGTAGTTTTGATTTGCATTTCTCTAATAATTAGTGATGTTGAGCAGATTTTCATGTGCTTCTTGGCCATCTGTATGTCTTCTTTGGAGAAAGGTCTATTTAGATCTTCTGTCCATTTTTGGATTGGGTTGTTCATTTTTTTAATATTGAGCTGCATGAGCTGTTGATATATTTTGGAGATTAATCCTTTGTCTGTTGATTCATTTGCAAATATTTTCTCCCATTCCGAGGATTGTCTTTTCATCTTGTTTATAGTTTCCTTTGCTGTGCAAAAGCTTTAAAGTTTCATTAGGTTCCATTTGTTTATTTCTGTTTTTATTTCCATTACTCTAGGATATGGATCAAAAAAGATCTTGCTGTGATTTATCTCAGAGTGTTCGTCCTATGTTTTCCTCTAAGAGTTTTATAGTGTCCGGTCTTACATTTAGGTCTCTAATCCATTTTGAGTTTATTTTTTGTGTATGGTGTTAGGGAGTGCTCTAATTTCATTCTTTTACATGTAGCTATCCAGTTTTCCGAGCACCACTTATTGAAGAGACTGTCTTTTCTCCATTGTATATCCTTGCCTCCTTTGTCATAGATTAGTTGACTATAGGTGCGTGGGTTTATCTCTGGGCTTTCTATTTTGTTCCATTGATATGTATTTCTGTTTTTGCGCTGGTACCATACTGTCTTGATTACTGTAGCTTTGTAGTATAGTCTGAAGTCAGAGAGTCTGATTCCTGCAGCTCTGTTTTTTTACCTCAAGACTGCTTTGGCTATTCGGGGTCATTTGGGTCTCCATACAGATTTTAAGATTTTTTTGTTCTAGTTCTGTAAAAAATGCCATTGGTAATTTGATGGGCATTGCATTGAATCTGTAGATTGCTTTGGGTAATATAGTCATTTTCACAATATTGATTCTTCCAATCCAAGAACATGGTATATCTCTCCATCTGTTGGTATCATCTTTAATTTCTTTCATCAGTGTCTTATAGTTTTCTGCATACAGGTCTTTTGTCTCCCTAGGTAAGTTTATTCCTAGTTATTTTATTCTTTTTCTTGCAGTGGTAAATGGGAGTGTTTCCTTAATTTCTCTTTCAGATTTTTCATCATTCGTGTATAGGAATGCAAGAGATTTCTGTGAATTAATTTTGTATCTTTCAATGTAACCAAATTCATTGATTAGCTCTGGTAGTTTTCTGCTGGTATCTTTAGGATTCTCTATGTATAGTATCATGTCATCTGCAAACAGTGACAGTTTTACTTCTTCTTTTCCAATTTGTATTCCTTTTATTTCTTTTTCTTCTCTGATTGCCGTGGCTAGGACTTCCAAAACCATGTTGAAGAACAGTGGTGAGAGTGGACATCCTTGTCTTGTTCCTGATCTTACAGGAAATGCTTTCAGTTTTTCTCCATTGAGAATGATGCTTGCTGTGGGTTTGTCATATATGGCTTTTATTATGTTGAAGTAGGTTCCCACCATGCCCACTCTCTGGAGAGTTTTTATCATAAATGGGTGTTGAATTTTGTCAAAAGCTTTTTCTGCATTTATTGAGATGATCATATGGTTTTTATTCTTCAGTTTGTTAATATGGTGTACCACATTGATTGATTTGCATATATTGAAGAATCCTTGCATCCCTGGGATAATCCCACTTGATCATGGCGTATGATTCTTTTAATGTGTTGTTGGATTCTGTTTGCTAGTATTTTGTTGAGGATTTTTGCATCTATATTCATCAGTGATATTGGTCTTTAATTTTCTTTTTTTGTAGTATCTTTGTCTGGTTTTGGTATCAGGGTGATAATGGCCACATAGAATGAGTTTGGGAGTGTTCCTTCCTCTGTAATTTTTTGGAAGAGTTTGAGAAGGATGGGTGTTAGCCCTTCTCTAAATGTTTGATAGAATTCCCCTGTGAAGCCACCTGGTCCTGGACTTTTGTTTGTTGGAAGATTTTTAATCACAGTTTCAATTTCATGACTTGTGATTGGTCTGTTCATATTTTCTATTTCTTCCTGGTTCAGTCTTGAAAGGTAATACCTTTCTAAGAATTTGCCTATTTCTTCTAGGATGTCCATTTGATTGGCATAGAGTTGCTTGTAGTAGTTTCTTAGGATGCTTTGTATTTCTGTGGTGTCTGTTGTACTTTCTCCTTTTTCATTTCTAATTTTATTGATTTGAGTCCTCTCCCTCTTTTTCTGGATGAGTCTGGCTAATGGTTTATTAATTTTCTTTATCTTCTCATAGAACCAGCTTTTAGTTTTATTGATCTTTGCTATTGTTTTCTTTGTTTCTATTTTTTACTTTTGCTCTGATCTTTATGATTTCTTTCCTTCTGCTAACTTTGGGTTTTGTTTGTTCTTCTTTCTTTAGTTCCTTTAGGTGTAAGGTTAGATTGTTTACTTGAGTGTTTCTTGAGGTGGGCTTGTATAGCTATAAACTTCCCTCTTAGAACTGCTTTTGCTTGCATCCCATAGGTTTTGGATCATTGTGTTTTCATTGTTATTTGTCTCTAGGTGTTTTTTGATTTCCTCTTTGATTTCTTCAGTGGTCTCTTGGTTATTTAGTAACGTATTGTTTAGCCTCCATGTGTTTGTGTTTCTTACTTTTTTTTCCCTGTAATTGATTTCTAATCTCATAGTGTTGTGGTCAGAAAAGGTTCTTGATATGATTTCAATATTCTTAAATTTACTGAGGCTTAATTTGTGACCGAAGATGTGATCTATCCTGGGGAATGTTCCATGTGCACTTGAGAAGAAAGTGTAATCTGCTGTTTTTGGATGGAATGTCCTATAAATATCAATTAAATCTCTCTGGTCTATTGTGTCATTTAAAACTTGTGTTTCCTTATTAATTTTCTGTTTGTATGATCTGCCCACTGGTGTAAGTGAGGTGTTAAAGTCCCCCACTATTATTGCATTACTATTGATTTCCTCTTTTAGAGCTGTTAGCAGTTGCCTTATGTATTGAGGTGCTCCTATGTTGGGTGCATATATATTTATAATTGTTATATCTTCTTCTTGATTGATCCCTTGATCATTATGTAGTGTCCTTCCTTGTCTCTTGTAACATTCTTTATTTTCACGTCTATTTTCTCTGATATGAGTGTAGCTACTCCAGCTTTCTTTTGATTTCCATTTGCATGGAATATCTTTTTCCATCCCATCACTTTCAGTCTGTATGTGTCCCTAGGTCTGAGGTGGGTCTCCTGTAGACAGCATATATATGGGTCTTGTTTTTGTATTCATTTAGCAAGCATGTGTCTTTTGGTTGGAGCACTTAATCCATTCACGTTTAAGGTAATTATCGATATGTATGTCCTATGACCATTTTCTTAATTGTTTTGGGTTTGTTTTCATAGGTCCTTTTCTCCTCTTGTGTTTCCCACGTAGAGAAGTTCCTTTAGCATTTGTTGTAGAGCTGGTTTGGTGGTGCTGAATTCTCTTAGCTTTTGCTTGTCTGATTTCTCCATTGAATCTGAATGAGATCCTTACCAGGTAGAGTCATCTTGGTTGTATGTTCTTCCCTTTCATCACTTTAAGTATATCATGCCACTCCCTTCAGGCTTGTAGAGTTTCTGCTGAGAAATCAGCTGTTAACCTTATGGGAGTACCCTTGTATGTTATTTGTCATTTTTCCCTTGCTGCTTTTAATAATTTTTTTTGTCTTTAATTTTTGCCAATTTGATTACTATGTGTCTCGGCCTGTTTCTCCTTGGGTGTATCCTGTATGGGACTCTCTGTACTTCCTGGACTTGGGTGGCTATTTCCTTTCCCATGTTAGGGAATTTTTCGACTATAAGCTCTTCAAATACTTTCTCTGGTCCTTTCTCTCTCTCTTCTCCTTCTGGGACCCCTACAATGCGAATGTTCTTGCGTTTAATGTTATCCCAGAGGTCTCTTAGGGTGTCTTCATTTCTTTTCGTCCTTTTCTCTTTATTCTGTTCCGCAGCAGTGAATTCCACCATTCTGTCTTCCAGGTCACTTATCCGTTCTTCTGCCTCAGTTATTCTGCTATTCATTCCTTCTAGTGTAGTTTTCATTTCAGTTATTGTATTGTTCATCTCTGTTTGTTCTTTAATTCTTCTAGATGTTTGTTAAACATTTCTTGCACCTTCTTGATCTTTGCCTCCATTCTTTTTCCGAGGTCCTGGATCATCTTTACTATCATTATTCTGAATTCTTTTTCTGGAAGGCTGCCTATCTCCACTTCATTTAGTTGTTTTTCTGGGGTTTTATCTTGTTCCTTCATCTGGTACATAGCCCTCTGCCTTTTCATCTTGTCTGTCTTTCTGTGAATGTGGTTTTTATTCCACAAGTTGCAGGATTGTAGTTCTTCTTGCTTCTCAGATAAATGATTTTTAATGTCAATTTTGCCCAAGGACTCTGTGTGTCTTGCAGCGTTTTTATTCCTCATTTGAATTGTCCTACAGCCCAGCTCTCTTATTCATCCTTTCTTACCCATGTTCTCAAGTTCAGTTGTGCATTATTGCCCAGGATTTCCTTCTCTCTCCCATTGTACATACAACTCTGGCTCTGCCACAGGTCAGCTTGAATTTGGATAACTGTTCTACCACTTACCAGCCATTGTCACTTTATAGAGTGTTAGAATTTCCTTATCTGAAAAAAAGGGCTTGAAGTAGCACTTTCCAGAGTGTTTGTGAAGATTATATGGAATCATTGGTAAGTTTAGCCCTAGTACCAAGCACAGAGTAAATTCCCCTGGAAATGCATACTAACATTGCAAAAGACCCGTGTTCATTCTACAGCTGTACCTGTTGTTAAAATACTGAAACACTTTCATATCAGTTGATAAACAGCTGCTTCCCTGAAACCCACCCCTCACCACCATAGCACTCTCATCTTCCTGACCACCTGGCCACTGCCCTGGGGCCACCATGGATATTCCCAGAGTCCAATAACAGGTAGCTGCCTGTAGAGCTGGGGCCTCCAGCACCCTGCTGCAGCTCTATTTGCAGCATTGTGATTGGTTGATGACTTCTGAAAAATATTAATTTCTGCAGAATATTAGCTTAGTTCCTATAAATACTACGACTGCCATTTACAAATGACAAAGGAAGCCAGGGGAGAGAATGAGTAGCTTTGCCCAGGGTCATAATGACTTAAACTGAAACTATTTAATTTCCAAATCCATGTCCAGTCTCCATGGAGTCAAGTCCCAGTCGCTAAGTGTGGTTCAGCCCCTGTGACCTTGGACAGGGGACTACATCTCTCAGAGGGGGCCAGAGTGAGAATAATTCTTCTGGCTTCCCTTTCTCTCCAGGCATTGAACAGTGCCAATACAGGGGAATTTTCCTTGTCTTTTTGTTCAGGGCAAATAAGTTGAGCAGTCAATTTTAGGCCAGAGATCAAACTCAACTCGTTAATTATTCACAGAGTTGATCACTCTGCTCTGTTCTTGAAACTGCTAACCCAGCTGAGACGAACCAGAACTACAACGCCGGTAAAATAAACTTTTTGAAAAGGACTTGTTGAAGCAGAGCATACAAATACTTCTAGAGAGGGAATGTGAGCCAATGAAAGCAAAGACACACAGTGAAAGGAGAATGGTCTTGGGAGCCAGAGAGACGCCACTTAATGAGCTGTGTGCTGTTGGGCAGATCATGTAATAGGTAACCTTGGTTTCGTCATTTGGTAAATGAGAATTAAGTACCTGAAGAGTTGTTTAGAGGCAGATACAGTAGGTGCGCAGCCCCAAGCTCTGTGCCTGGCACCAGGAGTGAGAGCCAAAATGTCTCCTAACCTAGACTACAGGACCCTAAAGAAGCCAGGGTCACTGTGAATCAGCACCCCAAAGGCTCCCAGAGGGCCCCAGCAGGCCAGGAGGTAACCTTTACCTTGCTGGATCATGGGGGCAAGGATGAGACTGTTGACCAACCAGGATGGAAATCTTTTATCTGCTGCGCTCACAAGTCCCAGCTGAAGAGCAGCCCTGCCTGGCTGTAAAAGAAAGTGCTCAGGCACCATCAGGTCCACTCTTCATTACTGGAGAAAGAGGGAAGGACAAGAGACAGCTAATAATTGTGGGGTTGGTTTGTTTCCAGTGGTACAGAAGGGGTGAAGAGAAAGTTGAAGCCCTTCTCCTTCCTACTTGCCATCCTTACTCCCAAGAAATAACAATTAGTAGCAGATTCTTGTATCTTTTTCTGTAAATGAGTCATTAGCCTTCCTTCCTTCCATACAAATGGAATTATAATAATGGTTAATACTTAGCATGTGCTTGCTATGTGCCTCAGAATATTTTAAGCATCTTATATAGATGGTATGTTATTTAACCTTCTTGGCAACTCTGTGAAATAGGTACTGCTTTTATTTTCATTTTTCAGCTGGGGAAACTGAGGCACAGAGAGGTTAAAGCACTTGCCTAAAGTCACACAGTAGGTAGGGACAGGAAAAAGAACCCAGGAAGTCAACGTATATCTATCTTATTCTGTTTTATGCTTGTATAGCGTCTCAGTATGAATGAATGATAGTTTATTTAACTTATTGTTGGGTATCGAAGTTTTCCAAATCTGTTCGAACAATCACAGCTCCACCAAACATCTTTGTGTATTTATCTTTGAAGTTTTAACTCTTACTTGATGTCTACTTTGTGCCAGGCACTCTGGGACACTCTTGACAGGCATTTTGTCATTTAATGCTCACACTCCATGAGGTTAGGAACCATTCATCTTGCAGGGAAGGCTATTGAGACTCCTAGTCATTAAGTAACTTGCCCAAGGTCCCAGAGCTGGTAAATGGCAGAAGGTAAAAATGAACTCAGGCTCTCTGATTTCAGGGTCTATAATACCACAGTTGCTATGGAAACTACACGTTTGTATGTGAAAATGCCCACGAGGAATTCACACATCTACAGGAATCTCCTTTTAATAACATTTCCCTTTTATATTTTTTCTTCTGTATTAATCTCACTGAGGCCAGTTTTCATACCTATAAAAGAGAGTTAATAATACCTATTACTGGGCCTCCCTGGTGGCGCAAGTGGTTGAGAGTCCGCCTGCCGATGCAGGGGATACGGGTTCGTGCCCCGGTCTGGGAGGATCCCATATGCTGCGGAGCGGCTGGGCCCATGAGCCATGGCCGCTGAGCCTGCGCGTCCGGAGCCTGTGCTCCGCAACGGGAGAGGCCACAACAGTGAGAGGCCCGCATACCGCAAAAAAAAAAAAAAAAAAACCTATTACTATGGACTGAATTGTGTTCCCATAAAATTCATATGTTGAAGCCCTAACCCCCCAATGTGTTGGTATTTGGAAGTGGGGCCTTTTACAGATAATTAGGTTTAGATGAGGTCGTGAGGGTGGAGTCCCCTTGATGGGATTGGTGTCCTTATATGAAGAGACACCAGAAATCTTGCTTCCCCTCTCTCTCTCTGTCTCTCTCCACCATGTGAGCAGGCATCCAGAAGTTGTCCTTCTGCAAACCAGGAAGTGGGTCTTTACCAGAACCTGACATACTGGCACCTTGATCATAGACTTCTAGCTTCCAGAACTGTGAGAAATAAATTTCTGTTTTTTGGGAATTCCCAGGTGGTCCAGTGGTTAAGACTTGGCGCTTTCACTGCCGTGGCCCTGGGTCCAATCCCTGGTCTGGGATCTAAGATCCCGCAAGCTGTGCAGCACGGCATGCATGCATGCATAAATAAATAAATAAATAAATAAATAAATTTCTGTTGTTTAAACCACCAGTCTATGGTATTTCATTCATTATGTTACCCTGAGCAGATTAATACACCTCCCTTATAAAATCATTTTGAAGATTAACAGAAACAACAAGGTAAACCATCGAGAATAATTTCTAGCATGAATTATGGAGTTATTGTATGCTAGGTATTGTTCTAAGAGCTTCAAATGTGCATTAGTTTCCTAGTGTTGCCATAACAAAATATCACAAACTGGGTGGCTTAAAACATTGGAAATGTATTCTTTCACAGTTTTGGAGGTTAGACATCTGAAATCAAGGTGTTGACAGGGCCAAAGTCCCTTAAAAGCCTCTGGGGGAGGATTCTTCCTTGCTTCTTCCTAGCTTCTGGTAGCCCAGGCGTTTCTTGGCTTGTGGTAGGGTAACTCCAGTCTCTGCCTCCATTGTCAAATGTCATTCTCCCTGTGTGTTTGTGTTTTCATATGGCCATCTTCTTATAAAGACATCAATCCTATTGGAGGGAGGGCCTACCTTACTCCAGTATGACCTCATCTTAACTAATTACATCTATTGATACAGTGACCTTACTTCCAGATAAAATCCCATTCTGAGATATTGAAGGTTAGGACTTCAGCATATCTTTTCTGAAGGGAACAATTCATCCCATCACAGTACATCTTACCTCACTCAATCTCCATGGCAACCCAATGAAGCAGATATTATTACATTAATTTTAGAGATGAGGGCATGGAGGCTCAGAGAGTTCATGTAACTTGTCCAAGGCAGAGTGACTAAGCAAGTATATGCTCTACTACTTCTTGGCTGCTAGAGTTTAGGGGCATAGTAAGCACTCAGAAAAATATGAGTTTATTACTCTTTTTGTTTGTTCGTTTGTTTTATTTTGAAATGCCTTACCAATGACCATATTACCCCAGAGTAAGGGTAAGCAACTTTTTTTCTGAAAAGGGACAGACAGTAAGTGTTTTAGTTTTTGCAGGTGATGTGGTCAGTCTCTGTTGCAACTATTGAACTCTGCTATTGTAGCACGGAGCTAGCCAAAGATAATATGTAAGCAAATGACCATGACTGTTCCAGTAAAACATTATTTACAAATAGACAGGGTTTATCTATTCAACAGTTGATGGACATTGGGTTGCCTCCACATTTTGGCAATTATGATGAATAATGTTGCTATTTGATAGTGTCTTTCAAAGCCCAAAACTTTTAAATTTCGATGAAGTTCAAATTATCTATCTTTTTCTTTTATTTCTTATGCTTTTGGTGTCCTAAGAATGAATTGCTTAATCTGAGACTATGAAGACTTACTCTTAGGTTTCCTTCTAAGAGTTGTATAGTTTTAGTCTGATATTTTTCTCATCCATTTTGAGTTAACGTTTATAAATGATGTTGACTAGTTTCATTCTTCTTCGTGTAGTTATCCAGTTGTCCTAGCACAATTTGTTGAAAACACTGTTCTTTTCCCCACTGTATTATCTTGGCACTCTTGTCAAGAGTCAATTGACCATAAATGTAAGGGTTTATTTCTGGACTCTCAATTCTATTCCATTGCTCTGTATGCCTATCATTAAGCCAGTTCCTCACTGTCTCGATTACTGTTGCTGTGTTATAAGTTTTGAAATCAAGAAGTATGACTCCTCCAGCTGTGTACTTTCATTTCAAGATGGTTTTCACTTTTCAGGGCCTTGGATTCCCATATGCATTTTAAGATCACCTTGTCAATTTCTTCAAAAAAGCCAGCTGGGCTTTTGACAGAGATTGCAATGAATCTGCAAATAAAATTCGGGAGTATTACCATTTTAACAATATTAATTTTTCTAATCCATGAACATGAGATATCTTTCCATTTATTTGTCTTCATTAATTTATTGTAATGGTGTTTTGTAGATTTTAGTGTACAAGTGTTATACTTCTTTTGTTAAATTTACTAAGTATTCTGTTCTTGATGCTATTATAAATGGAACTGTTTTCTTAATTATACTTTCAGATAGTTCATTGTAAGTATACAGAAATATATTTGATTTTTGTATCTGGTAATCTTGCTGAATTCATTTATTTTTCTTAATATCTTTTTAGTCAACTTCTTACTTTTTTCTATAAACAGTCATGCTATCTGCAAATAGAGATAGTTTTCTTCTTCCTTTTCAGTCTGGATGCCTTTTATCTCTTTACCTTGTTTAAATATTCTGGCAAGAACCTCCAGAACAATATTGAATAGAAATGGCAAGAGCAGGTATCTTGTGTTGTTCCTAAACTTAGGGGGAAAAACTTTCAGCCTTTCACTATTATCTGTTAGCTATGTTTTTTTCATAGATGCCTCTCATCATTTGAGGAAGTTTCTTTCTATTCTTAGATTGTTTTTACCATGAAAGAGTGTTGGATTTTGTCAAATTATTTTTTCAGTTATTGAGATGACACTGTGATTTTTAAACTTTATTCTATTGATATAGTGTGTTATATTTCCTTCTGTATGTTGAACCAACCTTTCATTCCTGAGATGATCTTATTCATGGTATATGATCCTTTTTATATGTTGGTGAATTCAGTTTGTTAGTAATTTTGAGGATTTTTTGTCTGTGTTCATATGGGATATTGATCTGTAGTTTCCTTTTTTTGTGATGTCTTTGATTTGGTATCAGGATAATGCAAGCCTCATAGAATTGTGTCCCATAGGTCTCTGTTTTTTGCTTACTTTCTATTTATACTGAGTAATCTTAATTGACCTGTCTTTAAGCTTACTAATTCTTTGACCTGCTCAAGTCTGCATTTGGGCATACTTTATATCTTTTAGTTGATGGTCTCTGTTTGATGACACATTTTTCTCATACTTTAATTCTTTAGAAATGGTTTCTTTGAGTTCTTTGAATATATTTATGATAACTGATTTAAGTCTTTATCTAGTAAATCTGTCTTTCTTTCTAGTAATGTCTGGGCTTTCTCAGGGACAGTTTCTGTAAACTGTTTTTTTCCCTTTGGGCCATATGTTCCTGTTTCTTTGTATTTCTTATATTTTTTGCTATTGTTATTGAAAATTGGACTTTTTATCAAAACAAACAACTTTTTATTGAAGTATAGTTGATTAGCAATGTTCTATTAGTTTCAGGTGTACAGCAAAGTGATTCAGTTATACATCTATCCATCTATCTCTCTGTATACATATGTCTGTTCTTTTTCAGATTCTTTTCCATTATAGGTTATTACAAGATATTGAATATAGTTCCCTATACCATACAGTAGGTCCTTGTTGTTTATCCGTTTTATATATAGCAGTGTGCATCTGTTAATTCTAAACTCCTAATTTATCCTTTTCCCTTTTGGTAACCATAAATCTGTTTTCTATGTCTGTGAGTCTATTTCTGTTTTGTAAATAAGTTCATTTGTATAATTTTTTTTAGATTCCATGTGTAAGTGATATTTGTCTTTTTCTGTCTTAGTTCACTTAGTATGATAATTTCCAGGTCCATCCATGTTGCTGCAGATGGCATTATTTCATTCTTTTTATGGCTGAGTAATGTTCCATTGTACATATATACCACATCTTTTTTATCCATTCTTCTGTTGATGGACATTTAGGTTGCTTCCATGTCTTGGCTATTGTAAATAGTGCTGCTATGAACACTGGGGTACATGTATCTTTTTTTTTTTTAATACTTATTTATTTTACTTATTTATTTGGCTGGGCCATGCCTTAGTTGTGGCATGCAGGATCTAGTTCCCTGACCAGGGATCGAACCTGGGCCCCCTGACTTGGGAGTGTGGAGTCTTAGCCCCTGGACCACAAGGGAAGTCCCTGTATCTTTTTGAATTAGTTTTCATCTTTTCTGGGTATATGTCCAGGGGTGGGATTGCTGGATCATATGGTAAATCTGAAAATTGGATATTTTAAATAGCACAATGTGTCAACTCTGGAAGTAAGATTCTCTCTCGCCTTTGTGCTTTGTTGTTGTTGCTGCTGTTTGTTATTTTAGTGACTTGCTTGGACTAATTCTGTAAAACCTGTATTCTTTTGTCATTTGTGGCCACCAAAGTCTCTATTCAGTTTGCTTAGTGCTTAGCTAATGACTGGATAGAGATTTCCTTAAAATTCCTTGAACTAATAATCTCCCAGCATTTTTTTAATATCTTTATTGGAGTATAATTGCTTTACAATGTTGTGTTATTTTCTGCTGTATAACAAAGTGAATCAGCTATACGTATACATATATCCCCATATCCCCTCCCTCTTGCATCTCCCACCCACCCTCCCTATCCCACCCCTCTAGGTGGTCACAAAACACCGAGCTGATCTCCCTGTGCTATGTGGCTACTTCCTACTAGCTATCGGTTTTACATTTGGTACTGTATATATGTCCATGCCACTCTCACTTCATCCCAGCTTACCCTTCCCCCTTCCATGTCCTTAAGTCCACTCTGTATGTCTGCATCTTTATTCCTGTCCTGCCCCTAGGTTCTTTTTTTCTTTTAGATTCCATATATATATATATATATATATATATATATATATATATATATATGTTAGCATACAGTATTTGTGTTTCTCTTTCTGACTTACTTCACTTTGTATGACAGACTCTAGGTCCATCCCCCTCACTATAAATAACTCAATTTCATTTCTTTTTATGGCTAAGTAATATTCTATTGTATATATGTGCCACATCTTCTTTATCCATTCATCTGTCAATGGATACTTAGGTTGCTTCCATGTCCTGGCTATTGTAAATAGTGCTGCAATGAACATTGTGGTACATGTCTCTTTTTGAATTATGGTTTTTCTCAGGGTATATGCCCAGTAGTGGGATTTCTGGGTTGTATGGTAATTCTATTTTTAGTTTTTTTAAGGAACCTCCATACTGTTCTCCATAGTGGCTATATCAAGTTACATTCCCACCAACAGTGCAAGAGGCTTCCCTTTTCTCCAGACCCTCTCCAGTATTTATTGTTTGTAGTTTTTTTCATGATGGCCATTCTGACTGGTGTGAGGTGATACCTCATTGTAGTTTTGATTTGCATTTCTCTAATGATTAGTGATGTTGAGCATCCTTTCATGTGTTTGTTGGCAATCTGTATATCTTCTTTGGAGAAATGTCTATTTAGGTCTTCTGCCCATTTTTGGATTGGGTTGTTTGTTATTTTGATATTGAGCTGCATGAGCTGCTTATATATTTTTCTCCCAGCATTTTTAAGGCCTCTGTGTGTGTGTGTGTGTGTGTGTGTGTATGTATGTATGTGTTATGTTTTAAGTGCTCTAGCAGCCAGTTTACAACTCCAACTTATCCTAAACTTCTTGCTCATACAGAGACTCAAGATAACTATAGGTGAGAGAGTAGACTTTATCGAGTCTTCCCTAGATGTATGCAGTTCTGAAAATGCACATGGGTTTCTGGATTTCCAGGAATACACTGGAGCTTTTCAGAGACCCCTATGGGCATCTCATTATCCAGTTGTTCTTTTTAAAATTTCTGGTTAGCCCCTTGTTAGCACCAACTGTTAAAATATCCTCTGGTAGCTGTGATTTTAAACAATTGCCACTAATTGTATTTGACAAATAGTCTGTGGGTAGGGGTCTTCACAAAAAGCAAGATCTGATTAGGTCAAATATAGACAATCCCTGAAAATGGAGCTTTTTAGTGAACTGCCAGACATGTCATAGAGTGATAATTTTCTAGAAATGGGGCTTCTGGGGAGCTCCAAACCCATTTTACTTCCTTCAGTAACAGTTTAGCTGCTGTTTTTCACATCTATTGTAGTTGTGAGCCTGTTGGCTTTCAGTGCTGCTGAAGAGCTAGGGAGAGGATGATGGGCACAGGTTAAAATGCCATAAGGCTCACTGTCCTTGCTGAGATTCAGACATTTTTCTTGAATACATGCTCCTTGGATTGTTGCAAACCTTTGGTGATTTTTCAGAGCTCTAAAAAAGTTTATTTTGACAGTTATCCAGGGTTCTCATTGCTTTTATGGAGGAGTGTATTTCAGAGGTCACCCTCAATCTGCCTTTTAAGAACAGTTGATTGTGTGTTTGGTTTTTATAGCTATATGTCAAATTATCACACACTTAGCAGCTAAAACAACCCGCAGGTATTACGTTATAGTTTTTGTAGGTTAGAAGTCCTGGCACAGAGTAACTGGGTCTTACAAGGCAGAAATCGGCCTTTTGGTTGGACTATATGTTCTCTTCTTGAGCCCAGCGTCTTCTTTCACACTCCTTCAGGTTGTTGGCAGAATTTAAATTGTTGTTGTAGGACTGAGGTCCCTGTTTTATTGCTGGCTGATTCATCTCAGCTCCTGGAAGCCACCTTTAGGTCTAAACCATGACCTAGAAGCTTACTTTCTCAAATCCAGTAGGAAGAATATTGCTCCAATCTGTTAAGCTTGAGTCTTATATAACCTAATCATGGGAGTGAATATCCTATCATATTCACAGGACATTCTCAAGGAAAGGGGAGTATATAAAGTATACTTACTAGGAGGTGAGATTAGAATTCTGCTTTCGTTAGGCTTAATTGTGGGCTTTCAAGCATTGGCTACAAAAGATATCATTTCCAGTTCTACTTCATTTGTCTAGAACTGTTTCATATAAATTACTCTAATATAATCTTTACAATAACCCTCTGAGATAGGCAAGGACGGTGTTCCTAATCCCATTTTAGAGCTGTGAACCAAAAGGCTCAGAGAGATTATATGATTTGCTCATGGACACACATCTAGAGGGGGGCAAATTAATTCCTCAGACTCTAGGTAGAGTACCCTCTGCCCTACCCCATACCTGTTCAGTCCTTTGAGTTTTGTTACATGGCAGTGAGGATGTTAGTACCTGAGACTTCTTTAAGGGACTTTGTCTCTGAAACAGTCTCCCTCTGGGGTCCTGTATCTCCTGCATGTGTATTTGGGGAGAATAACTGAGCATAGAAAATAGTATTAACCAGGAGTTTTGATAAAATGGAGTTTTCAGGGGTGAATTGCAATTTAAATAGCTGAAAAATTCCATTTACTTCCAGCAATGTATTCTGAATGCTCCCTCTGGCCCAGCTCAAGGGGAGAAGACAGTCATCTCCTGCAGAAAGTAAATGGAATTTTGTTTTTTCTTCAAAGGGCCTTGAAATCAGCAGTCTCAAGGCTGGCAATGGGGCCTCAGTGAAGACGTCATCAGAAGGAACAGCAGAAGGTTCTGAAGGTAGTCAGGCATCTAACAAACTCGCTCTCACTTGAATTTGATGGTTTTGCAAGTTGTAGAAAAAATTAACCATTTAAGACCAGCTTTCCAACCTTCCTATACTTAATCTCCTGGTTCAGTATATCCAATCATTTAAAAGATAATGGGGTTTCATTAGTTCCAATTCAACCCTTTTAATTATTCTATGTCTTTCTACAGCAGTGCAAATCGCTGTTTGTAGACTGCATTAATCAATCCTCCAAATTTCTGAGGGCAGCAGAGATAGGATATTGATTCCCTCTCCAAATTCCTTTTACCTGGGCCCTGTACCAATTCCCCAGCTGCTGGGAGAAGGTGGTTCTCACCTTCTACAAAGGCCAGCCCCCTTGCCTCAAAGTGGCAGTAACTTGGGTGGCTTTCATGCTCCAGAGCTCCCTGCGTGGTCGGGCTGAGGCTGGATCCAGCTGAGACCACATCTTTGCTTAGCTGCCTCCCCTGCCCATCCTTCTTCCTGCATTTCCTGTCTCCTGAGAGCCCTCCACATTCACTGAATGTGATTCAGTGAATCACATTCACCCAAACCACTGTCTCAGGTGCTGCTTCAATGGCAGTGACCTAAGACAGATAGTAGAGAAGTTCTGCTGTACCATTCCAATATCTAAGTTAAAAAAATATACATATGTATGTATGTATGTATATATATATATATATATATATATATATATATATATATATATATATACATCTCCAGGAATTAAAGGCTTTTCTTACAGAAACATCCATTTAAACAATATGGAGGTCATTTACCTCTCAACCTCAGTTATCTGGAATACAGCCACGAATATAGAAAAGGCCTACATGTAACCGATTTAGATATTGTAAAATGAAAGGCAGTCTGTACTTTCATCATTGAAAACAAGTGCAGGTTTTGGTGCCTGACAGATACACAAATGAATGACCCTTATTGCATGTACTGGGCAAACGAGCCTGGGTAAGCTTGTAACCTCTCCAGCTCTGTTTCCTGTCTGTGATACGAGTGTCACTTCACACACTCACAGTGTTTCTGGGAAAACAAAGGGTACAATACATTAAATGGGTTAACACATATCACGGCTTCAAAACCCAGAGCTTTCTTTTATTATTAAGGTCTTCGTGTAACAGGGAGCATGCTATTTCAGTCTGGTTACAGGCCAGTTTCTGTTTCAAAGCTGAGGCTGAGAGCAGATCCTTTTTCATGCACGAAACAAACAAACACTCACCAGCTGCAAGTAAACCAAAACTGAACTTTGATGTTGTTTCTCACCACACTGAGTCCCATTTGCAGAGGAAGGGGATGAATCGCTAAACCGAGGAGAATGTGGTGGGTTACAGTTCTCCAGGCATAGAGAGACAGGCATGGACAGCAAGGAGAAGCAGGCATTGTCCTGGGCTCCTGGGGTTTGCTGAGCCCAAGGCGTTGGGTCACTCTCATCCAGACAGAAGAAGGGCAACAAATGTGGGAGGTGGCTCATGTCAGCATTGGTTAAACCTGGGGAACAGGTGATCTATGGATGTTTGTCTTATTCTCTGTAATTTTTTGGAAGTTTGAAATATTTAAAAATGAAAAGTAACATAAGAGTAAAGGTAACAAAGGATTAGATGAGAATGATTAAATTCACTTTGTGAATGAACTAAGCATGGTATAATTTATACTACCCTTAACCCAAATTCATATAAACACACCTTGTGCATGCATGTGGATTTCTATACATATATGTATATGTCCCTCTATATCTTTTTACATAACATATAATCATGTATGATTTTATATATATATATATATATATATATATATATATATATATAATTATTTTTTTTTTACACACATGATTTTAACTGAATCTTCTACCAGCTTACATGGCATCTGTCCCAGGTTAGTGAATGAGGAAATGCTTTGTTCCTGTGTCTCCTCTACAGATATCTATTTCTCCCCAGATTTCAGGTTAGCTTCATAGCCTCAGTTCTTTGATGGGTTTAAGAAAAGTTGTTAACTTGCAGCTTGTCCATCTTTTTTCATGTTGTAAAGATTGGAGCAGTGTTCATTCCAGCTTTCTATATCTCTGAGCTGAAACCAGAAGTCTTTGCATTAAAATTGTGAATCTAAAAACGTGCCCTGCTTTAGAAAGCTTTCCTCCTTTGTTTTAAACAGTTATTGTTATTTAGTTTCCTTTCCGCAGGTTTCTAGTGAAGTTGAACCTCTGTTCTGCTCTTCATCGGTCATTTGTAGCACCCCGCCCCCCTGCCAGATCCAGTGTGGTCCGGATCTACTCTTGGGAGTCCTGGGAGGGAATCTGGGGGTGCCAGACTGGGAGAAAGGTGTGGTAGGGTGATTTTGGGAGGCCAGAGAATTGATGTAGGTGGCTCCTGGTTCCAATCATCAGCTCTTTCCTTAGGCTTTATTCATCTCTGGGGCTAAAGTCTCTGCAACACTCCCCTGCATTCCTCCAGGGCCTGAGCTGTCCACTCCAGGATCATGTATTTTAACTAGTACTTCATTCTCAACCGTTCTACCAACAGAGACTCAAGCCAGAAGAGCTTCAGAATTGGACTCTGACCTTCTGTCAGGGAAAGCAGCATCTAAGGCAGAGTGACGAAGCCAGGATCAGTCAGGGTCCTGGGAGAAGACATCGCCTTCAGGTTAGTCATTCTCAAGGAGAGTTCAATTGAGAGATGATGATGCTGTGAGTGTGTATAAGGAAACCCTGATGGAAGAAGCAATACCAGGGCTATTAAGAGCAAGGTTCCTTTCTCACCCCAAGGTCTGTGGTATGGGGGAGAAAGTGGTATATGGAGCAGGGACAGAGGGGGCCTGTATGGAGAAAGCTGCGTGACCTGAGCCAGACCCAAGGTGGAGAGAGGTGGCCAGTTCCAGGTGTGACTGAGAATAAACACCCACCTCACTCTCCTCCCTCCCTCTTTCTTCTGCTGGTGTTTAAAATTGGCCAAAGCCAATTAGAAGCCAAATGGCAAAGGAGCCCATTGATGGCTTCTTTTTTTAATTTTTAATTTTAATTTAATTTTTATTTATCTATTTATTTTTGGTTGCATTGGGTCCTCGTTGCTGCACGCGGGCTTTCTCTAGTTGCAGCAAGAGGGGGCTACTCTTCGTTGCAGTGCATGGGCTTCTCATTGCGGTGGCTTCTCTTGTTGCGGAGCACAGGCTCTAGGTGTGCGAGCTTCAGTAGTTGTGGCATGCGGGTTCAGTAGTTGTGGCTCGCAGGCTTAGTTGCTCTGCAGCATGTGGGATCTTCCTGGATCAGGGCTCGAACCCGTGTCCCCTGCATTGGCAGGTGGATTCTTAACCACTACACCACCAGGGAAGTTCCCCATTGATGGCTTTTCCAGGTCAGTCTCTTGGGGCATAGAGAAGATACAGAGAGGACCTGGGAGGGTCAACTGAACACATCCAGCATGAAAGCCATGGAGACCACATCTCAGTAGGTATTCATATGGCTATTTAAGAATTTTTGAATTAAGACCAAAATACTGGATAATGATAATTATTGTGCTCTCATAATTCAATCACTTCTTTGTGTTACCCTATACTATTATCACCTCCACAAAATCCAAGGCAGAGAGTGATTAATAATTTGCCCCAAATTATATAGCTAGAAAGACTGGTGAGAAAAAGTTTATACAACTCCAAAGTCCTTGCTTATGACTACTACACTCTACAAATTTATTCGACCCTTTTCTTGGGCAATCCCTTGGAGCCAGACTCTTCTCCCTCAACATTCTAAGGAGCCTTTCTGACCTCGTCCTTGCCTTTCCTTCCTCTCCAAAAGAGTCACTTGTGACAGTTTCAAGAAATTGGGCTCAGGCACTAACAGGCAGAACCAGACCAGGCAAGGCCACTTGGCATGTAAGCAGGGCACGTGGTGGGCAGACAGAGCCAGGGAATCAGGAACAGGGAAACAGCAGAAAGGAACAGAGAGACCAGATGCAAACATTTCGCCTACAGCCTGGAGGTCAGCCCAAGGGGAAGAGAGATAAGGGTTGCAAAGGTCACAGGCGAGGTTGGCACAGCTCCTTAAGAAATGGGTGAAAGATGAAAGTGACTTTGCTTTAATCCAACAAAAACAGCTAATACTTTTACAGTGCTTTAGTGGTTAAAGCAAATTCCCAAATGTTTTACTAGATGATGTTTTATTAGACTGTGGGCTTCCTGAAGGCAATGCCTTTTCATTTTGTTATCCCTACCACGAAGCAAGGTTCTGGGCACCTGGTAGCCAATATCAGCAAACACTTGTTAAATAAATAATTGTAAATAGAGTAAAATATGGAATTATGAGGGGTTTGGGAGCCCATAACATCAGGAACATAATTCTGGTTTTGTTGACTATTGAGTGAGAGTCCTTGGGGTGATCTAGTCTTTGTGAGCTTTAGTGTGCTGATACATGAAGTGAATATTTAAAATTCATACATTTGCAGGGTTGTTGGGAAGTTATACACACATACACTATACACACACATATACTATATACAAAATGCCGACATACTGTATGTTTTATATATATATATATATGTATGTATGTATGTATGTATACACACACACAAACACACTCATACACAGTCAGCACCACTTTTACATCTAGCAAGGTAACTGTGACAATATGATGACAGTGACCATGATAATGAAGGAGTAACTTCCAATAGGGGAGTTCCTGTATATTTTTTTGCTACCTCCATTATTTGAACAAGTTTATTTCCAGTCAGCTCCATCTAAGCAACAAATAGGTCTTAAGTTTCCCACCTGAGAAAAGAGCAGATGAGAAATCTGTGTGGGTGGCAAGGTGACGTCTGTTATTAAACCAACACAGTAGGGCAGGCTCACTCTCCCCTACATATCTACTGTTCTAAAGGAAGGTCTAAAAGCCACGCCACCATGTCCTCTCAGAGGTAAAAGCTCTCGCTGCAGGAGTTTGCTGAGCCTTCCTAAGCCTGGGTAACACTGGGCCATGAGCCAGGTGCTTAAATCATTCTCTAGGTTACTTGTGATTTAAAAAAAATTTTTTTCCCTGTCAACCTTTCTCAGTCTGTAAAAGTTAGAATCCTTTTGGCTTCGTCCTTCTCATCATTAGAGGTCCACACCTTTACTCTCATCTCCACACCTCCCACCCTTCATTCCACCAACCTCTATCTGTTTAGTGGTAAAATTGGTTAAGATGGCTTTTAATAGGAAGAACAACGACCGACTCCCCCTCATTCTCGGTACCAGCTGCCTCGCTGATACAAGCACACCCACCTGTGTTCTGACAAGGAGGCTTCAGACAAGAGCTCTCCTTGTGTTCATTGTGCTCCCAGCCTGTGCTCGTCATCTCCTTTGCAACCTGGAGGGCAGGGGAGGGGAGAGGATGCTGAAATCAGGGGCCATGGAATATAAGACAGCTTTCCTTCAGGGAGTTAGCCAAACATTTTTTTTAATGTTTTTATAAAATTCATCAGCTGACAAAGGTACTTGGTCCACGTGCATTATGATGTTCTAAATTAACATGAATCACAATTATGAATCCAAGTTGGACTTGAACCAAACTTACCCGAAATGCTCGGCATCAGTGAACATTGCTTTCTGCTGCAAGAAAATGTGCTGGGGGTGCTCTGTTGAGAATTCCCCATAAAGTACCTTTCAGTAACATTCACCCAAGTGATCTTGTTCCCCCTCCTCCTGTACTCCTTGGAAGAGGAGCCACTTTGGATTCATTGAGCCTCTGGTTAGCACTGATATTCTTGAGGGGCACCGAGAAGGCAGTACCCTTTCACTTCCATGAGGACGTGAATCTCAGCCTGGAGCCCATCAGTCTCTGCAAAGTTCTGTGGATAATGTTGGAGAACCATCTGATATTTAGGCAAAATTTGTATCTATCTCTTCTGTGGGCTTCTTTTTTTTTTCAGAAAATTTTCCATATCTTTCAGGAGATACCCATGGTTGTATGCATCCTCTAAAATTTTAAGAGCCACTAACATAAATTGTTTATTGAAACATTCTGTAAATTTTGCACAGTATATTTTAGGCAAAATTCAGAAGGAAAAATTAAAAAACAAACAAACAAACCTCCCGTTCTTCCTGGCTATTGGGATTCTCACTCCTTTCCCAAAGGTCAATGAAAGAACTGTGTCCAGAGGCAATGTGACACAGCGAAGGAGTCGTGGTAGGGAAGGCTGTGTTGTAGCCAAGACTCTAACACCAGTTGGCTTTCTTAGTCTGTGTAGTCTTCGCAATACTAGCTGTGAAGGGGTTAAAGAAGAATACTTCCTCTCAACCCCTGCCACACAAATACAGCCTGGAAAGGACATGCTGATTACACAGAAAGTTTGGTGGCTTCCATGTACTCCAACAAGCACACCCACCAGGTGTGCAAAACCAGAGAGTTAGTCTTCTTAAAGAATGGTCCAGGGCTTCCCTGGTGGTGCAGTGGTTGAGAGTCCGCCTGCCGATGCAGGGGACACGGGTTCGTGCCCCGGTCTGGGAAGATCCCACATGCCGCGGAGTGGCTAGGCCCGTGAGCGATGGCCGCTGAGCCTGCGCGTCCGGAGCCTGTGCTCTGCAACGGGAGAGGCCACAGCAGTGAGAGGCCCACATATCGCAAAAAAAAAAAAAAAAAAAAAAAAAGGTCCATTAGCAAGGTTCTATTTGTGTCCTACTAGTGAATTTTTGCAAGTCCTTTCATGCCCCAACCTGTTTTCTCACCTGTTCAATCCAGGTGAGTCTACTCACCTAACCTGCCTTTAAAGGATATAATAGTTAAATGATAGAGCTGAATCACCAAGGAAGAAATGAAGTATGAAAGAACATAGAAACATAGGTATGCTAGTCTTCATGGAAAGAATCTGATTGTTCTGAAAGGGCAACTCTGACGAAAGTAACAGGGTAGATGGCTTCCAGGAAGAAGAAACTAATGGGTAAGGTAGTAAGGGACTTGTTGAAAGCGAGTTTGGAAACCAGAGTCAAATATTTTGTATGAATTTGCTCATACAAACATACATACTGTGTAAGAGTTTGAAGATTATTATGTGTGCCTGATGTGCAAGGGGACCAACCAGTAGTGTGGATTTGGACCAGATGTCAGTTAAGTGATCATTGTGAAAAGCCCTGTGGACCTTTTGTATTTTGCTGTTAGCTTTCTGGACACCAGCCTGGACACTCAAGACCCCGAGGTCCCCTAAAAACATATCCCTGGGCTCCAAGCCCACTGGGCAACAACTCTTCTACATTAACCATGTCAGACTATGTGACTACTTCATGTGTCATTAACTTGCATGTGCAACACAGAGCCTGAAATCTTTTTCTTCCTTCCTCCCTCCCTCCCTCCCTCCCTCCCTCCCTTCCTTCCTTTCTTTCTTTTTATTTTTGGCTGTGTTGGGTCATCGTTGCTGTGCGCGGGCTTTCTCTAGTTGTGGCGAGCGGGGGCTACTCTTCGTTGCGGTGCGTGGGCTTCTCATTGCAGTGGCTTCTCTTGTTGTGGAGCACGGGCTCTAGGCACACAGGCTTCAGTATTTGTGGCATGTGGGCTCAGCAGTTGTGGCTTGTGGGCTCTTGAGCGCAGGCTCAGTAGTTGTGGTGCACGGGCTTAGTTGGTCCGTGGCACGTGGGATCTTCCCGGGCCAGGGCTCGAACCCATGTCCCTTGCATTGGCAGGCAGATTCTTAAACACTGTGCCGCCAGGGAAACCCCGAGACTGAAATCTTTAATAGTAATACTACAAGTGACAAGGATGTACTGTGCTAGGTACTACTTTATGTTCTTATAGTTATTCTTCACAAATACTCTGCAAAGTAAATATAATAGATTTGTTGGAAATAGGTTAAATCTGGTTGATAACAATTAGGAAATAGCTTTACTTGTCTCCCTGTCACCTTCAAACTCACTGATGTATTGGCTTTCTCCTTCCTCTGATGGCATATCAGGGAGACTCTATAGCTTCCTGGTCACTTTCAAGTATTAAAACACACAGTCGAATCTAAAACATAATTTAACCTACATCCAGTTTAAAGCTTCTCCTCACTGCCCTGCTCAGGCGTGTCCAGACAGTTAGGTAAACCTATAGGGCGCTTGGTCTGTTCCTCAATTCTCCTTGCTCCGCCTCTTACCTGATCCCCCTAATTGCTGATGGATTTTCCAAGTTTAGGGGAGTGGGAAGGATGAGAGATCAGGTGGCAGATGCTGTTTGTGCTGCTCTCTTGGCTGTTGAAGCTGCTCCAAGTGGTAGAATCCAAATGTTGGCTCTTCCAGGTGCACCTTTCATGCGGGCTCCTCAGAGACGCTGACTTGGCAATGTGCTAGACTAATCTTGTGGGGCTTCTCTCAGCTCCTGCCTCTGTGGCACCCCAGTCCTCTTGAGAAGATGAGTTAAGCTGGTTACCTTCCATCATATTTACCTGGCCCTTGTAAAATGTGCATACACTTGCTCTGCCATCGTGGGCAGTTTTGACGAGCTTCACCCTTAGTCTCTCCACGCAGGTTCTAGTCTCTGTGTTCCCAATGCCAGGGGAACATCTTTTAAGATTGCCCAGTATCTCCACTTTGCTCTACTTCAGGGGCAGCTTGGAACCTTGGAACCAGTCTTGGCATCTCTGCATCCCAGCAAGCATCCAGCCTGAGAGTGAGACGCCAGTCTGCCCTCTTGCAACAAATCCTCCCTCCGAGACTGATTACCCTACACTTCTTCATTTTGCCATGGGTGAAGGGAAGCAAACCCACCCCCAATACTACAAGGCTCTTCGGAAGAATCCTCTTCTCTCTAAGGAGGCTTCTAGCTTGCCTGTAAGCAAGCTATTGGGAGTGTTAGATTTGGTCTTCCAACGAGCAATTCTCATGTGGGAGTGTCTAGCTCTTCCCTTTAGAATGCATGGGTACTTAGCTTTTTCCCATCTTTGGGGGGCTCAGCCAAAGCTCTAAGCTCTATTGAACATTTGTTATAATCCTTTTACCTACAAGGAACTGTATCACAAAGAGATTTGTTGCAAAATGCTGTAGATTATTCAACTTGTAAGAGCAAAAGTTGGATTTAAACCCTGACCTGTCCTTCTCCCAAGCTAATAGTCTTTCCCATCCTCCAAGTGTCCTCTTTAAAGTCGCCTAGGACCAGGAAGAAGGAACTACACTTAATCCCATTTTACAGATTAGTTAATAAAAGCTTAAAAATTTTTTAAAGACTTGCTCATGATTACCCCATGGACTGGTCAAAGTCCCAACAGGAAACAGATGGCTAAGCAGAGGAGGCCACTTTAAAAACAATTTAGTAAAAGAGTATTTGAAAAGGCATTGGTAGTATTAGGAAGCCACAAGGGTTAGTGCAGTACGTCAGCACTAGTTAGCAGCAGGGCTGTTACCTGTAGGACTAAAGGTAGGAGGAGGGAGGATTGTGTTCTGAGGGGCACCTCGAGGGGAGTAGGGACTTCAGGTGGTAGGAGACAGCCAGTCCTAAGTCACGGCTCAGAGAGGAAGCTGGCCTGACTACATTTCCTCTCAATCTCCAACCTCCTCTGGAGCCAAACCCAGTAGGGAGCCAGAAGGCACTGGATCTTGTTGAAGTGTGCCTGCAGGTTGGTCTCCCAGAGCAGAGAGCCAATGAAGGTGGAGAGTGGATCTGGCTCACACAGCTAGTCATGGCAGAGCTGGGGTTTGAAACCACATCTGCCTGCACGAAACCCAGTGCTACATCTTGTTGCCTCTGCCCTTATTTCCTTATGTGACTGTGACGCTTTATATTGTAAACGTTCTCTGGGTGGGGACTTTTTCTTACCATCTTTATAAATGTTGCCATTCCAAGCACACAAAGACATTCAGTAAGTTTGTTGACTGAACGAATTAAGGGATGGAGGGACAGGCTACAGATAAGCTTGAAACACATGGGGACATCATAAGCAAAGCGAGGGAAATGGTATGCATTGCAATAACTCCCTGCATACGAGATGATGTCTACATACTTTTATATACATATACTTTTATGTTAAATATTTTGTATATATTGTCTCATTTAAACCTCACATACATCAACACTTGAATTATTACTCCTTGATGATTCGCCCAAGTTTATTTGTGTAATGACAGTAGCTGAAGCAGGATGTGAGCTCAGGTCATCTAGCCCTAAAGCCAGTACTCCTTCAAGTACCACTCAGTTGAGTATAATATTGTGTAATCATAGGATAATCATGGTTCACTGTCAATATCTTTCTCTCTCTCTCTCTTCCTCCTGCCATTGACTCATTGCAGAGATCAAGCCATCTTTCCAAAAAGAGGCGTCTCACATTCTGGATGTGTCTGTTTGCTTCCTTGTAGTTTCATTTAAATTGTTCCTCCACTCCATGCCCTATTTTTTATACATAAAGCTATTGAGGACTGATTTGATTAAGATTCAGCTTTTGGTGTTTTTTTTGGCAAGACCACTTCATGAGCAGTGCTGTGTGTTTCAAATTGCAGTACCTCAGGATAGACACCAAGCCTGACTATCCCACCTTTCATGAGGCAAATATTAATTGGTGGATTTAAGTGACTTAGGAAACTTTTAATTATTATAATTAATAATTGGTATTCTAAAGTTAAGCATCAACCACGTGGCAGGCACTGTGCTTGGCATCACACACACGTTATCTTGTTGAATCCACACAAAGGCTGCACGGAAAAGGTAATCTCATCTTCATTTATTAAATGAGAAAACTGAGGCTCAGAGAAGTCAAGTCGGTTCCCTGAAGTTGTACAACTAGGAAGTGACAGAGGCGGCAGGATATGAATCTGGAGCTGATGGACTCCAGAGTCTATGTTCTGAACAACTATGTGACATTATGTATGGCTTCATTTCTTTTCAGCACATTCTCACAGACTGCTCCTAGAACTTTCGATTCTTGCTCCTTTAATAGACTGTCTGAGTCAGAGTAATTTATACATTTAACTTTAGAGTGAGTGTTGGGAAAAGGGCCAAGGAGGGAGGCAACTTTGGTGCCAACCATGCCATAGAAGGAAGGAGGAAGGTATAAGAAGGAAAAGAAGAAGTAGAGCAAGGCACCTAGAAGAGGTGGCAGGAGGCAGCAAAATCCGGAAAGGCAATCTATTAAGATCCTTTAAATTGTACATTATAAAATCGCAACCCAAAGTAGCTTAAGGAGAAAGGGTCATTGATTTGCTCAAGTCACCAAACTATGGAAAGGCCTGAGATGGACTGACCTCAGGGGTCACTCAACCCACCAACTAGATAGAATTCTGTAGAATGCTCTCTCCATCTCTCAGCCTTGCTTCTCCATGCATGCTGGTTTCTTGCTCTCAGGCTGGCTGTCTCCACATGGCAGGAAGCATGGCTACAAGCAGCTCATTCTTAAAACTACAAGACCCAAGAGGAAAGAGACATTTCTCTTTTTTAAAAAATATTCACTTATTTATTTTGGCTTTGCTGGGTCTGCGTTGTGGCACGCAGGCTCTTAGTTGTGGCATGCCTGCAGGATCTAGTTCCCTGACCAGGGATCGTACCTGAGCCCCCTGCATTGGGAGCGTGGAGTCTTATCCACTTCCACTTCCACCAGGGAAGTCCTGAGACCTTTCTCCTCTTAACTCCAGTGGGGAAAACCCCAGAGAAGGACTCTGATTGGCTGGATTTGGACCAATCAGTACAGTCAAGGGAGAGGGGCCCTATTATTGGTCCACTTGGGTCACATGTCCCTCCTACAACCAGGAAGGCATGGTCCATTACTATAAGAAAGAAATGAATCACATAGATGAGGCTCCTTGGGGGGGACTGCGATCTGGGTAGTCACCTCCATCTCCATTTTCCATATATTCTTATTATGAACAAATGACAACAGGTGATATTCAGAGGCAGGATCTGGGGTGACTGAAAGAAAAAGAAATGTAGGGGGAAGGAAACTGATGTTTATTAAACACTCACATGTGCTATATAATATTCCAAGTGCTATAGACATAGCTCATTTTTTTTCACAACAGTACCACAAACTCAGTATTTTATTCTCATTTTTAAAAACAATAAACTGAAGCTCGCAGAAATTAAATGATTTGCCTAAGATCAAAGTTAGTAAATATGAAGCTAAGATTTGAATCTAGATTTTTATAGTTCGAATATCTATGCTCTTTCCTTTGGATCCAACATCTTTTAGTGCTGGAAGCACTGAGTAATATTACCCAAGTACTGAAATTCTGTGCATGAAGCAGGTGCTTCTTCACAAAAATGAAGCAGAGCCCTATTTATGTATGGGTTACGTGGTCAGAGCAGAATCAAAATCCCAGCATGTGTTGCAGAATAAAGACTGTTTTTCATCAGACAAATCCAAATTGAGGGACATTCTACAAAATATCTGACCCATATTCCTCAAAGCTCTCAAGGTCATCAAAAACAAGGAAAGACTGAGATACTGTTACAAACCAGAGGAAACTAAAGGCACATGACAACTAAATACAATGTGTTACCCTAGATTTCATCTTGGAACAGAAAAAGGGCATTAATGGAGAAACTGGTGAAATACAAAGAAATATAAGGTTAGATTTCATCTTGGAACAGAAAAAGGGCATTAATGGAGAAACTGGTGAAATACAAAGAAAGTCTGGAGTTTAGTTAAAAACAGTGTACTGGGACTTCCCTGGTGGTGCAGTAGTTAAGAATCCACCTGCCAATGCAGGAGACATGGGTTGGAGCCCTGGTCCAGGAAGATCCCACATGCCATGGAGCAACTAAGCCCATGAGCCACAACTACTGAAGCCCGTGCACCTAGAGCCTGTGATCCGCAACAAGAGAAGACACCGCAGTGAGAAACCCATGCACCGCAACGAAGAGCAGCCCCCGCTCGCTGCAACTAGAGAAAGCCCACGTGCAGCAACGAAGACCCAACACAGGCAAGAATAAGTAAATAAATAAATAAAAACAAACAAAAACCAGTATACCAATGTTTGTTCCTTAGTTTTGATAAATGTACCATGGTAACATAAGATGGTAATGATAGTGGACCCTGGATGAAGGGTATATGGGTATTCTCCATACCATCTTTACAACTGTTCTATCAATTTAGAATTATTCCAAAATTAAAAGTTTATTGAAACAAAATTGTGTTTTGTTCTTCTCCCCTGAGTAAAAACATGAGCAGTTACAGAGCCTGGGGCAACTCTGCAGGTGGGAGCTCATTACTGACTGTGATGAAGGGGTCTCTGGAGCGCCTGACATAGGGTGTTATGGGCTGGAGGTTTGTGTCCCCCCCACATTCCTATGTTGAAGCCTTAATTCCCAGTGTGATGGTGTTTGGAGGTGGCACCTTTGTGAGTTAATTGGATTTAGATGAGGGCATGAAGATGAAGCTCCATAATGAGATTCATGTCCTTGTTAAGAAGAGGAAGAGAGACCAGAGCTCATTCACTTTCTGATATGTGAGGACACATGAGAAGGTGACCGTCTACAGGTCAGGGAGAGAGCTCTCACCAGAACCAAATCTACCACCACCTTGATCCTGAACTTCCCCTCCTCCAGAACTGTGAGAAATAAATGTCTGTTAAGTCATCGAGTCTGCTATATTGTTATAGTGGACTTGGCTAACTAAGACACAGGGGATGACGTACATCGTTATGGGTCGCGAGCTAAAGGAATAACACCCTAAAATGAGATTGCAGTCATGTGAGGGAATTGGTTAATTTTTGCTCCAGCCTCAGGTTCCACCCAAGCAAACTTTTCCTCTACAGTTACCCTGCTAACATGCCTTCAGTTCAGACTGTGGCATCTCTAAATTTCACTTACTTCTGTGACACATTCGAATCACCAATCCATGGTGATACCCCCAAACAGTGTTGATAGATGAACAACCCTTGATGAAGTTGTCCCAGCTGCCCCCCTCCCCAGGTGCTTCTCATCTCAGCTCCTGTCCATGGCTTCTCTTGGTTTAGAAACACTGCAGACCAAAGACAGACTTACTAGTATCTAATGGTGACTGGTCTCAAATGCACCACTTAGATGAGTTACTGAAAAGAAAGAATATCCCCCCCATTACAGTCTTTACAGGTGATAAAACTGCACAACCCACTAAGTATATGATGGCTCCCCACTCCTGCCAACGATGTCTACTTTTTTACCTGTGTTCCTTAACCAGCTATAAGAGGTGGGTTTAAAAGAGAAGATAATGAGTGACTTAGTTCTAATTGAGAGAGGTGAGATTCTGTGGATGTGACCAGTTGACCCTCCTCTTTCCAGGGTAGAACAGAGGGTCTCACATAAAGTTCATAAACACACAGATTTCAGATTTGAAAGTAGGGTGACCAACAGTCCTGGTTTGTCCATGACTGAGGAGTTTCCTGGCATGCGAGAATTTCAGGGTTAAAACTGGGACACTTCTAGGCCAAACCAGGATGGTGGAAGGGACCTTGCAGTGAACTTCTCAGACATAAAGGCTCCAACATATATTCTCTCCTCTGGGAATTCTGACTAGATAAATATCCAAAGAGATTTGTGCATGGCAAATGCATTGTCAGGAAGAAATGGGTGTAACTGACAGAGATGGATTCGGGCCGGACAGGAGGAGAGAGGAGGCCTATGTGGCATACTCCATGTCAGAACACCTGGGTGCACATATCATCCCTACTGCATAACAGCTAAGAAAACTTGGATAAATGATTTTTCTCTTCTTTTTCAGTATCTTCATAAGCAAAATGGGAATGTTATTTAGTACCTCCCTCATATGTCTATTTTGAGATTAAAATTCAATAACTCAGGTACAGGGGCTTCCCTGGTGGCGCAGTGGTTGAGAGTCTGCCTGCTAATGCAGGGGACACGGGTTCGAGCCCTGGCCTGGGAGGATCCCACATGACGGGGAGCAACTAGGCCCGTGTGCCACAACTACTGAGCCTGCGCGTCTGGAGCCTGTGCTCCACAATGAAAGAGGCCGCGATAGTGAGAGACCCACGCACCGCGAGGAAGAGTGGCCCCCGCTTGCCACAACTAGAGAAAGCCCTCGCACAGAAATGAAGACCCAACACAGCAAAAAAAAAAAAAAACCCAAAAACTCAGGTACAGTTCTTAATATTCTGCTGGTCACATAGAATGTGCTAAATAAATATTACATTTTACTATTGCTGTTGATACAATTAGCAGTGGGGATTCTGAGTCCTAGTTCCACTAGTTACCACTTATGTGGCCCTGGTAATTGCCGCTTCCTCATCTGTAAATGCAGATAATGACATTCCATAGGGTTTGGAATGACTTCCATAGGGTTTACGTGGATTTAGTGAGATAAAGCAAATGATGACGGGGGGCTATAATTATTTGTTTGCACTTCTGTTTCCGCCCTAAAACTGTGAGCTCTTGGAAGGCAGAAATCGATTTTTCACTCTCAGTTCCTTTCTATCATAGCACCTGATAGTTTTCCTTGCATTCTTTAACGATAGCAGAAGCCTAAAGAATGTCAACTCTGAAGAGAAACAGACTGCGGGGAAGAACTGTTACTAACGTAAAGGGAAATCTCGCGACACTTAGGTCTTGAGCGCTGACCAGCGTTATTCAGCCGTCGAACTGCCATGCGCCCCGCCCCTCCCTCCTGGCCGCTGAGGCGGAGCGGTTTCCCGCCTTATCTGAGCTTCAGATGCAGGAACTCTTGCTGGTTCTTTCTGCTGCCCTCCTAGGCGGCAGGTGGCGGCGGTTCGCGTGGGCCCTGAGTCCGTGGTTTCCCGTTAGTTTGGTTTTTTTTGCGGTACGTGGGCCTCTCACTGTTGCGGCCTCTCCCGTTGCTGAGCACAGGCTCCAGACACGCAGGCTCAGCGGCCATGGCTCACGGGCCAAGCCGCTCCGCGGCATGTGGGATCCTCCCGGACCGGAGCACGAACCCGTGTCCCCTGCATCGGCAGGCGGACTCTCAACCACTGCGCCACCAGGGAAGCCCTCCCGCTAGTTTTTTAAAGGTAAGGGCAGGTGTGCCGAGTCCCTTCCCTATTACAGAATGACCTGGCTTCATCTTGATTACCTCTCTAAAGACCCTATTTCCAAATACCGTTATGTTCTGAAGTACTGCGAGATTAAGGACTTAAATGTATGAATTTGTCAGGGGACACAATTCAAGCCGTAACACCAACCAAACTGGTAAGCCACACGCTGTGAGCTGGCCAGAGGACAGGACACGGTTCTCACGGCTCTCGGCTCCTTTCTCAGCCCCACCATTGTCTCCGTGCGAGAACTCGGCTGGGTCCCTGCCAGCCCCTACTCCCCAGGTTTCAAATGAGCGGAAATCACCCCTGCTTCTCAGAGCTGCGATGGCAAATAAACAAGGTAGTCCTAGGACAGCATGTGATACATCAAAACATAATTAAACAGAACTGTTTATGTTCCTCCTTTTGTCCACACCCAGAAACTCTTCACAGAGGAGGACTTATCCCAATCACTCAAAGAGGAAACTGAGCAAAACACATGCACGTATCTGCCCTTGGGAACTTTTGTTCCAACAGAACCTCGTGGATGAAAACAAAAAGTCGATGTGTAAATAAAGAAAGGAGAGTGGTAGAAGTGAGGATGGGACCACCTCCAATGTTTATACATTCACTGAGAACGCTCAGGCACAATTTCTTACATTGTTACTATAATCATGCAGGGAAATTGCTTGGGTAGTTTTATTTTATATTTAATAATAACAGCATGATATACATATATATATATATATACACACACATATATATAAAAGTTGGGAATATCATACATACTTTTTTCAGTAAAAATCTGTTGTCATTTTTTTGTGTGTAAAAAGTAGGCTTATATGATAAGTGCTATTTGAGAAATCCTCACATTCCCCATGTTAACAGTGTACCTTGAACATCTTTCTATATTAATACATATTTTTCTCTATGTTATTTCAAATGGCTAAATAGTTTTTTGTTGTAAGAATGAACCATAATTCATTTAACTATTCATTATTGATGGGCATTTAACTTCTAGCCAGCTTTGAATTATTATGTTATTATTAGAAACCAACGCTTGGATGAGATCCTTAATCTTTCTACATCTCCCTCCTCTTGCCACTGATACTACTATTAATCTTTGGCTATATAGACCCAAACTCACAATAGCTGGGATGGTAGGAGATGAAAGGGACAAGCTATTCACAGAGCTGTATTCACAATGTTTTTTAAAATGCTGTGCAAGGATTTGTAAGTTTTTCTGGAGAGACTTAGTATGGCTGTGCCTCAAATGAATGTTACCAAACTGTTGCTGAAAAACTTCTTTTAGTAGGACACTCCAAAACAATGGGGAGAGAAAACATAATAATTAGATGTCAGAATAAGTTGCAAATGAGTGGCAGAGGAATCTGCAGAGGGTTTTTGATTGGAAGGAAAAATGGTTGAGGAAACGCGTAGTGAGTGAAGATTGAAAGGGCAGCACACCTTTGCCATAATTTAGCATAAAGGGGGCTCTTATGCAGAAAGTGTTGTATTTTTTTTTTTTTTTTTGCAGTACGCGGGCCTCTCACTGTTGTGGCCTCTCCCGTTGCGGAGCACAGGCTCCGGCGGCCATGGCTCACGGGCCCAGCCACTCCGCGGCATGTGGGATCCTCCTGGACCGGGGCACGAACCCATCTCCCCTGCACTGGCAGGCGGACTCTCAACCACTGCGCCACCAGGGAAGCCCAGAAAGTGTTGTATTAAATAAAAAATAATGACTTAAGTAAGGAGCCACTTTATGATTTTTGGTGCTGTTGTCTTTATAGAGCTTTGTGGAAAAGGACTGGGAAACACATAGCCAGGATTTTGGTCCTGGAGTTTCAGCTGATGTTGTGCAAATTAAGCAAGTCTGTTTTGGTCATTGGCTGAGCTTTCTAAATCTGTAAAATAAGGACGCTAGATTAGAAAACGAATAAGGTCCCTCTTAGATGTCCTTTTTAAAAAAAATCCTGGGTCTTCTAAGATTTCATAGTTAGAAAACCAGCCTCTTAATGGATAAAGAATCACAGAGGCCAGGAGGTTAAAAGTGCAGCAGTCGGGGCTTCACCAAACTTCATTAAGCGTCTGCTCCCACCTCAACTATAATCCTACGACTCCTGCCCTCCCTTCTGGGTCCTGTCAATTTACTATTCAGATCAACAGACTAATTTTGTCTGAAAAGGGAATGGAAAATCTCCGTGTCATCGGATACACATTTGATTTGATGGATGAGGCTTAAATTCCAAAGAGAGTGTCAGGCAGGACATATCCGGCTCTTTCAAACTAATTACTGCATATCTGATTTATTTCTCTGCTTACTGCTGTTTATTTTGTTTTTATTCAAAATATAAAATTGCTCCCTGAGTTGGGAGATTAATAGCTTTCTTCTCCTTTAGCAACAGATCATTTGTGGATCCAGGTTATAAATAGGAGGTAAGAATCCATGACTCATTGTTTTTTCCTTTTTCATACAGGATGTCCCCTGAGATGAACTGTGGCTTTTTTTTTTAAGTTACAGACATTAGCGCCTAATTATTTGCAGGCTGCTATGTTGGAGAGTTTTGTTTCTAGAAAAATGTAATAATTTTCTTTTGTACCATGCTCCTGGAAAAGTTTATATTTTGATAAACTATTGATAGAAATTTTAACATTATTGAGCTATGGCTTGATGGAGCACAATTTTGCTTGATTCATTCATTCATTTAACAAATGTGCACTTACTATATGCTGGCTCTGTATAAGGTGGGTGGACATTCAGTGTCTCAGATGAAGCAAGGCTCTGATACTGAGGCTGGAAGAAAAGAATACAGAGGGAGGGAGTAGCTTCTCAGGTCGATTTGCTGTGTGCTTGCAGTTTATTCATTTGTTTATTATATATCCTCTCACTGGTCTATCAAACATCTTCTGCAGTCACAGATCCTGCTGGGGTTTTACACAAGCATGGTATGCATGCATTTAGCATGCATGCATTCATTCACTTATTCATTCATTAAGCAACAACAATTACTCCCCTACAAGGTGTCATTCTCCAAGTAGTCTCTGAGATGTGGTTGGAGAAAGCGAAACAATTCTCAAGGACTTTGAATGACATGCTTAAGGAGCTTTGACTTAATTTAGAATCTTTTTTTTTCTTTTATCTGTGTTTTCTGGTATTTCCTAGCTGTTTAGTTGGGGTAAGTTACTTAACCTCTCTGTGCCTCAGTTTCTTTATTCCTTAAATGGTGTATCCATCAGTGTCCAGTCAAGAAAATAGAATGACGTACAGATAATTCCAGCAGAGAGGGATTTAATGCAGGAAATTAGTTACAATCTTTTGGAAGAGGAGTAAAAGGGAGAAGAGAGTGGATGGGAAGTGAGGAAGTGCCGATCAGCCTTGGGCAAGAGCCCAGCCTGCACGTGCTGCTGGTGTGTGGCAGGTGCTATTGCTGTTACTGATCAGGAGGTCCCTGTAGCTGTGTGGTTCAGAAACAACACTCCCCCTAATGTTGCTACCACTTGGGGGACGAAAGGGAAAAAAATCAGAACAATGCACGAACAGACTTCTCTCTTCCTCCAGCTTTGCAGTCTCTCCTCAGTGCCTCCCCATTGACATAGAACCCAACCAGGAGGCAGCTGACCAGTGAGCCTGGGAAAAGTAGTTTGCAGGCTTCTTTCTACATGCCCTGGAGTATAAAGGAGGTCATAGGAGGGCAGGAATGGAGCTGACAGCTACCAGACAAATAACCAGCACAAATGGGGACAGTAATGGCACCTACCTTGCATGGTTGCTGTGAGTCATTGAGTTAAAGTATGCAAAGCCCTTTAGAACAATGCCTGATGCATAGGAAGCAGCTGCTGTTAGTGATTATTACCATTATCTAGTAACTCAAGGGAATCAGGGAGGGCATGTAAATGGCACAGTAACAGAACCAGATTTATATTTGAGAAAGTTCCGCTGGGGCCATACAAGAATCTGAACCTTAATGGGTCACATAAGAGACAGGGACCATGTAGGAGGTGGTTAGAATATCTTTGCCATAATAGGGATGAAGAAGAGGGTTCATCGTTACATGGTTATTTAGGTAATTGAATTATTTAGACTTAGTGATTGATAGGAGGTTGCAGAAGGAGGGCCATCCAAGATGCTTCCAAACTTCGGTTCTGGGTGGGTGGTCTCACTATTCATCATTATGTCATCAGGACAGGGATGGAGTATCCACTGACCATGGACTTCCTGCAACTAGGATAGTGCATGGTAGTCTATGTGTGTGAGCTTCCTGCAAGGACACGTGGGAGAAATTCTGCCTGTGGCCTCATCAACCAAGGACATTCAGCTGTTAGCCTGCCACTGATTTGAGCCTTCCCTGAAAGGCAAAAACAGTCTCTCTCCTCCTTTAATCCTTTTTCCTTCCTCTGGGCCCTCCTCGTGTTATGCATGTCTGTCCATTTACATGTCTTCTCACTAGCCTTTCTTCACTTTGGAATGACACGAGCAGCTGTCTAATTGCAGTTCCCCAGGTCCCCCAGGCGTGTGGACCTGCGTTCAAGTCCCTGAATGTGCTTTGCGCTCTCTTGACTCTAAGCATCTTCACAGCTAGTCTTCACTTGACCAATCTCTCCATGTCTTTGTTTTGTTGTCTCTTAATCATCTTCCCAAACAGCCCAAACAAATTCCCTTCCAGGAATCCTTTCCGTACCCCTCACATGGCCAGGTTCTTTGTGCTCCCCTTATCTGAGTGATTCTCTTTATATTGTAGCTTTCTCTCTGTTTATCTGCCTCTTCTGTCTCTTATGCTGGAGTCTGCACGCCTGTGATGGGAGGGAACCAGGTTGGGTTCTCGGTACCCCCAGATTATGGTCTATAAAGTAAGTCTCCATTGAGTTAAAGGGCAGCAGAACTGACCAGCTAACTACATGTTTTGTCCTCTGACACATGAGCTTGATTCTGTGTTCTGGGGAGAGAGGGGGATGAACTTTTACCACCTGGCCATGGTGCCAGTTTAACAACATCTGCCATTTCTGGGCAATGTGTCCTTTATCGAAGGGCTGGGTGGGCCTTGCACTTTTGTTCCCGTGGGTGATTATTCCTGTTTGAAGAGGGTCTTAGGGGTGGAGGGAAGATTTCACCAGTGACCAAGGTCCTCTCTCCACCCTAAGTAACAACCCTAGAAAGTGGTAATGTAGCTTTTCCCTTCCCCCCGTCACTGCTGAGGACATGCTTCTCTACTCAGAAACAGAAGCTTGTTTCCGACACAGTCATTTGTTTTCCAGGATTTGGAGCAGAATTAATTAGGTTGGAAAAGTATGGGGGCAATGCTAAGTATTATTAATGATACAATTAACGGTTCCTTCCTGCAGGCGATGGGTGGTTCCTGGCTCCCTAGGCATCTCTTTTTTTTTTTTTTTTTTTTTTTTTTGCGGTACGCAGGCCTCTCACTGCTGTGGCCTCTCCCGCTGTGGAGCACAGGCTCCGGACGTGCAGGCTCAGCGGCCATGGCTCACGGGCCGAGCCGCTCCGCGGCATGTGGGGTCCTCCTGGACCGGGACATGAACTCCCGTCCCCTGCATCGGCAGGTGGACTCTCAACCTCTGCGCCACCAGGGAAGCCCTTAATGATACAATTAACGGTTCCTTCCTGAAGGGGATGGGTGGTTCCTGGCTCCCTAGGCATCTCTTAAAGATGTATTCTGTTCTTTCAATTTTCACTCTAACAAGCTCTGCTTGGTGCCCTGGGTCTCTGTTCCCAGTCACTCCCTGGCAGGGTTGTTGCCAGGGACTCACTTGTACCAGAATGGGGCTACATTCCATGGCAGAGGAAGTGGATGGACCCAGCCATACCTCCTCAGCAAGGGAGGAAAAACCTAAAAGATGCAAAGGGGAAGCAGAAGTAATGTGAATTTAGCACATGTTGTGTCCCAAGCACTATGCTTTGTGCTTTATACACTTAAATCTCACTTAATTTAATCCTCATAATAGCCCCATAAGGTAGACATTGCTAGCCCCACTGTACAGATGTAAAAATAGAAATTCACAAGGTTAAATGCATTGTCCAAGGACAAACTTCTAATGACTGTCAGAGACAGGATTTATACCTAGGTTGCTTTGACTTTGGAATGACTAGTGCTCAGCCAACAGGTAGCGCTGATATAGATTCTCTATAAGGACTTAGTGGCAGAGATCTACTTTATTGCAGGTCCTGCACACCACCTTTTTTCCCCATCCCCACCCCAACCTCTGTGCCCTCTGTCATCCTCTCAGGCCTTAGTACTTGGCTGCACCATGGATCTCACAGCCCGTGCCTATCCCATTCAGTTTCTTCGTCCCATTTGTCACATTTCCACCAGAATCACCTCCTTGTCTAGATTCCTGTGGCAAATGAAAGATGATCCCAGTTAATAATTAATACCTGTTTTGGAGGTAGTGTGCATTGAGGTCAAATATCAGCTCTGTTAATTGATAACGATGCACCTTGGGAAATGTATTTAACCATTCTGTGCCTCAGCTTTTTCATCTCTAAATTGGGAATAATGATATTTAGCACCATTATTGCTGCCCCCCACCCCAGAGTCTCCACTCTCTCCATCTCTCTAGCTGTGTCAAACATCAGCCTGCCAGGGAGCCTTATGTGGCCAATTATATCACGTTAAGGGCTCCCCTTCTGTGCTCTATATACCCTGAATGCTTGCTTGCATGATTATACTCACCACATTATAAGTGCCTATTTCTCTTGACTCGATTGTAAGCTTTTTAAGAATAGGAACCATGTATTGTTTGCTTTTGGGTTTCCCAGTCACCAGTATGCATCCTGGCACATGGTGGATCTTCAATACAGCTGGTTGAATAAATGAACGAATGCGTACATGAATGAAGTGATCTTTAAGTTGAGTTTCGAAAGATGAGAGGTGCTTGCTGAGCAGATAGAAAGGCAGAAAGAAGGAAGGGCTGTCTAAACAGAAGGGGCTGTATGAGCAGAGACTTGAGGACCTTTGGGGCACTGAGAGTAGCTGGAGGCGACTGGGATGTAGGGTGTAAGTCAGTGAGGCAGAGTGTCGTGGAGTCACGGGCCCTTCTACTTCTAGTACCAACACTTCAGAAGCCTCCGGTCTCAGGATCCACCGAGGCATGAAGGGAACAAAATATTAGTTCAGCAGGAGGGATGTTTTGTTGTTTTGGTTTGTTTCAGTTGAGTCACTTAAGATAATGCATTGATTTGGTCACACTTTGAAAGCATTCCAGTACATGTATTTGTAGAAAAAACAAACAAAAAATACCTTTGATTCAAGTCACAGTTCAAGAAAAAAAAAAAAACACGTTTCTTTGATGAAAAGAAGCACTTAAAACCCCTTTGGTGCTTCTGAAACTATTGTGATCACTCAAACTATTGTGTCTGTGTTGCCCCGGGGCAGGGTCAGACTATCTTTTCCTCCCCACATTCCTGGGGCTCCTAGAATGTGAGTTGTATCCCCGACGAAATATCAGGAAGAGGAGGTCTGCTCTTGCCTCGACTCCCTTCACTTACTCCCCCCTAAGGGAAAAAGAATCATTTGTCTGAATGACAGGGTAGGAATTTGACGTCCATTGGTTCAGAATTTTTCGCACCGAGGTAGTGACTAATCAGAGGTCATGAAATCAATAAAGGTTGAGATTTATTGGGTTGGCCAGAAAGTTCATTTGGGTTTTTCCATACATCTTATGGAAAAACCTGAGTGAACTTTCTGGCCAACCTAATACTTTACATAAAGATAGAGAACATTATAAATACAGTTTCTGAAAACTTTTATTTCGGCATGCGTGTGTGTGTGTGTGTGTGTGTATGTGTTGGGTCACAGTATAAAACATATCTCTTGCTGTGGGTTTTGGCCAAAACTTTTTAAACCTCTGCCCTTTTTGGTGTCTCTTCACTGTGATGGATCATTATAGGCCATTACTCCTGTGTAGTCCACCTATCTTCACTTTTTCAGTCCACTTGGTGTGCTTAATTAGTGTGATGTTTACTCTCTTTGCTTTGTCTTCAATGAAATAATGACACCTGGATTCGGGGCCTCTTTTAGAGGCAGGTCTAGAGACCCGTGGTTTCCCTGGACCTCTGTTGGGATCAGTAGGTTGGAGCCAGAGGAGTGAGTCCTTACTTGACAGAACAGCTGTAAGGAACTGAGTGGCTAGTATCCTGACAGAAGCACCTGGCCAGCCATGAGGACCAGTGGGGGCTAAAATGCAGTCCTCCTGTTATATGCCAAGCCATGCACCCAAGGAGCTACTCTCAACGGAAAGAGCACCTTTTTCTATTGTATGTAAAGGTTCCCCTAAGGGCCCTGCTGCTTTGCAGACTCCACCCAAGGTAGGGTGGTGGCCTAGACTTGTGGGGGGGGAACTGTACAACACCTCCTTTTTGACAGCCAATCCAAGCTGTAGTTCTCCAATCCAGTGTCATCCATGATGAAGTTGATATTTTATTTCTTATGTGACACTGGTTTCTATTCTCAGTGAGGTCCAAACTCAGAAGATAAAGGCTTGTAATGATAACCTCTGAGAAACCACAACATCTATGTGCCCACTTAATGAAGGGTTAGTTCCCCATTCCCCTGCCTGCTTCCGGAAGTCTGTTATCAAATCAGTGTGTGTCTTACAGTCAGAAACATAAGACATGATATTTCCATGGATTTTTCTAGTTCGGACTGCTTTTCCCTACTGTTATCAACTGGTGCCTCAACTCAGAACTAGAGCCTCTGAGTTAGTGAGAGACTTCGTTCTTTCCTATTTATTTTCCCTCCTTTCCTTTAAACCTATTCTTTTGCTCTTCCTCTTCCTCCCCTTTTCTTCCTCAATTCCCTCAAGTCCCTCTCTTTCTCTAGTATTTACTGTGGATCGACTTTGGTTAGTCCATGTCATTATTCCATGAGGGTACACCGTTCCCTGTAACACACACAGAAACAACAAAAATAGAATGCAAAGAAGAGCATTTAAGTCACCCTGGTTATTTGTGTCTAGTCCATGCCTCTTTCTATTTTACATAGGGAGTTTATGATTATGGAAAGGGGACACACAGAATCAGATACACATGCGTTAAAATTTATTTTCCACTACTATACATTGGCTTACCTTTCTGAGCCTCAGTTCTTTAATCTTTAAATTGGGAATAAGTTGGAAAGACTCATTGGACATTGATTTATTTTTTCACTTCCAAAGGAAGCTTCCAAAAAGGGTTACCTGGTGCTTTCCAGAACAGGTGGAGGTAAAACGTCACCTTTGTGATGATCTTTAGGGTCCCTGTTAGGCAGGCAGGTGGATGTTAGATGGACCTATTCAGAGGAAAAAGTGAATCCAAAACTGTATTTCTACTTAATTCTATTCCATGTGGACTGCTGCCAGTTGTTCCATGGTACACAGAGCTCTAGGGAGGGGTGGGCCAAACTGCTCAAGGGGCCAGAGGAGAAGTCTTCCCTGCCTCCTCCTAGCCAGCAATCCTTGGTGTTCCTTGGTTTGCCGACATTCCTCCAGTCTCTGCTCTGTCATCACATGGCATTCTCCCTGTGTGTCTGTCCTCTCTAATTGAGCCCAAATTTCCCTCTTCTTATAAGGACACAGCTACTGGATTCGGGTCCAGTATGACTTCATTTTAACTTGAGCACAACCGCAAAGACCCTCTTTCTAAATAAGTCACATGCACAGGCACTAGGGGTTAGGATTTCAGTATATCTTTTTAGAGGACACAATCCAATCCACATCAGTTTCAAGAGGGTAGGTGGAGCTAGGACTAGCGGGATGGCCCTGACAACTGTGTCAGAAGATGAGAAGGGGCATGATGCTTGCAGGTCTATATGTCATGGATGCTGGAACCAGATCCTCCTGAGTCTGACTTGTACCAGAGTCTATCTTTTTTCCTGGGCCTGAGCTGAAAGAACTGGTAGTGAAGTAATCATGCCTGAGGTTTGAGCCTGTTGTGGTGTGGAGTCCTCCTCACAGAGTATAACCCTGGGGAGTGGAGCAGCTCACCCTCAAATAGGTATTGTTCTTGCTGTAAGAACTATGGCTTCTTCAGGAGCCGGGGACTCTGACCCAGCTCTGCATTTTGGACTTTACCTTCCCCCAGTCCATCTTCCATTTAACAACCAGTGTTCTTTCCTCCCTTTCCCCTTCTTTTCCATCAGACATTATGCCCAGACAGACATTGAAGTGCCGACTCTTTGTTTTACTCCAACTTCCTCCATTAGAGAATAGTAACAACGACAACATTAATGGCTAACCCGCTAAGAAATCTTACCACGTGCCAAGCCTTGTTCAAAGTGCTTTCTGTGTATTAACCCATTGAACCCTCATAAGATTCCCTTGAGATAGGTGTTGTTGCCATCCCCACTTTTCAGTTAAAGGAGCTGAGATGAAAGGAGGCAGTCTGGGCTCTGATGGGCCCATCCTACCTCCAGATAGTGAAAGGAGGTACCACCATCCCTCAGTCCCCACCATCCCCTGCCCAAGGCTGCTGCTTTTCAGTGCAAAGTCCCCTGCAAGCAGGGTGGCCTGTGGTGTGGCGGGAGAAGCCCTGTGGATCCCCAAACAGTTTATTATTTACACAGACTCTGCCCAAGTCAGCAGAGGGCACCATGGTCTGTAGTACTCAAGATCTTCCTCTTAGGTACCTCTGTGCTAAGTTTAATTCTTTCACTCCCAAACTTCCCCCCAGACCTTCCCCAGGGTGATCTTGCTAAATCACATGTCCATGTATTTTTTTTTCTCATGATAACATCGTGATCCTCAAGAAGGGGTTACCAAGGTAACCAGGAATGGTGCACACGCAGTCTTTATGGAGACTTCAGCTCTACTTAATCGGATTGTGTGTTCTTGGCTTACTCCGTTCTTACAGCTAGAACACAACATTTTCTTCTTATGTAGTTTTCTTCTCCCTATTTTGTATTTTTCTCACAACATCTTATTGACTTTCAAACTTTTTCCAGAATTTACTAACAACTCAGTTTTTCTGTTATCCAAACATGAAAGCTTCCTAACCTTCAATGAAATAAATAACCCTTTTGAGCCAAGCTTCCCCTCAACGTTAAGCACCTGGGGATTCCTGCATGTGTGAAATGGGGAAGAGTTAGTGCCTTAGAATGGGGCAGACCAGATATTTGGCCTCCCTCTTATACCACTGTACACACTGAGAAGTGACTAGGGGACATTAGTCACTCACATTAGACAACTAGGGGACATTAGTCACTCACATTAGACAACTCAAATAGCAAAAGGGGACACTCTTGTTAAAAAAAGATAATCATCACCTCCTATTTTTCTGATGATTAAAAGAGACCATGTTTTAGTCCCTGAGTTCTTCTGCCTTCTATCATGCCACACTGTCCTTGAATATCTAAATAAACTAACTCAAGGCCCCATTCAGTATAACTGAGAGAAGTCCAGCATCCTCCCTGAGATTTCTAAAGATTCTTACCATTCTCCGGAGTATCAGTGTTCCATTAAAAGGCTGTTCTTGCCTTTAATAACCTCATTTTTAAAAATAATGGCAGGCAGTTACCACAAAGAACAAAAGATATCCGTTAAAGTGAGTATCTGATATCCCTTTCTAATTTCCTTAGCCATCGCTAAGGATGGAATATTTTCAGCCTAGTTCTCCTTAGGTCCCAGCCTAGCATTATTTCCTGGGATTCAGTCCCTCTCTAAAGCAATTCTCTCTTTTCTCTTCTTTTTCCCACTTCCAAGGACTCAACCCCACAGTCTCCTGGGCTGAGGACTGGGGAATTGGTGTGCTATGAAAACTCTCTTTTTCAGAGCACTTTATCTCCCCTTCCACTTTATCTCCCTAACCTTCTCCTTCCAGATCGCAGCTGAGACTTGTCTTTCCTAACCAAAAAGGACATTGGAGGGTTTTCCTACATCAGTGAGACAATCATCATATACACCCACTTTAAGCAAGGGGGAAACTTTCAAAAAAAGTGTTTTAAATTGTCTCATCCCCTATTTTAAAAGAGGGTCCAAGACAACTCTCTCCCTATTAGCATCATGTGGAAGGGGGAGAGAGGCGATGAAAAGAATTTATTCTTTGCTGTCCAGAGCAAACCCTAGAGGCCATATAGGCTCTTAGCTTTGTATTTCTTTCTGTTTCAGGTAAAGCACACAGCGAATGACTGCAGTGAGTCAATAAATGTTGGCTTTCTCCATGTCCAACTTAACCTCCTTATTTTCCCTGCAAACAAGTGGAAAAGCAGAGTCAGGGGCCCTGGTGCTAAGTTTCTGCCCAGTCATGACACTGGTGCACTCCTAAAGATGGAGCCCCATTGTTTTGCCAGAAAATTTCAAGAGAAACTCAGACACTTTTTTGTAATTGTCCTTGGTATCTGGCATCACACTGAAACTTACTGCAAAAATCTTACAGGCAACAATAGTGTCAGCATTTCTGCGAAGCTTATGGTGGGGTAATTTATGCTTCTTTCCAGCAACTCTGCCTTCTAAATTCCCAGTGCATCCTCTCCATTTTTTGAGACCATTATTTCACTGGAAGAGTCTGGATCATCTATCACCATCTTCCAGATTCAGCAGGAGCCCAGTGTGCAGCCTAGGAAGGGGAGGACTTGGGAAGACAAGTTGAATTCATTCAGTCTGGGTGGTCGCAGAGAGGAAAGTCTGATTGGCTCTGTGCCTTTTAAAATTTATTTTTATTTTTATTAAGGGGTCCATGAAAATGGTTTAATGAGTCAAATCGTTCTACAAGGTTTATGAAAATAAATCCAAAAAGCAGTGTTCCACTCCTTTCCAATTCCCAAGTTTGCAGCGACAATCACTTAAGTCATTTTAGTCCCTTTTTGGGGGGTATATTCTTCCATATCTCTAAACACTACTTTTTGGTTTCTGGGTTTTAGGTTTTCTTTATTTGGTATCCACTCTAGGTTATGAGGATTTAGTTATCTTTCACACCTTTTCTCAAACTCCCACTACAGACATGCAATTTCCCCCTTTCCTGCCCTCCCACAGGTTTTATCTAAGTAGTGAAATAAATATCCAGTGTTTACATTATTTAAAATATATAAATGTTATCTACAAATAACCCATGTAGTATATGAGGGTTGCATTTCTTATGGGCACAGATCTTTATTTTCGCTGAGGTTATTAATTGCCTTTCGTATTTGTTTCCTTTGCTGTACATCTCACTGATAATCCCCAGTCTCCCTACTTGCCTGAATGTCCTCTGACACTCTCAATTTCATTTTCTTGGAGAAGTTCATCCAGAGCCTTCTCTATTCCAAGACACAGCCATCCGTCTGCCTCTCCCTCACCATCATCCTGGACCCTCCTGATTTCTGCTAGATCTCTTGTCTTCTGCGCTCCTTGAATCTCTTTCTTGTTTTATTCCCTTCCTCACATGGAGCTCATCCTCAAATAAGTTCCCAAGGAAAATGTGCATGAGAGTTAAATGAACATTTTTGAATTCTGTGTGTCTGAAACCAGCTTCACTATACATTTACTCTTAATTTAGACTTACGCTGTGTATAGAACACTAGGAATCATTTGATTTTCTCAGAATTTTTGTTATTCCTTCTAGCCTCTCTTGTTAAAAGTATGTAGTCCAAAGCCATTTTGATTCTTGACACTTTGCAGAGAAACTACTCTCCATGTCTCTCAGGAAATTTCTAGGATGCCCCACCCCCAACCCTTTTTTTCTTGATTTGAGTTCTGAGAATCTTTAAAAAAATATCCATTTGCTAAGTACTAATTAGGTGGACGTTTTACTCTGAAAACTCATGTCGTTATATTGTGGGAAAATTTCTTCAGTTATTTTATTTGATGTTCTTCTTTCCATTTTCTCTATTCTTTCCTTCTAGAGTTGCTGTCATTTGGATGTTGCATCTCCAGGAATGAAATTCGGGTTTCTTCATTTGTCTGTTTTATCTTTCTCTCTCATTTTTATCTCCTTTTTTCTTTTTTACTCTAGGTATTGGAAAATTGTCTCAACTTTACCTTCAAATGCTTTGGTTGAGGTTCTTGACAATAACTTACTGGTGTCATCATTTCTAAGAGCTTTTCATGTTTCTCTGATATTTTTAAACTGCTATTCATTCATGGGTACAACATCTTTTCTTGGTAAAAATCACATTTTGTGTAGCCTCTTTGTTTTGGATCCTACTTCCATGCTAAAGTTTTCTCTGTGATGTTGAGTGATGCTTAGGTGTCTTCTATTTGTGTGTGGTTCTCAGAAGCTGATTAGAAGCCTAGGTGTGTGCTTCAGCCTCCTCAATTGTGGGCTTCACCAGAGGAAGTACTGATTTGTTCATTTCACTGGGAAACAGCTGTTATATTTAGGTCTTTACATCTTGGGGCCTGTCCAATGTTGGTTTGCCTGGAAGTAGCCTCTGAGACAAAATTGCGGTGTAGATATTTATCCAGGACCAACACTGTTAAGGCTAGGAAGCAGGATTGGGCAAAAGGAACAAAAACTGGGATGCAGACCACCCTGGCCGGGTGCTCTGGAGGGAGTGCTGTCCATCAGAGTGTCCCATATTGGGCTGAAATGGCCACCTCTATGCCCCACCTCCATCCATGAGCCATTGGATTTGGGCCATCCCAGGAAGGGCATGACCTTGGGCAGGACACTCTCTGCAGCTAAACCAGACACCTGAAGGAGTTGGCGTGGCTGCCCCCAATGTGAAGTCAGTCATTCCTTGAAGGGGAATCTGGGTGGTGCATCTCTGTGTTTACAGATTCTCCAAGAAGGCTCCTCCAGCATCCTGCCTTTCTGCAGGATAGAAGCTGGTTCTGAGAGTTGAACAGGGAGTTCGGGGAGGGGGTCAAATTAGCCTGTAAACTTTCTCATTTTATCATGTTTTGCAATACGGGAGCCCCATCTTTATCTGTATCTGGTATCCTGCAAGCCAGAGACCCTTTGTTTTATCCCTTCCAAAGAATAAACTTCCAGGCTTTTTGCTGCAGTGGGAAAGGGACTGACTCTTGGTTGAGATTTATAGAGAAAGAAATATGGGGTTTAACTGCTTCTTAAACCTACTAAAAAAAAACAAACCCTCCTGTTGTTAGCCCCCAATCTTCCTGTTTGCAGAGGTATACAGTACCACCAGTTTCTGATTCTTTGAGGACATGTGTGCATAAAGCATCTTGCGGGCATCCCTGGTGGCACAGTGGTTGAGAGTCTGCCTGCTGATGCAGGAGACACGGGTTCGTGCCCCGGTCCGGGAAGATCCCACATGCCGCGGAGCGGCTTGGCCCGTGAGCCATGGCCGCTGAGCCTGCGCGTCCGGAGCCTGTGCTCCGCAACGGGAGAGACCACAACAGTGAGAGGCCCGCATACCGCAAAAAAAAAAAAAAAAAAGCATCTTGCACAACTGGCTTTCCCACTGCAGCCTTCAGATCAGCACTTAGCAGTTACTATGTCCTATCAATCATCCATCTGCTTTGCACCTTCTAAGATTTTGCTGCTATTATGTCCTCTCCTGTTTTCTTTGTCCTTGAGGGTTTATACTTAAAATAATCTCTTTACTCTCTTTTGACTGAGTTTGGGTAGTTGAAGAGATTGATGAATGTATGTTGCCATCTTTAACTTGATTTTGTTTTTAAAGAAACACAGTATGTAAATTTTCTCCTCAAATAATTGCAGAAATATCTCAGCATAAATTGGTAATACCTGCTAAACACAATCTTTACCCATGTGAGCCTTATTTAACTGTCCGATGGGATCAAGTAGCTTCCTGAAAGTTACATGAGATCAAGTATATAAATTATTTGTCCTGCAGTAAATATATACTATATTTGGTTCCTACCTTTTTTGGAACCCACAAATGAATGTGTTTTATAATTAAAACATGAAGAGCTCAAATAAAACCTTGCAATTAGATGGTGGTGGGCTTGTTTATCATCTCAGCCTCCTCTTTCTCTGGATTCAGTCGAGTGGTAAACTAGCCTTCCAGAATGATCCTGAAGCCAAAGATGGTGGAGCCCCTGTTCCCCAGTTCCCCACCTCTGGTTCACCGGTGGAGCCCTGGTTTCTTGGCATTTCCTGTTTCCCCTTGGCTGACAGCTCATTTGTTTTATTCCTATTCTTGACCTGGGTATCAGGCTCGTAAGAGAAATAGCATGTACATAAATCCACTATTGTCATAAACCCTGATAGCTTCGCTTCTGTGGTTTAACGATGACTATAAGAAGTGAGGAATAAATTACAGTTGGGTGGCTAAGTGGTATGCATTACTTGTTTATGACTTTACATTTAGGTTCGAGAGGGTGACATTCTTTGCACTGAGCTTGACAAACTTTTTTTCGGCCTACTTGCAAACTAGGCCGAGCTGATTTTCCAGTCTCATTTTTACGCATCATCATCTCCAAAACTTGATTTCACCCTCAGTTCCACTACATTAGAAGCACATACACACACATAAATACACACATATGTACACAAACATACACACATACATACAATTAACACAAAAACACACACTCACATACACACAAACACATAACTACACCAAGGTCTTTCAGTGACCGTGGTCCCTTGGCAGACTCAGGACCTCTGCTTCTCCCAGAACAGAAATTCCTTTGCCCAAGTCAATGGGAAAACCATCTTCCTTTTTTAACTTGTCATCTCCTGCAGTGTTAAGACCACTGGCATTAGAAATATAAGGTTTGCATATTAAAAATTGAGATTTATGGTATTTACTTTCTGAGAAGTCATTAAATTTTTTGCATCACAGACCTTTTTGGCCTTTGGACTCACTTCTCACGACACTGTTTTTAAATGCACACAATTAAATAGATCGGATCACAAAGGAAACTAATTATACAGTTTTCTATCTCAAAACTGTATATAACTTTCCTGATGTAGTAATGTATATGCTAATTTATTAACACATAAAAAGATCATTTAGCATCAAGTTTAATAACTTGTTATTTCAGCGTAAATATTATTTGAATATATCTAAAACAATGGTAATGAGACATCAAAATATTTGTGGTTTCTGTCACAGATACTGCTAATACTAAGCTAGTTTGTTGCCTACATTCAAAATGTTAAACTTCAGTAGAGGTTAGTGAAAATAAAGATGTAAAATGTGTCCCATCCAGGTGCAGGGACTTCCTGAATTCTAATTATGTGCACCAAGTTAAAGTGAAAAGAAAAAAAAAAAAAAAGCAAACAAAAATATCCCTCCCCTAAACCTATTGAAGTAGAGTCTCAGGGGGAAGGCCTAAGAGTATGCATTTCAGCAAGCTTCCAGAACAATGCACTGTTTTCTAAATAGGTCACTCTTTCAAGTCTCTGTGTACTTGCAGTTCTTGCCCCAGGATTTGACCATCTTTCCTGAAGCCTAGTGAAGACTGTTCAGCTAGCTCACTTCTTGCCAAGCCTTTCCTGAGAATATTCTTTATCCCCTACACCCTATCCTCAGGTAGATTTAGTATCTCTTTTATCTGGACTCTATAGCACTTCTGGAATGTACTCATCCCTCTGTTCCCTGCTCCAGCCCATCATGGAAGGAGAAGGGTGGGACAGTGTGTTATGAATGTTAACATCAGCAGGAAAAACCCAAAGAGCACGTGAAGCCCTGGACAATATATTTCACGTTCCTATTAACATAACTCAACTAATAGAGAATCCACAGAATGATGGGCATTTTGGAGTGGCTTTTTTGGATCATTTGTCTTGTCCGTGAGCTCCATTTCAGGAGTTTGAGGATTTCGTCCTAGGGTTTCCAGGCACATTCCTTGGCCACCTTTATCCTCTGTACAGTGTGAACCTTGGACCCTTTCCCACTTATCTTTTTTTCTCCCAAACCAACACCTTTACCCCTTCAACTGCATCACTCCCCCTATTCCATCCTCAAGCAAAGTCCACTTTTCACTGTTAATTATTCTCTTATCTGTTTGTTTCTGCAGCTGGTGGAGGCATAGCAGGGGCTTTAGGTTTGGGGGATAGAGGTGAGAGGAGAAGGAGAGTGGGCCTCACAGTGCTCTGGTCTCCAAGTAGATTATATTTTTTTTAAGTCAGATTTTTATTCCACAAAGACCAGCTCCTGTAGACACATCCTCTGTACCTTATTATGCTGAAGAGAATCTATCTCCTCCCTCAGTTTTAGTTACACTATCAAGGTCATCAGCTCCAGGAAGGTAGGCAGTGGGGGAGAATGGTTAGGGGAGAAAACCCCATCAACTCACATAGAGTTATTTCTTCAAGTGCTTATCTTTCCTATTAGACTGATATCTTCCACAGCAGAGTCTGCTGTTTAAAAGTAGGTGATTTTTTTCTCTTGGTCAAATTAAACTCTTTAAGTTGAAATTCTCTGATTCAATTATAGTAACATTTCTGTTACATGACTGTTTTATATAAAACTATCATATGTGTAGTCAGTGTTCAATAGAGAAGTGCTTTATTGTTATTTGTCTTTTTTTGTAAGATTTTTTTGATGTGGACCATTTTTTAAAGTCTTTATTGAATTTGTTACAATATTGCTTCTGTTTTATGTTTGGTTTTTTGGCTGTGTGGCACGTGGGACCTTAGCTCCCCGACCAGGGATTGAACCTGCACCCCGTGCATTGGAAGACAAAGTCTTAACCACTGGACCGCCAGAGAAGCCCCATTATTTGTCTTTTATTGCCAATATTCAACAGAGTGCTGGCACATAATAGTTGCTTAGTAACTCTTAAGGACTTGAAGAGCAAGGAGATAAAAAAAAAAAAAAACCCTGAGAATCAGGAAATTTAGGTTGAAGACCTACCTCTGCTACTAATTTGCTTTGGGACCTTGGCCAAGACTCCTATCCTTTCTAGAGTCAGTGACCTTATCCATCAACTGAAAGGATCAGTTTATGTAACTTAAAAAGTAGGAGTTCCAGTGTTTTAGAACCTACAGGGGATCTTAATAATAATAATAAAAGCAATTTTCATAAGGAAATCTGTATTTTAGTTTTTGAGTGTGATTTTGGTCATCTCTCAGGTTGAGAAATACTGTCCCAAGGTCCTCTTACCTCCTGTCTCAAAGATTCTATTTTAGAACTGTATAAGGAATTATGCAGATGGTCTTAGGAAAATACAATATGGAATCTTTCCCATACACTGAATTTTTATATCATGAGAGCATCTTTTAATCCTATGGGCTCTCCCCCCTCATTTAGTCATTAAATATCTGTTTCAAGCCCACCCTATGTCAGGAGCTGTGGAAAAACCAGGAATCCCAGAGGAAACAGCACGTGGTCTTTTCCTTGGAGGATCTCAGAAGCTGGGGAAGGGGGAGAGACAAGAAAACCAGTGATCTCAGGACAACTGTACTTGTCAGGATGCAGGGGAAGACAAGATGCAATGGTCCCAGGGGAGGTCGGAACTCAGTCTTGGGTATTTACAGGTGACCTCCTGAAGGAAGTAATACTAGCTGCCTTCTTTCTTCCTTTTTCAAACACAAACGAAGCCTTTCCTGAAGTATCACAGCTTCTTAACAGCAAACACACTAAGCTGAACCACAACCTGCAGATTGATTAAACACCCAAAACTCCCCTCTGTGAAATGGCAAAACATAATTAAAACTTCGATCCTATTAGGGGGAAAGAAAGACCACTTCTCCTTCTTTATTTTTCCTAAATGGCAGCTGAATGGTATTCTTAAGCATCCACCAAATGCTCATTATAGACTCAAGCCAAGCCACGTTTTGGCTTCCAGAGGAGTAGGAGGGAGTTGCTCTGGAGTTGCTAGTTCCATTACTGGGCAGCTTGTGGGTGGGGTGGGGGTCTTTTTCCTAAATGCATCATTAGAATTTCCCTAGTGTGGACAGAAAATTTTTTAACTCGCCAATGAAAAGTACTTAAATGTCGTTAAAAAGTTTCAACTCTCTCATAATTCTCCTTAATGGTGCAAAAATCAGCTCTGGACTCCAGTTGTGAGATTACATTTTCAAAGAACCCTGCAAGGGAAGTCTCAAATTATCTAATTACCATATTTATTGCCAGATTCTGTTTTTGAATCCCTGATGACTTTGTCAGATATATTTATGTGCTGTTCCTTTTCTTCTCTGGCCATGGATACTGATCTGGGCTTGCTGCAACTTGAATTGGAGGGCCTTTTCGTTAGGGATAATAGAAGGAAGCCTGGGCTGGAATGACCTGCAAGGCACACCCTGCCAGAGCCAGACCAAGAGGGGAAACCATGGCTGGCTTCCTAGTAATCATTACTGGCATCAGACACACCATATTGTAATTGTTATTAATATAAATTAAGCTACATAAATAATCTGGCTCCTTTCCTGCTTAGAGGACCCAGGCCAGGGAGTCCCCCAGAATTCAGCTCCAATCCAGAGAGAAGCGGTTTCTCTTCATTCTTTCCTTAATTGAAGCTTAGCTACATAAAAAGTTTGTTATCACGAAGAAAGGAAAAAATAAATGGTAATCACACTTAGGTGTCCTGTGGTTCTATCCAAGGGAAAGAATGGTCGTGACTCTGAAGATTTTAAAAGAACTGTAGCTTGATTTATGAATGTCAAATTTCAGTTTTATACAGTTCAGTGGGCAGAGTGGTTCTGTTTTTGTTTTTGTTTCTTAGGAAGTTGGGCACTGTTAAGAAAAGCAAAATCCCACTTCAACTTATTTTGGACATTCTCTGCGTCACTTGCTTCCCTGAAGAAAATGCTTGATGGGCTAAAATGAACATAACTTGACTTAGCAGTTCCTAGTCTATGTTCTTTTGCTTCTCGTTAAGTAAAGATAAAAGAAAGCACATCTACTCGCACAGCTAAACAGAATAAATTAGAAAATCAATTCTTGAGAATGCTTTCTCTTTTTTTTTTTTTTTTTTTTTTTTCTTTTTGCGGTATGTGGGCCTCTCACTGTTGTGGCCTCTCCCGTTGTGGAGCACAGGCTCCGGATGCGCAGGCCCAGCGGCCATGGCTCACGGGCCCAGCCGCTCTGCGGCATATGGGATCCTCCCAGACCGGGGCACGAACCCGTATCCCCTGCATCGGCAGGCGGACTCTTAACCACTGCGCCACCAGGGAGGCCCGAGAATGCTTTCTCTTTTAATGATCAAATACAATATCTGGAAAGGCTTTGTGTTTACATACTGGTTATGGATAGATAGTTTTAGTATTGCTTTTGAATTAAGATATTCTTAGCAACTTTTTCTCTAAACTAACACAATATTTTCATATATCCCTTTCCCCCCACCCCCCCCCCCCTTTTAGGTTAAAGACTGTCTTCCTATAATGGCAGGGTGTTTTTCATATATCCTTTTATTTATTTATTTAAATTTATTTATTTATTTATGGCTGTGTTGGGTCTTTGTTGCTGAGCATGGGCTTTCTCTAGTTGTGGTGAGGGGGGGCTACTCTTCATTGCGGTGCATGGGCTTCTCATTGCAGTGGCTTCTCTTGTTGTGGAGCACGGCCTCTAGGCACAAAGTCTTCAGTAGCTGTGGCTCGTGGGCTCAGTTGTGGCTCGTGGGCTCTAGAGCGCAGGCTCAGTAGTTGTGGCGCGTGGGCTTAGTTGCTCCGCGGCATGTGGGATCTTCCCAGACCAGGGCTCGACCTGTGTCCTGTGTCCCCTGCATTGGCAGGTGATTCTGAACCACTGTGCCACCAGGGAAGCCCTCATATATCATTTTAAATTAAGATATTCTTATCTACGTTCTCCCTAAATTCTTGCAGTATGCTGATGTATTACTTTTTCTCCCCTCTAGGTGAAAGACTATCTTTTTTTTTTTTTTTTAATATATTTATTTATTTTTGGCTGTGTTGGGTCTTTGTTGCTACATGTGGGCTTCCTCTAGTTGTGGTGAGCGGGGGGCTACTCTCCGTTGCGGTGTGCGGGCTTCTCATCGCGGTGCCTTCTCTCATTGCGGAGCACGGGCTCTAGGTGCGAGAGCTTCAGTAGCTGTGGCCCACAGGCTAAGTAGTTGTGGCTCAAGGGCTTAGTTGCTCCATGGCATGTGGATCTTCCCGGACCAGGAATTGAACCCGTGTCCCCTGCATTGGCAGGCGGATTCTTAACCACTGTGCCATCAGGGAAGTCCCAAGACTATCTTCTTTTATATATCTTTTATTATTTTTTTCAAAAGACCTAGTTGATTTAATCCCAAATAGATGCTGCACTTAGCACTTAACTATTCTTGGCAAGGAGGCCCTTTGCTTACAACATGCAAATAGAGATTTGCTTCTCGGAATACCATGATAAAATAACATGCCTAATAGCTAAAAGCACAGAAAAAAGCTTCAGACCTTCTTAAATGTGTCCAATTATAACATTCAACCAACATATAAATGATAGTAAGTCATAAGCCACAGAAGATCTTCATTAGAAAATGAAGGAATGAAATGTGATATTTACTGGGCACATACAAAGGTGAGGAGCTGTGTGCAGTGCTTCCCCAAAGTTCTCTTAATTTATTCTTCATAAGAATCCTGCCAGGTTGGCCTTATTGTCCCATTGGCTACTTATTCATCTATTGATTCATTATTTATTTGCACACACAAACACATGCAAATGCACTCACTTATTTGCTGGGTGCTGGTGTTGGCCAGGCACTCAGCTGAGCTCTGCTGTGCAAAGTGAGTCAAGCCGGTCTTTGAGGTGCATACAGTTTAGTGGAGCAGGTGGAGATGAGGGTAGAAGGGAGCAGAAAGATAAATCCTGAAATGGTGAGTGCCACTCCAGAGATATGAATGAGATGTCGGTGGAGCTACGAGCAAACGCTCGAGTCACTGAGAGATCCAGGAACTTTCTCTCCTTTTTCCCCCTAGATAGAAACTACAGAGAACAAGGGCCTTTGGCTAAGAAATTAATTGAATCCTTGCTAGGGCAGCAATTGCACTGATTTTCTTCCAGTAATGAAGGAAGCAGGCCTGGCCTTGGGCTCTGTTCTTTATCCTTGCAAACTCCAAGAGACCTAATTTGGAAAAGGAGGAGTTTGAATAAAAGGACTAAACTCTACAGGGTAATGTGATTTTACAGATGCTATGGGTAGAGATGAACTTTTCAAAATATGAAGCACTTCCAAAAGTAGTGTCTTCTACTTATGATGGAGATTTCTTTCCCCCAATTTTTCCTTGGGAGGTTGTATATTGGACATGTTTTGCCTAATAAATGTGTCTGCACTCTCACTAGTGGGAGGTTGTGAAGGGGTGGGATTTGGTGGGTCTGAGAATGCTTGGGCCATGCTGGGGAGATTTCTTCCCCTATTCTTTGAACTGTCAAAAGCAGTCAAGGAAGGTTGTTGTGTTTTCTGACATCAAATGTGTGTTTGTTTTTCATGCCACTTCTCCAATTCTCCAACACTAACTGGGTGTCCAACAATTCAATTCAAGTTCTGACACTAACTGCCCAAAGTTAGTGCAGACCCCATAAGACTAACCCTGCTTCAGACACCAAATGCAAACGGGAAGCCACCCACACTTCTGCCCAGTTGACTACAGATTTGGAGGTTTCCACGAGTCCCCCATCTCAGGTCCTAATAATTCACTAAAATGACTCACAGAACTCAGAAAAACACTTACTTACGTTTATGGTTTATTATAAAGGATAGAAATTAGAAACAGCCAAATGGAAAAGATGCATAAGGCAAGGTATGTGGGAAATGGGGAATGTGAACAAATTCCATGCCCTCTCCAGGAACATCAATGTGTTCTCCAACCTGGAAGCTCTCTGAATCTCATCATCTGAGAGCTTTCATACACCAATCTCCAGGCTTCCTTAACCTCCCTGGAGGTCAGGGTTGGGGTGGGTGGGAGCTGGAAATTCTCACTCTCTAATCACGTTTGCTTGTTCTGATGACCAGCCCCGTCTTGAAGCTACTGTCACCTCATTAACATAGATTCAGGTGTGCTCAAAAATGTCTCCTTATGAATCATAAAAGACCCTCCTATCACTCAGGAAATTCCAAGGGTTTTAGGAGCTCCGTGCTAGGAACTGAGGACAAACATCAAATATATATGTTTTATTATACCTCAGTTGTACAAGAGTCAGTAGAGGAGAGGGATTTTAAGCTGGATGTCTGACTCCTGAGTCCTGCTTGTGATTCCACATTATTTCTCCCACCTACCTTTGGTGTTAACTACACTATCACGGCTTTAAAGAAGATCCAAAACTCAGATGGTATTGTAAGAAGACCGGTGAAGTGACAATCCCAAGGGCCCACAGTGGCTTCCTGTGATTCACAGTCAGAATCACAAGAAGAGCTCCAGGATGGGGAACAGATATGCATATGGGCAGGGCTGCCATGCATAGTGCTTTAGGTCATTCACTGCACAAGGTCACCCAACCAAGGGCAAATGGAGATCACTAGAGATGGAAATTTAATCTGTGCTCCGCTTCCCCAGCAGTGAACCTGGTATGGAACTGTGTTAACTTGGAAAAAACAAAAGTCTTTCTCTAATTCCCTCAAAGTTGCCACTTGGGTTAGCTGTGTCTTGCATATATCTAACAATCATTATGAAGACTGTACAATTTTATAGAAAAAAATGTTTTAACTAAGTGAAAATTGCAGTATGTGAAATTGTTGAACAACGTGAATATAACTGCATAATGACAACTCTAAAAAAATATGCTCAAGAAAAATAAGACCTGAGGTGAGGTATTGGTTCTTTCCCTTTTATTTCCTTCTTTCCCAAATTTTCAGTAATATGGCTATATTACATTTATAATGAAAATAAATATTTAAAAAACAAAATAATGCAATGCTATTTTTATATCCTTAGCTTTCTCAAAGACAAAGTATGGGTATGTAATGTAAATGTGTATTGGGCTGGAGGAGACAGAGGCAGGGTTACCGAATAATCCCGAATTGGAGTAGTGAGAGGTATGTGAGCTGGAAGCAATAAGAACTAAGGGAAGATTGCTTTATGTACAAAAATTAGCTATGTATTCTTTTCTGTCACCGCTTTCCAACTTTCACTTATTTCAACAATTGAAGATTTTTGGTGCAATAAGTAACTCTGTTAATGTGAAAATGCCTCCTCTTTGAGTGTTAAGCCTTGTAGACTCCATATGTACATAAACTTAATTAGATCAACATCTAACTAAGAGTCCTACATTCAGCTTCCCTGTTGTCAGAACTTCTTCAGACTGAAGAGCCTGAAAGGGAGTTTCTCATGCTTTCCTATCCTCAGCCTTCTTCTGGTAATCACTGTTCCTGTAGAGGACCTGCTTTAGAGGGATTTGGAGTTTCATAACTGAGCTTCAGAAGAATTGCTCTAATAATAATGACGAAGATAACAGGGATGATGATGTAGACACTGATAATAACTAATACTCACTGACTCTTAGTTATGTGCCAGGCACATACTGAAGTGCCTTACAGGCATCATCTCATTTAATCCTCAATATTGTTGCAGAGCAGGTGCCATTTTTTTCCCCATTTAATAGATGAGCAAGTTTGTGAGACATATGTAACTTGCCCAAAGTCACCCAGCTCTGAGTTGCTGCAGCCGAGAATTCCACCCAAGACAGCTTGATTCTAAGACCTGAGTTTTTAAACATGGCATTACAGTTTTTCTCTACCATAAGGGGAGGCAAACTTTTTATGTAAAAAGCCAGATAGTAAATATTTTAGGCTTTGTGAACCAAAGGGCAAAACTGAGGCTATGACGTAGGTAAAAGAGAGAAAATGAATTTCTACAAAATTTTCATTGACGAAACTCAGTATTTTATTTATGGACATTGAAATATGAATTTCATATACTTTTTGTATACCAAGAAATATTATTATGCTTTAATATTTATTTATTTATTTATTTATTTATTTTCAACCGTTTAAGAGTGCAAAAACCATTCTTAGCTTGGAAACCATACAAAAGAAAGTGGAGTGGGAGAGTGCAATAGTTTGAAGATTGCTGTTTAGCTGGGATGTCCTTGGGTAGGCAGTTGTAGATGGGAGTGAATAGGATGCTTAACCAACAATTAAAGGGAAATTGGTACCCTGGGATTTTGGCTGAGAAAACTAAAAGGTTGCTGAATGCCAAGAAGGAAAACTCTAATCATGTTGCCATTCAGCTGAAGTTTCTCTGACACAACCTTCAGAAGCACTACCTATCCTTGCTTTGAGTAGTGAGGTTTCCATTTTGAATTTAGCACTGTGAAAAATTCTTAAGAGAGAGTGAACAGAATACTTGAAACTGGAACTTGTCTAGAAAATCTAGCATATGTTTGTTTAGCTGTAGGTTAAGTTTAGATGTTATAATTAGTTTGGAACTCTGCCCACTTCTCTCTCTTTCTGACTGTAACCCACTTGCTCAAGTAGAGGGAAGAAGAAAAAAAAAAGAGAGAGAGCAAAAGGAGAACAAAGAAGAGATGAGAGAATAGCTGTACTTATGGCACATGTTTCCGTTATTCCGTCTTCAGGAACTCTTAAGATTTCATCATATTCCTTGGGGAATTTATGCACTTACATAGTATTCTGGAATTCAGCCAACTCTACTGGAGGCCAAGTGATGGAGAGAAAGGACACTGAGAGGTTATTCAGGACATGGCCGCATTCCCATCTGGCTGAGTGACCTTCAGCAGGTGACTAACTTCCTGGATCTCTGTGTCATCTTCTATAAAACAAGAGATGAGGGCTTCCCTGGTGGCACAGTGGTTAAGAATCCACCTGCCAATGCAGGGGGCATGGGTTCGAGCCCTGGTCTGGGAAGATCCCACATGCCTTGGAGCAACTAAGCCCGTGCACCATAACTACTGAGCCTGTGCTCTAGAGCTCACGAACCACAACTACTGAGCCCGAGTGCCACAACTACTGAAGCCCGCGTGCCTAGAGCCCATGCTGTGCAACAAGAGAAGCCACCCAATGAGAAGCCTGCACACTGCAATGAAGAGTAGCCCTGCTCACTGCAACTAAAGAAAAGCCCACGTGCAGCAACAAAGACCCAATGCAGCCAAAAATTTTAATTAATTCATTCATTCATTTAAAAAAAACGAGATGAGCTCAAAATGTGGTAATCCTTATGAACCGAGACTTTTGATTATCTCCAAATCAGGACTAGCAATTGCTTCTCTAGGAAAAATATTATGAGCAGAGAGTGCAAATAATGTAAGTGATCACATTTTGTCTTCCAACACTAAGGACACCCTTAAAATAAATTTGCTTTGAAAGAGATAAGCTCTTGGAGTCCCTTGGGGACCCTACACCAAATTTTAAGAGAGAATATGGGGCTCTTACAGTTAAGGCTCTATACCAAGTACATTAAACTAAATCAGAACACTGTAGTCAAGGTCCAGATGGTACCAACTGAACCTATGGTAAGGGGTAAGATGGCATAATAACAACCTGCATATACTAAGGGATTTATATACATCACCAGGTAGCAGGCAGACCCTTGTAGTTTCAGATTCTAAGAATAAGTTGAAGTTATAAAGAAGGACGTAGTCAAAAGACTTGAGTCTTGGCTTTGCCCTTACTAGCTGTGTGAATTTGGGGAAGTTATCTAGTATACTGAGCCTCAGTTTCCCATTTTCAAAATGGAGATAGTATTTATTGGTCAGTGTTATGGCTCAGACTTATCAATTCATTCATCTATTCAATGAGCATTGCTTAAGTTCCTTCTATGTGTATATACTAAAGATAAAAACATATATAGTACATGGTCGTGTTCCTCAAAAAGCTCATAGATGAGAACAAGGTAGTAAGACAGTAAGTATACATGAAGCAGCCTGCCAATGGTCCAAGCTGGGTCCTGTGAGAACAAAGAATAGGGATTCCCTACCCTGCCCCAATAGAGAGTGAGGGACCCGGAAGAAATGTAAGGTCAGAACTGAATATTGATGGATGAGTGGGGATTAGCCAAGGCAAAAGGAGAAGTTGTGTTCCAAGCAGAAGCAGCAGCACGAGCAAAGGACTAGAGGGAAGAAGAATGTGGAACGTTTTGCAAACTCCTGGAAACTGTAGTAAGAAGAGTTTTGGCAAATGAGGTGATTTCTGACACGATTTAAAAGTTGTGTCATTTTTATTTAGTCCAGTTCTCAGCCAGGTGATTACGGCAACCACCAGTGACACTCATGTTCGTTGCATGTATTCTTGACATGATGTGATGAGAATGGCACTTCAGCTCTGTGATCTTCCTCCCCCAAACCCAAAATACCAGTGTAACTGTGAAGAAAGATATAAGACAAACCCAAACTGAAGGGCAGTGTCTCTAACCAGTAGTCTTCGAAACGGTCAAGGTCATCAAAAACAAAGCAAGTCTGAAGAAACTGTTATTGACCAAAGAAGGCTAAGGAAACCAGTTGGCCAAATGTAATATGGTTTTCTGCATGGGATCCTGGAGCATAAAAAGGACATTAGGTAAAATTTAGTGGCATCCAAGTAAAATATAGTTTAATTAATAATGATTACCAATCTTGGTTCCTTAGTTGTGACAAATGTACCATGGTTATAGAAGATGTTAGCAACTGGGGAAACTAGGTGAGGGATATATGGGAACTTCCAATATTATCATTGCAACAAAAAGTATACCTAAAATTATTCTAAAAATAAAAGTTTATTTTAAAAAATATACAATATTCTCTTTGACTATAAGTTAAGAAATGTAAAAGCAAAGAACTCTCCAAGGCATATTATTGATACTGTCTTTGAGCACATTTCACAACCTTATCATTATCTGGGAGACATCTCCAACTCTCCTTTCAATATAAGCTGTGCTGAGAAAAATGGATATTTGTGAAAGCAACTCTCATTAAGCCTTATTTGAAGGTCAAAGAGAAACAGAGCAAATTAGGAAGAGGTCCTTGGATTTAAGATTCTTGCAAACTCTTTTTATCTGACACAACTTGATGTGATCATGTTGCAATCTTTCTTCTGACATCTTGGAATCTAGGAAAAGGGTAATAGAGTCCAGCACTTTGCAATTATCCTTATATACCCCATCCTAAAATTGGAGGGGAAGATTCACACAGTTGAGGAAGACAAATGATCTACAGTGGTCAAGCTTGGGGGTTCCCTGGTGGCCTAGTGGTTAGGATTCCGGGCTTCCACTGCTGTGGCCCGGGTTCAGTCCCTGGTCCAGGGAACTGAGATCCTGCAAGCTGCACTGCGGGGCCAAAACCAAAAAAGACGAAAAACACCCCCCCCCACAAAAGAACCCAGGTTTTACAGTGGGCAAGCTAAAGGCAGTACGGTGGGATGGAGGACCCTGCGAGGAGAGAGAACAGGCATGGGTTGTAGGCATGGCTTGGGCAGACCACTGCTCTTCCTCCTCATCTACATTATAAAATGAGGACTTTGGAGTAGTTTTTTTTTTTAATTTTTAAAAAATATTTATTTATTTATTTTTGATGTGGTACATATATACAATGGAATATTACTCAGCCATAAAAAGGAATGAAATTGAGTCATTTGTTGAGACGTGGATGGATCTAGAGACTGTCAAACAGAGTGAAGTAAGTCAGAAGGAGAAAAACAAATATCATATATTAACGCATGTATGTGGAACCTAGAAAACTGGTACAGACGAACTGGCAGGACAGAAGTTGAGACACAGATGTAGAGAACAAACGTATGGACACCAAGGGGGGAAAACAGTGGTGGGGTGGGGATGGTGGTGTGCTGAATTGGGCAATTGGGATTGACACGTATACACTGATGTGTATAAAATTGATGACTAATAAGAACTTGCAGTATAAAAAAACAAATAAACAAAACAACTAATACTAAACTTTCTTTGGGTTATTTGTATGGAAATATGTTAATATAAATGTTTCAGACATTACATGAAATTTCTAAAAATCTTATATGTTCTGGTATAATGTTATAAGTCATAATTCTAGTTTTTAGTTTAAAATGTATATCTCAGAAATAACTAAATTCCTTGCCAATTGCATTATTATGAACTTTCATCAAATCTTTAACCATGGTCATTTTTAAGTCTTTTGTCATTTACAGACAGTTCTGGGTGTACTCTTATGCTTTTGCAAAAATGTTCCTATAAAGGGGTTTCATCTTCAAGGAATTCATGGAAAAGACTCTGACAAGTACAGGTTTCTGGTAACTGACTATACTGCTGAACTGACTGAATAAGCATTTTGAGAACTGTAATGGAAAACTGATGAATTCATAAAAGTGCTAACAAAAGATCAAGATGAAAAAAAATTAATTACATGGGACTGAGTAAACTGATGAGGATGATTGTAATTTTTGTGACTTTCTGTTTGAATAAAAAAAAAATCCCACAAGGACTCAGAGGCAAAAAATATAAAAATCAACTTTCACTGCAAAGTAAAGGAGCTGTTACAGTGGAGGATTACTGGACTAAATGTCAATATTATGACATAGTATGAGTGTGTTTATCATGTTTGGCAATTGCAATCATTGTTGCTTTTTTTGTGGTCATGCATTTACAATGCTTGGTGTCAGTTTATTTATCTCTTGTAAAAATAAAATACAGTGTGTGTGTGTGAAAAAAAAAAGACTCCTTTAGTGAACACAATTTATAACTAAAGCCAGGCACAGTTAAGCATCAATTCTACTAATTCCTGTGCAAATAGATGTATGCATTAAGGTATCTTTTTTTAATAGAAATTAAGACATAAAGGGCTTTATTATAAGAAAAATATACAATATTTTTGTTCAAAAAATTTGTTTGTTTATTTTTAGCTGCATTGGGTCTTTGTTGCTGCTTGCGGGCTTTCTCTAGTTGTGGCGAGCAGGGGCTATTCTTTGTTGCGGTGCTCGGGCTTCTCATTGAGGTGGGTTCTCTTGTTGCAGAGCACGGGCTCTAGGTGTGTGGGCTTCAGTAGTTGTGGCTCACAGGTTCTAGAGCACTGGCTCAGTAGTTGTGGCACACGGACTTAGATGCTCCACGGCATATGGGATCTTCCTGGACCAGGGCTCGAACCCGTGTCCCCTGCATTGGCAGGCGGATTCTTAACCAGTGCGCCACCAGGGAAGTCCCTGGAGTAGTTTCTTTTCTCCTAGCCCTAATATTCTAAGATTCATTTTCTCGACAGTTGAAAACATGTTCAGGAGCATGGCATCTTTTTTCACAAGACTGAATATTTGCAGAGCCAAGAGGGATTTCTAAACCCTGATTTAACACAACTACCTATATTTTGAAAGGCAATATATTTTTCAAACTAATGAGTTTGGATGGTTCAACTTAATGCAGCATATTTTTCACAGAATTAACCAATCTACCCATCTTTTCTTTTGGTTTTGCTTATATCAGCTGAGGTAGTTCTAGGGAAAGTTTGTTTCTTTTTTTCCTTTCCAGAGTTTCCCTTTCAATGTATACATTTCTTGGAGTGCTCCTTTTGCTGGAATGCTGAGCACAGACAGGCAGGTCTCCCCTGCTTCTCCCTTCCCCTCAGGATATAGCTACAGGCCTGATGGAAAGATTACTCGACCAGACCTGAATGTCTCAAGAGACCTGGAATTTAGCCCTGACTCTCCCACTAGTTTCCAGTGGGGGCCTAGGCAATGACGTTTTTTCTCTTAGTATCAACTTCCTTATCTATATAGTCAAGAATGAATTATATTCTCTCCAGGGCTCCTCCTGGATACAGATACTTGTCTCGTTACAGAGGATCCTAAGAAGGAAGGGGGAAAGCTTTACTCTTTTATTCATTCTGTCAGTCATTTCCTTAATTATGTACTGATTTCATTCTTCACACACTCAAATATATAGAGGGATCCGTATTTAGTTAGTTCTTAGATACCATCAAGAAGCTCATGTTTAAGTAGAAAAAACAAAGAAGAACATTATAATTCAGTGTAATAAAAGTATACAGAAGGTGCTATGTTGCCCAGAGGAGGAATAAACGAACTCCACCAGGGAACACCAAACCCTCTTCCACTTCAGAGTCTTTGCACTTGCTGTTCCCTTGTTCTGAAATATTCAGACATACTCATGGCTTGCTCTGTAGCCTAACCCAGTTTTCTGCTCAGAATTGCCCCTTTGGTGAAGATTTCCTCGACTACCCCATCCCCCTCTTATTGTGCTTCATTTTTTTCAACTTACTTCATTATATCACATATTTAGTTGTTTATTTATCATCTGTTTATCCATTAAATGTAAACTCCCAGGAAGGCAGGAGCTTCTTTACGGTTGACCATAATATCTCCAGCACTAGGTCTGTGTCTTGTGAATATTTGTTAAATGCTAAATGAATGAATGAATGCTGAGTGATGCACAAAAGCTTCCTGGAGAAGGTAGGTGGTGGTGATTCAGGTGAACAAGAGAAAGCATGAATAGGCATTACCAAAGCAAAGGCACAGTGAGAACAGGAATTCTAGATAGAAGAAACATATGAGCAGAAGCCTGTAGGGATGAGGAAACTGGGATTGTTACCCAAATGGCAAATAGTTTGGTGCTGCTGAAGTTTAGGATGAGATGGTGATGCGAGCGGCTAGCCATGAGGCTGGAGATGTCAGCAGATGGATCACCTATTGCTGTGTATGCCAAGCAAGGAAGGGGGGGAACTGGGTAACGAGGGTGAGGACCCATTGAAAAAACCCAGTCAGAAGGGGGTAGAATCCCTGTATCTTCTCAAACCATATTATGGCTTTCCCTTCAAATCCTGACCAACTCTAGCCCCCTTCTATTGACATTCCTTTGAACTGGGGTTTTTCAAGCATTTTTGACTATGAACCTCAGTAAGAAATAAATTAAACATGATGTCCCAGTTCAAAGATAAATTGATAGATGATAGGTAGGTGAATAGATATGTAGATAGATAGACAGATATTTAATACAACTATAAGCAATCTATTCTATTCTACTCTAATTAATTTTTAAAGTATTAGCTGCTCTTGCTAAACTGATTTCTCTACCCACTGTTTTCAAACGCACCTGTAACTGGATCATGATATAAACATACATACACATGATATAAACAAATATATATATATTTTTTTAACATCTTTATTGGAGTATAATTGCTTTACAATGGTGTGTTAGTTTCTGCTTTATAACAAAGTGAATCAGCTATGCATATACATATATCCCCATATCCCCTTCCTCTTGTGTCTCTGTCCCACCCTCCCTATCCCACCCCTCTAGGTGGTCACAAAACACTGAACTGATCTCCCTGTGCTATGTGGCTGCTTCCCACTAGCCATCTATTTTACATTTGGTAGAGTATATACGTCCATGCCACTCTCTCACTTCATCCCAGCTTATCCTTCCCCCTCCCCGTGTCTTCAAGTCCATTCTCTACATCTGCGTCTTTATTCCTGTCCTGCCCCTAGGTTCTTCAGAACCATTTTATTTTTTTAGATTCCATATATATATGTTAGCATACGGTATTTGTTTTTCTCTTTCTGACTTACTTAACTCTGCATGACAGACTAGGTCCATCCACCTCACTACAAATAACTCAATTTCATTTGTTTTTATGGCTGAGTAATATTCCATTGTATATATGTGCCACATCTTCTTTATCCATTCATCTGTCAATGGACACTTAGGTTGCTTCCATGTCCTGGCTATTATAAGTAGAGCTGCAATGAACATTGTGTTACATGACTCTTTTGGAATTATGGTTTTCTCAGGGTATATGCCCAGTAGTGGGATTGCTGGGTCCTATGGTAGTTCTATTTTTAGTTTTTTAGGGAACCTCCATACTGTTCTCCATAATGGCTGAATCAATTTACCTTCCCACCAACAGTGCGAGAGGGTTCCCTTTTCTCCACACCCTCTCCACCATTTATTGTTTGTAGATTTTTTGATGATGGCCATTTTGACCAGTGTGATGTGATACCTCATTGTAGTTTTGACTTGCATTTCTCTAATGATTAGTGATGTTGAGCATCTTTTCATGTGTTTGTTGGCAATCTGTATATCTTCTTTGGAGAAATGTCTGTTTAGGTCTTCTGCCCATTTTTGGACTGGGTTGTTTGGTTTTTTTTTGATATTGAGCTGCTTGTAAATTTTGGAGATTAATCCTCTGTCAGTTGCTTCATTTGCAAATATTTTCTCCCATTCTGAAGGTTGTCTTTTCATCCTCTTTATCATTTCCTTTGCTGTGCAAAAGCTTTTAAGTTTCATTAGGTCCCATTTGTTTATTCTTGTTTTTATTTCCATTACGGTAGGAGGTGGGTCAAAAAGGATCTTGCTGAAATTTATGTTATAGAGTGTTCTGCCTAAGTTTTCCTCTAAGAGTTTTATAGTGTCTGGCCTTACATTTAGGTCTTTAATCCAGTTTGAGTTTATTTTTGTGTGTGGTGTTAGGGAGTGTTCTAATTTCATTGTTTTACATGTAGCTGTCCAGTTTTCCCAGCACTACTTATTGAAGAGGCAGTCTTTTCTCCATTGTATATTCTTGCCGCCTTCATCAAAGATGAGGTGACCATATGTGCATGGGTTTATCTCTGGGCTTTCTACCCTGTTCCATTGATCTACATTTCTGTTTTTGTGCCAGTACCATACTGTCTTGATTACTGTAGCTTTGTAGTATAGTCTGAAGTCTGAGAGCCTGCTTCCTCCAGCTCCAGTTTTCTTTCTCAAGATTGCTTTGGCTATTCAGGATCTTTTGTGTTTCCATACAAATTGTGAAATTTTTTGTTCTAGTTCTGTGAAAAATGCCATTGTTGGTTTGATAGGGATTGCATTGAATCTATAGATTGCTTTGAGTAATATAGTCATTTTCACAGTGTTGATTCTTCCAATCCAAGAAGATGGTATATCTCTCCATCTGTTTGTATCATCTTTAATTTCTTTCATCAGTGTCTTATAGTTTTCTGCATACAGGTCTTTCGTCGCCTTTGGTAGGTTTATTCCTAGGTATTTTATTCTTTTTGTTGCAGTGGTAAATGGGAGTGTTTCCTTAATTTCTCTTTCAGATTTTTCATCATTAGTGTATAGGAATGCAAGAGATTTCTGTGTATTAATTTTGTATCCTGCTACTTTACCAAATTCATTGATTAGCTCTAGTAGTTTTCTGGTATCATCTTTAGGATTCTCTGTCTATAGTATCATGTCATCTGCAAACAGTGTCAGCTTTACTTCATCTTTTCCAATTTGTATTCCTTTTATTTCTTTTTCTTCTCTGATTGCTGTGGCTAAAACTTCCAAAATTATGTTGAATAATAGTGGTGAGCATGGACAACTTTGTCTTGTTCCTGGTCTTAGTGGAAATGGTTTCAGTTTTTCACCATTGAGAACAATGTTGGCTGTAGGTTTGTCATATATGGCCTGTATTTTGTTGAGGTAAGTTCCCTCTATGCCTACTTTCTGGAGGGTTTTTATCGTAAGTGGGCGTTGAATTTTTTCAGAAGCTTTTCTGCATCTATTGAGATGATCATATGGTTTTTCTTTTTCAATTTTTTAATATGGTGTATCACATTGATTGATTTGCATATATTGAATAATCCTTGCATTCCTGGGATAAACCCCACTTGATCATGGTGTATGATCATGGTGTATGATCCTTTTAATGTGCTGTTATATTCTGTCTGCTAATATTTTGTTGAGGATTTTTGCATCTATGTTCATCAGTGATATTGACCTGTAGTTTTCTTTTTTTGTGACATCTTTGTCTGGTTTTGGTGTCAGCATGATGATGGCCTCATAGAATGAGTTTGGGAGTATTCCTCCCTCTGCTGGAAGAGTTTGAGAAGGATAGTTGTTAGCTTTTCTCTAAATGTTTGATAGAAGGATACGTGTTAGCTCTTGTCTAAATGTTTGGTAGAATTTACCATCTGGTCCTGGGCTTTTGTTTGTTGGAAGATTTTTAATCACAGGCTCAATTTCCATGCTTTTAATTACTCTGTTTATACTTTCTATTTCTTCCTGGTTCAGTCTCAGAAGGTTGTGCTCTTCTAAGAATTTGTCCTTTTCTTCCAGGTTGTCCATTTTATTGGCATATAGTTGCCTGTAGTAATCTCTCATGATCCTTTGTATATCTGCAGTGTCAGTTGTTACTTCTCCTTTTCATTTCTAATTCTATTGATTTGAATCTTTCCCCTTTTTTCTTTGATGAGTCTGGCTAATGGTTTATCAATTTTATCTTCTGAAAGCACCAAATTTTAGTTTTATTGATCTTTGCTATTTGTTTCCTTTGTTTTGTTTTGTATTGCTTTGTATTGTCTTGTATTTGTATTGCTTTGTTTCCTTCATTTCTTTTTCATTTATTTTTGATCTGATCTTTATGATTTCTTTCCTTCTGCTAACTTTGGGGTTTTTTTGTCCTTCTTTCTCTAATTGCTTTAGGTGTAAGGGTTAGTTGTCTATTTGAGATGTTTCTTGTTTCTTGAGGTAGGGTTGTATTGCTATAAACTTCCCTGTTATAACTGCTTTTGCTTCATCCCATAGGTTTTAGGTCATCGTGTTTTCATTGTCATTTTCTTCTAGGTATTTTTTGATTTCCTCTTTGATTTCTTCAGTGATCTCATGGTTATTTAGTGGTGCATTGTTTAGCCTCCATGTGTTTGTATTTTTTACAGTTTTTCCTGTAATTGATGTCTAGTCTCATAGCACTGTGGTCGGAAAAGATACTTGATACGCTTTCAATTTTCTTAAATTTACCCAGGCTTGATTTGTGACCCACGATATGATCTATCCTGGAGAATGTTCCATGAGCACTTGAGAAGAAAGTGTATTCTGTTGTTTTTGGATGGAATGTCCTATAAATATCAATTAAGTCCATCTTGTTTAATGTATCATTTAAAGCTTGTATTTCCTTATTTATTTCTGTTTTAGATGATGTGTCCATTGGTGGAAGTGGGGTGTTAAAGTCCCCTACTATGATTATGTTACTGTCGATTTCCCCTTTTATGGCTGTTAGCATTTGCCTTTGTATTGATGTGCTCCTATGTTGGCTGCATAAATACTTACAACTGTTATATCTCTTCTTGGATTGATCCCTTAATCATTGTGTAGTGTCCTTCTTTGTCTCTTGTAATAGTCTTTATTTTAAAGTCTATTTTGTCTGACATGAGAGTTGCTACTCCAGCTTCCTTTTGATTTCCATTTGCATGGAATATCTTTTTCCATCCCCTCACTTTCAGTCTGTATGTGTCCCTAGGTCTGAAGTGGGTCTCTTGTAGACAGCATATATACACGTCTTGCCATTCAGCCAGTCTGTGTCTTTTGGTTGGAGCATTTAATCCATTTACATTTAAGGTAATTATCAATATGTATGTTCCTATTCCCATTTTCTTAATTGTTTTGGGTTTGTTATTGTAGGTCTTTTCCTTCTCTTGTGTTTCCTGCCTAGAGAAGTTCCTTTAGCATTTGTTGTAGAGCTGGTTTGGTGGTGCTGAATTCTCTTAGCTTTTGCTCATCTATAAAGTTTTTGATTTCCCCATCGAATCTGAATGAGATCCTTGCTTGGTGGGGTAATCTTGGTTGTAGGTTTTCCCGTTTCATCACTTTAAATATGTCATACCACTCCCTTCTGGCTTGCAGAGTTTCTCCTGAAAGATCAGGTGTTAACCTTAAGGGGGTTCTCTTGTATGTTATTTGCTGTTTTTCCCTTGCTGCTTTTAATATTTTTTCTTTGCATTTAATTTTTGATAGTTTGATTAAAATGTGTCTTGGTGTGTTTCTCCTTGGATTTATCCTGTATGGGACTCTCTGTGCTTCCTGGAATTGATTGTCTATTTCCTTTCCCATATTAGGGAAGTTTTCAACTATAATCTCTTCATATATTTTCTCAGTCCCTTTCTTTTTCTCTTCTTCTTCTGGGTCCCCTATAATTTGAATATTCGGTGTTTAATGTTGTCCCAGAGGTCTCTGAGACTGTCCTCAATGCTTTTCATTCTTTTTCCTTTATTCTGCTCTGCAGTAGTTATTTCCACTGTTTTATCTTCCAGGTCACTTATCCGTTCTTCTGCCTCAGTTATTCTGCTATCAATTCCTTCTAGAGAATTTTTAATTTCATGTATTATGTTGTTCATCATTGTTTGTTTGCTCTTTATTTCTTCTAGGTCCTTGTTAAACATTCCTTGTATTTTGTCTACTCGATTTCCAAGATTTTGGATCATCTTTACTATCATTACTGTGAATTCTTTTTCAGGTAGACTGCCTATTTCCTCTTCATTTGTTTGGTCTGGTGGGTTTTTACCTTGCTCCTTCCTCTGCTGTGTGTTTCTCTGTCTTCTCATTTTGTTTCACTTACTGTGTTAGGGGTCTCCATTTCACAGGGTGCAGGTTCGTAGTTCCTGTTGTATTTGGTGTCTTCCCCCAGTTGCTAAGGTTGGTTCAGTGGGTTGTGTAGGCTTCCTGGTGGACGGAACTGGTGGCTGTGTTCTGGTGGATGAGGCTGGATCTTGTCTTTTTGGTGGGCAGGACTGCATCCGGTGGTGTGTTTTGGGGTGCCTCTGACCGTATTATGATATTAGGCAGCCTCTCTGCTAATGGGTGGGGTTGTGTTCCTGTCTTGCTAGTTGTTTGGCGTAGGGTGTCCAGTACTGTAGCTTGCTGGTCATTGAGTGGAGCTGGGTCTTGGTGTTGCGATGGAGATCTCTGGGAGAGCTTTCGCTGTTTGATAGTACTTGGAGCTGGGAGGTGTCTGGTGGACCAGTGTCCTGAACTCGGCTCTCCCATCTCAGAGGCACAGGCCTGAAACCCAGCCGGAGCACCAGGTCCCTGTCAACCACACAGCTCAGAAGAAAAGGGAGACAAAAAGAAAGAAAGAAAAATACAATAAAATTATTAAAATAAAAAAAATTATCAAAAATAAAAATAAAAAATGTAAAAAGTAATTTAAAAAAAGAAAGAAGAGAGCAACCAAACCAAAAAACAAATCCACCAATGACAGCAAGTGCTAAAAACTATACTAAAAAAGAAAAAAAAAAACAAACCAAAAACGGAAACACAGAACCATAGGACAAATGGTAAAAGCAAAGCTGTACAGAGAAAATCAAACAAAGAAGCATACACATACACACACACACAATGAGAAAGAGAAGAAAGAAATATATATCTATACATAAGATGAAAAAAAAGAAAACAGCAACCAAATTAATAAAGAAATCTAGCAATGATAATAAACTCTAAATACTAAACTAAGATGAACATAAAACCAGAAACAAATTAGGTGCAGAAAGGAAACCCTAAGTCCACAGTTGCTCCCAAAGTCCACCGCCTCAATTTTAGGATGATTCGTTGTCTATTCAGGTATTCCAGATATGCAGGGTACATCAAGTTCATTGTGGAGATTTAATCCGCTGCTCCTGAGGCTGCTGGGAGAGATTACCCTTTCTCTTCTTTGTTCGCTCACCTCCTGGGACTCAGCTTTTGATTTGGCCCTGCCTCTGCGTGTAGGTCGCCTGAGGGCATTGTTCCCTGCCCAGACAGGATGGGGTTAAAGGAGCAGCTGATTCAGGGGCTCTGGCTCACTCAAGCCGGGGGAGAGGGAGGGGTATGGAATGCGGGGTGAGCCTGTGGTTGTACAGGCCGGTTCTCCCGGGGAAGTTGTCCCTGGATCACAGGACGCTGGCAATGGCGGGCTGTACAGGCTCCCGGGAGGGCAGGTGTGGATAGTGACTTGTGCTTGCACACAGACTTCTTGGTGGCTGCAGCAGCAGCCTTAACATTTCATGCCCATCTCTGGGGTCTGGGCTGATAGCAGCGGTTTGCGCCCATCTCTGGAGCTTATTTAGGCAGTGCTCTGAATCCCCACTCCTCACACACCCCAAAACAATGGTCTCTTGCCTCTTAGGCAGGTCCAGACTTTTTTCTGGTCTCCCTCCTGGCTAGCTGTGGCGCACTAGCCCCTTTCAGGCTGTGTTCACGCCGCCAATCCCAGTCCTCTCTTTGGGATCTGAGCTCCGAAGCCCGAGCCTCAGCTCCCAGCCCCCGCCCGTCCTGGTGGGTGAGCAGACAAGCCTCTCGGGCTGGTGAGTGCTGGTCGGCACTGATCCTCTGTGTGGGAATCTCTCCACTTTGCCCTCTGCACCCCTATTGCTGTGCTCTCCTCTGTGGCTGTGAAGCTTCCCCCCTGCCCACCCCTGTCTCTGCCAGTGAAGGGGCTTCCTAGTGTGTGGAAACTTTTCCTACTTCACAACTCCCTCCCAGAGGTGCAGGTCCTGTCCCTATTCTTTTGTCTCTGTTTTTTCTTTTTTCTTTTGCCCCACCCAGGTACGGGGAAGTCTGAGGTTTTATGCCAGCGTTCAGTAGGTGTTCTGTAGTAGTTGTTCCACATGTAGATGTGTTTCTGATGTATTTGTGGGGAGGAAGGTGATCTCCATGGCTTACTCCTCTGCCATCTTGAAGGTCCCCCCATATATATATATATTTAAACTGAGGATTACATTCAAGAAAATCTGAGCAATACTGCTTTACGATCCAAGGCCCAGGCCCAGACATTTCTGCATCAGAGAGCACACCCCAGGCAAATGGCCTTTGACCCTAAGATCACTCAGATTCCATGCTGGAAGAATTCTGTGATGAAAAGCTGGGAGGCCAGTTACCTGCCCTTGCCTTTAGCAGCCAAAGCTCAAGGAGTGGGCTGCCTTGTGATAGTGTGCTCCTGAGCATGCCAATAGCAGTTGCCTTTCAAAGCATAGATGTATTAAATGCGTTCTTAAAATGACCTGATTCCTGGCAGGAAGCCCCAGGGGATGTGCAAGAATTTCTTGTGAAGATCATCATTGTTGATATCTGTTGTCCTGGAGAAAAGGCATTCAGTAGACTTGTATTTGCCTGGCGTGGTTGGAGTCTGCCTGGTTTATGGGTTGTTGCAGGAAGATGGATTTTTGAAATAAATCTTTGCCTACAGCAACCAGGGGACTTCCAGATCACCTTTAGTAAGGGAGTAGGCAGTGTACCGATGGGAAAGAGCATAGCATTGTGAATCTGAAGACCTGGGATTGAGTCTAAGACTGTCTTCCTGGGTGGCCATGGGCAAGTCATCTAACCTTTTCAGACTCAATTTCCTTACACATAAAACAGGAGTAACGATACCTTTCCTTGACTTCACAGAGGCATTTTAGGGATAAAAACAACTTATGTAAAAGTGCTTTGCAATATCCCAAACTTTTATACAAATGGTAACAGTTTGTATTGAACATGAATGATGATAATTAAGAAATGCCTTCCAAACAATAATAAAACTACCATCTTATAAATGAGGAAACAGAGATTAAAAACTTGACAAATGAAACAGCAGTAAGTGATGATGCCAAAATTCAAACCCAGGCCATTCTGGTTTTAAAGTCCTTGCTAGGAACCACTATGTTGGAAAATATGCATTTCAGAGAACCTATGGACTCCAAGGCTGCATGCTCCTTGATGGAGAGGTATTGCTGCCTGTCTCTTACTTCTGGCAGTGGCTGGTAGAGAGAACACACTGTGTTAGTTGAAAATAAATATCCTCACTTGTCCTCCTCTTCTTCTTTCTTTTTGGGATTTTCAAATTATTGTTGTAATTTTTTGGATGCAAAAATTGCTCTGTCAGCCCACATAGCTCACTGTCTTATTTGGAGTAGCAAATAAATAAGCAAAGGCTGGGCTAACTTCAGGAATAAAATTTGTTCAGGTTGAAAACTATATAATTAACCAAATGCCTGTTTTGTTCATTTTCAGATATGGGCACCAACAGGGAGCCCAAGCCATCAGGAAGTCACACGGCAAAGGCTCACACTACAGTTGAATTTTAGCACTGCTAAAATGAACTTGAAGACTGAAATTGTTGTCTAGCTTAGTTGAGCTCAGTTTGAGACAAGCTCATTTGGAATTTCCTGACTTTTCTGTAAAAGATCCAGCAAGGTAGGGATTATACCTTCATAATTCAGACTTTTACCTGTATTTATTATGCACATACTACAGGGAAAGTCACTAGAGCCGTCCCTCGGTATATATAAGGGGTATTGGTTCCAGGACCCCCCATGCCCCCTCAGGCACCGAAATCTGAGGATACCACAAGTCCCTTGTATAAAATGATGTAGTATTTGCATATACCTAAGCATATCCTCCCATGTACTTGAAATCATCTCTATATTACTTCTAATACCTATACAATGTAAATGCTACATAAATAGCTGCTAGTATGCAGCAAATTCAAGTTTTGCTTTTGGAACTTTCTGGAATTTTTTCTCCAATATTTTCTATCTGCAATTGGTTGAACCTGCCCATGGGGAACCCATGAATACGGAAGGTCCACTTTATAGGAGTCTTCTAGGGCTGCCATAATGAAGTACCACAGACAAAGTGGCTTAAACAACAGAAATTTATTTTCTCTTGATTCTAGATCAAAGTTCATGTGTCTGCAGGGTTGATTTTTTTCTGAATGCTTTTCTCCTTGGCTTGCACATAACTCTTTTCTATGTTTTCACATAGTCTTCCCTTTGTGTGTCTGTGTCCTAATCTCCTCTCCTTACAAGGACACCAGACAGATTAGGGCCTACCCTAGTGACCTCATTTAACCTTGATTATCTGTTTAAAGACCCTAACTCCAAATATAATCACATTCTGAGTTACTGGGGTTTAGGACTTCAACATATGAATTTGGAGGCAGGTTGAGGGGGCAGGGACACATAGTTCAGCCCATTATAATCACAAAGTGGGACAAAATAAAAATAGCAGTTAGATCTCCAAATGACACTTCCAAGCTTTAGTAAAAATCTTGGGACCTAGAAATGAAAGGGAGACGAACAAAATTCTTTTTTTTTTTTTTTTTTTTTTTGCGGTATGCGGGCCTCTCACTGTTGTGGCCTCCCCCGTTGCGGAGCACAGGCTCCGGACGCGCAGGCTCAGCGGCCATGGCTCACGGGCCCAGCTGCTCCGCGGCATATGGGATCCTCCCAGACCGGGGCACGAACCCGTATCCCCTGCATCGGCAGGCGGACTTTCAACCACTTGCGCCACCAGGGAGGCCCCAAAATTCTTTAAGATTGTGTATTTTTCACTTTCAGCTAAGGAATTTATTTTAATTCCTTTCATGCTTCTGTTGTTAAACTAACAAAGTCCCTTTCACATTTGGAAATTGCAGGTTATTTCCCAAGGAAAGGGGTTATTTGGTGACATGTAGATTTTCGCTTCATTCTGTGAGAACCACTCAATGCACAGATACATGCACTTCTCACATGAGCCATGGAGGAGGAAGAGAAATAATTCACCATCAGAGGGAAAGCTACCAGCGGTCAGATTGATTTTGTGTTCTTCTAGAGCCTTTCGGGTGCAGAGTTGGAGGCAGGACATTGTGGTGGCTTCAGATAAAGCTTGTGCTTGTGGGTAGGACCTCTACCCAAACTAATGTGATACCCACCACTCTGTCTAGATACATTGTCTGAGAACGCTCTTCAGACTTGTCATCTGACTCAGCCTGCATTCTTGTCTCCCCAATAGTTACACCATTTCCTTTCTTCATTTGTCTTTCTTTATTGAGGTTTATTGAGGTGTAATTTACATATAGTAAAATTCACCCCTTATTTTAGGTGTACAGTTTGAAGGGTTTTGAAAAATGTATGCATTATGTACTTGCACCACACTTGAGATACAGATGATTTCTTCCCACCCCTGAAATATCTCTTTGCTCCTTTGCATTCTTTCTTAAATGTTTAAATAGAGTTCAAAAGTGAAACCATCTGGGCCAACTGGTAAGGATGCAACTTGGAATTCAACTTCTTTAATAGATAATAAGCTGTTCAAGTTATCTACTTCTCTTTAGTTAGCTCTGCAAGTTTGTGTCTTTCAAGGCATTGGTTTATTTATCATCACATTTATTGGAATAAAGTTGTTTAAAATGTTCCCTTACTATCCTTTTCATGTCTTTTGGATCTGTAATGATGTTCCCTCTTTCACTTCTGCTATTGGTTGTTTGTATCCTCTCTTTTTTATTTGATCAGTCTGATTAGAGGTTTATCAATTTTATTGATAAAACTGCATTGAGCACATAAGATAACACAAGACCAAGCAGATGAGACAATTTTAAGTGTTTGCTTTATAATCCCAGGATGCTCTTCAAACAAATGATTGCTGAAGTGTGAAGGAACACTAGTAAGAAATTTGGTTTCAAAAATGAACCACCAGTCATGGCAATGATGATGATTATAATTATCTTAATAAATAAGACTTTGTGTTTAGTATAGTCAGTCTTTGTGATTAGTGGTTTCTGTGGATTATATTACAACTATTTTAATTCGATATTATAAATATAAAAATGAGACAATAAGTACCCTAAACTTATGTTAATCACACAAACTATCTACATGTTTCATACACTTTCCATTCATGGTTATTCTTTTTGCAGGAGGATACAGGCAGGCAGCATTTATTGATGGGGTGCAGAACAGTGGTATTGCTATACGATTAGGTAATATCTTACTCAAGCATCAAGGTAGAAAAATAACAAATGAGCTGAAAACCAATTAATGGTCCATAATCCCTCTTCTTAAACTGTGTGGTCAGATGTGTCCTGAAACTCAGAATTTTCATATTTTATAAAGGTAGTAAGGTACATGTGTTCTCACTTAATTAACACCTTTGGTGGGAATCTGGGGCAGCATCTCATAATCAAACACACTGGAAAAACAATGACTATAAATAATCTCACACAATTTGCTGCCAAATGAGTTACTCCAAAATGCTGTCTTTCAAAGACTTTTTTGGATTTTGAGACTGAAGATAAGAAAGGACTATAAACATACATGGTCAAATAGTCCATGAAAACGATTCTAAATCTCTCATAGAAAATGGTATATTGGTTTTGTGTATAGTGTCCCATCTTTCCACTGGAAAGATGGCTTTCCTGGAGGAACAGCCAATTGTTCCTCCAGGGTAGAACAGATTGCTATTGCTTTAGTCGAGCACCAGATAGAGTAATTGGTTTGCATTAGGGGCCCATTTTGATGAAAATTATGCTTTCTCTCTTTATTTTTTGGCCAAGCTCATATAGTTGAATTTGGGGAGATTAAATCAATGTATGTTTGATACAACTGAACCACAGAGTACTTGCTTGAACAGTTTTACATGTGCCAACAGGAATAGACAAGAATAAAAATAAACACCAGTGCCAAACTACAGCCTTCCGAAACAACAACACATTTATAAGAAGTTAAAATATATGCATAGAGATGGCAGAAGATGATGTATTCTGAGGTCTGCACAGAAGCAAGTTAATGTGGCAACACAAGCTAATGAATTGGTGGTATCCAACGTGTTAATACTTCTCTGTGTGAAGTTTTGTACTGCAATTTAAAAAATAATCCAAATGTATTTTAAAAATGAAATCTGTATCAAATTCCATAATACAGTCTGATTGTCTCCATGATTTATTCTAGATGTAGACAAAAACATAGCAACAATAATAAAAATAACATATTGATCATAATTAACATTTCTTGAATACTTACTATATGCCAAATACTGTTTTATGTGCTGAAGACATTAACTCATTTAACGTTCATTTATTCTTTCAATAAATAATTACTGAGCATTCTCTTTGTATTAGGCATTGCTTTAGGTCAGTGATACTCAAGTAGGAGAGATTTTGCCTTCCAGGGGATATTTGGCAATATTTGGAGACATTGTGCTTGTTATAACTGAGGAAGTGCTATTGGCATCTGGTGGGTAAAGGCCAGGGATGCTGCTAAACATCCTACAAGGTGGGACAGCGCTCACAACAGAGAATTATCCTGCCCAAAATGGTTGTTAGTAGTGCTGAGGTTGAGAAACCCTGTGCTGGTTGACAGAGACACAAGACAGACAAAATGGCTGCCTTCTTCACTTTATGTGTGGCAGTGAAGAGAAACAAACTATTTAAAAAGTAAATATTTATCAGTTATCTTAGAAGGTAGTGAAGGTTTTCTGTTACAAAGGAAAAAAAAAAACTGGGGGAAAAGGATAGGGTGTTTGTGTGTGTGTGTGTGTGAGTGTGTGTGTGTGTGTGTGTGTGTGTGTGTGTGTGTGTGATTGGCTGCAGGGTGGGGAGTTGGACATTTAAATAGTGTTTAGGGAAGACCTTGCCTAAGAGGTGACTTGGGAGGAAAGTCTTGCAGGTGAGGGAGCATGTATGTGGATACCTGGGGAAGAGTTACTTCCAGGCAGAGGGAACTACAAGAGGAAAGAACCCAGGCAGGAAAGAAAAAAAAAACATAGCAAGGAACAGCAAGGAGACCACTGTGACCTGAGGAGAGCATGGGAAGGGATACAAGGTTAGAGAGATGGGGGAGGGACATTGTGTAGGGTTTGTAGACTAGACGAGTATAAGGATCTGAGTTTACTCTGAGTGAGAAGGGAAGCCATGGCAAGGTTTTTTTTTTTTAAACTAGATAAATAATATTTTAATACAATCTTTTAAAATCAAAATTATTCAAACTATTATGATGAACAAAATATCAAAGTTTATTTTTTATTTTTTTCAAAATTTTAAAGATAGTATTGGTAATGCTGTACTGAGAGATACTGGAACCCAAGGCAAAAGGAAAAATGGAAGCCACTATGTACAGTTGACCCTTGAACAACACGGGGTTTAGGTGCACCGACCCTCCAGATAGTAGAAAATCTGCGTGTAGCTTTACAGTGGACCCTCCCTATTGGTGGTTTCAACCAACCATGGATGGTGTAGTACTGTAGTATTTACTGTTGAAAAAAACTTTGGCAGCATTTTGAGCTAAGGAGAGTCATGAGTTGATTTATGTTTCTAAAGGATCCTGCTGACCACTGCATTGAGAATTGACCAAGGACAGAAACAAAGAGACCATTAAGTAGTCATGGCAACAGTCCATGAGATTGTAGTGGCTTAAACAAGGGTTCCAGCAGTTACAGGTGAGAGGTGGTTGGATTCTGGATATGTTTTTCAAGGTTGAGGTAACAGAATTTTGTGAATGCATATGAGATATAGGGGAAGAATCAAGAAAGTTGATGTTTTTGTTTGCTTCTTTGTAAACTGAGCCCCTAGAAGAATGGGATTGTCATTTACTGAAATGGAGAAGGCTAGGGTAGGAGTAATTTGAGGAGGAGATCAGAATCATCATGTTTAATTTGAATGAGAAGTTTTTAATTTGAAGAGTCTATTCAAGCTTTCAAGTGGAGATGTCCAAAAACGTGTAACCACTCTGTGAAATAGATACTACCATTAGTCCCATTTTGGAATTGAGGAATCAGGAATAAAAAGGTTAAGTAACTTGTCTAAGATCACCCAGCTATTAAGTGATATCATCAGCCTAGATTCTGATGATACAAACTGACATCTTGCTGAAAAAAATCTCATCAGCCCCTTTCTCCTGGGATGGCACCTCTTGGTCTCCATTTTGATGGATGGCCTTGACCAGCTGTTAGAGAGAGAAATTCTCTGCCCTGAAGTGAGGTCTTGAGATAGAGCCTTTTATACAGTTGGTACCTGAAAATTAAGCTGCTTTCTTTGCCAAATTTTTCTTTGAATCATGTGCTAAAGCCAACCACAATGTAAAACCTAAAGAAAAGATGGGGATTCTGCAGTTGCAGGCAGCTTAGAAAATGATCCTTTATTGAGCATCTACATTAGAAAGACCACTGACTCTGGGGGTTCCACAGATAAACCTGCATTAAAATACAGCCTCTGTCATTCACTAGATGTGATTTCCTGGGACTAAAATGTAACTTTTCTAAGTCTGTCTTGAGCAAGTAGGTAATGCATGTGGGAGCAGTATCTCTGTGGTATGTCCACGTACCCCAGTGGCTTTTTCACCCCACGGGTTAGGCTTATACCTGATCAGCCCGGTGAAGAGGTCCATTCTTCACTGCTTTAGTGGCTGTAGAGTCTGTATGGTTTTGCTACGTTTTTGTTTATTGTCTGTTCCCCACTCTAGAAAGTATGCTTCCTGAGGGGGCAGGGGTTTGTCTGCTCTGTTTACTGTTCAGGACAGTGCCTGGCACATAGTAGGTGCTCACTGAATATCTTTTGAATAAAGATGAATAATCCTCACTGTAATCATCCCTGGGAGCTTGGCTCTATTTTTACCCCCATTTTACAGATGTGGAAACCGAGGCTTAGAGAAATGGAGCAGGGTACCCAGAGCTACCCAGCAGCAGGAGGCGGGACCTAGTCACATGATGTGAAATAGATGTAGAGTTTAGAAAAGCCACCACTAAGTGTATCAGCAGTAGCAGAGTCTAATAATTAAGTCTTTCTGAGTTCAATGCCCAGCTCTGTTTGACCTCTCTGCATCATAATTCCATCCATAAGTGGAAGATGACAATAATACACCTACATTATAGAGTTTCTGTGAGGACTGAATGAGTTAATACAAATATAGTGCCATGTAACAAATGCTATTATGACTATTAGGTAATATTAATATATTTTGTTCTTTAACTTATAACACATATACACCTTGCTCCCATCTTCCACCTCAACCTCCACATTTTCCAATCGTGTCCAAACTTTAGCAAGGTATTTGCTTATATATATATTTAGCTAATGTGTGTGTATGTCTTAAATTACCCATTATGTAAATGGCTTTGGATTAGGAAGCAGAATATGCTAGGATATGGTTAACGGGAAATTGTTTTGTGCAACTTAGAAAACAGAAGAATCATAACAGAATCCTCTGGGGAGATAGTCTGATAAAGGTGTAACCAATACATTTTCAGGTTTTTATTTTTAAATAATAACCAGTCACTAATGCAGTAATGGCTAAGAGCAGAACATTGATTTCTCTACGGCAAGGTGGATTGTGTTTTCCTCTACACTGCCAGCTCTCATCTTTGATATTAAGCTGCCTCCTTTCAATCTAATATCTGTCAATCTGGCTTTCAAGAAAGACTCTTCAAAACAGTGTGAAGGCTTTGTCATTTTTGTGGATGGGTGATAGAAGATTTTTTTGTGTGTGTGCTTTTTTTGGTAGGAGCCATTTACTTTTTAGCAGAGCTAGAATCTAACCTGATATGATGCCCTGTGCAGTTGAATTCCTTAGCAGACTGGTGAGTCTCTTAAATTCTTTTAAAGAGAAGGCTCTTGGAGTTGGCTGTTTTTTAGGTGCCCTCTGATGCTTTAGGCAGAACTGCTGTTTGATCTATGCAAATCTTCCTCTAGCCTGGAAGTACTGTCCCCTCTCTGCTGAGGGGGGAATAGCATTGTTCAGTGTAACTAGATCACAGTAGAACAAATTCCTGAGGAAACTTAAAAAATCAAAACCAAAGTCTTATTACTGAGCTTTCCCCAACATCTTCTTTTCCAAAAAAACTAAAATGAAAAACAAACAAACAAAAAACAACCTTAACTTGATGTGTAAATGTCAGAGGAAATTATTAGTTAAGCCTAAGTGAAAAATTCTTCCATGCATTTATTTATTCATTCATTCATTCATTTACTCACTTATTCATTTAACATTATTTATCATGGACTCACTATATGTTGGGTATTTTGCTAGGTGACAGAGGGGTGAGGTGGCTATACAATTATTAACAAAATTAAAAAAAAACACTTTCTATCCTTATTTTCTTTATAAAAGCTGAGATTTCAAAGCAGATGTCCCCCCCAAAAGCCTCTTGTTTCTATTTAACAACCCATATTAAGCACCTTAATATGCAAAGAATTGTGTGCAAAGAATTGTGCTAGGCACTGTGAATATATGAATGTGGCCCTCAAGTCCTAATAAGGAGAAATGTAGTGTATGTATTCAAAGCTATTCTCCAGTAGGTTTATGATCTGTGGTAGGCAGAATTCTAAAGTGCCTTCTTTCCCAGATGTTCAGTCTTAATTCCCAAGAATGTGAATATGATGAGATATCACACTCATGATTATGTTACATTTTATGGTAGAAGGTTTTTGTGGTGTAGTTAAGGTTACTAATCAGTTGACTTTGGGTAAATCAGAAGAATGATTGTTCTGGTGGACCTAATCTAATCACTTTAACAGCAGAATTGTCTTTAGCTGATAGTAGAAGGAGGAACAGATTTGGTATAAGGGAGGTTGTTGAGATGGAGGGGGCCACAGGGCAAGGACCTAAAAGTAGCCTTGAGATGCTAAGAGTGGTACCTTGCCGACAGCCAGCCAGAAAACGGGGACCTCAGTCCTACAACTCAAGGAATTTAATTCAGTCAGCAACATGAATGAGCTTTGAAGCAAATTCTTCCCGAGTTGCCAGTTGACACTTGTCCTCAGCCTTGTGAAACCCTAAACAAAGAATCCAAATGAGCCTGCCTGGACTGCTGCCCTCCAGAACTGTGCGATTATAAATGGTGTTGTTTTCAGCAACTAAGTTTGTGGTCATTTTTACACAGCAATTAATATAGATATTATATATATTTATATATATAATATATATATAAATATATATATATATAATCCTTGGTTATTTTCATAGATACTTTTTTTTTTTTTTTTTTTTTTTTTTTTTTTTTTTTTTTTTTTTTTGCGGTACGCGGGCCTCTCACTGTTGTGGCCTCTCCCGTTGCAGAGCACAGGCTCCGGACGCGCAGGCTCAGCGGCCATGGCTCACGGGCCCAGCCGCTCCGCGGCATGTGGGATCCTCCCGGACCGGGGCACGAACCCGCGTCCCCCGCATCGGCAGGCGGACTCTCAACCACTGTGCCACCAGGGAAGCCCTCATAGATACTTTGTAGTTAAGATATCTTAACACTTGAATGGATGCTAAGTGATCTATGTAGTTTTTTATGACTGATAATAAAATTACCTCCTTATATTTGCACAAACCCATTTACCTAGTGCTTTAACATATGATTTTCTCATTTGATTTTCACAGCTTGTGAGGGATCATTGTCTCCATGTTAAAGATGAAGAAACTGAGAATGGGACATAATACGACTTGCCAACTAATCATCCTAAGTGGTAAGAGTGGTATCTGAATTCAGGCCCTGGCAATCCCATTTTACTTGGGCATATTCATCAGAAAGTTGATAGGTTACCCCATATAGGCTCTTTTATATCTTGCTTTCTCTTCTTTCCTTCTAGCATCATCATCATTGTTGTCATCAGTACTGAGGGCATCCTCCTCCTCCTGCTTGTTTACTAAATGTTCATTAACTAAATAATGGCAGTTAAAACAATTTTTTTTAAGTCAAAACATTTACTGAGTATCTGTTATGTATCATGGCACTTGCTCTCCAACATGGCAAACAAAATGACAAGTGTCCTCTTGTTTATATACATGATATTGAGTCTGAGAAATAGTCGCCAAGAGGATGCACTTCTGATGCATGTGAAATATATAAAAAAGTAGAAATAGGCTTCTTTTTCTACAGCTGGCTCATAAAGTAAGACAATCCAGCAATCTTTGCTCCTCTGGAAAAATTTTTTCCCAGTTTTATTGAGATATAATTGACATATAACATTATAGATATATTGTATTGTGTATATATATTCATACATATATAACAATTGTTACAGTTACATAGTTAAATTTTTTCCTGTGATGAGAAATTGTAACACAGTTGCAATTTCTCCCCCCTGTGAAGAGAACTTTTAAGATCTATTCTCTTAACAACTTTCACATATACAATGCAGTGTTGTTAATTATAGTCACCATGCTGTACATTAGATCCCTAGACTTTATTTCTCTTATAACTGGAGGATTGTACCTTTCGATCACCTTCACCCATTTACCCCATTCTCTCATTCCCTCCCTCCCCCAGCCTCTGACAACTACCAATCTGTTCTCTGTTTCTATGAACTTGGGGTGTTTTAGATTACAGACATAAGTAAGATCATACAGCATTTGTCTTTCTCTGACTTATTTCACTTAGCATAACTCCCTCAAAGTCCATCCATGTTGTCACGAAAGTCAGGATTTTCTTCCTTTTATGGCTAATATTCCACTGTGTGTGTATGTGTATGTGTGATATTGAGTATATATATCACATTTTCTTTATCTGTTCATCCATTAATGGACACTTAGGTTGTCTTCATGTGTCAGCTATTGTAAATGATGCTGCAATGAACATGGGAGAGGGTGCAGATATCTCTTTAAGACAGTGATTTCATTTCCTGTGGATATGTAAAAATTTTCAGTTTCTGTATGACCTTCATCTTTTCTCTGCCAAAATATTTCTTTGGGGGAAGTATTCCTATTTCCAGATTTTTCTTTCAGAAAAATGGTCAGGGTAATTTCACTTGTGCTGCAGAGACTGGAATCTGGGAGAGCATAAGGTGAATTTCCAGGTTGTAATCCTACCAGTTTCCTAAACCAGTAACCTGCCTCCCCCCGCCCCTGCCCCCCAGCCCCCCTCCCACCCCACCAACCTCCCGAGAATGCTGGGGCAGTGAGCAGATCTTGGGAAGGCCAAAAAACCTGCACTCACTCTCCCACACAAGACTGCCTTTTGTCCCTTTGAATCAATACAGCTTCCTGGGGAGCCTGTCTGATTGAGACCAGAGAGCCAAGCCACTCTCAACATAGGACAGAACACCCACCACCCTAAGCTCTAGTCCCTCGTTGTGTTTTTCTTTCTGTTTTTAATTTTTTTTTCCTTGATGGGCACTTTTTGGGTAGGAAGGAATAAAGTCCAGTAGTAAATTAAATTTGAAATCTGGCTTGAACAGTTATTCAGCTATACTTATTATCATCTAATCAGACAGTTTGGGGTTAAAGTAGCCAGGCCTAACCAATCTTATAGAGTCTGTTGCAAGCTGCCCCTGTACCAACTGTTGTCATGGGAATGGGATCATGTGGGGCTGGACATACCCCCACCAAAGAACATTCTGTGCATAGATCACACTCAAAGGATCTCCACTGGCAATTAATGGGAGGGCTTAAAAAGGGCATGTTGTGACCAGGGTCAGCTCTGGAAGGCCTGTTTAGGAGGAGCTTGTGGGCTGCAATCTGTTGGGACTCATCTTGAAGCCGATTCTGTGTGGCCTGCCCAGTGCTTTCACTTAGATTACAGGAATATCTGGGGTAGGTGAGAATAACCATCCCCCGTGTCCCCTGTTCAGCCATCACTTTGTAGATCAATGCCGAGAAGCCCCTGTCTCATTGCTTGTGAGTCTGAAGAGACTCTTCCGGTGTGCAGCTCCCACAGCTGCTCTTTTGAACCAGATAGAAGAGACCGGGGGGCAGTAAACTGCATCCTTTCTGGTTGATGAGTAAAACAAGGCCCAGTCCAGCAGGGACTCCCAGTTACAGAAGGGATTGATGACAAACAAGGAGAGGGAACCCAATAACTCTCAGTGTTAGCTATGCATGTGATGAGGGAAAAAAAAAAGCCCAAATCCCCTCTCCCCCGCCAAAAAGAATCCATTATGTCTATTTCTCTTCTATCAAAAACAGATTAAAAAAATCAAAGTCCCATCTGTTCTGTGTCAACATTAGAAATCGTACATTGTGTTTCATCACAGGCAGGTTTGCCATGGTGGTGGGGGTTATATTTTTAGAAAGTGCTTGAAAACCCAGAGTAACTGAAAACAGAACTTGGCCCTTCAGGCCTTTTCCTGCTGCCTGTGTTTGTTCATACAGCAGTTGATGCTTTTAATTGATGTATTTGACAAAGAGGACCCTGGGAAAAGACAAGGAGGTAAAGGCAGCTGCATAGGCCTCTGGAAGCAACACAGGTAACAGCCCCATGGCTCTCAGCACAGCAGGGCAGTTTTCCCGTATGAATCTGTACTCTGAGTTCACAGCAGCAGCCTTGCTAGTCCTGTGACATCAAGGGTTCACATTCAAGGGCTGCTGGTTAAATCTGGTCATGAGTTAGGCTAGGGTAGACATGCACTCCTGGAGCCTCCCTTCAGTTCTTCCTCATCTCTTCCCTGGGATCCCCCTCCGCTGGTCAGCTGATGAGCACGGATAGGCTTGCTCCTAATTGCTTGGCTGCCAGGCCAGACAAGAAAAAAGCAGACAAAGCCATCTGTTATGAGTCTCCTCTTGCTTTCCCTCCCTGCCCTGACCAGTTTGCCCAATGTCGGCTCCATGCCACTCTGAGGAGGGAACACACTGATATGTTCTGATGAAAAAGAAACGGTTGCCATCCCACTCACAGTCTTCCACACTTGTTGCTTTCTATGTGCACATTGCTGCTATCAGGGCATGATGAGGGAAATCCTGAAAAATAATGCCAGCCTCTTCTTGAACTAGAAATAGTGACAAAAGTCCCAGAGGAATCTCTGTTCAAAAGAGAGTCATAAAGTCACTCCGTCAGTTGCATAGATTTAGAAGGAACAGGCATTCATGAGGACAAAACCTTGGTCAAGGTGCCCAAGGCTGAGACCCCTGGCAGGGAATACTGATCCCTGAGAAAAAGAGGACCGGTTTGCATTAATAGTCCAAGGACAAAAAGAAGCCAGGAAAATTTGAAGCTAAAAAGATGGACCAGGGTGGTCCAGCTGAAAGCCCAGTGATAGAGAAAATAAAAAAAAAAACCATCCCCCAAAGAGGTAGCCCAGGTAGGTGGCCCAGGCTCATGGAAGCACTCTTAAGTAGAGGGGGGTAGGGGAGAGATGGTTTTGGCAAATCGTGGCTGAAACTGAACCCAGGCTCACTGGATAAGCTTTGGGGCCAAGTGGCTAGGCTTGTCTTCCAACATGGGGATTCTCTGGTCAGTGACTTAGATCAACAAGGGCATCTTAGTAGCCACGGACGTGCATCAAGTGTCAAGTTATGCAGGACCAGTCTGATAACAGCACAACGAGGCAGCAAGAAGGAATGATAATCGACAGGTTAGACTCAATTTCTCTCTCTTGCTATTTAGAAGCAGAAGCAACCCCTCCCCTCTCCTAGATGCAGTGAATATGGTGACATATTTCTACAGCCATTGTTGGTAAGGTTTCAAGTCTTAGCCTTTCTTGTTAGTAAGTTAGGTGGGTATTCTGGTGATTATTTGGAAAAAATGAAAGAACTATTACCATATTTGGAAGTCACGTTGTTGAAGGAGGCATATTTTATAATTTCACCTCACATACTCTGAGCTTGATTGTGAAATTTATAGCTGACTTTGTTATTTTAGGAATAAAACTCCATCTTTAGCTTTTTCTAATTGTAATCTCATCTCTCTTATCCTCAGAACACTGGGGAACGTGTATTCTGAGATAGTTCTGACCCCAAAGGGAGAAGGTGTGGAAAGTCTGACCACATCCTCCAAAGACATTTTTTTTTGAGGATTGGTTCAAAAACACCAGTTGTCATCTAAAGAATGTACTGACCTACTATTGCTGCATTCCTGGAATTTGCAGCAGATCCCCCACCAGAGAGCAAGCATAGTTCTCAAGGCAGAGCCAATACCCAGTATATTGAGACAAACCTCTATGGGGATTAAAGGGATCCCAACTAAGTTTGTGTTACTGCAAGTGGTTGAGCTTGAGGTTATATTAAATTAGGCTACCACTGCTGATGTCACTGGAATGGAATGCTCCTTGGTGTCTCTTCAGGGCAGTGGGCAGGGGATAGGGAGGGAATTGGTAAGTGAATATTCCTCACTTCAGTTTCTGACTGATGGGCTCTTGGTATGTTCATGTTGGAACAAAGGCTATGGGCTTGAAGTGGTTTGGAAAATGTTTTCTCTGGATTGTAATTATTGGTTCTTCAGGAGAAGAATAATGTCATTATTATTGTTTCCAATCTCTACCACTTAGTAGTAATATTTATCAGAAGAAAGAAAGAATGAATGTATATTGACTATGCACTCAGAATGCCTGGATTTTTTTTTTTTTTTTTTTTGCTGTACCCGGGCCTCTCACTGTTGTGGCCTCTCCCATTGTGGAGCACAGGCTCTGGACGCGCAGGCTCAGCGGCCATGGCTCACGGGCCTAGCTGCTCCGCGGCATGTGGGATCCTCCCGGACCGGGGCACGAACCCGTGTCCCCTGCATCGGTAGGCGGACTCTCAACCACTGCACCACCAGGGAAGCCCAGAATGCCTGGATTTTAATCCAGGGTCCACCATGTTGACTTTAATCACCCCTGTGTCATTGCTCCACTCAGGAATCTTATACTTTTTAATCTTCCTGAATTGTGATGATCTAATTTACATGTCAATTTCCCCAACATAGTCTATGAGCTCCTTAAGGAGAAGGGTGTGTCTGTGTCTTATTCAGCTCAGAAGCTCATTATTTAGCAAAAGACTGTGTTTGTTATAGCTTAAGAACATGGGCTCTGGAGCCAGATTTCTTGGTCTCACATCTTGACTCCTTCATTTCCTAGCTCTGTGACCTCAGGCAAGTTGCTTAACCTCTCTTGTGGCTTAGAATAAGGATAACAGTATCACCAACTTCACAAAGTTGTGTGAGAATTAAGTGACAAATGCATTTAGAGTGCTTGGAGCTTTGAAACATGCTCAGCAAATATTAACTACTACTTTCCTTACTATCATTGGTTTTTTAAATTGAAGTATAGTCAATTTACAATATTATATTAGTTTCAGGTGTACAATATAGGCATTCAATATTTTTATAGATTATACTCCATTTAAAAATTATTATAAACTAATGGCTATACTTCCTTATGCTTATTAGTCCTTATTATCATTGTTGATAATATATATTTGTCAATAAAAACAACCTCCATGTCACGGAACCTGTTTTCTTATCTATAATATAGGGGCTATGATATAATAATAACAGTAATATCCTAAAGAGCTCTTGTGAGGATCAAATGAGACAATAGCTAAGTGTCAAAATGTCTTTTTTGAGAACTGTAAAGTATTTTGAAACTCTCTGGTACCATTATTTATAGTATTAACTGCAGCACAGAGCAGAGAAATGATTTGCACAAAATTCCACAGTGTGAGTGAGGCAGACAGAGCTGGGCTGGAATATTCTTGGAGCTTCCTGCGTGCCTAAAGTACTGCTTAGCTGTGATGCACAGAGCTGAAGCCTCTGGGATTACTGAGGCTTTTTCAGTATTTACGTTAAGATACAGCTACAGGTCTTTCAGCAAAGAGCTATGTTTTAATCAAAGCTGCCCTGGCTTTACTGTGCTCATCCTCACTGCCCTTGCCCAAAGGTCTGACAGTTTTCAGAGCTGCCCTTGTTTTCTGAGATGCTGGATATCAACAGTCAACTCTTTAAGTGCAGACTGGATGCCTACGGATAGATTGTAGTAGGTGCTATTGAGTATCCAGAAGAGGTAGAAAAAAGCCTAAACTAGGAGTTGGAACACATGAGATAGAGGTATAATATTTACCACTTAGAAATCACGGTGCCCCAGACGAGCCCCATTGATTGTTTGGGATTCAGTTTTCATGTCTACAAGTTAAAAGCAATCAGATAATTTCTGAGATCCCTGCAGAGTAAATGCCCTTGGAGTCATGAGTCCTGTGTTCTGCTGGGACTTCTGCCATTCTCCTGCACTGTGACCTTGGGCAAGTCACAGTCTCTCTTCCATCTATAGTGTCCTCATTTGCACGGGACTTTTTCCTGAAAGACAATCTCTGTGCTCCTGGTATGTCAGTCACTGCATCAGTCAATGAAAGTGTGCATATATACAAACACAGGTGTACACACACTCTAATACGCACCGATGCCTATTGTGTGGCTTAGTTCTTTGCACACATTATTCAATGTAACCTTTATAACAACTTTATGAGAAAGATATTTCTGTCCTCATTTTACAGATGGGGCAGCTGAGTCTAAGAGAGAGTAACTAACTTGCCCAGTGGCAGCCCTAGTATAGTTAGAGTTTGAACCCAACGAATCTGACTCCACCTAACCATCATGTTACATAGTCACCTATAAAAGATAAGAAAAGTATCATATCTTTCCTAGACTAACCTCACTTCTTTTTTATTAAGGTTATTCAAGTAGTGGACACGTAGGGAATGTTGACTCATAGGGTGCCTAGATTTTAGCCTGAGATGTAACTTAAGAGTTAGCTGGATTCATGGCGAGTTGGAAGACTATTCCTGTTCATTGGGCATCCTGCCACTGAACCCAGCAGTAGCCTGAAGGGTTCTGCCCTTTTCTTTGTTAAGATTTTAAACAATGGCATGAATGAAGGCATGAACTGGAGAAATTCACTGTGACCTGAGTTTGGAAGGGCTGGCAAATCGACCAAATGACAGAATAAAAATGAGAAAAGATGTGACTATATATGCATTATCACATTCTAAACACAATTCTCAGTAGGACTCTTATTATCTCCATTTTATGCATGAGGAGACCCAAGCTCAGGGTGGTGACCATCCAAAGATGACACAGCCCGTGAATTGACCTTTTTTCCAAAATAAACTTTTATAATTAAAAAAAATCTTGCAAAGCTAGCGCACAGCATTCTTGGTATAACACTTACCTGTTTTACCCTATGGTCAACATCTTATATTATGGTGATACACTTGTCAAACTAAGAAACCAACATCAGTACATTATTATTAACAACTCCAGCCTTTAACTTGATTTTACCATTTTTTTCCATTAATGTCCATTAATGTCTAGGGCTGTTATAACGAAGTACTACAAACTGGGTAGCTTAGAACAACAGAAATTTATTCTCTCACTGTTCTGGAAGCTAGAAGTCCAAAATCAAGGTGCCCAAAGGGCCGTGCTCTCTCCAAAGGTTCCAGGAAAGAATCCATCTTTGCCTCTTCTAGCTTCTGGTGGTTGCTGGTAATCTGTGGAGTTCTTTTGTGCTATGGTGTGAATGTTTTTATCTCCTCTAAATTCATATGTTGAGATCCTAATGCCCAATGGAGATAGGGTCTTTGGGAGGCGATTAGTTCATGAGGACTCTGCCCTTATGAGTGAAATTAACACCCCTATAAAAGAGGCCTGAGAGAGCCTCCTCTCCCTTCTGCCACATGAGGATGCAACAAGAATTCTGTGACCCAGAGCAGGGCCCTCACCCGACCATCCTAACACCTTGATCTTAGATTTCCAGCCTCCAGAACTGTGAGAAATAAATTCCTGTAGTTTATAAACCACCAGTCTGTGGAATTTTGCTACAGCAACCTGAACAGGCTAAGACAGGCTTAGATGAGGCTAAGATGCATCATTCCAATCTCCGCCTTCATCTTCACATGGGCTTCTCTCCATGAGTCTGTGTCTCTGTGTACAAATTTCCCTCTTTTTATAAGAACACCAGTCATACCGGTTTTATGGCCCAAATGAATCAAGTATGACCTCACCTTGACTTGATTATATTTGCAAAGAACCTATTCCCCCAAAAGGTCACATTCATAGCTACTGGGTGAACATAATTTTTTTTTTTTGGTGGCGATGGGTGCCGGGGGTGGGGGTGGGGACGGACACTATACATAGTAAGTTCTTTCTATTCCAGCATCCAGTCAGGGTACCACATTGCATTTAGTTGTTATGTCCCCTCATTCTCCTCTGGCCTATTATAGTTTCTTAATTTTTTCTTGTTTTTCATGACCTTGACAGTCTTGAGAAGCCAGGTATCCTGTAGATTGTCTGGGTTTTTCTGATTTTTTCTCATGATTACTATGGGCTTATAGAATTTTGGAAAAAATACTGTGGAAGTCACATGCCCTTGTGAATTGGCCTTTAAACTTAAAGTCCAGAGCTCAGGTTTCAGTTATAAAACATATAACTATAAAGATGAAATATTTCTTAGAATGAGCTGTTGGCTTATTCTTTTCCCTTTCTTTTGTGGGGCTTGCATTGCATTGGACATATAACTGGAGGTTCAATAAATACCCAATAAATTGAAAGATGCAGGATCTGCTGTCACCCCCAACCCCAACTCAATTACCTTTCCCCAAATGTGGAACTGCTACCTTCCCTCTCTCATATACATGACAAACCTATCCACATTGCTAATGTTAATTTACTTTTTTTGAGATCCACCAATATATCAGGTGCTACTGCAAACACAGAGTTGGACATGACCCTTGCCTGGGAGGCTCGATAATCCAAATGGCAGGAAAGCAGAGGTCACCTGCAGGAGCTGAGTTGTGTGTAAAGATTCCTCAGCCTCTCAGGGCCCAGAAGAATTGACAGGAGGAAAAACTAGAACTTGCTCTCCTCTCGCAAAAGGTGGATTCAAACTCTGTCTTGAATATTAATGATAACCAAATAAAGAAAGCTCTCTTATTAAACATACCTCAGCCTTCACTTCAATTTAGTAGTGAAGGGAGAGTATATATAAATTAGTGGATTAAAATTTTGGAATTCTAACCTCACCATGTACTTGTTTGCTTGTTTGTTTATTTATATATTTACTCATATATTAATTTATTCACCCTGGGAGTGGGCAGACTGATGCACAATGGGGTGGCTAGAAAGAGTACATCGTTTGGAATTAGCAGAACTTTTTGTAAGTCCCAGGTCTATTACATTACAAGCTGCACCTAAAGCTAAGACTCAGTTTCCCCAGCTATAATATCAGGATGACACATCCTACTGCAGCACTGCTTTTGACTACTCAGCATTTACTCCCCCCTGTTTGGAGACAGCCCCTTGATCTCCCTTCAGGACACTACCCACCCCTATTTGATGCAGTCTTGTTCCAAGTGTCCCAGATTCCCCGAACCGAAGAGTGGACACATTGCCTCGATTGGACTTCCTGTCCTGGGAGTCTGAATTTCAAGGGGACTGCTGTAAGGGCAGAAGTGACTGGGGTGAATTCATTCTGGAAGAAGCATTCGGAAGAGGCTCTCCACTGGTTCTTGCTACCCAGACCCCTGAGAGTGACTTCCATTTATTTTATTTTATTTTCTTCACAAGCCAGGTTCTTCCTCTTTCCCTTGCATTCTGTGAGTCTCCTTTTTTTTCCCCTGATATATATATATTTTATCTGCTTATAGGAGACAAAGTTGGTCTCTTTTGCCTGTGACCAAGAACCCTGTTGGATATTCCTTTAGCTTTCTCACAGCGCTGCCCCATTCCAGGAGCTGGAGATAATCCCTTCCTCTGCTCAATTCCCACGTTAGTTTGTTTATCCACTCCTGAGAGCTTATGTAGCTCCTTCCCTTACATCCCCAATATTTTTGTACTACTCTTGTCTAGCCATGAAAGAGGCAATCTAGCATACTGGTTGTTATGGGATGGACTGTCACCCCCAAATTCATATATTATAGTTCTAACTCCCATTACCTCAGAATGTGACGGTATTTGGATCTAAGGTCTTTAAAGAGGTGATTAAGGTAAAATGAGGTCATTCAGGTGGGCCTTAATCCAGTATGACTGATGTCCTTAGAAGAAAAGGAGATTAGGACACAGACACACATAGAGGGAAGAGCATGTGAAGACACAGGGAGAAGATGGTAATCTCTAAGACAAGGAGAGAGGTTTGATCTTGGACTTCTAGCTTCCAGACCTATGAGGAAATAAATTTCTATTGCTTAAGCCACCCAGGCTGTGGTACTTTGTTATAGCAGCTCTGGAAAACAAATACAGTGGTCAAAGATGGAGACTGGGGTGGGCCTACTTGCATTCATATCTATGCGTAACCATGGACAGACTACTAAACCATGCAGTGACGACATTTTTTGGCTGTGATGTGGAGGGCAGAGGGAGGGCATGGAGGAAGACTGCAGAAGGTCTTCACTTGGTCAAGTCTCAAGAGGAAATAAGAGAAAGGGATTAGATATGTAGTTTCCCCTTCCAAACTGCTAGTCTCTTCAAGTCACCTTTCCTCCCCACCACAGGCTTTGCTAGGGGAGTTTCCTCCATGGAGAAGGAATGTCAGGAATGGGAAAGAGATTCCCCTCCTAACAAGGTAATTGTGCAAAATAAAACAAAAATAGTTAAGAACAAGAAAAGAATGTCATATGCTTTGGGTGAGTCACCTAACCTTCCTAGGCATGTGTCCTAATCTCTAAAATGGGGATAATGATCCCTGCATCTTGTAGCACTGTTGTGAGCAGCTCATGGCAGAAAATGCATCTAGTCTATAAAAAGTTCTCCACCAGTCTATGCATCCCTTGAAGGCAGGCACTCTGGTTATATTATTCATCTTCTTGTTCCCACCTTACAATTCAGGGCTGGATACGTGGTAGGCATTCTGCTTCTATTTGTGGATGACGAAGCAGTGGCAGTTGTTCTCAAGGGAGAGAGGAGACAGATGGACAACTGCTCAGAGTTGGGGCTGCTGCCTCTGGGTTTTATGTGCTAGTCCCGGGCTAGTGCAGGCAATGGCAGAGTAGGACTGAAGGCTCAGGATGGAGCTTACACCAAAAACGATGATAGAGAAAAATGCATGTAGTTTTCTAAATCTAGATTTTTCTGCTTGAATGTTCATCTCTGGAGTAGGTGAGAATTCCTAAACTAATTACAGTGAATTAGCTATAAATGATGGAGTGTGTCCATGGGGGGGTCGGAGTTGGGGGACCACTATTGAAGTCACCTCCCTACTTGGTCTCCCCCCACCAACCCCCCAACACACACACACACACACACACACACACACACAGCAGCCCATCCACCACATCACAGCAGACACAAAGACATAACTATGTATAATTCCTCTGCTGAAATTTACTCATTGCCTCCCTGTTTCCTATGGGGTCAAATTCAAAGTGCTCATCCCCATATTCAAAACCATTGCATCAGGCTCCCTGCCCACTTGTTTATCCCATTTCCTCCCTCCTGCCTCCCGCATGCCAGAATCAGAGCACTGTTTGCTCATCCTCCACATATTTGCACATGATTTGCTTTCTTCCTGGATTTGTCTCTTTCCACATGTCTGCCTGGCAGACTCTCCTTGTCACACTCAGCTCCAGCATAGCCTCCTTATGTGCATACCGTGTTGGTCCCCTCCATCAAAGCCCTTTGCACCAGAGTTTAATCACTTGTTTCTATACTGAGCTCCCACACTGAGCCTGAGGCTCCTCCAGAGCAGGGTCTGCCATCTTCATCTTTGCACCTGTAGGTTTCAGCAAATCTGATGACAGAGTGAATTGCATACACTCATATCTCATTTAGCCTCCTGATATGAAGGAAATAAGGCGAAGGAACTTGCCTGAAAGCCTCCCAGTGATTAAGTGGAATCTGGGGACTGGGATTCTGCAACTGACTCAGTCGTATATCAAACATTTAATGAGCATCTACTGTGTTCAGGATTAGTCATTGTAAGGTTTGCTAGTTTTAGCACAAAATACAATATTTTAAAGCATCCTCTTTTTAACTAGCGAGACTGGGGGAGGAGGGGTGATATCTTTTATTCAGAAAAGTCAGAAACCTAAGGAAAGGCAGTAAAGAGTAAGGAGAGGGAGGCCAGACTGATAAGCACTCCTGATAAGAAGAAGGTTTCTTTGCATTCATTTCCATAGATGAAAAAGAAGTGGGCTTAAGAGTCCCAGAAGTAGGGCTCTGAGTAATGAAAAAGGAAGCACTTTGACTCTGGAGGTCTGGAATCTGCCAGTGAGGTGGGCTGCTGTTCTGTCTCTGATGTTGATTGCTCACTCTTCCAAGCTCCAGGGCTCAAATTATGTAAGTCAATGGGAAATTTTGCTCTAAATATTCTTCCCAACCTAAAAACACATTTTAAATCATAGCAACCAATGCACAGTAGCACAGGTATCCCACATTTGCTCCCCACCTCCCATCCTGCAGCCTTTGCACAGGCTTCTGCCCTCCTCTGGAAGCCACTCCCCCCTACCCCCCTAGCTAATTGCTTATATCCCTTCAGGCTCGGTTCATGGGTCTCCTCCTCCAGGAAGGCTTCCTGAATCTTAGGCTTAGTGCTCCCGTCCTGCATTTACTTACATCATTATACATACTACTCACTCTCAAAGGTGGATTGACCTTGAAGTTAATGATGCCTAAGGTTTGGGACCCTTCCACACATGGGCCTCTTTGAGTACTAGGCATCATTTGTGACATAGAGTGTTCCAGGTGTTGAAGAGAAGGCAGTGAGCAGTCAAGGAGAATTTATATGTATGTTTATTTATTGTAATTGTGCAAAGAGATCTCAGAAGAAAGGGACCTGCATCTGAAAATATTTAGGTATTTGTTGATTTTTCTCATTCTGAATAAATACTCATTTACTTCTGAACCTTCTTTTGTGAATTGGTTTTAATATTATTGTTTGCAAGAGGACCCCACTAAATCATATAAGCTTCAGGCCCAACCAAACTTATATCTCTACCCACCTGGCCCTCATTCTGCATTGCAACCACCTCCATTTCTTTGTCTGTCCCGCTCAAAGACATCCCTCATCCTTCACAGATGTCGTGTTGACCTTTGTATTTCCAGGGCACAGTGACTAACACACACCGTCACATTCCTGATCATTGAACATCGCTGTGGAAATGGAAGTAGGTGTAACAGGCCTGGAAGGAGCAAAGCAGTGCCTGGTCATTTCATTGTCAGAGGAGAGCCATGTCTCTCAGATCCTTCTCTTGACTGTTGTGTATAAATGTAGGCAGCCGATTAGGAAGAGCTCCGAGGTGCCCTGAGAAAAGATTACCAACAGCAAAAGGCTAAATCCTGAGTCATCAAGAAAAGGTTACCTTATGTTTTGTCTTCTCAGTTTAAAATCAAAGGGGAAGTGTGTTGTTTGGTTTTGAAATATATCCTTAAAATTAGCATTTCCGAACCCTTGGCAAGTTCTCGTTCATTTGTGGAGATTGCCCCCCACTTCAAACAATACTGATTAAGACACAAATCATTCTGTGTGCTCTGGTTTCTTCTTTCAAAGCATTTCTTAAGCCCTTTGAGGAACATATACAGGACAGTCACCTCCTCTGTGAAGCCTTCTCTGATGCCTAACAGACCCGGTAGAACTGATTACTTCTGCCTCTGGAAGGGATTAATGTGTGTGTGTGTGTGTGTGTGTGTGTGTGTGTGTGTGTGACTTTTACAGGCTATGTGTCAAGTGCCGTTCTAAACCCCTACATATATAAACTCATTTAAACCTCACAACGAACTTCTGCTGCATTAGTGTGTCCCCACATTTACATGAGAGGCAGTGGGACTTGGACACTGCTTCCTGGTTTGAGTGCGTCTCTATTTCACCACTTCTCTGTCCAAAGTGATATTGTCTGAGGACCAGCTGGTGAGCTCTCTAGGTTCGGTGCTGCCTCTTAGTTTTGTATTCCTGTGGGTTTTACCCAGTGGGTTGAGGAGAGAAAGGCTCAGTAGGTGACCAGGGCCCTGGAGCCAGTTCCTTCAGGGATTCATCATTGTTCCTGAGCGGAGGATTCAAGGCTCACTGACCCAGTCCTTTAACACATAAACAGGGGACCACGCTAGATCCTGAGTCTCCCTTTTTATATGTGTGAAATCTGGAAGATACCATGCGTCCTTTACAATCCAGGAGTAAATGTAGAAGCCCTTTGAAGAGGATAAAGTATGCGACAGATTCAAGGCATTTTAATAATTAGCACAGCTTTAAACACACATAAAAAAGCTGCATTACAACATCCAAAACTAAACTATGCTGCACAAACCAATTAATATTGCTGGTCCAGTTCATTTATGTAATGCAATTATCTTCTCCCTCTAATCTATCCATTACACTGTCATTGGAATAATCCCCATTTTAAGGCAAAAACCTGTAAACAAACTCCACTTTGCCTATTTGACGCAGTTCTAACAGTAACAAAAATTGCATCTAATCTTTCATGAGAAACTACTTTGTACCTGTCACAGTGCTGGTTGCCTCAGCTGAAAGCACAGTGATACCTCTTGGCATAATCTCAGCCAAATTACTTAACCTCTGAGAACTTCGGTTTACTTATCTATAAAATGGGGATAGCAATCATAGCTACAGGTGTGCTGCATGCAGCTGTGTCAATTGTAGAGTGCACAAAGGCACCAGATCTAAGGGAACACCATTTACATCATCAACGTGAGAGACCAACATGCTTACTGCCCAAGTTTCCCAGCAGATGCTAATAGAATTTCTTATTCTAACAAAAATAGTATATTATGACAATCTTCCGACAGATGGAAGTAAAGTATCTTGAAGAAAGGGAGGGTTTTACTGCTTCATTCATAGGCTCCAAATAGGCAAAGAGCAACCTCATGTGCCTCTAAGGTACATTATGTGGTTTGATTGAATAGATGTATAGAAAGCACACAGAACCCATAAGAAGAACACATAAGTGGTAGTAATTATAATTTCTATCACGACCTTAAAAGGAAACTTTTTAATCCTTGTTTTACAAATAAAATGAGAGTTGGAGAGATTATATAATATCTTAAATTTCAACTAGGTGGGGAGTAGCGGAGTTTGGGATCCTAATTGGAGCCTGTCTGCTTAAGCCTGAGCTGTTAACCACTGCCTTGAGCTGATTCGATGTGTGTCAGGGCGAATCCCGCCCCAGCCATCTGCCTGAGCTGCGACCACTCCCCTGGCGTCCTCATCATGAAACATCATGGGAAAGACACTGCAGCCAAGTCCATCCTTCACTGCTCCCTGGGGCTTCAGTCTAATTTGTCTTCCCTCCACAGTGTGCTAGCCTCTGTGGGTTCTTCTCCCCATAGATAGGTTAAGGCAGTTTTCTGGGGCCTCCTCCTGACTTACCTTTCCCCACACTACCCACCTGGATCCCACTTGACCTTCCAAGGGCAGGAGGTGGAAAGGGGGTTGGGAGGACTGGGAGTGGATTGCAAGCCTTCCTTCAGTCCTGGCCCTTCCTAATACCTTGTGACAGGAGAGAGAAGAGCATGGAGGGAGGAAACTCCCAGAATATCCTCTCTGAGTAGAAGGGAGCAATTGTCCCAGCCTGATTTCTGCTTTGAACCCTTACTCCTTGCAATGACTCTCTGCTCAAGCCCTCTTTCTTCCTCCCCACCCCGACTATTACAACCTCACTGTGTCCTTGACCTTCACTTCTTTTTTGACCCATAGCAAAATGCTTCCATGCTTGGGGAGGAGCCAAGGCAGGGAAAGTAATGAGAGCCTTGGGTTCTCTAGAGGCCAGGAGGGTATGGCAGCTAATGCCGGCATTAGAAGCCAGGTCCAAGGGCCATGCTGGTGAATGTAGTGCAAACACATGCACTTAAGTACTTGGACTGGCAAAGGGCAATGGGCGAAGTAGTGGAGAGATGTTTTGACGCTTTCTTTAATTTTTTCTATCTTATATTAAAAATTCAAGAGAATTTTCTATTCCCTTGCTGACTGTATCTGTTTCTCTTAATATAGACATAATTTTTCAGATTTCCAACCACAGAATAGTCAATATATCAGAAAGATAAGACAGTCCTGAGACTTTGTGTGTAGGCTGTGTTATGGTTAATTTTATGTGTCAACTTGGATAGGCTGTGGTGCTCAGCTGTTTGGTCAAACACTAGTCTAGATGTTATTATGAAGGTATTTTTTTGGTAGGATTAATATTTACAGTCAGTAAACTTTAAGTAAAGCAGATTACTCTACATAATGCCGGTGGGCTTTATCCAGTCAGTTGGAGGCCTTAAGATCAAAGACTGAAGTTTCTTGAGGAAGATTGAATTCTGCCTCCAGACTGCAACATAGAAATTCTGAGTTTCCAGACTTTGGACTCAAGACTGCAATATCAGCTCTTACCTTCTTACCTGAATCTCCAGTCTGCCATCCTACCGTGTGAATTTCAGATTTGCTAGTCCTCACAATCACGTGAGCCAGTTATTTTAAAACACGTCTGTAACTCTCTCTTTCTCATATATATATATATATATATATGTTTCTGTGTGTGTATGTGTAACATATAATGGTCTGTGTAGGCCAAACAAATATATTTATATATCTATATCTATCTCCTATTGGTTCTGTTTCTCTTGGGAACCCAGGCTAATAACACATCCTGGTACAGAGATTACTCAAGAGTATGTTCTTATTTCCCCATAGATTATACCAGTGACAACAGAAAAGCCCCATGTATTAGTCACATAACCTGGCTCTGCAGTGGCAATAAATAAGCCCTAAATCTCAATGGCTTAACACTATACAGACTTATTTGTCCCTCCTGCCACAGCCCATCACAGAGGACACAAACTCAAATGACTACTGGGTCCAGACAGGTGAAGTAAATGCCTGATGGAGGCTGTGGGGACTGTAGTGACCTAGAGAGCAAATGCCTAAATTAGGAAACTTTTGTTACCTTGTAAGAAAAGGACCTCGTGGGTCCAAATTTCCCAATCTTCCAATAGACAGAATACATTGGGATTTTAAAATATGAAATGTCTAACTTTGATATCTTGATAACACATTCCAATTAAAAAAAAAAAAAGGTCTGGGTAGTACCAACAAAATCTTTCTGCTGGTTGCAGTTGGCCCGAGGTCCTCCAGCTGGCAACTTCTGTTTGTTATTGGCTACCCAGCGATATTCATTCTTGTGTATTTTGAGCTCAGGCTCAGCTTTGATCAAAATCATAGTCCAAGAAGAGGCAATGAGGTCCTGTTTATGAAGCACGGGGAACTTCATCTGTCAGGACTATGTGGAAAACCAAGAAACTCGGATGATAAGAACAGAAAACCAGCCTGCATAGTTACTCGTAAGTACACAGACCAAGAGTGAACAGAACGGGAAATAAGCGGAAACTGCAAAAGATCACTTTATCACTTGCATAGATTGGAGCCCTCTTTGTTTAAAAGTTCTTGCCAGAGACATTTCAATTGGAGTCAGTCATCAGTAGAATATTTTCTATTTGTTTGAATGACATTATCTTAATTATCCTCAGAAAAGGGATATTGAGTTCCAGAAAGACACGTTGTAGGCCTGAAGTCCTAGGCAGGGGAAGGCGGGAGAGTGCTGTTGTGTATTGCCAGGCAACAAGAATGAATTAAGCACCATCTGCATGTTTTGTGTGGAACCAGAATCATATGTTTTTCCTCAGAAATCACCCTGGAAAATGGACTGTAGTACTTAGGTCTAGCCAGGTGACAAAAAACACTCGGAGTATTTTCAACAGAGGAAAGTCATGGTATAGAAGGAGTTACACAAGGACTGAAAGAGTCTGATAAACCAAATGAGAAGGAAGGAACCCAGAAATTAGCCACCCAGAAAGAGCAAGAAGCCACTACCACCCTTGGGTGGGAGAACTAAGGGCCGTGGTCCCCTACAAGAAGTCAGGGCCATGGGGGATGCGTCAAGCCAGAGCTAGAGCCGTGGCAGACCCACAGTTGCTGCCAGAGATGCAGCCATGGCAGTGAGGAGAAAGAAGATTCTGTTTTCTCCCTTCTTTCCACCCCCTAACCCACTCCAGTGCTTTCTATGGACTGTGGCCTGAAAGCAGCTGGAATTGAGAAATGCATCCTGAAGAGGTTTGGGAGGGGCAGGCAGGAAGGACACCCAGAGGTGCACAGGGCCAGGATCAGCACAGTCACAGCTAACACCCAGATTGCAGCCCCACCATTTCTCCCCCACAGCACATGTCCTGGGAAGATCACCAGGGGCATCCACTCACCATAGTAACCCAAGGACCCAGGCAGAGGGGAGCTCCATTGTGTCACTTCCTTCCATACTTACATCCACTGTGGGGAAAGAGTGACTGTGGGGAATCAGGCACTGTTTCTTAACTCTTCTACCTGGAAGTGACTGCCTTACTTTTCTCACCTTTTATCAGACATAGCAAGTCCCAGGGCTGTGCCTAACGCCAAAGGAGACAGGGAAATACAACCCTACAGTATTCTCAGAAGGTCAGGAGCCAGAAATAGTTGGAAAATAGAGCTAATGACTACCACAGGGACCAACTCAGAATGTAAAAATATAGACTCTACCAAGATATATTTACACTGACGGATTGTGAGCTTTCTGGAGGGCCTGAGGAGGGGCCAGAATTTGTAAAAGCCAGAGCTTTGGGTCCAGGCAAAACTGGATTCAAACCCCTGCTTCTCTTCTTAGATGTGTGATCTTGGATAAATTAATTATCATTTCTGAACATCAATTTCCTTATCAGTAAATTGCATATGTTATAGTCTTACGATCTCCTAGGGTTAAGGGATTCATTCACTCATTCAGTGAGATGATTGGGCTTAGCACATCAGCTGGGAGAGAAGCTTCAGTGAGATTAGCTATTATTACTTTGTTGACAATTTTATCCCAGTCAGTCACACAGAGTTCTGGGAGCTGGATTAAGCCCTGGGACAGCTCTTAAACACACAGTATTGTCAGAAGGAACCACCAATCCAGTCTCAGAAACTCACCCAGGCTTTGTCACCCTCTTATTCTGAAGCAGATACCACCCTTACACAATTACAGTGGGTAAGCCCTTCCAGGTCAAATCCACTGTATTTATTTAGTGCAAATCATGGGCAAGTCACTTTCCATAACATGCCCTATTTCCCTTCAACATTAAAATCTGAAGTTAGGTATTAGTTCTTTTTTCAAAAGGAAAAAAAGGAGGCTCACAGAGACTAAGCAACTCGCCAAAACTCACACAGCTAGTGAGTGAGTCATAAAGGCAGAATTTAAGTGTATGTATGCTTATCCCCATTCATTCATTTATTTATCTACTGCCCATTATCCATTAGGCATTACACTGCAATACTACAAGTATATCCCAGCCTTTATCGGTTAATATAAGATAGCGTAAAGTAGAGTAATGTAAACCTGCATTTGTCCTCCAATATTTTAGGGAGAGTGATCCTTTTAGAACATAAGTCAGGTCACATCACTGCTCTGCTAAAAACCCTACGTTGTGTCCCCATTTCACAGAATTAAATTCAAATGTTTATCATAGTGTTCAAGTCCCTACAGACATCTCACTACCTTATTAATCAAATGCTTCCTCTGTTTCTTTTCCTTATTGTGTTTTTCTTCTTCGTGCTAATCAAGCTATTTACACATTTGTTTATTGTGGTCTCCCTCCACTAGTATGTAGGCTTTAGGGGTGTAGAGACCTCATCTGTTTGCCCATTGCCCTATTGTTCATGCTTAGAATAGTGCCTGTCTGGATTTGTCTACTAGGTCTGCCATAACAAAATACCACAGACTGGGTGGCTTAAGCAACATAAATGTATTTTCTCACAATTCTGCAGGCCAGAAGTCCAAATCAGGGTTGATACCTGGGGAGGCTGCTCTTCCTGGTTTGTAAGTGGCTGCCTTCTTGCTGTGTCCTCATATGGCCTTGCCTCTGGGTGCGAGGAGAAAGAGAGAGAGAGAGAGAGAGAGCGAGAGAGAATGAGAACTCTGGTATCTCTTCCTCTTCTTATAAGGACAACAGCCCTCTTGGCTTATAGTCCTACCCTTTTGACCTCTCTTAACCTTTATTATCTCCTTATAGGCCTTATTTCCAAATACAGTCACATTGAGGGTTAGAGCTTCAGTATATGAATTTTGGGGAAACAGTTCAGTCTGTAACACTGGTGCATAGTGAGTTCTCAATTTTTGTGGAACTGAATTGCATTTCTTTTATCCTATTCCATGCTGTACTTTCTGCACTGGTTTTAAACACTTTGCTGTCTTGCAGAAACCTCTCTAAATTGACTTAGGGGTTTATTCTACTCTACAGTGAGATGGAATTATTGAAATGCTGAGGGGACTTTATTCCAGGTGTCCTTTCATTAACCACCCTAGGCTTCCTTGGCCTTAGAGGAGCAAGGCACATCTTTTCAAAGTGTATCCTGAGACAAGTTAATGTTCATCTTACTACCAGAAATGTGCATTGTCACCAGAAATGTTGAGCATGAGGGAGGTGAAAATATCATGCAATTCATCCACATAACACTTAGTAGAAGGGATATTTTACAGGCTTTGTATTGAGTGAAAAAGAATGTGCATTCGGGAGAGGGTGTATATCCATGGGTAGAAGCTGTAGAATACATAAGTTGAAAGTGCATAGTGTGAAATCACTCTTTTGTAGTTGTGAGATAGTGGAAAATGGATACTGGTCTCTATCCCCAGTTGCTGGCACAGAGCTCCTGAAACCCTTGGAATTTCCTAAGTGATAAGAGCACAAGGAGAATCTTTTGTTCTAATACTTGGTCTTTGACCCCAGCTCCTGATACAAGGTTCCTGAAAACCTTGTAATTTCCTGGATATAACAGAGTGTCTTTTGTTCTGACAAGGAGGCTCTGGGTGGGCTCCTGGATGAGGGCTGGTCACCAGAAAGACCAAACCATGATTAGAGGCTGGGAATTTCAGCCCTGCCCCACCCCCCATTCTCTTGAGAAGGGAGAAGGGCTGAAAATGGAGTTAATGATTGATCATGCCTATGTGATGAGGTCTCCATAAAAATCCCAATAATATGGGGTTTGGACAGCTTCTGGGTTGGTGAACACATGGAGATTCGGGCAGAGTAGTGTGCTCAGAGGGCATGAAACCTCCAGGACCTTCCCCACATACCTTGCTCTGTGCATCTCTTCCATCTGGATGCTTATGTATATCCTTTTATAATAAACCAGCAAACAGAAGTATACTCTTTTCTTGAGTTCTGTGAGCTGCTCTAGCAAATTAATCAAACCTAAGGAGGGGGTCATGAGAACCTCAGATTTATAGTTGATCAGTCAGAAGCACAAATGACAACCTGAAGAGAACAACCTTGTGGGCCTGAGCCCTTAACCTTGAGGGATCTGATGCTATCTCCATGTAGATGTTGTCAGAATTGAATTGAGTTAAATTGTAGAACACCTTGCCTGTGTCAGAGAATTGTTAATGTTGGGGAAAAGCCACCCCCCCGCCCCCTCCCCCCCACACACTGGAATTTGGTTTAGAATCCTTTTAGAAAGTTAAAAAGTCCAATATTGGTAATTTCATATGGTTCAATCTAATATGTATGGTTGGGCATATGTGTAGGGGGCATAAGTGTAAATGTGTGGATTTCTGTTCACCTGTGTCTGTGTGTGTGGGGGGGTGATATAGGTTGAGTGGATGCGATGTATACTTGTGTGTGTGCACATGGATGGCTGGATATAGGAATCAAGGAAGGCTCCCTGGAGGAGTTGACTTTGAAGCTTATAGTGAAAGGACAAATAAGGGCTAGTCAGGTGCACTGACAAAAAAGGGTGGAACAAATGCTCCCACCAAAGAGAACTGTGTGCAAAGGTCAGGGATAGACATATATGAACATCATCATGTCTAGATCATAAGGGGTAGGGAGCTGGGAGAGCGAGAGGAGTGGCCTCAGAGGAGAAGGAGGGACAGAAGGTCCTGTGAGCCATGGCAAGGAGAGAACACCAAGAACCATTCACATATTGAGCAAGAAGTCTACCAAGGTGGCACGAAATAAAAGACTACAAAATGGGAACAGGAAGAGGTTGTGAAATTGTATTACGTTGCAAAAAAAGGTTTTCCCTGGGCTAATAATGGTCGCCTTCATCTTTCCTTGGTACTAGAACCCTTGATCTAAAGCAGGAGAGGGTCTAAGTGGAGAGAGAAGCAGGGACCAGTAGACTGCTGTTGAATCTGATGATCCACAGAGGGTTCTTTTAAGCTGTTGAGGCACAGAATCCCTATTGGAGGGGTCTACAGAATTCCCACATAGAGGCCTGGGGGTTCTGTGCTCATGGCACCTCCTCCCCACTGACCCACTGTGTGAGGTCGAAGCCCAGAGGGAGTAGAATGAGAGCTTCCGGTTCTGTTTCTGATCATTGCTCTTGATGTGTTCCTTGTTAATAGCAGAAAAAGCCATTTGAACAGAGTCCCAGCAGTTGGAGCACATCAAACTTATCAGGAGGCAGAATGAGAGCAGGGAAGGGAGAGGAAGGTGGGCAGGGATTGGGGGGTGTGGAGATGAGGAAGGAGAAGGAAGGAAGAAACAGCAAGGATAAGCGAGATAAGCCAAGGGTCAGAGATAGAGGGAGAGCAGAAAGGAGAGAAGGACTCCGGGAGAGAAATTAAACACTCACTGTATGATAAGAGAATAGCTTGAGACCTGGGTGGAGCATCTATCTGAAGGTAATAACGTTGCTTGAGTTTGTGTGCACATATCTGTCAGGACATTCTCTGAGAACTAGACCCCAGTTTGAAGGGCGTCGAATATTCCTCCATCACCTTGCTCATTTTCCTTTCTATCCGGAGTTAGAGCTCTAGGACATCCCCATCTGAAAGCAGCCCGATTTCACAGCCCCTGGGCCTGCAATGTGGCTGCTCTGACATTGTTTTCATGGGTTTTCCATCTGCACCAACCATTGCAAATCCAATTCATAGTTGGCACAAAGTACATCAGTTTCAAGAAATATCTTGTCATCATCCAAGTCAAAACGCCACATTGAAAATGCTCAGTGCCAGCTACAAATTGTCAGAAGGGCTTGAAGAAAGAGGAAAAGACTTTTGCTCTAGACAGGAGGGGAAAAACACCTTTGAATGCCATATAGTGGCTCTGTGTTATCTACATCGTTCAAATGAAACTGGAAAAAAGATTTTTGAGAGCTTGGCTAATCTGCTGTTAACATTGTCTCACCCCTCCCCCCCACCTTCCTCTGTTCTGGAAGCTTCTAACAGCAAGGAGCACTTCAGAGTGTGAGCAAGTCCATTTCTTCTGAGTATCTGAAAAAGCGAACCCCATTTGCCTGCAATTACGCGGGCTGCTCCAGCAGCTCTACTAGGTTCTGAGGCGACAAGATGCTCTCTCTACAGCCCTGGAGATTTCAGTTATCACTTCTTTACTGGGGTTGCTTTCAACCCCACAGCTCTCTGCCTTACCACTCACCACAGCCCTAGAAGTGGGAACTAGATGTGGTCAGCACACGATCTCTTAACCCATACTTATGCTTCCTACTGGACTGCCTTAAATTTCATTTATGAAATTCTTTAAAGCATTATGTACATGGTTATCTGGAAGAGAGTCTGCATTAGCAAATTACCAAATAAAAATTTGTCTTGTTTCCTCTGGTGTAGAGGAGCACAACAGGAAGAGGGACTGGAATGTTTTGAGAAGAAATGAGATGATAGGAAAAAAGCAAGAGAGACTAAGGACAGCTCTTTGGATGGTTACCTCCATTCCTTTATACAGCCACTATCCTTGCCTTTGAAGTCCTCCCCGCTTGATTACTTAGGGAACTCATTCAAGCTCTGGAATGTTCAAGACTATATTCCCAGAAAGCCCAGACTGTGCTTGGCACTTGGTGGGTACTCAGCAAATGTCTGCTGAAAGAATGAATGCAGGAAGCAAACATTCCTCATTTGTGTTACTTTTGCCAACTTCCCATCTTACCCCATAAGGTTAGGTTGAACGCTTCCTTTTGACTCTCAGTGGTCCTCTACTGTATCTCTCACCCTCCATCATTGTAATGAAAGAATCTCTTATTATGTGAGCTCCTTAAATGTAGAAATTTTGTCTTGTTTACCTTTTCATTCCAAGTACGCAACACAGTGTTGGCATCTGGTAGATACTCAATACATGTTGGGTAAATTGTGAATAAATGAAGGACATTTGAGTTGAGCAAACTGGTGGTCACATGAAGATACTGAATCTGAGTGATGAGGGATTAGATCAGTCAAAGAAACTGCAAGGCCCCCCAAATTTAAGTGACAAAACCCTACGAACAGCTTCAGGGCTATCAGTCAAGGTTTCAGATATGGACTATATTCATATTTAGTATAACCAAAGAGCTGGAAATGGGATGCAGAGTGATCACCAAGCAAGCCTTGGCAGTACCAGTGAGTGCTTCTAGGGGCTCCTAACATTTTCAGACACCAGAACACTGGAGCCACCAGGCTCTAAGCATAGAGAGTTGGGGGTTTCATAATGGCAATTAAAGCAGATAGCCTTCTTAGGTGATGTGATTGAGGGACACCAAAGTCCTCCTCTGTCCAAAAATCCTTCCCCACTCGACACTTGGAGGAGGAAAATGTCCGCAGAGCCCCTCTCACGTGGGAGCAAGAGATTCACATTTTGGTCCTTTTAGCACCTCTCATCATGACCATTGACTTTATTGGTTAGGTATCCAGAAGCCAGTAGGGTTCTGAGGGAATGGGGTAGACATTTTCGGTGAAGGGTAGGACCAAATCCTTAGAACTCAGCGTTCATTCCATTAACTCAGTAACTGACTCATTTAAAAATCTCACTGAGTGTCATCTGAGTGCCAGACACTGTGCTAAGTGCTTGGAATACAGCTGTAATCAAAACAAACATGGTCCTGTCCTCTTGGATTATAGGCAAGAAACTTGGGGTGGAAATTTGCAAATTCTAGCAGGCATAACTCATCTAGAGAGTTTGTTAAAGTAATGATACCAAACCTCATGCCCCCACTCCAAAATTTTTTTCTGATCAAGTAAATCTGGGCTGGTCCCAGGCATCTGCATTTCTAACCAGCTTTCTAGCTGATCCTGATTAAGTGGTCCAGGACCACATGCTTAAAAATACTGACACAGAGGGGAGGATTAGCTGTAAAATGGAAGTGGGGGAAAGAGGAAAGCAAAGGAAAATGCAGCCCAAAGACGAATCTAGAAATGAGGTTTTGACTGAGTTTTTCTGCAGTGATTCATTCCAACCCCCTCATTATATAGATGTGAGGTCTGAAAATGGGGTGTGATTTTCCCAGTCACAAAGAACATGGAGATGGATGAGGAGCAGACCTCTAGCCTTCCAGCTCTTTCCACTTTATTTCTTCTCCCCCCCCCCCTTCACCTGCTTCTTAAGTGTGCCCACTTAAGGGCAGCTGTTAAGGGGCATGCCATGATGTGAGGACAGACCACACAAACTTCTATGGAGCTTAAAAGGGACATAGGACTAGGCATAAATGGTTTCACCAAAGGCTACTTTGAGAATAATAATAAGAAATATACGGTCTCTCAAAACTTCACCGTCAGCAAAATATTCTCAGACCTCACTATCTCACTTGATTCCCACAACTCCCATCCATGAAGTATCGCCTTAATGATAAGGAGGTTGCTCAAGGTCACATGGTGGGTAAGTGGTAAAGCTGGGTCTCAAACCTTGGTCTTCTCACTCCAAGTCCAGTGCTTGCCTTCGAGATATAGAAGACAGCAAGTCAGGATCTTAAAGAAGAGGGGTCATTGGCAGCCTACATACCAGTCATCAGCACACCAGGCCACCAGCAAGTCATCACCAGGCCAAACTGTGGGATGTAGCGTCACAGGTGTCCACTGTACATAAGGGGCATAAGAGAGCAGTGAAAACACTTCCGAAAGATTCTTCTCGGGTGTGGAATTTTGCCTGGATCAGGCTCTCCATTTGACTTGCATTCAAACACTGAATAATAAAATATTAAAATTTGAAAATATCGGAGACCATCCTCCTAGCATGTTGAGTGCCTGTTGAGACTAGATTGTTAAAAAAAAAAAAAAAGAAGAATCTTTTTTTTTTTTTTTTTTTTTTTTTTGCTGTATGCGGGCCTCTCACTGCTGTGGCCTCTCCCGTTGTGGAGCACAGGCTCCGGACACGCAGGCTCCGCGGCCATGGCTCGCGGGCCCAGCCGCTCCGCGGCATGTGGGATCTTCCGGGATCGGGGCACGAACCCGTGTCCCCTGCATCGGCAGGCGGACTCTCAACCACTGCGCCACCAGGGAAGCCCAAAAAGAAGAATCTTTGAGGTTAGTAAAATCTCTCGTGTTTTCCAAAAACATATTTTCTCCCCCTCTTCCTGTTTTCTTCTCTCCTCCTCCCAATCTCTCTCCCTCTCTCTCCCTCCCTCTCTTTCTCCTCTCCCAGAGGATAAAACTTCATAGAAGTGACCAGGAAAACCACTGGACCCATTCCTATCAAAAACAAAAAATCGGGGCTTCCCTGATGGCGCAGTGGTTGAGAGTCCACCTGCCGATGCAGGAGACGCGGGTTCATGCCCCGGCCCGGGAGGATCCCACATGCCGCGGAGCGGCTGGGCCCATGAGCAATGGCTGCTGAGCCTGCACGTCTGGAGCCTGTGCTCCGCGGCGGGAGAGGCCACAGCAGTGAGAGGCCTGCGTACCGCAAAAAACAAAACAAAACACAAAAAATCAAATTCTGATTTCTCCACTGGGTCTAAAAAGATGTCAGGAGAGATCTCACATCTGCCTTGTTAAATCCTGTCATAATATATCTATGTTGCTTTCCCGAACCACCTACCTACTAACAGTATCAATACAGGAAATAAGCTTACTGTGGCTTTATTCTTGGGTTTCTGTCCTTAATAGATTTCTTTACTTTGGATACATAATCCTTCTGCTTAATCGTCAGCATGTACATTTCTTTTGGGGCCATAATCAGCTTTCCTAAACTGTCATTTCTAAGGCACACATTACTTTTTTGGAACATCAGAGTGAAATTTGCTCATCGCAGATCTGGCCTCTCTCCTAGAGCTGTTTTCTCAAAGGCTATCAGTAGGGTTTGATATCCGTCTATGTGGTCTCCCAGCCCTGTGGCCTCTAATCTGTGGACCTGAAGATTAGTCTCATTTTAGCTCACTCAGCATTCTGCAAACATCTTTTCTGCCTCTTTGGATTTCAATTTCCAATTAAATAATTTTTTCAAATCATATCCATTTCAAAAACAAGATTCTTAATGGCAGAGATAGAATAAAATGATTGTCAATCCCCGGATGCTCCAAAGGCAATTCTGGAAAAAGCAAGTTCCAAAGCCTATTTTTCTTTTTTTTCTCTAGATCTAATTTTTCACCTCAAGAGTAAGGTGGTTCACTTGTACGATCTAAGATATTTCTCCAGACCTCTCTCCTCCTCTCAGTCTGTTCTGGTGGTGTCTTAATCTCTTTCAAGTGCAGTTTTCTTTTAATGGTTTTCCATGACTTTTTATACAAATTTTTTGGAATTTTTTGGTGATAACTACAGAAGACTCTCCATGCTTTAGTCTAGGGATCAGCAAACTATGGCCACAGGCCACATCCAGCCTACTACCTGTTTTCAGATGCCCTGTCAAGTAAGAATGGTTTTTCCATTTTTAAATGACTGAAAAAAAAATTAAAAAGAAGACTATTTTGTAACACCTGAAAATTATAGAAATTCAAATTTCAGTTTTCAGAAATAGCTTTATTGGAACATAGCCATTCTTATTCATCCAAGTATTGTCAATGTCTGATTTCATGTTGTAACCCCCAAATTGAGTGGGTGCAATAGATACTGTGTGGCTCTCAAAGCCTAAAATATTGACTATCTGGCCCTTTACAGAAAGGGTTTGTCAGTTCCTTTTCTAGTGAGTTCCAGATAGCTTATCAATTTGTCATTTTATTCTTAGTTAATTTTTTTGGTCAATAAAAATATATTGAATGCTATTATCTGTTTTAGTGCTGCCCAGTGATGATCATTTTAATCAAGAATGCAGGGGGAGGGAGGTAAGAATGTATTTTTTCAAACCTCATGATAGATTGAAATATTTCAAGCATTTAGTCTAGCTACTCTTTATCTCTGCAGGAAGGATGGGAGGATGGCAAGGCCTTTCTGTAAGAGGAGATCTCCTTTCCACCTCTCTTACCATCTCTTGCTCTCTGTTTCTATGGCTCTAACTTACTTTAAACCATTGCCATCTCTTACTGAGACCATACAGTAGCTTCCCAATTAGTTTCACGCATCAGCTTTGGTCTCTGCATTTCATTTGCATGCTGATGCCAGAATAATCTATCTAAAACACAAATCTTACTGTGACAGCCTCTTGCTTGGAAACATTCAAGGTGTGCTAGTTGGCCTGAGAATCTGGGCCCAGCTTTTTAGTGGGACACACGGGTTCCACACTTTGTCCCTGTGTCCTTCCGCAATCTCATTTCCTCCCTCCCATGCTCCCTCCCTCTCTTCTTCCTCTTTATTTATTTAGCATTGGACTGTTTGCAGCCCTATCACAGCTATTTCTACTACAGGAAGAGAAAAAGTTTTCTCCTTGCCTTATCTGACATGATAAACTCTCAGAATTATACTTTTTTTAAAAATTGGAGTATAGTTGCTTTACAACGTTGTGATAGTTTCTGCTGTACAACGAAGTGAATCAGCTGAATGTATACATATATCCCCTCCCTCATGGACCTCCCTCCAACTCCCCTGCCCATCCCACCCGTCTAGGTCATCACAGAGCACTGAGCTGAGCTCCCTGTGCTATACAGCAGGTTCCCACTAGCTATCTATTTTACACATGGTTGTGTATATGTGTCAATCATAATCTCCCAATTCATCCCACCCTCTCCTTCCCCCACTGTGTCCACATGTCCTTTCTCTACGTCTGCATCTCTATTCCTGCCCTGCAAATAAGTTTGTCTGTACCATTTTTCTAAATTCCACATATATGTGTTAACATACAATATTTGTTTTTCTCTATCTGACTTACTTCGCTCTGTATGACAGACCCTAGATCCATCCACATCTCTACAAATGATCCAATTCCGTTTCTTTTTATGGCTGAGTAATATTCCATTGTATATATGTACCACATCTCCTCTATCCATTCATCTGTTGATGGACATTTAGGTTGTTTCCATGTCCTGGCTATTGTAAATAGTGCTGCAATGAACATTGGGGTATATATGTCTTTTTGAACTATGGTTTTCTCAGGGTATATGCCCAGTAGTGGGATTGCTGTGTCCTATGGTAGTTCTATTTTTAGTTTTTTAATGAATGTCCATACTGTTCTCCATAGTGACTGTATCAATTTACATTCCCACCAACAGTGCAAGAGGGTTCCCTTTTCTCCACACCCTCTCCAGCATTTATTGTTTATAGATTTGTTTGACGATGACCATTCTGACTGGTATGAGGTGATACCTCATTGTAGTTTTGATTTGCATTTCTCTAATAATTAGTGATGTTGAGCAGCTTTTCATGTGCCTCTTGGCCATGTGTATGTCTTCTTTGGGGAAATGTCTTTAGGTCTTCTGCCCATTTTTGGATTGGGTCGTTTGTTTTTTTGATATTGAGCTGCATGAGCTGTTTCTATATTTTGGAGATTAATCCTTTGTCAGTTGCTTCATTTGCAAATATCTTCTCCCATTCTGGGGGTTGTCTGTTTGTCTTGTTTATGGTTTCCTTTGCTGTGTAAAAGCTTTGAAGTTTAATTAGGTCTCATTTGTTTATTTTTGTTTTTATTTTCATTACTCTAGGAGGTGGGTCAGAAAAGATCTTGCTGTGATTTTCGTCAAAGAGTGTTTTTCCTATGTTTCCCTCTAAGAGTTTTATAGTGTCTGGTCTTACAATTCTGAATAATTATCGTAGTAAAAATAATAATAGTTAGCATTTACTTACTACACCTTCTTGACCTAACAGTCCACCCTGAAAAATACCTGGCATATATTAGATTGTCAATATCTCAAAATGAAACAAAACAATCTTAAGAGACAGATATTCTTCCCATTTTATAGATGAGAAATGTGAGGTTCAGAGAAGTTATATAGCTTGCTCAAATCCACAGTATGCAAATTCAGGTTTCTCTGACTTTGAAACCCAAGATCTTGCCACAAAGCCCTACCTTCTTCACCAGAGAATACATCCTCTTGTGTGCTGAGGTACTGGCCAATGTTTAACTATGGCTGTCTCTTTTGGGGTGTGGACTGGGTGTGGGAGACTCTGATTTGCAGTTTTTTCCCAATTTCAGTGGAGTAAATACTGCAGTGGTGAATTTCAAACTACCAATGTGATATCACTGATAGAGAAGTTGGGAAGAGATATGTGGTAGTGCACCATTCTATAGAATCCCTATCATAGCAATGCAATACATGCAAACAAACTCAAGAGCACAGATAGTAATAAAAGATGCTAAAATAATTAGGAAATGATGAGTTTGGAATATTTATTAACCTTTTTCTAATATAGTGTATGAAGTTTTAAGTTTATATAATTTAAAATGGCTGTCTTTAACAGTTGGTTCACAAAATTCCTGAACATATAACAGTTGGCTCTCCTGAGCTGGTACAAGTCATTTCCGGTTTCTATGGGAGGTAGGATTGCAGATGCGTAAAAAGACTTCTGCTATTACAGATACAAAATGAAATGTGAACATCCTGTGACAAGTTTGGGGACTGGGAACAAAAGAATAAGACTGAGTTAAATTTTCAATAGCGTCTTCCCATACAAAGTAAGTTTAGGGTCAGTTCAACAGTGGGGTCAAAAAAAAAAAAACAACAGTGGGATCATATGGCATCTTAAGAAAGCTTTTTTAAAAAAGTCTAATCTTTTTTTTTTGTTTTTTTGAGATATAATTGACATATAGAACTGTATAAGTTTAAGATGTATCGCATAATGATTTGACTTACACGTATTGTAAAATGATTGCCACGGTAAGTTTAGTTAACATCCATTGTCTCATATTGGTATTAAAAAGAGAGAGAGAGAGAATTTAGTTTTTCTTGTAATGAGAACTCTTAGGATCTGCTCTCTGAACAACTTGCAGATATACCACACGGTGGTGTTGACTTTAGTCATCATGTTATATTTTATATCCCTAGTACTTATTTATCCTATAATGGGAAGTTTGTACATTTTGACCACCTTTATCCAATTCCCCTTCCCCGTCTAGATCTTAACACAATGTTAAGTAAGTCACTAGACTTCCCATTGCCTTCATTCCATCTCTTGGGAACTCAGGAAAAGTGATTCTGATCTGGACCTTGAAGGAAAAAGAGACTGTCCTTTCCAGCAGGAAAGGAGCTGGTCAGACATTGGAGGGGTTTAATTAGTGAAAATTATTGAGTAACTGTGCATTACATAAACAGATGGTGCCAATGCATTTCCTGTCTTAACATTTTCAAAACTAAGAGAGAATTCAATTCTTTTAGCCTAGACCCTTTTTTTTTCCCATTGGATATCCATGTAGAGTTCTAAGAAGTGGAAGTTTCCATCTCTTAAACCACATTACCAAAGCTTCTTATCTTTAAACTCTTTCCAAATCTACCATATTATAACAGTGCCTATTGAAACCAGGTACTAACAATGAAATGAAAAGTCATTTACAGAAGTATATTGTAATGATTTTGCTTTAGTTGTAATCTTCACTTATATATTATTCGTTTATTTTTTCCCCATTTAGATATGGAACCACTCAAGTTTGGTTCTCAGTTTGGGAGAATTGGCAAAACTCTGTGATGCTAATGCTATCAGCACAGCACTAATAATAGATTTGCTCACATGGTGAGGTTGTTTTTTTTTTCTTTTCTTTTTTTTTAATTCGGAGATACAGGACAGCAGAAGACACTACTCTGTGCAATATAATATATGTGACCTTCATCCAGTGAAACAAAACTTATTACACACTTATTTGCCCTGTATCAAGTCAAATTTCAAATGAAAAAAGCTTAAACTTAGTAGTTTTCAAAAATGCAAATAAATGCAAATAAATTCGTAAACGTCAGAACTTCTCTGTGCAAAAGAAGTATTGTACCAAAGGAGGAAGAGCAAATAGTAAGGCCATTTGTGAAACCGGCTTATCAACTTGCATCAAGAATCTAAAACCACACAGATGTTTTTCCCAGGGTTATTTATATTAGCACACAATGAAAACAACCAACATATACAACAATAGGAGTATGTGTAATTAGATTGTTTTATATGTTTATACATTTTTACATATTTTATATAAAATGGAATGTCATGCAGCTTTTAAAATGTTATTTTAACAGAACTTTTAAAATACGGATAAATATTGATACTTTCCATTTAAGGGAAATGAGCATTCAAAATTGTATGTGCTGCATAAACTGAATTATGTTAAGTCAAGTCTGAAAGGAAATAAGCCCAAATATGAATAGGACTTATCTCTGGATGATGGAATTATAAATGACTTTTCTTTCTTCTTTTTTCCTTTTCTATTTTTCCACAAGAATTCTATTATGGACATGTATTACTTTTATAATACAAACATACATAGTGCAGCCCCTGTCCCTGGCCCTCTAGAATCCCTAAGACAATCAGTATACTAGAAATAGAACAAATATCCCACCAATCCATACATTAACAAAAGAAATAGTAAAATAAATCATGTCACCGTTCAAGTGAGCCCAGGTGCAGAGCTGGCTCAGAGACCTGGATCGGATGAAGTGGCAGGAAGAGGGGGGGGTGCAGACTAGAATGAATAGTTTTGGGCTGAGAGATGTCTGCTGAAGGAGGAGGTGGTCGGATGATAGGACCCCAGCCAAAGGGTGAGAGAGGGCAAGTCACATCCTGCAGGAAAATTAGTACATTCAAGGAACTGAAACTTATCCTGATTAGTTCAAAGAAAGGGGGAAGAAAGGATTGCCCTGGGGTCGGGGTGGGAGGAAGTCAGGCCTAATGGGAAACGGAGCTTGAGGAGTGGAGGGTCCTTCAGATGGTGCCACTTCTATGCTGTTTGTGACTCTCTGGGGTGTGATGGTCTGTCATCTCTGTTTTTCTCCACGCACCCCTCTTCTCCCCTTTACAGATAACTACATTTCTCTGCACATATATGGTTTCTGCTCCTTCATAATTTCAGCTTGCTTTTGCCTATAGTTTGCTCTGGTCCTATGTGGTTTTTCAGCTCAGATTCTCTAGATCAGACTCACTTTCTGTGTTTGAGATTCGTGGGAGAGAAACCTGACAGGTCCAGCTTAGTTCCGGTGTCAAATCTTAGTCTGATCACCTGTGGCTTGGGGTGAGGGTAAGAAGGGGCAAATGTGAGCGCCTAGGACCAACTCCTCAACAAAGAAAGTGGGTGGGGGGCCACTAGGAACTCACCAAAACATTTCTGGACTGAGGTAAGAGGACGCTAGGGGAGACTGATTCATAACGATGAGCCTTAGGGAAATCCTGTGACTCTCGTGTCGGCTACTGACTACTGATGGCAAAGCAAGGCTGACAAACCACACCTAAGGTGACAATGCTCTCTCTGTAAATTGCAATGTCTACTTCCTTTTACACTTCAAAATGCATGCAGATGACATTCACAAGCCGGCCACCTACCTATGGCTTATAGTTTACCAACAATTCCTAGTCTTTCAAAGTAAAAACGTAACCTCTCTCTCATCACACACAGTTCTCTTCCTCAGGAGTGACATTATTTTAGTGAAATAACATTGAATCAGTATTAATTCATTTTTCCCAAATATTAATTTTGAAGTTTCAAACCTATAGAAAAGTTGCAAGAAAATTACAATGAACACCCATTTTATTTTATTTAGATTCACAAATTGCTGACATTTTGCTACAGCTGATTTATCTTGCTCCTCTCTTTTCTCTGAACCATGTAAGAGGAAGACGCACATATAAATGACTCTTAAACCCTAAACCTTTCAGCATAAATGTCCTGAGGAAAAGGACTTTCTTCTACACAATCACAATACACATTTGCCTGCATGGAGTCTTCAAGTTAGATTAGCCACCTTCATTCCTTGTGGTCAAGATTCCAATTTGCTTCAAAGATTTGTGCTTAAAATGCATTTCCACACGCACTCCAAATGAGGAAAATCTTTAAAGTCTCTGAAAAGTGAAGTTATTTTTCCTTCTATTTCCCCATGGTCTGTAGGGAGACTTCGGTGAGTGACTCAAGTCTGTAGACTAGGGCAGGTGAACTGCCTCATAGGGGGCAAATGTCATTCCAAGGTGCATATGTCATTTTGGTTAAAATTGGATTTCGCTCCAGGATATTATGTTTTCCTTGGGAAGATCAATGTGTTAACCTCACTTCATTGAGAGGCCAGAGAATGCCAGATTATGTGACAGGATTAAATGGATTCTTTGCGTGCTTTGGGCTCATTGCTAGGTTTGGTGTAGGGAGATTTTCCTCCCTTCTCCATGCATTATGACTGCAAGAGGGGCAGCTATTTCCTTTGGGCTCAGGTACATCACGAGAACCTCAGACCCAGGTTCCCAATGCCTCAGATAGAAGAACCACGGGAGTACTACCAATTTCAACAACTTTATCTTAGGGATGAGGGTTGTATAACAAATTCAGCTGATTTCACGGCTGAGAGTCAAATCGGTGAAGGCTTGTTCTGGATCCAAAGCTTCACATGAAGGGCAGAGCTGGATCTAGGAACTGGACTCCTGATTCCTAGGAAGGCACTTTTAAACAGAATTCTGCCTTTCCAACAAACCTAGCTTTGCATATTTTCTAATTTGCTGCAAAGGTGAGCAGTTGTAAATCCATGTGTAGCCACTGTTTTCCATGGCACAACGGCTGGAAATTTCAAAGGGTCCCAATAGACAGGCAGTAGTTTCTGACATTATCCTAAACAATAATATATATGGGACCTTGCTTCTTCCTAATCCTCCCTTTCTGGTCTAGGAGTCTCTTGGATTGTCTTTGGTGAACTCACAGAGGGCCTTGACTCTCCTCCGAAATATGTGAGCATTTCCGACTCTTCTGTCATCTTACCTTACGTCTCTTTGATTTTTTGTGCCTGGAAGTAGCTGCATCTTAAGACCATATCCTTAGTTGAGTCCACCCTCTAGTTCTTCCTCCAGCCTTACATTGTATGGCCATGACCTTGTGTGGAGGAGAAGGAAATACTCTCCTCTCACTGTTGGTCAATTCTGACTTGGAGCAGAATTGCCTTGGTCTCAGCATCTGACAGCCTCGACTTTTAAGAAAATTTTTATTTAATGGGCTCCCTCCACTGAACACAATCCTGCTTCTGGGACTTTGTCACACATCCTTTCAGGGGCTGAGCCAGAAGATAATCCTCTGTGAAATAAGAATTATTCCACCCACGTTTTCAGAACAGGACACTAATGCTTAGAGATGGTAAGGGTCCTGCAACTTTTAAATGGAAGAATCAGAGTTTGATTCCATGTGCATCTGTCTTCATTGCCCATGGCCTACCCATTAATACACACTGGTTTTCTTACTCACCCTGGCATTCAAGTTGGAGAGAAGAGGATGTTTGATGACATGGGGTCTTCAGTATCTATGAAATCACAGCCCAGGCTCTTCAAGGAAAGGAAAGGCAAGGAAGCATATACTCATTTGCACAACCTGCTCCATAGCCTTCCGGACCTTTGAACTAAGTCTTTCTGAAAGCTTCTATTAGCCACTCAGTCATGGAAAGTTTGCAAGGCTGGACCTCTAGAGAATTTCCCACTTCTCTCTAGAAATAAGAAGCCTGGGGAAAGTTCTCCTTCTCCCCTCAACATCCTATGAAAAGAATAACTAGAGTCTTCTTTGACACGAAGAGAGACCAATACAGCCCATAACCACCAACCCATTAATCTCTCTAAGAAGAACTGATGACAGTCATGATGATGATGGTGATGACAGTGATGACGAGGAGGAGGAGGAACACGTCCAATGGACCAGGCGATATGCCAGGCATCGCCATTATGGATTTCTAAAGCGTGTGATGACCTTAAGAAAGAAATACAATTGCTCTCATTTCAAATGTGAGAAAACTGAGTCTCTGAGGGGTTCACACTACAAAGCAAGTAAGAGTCAGTACTTGGGTTATTTTAGGAGAGGGGTCATTCCCTTCTCCCTACCACACTTTCTCCCATAACTATTTGCTACACTAATGCTCAATTCCTTTGGACTCGACTGTGTCATGACAATGGAAGCTCATGTCATATTTCACATGTGGGGATATTTCTAATAGCCATTCTGGCAGTTGCAGAGTTGCAGGGTGCTGTCAGAGGATTCAATTATTTATGACCCAACCCAACGGGAGGCAAGGATTCTCACTCTCACTGCCTCATAGGGGGCAAATGTCATTCCAAGGTGCATATGTCATTTTGGTTAAAATCACGCCTCTCACTCTAGGAGGAGACACATCTCATTTGCGCCCCTTGCTCCAGGGAATGTGAGAATTGCGACTGCAGTGATTCAATCACAATTGTTCAATAACCTTACACAGGAGGAAAATGTCAGTCAAACGTGTCTCTTCACATTACATGCCTATCCTCGTTCCCTCAGCCCAGTTCATCCATCTTCCGTTCTCCAGGGGTATTAAGGGGATAGGCATCTGGGGGTGGCGGGCTGTTGGGCTGACTGATGTGGGGCTTGCGTGCAAAAAGCAACCAAGGCTTTTGAGTGCAATTATTGAAGTCCACCTGCTTCACTGATGAAGGATCTGAATGAAAGCTGCCTTTAAAGGGTTCTGAAAAGGGAGGGATAACAAGAGATCAAAGCTGGTCCGAAAAAGAGAGAACACTTTATTTATATCTTCCACACTAATTCAAAACAATCTGATGAGCAGAGTTTTGCCCATGCACGCACTTTCCACAAAAACAAATGCCTCTCGGGTTGCTTTTATTCTAATATAATATCAGTGCCCAAGGCGAGAAACATTCTGTACTTCACTCAGCAGAGCCTGTCCAAATTTACAATTAAATGGGACTGACACAGCTGATCATACTGGAGCTTGTTTCCTTTTCAGCTGGGGCCTTTCTTTTGGAAGCTTGGTTATTATGCTGGCTGTGTTCCAAACTGATGGAGCTCACTGTACCATTTTCCTTGCAGGCACTGGGACACTGTGTGCAGTTAAAGTAGTGGGTCTCCAGCCAGGGAGATTTTGTCCCCTGGGGGACACTTGGCAATGTTTGGAGACATTTTTGATTGTCACCGCTGGGGGGTGGGGGTAGGGGGTGGGGGGTTGTTACTGGTATCTAGTGGGTAGAGGTCAGAGATGCTGTTAAACATCCTACAATGCATAGGATAGCTCTCCCTCCCCTGGCCCCGAATGTCAATAATGCTGAGATTGAGAAACCTTGAGTTAGAGGACAGCTGGTTGGTAGGGCCCTCCAGGGTCGGGGAGATTGGAGAGGCCCTCATCCATGAAGTTGTAGGACGTGAAATCATCAGTGGAGTTTACTGGTCAAAATTCCCTCTGAGAAGGAGGTGCAATAAGCCCAAGAGGGAAACCAGAATGTCACACAGAAAACAAAGGGCTATAAGTAGATATTTGATTTAAGATGATGGAGCCACATTGGTAGCACCATGGAGATGCATGAAGGAGAGGAGGTTGAGTAGGTTTGGAGCAATGTCTGCCAGTAAGTCTTGTTGTCTGTCTCTCAAAGTTATTGTTCCCTGCAACGTGGAGTGAAGACATGGTGTCTTTTGGAGGGCTAGTAATGGGGCAGATGCTTTTGGAATATTTTTATTATTTTTTTTTCCTAATATATCAGAATGTCTTGAATAGGGGTCTCAAAGAGGTGACCTACCAGTGAATTAACCATGCTGCAGGTTAATCTTTCATTCTGTCAACATGATAGATAGAAAGAAAGAAAGAAAGAAAGAAAAGAAGGAAAGAAGAAAGAAAGAAAAGAAGGAAAGAAGAAAGAAAGAAAGAAAAAGAGGGAGGGAGGGAAAGGAGGGAGGGGAGGGAGTAGAGGGGAGGGAGTGGAAGGAAGAAAGGAAGAAGGAAAAAAGGAAGGAAAGAAAGAAAGAAAAAAAAGAAAGAGAGAAAGAAAAAGAGAAAGAAAGAAAGAAAGGGGAAAATAAAGAGAGAAAGGAGGGAGGTAGGGAAGGAGTGAGGGGGAGAAGAAGAGGAGAGAGGAGAGAAGAGAGGGAGGTTGTCTGAAAGTTGACAGGTCACACAGTTTTGGTTCCCCAAACCCCAGCCCTCTCTGTCTCTATTATTATAACTGGCCTCAGTCACGCATTTATGTGACTAGCCAGACTCTGTAAGCATTTCAATTTTTTACTCCTCTGGTCTCAGATTTCATCGTTACCTCCCAGATGTTTAGCATTAGAAAAATTCCTAAAACCATACTATGACTTGGTCTGTCCACAAAGCCGGCCTAGATTTCATTTACTACACAAAGAGAAACCTTCGCATTTAGATAGCTTTTCATGAGAGGTGTGGGAAGCCAGCCAATTGCTTTATGGTCACTTTAAATAAAGGATCATAAAATGAATATTAGATGAATAACCACAAGCATCATCTAGCCCAGTGGTAGCTTCCTATTAGAATTATCTGGGAGCTTTTGAAAAACACCCTTCCTCCAACCCTACCTCCAGAGGTTCTGATTTAATTGGGCAGGAGTGGGCCTGGGAATCTGTATTTTTTAAAGCTCCCAGATGGTCATAGCTGCAGCCAAGGCTGAAAACCTTGATCTAGTCTGTCTTCCTCATTCTCAGAATAGGAAAGTGAAGGTCAGAGAGGCATAAAGTTTGCCCAAAACGTATTTGCTATATGTATGTGTTTCTACGTCTTTTGCATTCTCCTCTCCAATCAGGGCTAAATATGCACCAGAAAAGATAATAGGGAAACTCAAGAAGTGTGCTAGGAGCGTTTCCAGCTCTTGTTGACAGAAACACCTGTTGGTTGGCAGTTTCTGGAGGGAACCAGGCTCTCCTGAGTTTCGCAGCTGAGTAGAGGACTGTGAGTCCTCCAGTTCCCAGAAACATCCCACGGCCATGGTGGGTGGCTTGCAATGCTGTCTTAGCTTGAGAAATTTGCTTGCTTTGTTTGAGTCCAGTGTTTTCTCTGCTTTGAATTTCAGGCATATCAGCATTATCTAAGGCACAGACGGGGATTTGCTTGGAAGGATGTAGAGATATCTGTTCTTATTGAAAAAATAAAATTCAGTCGGTCATTATAGTGATGTTTATAGGAAAGGAAACACCAGCCAAATTCCTGTTGAGCAAAACAGTAGCCTGGAGATGTGTGTTGGGGAACATGGTGACCAGCGTTTATAAGAGGGACCAGTGCCTGGTGGTTGCTTGACTCAGTTGCAGGGGGCAGTAGAGGAATCAGACTTCCTCAATCCCAGCTTTGCCAACTATACGTTCTGCTAACAGGCAAGCGCTCAAGCCCACACACAGAACTAAGGCTGTGAAAACACGCAACCCCGCAGTATCCCACCTCTTCCAAATATTTCAAAGGTGTCAGGCACTTTATGTGTCTCTTCTCATTTATTCCCATAGTGTCCCACGTGTGAAGTTGATATTCAAGTCCACATTTTATGAGAGCATAAACTGAGGATCCGAAAGATGAGGAGCACTCTCCAAAAACCACATGGCAGGGAGCTAGCAGAGGCAGAATTCACAGCCAGTATTCTTTTAACTAGAGATGGACATATTTACCTGTACGCTTCATGGGCTTTTATTGAACACTTGCTTGTGCTTGGAAAGTGGGTTTTGGTTCTTTGGAAAGAGCTGGACTTGATAGGATTAATCAAGAAATTGATTTATTCTAGTTCCACATTGTCCTCAAATGCCCTCTCTGGATGTTCATTCCCATCTTTGACCACATTTCAGGCAGATCACATGGCTTTTCTCACCTGTTTCTAGTTACTTTCAATTATTATGAGTCTCACTTTCAGATATTATAAATAAAAACATTTAATCTCTGATTCAGTTTAGTACTTTTCCCCTCCTCATCCCTTCCAAACCCCTTGGTCCTACCCCTCTCCACCCCAGCTCAGGTCAGACTCACAGTTTTATAATCTGCACAGTGGGAGGGGTATTCGCTTTGTATCCTACTTGCTCATTTTCTCCTTTTCATTTGCTCTTTGTCCCCTCCTCCCCCACACCCCATGCTGCTTCTGCTTTCCCCAGGATCAGCTCAAGGCGAAAACTGACAAATTAAAGTCTAAAAATCATTTTACATGACTGATGCTATCAGACCTGACACCTGTGCCGCCTTTCTGGCAGACACCTAAGTGCTGGTATTGCTCCTCTTGGGGGACGAGGTAGGTTCTTTGGAGGCACCCCTATGTTTGATGAATCACCAGGAAGACATACAGGACTCAGCTGATATTGGTACCCACAGCTATAATTTACTGTGGCAAAAGGATACAGAGCAAGATCAGCAGAGGGAAAAGACACATGGGGCAAAGTTGGGGAAACTAGGCACAAGCTTCCAAAAATCCTTCCCAGTGGAGTGTATGCAATTTTGCCAACTAGGGAAGTTTATTGCAGACTGTGCACCCAGAGTTTTTATAGAAGGCTGGTCGGTAGGCAGTCTCTGCTTGGCACGTACCAAATTCTAGACTCCCAGAAGGAAAGCAGGTGTTGAGTATAAACAGTATACTGTATATGTTTTGTACAGACAATTTACGCAGAGGGAGCCAGAACTGTTATCAGTTCTTGGAACACTGGGAACACTCCGAGTTCCCAGACACAGTCACGGCCAGTCAAGGGCTGACCTTGTAAGCAGGTCTTTCATAGGAGAGCAGTCAGATCTGCTATGTTAATCTTTTCTGCACACACCCCCCTCCCTTCAAGGCACTCTCAGGCTGCACTATTCACCAGTCCTCTCTCACTATAATGGTGAACCCCAACTCTCAGCACAATTTTAGCCTCTTCCTCCTGGGAAATTGCAGCCCAGGCAGGCTACCTCTCAATTCACGGAGACAGTGACGTCTTTGTCTGTGAACTCTGGAGTTCCAGACCTCTCCTGCTGCAGCTTCTAGCTCTGGTGGCAGCTCTAGCCAGCCCTATGCCAGAGTAAGAACCAGACAACTTACTCTGTCCCACCAAACTCTAAGACATACCTGTTACACCCTTTCAAGAATTTTCTCACTACTCTGCACCCCTGTTGATCTTGGAGACCACTGGAGTTCGCTTTCTAGGCTTGGCAGGGAAGACTTTTCCCTATGTTCTCAACAATGTTCTGCAAAGAAAGCTCTCCTGAACAAATCTCTAGGCTGCTCTTATGTGAAGAATGGAGGTGGGTGATGGGCTAAAGGACTCGGGAAGGGATTTGGCCACTTCTTAGCTTCTTCGCTGATGTGTACAGCTCCTCTTTTCAGAATTCGCCAGTATTTGCTCTTTATTGTTTAGAGCTTTTGGTCTCTGCCAAAATTCTGAGAAACAGGAAAAGTCCCAACTGGCATTGTGTCACTTGATTCCTATTTTCATATCTTTCATTCCATTCCCACGGCCACTGCTCTGGTTCATACTTGATCACCTCCCAGCTTACCTGGACATTTGTAGGCTTTCTGTTTCTTTCACTTACATTCTCTCTTCCATGCAGTCTTCAGAGTTATCTTTCTAATATGCTTTGATCTCATCATTCACCTGCTTAATCTCTGCTGGCTGTCCTGAGGCCACGGGAATGTCCACACTCCTTAGCACGGCTCAGAAAAGCCCTTCAGAGCCTGGCCTCACCTGCCTTTCCAGTTCCATTTCCGGTCATTTCTGGTTTGCCTCCAAAATTCTTGTTTTGTTTGTGTTGGCCTCTTTCTTTTTCTAGACCTTTGCTCATGCTGTTTCTTCTGTTTGCATGGGGAACTTCTACTCACTCCTCAATGGCCCCAGATAGAATGATCCACTTCCCTTGCTGTGCCTCATAGCACTTTGTGCACCCCAGCACCACCTGTTACTGGCTGGGTGACCTTGGGCAAGATCACCTAACTTCTTTGTGCCTCAGCTTTCTCATCTATAAAATGGGGATGATAATATTACCTACCTCATGGGGGAGTTAGGAGGACTACACTAAATAAGTAAATATTATAAAGCATTGAAAACTGTGCCTGGCATAGCTCATACTCTGTGATATTTGTTATAAAAATAAATGCCTGAAATTTACATGTTTTAAGATCTAAGTCTCCCTTCAATGAACTTTGTGAGGGAAAGGGCCCTTCCTTATCTATTGATATTTTTGCCTGCCCAGTGATAAACATATACAGAAGGTGCTCAGTAAATATCTGGGAAGAAATATTATGGATTAAATGATATGGTGTCTGAGATTTTCCTTAAAGTAGCACAGGAGGAAGAGGAGTGAGTGCAGGTAGAGATAGAAAAAGACTGGATAATTGTTGAAAGTGGTTATGAATACATGGGAATTCATTGGGTTATTCTATTTTTATACATGTTAGAAATTTTTCATAATACAAAGTTAATGAGCAAAAAGGAACATTTAAAAATCTGTTGAAAGAATTAGTGAATTAAAGCTAATATTCTCCATTTCTTTGATCCCTCTCTTTCTGTACTTCCATTTTAGAAGTTAGTTTCAAGCTCTGATTTTGGAGGGAAAGACGAAAGTGGGAGGATGGGGTAGCCAGGAATCTTTGCTTTCCTCTGTATGGAATGTTCATTTTTCCCCTCCATCTTGGAGCCAGAAATTGCACTGCGAAGTCTGTTTGAAAATGTTCTTTCTCTATACAACAGGTTGCTCTCTTACTTGAAATGAGATAGCTATCATTCTTGAGTCATTTATGAAAGTTTTGTTAGGAATTTGTGGGGGTTTCTTTTTTTCATATTTGGTCAGAGTCACCCAGTCACCTTGCAGCATCCCAGTCTGACAATTGATTAAATCATTTCAAAAGCCTTACATTTCCTGATTTGCATTTTCTGCTGTCTGCAAAGGATGCAGCTGGCCTCTGGAAAGGGCAGTTCTATCAGAATACAATCTGTCCCCAATGTTGGCAGCAGGCTGACAGCCAAGTCTGGCTGCAGGAGACCCCAGGTACCTACTGCTGTCCATCAAGCTTGGGAAAGGGCCACCTCAAGTGTTGAAATGGGGCTAGGTGTTGTCAAATTCCTTTGTAACCATGTCAGTAGGAGGCTTTTTTCTACTCTTCTGGAGAATAGCAATGAACTACTGTGCACTTAGAAGAGTGTTTAACAGAGATGGAAGCAAATTCATTGAGCGCCTGCTAAGTATCCAGAACTGTTCTAAATGCTCTGCATACATTTCTTTATTTCATCCTCACAACAACTTTCAGACATATTTAATTTCTAAATTGCAGATTAAGACTGAAGCGCAGAGAGGTTAAGTAACTTTGCTTTCTTCTAAGTAATGAATCTGGGATTAGAACCCAGTTCTGGTTTCCATGCTTGAGTCCTTTCCATGGTGATTCCACTGCTTTCCACCGATTTCTAATATCCAAAGGGAGCACAGGGGCTCTCTCCAGCACAGTGGGGGAGGAGAGGAAGGGAGAGCAGATGGGGCTCTGTATCCCCCAACTTGGTTCAACAATATTGGCTTCATTTTCATTACTTCTTCTCACGTACCAATAATTGCTAATATTTAGTGGGTAGCTGTAAGTGTCAGGCATTGTGATTAGCAGTTTCCATCACTATGCTCTGAGTGCTCACGACAGCCTTGAGAAATGGATTGCATCATAATCCTTCATGTGTCCACGAAGAGACTGAGGCACAGAGAGCCTAGAAACTTGCCAAAGACAGTACAGTGCAGTCTGACTGGAGAGCCCGGTACACCAGACCCCATCAGGTTTGACTTCAAGAAGCGGTTCAGTTGGCACTATTCCGTGCTACCTCACTCAGCAGTCCCACCCTTTCCTCCCTCCCTTCCTCCCTTCTCCTTCCTCCATCCCTTGCTTCCTTGCCTCCATTCATTCTGAACCAAGTAGACTCGGGCCATAAGAAAATGAAACTGAAAAGACAGAGTTTTTACCTAAGGAGGATCTTAGGGTCTGGAAGAAAAGAACCATATATGTGAAGCAAAATGTGAAAGAAGAGCCACATTACCCAGGCCCAGAAAAGAAAGAGAGGATGCTTTACAATCTGGCAAACAGGTCGAGAGGTGTTAAAAGACTTGCTGAGATCATCCCTCGGGGGCAGATCTGAGACTCACCCCCTGAACTTCTAATTACCAGTCGCTTCCCTTTCCCATCCCTTGGCTGTGTCCCCAGGGGTATATCTGAGTTCAGCTCCCTGAGTTCCAAGGGTGACCCTGACAGAAGGAACTTGCTGGTGCTGTGGAGCACTCTTCTTTACCCATTCACTTCCTCAGGCTCTATTTTGGATTTTTGCTTGGTTTGTGAAGAAGCGGCTTCATTTCCCCCTATCTTTTTAATGACATGGTGCTCAAAATGCTGGGTCAGTATTTCTGTCTCCCATTCTTCTGCATAAATGTCACTACTTGTCACCAGGTGTTATTTTGTTTAGGGCAGTTTTGCAGCTAATGGAGGCTTCTGTCCTTGTTTAAATGGCTTGTTTTGTTTTGCTTTTAATCAGAGTGTTGGGGGTATTTCCTCTCTCTCTGTCTCTGTCTCTCATCTTCTCTTTCTTAGATGCCTATGTTTGAACCCATGTGTTTTTGCTAACAAAAGAAAAGTTATTAGAGATAAAGAAGGTAGCAAGCATGATTAGACTTTCTTAATCTGGAACTCTCTTGGGAAGCAAACCTGTGGCGTTGCACGATGACCAGACTTACAGCTTACTGTGTACCAGGAGCAGCTGCCACCCAGTTCCCTGGGGGAGGGTGGAGTTTCCTGGAGAAGAAAGTCCTAAGGGATTCATCCTGATGGCACACCTGAGGTGGGATTGGAAAGCCACCCCTCCGCACCACAACCCAGGTTCTGCTTTGCAATCTTGAAGTTTGCTTTGCTGTGTAAGCCACATGCGGTGAACACAGCCCAAGCCCTCCCAATTCTGTCATCTGAAGGTATCAGGTATCAGGGCTTCCTGAGCCAATTCTGACTTACACTGGTCACCAGTGGGGTAGGAGTCCTCTCTCTACAGTCAGAGGGCATATAGAAGACTTCTGCTGACCAGAGCCGATGTCAGAGAGGAACTTACTAGACCAGAGTCACCCCTCACACCCCGAGGAACTGTCTGGGCTCCTGTGTTCTAAGTCCCCGCTAGGACGCACCCCTCCGTAGACTCTCTGCTTCCCGAGTCTTGCCCCTGACCCCGTCCCACCAACACCCCCTCCAGTGCAGCCCTTCTGGATGCCCCTACCTTGCAGCCCTGCACTCTACAGCGACAGCCATTGTCCTCTCCAGACATCTGTCGTAGAAAAAAATGTGATTTTTGTCTTCCCAAATCTAACTCTGCCTAAAGGAGGCATGACCAAATCAGAATGAACTCATGCATGTCCTCTCATTTTGCTAATAGAAAACTGGACCTATTAGGAAAATAGGTTTCGTTGCAGCCATCCCTAAACCACTTACCAGCCCTTCTGGTGCTCAGCCTTGGCTCCCAGTTCTTGGGTGGAGCAAAACCTTCACTGAAATGGGAAGTAAATACAAGGCAAGTAGGGTCGAGGCATCTTTAAGGCTGTGATATAATTGTTGTTGGTTCTGTGTGGACTCCTACTGAGGCCTGCTTCACTGAAAAGAGACTTCCTTTCTACAGTCAAACAATAGGCATCCTAACAGAGCTGAGTTACCAAAGGCAGTCACTGACTGTTTACTTGCCTTCCAGGAGACAGAACAAGGGAAAAGGGCTCCTGCGTTCCAGCATCAAAGACTGAGGCTTTGTTTACTGAGATAATGAGCTACTCTCAGGCAGGGAATGAGTCATTCATTTGTCTGGATCTCTCCTTTACATCTAGAATAGTACCAACACTTAGTAAATGCTCAATAAATATCTTTTGAAAGGACTAATGCATAAACATCTGGTGCTTCCAATACCACTAGTGCTAATAAAAACTGTTGCAGAACATCCTGTGAACTAAAAGAACCTAGCAGTGTTATTAAGTAGTTATTTTTCTTCCCATTTTATTTAGGAGACACCTGAAATGGTTAAGTAACCTGTTCAAGAGCACAAAGCTTGTAAAAGACAGAGTCAGGATTTGAACTCAGGTCTGTCCCTTTCCATGAGACGGTGAGTTTGGTGCATGTCACTGTCAAGTGCTATGGCATTGACACCATGCAAATAGCTGTGGAAACACAAAGGGAGTCCCTTCTTATTCTTCCTGGTAGCATTAGAATGGGCTTCACAAAGAAAACGCTAAGTGATTTGTGATTTGAATATTGAGATTTGTTCTGCAATGTAGAGAAGGGCAGGGGAGCATTCAAGCTGGACAACACCACACATGCAAAGGCAGAGCATGGCCAGGAGGAAGAAAGACTGTGTGGCTGCGGTGGGACGGGGGGAAGAGGTTCCAAGTGGAACAGGTAAGAGGCTGGGGGAAGATGCACTTAGCGAGGTTAGCTGCAGCCAGAGTGTAGGTGAGGCAGGATTCGATCTGACCAGGACACCTTCTGGAGAATTCCATAATAAGTTATCTGTATTCCGTGATAAGTTCCAGTTAACTCTGGAACACAAATTTGTCTTCCTAGAGTTTGGCAATGGAAAAAATCTTCCTGGAAGAATTTTTACTGGAAGGGAGACCTCCCCGCTTTGCCACTAGCACCGCAGATGTGTAACTTCCAGCAGTGCACATTCTAGAAGAAAGTATGAGTTCAGTTCTCTTAAGGAACTTAAAACAATGCAACCAATTGGACCCTTAAGTCTTTGGGTTTCCTGCTTATAAAAGTTCTGCCTTGAGCTTCCCTGGTGGCGCAGTGGTTAAGAGTCCGCCTGCCAATGCAGGGGATACGGGTTCGTGCCCCGGTCTGGGAGGATCCCATATGCCGCGGAGCGGCTGGGCCCGTGAGCCATGGCCGCTGGGCCTGCGCATCCGGAGCCTGTGCTCCGCAACGGGAGAGGCCACAACAGTGAGAGGCCCTCATACCGCAAAAAGAAAAAAAAAAAAAAAAAAAAAAAAAAGTTCTGCCTTTTGATGCCCCCATTGTTAGTTGCAGCTGAATGGTTTGTGTAATTTAATGGCCCTTTTCTCATCTCTGCAGATTGAGGGAACACCATGAAGGAACCCTTTGGGATGTGAAGTCATAAACTTGACATTTCTTGCAACAGATTTGTATTTATGGCATGCTGGTCGATAGTGAGGCAATGGCTTGGCTACAGGGACTGTCCCACATGCCTACTTCCTTGTCATCTAAGTAGATCTGTATCACTGTTTGAGATCATCAAACTTTGCTGCACATCTTCTAACCAGTGGGCAGAGTCCTTTGCTATGAAATAGAGCTTAACTTTGCTGATAAAATGTGGCCATAATATATTAAGGTAACCTAGAAATCCTCTAAGCCTAACACTCATTTTACAGAGGAAAAAAACAAGGTTCAGAGAGGTGAAGTTGCATGCCCAAGGTCACACAGGAGCTCTGCCCTGTCCAGTGCAGTAGCCATGCACCACACATAGCTAGGAAGCACTTGAAATGGGGTCAGTCTGACTGGAGTGTGCTATCGCCATGAAAGGCACAGGGGATTTCACTGACCTAGTTTGACTATAAAATAACTGATTGATATTTTTATATTGATTATATGTTGGAATGATAATATTATGGATACATTAGGTTAAATAAGGTGTACTATTAAAAATAATATCACCTTTCCTTTTTTACTTTTTTCATGTGGCTATTAGAAAATGTAAAATGACATATGTGACTTGAATTATATTTTTATTGGACAGAGTGCTTCTAATGCTTGATTGGAACACAGGTCTCTTGACTTTGATGTTAATCTGGAACGGGGTGGGGGGTATTGGCTGGATCTGGGTAAGCCAGAGGCAAGGAGACAGGTTAGGAGGCTACTGCACCAGGCACACAGGGGTGAGGGCTGTGGGTGTTCACTGTTAGTCACTGAAACAAGTTCCTACCACTCTGCCAGTTGCCCCTCATACCTCCCCTCCCTCCCCTGCTCCTTTTCTAATTATCCAGAGCCCTGAAGCTTGCTTTCTCTTTCTGTGTCACTCCAGGCGTGGGAGATGCAAAACAGCCAGTCTCAACATTGATCGTTTCTACCACCTTCCCGTCTGCTTCGATTTGTGGCTGCTCCCTCATGCCCTCCCTGTGGTTCTTCAACTTCTTTAAACAACTTTTCCCTCCTCTTCCCTACAACACTTTTACTCAGAGAGCATTTCTTTTTTCTTTTTTAATATTTATTTATTTGGTTGTGCTGTCTTAGTTGCAGCAGGCGGTCTCCTTAGTTCTGGCATATGAACTCTTAGTTGTGGCATGCGTGTGGGATCTAGTTCCCGGACCAAGCATTGAACCCGGGCTCCCTGCATTGGGAGCATGGAGTCTTCCTGCGACACCAGGGAAGTCCCTAGAAATCATTTCTAAACAGCACTTTACTTTGATAAAAGGTAGAATGAGCACTTAGTAAAGGAATGAGAACCTTTTCTTCATTCCCTTCCTCACAATATCTTAACGCCAGCTGTGGAAATCTGGGTTCCAAAAAATGCAGAGGAGTTTGTGGAAGGAATGATCAGGCTGGTTGTGGAAAACAGCTATACTAGCTTTGAGTGTTTGTGTTGAGTATTAAGCAATCTGTTCCTCTGCTGGCACCAGATCCTCTCTATGGAAGAGTTCTAGGCTCAACTTCTACAAGCAGGAAATAGGAACTCTTCATTCATTTATTCATTCATTCGATAAGGGTTTAGAAAGCATCTACAGTTTTCCAGGTACTGTGTTGGGCTCTGGAGCTACAATGGTACTTGCGGCAAACATGGTCTTTTACCAAATAGAGGTGAAAGATGCAAATCAATGGGTCAGGGGTGGCTGGTGGCTGTCAGGTCCCACAGACCCTGGTGGCCTCAACACGGGCTGGCAGCTCACCTCCCTGACCAGGGTGAAGTTGCTGGTAGAAATGCGACCCAGCGGAAACCTGGAGTCCTATGCCAGCTTGAACACTGAATAACTATTTTTGAGTTCATTGAGAATTTTGAGGACTGTTGTTTAGACTCAGCTCCCTCTATCCCATTTTTTCTAATATCCTGGTCAGCCCCTGGCCTCCTGGACTCATTGATGCAAGAAGCACACACTTCCCAGTCCCCTAATTCACCAATGCCCCTACGTGCTCTTCTGCACTCTGTCACTCTACAAGGGGCAAGTCCTCCTCCTGCACCTCTGCACGGTATCTCAGGATTAGATTCAGCCTAATCCTGGGGCGTGTTGAGGCTTCCTGTCTCCATGACGGTGCTTATAAATCATTGCTTTTGTTTTTCCTTTAAACTTCCTTTTCAAATGGAAAGATATATAGAGAAAGGTACAGAAATACATGTATGGTTTAAACAATTATTATATAGTGAACACCTGGGAAAACACTGCACAGGTCAAGAACGAGATCACTGCCAGAACCCAAGAAGACCCTCTGCACCCCTGACTGGTCACAGGTCCCTGCCTCCCCCACAGGGAGAACCCAGTATTATGGCATTTTGTATAATCCCTACTTTTTTAAGAAAAATAATTGTCCATTTTTATATGTATCCCAAAAGAAAATAGATTAATTTTGCCTTTCTTGAACTTTATATAAATGAAATCATATTGTATGTATTCTTTTGTGTCTGATTCAATACCTTGTTTGTGTGGGTCATTCATGTTTTTACCTGTTTCCATAGTTTATCATTTTTATTACTATATACAATGACCATTATATTTATGCTCTCTTGGAACCCTGCCCTCCTTCTTTGAGCTCAATAACCTCAGGCTGCTTCGGTCTCATAGTCCTCACACCCATCACAGGCACTGTCCTCATCCTGGATAATACTTTACAAACTCTTTTATTATGAAAAATTTCAAATATATACAAATTTGGGAGAGCAGATTATATCCAGCACTCTTATACCTTTTACCCAGCACCCAACCAATTATCAATTCATGGTGAAACTATTGCAACTATATCTCCATGCAGTCCCCTTCTCATTTATTTTGAGACAAATCCCAATGATCATATTATTTCTTTCATAAATACTTTAATGTTTTTCTCAAAAAGTTAAGAATTCTTTTTAAAAACATAATGCCATAGTTTTATCATACATAGAATAAAATCAACAGTACTTTCTGAATATTAAAAAAGTCAAGCTGATATTCACATTTTACTCTTATCTTAATTTTTTTCATACTCTGAATTAGGATTAAAGTAAGATGCATAAATTGCAGTGCAATGGTTTGTATTTCTCTTAAATAGCTTCAATCTATAGATTCCCCATTCTGCTTCCTTGTTCTTTCTCTTTCTCTTTCATGATCTTGATCTCTCTTGACCCTCACTATTTATTTATTTCTTAAAGAAACCAAATCATTAGTCTCTAGAGTTCCTCTCAGTTTGGATTTTTCTGTCGTTTAACATGTTCTTTTGTCCCTCATGTTTCCTTTACATTGGTGGTTGGTTTTAGAGCTTTGTTCCAGATATAGTTTTATTTTTGGCAAGAACTCCCCATAGGTGGTGTTTTGTACCTCCCTCCATCAGCAAGCTGTCTGAGATGTCCGCCGCCAGTGGTCATTGTTGCCTAGATGATCCATCATCCATCCTTGCCTCTAACATCATGGGTTGCAATATGGCAGCATCCCAATTCTACCATTCCTTCACTTGTCAGCTAAAATGCTTCTATAAAGAAACTTTCCCTTGTCTGCTATTTGGTTTCCCTGAGACAAGTTCTTATAGGAAAGGAAGAATAAATGTTTGATTCTTTTCCTTCATTATTTTTTGGTTTTTAAAATAAATGAGATATTTCTGTAACATTCTCCAAAGGAGAATGAAGTAATTTTCTGCTCCTTTTAATAACTTTATAAATTCAAGGATAAAGCCATGACTGAAATGTTTCAACCTGTTGTGATTATTCCTGATGCCCAAATTATCCCATCTTTGTTCAGTAGGAGTCTCTTAACTTGACTCCTGAGCCCATAAGACCTTTCAGTACAACCTTATTAGACAGTACAGCTTCTATCTTGGCATCACATCGTCTTATCATTTCATCCATAAATATTTTAGAGATCCTCGAGTTCTTTTAAAAGTGGAAGACCACAGTCTGGGTGCTAAAGGTGTTCCTTGTTACTAATAGGGTTGGCTATTATTTCTAAGCCCTTTCAGTGGACAGAGGCAGGAGGCAAAGATAAATTGTCATGAGTTTAAATAGATACTTATAAATGAAATAAGGACTACATAGTTTTTACTTAATATCTTTGATTGTACAGCTCTATTTCTTTTCTCTTATGTCAAGCATTGTATTTATCAATGACACCAGTATAACTATTCATTTTCTTTCTCACATAGTTAACATACAACAGACTCAGAATAACAATATAAACACTACTATCAACAATATGATTATTAAAATCAATTTCAGATGGTTTTTACAGTTCATTTTGTCCTTAGGGTACATAAGCTGAAGATGTTTAATAAATTACTGTGTTGTAAAATCATTTGAAATATTTTCTCTCCTGTGGTTATGGCACTAACTCAGTATACTATTGAGGTCAATTGTTTTATTTTACTTTTGATAAATAGATATTACTTTTATTTATTTTTAAAATTATGCAAAATGTTAATGTGTTCCAAAGTCATATCATGAACTAGAGTATATCCACAGAAATTTACTCTCCTTGTTTCCCTCTCCTGTTTCTTCCTTTCCCTTGGGGCACCATTTTATTTATTTATTTATTTATTTAGTTATTTATTTAATCAATTAGTTTTTTTAATCTCAATTTAGTCATAATATAACAACTGAAAACCATTTTCAGAGTAAGTAGAAAGAATTACAGGTCATCATGTTCTCTATAAAAAGCTCTTTTATGTTGATGGATGTTTTTCCCTACCCACAAAAATTTCCTGGATGTCACATTTTTGAATCACATTATAAATTCCTGCCTTTAATATGCATTTATTGAGAACCTGCTCTTTGCAAGTAAATTTCATCTAAATGCTTCAGAAAATACTTTCTAAAGTTAATAAACATGTTTGTAATGGTATGTATTAATGTATGTGTAGTGTATTCATTTTCCACATTAGTATTTTCTTTCTTTTTTTTTTTTGCAGTGGATGGATCCACATTTATTTTTTGATATTCATGAACTACTACATGTTATCTATGTTCAGATTTTTTTTTACATTTTTAAAAATCAACTATATTTAGGTATAATTTATATGCAGTAGTATGCATACATTTTGAGAGTACAGTTTGATGAGTTTTGACAAATATCAACCTATCAAGATATAGAAATTTCCATTATCCTAGAAAATTCCCTCAGACTTCTTTGAAGTCAATCCCTCATCAATGCCTCAGAAGGTAACTACTGATCCAACTTTCTTTTTTTTTCACACACACAAACTGTATTTTATTTTTACAAGAGATAAATAAACTGACACCAAGCATTGTAAACGGATGACCACAACAAAAGCAACAATGACTGCAATTGCCAAACATGAAACACACTCATACTGTGTCATAATATTGACATTCAGTCCAGGAATCCTCCACTGTAACAGCTCCTTTACTTTGCAGTGAAAGTTGATTTTTATATTTTTTGCCTCTGAGTCCTTGTGGGATTTTTTTTTTATTCAAACAGAAAGTCACAAAAATTATAATCATCCTCATCAGTTCACTCAGTCCCATGTAATTAATTTTTTTATCTTGATCTTTTGTTAGCACTTTTATAAGTTCATCAGTTTTCCATTAGAGTTCTGAAAATGCTCATTCATTCAGTTCAGCAGTATAGTCAGTTACCAGAAACCTGTACTTGTCAGCGTCTTTTCCATGAATTCCTTGAAGATGAAAGGCTGTTATAGGAACATTTTTGCAAAAGCATAAGAGTACACCCAGAACTCTCTGTAAATGACAAAAGACTTAAAAATGACCATGGTTAAAGATATGATGAAAGTTCATAATAATGCAACTGACAAGGAAAGTTAGTTATTTCTGAGATATACATTTTAAACTAATAACTAGAATTATGACTTATAACGTTATACCAGAACATATAAGATTTTTAGAAATTTCATTTAATGTCTGAAACATTTATATTAACATATATGCATACAAATAACCCAAAGAAAGTTTAGTATTAGTTTTTTTTTGTTTGTTTGCTTGTTTGTTTACACTGCAGGTTTTTATTAGTCATCAATTTTATACACATCAGTGTATACATGTCAATCCCAATCGCCCAATTCAGCACACCACGATCCTCACCCACTGCTCTTTTCCCCCCTGGGTGTCCATACGTTTGTTTTCTACATCTGTGTCTCAACTTCTGCCCTGCAAGCCAGTTCATCTGTACTATTTTTTTAGGTTCCACATACATGCATTAATATACGGTATTTGTTTTTCTCTTTCTGACTTACTTCACTCTGTAAGACAGTCTTTAGATCCATCCACGTCTCAACAAATGACTCAATTTCGTTCCTTTTTATGGCTGAGTAATACTCCATTGTATATATGTACCACATGTTCTTTATGCATCCATCTGTCGATAGGTGTTTAGGTTGCTCCATGACCTGGCTATTGTAAATAGTGCTGCAATGAACATTGGGGTGCAATGTTGGTGTGTCTTTTTGAATAATGGTTTTCTCTGGGTATACGCCCAGTAGTGGGATTGCTGGGTCATATGGTAATTCTATCTTTAGTTTTTTAAGGAACCTCCATACTGTTCTCCATAGTGACTGTATCAATTTACATTCCCACCAACAGTGCAAGAGGGTTCCCTTTTCTCCACACACTCCCCAGCATTTGTTGTTTGTAGATTTTCTGATGATGCCCATTCTAACTGGTGTGAGGTGATACCTCATTGTAGTTTTTATTTGCATTTCTCTAATAATTAGTGATGTTGAGCAGCTTTTCATGTGCTTCTTGGCCATCTATATGTCTGATTTGGAGAAATGTCTATTTAGGTCTTCTGCCCATTTTTGGATTGGGTTTTTTGTTTTTTAATGTTGAGCTGCATGAGCTGTTTATATAGTTTGGAGATTAATCCTTTGTCCATTGACTTGTTTGCAAATATTTTCTCCCATGCTGAGGGTTGTCTTTTCGTTTTGTTTATGGTTTCCTTTGCTGTGTAAAAGCTTTGAAGTTTCATTAGGTCTCATTTGTTTATTTTTGTTTTTATTTCCATTACTCAAGGAGGTGGATCAAAAACGATCTTGCTGTGATTTATGTTAAAGAGTGTTCTTCCTATGTTTTCCTCTGAGTTTTATAGTGTCTGGTCTTACATTTAGGTCTCTAATCCATTTGGAGTTTATTTTTGTGTATGGTGTTAGGGAGTGTTCTAACTTCATTCATTTACATGTAGCTGTCTGGTTTTCCCAGCACCACTTATTGAAAAGGCTGTCTTTTCTCTATTATATATCCTTGCCTCCTTTGTTATAGATTAGTGGACCATAGCTGCGTGGGTTTATCTCTGGGCTTTCTATCTTGTTCCATTGATCTATGTTTCTGGTTTTTTGCCAGTACCATATTGTCTTGATTACAGTAGCTTTATAGTATAGTCTGAAGTCAGGGAGTCTGATTCCTCCAGCTCTGATTTTTTCCCTCAAGACTGCTTTGGCTATTCGGGGTCTTTTGTGTCTCCATACAAATTTTAAGATTTTTTGTTTTATTTCCGTAAAAAATGCCATTGGTAATTTGATAGGGATTGCACTGAATCTGTAGATTGCTTTGGGTAGTATAGTTATTTTCACAATATTGATTCTTCCAATCCAAGAACATGGTATATCTCTCCATCTGTTGGTATCATCTTGAATTTCTTTCATCAGTGTCTTATAGTTTTCTGCATACAGGTCTTTTGTTTCCCTAGGTAGGTTTATTCCTAGGTATTTTATTCTTTTTGTTGCAGTGGTAAATGGGAGTGTTTCCTTAATTTCTCTTTCAGATTTTTCATCATTAGTGTATAAGAATGCAAGAGATTTCTGTGCATTAATTTTGTATCCTGCAACTTTACCAAATTCATTGATTAGCTCTAGACAAGACATCCTTGTCTTGTTCCTGATCTTAGAGGAAATGCTTTCAGTTTTTCACCATTAAGAATGATGTTTGCTGTGGGTTTGTTGTATATGTCCTTTATTATATTGAGGTAGGTTCCATCTATGCCCACTTTCTGGAGAGTTTTTATCATAAATTAGTGTTGAATTTTGTCAAAAGCTTTTTTTGCCTCTATTGAGATGACCATATCGTTTTTATTCTTCAATTTGTTAATATGGTGTATCACATTGATTGATTTGCGTATATTGAAGAAGCCTTGCATCCCTGGGGTAAATCCCACTTGATCATGATGTATGATCCTTTTAATGTGTTGTTGGATTCTGTTTGCTAGTATTTTGTTGAGGATTTTTACATCTATATTCATCAGTGATATTAGTCTGTAATTTTCTTTTTTTGTAATATCATTGTCTGGTTTAGGTATCAGGGTGATGGTGGCTTCATAGAATGAGTTTGGGAGTGTTCCTTCCTCTGCAATTTTTTGGGAGAGTTTGAGAAGGATGGGTGTTAGCTCTTCTCTAAATGTTTGATAGAATTCACCTGTGAAGCCATCTGGTCCTGGACTTTTGTTTGTTGGAAGATTTTAAATCACAGTTTCAACTTCATTACTTGTGATTGGTCTCTTCAAATTTTCTATTTCTTCCTGGTTCAGTCTTGGAAGGTTATACCTTTCTAAGAATTTGTCCGTTTCTTCCACGTTGTCCATTTTATTGGCATAGACTTGCTTGTAGTAGCCTCTTATGATGCTTTCTATTTCTATGGTGTCAGTTGTAAATTTTCCTTTTTCATTTCTAATTTTATTGATTGAGTCCTCTCCCTCTTTTTCTTGATGAGTCTGGCTAATGGTTTATCAATTTTCTTTATCTTCTCAAAGAACCAGCTTTTAGTTTTATTGATCTTTGCTATTGTTTTCTTTGTTTCTATTTCATTTATTTCTGCTCTGAGCTTTATGATTCCTTTCCTTCTACTAACTCTGGGTTTTGTTTGTTCTTCTTTCTATAGTTCCTTTAGGTGTAAGGTTAGATGGTTTATTTGAGATTTTTCTTGTTTCTTGAGTTAGGCTTGTATTGCTGTGCACTTTCCTCTTAGGACTGCTTTTGCTGCATCCCATAGGTTTTGGATCATCATGTTTTCATTGTCATTTGTCTCTAGGTACTTTTTGATTTCCTTTTTGATTTCTTCAGTGATCTCTTGGTTACTTAGTAAGGTATTGTTCAGCCTCAACGTGTTTGTGTTTTCTACGTTTTTTTCCCTGTAATTGATTTCTAATCTCATAGCAGTATGGTCAGAAAAGATGCTTGATATGATTTCAATTCTCTAAAATTTACTGAGGCTTGATTTGTGATCCAAGATATGATCTATCCTGGAGAATGTTCCATGCACACTTGTGAAGAAAGTGTAATCTGCTGTTTTGGGATGGAATATCCTATAAATATCAATTAAATCTATCTGGTCTATTGTGTCATTTAAAGCTTGCATTTCCTTATATCTTTTCATTTTGGATGATCTGTCCATTGGTGTAAGTGTGTTGTTAAAGTCCCCCACTAGTATTATGTTACTCTTGATTTCCTGTTTTATAGCTGTTAGCAGTTGCCTTATGTATTGAGGTGCTCCTATGTTGGGTGCATATATATTTATAATTGTTATATCTTCTCCCTGGATTGATCACTTGATCATTATGTAGTGTCCTTCTTTGTCTCTTGTAACCTTCTTTATTTTAAAGTCTATTTTTTCTGATATGAGTATTGCTACTCCAGCTTTCTTTTTATTTCCATTTGCATGGAATATCTTTTTCCATCCCCTCACTTTCAGTCTGTATGTGTTCCTATGTCTGAAGTGGGTATTTTGTAGACAGCATATATATAGGTTTTGTTTTTGTATCCATGCAGCGAGCCTGTGTCTTTTGCTTGTAGCATTTAATCCATTCATGTTTAAGGTAATTATCAATATGTATGTTCCTATTACCATTTTCTTAATTGTTATGGGTTTGTTTTTGTAGGTCCTTTTCTTCTCTTGTGTTTCCCACTTAGAGAAGTTCCTTTAGCGTTTGTTGTAGAGATGGTTTGGTGGTGCTGAATTCTTAGCTTTTGCTTGTCTGTAAAGCTTTTGATTTCTCTGTCGAATCTGAATGAAACCCTTGCCGGGTAGAGTAATATTTGTTGTAGGTTCTTCCCTTTCATCACTTTAAATATATCATGGCTCTCCCTTCTGGCTTGTAGAGTTTCTGCTGAGAAATCAGCTGTTAACCTTATGGGAGTTCCCTTGTACTTTATTTGTTGCTTTTCCCTTGTTGCTTTCAATAATTTTTCTTTGTCTTTAATTTTTGTCCACTTGATTACTATGTGTCTCGGCCTGTTTCTCCTTGGATTTGTCCTGCCTGGGACTCTGTGCTTCCTAGACTTGGGTGGCTATTTCCTTTTCCATGTTAGGGAAGTTTTCGACGATAATCTCTTCAAATATTTTCTTGGGTCCTTTCTCTCTCTCTTATCTTTCTGGGACCCCTATAACGTGAATGTTGTTGCATTTAATGTTGTCCCAGAGGTCTCTTAGGCTGTCTTTATTTCTTTTCATTCTTTTTTCTTTATTCTGTTCCACAGCAGTGAATTCCACCATTCTGTCTTCCAGGTCACTTTTCCGTTCTTCTGCCTCAGTTATTCTGCTATTGATTCCTTCTAGTGTATTTTTCATTTCAGTTACTGTATTGTTCATTTCTGTTTCTTTGTTCTTTAATTCTTCTAGGTCTTTGTTAAACATTTCTTGCATCTTCTCGATCTTTGCCTCCATTCTTTTTCTGAAGTCCTTGATCGTCTTCACTATCATTATTCTGAATTCTTTTTTTGGAAGGTTGCCTATCTCCACTTCATTTAGTTGTTTTTCTGGGGGTTTATCTTGTTTCTTCATCTGGTACATAGTTCGCTGCCTTTTCATTTTTTCTATCTTTCTGTGGATGTTGTTTTCCTTCCACAGGCTGCAGAGTTGTAGTTCTTCTTGCTTCTGCCCTCTCCATTTCTTCTTTCCTTTATGTGCTGTGGCTTGTGGGTTTTTTCTTCCTGCCTGGATAGTAGTTATTGCCTTGTTGGCCTTGTAATAGCCCCCTTTAGAACTCAGCTCTTCACTCCTTCCAGAGCAGTTCATGCTTTCCTGTCTAAGAGCACCTCCATATTGCATCGATTTACTGTGTTGCACCCCTACTGTCTCCAAATAGTCCCATCACCAGCTTGTGAAAGTCAGGAGGGCTAAAGGTCTGTTCAACTCAGAATCCTCACCCTCAGCATGGACGTTTAGTATACCTCACTAAATATTCAAGTGAAAGAAAGTGTGGTGAGGAGATACAGTTAAGTGTTCCAGCAGCCTGCAAAATTCGGGGGACAAGGAGTTGCACTCCTACCCTTGAAACAGATTTAGCAGCATGGCAGAATAGAAAACATATTTTGATTTTACTCCTGGAGGCATATGCGTTGCAGACATGGAGAACTTTTAGGGAGGGAGTCAGAAGAAGAAGAGGCATAGGAGCAGGACGGCACAACATCTGTTTAGGAAAGAGCAAGTTGTTCAGCCTGGCTGCAGTGTGGGTGAAGGCCAGAGGAAAGGGAGATGAGGCTAGGCATGATGGAACTTGAGGCATGGACCATGAACCAACAGCAGGCATCAACCAAGAGTTTGTAAGGAATGCAGAATCCAGACCCACCAAAACAGAATCTGCATTGTAGCAAGATTCCCAGGTAATTCAAATCACATTGCAGTTTGAGAAGTGCTAGGGAGTCACTGCAGATTTTGGAACCAAGATGCACTCAGAGTAAACAAGGTCTCTCCATCATCTGGGCAATGCAGCACACCTGAAATTGCTGACAGCCTTAAGCTTCTTTCCACTTCTCTTCCTAATAAAGCCAGAGATGAACTTCACTGCATGCTATCAATGACTTGCCTTGCCACCTCCTTCCCTTTATAGATGGCTTTTATGTGGGAAGCTGTCTCACAGGGTTGAATGGTGCTGTGCAACAGTGCCTTCTGAGTGTAGGGAGAGGTGTGTCTCTTCTCATTCTTCCATCCTGCTCTCCCTCTTGATTCTCCCCTCCCCCAAGTCTTCCTTTTTTCCTCATTAACTGCATGGAGAAGACTCCTTCGTGCATTCCAGGGACCTAGAGAAGCTAAGGATCAGATGAAATGAACAAAAGTCTATTAAAAGAAAAGAAATATCCAAATTGACCTATTTTACACTTAAAATATTTAAATTTATATTCTTGTTTCAGAGACTAAGCTAACAGAGTAACAGTTCTAGCATTGGATTTTTAGACTAACGATGATTTTTCAAAACTGTTTTAAAATTTACTTTAGTATTTTCCAAACTCTAAACTTATACTTGGCTTCCCCTTATTCCTGGAAAATTATCACCTTTCCATAGCTGTTTTACACATGGGCAGGTGAATTCCTCAGGAAATTTGCCAGAGGCGAAATATCAGGTGATATTATGACAATATCTTGATATATTTTTCCATTGTTTTATTAATCCGAGGGCCCAGTAGCATCTCCATGTGACCAAATAACAATTATAATTTTGTTGTCATGGTGGCTACCTGCATAATGTTAAGCACGACTGCAAAGGTCTTTTTCTTAGCAGCATTAAAAAAACTATCACTTTATTCTGTCTTTGTCAAAATAACTTTGGGCTATATCTGTAGGAGGCCAGATACAAGTCAATTACCCAGCTACCAGGAAATAGATATACCCACTTGGATCTGAGTAATCGAATTCTCCAATTTGCATCCAGATGTTTCTGTGTGGAAGCTGCCTATGACCAGGAAATATGTGCAGTGCAGATCAATAACTCAACAGGATAGCATTATTTAAATGCATGGTTTCCCATGTAATATTTAAAGAGTGAACTGTATTGTTTAATATCTTGCACATAGTAGGGGCTTGGTGAACCTTGTTGATATGTAGGCATAAATAGAGCAGGCTTGAAAACAGCACATCTATCATCCACTCTTTATATCTATTCAGTGCTTTCTTTGAATAGCCTGCATTGATTTGAGTACACATAACCATTTTGTGACTTGATTTTAAGTGCTTTTAAACTTAAATAATGATGCTCTATGGGAATATGCAAATGAGATTCAGTTGACGATCATGAATGTTGATAATAGGAGAATTAATTAAGTCATGGTAACTATCTTTGCTGCTAATTCCATGTGATAGACTTGGGCTGATTACCCTATTTGAACATATTGCTGGAATTTAACGCAGTGAGAGTTTTCTAATCTGAGATAGAGAAACTCTTTCCATTTCAAACTAGACAAGGGTAGTTTGTGTTTGCAAAGGGGAGTGGATTCATGAAGGAGATGCTGAGTGAGCCCTCCCAATGTGGAGGGTTTCTGGATGGAACTCTGGATGGTTGGCAGGCTGTCAATGTCTGACCAAGCAAAGAAGAGAAGACGGCTGAGAAATCAGTAGAATACGGTACAAGGAAAGGGAAATTCATTAGATTCCTTCTCTGGTAGGTTGTGGCTTGTGGATTTACAAATGAAGCCCTTTTGGTGGAGTACATATAATCCCAATTAATTAAAACCCTTAATGAAGCCTTCATTTCTAAGAGGAAAGGAAAGCACACAAGCTTTGAGTGAGACAGACCAGGATTCTAACTACACCCATGCGACTAACAAGATCCCTCTGAGCCTCTGTTTCCTTGTTTGTAAAGTGGTGTTGTTGTAAATATTAAATAAGATAATATATGCAAACATTTGTTACTGCAAATGCCTGGCACATGCCAATAGCAATGTTGATATTTATTCCCCAAAGGGAAATTCCTAGGATTTGAGCTAGGACGTAAGGCTTTAATACTTTCCTAGCCAAGCTATGTGGTATCTCTCTGCTTTGGTTTTCTTACCAAAAAAATGTGGGAAATGGTAATACCTATTTTATAGGATTACTTTTAGAAATAGCTGAGAAAATACATGTAAAGGAATGACAACAGTTTCAGGCATATAGTAAGTGACTGATAATATTGACTGTTTTAATTATTATTACATACTTTTGACAAACTTAGCCATAAGAAAATCAATATGAATCCACAGAAATTTTAATAGCAGTAGTTACCATTAACTGAGTGTCTGCTATGTTGGAGGCATTGTAAGTATATTTTGATTTAGTTTTCACAACCACACAGCTAGAGAGGTGTTATTATTCCCACTTTACATAAGTGTAATCTGAGGCTCTGAGTAGTTACACAATTTATCTGTAACTACAGAGCTAATTAAGACAAAGCTGAGATTTCAGACTTCCTTCTAGTTCCAAAGCCAATGCTCTGTCTGCTATACCACATGCACAAGTGTGACTCTGACTGGATAAGGAAGCATCATGACTTATGAGTACTCTGCTTTGTAAGTGAAGGCTAGCAGGTCATTTCTGGAAACAATATTTAATATAGGACAGAGAAGAGAATGTGCCAGCCCTGTGCATGTGGAAGGCGTGTGTGTGTGAGGTTGGGATTGGTGAGGATCAGAACACGGGAAGGTAAAGGAAAAGATGAGCATTCTTAAAACAAACTTGGTCTGTATATAGTGATATTGGACTAAACATACCATCGTGAACTATGTGCCTTACGGTGTAGCTTAGTGATTAAGAGGAGGCTCTGGAACCATCTGGGACCTTGTCTGGGTTCAGATTCTAGCTTTGCTTCTAACCAGGGGTATAGTCTTGAACATGTTATTTAACCTCAGCTTCCTTTTCTGTAAAATGAGGATAGAACCCTGACCATCATTAGAATTATATCAGTAAATACCAATGTCTGCCTCACCTCTAAGAAATTCTTATTTTAGTCAGGCATGGAATCCAGGCATAGGCATTTTTAAAACTTTGTGATTTTAATATGCAGTCACGGTTGACCCTCAACAGTTGAGCATTAGAATGTAGGTTCTTTGCTGATAAGATCATCCTTATTCCATAGTTATGGTCCCAGAGTCTAGTTCACTGTCCAGTACACATTAACACTCAACAAAAGTCTGATGAAATATGAATAGATGAATGCATGATTGGACTTAGATTCAACTCTGTGGTTTGACTACGTCCAGTGCTCATTCTATACTCTAGAGTGCGGCTCCTTGGAAATTTGTAGACAACTGCTATCCTCCCCAAACAGTATGAATCACCCTCAGTTCTTCCCGTAATCTAAACCAAACTGGCTTAAGTAAAAATACGAATTGATTGACTTACTAAATGGAAGGATGGTCCAGCTTGAGGCATGGTAGAATTCAGGAGCACAGATAGCCTCATTAGGGCTCTGCTTTCCTCCTTTCCTCTTTGGCCTCCTCTACTCCATTAGACTCCTTCCTCAGAAGGACTGCTCCCCTGAGGTGTCAGCATAGCGCCCCTTGTGTCTACTTAGCCCAGAGCTCTGTGTTAGTTGTGCCATCCCAGGAGCCAGGGGTAGGAGCTCAATCAGAGGCCATGCTCTTCCCAAAAGAGAATCAGCGTTTCACTATCAAAGAGGAACCATGGCTTCTTGAGCATTAAATCCAACAAAATAGATGGAAATACCTAGAACTTGACTGTCTATATGGTTTTTAGAAGAAAGAAGAGCATTGTAAAAGGAATCTACCTCTCTTCTTCTGAGAAGCCCTAATTCCAGAAGTGTACCATTATGATGCACAATGATAAACAGTTGTTCCCTGTGGTAAGTCACTTTCATTCCGTGTCCTTGGTATCTGACCCATTCTCTCATCCCAAAGACTATCACCTTTGATTATACCATATTACCCATCTCCTAGATCAGTGGTTCTGAAAATAACCAGGGGTGATTTTGTCCCCCAGGAGATAGTAGACAATGTCTGGAGATATTTTTAGGTGTCACATGTTGGGGGATGGCTGCTACTGGCATCTAGTAAGTAGAGACCAGGGATACTGCTAAACATCCTACGATGCACGAAATAGAATTACTTACAATAAAGAATTACCAACCTAAAATGTTAATAATGCCAAGGTTGAGAAATCATGAACTAGATAATTATAGTAGCTTCCTAATAGTTTCTGTACTTTTATTATCTTCCCCCAAGCTTTCCACTACTGGATCACTGAAGTGATTTGTATAAAGCGCAAACCTAATGATACTATCCTCCTACTTAAGGAAACTTGATCACAGAAAGTGCAAATTATTTAATATGATTCAAGGACTTTGAAAATCTGGCTCCATCTGGACTTTCAAACTTTCCTTATATGATGCCCCCTATAGAGTATACACTTAACCACCTCAGAGGTTTCCTCTGTCTTACATAACTCTGTATCCACGTACATTTGACCACACCAGGCATTTTTTTTCTTTTGCATCTTGATGGTGTTTCTCCGTACCTGCATTGCTGTTCCCACTTTCACTCCTCATTTTTCTATTACTCATGCATTTGTTCATTGGGTATTTATTGAACGTCTGTCTTGGTCCAGGCACTGTAATACATCATGCAGATACAGTGGTGAGTAAGGCAGCTTCAGTTGCTTCTCTTATGGAGTTTAGCAAGGTAAACAGATAAGTGATGTGATAATGGGAAAAGTACATCTGGAATATGTAACCTGGCTGAGGGCTGGTTCTGGAGAAAGCTTCCAGGAGGAAGTGACTTTTAAGCTGAATTGCAAAAGTGGTTAGAGTTAGCCAGGAGTTGGCCAGGTAAACAGAGTTGAAAGTGTCTTTACCAACCTACTCAAACTTCAAGGTATAGTTCAGATGTTAACTTCTACCAGGAGCCTTCCAGATTTCCCTGATGGAGATTAACGTCCTACTATTTTGCTCTCATAGCACTTTTGAGGTCTATTATAATACTTATCACCATCTACCTTGCATTATGTATTCATGGTAAACATGATAATTGGGCTCATGGTAAATATTTAAATTGAAAATTGCCATACGTTACAAAGGATTCATAAGCAATGTTCTCTTATCTTGGAATGACAGTTTGAATGCCGTGGAATACATTTTTCTCCCTCACCAGTGAAATGGCTCTACCAAGCAACACACATATATCTTTTTTTTTCTCACACATATATCTTTAAAAGAAGGTTATTCTGGTGTGTGGTGTTGAAATTGGACCCTGAGAGGTAGAGGGAGCAGCATGCACACCAAAGTTCAGGCTTTTCTGTAAATGAGGTAAAGCCCCAGTCTACATACTCATTCATTCATTCAGTGATTATTTCTTGAGCACCTATACTGTACCAACTGGCAATGTTAGGTCCTGAGAATATATTGCTGAGCCAAACTTACACAGTTCTTATCCTATGTCTAATAGAGGACACACATTAAGCAAAGAATCACACCAATAGCTGTTGACTTACTAAATGTAATGGGTCCAATGAAGGACCCATCCAATTACAAGCAAATGGTTCCATTGAAGGATACTATGAAGGAGTCTGACTAGGGGATTGACCTGGTGTGGAGGATGAAGAAGAAAGTGACCCTGGAACTAAAGTCTGAACATTAACAAATTTGGCTAGTGCTGGGGAGGGAAAGAAAGAGAATATCAGGGAGAGGAAACAACACGAGCTAAAGAAGGAGCATTCACAGGAAGAGCACTGTGAATTAGGAAAATTGAAAGAGGGCCAGTGTGTCTATGCAAGAAATTCAAAGAGGAGTGAATCATGAGATGAGGCTGGGAAGATGGGGGAGGGCAGTATACAGGGCCTTTCAAGCCATGTTAATGTTTATGGCTTTTATCCTAGGAGCAATGAGAACCCATTGGATGATTTTAAACAGTGACATAATCAGATTTGCATTTTAAAAGATCCCTCTGGCTACAATGTGTGGAGAACCAGAAATTGTACATGTAATGGGCCCTGAAAACTTGTTTCATTAATGACCCTCATAAGTGATAAACACCAGAGTGTGGCATGTTTGATAAATCAGCTGCCAGTCATTTAATATGGCCATAGCAGTAGCAAACCCTAACTCTTGCTGTTGAAGAGAAAAGGAGTCTGAAAGGAAGGTGGGAAATTGAAAGAAAACTGAATAATTGTTCAACTCTCAGAGTCGCTTTTCCCTAGTAGCAGTAGTAGTAGAAGACACAGTAAGAAAGTCTAAGCCTATATCTTACAAGCAGGAGGTAAAAAAAGGACTCTATTCTGAGACAGTGGTTTTAATGCATATTTACTACATCATTGGGGGTCCCCAATGGCCATGCACTTTAAGGGTGTTGTCAACACTGGTGCTGACCATGGAGTTTAAGGTTTACGTGGGTTTATCTGTACCTCAGGATAATACAGCCTCTGAGCTTGAAGGTTCCTCAAGAGCCTTGAACCGTATTAATGGAGAAATCATGACAATGGGTAGAAGTTTGTCACTTAAAAGAGTCCATTAGAAGGAAATAAAGAAGACTTCGAGGGCAGGAAGGTAGAAGAATGTGCTTCTTTGGGCTTTGTGTGAGTAATATAGCAGGAGACAAAAAGATTGCCCTTGCCAAATGATTTTTGCTGAACTCCTTGTCAGGAAACAAGGCTGGGGCTCAGAAAACAGAAGCAAGGTCACAGCAAAGGGTAATGGAAAGAAACCCCAGTTCCTGGCCTGAGAAGCAGGGAGGGATGAATTATCAGGCTCCATCTATGGCCCAGCTGGGAGTGGAGATGGAATCGGCAGTCATCCTGCCCTGATCTCATACTCCATTTCAGTTCATTTACATGAACATCAAATGGAGGGCTGCAGGATGTCCACGGGAAACCAAAGTCACTTAAATATCCATTCTTGACACTTAGCCAAAAGTGAGACCACACGGAAGACATGAGTGGCAAATCGGCTACACATAGAATTTACAAGATTTAGAGAATGATGAGCACATATATTTGTAAACATGCATCTGTGCATATCAAAATGCACACACATATATGCTGCCATATACCTAATCGTACTTGTTCACAGACCACATGCATATTCAAACTCATATGCACATGTGCATATATATACATATATGCACATGTAACAGTGAATGTGTAGAAGAATACACATATTAGAATATCCTATGTATACGCACACGTATATACATAAAGATAGATGTATAGATAAATAGAAACACATATTCACATATGATATATGCATATACATGCACACATATGTAAATACCCCAGTATAAAAAATCATGAACTGAACTGACTAGGCTTGGGTCCATTCTACATGGAAAGAAAGTTGGATCTGAAAGAATGCCAGAGCCAGACCTGGCTTTAGGCCCTGGCTTACATGCACCCAGTGTTCTGCACAAGTAGGATCTTCCTCTGAACCTCAGTTCTGTGCTATTGTTTATCTATTTTATTTTATTTTATTTTTGCATATAAGAAGCTCTATGTATCAGGATTGTCACAGAAACTCAAAGAGATTCCCAGAAGAAATGTCATTTGTTGAAGCGGGTGACCCATCACCCAATTTGATTCCCTATCAACGGCAGAGAAAATATCATCAGAAAAGAGATGGGTGTATAACATTAAGAACTTGATTTGGGGTTCTTCTTAGAATGCCTGGGAGTTAAAGGAGGAAAGAAAGCTATGCACCATACAGGCATACCTCACTTTATTGTGCTTTGTATATATTGTGTTTTTTCCAAATCGAAGGTTTGTGGAAAGTCTATCCGTGCCATTTTTCCAACAGCATTTGCTCACTTTATGTCTCTGTGTCACATTTTGGTAATTCTCTCAATATTTCAAATGTTTTCATTATTATTATATCTGTTATGGTGATCTGTGATGAGTGATCTTTGATGTTACTACTGTAATTGTTTTGAGGTGCCAAGAACCATACCTGCATAAGATGGTGAACTTAACTGATAAATGTTGTGCATGTTCTGACTGCTCCATCCACTAGCCATTCCCCCATCTCTCTCCCTCTCCTCAGGCCTCCCTGTTCCCTGAGATGCAACAATATTGAAATTAGGCCAATTAATAACCCTAAAATGGGCTGTAAGTGTTCAAGTGAAAGGAAGAGTTGCACATCTTTCACTTTAAAATCAAAAGCTAGAAATATTTAAGCTTAGTGAGGAAGGCATGCTGAAAGCTGAAATAGGCCAAAATCTAGGCCTCTTGAGACAAACAGTTAGCCAAGTTGGGAATGCAAAGAAAGTTCTTGAAGAAAATTGAACAGTCAACTCATGAAAGATAAGAAAGTGAAACAGCTTTATTGCTGAATATGGAGAAAGTTTTAGTGGTCCGGATAGAAGATCAAACCAACCACAACATTCCCTTAGGACAAAACCTGATCCAGAGCAAGGCCCTAGCTGTCTTCAATTTCATGAAGGCTGTAAGAGGTGAGGAAGCTGCAAAAGTGTAAAGCTAGCAGGTTGGTTCATGAGATTTAAGGAAAAATCCACCCCCATAACATAAAAGTGCAAGGTGAAGCAGCAAGTGCTTACTTATGTAGAAGCTGCAGTAAGTCATCCAGAAGATCTAGTTAAGATAATTAATAAAGGTGGGTATGCTAAACAACAGATTTTCAATGTAGATAAAACAGCCTTATTTTGGAAGAAGATGCCATCTAGGACTTTTATAGCTCAAGAGGAGAAGTCAATTCCTGGCTTCAAGGCTTCAAAGGACAGGCTAACTCTTTTGTTAAGGGCTATTACAGTTGGTGACTTTAAGTTGAAGTCAATGCTCATTTAGCATTCCAGAAAATCCTAGGACCCCTAAGAATTATGCTAAATCTACTCTGCCTGTACTCTGGAAATGGAACAACAAAGCCTGGTTTAGAATATGATTTACTGAATATTTTAAATCCACTGTTGAGACTTACTGGTTAGAAAAAAATTCCTTTCAAAATATTACTGCTCATTGACAATGTACCTAGTCACCCAAGAGCTCTAATGTAGATGTACAAAGGGATTAATGTTGTTTTCATGTCTGCTAACACAATATGCATTCTGCAGCCCATGGATAAAGGAGTAATGTTGAATTTTAAATCTTATTATTTAAGAAATTCATTTCACAAGGCTATAGCTGCCATACATAGTGATTCCTGTAATGGTTTTGGGCAAAGTAAATTGAAAACCTTCTGGAAAAGATTCATCATTCTAGATGCCACTGAGAACATTCGTGATTCATGGGAAGAGGTCAAGACATCATTAACAGGAGTTTGTAAGAAGTTGATTTCAGCCCTCATAGATGACTTTGAGGGGGTCAAGACTTTAATGGAGGGAGTAACTGCACACCTGGAAATAGCAGGAGAACCAGAATTAGAAGTGGATCCTGAAGATGTAACTGAATTGCTGTGATCTTGTGATAAAATTTGAAAGGATGAGGAGTTGCTTTCCTTATGGATGAGTGACAAAAGTGGTTTCCTGAGATGGAATCTACCCCTGGTGAAGATGCTGTGAAGCTTGTTAAAATGACAACAAAGGATTTAGAATATTGCATAAACTTAGCTGATAAAGCAGCACCAGGATTTGGGAGGATTAACTACAATTTCGGAAGACGTTCTGCTGGGTGTAAGACGATGTCAAACAGCACTGTATGCCACAGAGAAATTGTTTATAAAGGGAAATATCAATCATCGCAGCAAAGTCCACTGTTGTTTGTTTTTTTAAGAAATTGTCACAGCTACTCCAATCTTCAGCAACCACCACCCAAATCAATCAGCAGCCATCGACACTGAGGCAAAACCCGCCACTAGAAAAAAGGTTACAACTTGCTGAAGATTCAGATGGTTTAGCTTTTTTTTTTAGCAATGAAGTATTTTTAATTAAGGTATGTACTTTTTGTAGACATATGCTGTTGAATGCTTAATAGACTATAGTATAGTGTAAACGTAACTTTTGTATGCACTGGGAAATGAAAAAATTTGTGTGACTCACTTTATTATGATATTCTCTTTGTTGTGGTGGTTTGGAACAGAGTCAGCAGTATCTTTGAGATCTGCTTGTATTTCTTTTTCTTTAAAACCCTGGGGCAGGGCCTCCCTGGTGGCGCAAGTGGTTGAGAGTCCGCCTGCCGATGCAGGGGATACGGGTCCGTGCCCCGGTCTGGGAGGATCCCATATGCCGCGGAGCGGCTGGGCCCGTGAGCCATGGCCGCTGAGCCTGCGTGTCCGGAGCCTGCGCGTCCGGAGCCTGTGCTCCGCAACGGGGGAGGCCACAACAGTGAGAGGCCTGCATACAGCAAAAAAAAAAAAAAAAAAAAAAACCCTGGGGCAGGGGGAAACTCTGGGGAAATGGTTTGCTTTTTTTTTTTTTGAATTTTTGAATTTTCTTTTATTTATTTTTTTATACACCAGGTTCTTATTAGTTATCCATTTTATACATATTAGTATATACATGTCAATCCCAATCTCCCAATTCATCACACCACCAGCACCCCCCGCCACTTTCCCACCTTGGTGTCCATACATTTGTTCTCTACATCTGTGTCTCTATTTCTGCCCTGCAAACCAGTTCATCTGTACCATTTTTCTAGGTTCCACATATATGAGTTAATATATGATATTTGTTTTTCTCTTTCTGACTCACTTCACTTTGTATGACAGTCTCTAGATCCATCCTTGTCTCTACAAATGACTCAATTTTGTTCCTTTTTATGGCTGAATAATATTCCATTGTATATATGTACCACATGTTCTTTAGCCATTTGCCTGTAGATGGGAACATAGCTTGCTTCCATGACCTGGCTATTGTAAATAGTGCTGCAATGAACATTGGGGTGTATGTGTCTTTTTGAATTATGGTTTTGTCTGGATACATGCCCAGTAGTGGGATTGCTGGGTCATATGGTAATTCTACTTTTAGTTTTTTAAGGAACCTCCATAATGTTGTCCATAGTGACTGTATCAATTTACATTCCCACCAACAGTGCAAAAGGGTTCCCTTTTCTCCACACCCTCTCCAGCATTTGTTGTTTGTAGGTTTTCTGATGATGCCCATCCTAACTGGTGTGAGAATGGTGTAACTCATTGTAGTTTTGATTTGCATTTCTCTAATAATTAGTGACGTTGAGCAGCTTTTCATGTGCTTCTTGGCCGTCTGTATGTCTTCTTTGGAGAAATGTCTATTTAGGTCTTCTGCCCATTTTTGGATTGGGTTGTTTGTTTCTTTAATATTGAGCTGCATGAGCTGTTTATATATTTTGGAGATTAATCCTTTGTCCATTGACTCGTTTGCAAATATTTTCCCCCATGCTGAGGGTTGTCTTTTCGTCTTGTTCATGGTTTCCTTTGCTGTGCAAAAGCTTTGAAGTTTCATTAGGTCCCATTTGTTTATTTTTGTTTTTATTTCCAGTTCTCTAGGAGGCGGATCAAAAAAGATCTTGCTGTAATTTGTGTCAAAGAGTGTTCTTCCTATGTTTTCCTCTAAGGGTTTTAGAGTGTCCGGTCTTACATTTAGGTCTCTAATCCATTTGGAGTTTATTTTTGTGTATGGTGTTAGGGAGTGTTCTAATTTCATTGTTTTACATGTAGCTGTCCAGTTTTTCTAGCACCTCTTATTGAAGAGACTGTCTTTTCTCCACTGTATATCCTTGCCTCCTTTTTCATAGATGAGTTGACTATAGGTATGTGGGTTTATCTCTGGGCTTTCTATCCTGTTCCATTGATCTGTATTTCTGTTTTTCTGCCGGTACCATATTGTCTTGATTATTGTAGGTTTGTAGTAGTCTGAAGTCTGGGAGTCTGATTTCTCCAGCTCCATTATTTTCCCTTAAGTCTGCTTTGGCTAGTCAGGGTCTTTTGTGTCTCCATACAAATTTTAAGATTTTTTGTTCTAGGTCTGTAAAAAATACCAATGGTAATTTGATAGGGATTGGATTGAATCTGTAGATTGCTTTGGGTAGTATAGTCATTTTCACAGTATTGATTCTTCCAATCCAGGAACATGGTATATCTCTCAACCTGTTTGTATCATCTTTAATTTCTTTCATCAGTGTCTTATAGTTTTCACATACATGTCTTTTGTCTCCCTAGGTAGGTTTATTCCTAGGTATTTTATTCTTTTTGTTGCAGTGGTAAATGGGAATGTTTCCTTAATTTCTCTTTCAGATATTTCATCATTAGTGTATAGGAATGCAAGAGATTTCTATGCATTAATTTTGAATCCTGCAACTTTACCAAATTCATTGATTAGCTCTGGTAGTTTTCTGGTGGCATCTTTAGGATTCTCTGTGTATAGTATCATGTCATCTGCAAACAGTGACAGTTTTACTTCTTCTTTTCCAATTTGTATTCCTTTTATTTCTTTTTCTTCTCTGATTGCCATGGCTAGGATTTCCAAAACTATGTTGAAGAATACTGGTGAAAGTGGACATCCTTGTCTTGTCCCTGATCTTAGAGGAAATGCTTTGAATTTTTCACCATTGAGAATGATGTTTGCTGTGGGTTTGTCATATAAGGCTTTTTAATGTTGAGGTAGGTTCCCTTTAGGCCCACTTTCTGGAGAGTTTTTATTATAAATGGGTGTTGAATTTTGTCAAAAGCTTTTTCTGCATCTATTTAGTTGATCATATGGTTTTTATTCTTCAATTTGTTAATATGGTGTATCAAATAGATTGATTTGCGTATATTTAAGAATCCTTGCATCCCTGGGATAAATCCCACTTGATCATGGTGTATGATCCCTTTAATGTGTTGCTGGATTTTGTTTGCTAGTATTCTGTTGAGGATTTTAGCATCTATATTCATCAGTGATATTGGTCTGTAATTTTCTGGTTTTGTAGTATCTTTGTCTGGTTTTGGTATCAGGGTGATGATGGCTTCATAGAATGAGTTTGGGAGTGTTCCTTCCTCTGCAATATTTTGGAAGAGTTTGAGAAGGATGGGGGTTAACTCTTCTCTAAATGTTTGATAGAATTCACCTGTGAAGCCATCTGGTCCTGGACTTTTGTTTGTTGGAAGATTTTTAATCACAGTTTCAATTTCATGACTTGTGATTGGTCTGTTCATATTTTCTGTTTCTTCCTGGTTCAGTCTTGGAAAGTTATACCTTTCTAAGAATTTGTCTGTTTCTTCCACGTTGTCCATTTTATTGGCAAAGAGTTGCTTGTAGTAGTCTCTTAGGATGCTTTGTATTTCTGAAGTGTCTGTTGTAACTTCTTTTCCATTTCTAATTTTATTGATTTGAGTCCTCTCTCTCTTTTTCTTGATGAGTCTGGCTAATGGTTTATCAATTTTGTTTATCTCTCGGAGAACCAGCTTTTAGTTTTATTGATCTTTGCTATTTTCTTTGTTTCTATTTCATTTATTTCTGCTCTGATCTTTATGATTCCTTTCCTTCTACTAACTCTGGGTTTTGTTTGTTCTTCTTTTTCTAGTTCCTTTAGGTGTAAGGTTAGATGGTTTATTTGAGATTTTTCTTGTTTCTTGAGGTAGGCTTGTATTGCTATACACTTCCCTCTTAAGACTGCTTTTGCTGCATCCCATAGGTTTTGGATCACCATGTTTTCATTGTCATTTGTCTCTAGGTACTTTTTGATTTCCTTTTTGATTTCTTCAGTGATCTCTTGGTTATTTAGTAAGGTATTTTTTAGCCTTCATGGGTTTGTGTTTTTTACATTTTTTCCCTGTAATTGATCTCTAATCTCATAGCATTGTGGTTGGAAAAGATGTTTAATATGATTTCAATTTTCTAAAATTAGTGAAGCTTGATTTGTGGTCCAAGATGTGATCTATCCTGGAGAATGTTCCTTGCACAGTTGAGAAGAAAGTGTAATCTGCTGTTTTGGGATGGAATATCCTATAAATATCAATTAAATCTATCTGGTCTATTGTGTCATTTAAAGCTTGTGTTTCCTTATATCTTTTCACTTTGTATGATCTGTCTGTTGGTGTAAGTGAATTGTTAAAGTTGCCCACTATTATTATGTTACTGTTGATTTCCTGTTTTATAGCTGTTAGCAGTTGCCTTATGTATTGAGGTGCTCCTGTGTTGGGTGCATATATATTTATAATTGTTATATCTTCTCCCTGGATTGATCACTTGATATTATGTAGTGTCCTTCTTTGTCTCTTGTAACATTTTTTATTTTAATGTCTATTTTATTTGATATGAGTATTGTGACTCCAGCTTTCTTTTGATTTCCATTTTCATGGAATATCTTTTTCCATCTCCTCACTTTCAGTCTGTATGTGTCCCTAGGTCTGAAGTGGGTCTTTTGTAGACATCATATATGTGGGTTTTGTTTCTGTATCCATGCAGCAAGCCTGTGTCTTTTGGTTGGAGCATTTATTCCATTCACTTTTAAGTTAATTATCGATCTGTATTTTCCTATGGCCATTTTCTTAATTTTTTGGGGTTTGTTTTCGTAGGTCCTTTTCTTCTTTTGTGTTTCCCACTTGGAGAAGTTCCTTTAGCATTTGTTGTAGAGCTGGTTTGGTGGTGCTGAATTCTCTTTGCTTTTGCTTGTCTGTAAAGCTTTTGATTTCTCTGTCAAATCTGAATGAGATCCTTTCCAGGTAGAGTAATCTTGAATGTAGGCTCTCCCCTTTCATCACTTTAAATATATCATGCCACTGCCTTCTGGCTTGTAGAGTTTCTGCTGAGAAATCAGCTGTTAACCTTATGGGAGTTCCCTTGTATGTTATTTGTTGTTTTTCTCTTGTTGCTTTCAATAATTTTTCTTTGTCTTTAATTTTTGTCAACTTGATTACTGTGTGTCTCAGCATGTTTCTCCCTGGGTTTATCCTGCCTGCAACTTTCTGTGCTTTCTGGACTTGGATGGCTATTTCCTTTTCCATGTAAGGGAATTTTTCGACTATAATCTCTTCAAGTATTTTCTCTGGTCCTTTCTCTCTCTCTTCTCCTTCTGGGACCCCTACAACGTGAATGTTGTTGCATTTAATGTTACCCCAGATGTCTCTTAGGCTGTCTCCATTTCTTTTTATTGTCTTTTCTTTATTGTGTTCCACGGCAGTGAATTCCACCATTCTGTCTTCCAGATCACTTATCTGTTGTTCTGCCTCGGTTATTCTGCCATTGATTCCTTCTTGTGTATTTTTCATTTCAATTATTGTATTGTTCATCTCTGTTTTTTTGTTCTTTAATTCTTCTAGGTCCTTGTTCTGTAATTCTTCTAGGTCTTTGTTAAACGTTTCTTGCATGTTCTTGATCTTTGCCTCCATCCTTTTTCCGAGGGCCTGGATCATCTACATTATCATTATTCTGAATTCTTTTTCTGTAAGGTTGCTTATCTCCCCTTCATTTAGTTATTTTTCTGGGGTTTTATCTTGTTCCTTCATCTGGTACATAGCCCTCTGCTTTTTCATCTTGTCTGTCTTTCTGTGAATGTGGTTTTTGTTCCACAGGCTATGGGATTGAAGTTCTTCTTGCTTCTGTTGTCTGCCGTCTGATGGATGAGGCTATCTAGGAGGCTTGTGCAAGCTTCCTGATGGGAGAAACTGGTGGTGGGTAGAGCTGAGTGTTGCTCTGATGGGCAGAGCTCAGTAAAACTTTAATCCACTCGTCTGCTGAGAGGTGTGGCTGGGTTCCCTCCCAGTTGGTTGTTAGGCCTGAGGCAACCCAACACTGGAGCCTACCCAGCTCTTTGGTGGTGCTAATGGTGGACTCTGGGAGGGCTCACGCCAGGGGGTACTTCCCAGAGCTGTTGCCAGTGTCTTTGTACTCCTGGTGAGCCGTAGCCACCCCCCGCCTCTGCAGGAGACCCTCCAACAGTAGCAGGTAGGTCTGGTTCAGTCTCCTGTGGCATCACTGCTTCTTCCCCTGTGTCCCGATGTGCACACTACTTTGTGTGTGCCCTCCAGGAGTGGAGTCTCTGTTTTCCCCAGTCTTTTCGAAGTCCTGCAATCAAATCCCACTAGCCTTCAAAATATGCTTCTCTAGGAATTCCTCCTCATGTTGCTGGACCCCAAGGTTGGGAAGCTTGATGTCGGGCTCAGAACCTTCACTTCAGTGGGTAGATTTTTGTGGTATAAATTTTCTCCAGTTTGTAAGTCACCCACCCAGCAATTATGGGATTTAATTTTATTGTGATTGCACCCCTCCTACCATCTCATTGTGGCTTCTCCTTTTTCTTTGGATGTGGGGTACCTTTTTCGCTGATTTCCAGTGTCTTCCTGTCGATGATTGTTCAGCAGTTAGTTGTGATTCCAGTGCTCTCACAAGAGGGAGTGTGCACACGTCCTTCTATTCCACCATCTCGAACCCATTCTCGTCTGCCTGTGTTTTGAATACCCTTGGCCTCTGTCTTTAGAGAGTGGATTGTGTTGGGAGATTGTAAGCATGGGAGGGATAATAGCAGGTTTGAGTTTTGGTCTGGTTGTGGTCTGGACGTGAGGTGGTATATATAGGGATATCCCTAAAATAATAAAGCAGGCCTTTTAAAAAAGGCTTTTGCAGCCATCCTGATGGAGTGTGAAGGAGGTTTAAACCCAGGCATTGTCTGCGGGGAAGGAGAAAGGGATCCCCCTCAAATAGTACAGAAGGATGTGCTGCAAATACTCTGTACCTGTCATCAGCCTCAGTCATTATCCTGGACACCTGAGGAAGTCTTATTTTATGTCCAATGTTGTATGGAGCACACGCTTATCAGAAGACTGTTGGATGAGTTGTGACTCAGACCTCTTTTTATTGAGATTTGCAGATTGCTAATAGGCACTTGGGCATCAGTTTGTTTTATCAGTCTGATGAGACCAAAAGCCCTAACTAAGAATAAAGAGTCAATGAGAAAAATTACCAGTAATCCCAACAAGATGGAACCCCAGTGAGTTACTTAGAGAATACTGCAAAGTAAACCAATAGGCAAAACTGAAAGATATGTTAGCTATACAGAACCACACACTTAATACAAATCAAAGAATAAATGTAATATTAATAATAACTTAGAAATTAAAATGCTATACTAGTCATATGCTATTTTCACCTTCATGGACGTCATGGCGGTTTAAGAGATTTAAGCCTAAGTAACATCCACTAAGACTTCCAATGAACCTTTGGGGAATAATGGCTTTTATTGTGGACATTTTCACAGAATGGGATAAGCATTTATTTTTTAACTTCACATAGACATTTCTTCTGGAGGCAGGATATGTTAGTGCTCTTTTGCTTGTGTAGCAAATTACTACAAATTTAGTGAATTAAACCAACGCTCATTTATTATCTCAGTTTTCATGGGTCAGGAGTCCAAGCACAGCTTAACTGGGTCCTCTACACAGGGTCTCACAAGGCTTCAGTTAATGTGTCTGCTGGGCTGAGGTCTCATTGAGGCCCAGGGTATTCTACATTCACATGGCTGTTGAAGAATTCATTACACTGAAGCTGTAGAACTTATGGTAGCTTGCTTCTTCAAGGCCATCAGGAGAATCTCTCTTACTTTTTCCATCTCTAATCACTAGACCCTCTTTTAAAGGGCTCACTTGATTAGATAAGGCCCACTCCTGATACTCTCCTAAAGAGGTTAATTTAAATTAAATTGATTAGGGACCTTAATTCCATCTAAAAATCTCTTCACTTTTGCCATGTAGCATAACACAATAATGGGAGTGATATTGTATCACCTTCTCCACATTCTATTGGTTAGAAGTAAGTCACAGGTTTCACCTACACTCAGAGAGGATGACACAAGTGAGTTGGTCTCTGAGGACCATCTTAGAATCTGCCTGCTACAAAGGAGGATGGACAAGTTAATCACAGTGATTTGACTTTATCACATGAAAGTCTGAACTGAGAGCAAATCAGTGAACTCACCACTGAAGGTCAACACTTGCATACAGAGCATTTCCTCATGAGTTTTGAATACATTCTAGCTATCTTGTTTTACTTGTTTTTGTTATTCATGTCCACCACAGTGTCCATGATGTCTTCAGATAGTAAACATTAAGATTATTAATTTTCATTTTAAATTGGGAAATTAGTGCTCAAAAGAACAAATATCTCTAAGAATGTGACTAGTCAGGTTGCTTATTGAAAGACAGGCAGTTTCTGCCTTCCTATTGATGCTTAATGTTTTGTCAAGTATCTGAAACATTAGAATTCATCCCATTTTGAGCTGCAAATTTCTCAGCTTTGCTTTGAAAGCTTTGGAGATCATTGTTGCCATACTGTATTTCAAATCTAATATTTTTTTGTGAGGGAGGGCATGGAGGAAAGGGAAAATAATTGAGATGCGGTGGTAGAGGTTGGCAGATTGTAGTGGATGTTTTGAGGGGCCACACAGATCCCCCTCCAGGAACAAAGGACTTATTGCCTCAGCTCTTGGAAGTGTTGCTGGAAGATGACCCTCATCTGTCAGCCCTCCCTGAGGACTGTCTTGGGCTAGAGACAGTCCAGCCCAATGTCAAATCTTTTTCCAGGGACCGCCCACATACAATGACTGATAAAGGCAGGGGTATCAAGGTCTGAGGAGTCATCCCAGCTCCAGACCTAACTGTGGAGTGATCTGATCCAACTTCAGGGATTGCATGCAAATTCAACTCTTCCCTCTTCCCAGTCCTGCTTCCTTGGCCTCCCTTCCACAGGTGTTGATCCCAAGAGCACTCCCTAATAAAAGATCCACATGCTAATCTCTTATTTAATCTGCTTTCCAGGGAACCCAACCTGCAACAGCAGACGGAGAGGATTTGGGCCAGATAAGGATTTGGGCCCTCTTCTCTGCCATCCCAAACTACTCTCTGTTCTCCAAGCATGTAGCTTTATGTTTCCTTGACTTTACAGAGGCTGCTTCCTCTGCCACCATTTCTCCACACTGTGATTATACCTCTATTTATACTTAGAGACCTATATGAAATTTGAACCTTGTGTATCCTTTTCATATCTGCTGGGTGAAATTAAATCTCCCCTCTTCTGTGAGTTTATAGCATTTTGTACGTACCTGTGCTCCATATATAGAACCTATTGCATTATATCCTGGTTATTTGTTCATTTGTTACTAATGTGGTACTCTTCCCTGATGGAATAACTATATCTATATATCCATATTTTTATTCATCCATTTGGTGTTGAACACGGTCATGATTTCTCCAGGCTGCTCCCAGCCAATGACTGCACATGACAGGGCATCTAGATGCAGTTCATTCTTGCCCAATGCAGGACTCTGCTAACAATGCTCTGCTGCTTGGAGACCCCCATTCACCTATCTAAGACCTTGTCAGAACTGTGGCTGCAGCCTGAGCTTCTTCCATTTCACAGATATTAGATCTGTCTGACTCTCTGAAGGCTCTAGCTCCCTGCTTGTTCTCCTTCCTGCTTTTCCCAGTAAATCTTTTGCCTACTAATCCCACCTTGGCGTCAGCTTCTTGGAGGACCCAGAGTGACACACTGACTTTCACCTGTTTGGCTTTTCAGTTATCCTAATACCCGCATAACTAGGTCCCCCATGTTAAATTCCCTCTACTGAACCATCTGGCATGACTTCTTTTTATGCTGACTAGACTTTGATTAATACAAAGTCCTACCTGTCCCAAGAAGATACTTTGGGAATAATAATGGGCTGTATATCAGGTAGGGCTTGTGTCCCTCACCTCTGCTTCAACCAGGGGAGGTCCACATTTCGATGTTGCTATTGGGCTACAGCAGTGAAGTTGAGTATAAGTGGGCAGCTTCTCTCTCACACATTCATTTTGTTCACCAGGAATTCTCACATCCCTCGCCTGCAACCAGGGTCTGCCATTTGTCCAGCATGTGACATAATGAAATGTGAATTCCACCAGTTAGAAGGTTTGAGGATAACGCTCAACAAATTTCTGGAAACCCCAAGTACAGACTCTAGTCTTGAAGCTTGTCCTGCTTCACCTCAAATGGTGTACAAATAGCAGAGGGTTTATTTGGCATCCTGGAGTCTGGAACTATTTATAAACAGCACATACTGAGTTTGAAACATGAATAATGTGTCCCACTGGCTGGACAGAGGTAGGGGGTTGACTTGATTGTCTTTTTATTCCCCTTTCCCTCTGGAAGTCCAATCGATTGGGACTAATTTGCAAGCTGCCTGTTTTAGGCAGGTGCAGGCTCTCAGACACTGCTATTAATGTAGTTCTTTATTCTACTCTGAACTTGGCTCCTTGGAAAATTAAAAGAGCTTTGCCAAGAAAAGCAAGTTCTGTCTTTGGTAGTGAGCCTGTTAAACATATGACCACAGTTCTAGATGCCACTACCCTTGAGTTTCAAGATGGCATCCTTCCAAAGAGGGCTGAGTAAGGGGCTTGAACATTTTCTCAAGGTTTGTTGAGTGAGGGAAGGATTATGGTAAAACTTTTTGCCTGGCTCATAGATACTTCATTACCCACACAGATGTGTTCCTCTCCCCAAACCAAGCCTTCCAACCACAGTGATTGGGACTTAGTTGTACCATGTATTTACTATCTGGACCTCCATTTAAGTTGCTAAAATAAGAATTATAATGATATATGTCCATCCTAATTTCACAAGACTATTGTAAGAATCAGATTCAAAACAAACTAGCATATGTAAAGCACTATTAGTATAAAGTGCTGTCCAAGTTCAAACAGCTTTAGATGCCAAGTGATAGAGTAGAAAAATAGATGAAGTGTGAGGTGTAGAATCAGACAAACTTCTCCTCAAATTCCAGGCACATTCATTTATCAGTTATCTGATTTGGGGCAAAATCCCTAACTTCTCAGAAGCTCAGTTTCTATCTGAACATAAAGATAACTTAATCTATCATGAAGGATGAACTGATGTAGTAGTCTCTCAATCTGCCTTCCTGTATGATCTTTGTTAACTTACATAATTTTGTCTTCATCTGTGCAATAGAAATAATCATATCCAATCTTCCATCTAAGTGAAATTGTTGTGACATTAAATGAAAAAAGAATCTAAACCTAAGACTTTAGAGAAGTGCAACTTAATGTATTATTATGTTATGAATAATAAATACTTCCTTTATCAATTAAAAGCCAATAATAGCAATAAATGATGAATGAACTCTACTGGGGCAGAACAAAAGGAGCAATAGTCTTGATTAAAAATAGGTTTTAAAAACAAAATTTTACCTACTTGCATAAAAATTAAAAGGAATTGGTGATTTAATTCTTTAGGACATTCTCACCATTCCTAAAAATTTCAGCTACTCACAAGACCTAAAATTTCTAACACTTAAAATTCATTATTTTTTAAGAAGGAAGGTGGGAAAAATGACTAATGTTAATGAAATGTCTCTTATGTGGTAGATACTTCTTTTTTCTTTGTATTTTTTTTTTGGCTGTGTCAGGCCTTAGTTGTGGCACAAGGGATCTTTTGTTGCGGCACGCAGGATCTTTATTGCAGTGTGCTGGCTTCTCTCTAGTTGTAGTGTGCGGGCTCCAGAGCCCGCAGGCTCAGTAGTTGTGGCATGCGGCCTTAGTTGCCCCACAGCATGTGGGATCTTAATTCCCTGACCAGGGATCGAGCCTGCATCCCCTGCATTGCAAGGTGGATTCTTAACCAATGGACCACCAAGGAAGTCCCAGGTACTTCTTAAATGTTATGTCATTTAATGTGGAAAAGTGTTTTATGATACAAGTCATCATCACCAATGTAGGGATGAGGAAATGCAGACAGAGTATTTAAGTCATTTGCCCAAGGACAGTCACAACCAGTAAGTGATGGATTCTTAAAGCCAGATATAGCTATCTTTGAAAGTCCATGTTCTTTGTTTACAGACCTTTGCTTTGAGGTTAAAACTGCAGTATCAGGAGTACTTTGTTAGAATGGAAATACAGTGGACCCTTGAACAACATGGGTTTGAACTGTGTGGGTCCACTTATACACAGATTTTTTTCAGTAGTAAATACTACAGTACTACATGATACATACGAGGTAGGCACAGTTGGTTGAATCTTTGGTGGTGGAGGAACCCCAGTACAGAGGGCCAACTATAAATTATACATGGATTTTCTACTGCACAGAGGGTCAGCACCCCTAACCCTCTCATTGTTCAAGGGTCAACTATATAATCATTCGTTGGCTTACTAACATCTACGTTAATATGGCACAGCACATGGGAAATCCTGGAAGCCCACACATTCCTCATAGTGGACCCGAGATCATTTCTCTCAGCCTATGGATGATGATGTCACCTTAGTGGACAAGGCAAGACATTGGCAAAACCAGCATTTCTTCTCTACTTCATTTTTCCTATTTCCCTCAGGGCGTTTTTGCTCTCTGTCTCCCTGGCTTAATTTTTACTGATTATAGAGCAGTTTGCTTCCAATAAGCAACCTTTTTTCACAGTTGGGAAATATGAGACTATTGTAAATGGGGAAGGTATTTTTAAAATGGATTGACAGTGACAAAATGGAGAGAAAGTTGGGTATTAGCCTAAGGAAGCCCTGTAAAGGAAAAACGATTTTGCTGGATTTCCCTATCACCTTCCTAAACTCTAAAGGCAGGTGTTTGATGTTAAAGCTATGGTTATCCTTGGAGGAAAATGGTAAATGGAAGTGTCTTAGTCTGTTCAGCCTGCTATAACAAAATGCCACAGACTGGGTGGCTTATAAACAACAGAAATTTATTTCTTGCAGTTCTGGAGGCTGAGAAAGTCCAAGTTCACATTGCCAGCATGGCTGGGATCTGGGGAAGGCCCTCTTGCAGGTTCGAAGATGGTGCTTTCTCTCTGTGTCCTCACACAGTGAGGGGGCTAGGGGGTTCTGGTGTGGGAGGTCTTTTTTTATAAGGCATTCATCTTATTTGAGGGCTCCACCTTCATGACTTAAGCATCGCTCAGAGGCAGCACCTGCTAATAATCATCTTTGAGGGTTAAGATTTTAACATGTGAATTTGGGACATAAACATTTGAACCATAGTGGAAGGGACAGAAAGTACAACTATAAACTGAACTTGTTAAATGGCGCAGTTGTCAGATGAGATAAAAGCAAAGAAGGTTTCTTTCATATAAAGAACCGTATTTATGATAATATGTGAGAAAGAGAACATTTATTAGCTATTGACAGGAAGTTAGCTAACGGCACATAAATGGCACTTAGAAAATAGAAGTGAAGATGATTACTATTGTTATCATCTGTGTCTAATCAGGATCTATGATGATGAAGTCATTACTTTTAGAGAACAGGATGTGGCACTTCATGAAGATCAAGATTTTCGCATGAAACATAAGCAGATTTACATCTCTCACTTAAAAAAAAACACATGGTCAAGAGGCTAGACTAGAGCTTGAAACTCAAATTGTGGTTTATATTCCTTCAGCACCAGCATCACCTGGGAGCTTTTCAAATGCAGGATCTCCAGCCTATCCAAGACTTACTGAACCAGAATCTTTGTTTTAACAAGATTCTCAGGGGATTTTTATGGACATTAAAATGTGAAAATGACTGGTTTTAAAGGAATCATCTCTCTCTCTCTCTGGGAAGGTTTCTTGGGGGAATATCTACATCAGGGTGGGAGGGAAATAACTAGAGTCTCCTGGAAAAATTATGCTACCAGATCACATATAGGGATTACTTTTTTCTGGATTCCAGGAGAGGGAACTTTTCTCACACCTGGCTTATTCCTCTACTAGCCTGATTGTCACCAGACATGTCATTCTTAACATCAGTCTTTCCCCTCAACTCATTCTTAGATTCCTCTTAATGCTACATCTGTCTTCCTCTTTTTTCTCTCTCTCTCCTCACTCTCTTTCCCAGTGGTGTTCTGAAGCTGGCCTGTAAGTCTCCATTAACTAGCAAAAGCACATGTGTGGTAGACGGAGGATGCCAACTGGGCACTTCTTTTTCCAACTCTGTGTTCAGGATGTTATCCTGGTAACCTGAAATCAGGCATGATGAGAATATTTACACTGTGGAAGTTTCAAACCATACAAATCAAGGTTTCCCTTTGTCTCAGCCAGTTTACCAGCATAGGACTGCCTCTTCTTTCCTTTCTCAGAACCTTTTCTTCTTCTCCTTCTTTCTGTATTATTAACCCTCTGTCCTTCTTCTCTCTTATTTTTGCTTTCTTTTTTCTGCTCTCTTTCTTTTTCTCTTCTGGGAAACCACCATCAACAACAATAACATGACAATAACAACAACAAAATAAAGAACAACCAACTTTCTCTTAACCCAAACAACATTGAAAGCCACAGAACCTTTTAAAAAAAACAAGTGAAAGTTATTATAACACCCCAGTTAAGGAAAAGAAAAGCCATGAATTTTTAAATGAAATTAGAAGTAGTGAAGTATCAGTTTTCTCCAACTGAACATAGGTCAAAGTGTCCAGAAATATTCTGTTATTTATCTAATCTATCTTTCTACTCTATAAAGCCAATTTCTTCCTCAAACACCTATATTTAAAATAATCGAAAAGTGATATTTTAGTAAATTAAATTATTTTCTTTAGATTCTAATCCCTGCTGACCCTTGAACAACATGAGTTTGATCTGTGTGGGTCCACCTGTACACAGATTTTATTCAATAGTAAATACTACAGTACCACACAATCCACACTTGCTTGAATCTGTGGATGCAGAACCACAAAGAACCATGGATACAGATGAATCTCAGATATGGAGGAACTGTGGATGTGGAGGGCGGACTATACATGGATTTCAACTGCACGGAGGGTTGGTGCCCCTAAGCCGTGGAGTTGTTCAAGAGCCAACTATATTAGCAAAGGTATGCTAGGTGTCAAGACACTATGCTGGGTTCTCTTAAGTCTGTGATATTTTTTCTATTACTTTATTGCATATAGATATATTCTCAAATATTTCATAGGATCAAGAGGTTTTAGTATGCTAGATTGGGGAACTAAACACTTCGCATTATATTGTTACTGTGGGAAACTATGCCTGAGATTCTAATCCACCAATTTACCAATTAACTTTGAGACCAAAGGATATTTATGAGTTTGGAATTTTTTGTTTATTTTTTTTCCTTGATGATAATGTTGATATGTTCTTTGGTGTTGACTACCAATCTGCATGCTGATGTTCATAAATAAATACTTTTGCATTAATCAACGTTCAGCTTCTCATATAGAGAGGATCTATCACAATGCACTAATTAATGGAAATGAGTATACAAAGGATTAAGAATATGATTATGATGATGAGATTTTAAGTGTTCATTCATTCAATCATTTAATTATTCATTTACTCCTTAAACATGTGATGAGCATTGACTATGCACCAGGTTCTAATTAAGTGATGTGGATGTAAAAATGAATAAGACATGCCCTCCAGGAGCTTATGTTTATGTTTAAGAAAGGAGACAGACAAGCATGCAATAATTATAATACAGTGTGATGAGTGCTATGCTAGTGGTATTTACAAGGTGCTGGGGGAGCACAGAGGAAAATTTAGTTTGACTTAGAATTAGGGAGATGTTTACAGAAGAAGTGATTTTTAAAATGAATTGTAATAAATGAGTAAAAAATGAATGTATGAAAAAGTGGAAACAGTTTTATAGCATACAACACAAACAGAATAAATGACAACAATGAGAGACTAAGTGCAGATGTGCTCAGTGAATACATATTAATTCAGAGGGATTGGAGGTATGTATGGTGGATGGAGGATGCTATGGTTTGAATGTTTGTGTTCCCCCCAAATTTGTATGTTGAAATTCTAATGTCCAATCTGGTGGTATTAGGAGGTGGGTCCTTTAGGAGGTGATTAGGTTATAAGGTGGAGGTCTCATGAATGGGATTAGTGCTCTGATAAAAGAGTCTCCACAGAGCTCCCTTATGCTTTCCACCATGCGAGGACACAACAAGAAGGCCCCATTTATGAACCAGAAAGCGGGCCTTCACCAGAATTTGAACATGCTGCTCTTGAACTTCAGGCCTTCAGAACTGTGACTAATAAATTTCTGCTGTTTATAAACCACTCAGTCTGTGGTATTTTACTGTAGCAGCCTGAATGGAGTAAGGCAGAGGATATTTGGGAATTAGGAGATATTGATGTTGAGACTGGTTTGACTACTTTAAAATATCTTGTTTGTTGCCTACTTTAAGATATCTTGAAAGTTGATAAAGGGTATTTTTTCAAAAACAAGTGTAATCATGACTCTCATACAAATGGACATACGTCAAAGATTTTATTGAACTCATCAAGTGGTAAGGATAAGGTGATTATAATTGGTTCAAAAGAAGAATTCAAAAAACCTCACATATGAGCTGTAAATAATGCTGAAATTAATTTACAAATATATGCAAAGCTGGCTTATGTCAGGAACTGGAGGTGTGAGGGATGAGGTTGAAGGAACAGCAAATGAGGGAAGGGTAGGAGAATCAATTGTATTTACTTTAGACAAGATTCTCTTTCCTGTCTGTGGAAAAGAATCATTTACTTTCTATCAGTTATCTACCAATTATAGAGTTGTAAAATGGCTCGAAGACAATGAAAGGTTCAGAGTCCATAGAATTAAATAATCTAGAAAAATGTGATTAGACTATGCTTAGCTTTCTGCCGAAGACACCCAGATATCTTTATTTCAAAGCATTTTACAATTCTTTTTCCTATAGCATGAACTTAATTCTGAGTACTATGTATGTATTAGAGTAGTAATATAAATTGAAGGATATTTTGTAAGAATCTACACTTTTTACTCATTTAAACTTCTTGAGAGGGGAAATCAGTCTTGTATCCTAAGAGCCTGGTGTAGTGTTGAGTGTGTAGTAGGCTCTCACTAAATGTTGATTGAGTGAGTCAGGGTTGATTTGGAAATGGGAGCAGATCCACTTGGAAGTGGATCCATGTTGCAAGTAGTCATTATGCTGATCCTGTGACATTGCAAGTGCACATATTTAGACATATGAAAATTCATGCACTAATTATTTAATAGTATTAATAACTATAAACACCCCACACGAGTAATGATATAAACTATTAGTAATCGAAAATTCATTCTAACATGCAATAAAACATGACTAAGTACACTGCAATCTGATATATGCACAGGAATGGCCAGAAAAAGTAGCAGCAACTTAGTTTGTCTAGTATAAAATAATGATTCATGTACATCAAACTGTCAAAGGTGTTTGACCTTTACTTTCCCTCTGGTGTTAGCTTTTGTTCTTGCCCGTTGTTGGTCTCTAGAGTAGAACTGATTGACAGGTGTGTCAAATCCCATCGTGGCAGCTCTTTTTAATGAGGACTGATGACCGTGTAAGAACAGGCATTAACCTTAAACATGGCTTATTAACCTAGATGCCTTGAGGCTATGTGCTGAGGTGCCAAAGCTTCCTTTGGGTTCAGTCAGTTGGGCCCCTAGGCATTAGCATTTTCAGCGGGGACATGGATCTACTTAGAAAAAATAAAGTTTCTTTTCCTTGGAAATGAAATTGTGGTTACTGGGTTTGAAAAGGAAGGAGCAGGAATAAATAATGCTCTTTTCCAGATAACAATATTTTAGCAAAAGTATTTGAGGAGGTGGCCAACATCTTTTTTTAAATAAAAACTTTAAAAATGTTGCACAAATAAAGTCAGAATTAGAAATTTTGATGTGGTTTGGAATTGAGATTAAAGAGTTGGTATTTATTATCTAAGCAACTTTACTCCTGCTTTTATGTAAACCCAGTTTGTCTCTGCCAAGTAGTTTGCTATCATAATGAGTTATTAGCCTTCTGGTATTTGGATGGTGTTATCAAGTGTCCTACTTAGAAGCCACAAGGCATCTTAAAATGCCTCTTAAAATTTTTTAGATGGCTCTGAAATATAATTTTCAGATACTATGGATTCTTCTAGTGAGGACTATCTCATTTATTATAATATATAATAAGAATATATGTCACATAATTGCAATAAATATGTATTTATATAATATTTATATATTTATATAACAATATATTTTTTGTAATATATAATATATGCTGTTATATATTATATAATATATATAATATGTGGTTTATTTACTTACAAATATTATATATAATTGCAAAATTGTATATAATATATATTAAATAAATATTATAATCTTATGAGCAAGCCAATAGTAAAATAGGGATAGAGACTCAAAAAAAAGCCAGTCCTTTGCTTCTTTGAATTTGCCATCATGAGAACAAAGAAAGAAGGTAATAGGAATTCTGCATTTACATAAAGAAATGACTTTCAAATAGCTTTTGGAGAGATAGAGTAAGCACAGCAGAGGATGCCAGATGCACAGTGCTTGCCCAAAGTGGTCCCAGGGGTCAGTTTTCTGGTGAAACTGTAGGAATGTGCATTTAAATTGGACATACTCTCTAATATGATGGACAGATACAGTCAAGGCTGAGAGATTATTCAAATGAAGAACATAACACTATGACCTCTGACAAATCTGTAGTGGAAATTCCAAAGGGAAAAATAACAAAATGAAGCAAACCCAACTCCACACTTATTGAAAATCCTCTTCTCGTTGGTGATGGTGGCAGCTGGCCTGACACGACCAGGGTGGGCCAGAGTAAATATTTTTCTCCCAATGATATTGGACCGTTCTACATATCACTAAAGACCATTGTTCCTCAGCTGTTAAAGACAATCCTATGTTCTAGGCATGAAGTCATAAATACAATTTTTAATTTTTGAGATGGTTCTATTACATGCTTGACTACAGAGAATTCCACTGACAAAGATGGCAGCTTAAGTGTTGTTTGAGCGTGCTGAAGATGGAAAATCAGCATGGCTCCCTCCTTTCAAATCAACTCTGGAGTAAATATAGAAGCAATATAGAAGCATGGATTAGAAGAAAAAAAGGAATAATTGCCTTATATAAATTTCTGAGAGACTGAGGCTTTTTGGGTACAACAGCTGGGGTGGAAGTGACCTCACTGGAAGATGGAGTAAGGGTTAGAAGAAATTCTTTTTCTTTTTCTTTTTTTTTTTTTTTTGCTGTACGCAGGCCTCTCACTGCTGTGGCCTCTCTCGTTGCGGAGCACAGGCTCCGGACGCGCAGGCTCAGCGGCCATGGCTCACGGGCCCAGCCACTCCGCGGCACATGGGATCCTCCCAGACCGGGGCATGAACCCGCGCCCCCTGCATCGGCAGGCAGACTCTTAACCACTGCGCCACCAGGGAAGCCCCTCTTTTCTTTTAAAGAATACAACATTTATTTTTTTCTCTCCCACTCTTTGTTTATTTATTTTTTGGCTGTGCTGCTTAGCACGTGGGATCTTAGTTCCCCGACCAGGGATTGAACCCGTGCCACCTGCATTGGAAGCTCCAAGCTTAACCACTGGACTGCCATGGAAGTCCCTAGAAGAAATTTTTTATCTTCTTTCTCCCCAAGTTGTCTCAGAGGCAATAGATGATTCCTCCTTCTCCGCATATTGGGAGCAGCATTCCAGGCCACAGAAATCAGTGGGGGTGATGTTAGGGCAGAGCATGGCCCTGATAGGGTGATGAACACAGATGGGAATTGACTAGTCACCTTCAATAATGTCTTGTTCACCTCCTCCCTCTTCAAACTCTTAGGATTGGTGGATTGGAATGTTGAAGATTGCCTCATTCAGTGCTGCTTATTTCTAAAAATTTATGTGTGCATTCAGAAGAGATAAGTTTTAGAGTGGCAGCAAATGGGAGGGTAAACTCTGCAAGATCTGGGACTCACTGGGGGCCCTCCTTCCACTTCTTAAATTCAGATAGGGGGATGTAGACCAGAACCTAGCTTTTGGGTCTTCCCCAATACGCTTTACAAGATAAAGTAGCTACCTAATGCCTCCTGGGGAACATGAGCTCACAGACCAAAATAATCAGATGCTTGATCAAATAACCTCTATAAAGTGCATGCGTGCACGTGTGCATGTGCACACACACACACACACAAGAAATTATACAACGAAAGAGTTATTAAAACAAGCCTCAATAATTTTATTGAAGTAAAATAAATATAAAGACGTTAAGGGATGCTATAAAACCATTACTTCAGGTTATAAAAAAGAACAATATGGAAATATTAGGTATGAAAATAGTAAATTTGATATAGAAAACACAATACATGGAATAAATAGCTGAAGAATGAAATAATGAGCTGGAAATCAGATTGAAGAACTTCCTCAGAAGGCATCAGAAAAGAGGGGCATTATACCCCAATGAAATATATCTGATTTTTCTTATTACATGCCAATTTGGAAAATCCGATACTGACTCATGGTTTTAAAAAATTTTTTTAAATTTAAATTAAAAAAAGCTATAAACTACCACAAAACCCCACCACCAACATTATATTTTTTCTGCCAGTTTTATTAAGATATAATTGACATAGAGTACTATATAAGTTTAAGATGTACAACATAATGATTTGACTTGCATACATCATGAAATGATTACCACAGTAAGGTTAGTGAACATCCTGTCACCTCATATAGAAACAGAATTAAAGAAATAGAAAAAAATATTTTTTTCCTTGTGAAGAGAATTCTTGGGATTCACTCTCAACAATTTTCATATATAACGTACAGCAGTGTTAATTATACTTATCATATTGTACATTACATATCTACTACATGTTTAATCTTAATAACTGGAAGTTTGTACATTTTGACTGCCATCATTCAATTCCCCCTCCCCCCAGCCCCCACCTCTGCTAACCACAAATCTGATCTCTTTTTCTATGAGTTTGTTCCTTTGTTTGTTTTTGAAGTATAATTGACCTATACAACACTATGTTTGTTCCCATTACACAGCATATTGATTCAATAGTTCTATACATTTCCAAGTGATCACCAGGATAAGTGTAGGTGCCATCTGTCACCATAAAAAGATGTTACATAATTATTGACTATATTCCCCACACTGTACATTTTATGCCCATGATTCACTTATTTTGCACCTGGAAGTTTGTACCTCTTAGTCTCCCTCACCTATTTCTCTCCTCCGCCCAAGCCCCTCCTCTTTGGCAACCACCTGTTGGTTATCTGAATCTATTACTCTGTTTCTGTTTTGTTGTGTTTGTTCATTTGTTTTCTGTTTTAGATTCCACATATAAGTGAAACCATACAATATTTGTCTTTCTCTGTCTGACTTATTTCACTTAGCATAATCCTTCTAGGTCCATCCATGCTGTCACAAATGGCAAGATTCCATTATTTTACGGCTGAGTAATATTACATTTTACATATATATGTGTATATTTTACATATATATATATATATATATATATATATATATATATATATATCACATCTTCTTTATCCACTCACCTATTGATGGGTACTTAGGTTGCTTCCATGTCTTGCTTACTGTAAACAATGCTGCAGTGAACACAGGGGTGCATGTATCTTTTCGAATTAGTGTTTTGTTTATTTCAGATAAATACCCAGATGTGGAATTGCTGAATTATATCGTAGTTTTCTTTTTAATTTTTTGAGGAATCCCAATTCCGTTTTTCAGAGTGGCTGCACCAATTTACATTTCCAACAGTATATGAGGGTCCCCTTTTCTACACATCTTTACTGACCCTTGTTATTTTTTGTCTTTTTGACAATAGCCATTCTAACAGGTGTGAGGTGATAGGCCACTGTGGTTTTGATCTGCATTTCCCTGATGATTAGTGATGTTAAGCATCTTTTAATATACCTGTTGGCCTTTGTATATCTTCTTTGGAAAAATATCTATTCAGATCCTCTGCCTATTGTTAATTTTTTTTTTTTTTTTTTTTTTGTGGTACACAGGCCTCTCACTGTTGTGGCCTATCCCACTGTGGAGCACAGGCTCTGGATGTGCAGGCTCAGTGGCCATGGCTCACAGGCCCAGTCGCTCCGCGGCATGTGGGATCTTCCCAGACCGGGGCACGAACCCCTGTCCCCTGCATTGGCAGATGGACTCTCAACCACTGCGCCACCAGGGAAGCCCTGTTAATTTTTTTTTTTGATGTTAAGTTGTATGAGTTCTTTTTATATTTTGGATATACCCTTTATCGAATATATCATGTGCAAATAACTTCTCCAATTCAGTAGGTGAACTTTTCATCATTTTATAGGCAGTTTCGTGCACTGTGCAGAAGCCTTTTAGTTTGATGTAGTTCCATTTTTTAATTTTTGCTTTTGTTTTCCTTGCCTGAGGGGACATATCCATACTAAGATTGGTGTCAACGAGTGTACTGCCTATGTTTTCTTCTAGAAGTTTTATGATTTCATCTCTTACATTTAAGTCTTTAATCCACTTAAAATTTTTGTGTGTGTGTGGTGTGAGAGAGTAGCCCAGTTTGATTCTTTTGCATGTAGCTGTCCAGTTTTCCCAACACCATTTATTGAAGAGGCTGTCTTTCCCCATTCTGGCCTTTTATGTCATAAATTAATTGCCCATATAAGCATGGGTTCATTTGTGGGCTCTCTATTCTGTTCCATTGATGTATGTGCCTGTTTTTGTATCAGTACAATACTGTTTTGATTACTGTAGCTTTGCGGTCGTTTGAAATCAGGGAGCATGATACCTCCAGCTTTGTTCATCTTTCTCAAGATTGTTTTGGCTCTTTGGGGTCTTTTGTGTTTCATTACAAATTTTAGAATTATTTGTTTAAGTTCTGTGAAAAATGCCATAGGTATTTTGATTGGGATGGCTTAGAATCTGTAGATGGAATCTGTAGTATGGTCATTTTAACAATATCAATTCTTCCCATCCATGAGCATGATATGTCTTTCCATCTGCTTGTGTCATATTTGATTTCTTTTATCAATGTCTTATAATTTTTTTTGGTAAAGGTCTTTTACCTCCTTAGTTAGATTTATTCCTAGTTGTTTTCTTCTTTGTAATGCGATTGCAAACAGGATTGTTTTCTTCATTTCTCTTTCTGATAGTTGGTTGTTAGTGTATAGAAATGCAACAGATTTCTGAATATTAATTTTGTATCCTACAACTTTTCAGAATTAATTGATTAGCTCTAATAATGTTTTGGTGGTGTCTTGAGGATTTTCTATGTATAGTATCATGTCATCTGCAGTTTTACAAGTGACAGTTTTACTTCTTTCTTTCCTTTTATTTCTTTTCTTGTCTGATTGCTGTGGTTAGAACTTCCAATACTATGTTGAATAAAAGTGGCAAGAGTGGGCATCCTTGTCTTGCTCCTGATCTTAGATTAAATACTTTCAGCTTTTCACTATTAAATATGATATTAGCTGTGGGTTTGTCATATATGACACTGTTAGTGTCTTACTGTCATTTTCTCCCTTTTTGTCTGTTAATATTTGTGCTTTATATATATACATATATATTTATAATTGTTATTCTGAGTTTGATTCCTTGATCATTATGTAATGATCTTCTTTGTTTTTTGTTACAGTGTTTGTTTTAAAGTGTATTTTGTCTGGTATAAGTATCACTACCCCAGCTTTCTTCTCATTTCCATTTGCATTTCATTTCATTTCCATTTTCATTACCTTTTTTCCATCTCCTCACTTTCATTCTGTGTATGTCTTTAGATCTGAAGTGAGTCTTTTGTAGGCAGCATGTATATGGGTCTTGTTTCTCTATCAATTCAGCCACTCTATGTCTTTTCATTGAAGCATTTAGTCCATTTAAAAAGGCTACTGTAGGGCCTCCCTGGTGGCGCAAGTGGTTGAGAGTCCGCCTGCCGATGCAGGGGATACGGGTTCGTGCCCCGGTCTGGGAGGATCCCATATGCCGCGGAGCGGCTGGGCCCGTGAGCCATGGCCGCTGGGCCTGCGCGTGCGGAGCCTGCGCGTCCGGAGCCTGTGCTCCGCAACGGGGGAGGCCACAACAGTGAGAGGCCCGCATACCGCAAAAAAAAAAAAAAAAAAGGCTACTGTAATAATCCAGGTAAAAGAGGCTGGTGGCTAAGGCCATAGGTTAGCATAGAGGTGGTGAAAAGAGGGTTCAATTCAACATACACTTTGAAGGTAGAACCAACAAAATTAGCTGACAGATTGCAACACAGTGAAAGAAGAAGAGGAGTCAAGGATGGCTACCAAGTTTTTAGCCTGAAAAAATTGGAAGAATGACTCAAATGACATAACTAATATGTCCAAAACTTTTCTTGTCATCTCCTTCAAACCAGTCCTTAGCTTTCTTAATTTTAGTTAATATCACAGCATTTTCTGTAACTCTGGGAGTTGAGACATCTTTAAGTCTTCCTTAACTTTTTTCTCCTGACTTGCCTCCCTCTTAGCCTTTCTTCATGTTATTCTCCACTCTGTGAATGTCATTTCTTATGCCATCTTTATGTATTGAACCCTGATCCATTCTTCAATGTTTTTCTGATGCTTCTGCCTTCCCTGATCTTGTCAATTGATTTTCGCTTCTCTCCTTTTTTTCTTGTCATAGAATAGGAGAAAAATAATTTTGAACATTTATTTTCCCCAATAGGAATTTGGCAGTAAATGGATAGCTGAATGGATAATTCATCAAACTTTTCTCTGTTCAAGAACTTGAAAGTTCTGGGGAAGAGAATGGGACTCTGATCAAGTCCAGATTTCCAGTCAAGTATATTATATCCAACACTTATATCCAACTGGTAGGTGTGTTTGAGGGTGGTGGTTGAGAGAGGGTTGAGTGTAAGACTATGAAAGATGGCAACTTGCTTTCTGGGCTCTATCAATGGTGTTACTATATGGTTGAGACATCATGAAATTTCGTAGCAGAACTATCTATGTTCAAGTGTAGCTCTGCTACTTGTGTTTGTGACCTAGAAAGCATTATGTCATTTATCTATCCTCCATTTTCTTATCTATAAACTATTAACATCATTTTCTAGACTTTATTGAGAATTAAATAAGACAATGCACTTAAAGGTGTGTTTCATAGTGCTAGAATTATAGTAGGTGCTCAGTACATATGAATTCCACTCCCCCTATGTGAGTCATAAGTCAGTTCCTCCCAGTAGTAAATTAAGCTCTCAGGAAGATGGATGAACTCACCCATGCCTCTGTGGGGTACTTCAGTGCTTGACAACAATAATGCATTTTTCTGATGACCTGAAAGTGTTAGTATTGCTTCCTGCAACACTATGCAGAAATGATTCGAACCCTGGAGAGAATCTGCTTTTTTGAGTTGCAATCACCTTCTTGTTTCCATCAGTGAAATCACTATACCATACTTTCTGATTGAAACTAATCATCCTTGTGGAAATTACATGGCTTAAGGATTTCCCCTTAAGAGAACTGAATTTTTCATGCAGTGACACTGCCATTGCTGTTACAGAATTTAGCAAGAACTATTTCCAGTTCTTTTGACATTCTGAGGATGCAACATCAGCCGTTACTTTCTTTAATCAAAATACTACACCCCCATTGACCATCTATAAGTCACTAACTTTTGAATGATGGAATGAAATATACATGTGATCTGATTGAGTCATGATGGATACTCTCTGGGAGATATTCATAAATTAAACCATCCTGACACACCAGGGAACCTATAATATAACACTTTCTCCCAGGGAGAAAAGAGACGGAGAATGATCCTTTCTTTACTTCTCTTTACAAAGTATATCTTTCTGGTAACACAGAGGCTGACAGCATTTAATGACAGATAAGTTATAGTCCTCATGCATTTAATTTTCAAATAAGAGAAGAGTATATTGAAAATCATAAAATTATAATAACATAATATCTTAAAAAGTTATGGTATATTTTCCCATAGGAATTCAGAAGTTTTCACATAAATTCTTCTCTTTAGCACTTTTGTCCATTTTGAAGTCTTGTTGGTATAAAATGCAAATAAAAATTTTAAGTATTTTGTGAAGATTCTGTTGATATATTTATGACTTAGGAGCATCTAATATCTTTTCCAAGTTCAACATAGTACAATTTTAGAAGTATAATTTAAGAGATTATTTGGATAAACCACTTTACCTGGCCCACTTTCCTTCTTAGCTTTATTGATAGAGGAACTTTTACTTACATGTGTATACACTTTAGTATTTGCAAAGACATTTTACAACTAGAGTCTTTGATCATTATAATCAGGGTAGATATTTTCTAAGTTTTATAGATGAGAATTTGGGGCACGATGAAATTCAATGATAACAAGTTATTTGACTCCTGAATCTTAAGAGTAATGAATTTTATACCCCATTTTGCAAATGGCAATACCAAGGCACCGAAATAAAGTTAAATGCTCAAAATCACAGAGCATGTTTGTTATGGAAATTTTGGTGGGCTCTGATGAGTGTAACTTGTTCAAAATAAAAATCTACTGAGAATAATCAATGTTGGTTATTTGATGGAGGAAGTATTTATACCACTCTCTTCTTCCTAGTGGCTTCGATGACAATTAGAATAAAATCTGAACTCTTTACCATGACCTACCAAGCCCTGCCAGAGATCTGGCCCCTGCCTGTTTTCCATCTAACGTGTAACTCTGCTCACCATGCTGTAGCCACTAGTCTTCTTTCTGTTCTCCAACATCACTAGCTCATTCATCCTACACTTTTTTGCATGTGCCATTCCCTATTCAAGGTGTCTTGTCCCCAGGTTTTCTCACAGTTTGCCCCTTCTCCCAGTTCCACTGGCAGCTTAAATGCAGCCTCCTCAGAGAAGCTTTCTTGAGCAATGTTGCTAAAGCAGTTTCCCTTCTTTGACCCTGGTCCTTCTCTCCATCATATCACTCTGTTTCTCTTTCAGGTCACATTTTTTGTTTGATTTTGCCTGTATCCCAACTAGGATATAAGATCCATGGAAGTGAGGGTTATCGATATTTTTCATCCTAGTTATTGCTGAATGCCCAACACTTAGAACACTGCTTAGCATATAGGAAGCATTTTAAAAATATGTATTGAATGGATAGATGTTCTCCCTCAGGAAAATGGAGGAGGGTTGGAAGGAAGAAGAAGAATTAGAGAACAGTCTTTTGTTAACTTTGACTTGAAGGGGATTGAATGAGTGAAAGTTAGCTTTCAAGGGACGGAGCCCAGACCAATACTAGGGAATTCAAGCGCAATAAGAAACATACCTATTAACATCTTTTGGGGAGTAAAATATAATAATCTTTTTTATTTTAAATAGATCTTTACTGGAGTATAATTGCTTCACAATACTGTGTTAGTTTCTGTTGTAGTGAATCAGCCATATGCATTCATATGTCCCCATGTCCCCTCCCTCTTGAACCTCCCTCCCATCCTCTCCATCCCACCCCTCTAGGTAATCGCAAAGCACTGAGCTGATCTCCCTGTGCTATGCTGCTGCTTCCCACTAGCTAACTGTTTTACGTTCGGTAGTGTATATATGTTGATGCTACTCTCACTTCGCCCCAGCTTCCCCCTCCCACTCCATGTTCTCAGGTCCATTCTCTATGTCTACATCTTTATTCCTGTCCTGCAACTAGGTTCATGTGTACCAATTTTTTTTTTTTAGATTCCATATATCACCTCACATGGGTCAGAATGGCCATTATCAAAAAATCTAGAAACAATAAATGCTGGAAAGGGTGTGGTGAAAAGGGAACCCTCCTGCACTGTTGGTGGGAATGTAAATTGATACAACCACTATGGAAAACAGTATGGAGGTTCTTTAAAAAACTAAAAATATAACTACCATATGATCCAGCAAACCCACTACTGGGCATATACCCTGAGAAAACCATAATTCAAAAAGAGACATATACCACAATGTTCATGGCAGCACTATTTACAATAGCCAGGACATGGAAGCAACCTAAATGTCCATTGACAGATGAATGGATAAATAAGATGTGGTACATATATGCAATGGAATATTACTCAGCCATAAAAACGAATGAAACTGAGTTATTTGTAGTGAGGTGGATGGACCTAGAGACTGTCATACAGAGTGAACTAAGTCAGAAAGACAAAAACAAATACCGTATGCTAACACATATGTATGGAATCTAAAAATATAATAATCCTAAAGAGAATATTGAGTCTATATTTAGAGAGCCTGATTGCATTTGTGGTTATTGTGATTGGTTTCCATCTTTTCCTTATGCTCCCCCTACTATTTAATAACATTATTTTGATTATTTAATACTGCCTTCTGGTGTTAAGGGGAATCAAAGAAAGGGTGCTCCAAGCCCCCGAATTAGACCAGAACATTAAAGAGAAAGAAATCAACCCTGGAACCAACAAGACAATAGAAATAATCAGATCATAAGAAAAACAAAGGAAATATAAAAGTTGGGAGGGAAAATGTTAGGATTGCTGCTTTAAAGATTCTCCTTCTATCTGAAATAGTGCACATTCTATTTTGTTTATGGCAGTAATTCCATAACATCGAAAAAATAGACAAATTTTGAAGTATGTTTCTATTTTCTGTCTTCCCAAAACCAACTTGTTTACATGACCAAAATTCTACCCTATGTAAGGTCATAAATATACTTAGTCCTTTATTTTTAAAAATTATATTTGGCATTAAAATTTTTATTATATAGTAAATTAAGTTTCAAGGACAGTAGATAAATTCTTACTTGAATTAAAATAAAAAGTTTTATTAAAACCAATATATGGATTGCCTTGAAAATGGAAATGTTAAGTAGAAGCACACCTAATATGCTCCATTTTCTTTCTTGCAATGGATATGAGACATCAAATAATATTTATATAAGCACATAAATGGTAAATGTGCGTGAGAGCTATTTAATGGTTAATGGATCCCAGGAAATAGATAAGAATGAAGAATTGCATGGGTTTTTTGTTTTTGTTTCTTTTGCAGAAAAGTTAAGATAGTGGAATAAAACTTTTTTTCTTTTGAAATCAAATATAAAATGACAAGAAATCCGTGAATCCTAAGAAATAGCACTCACCTCCTCAGTTCTAATAAATTTGCTTTAGTATCTCTGTATTTTCCCCCAAAGACAATTTTCTTTTTCAATTCTATCACCAGTATTACTCCAGTGTTTTAGTACATTAGAAAAAATTCCCTGGTTTAAAAGGAAAATGGCAAAAGACTCAAAGCAATACTTCTCAAAGCTTTCCAAACAATGGAACAGACACTGTGGGGTTTGGCTTCTCTCTCTTTACCCCCTACCTCTATTCACAAACTTGCTTTAGGTGATGAGAAACAAAAGGATATTATTCTGGCTTTGCATTTGTGACCAAGTCCTAACAAGATGGTACTTTGGTGTTTAATTCAGTCACCAAGGATTCTTCTCAGAAGTTACCCCATGGACAGATAAAAAGACAGAGAAACATCCCACTGAATGCCAGACCTTTTGAAAATATTTGTTCAATAATGTTTTTAAAGTCAATGGAATCACTTTCAGAAACTCCCTATACCCCAAGTCTCCAAAGGCCTAAGGCCCATAGCCTGGAAACTTCCTTTGAATGCTAAATAATTATTAGAATATCTTCTTTAAAGTGATAATAAAAAGTTCTGATATGACTACCCTGGAGAGAGTACTATTGAAAGAAAGATATTTTATATTCTCACAGAGAGTGTACTCATCATTAGTAATACAAAGGAAGTTTGGGGCAAGGGTTTGATTTTATCTTTTAATTATAGGTGATGGAAGAATTTAGAAGCTGTAGATATCTACTTAATTCTATCAGCATTCCATAATGTCAGTTTTAAGGTAAATACAGATTTTTGAGTATGGGAAGGCAAATGAGATGGGAGTAAGGATTCTGAGCAGAGGACCCTGATCTTCTCATATTTGCACAGCAATTTACAGCACTCTTAAGTCAGGAGGGCAGAGGTAACAGCTCTCAAGAAACAGCTCCCAAGGAACTTGCTCCAAGGCTGTCCATGTTTCTTTTCCTGCTTTCCATGAACTTTTTGAATTATAGTTTTCTCAGGGTATGTGCCCAGGAGTGGGATTGCTGGGTCATATGGTAGTTCTATTTTTAGTTTTTTAATGAATGTCCATACTGTTCTCCATAGTGGCTGCATCAATTTACATTCCCACCAAGAGTGCAAGAGAATTCCCTTTTTTCCACACTCTCTCCAGCATTTATTGTTTGTAGTTTCTTTGCTGATGGCCATTCTGACCGGTGTGAGTTGAAATCTCATTGTAGTTTTGATTTCCATTTCTCTAATGATTAATGATGTTGAGCATTCTTTCATGTGTTTATTGGCAGTCTGTATGTCTTCTTTGGAGAAATGTCTATTTAGGTCTTCTACCCATTTTTGGATTGAGTTGTTTGTTTTTTTGATATTGAGCTGCATGAGCTGCTGTGGGGTTTCTTTAACAAACTTTTTTGAGAAGTTTTAAGTTTCAGAAAAATTGAGCAGATATTAAAGAGTTCCTACGTACTGTCTCACACCCCTCTCCCAGTTTGCTCTATTATTAACATCCTACATTTATTACAGTTGATGAGCAGTTATTGATACGTTGTTATTAGCTAGAGTCTATAGTTTACTTCAGGGTTTACTCTTGGTGTTGTAGGTCCTATAGGTATTGACAAATGTATAGTGTCCTGTATCCACCATTACAGTATCATACAGAATAGTTTCATGACCTAAAAATACCTCAGTGTTCCTTCCATTTGTCCTTTCCCCTGCCCCAAGCCTTGACAACCATTGGTCTTTTACTGTCTACATGTTTTTTTCTTTTCCAAAACGTGATATAGTTGGAATGGAATCATACAGTTTGTAGCCTTTTCGGATTGACTTCTTTCACTTAACAATAAACAGTTAAGGTTCCCACATGTCTTTTCACGGCTTGATAACTCATTTTTTTTTTTTTGATTGCTGAAAACTATTCTACTGCCTGGATGTACCACAGACTGTTTTTCTATTTATTTATTGAAGTACATGGAATTGTGTTTTTGTGTATTGTCCTAATCTAGTTTGAGAAGCTGGGTTGCACTAGAATCATAAAATTATTTTTCTTTTTTTTCTTTGTTCTGGATAACTTGTATAAAATGTATTATCTGTGCCTTGAAATTTGATGAAATGTCCCTTTAAGAATGTCTGAGTCCTGGACTGTATCAGTCAGTATCCAGTCAGAGGACAGAAATCATAGAGTAATTTGAAGGGAAAAAGGAGTAACAAGAGTTATTAAATAGTAATGTGGAACTCTAAGGAACACAGAATAGCACGTACATAGACAATTCACTCCTTTTATGGCTGAGGCAGAAGTCCAGGGGGAACAAATTTGGAAAAGGGATCCCTCCTCTCCACCAAAGGCTGAGATTTAGACTTTGTTGGAGAGGGTGTGACTATAGTTCTCTGGGTTGTGGAAAAGTTACTTATGTGCCATAGGACCAGGCTGATAATGAGGAAACTGCCTACTGGGGCATCAAAAGTTGCAGGAATCTGCCTTCTGGGGTCCTGATGATGGAACTAGATGGAAAATTGGCCCTTGAGTTCTGCTGAAACTCTACAGGAAACCACCTACTGTGGTGCCTAGGAGACTTTCTAGAAAAGGGACTGGGACACTGTATACAGGGATGTTCCTGAATTTGCTAGGGGCTGGCTGTGGTGCTAGCAGAACTCACCAGAAGCCTCCTGCTGGGTCACCTGTGAGATTCCTTGGAAAGTCAGATGGAGAGCTTACAGAACTTGCCAAGTACAAACCCCTTGTGGAGTTTACACTGAACTCCCAGGGAAGCTGCCTGGGGGGCTGGTGGAACTCACTAGAATGCCACCATGGGGGTGCCACTGAAATTTGCTGGTGGGCACTGAATACTATAGGAGCCAGAGGAGAGTAATAAGCACATGGAAACCAGGCAGAGAAGTCCCCTTCTCCTGCAGTGTTCCTCCATAACAGTGGACTGACAAAACCTAATGTTATGTCAGCTGGCAAAGAAGAAATGTTTATAGGGTCCAGCTCCAGTATCACAAAGCAGGACAACCAAGGGAGGATTTGGTGCTGAGAAACAATAAGATTCTAGCTGGTACAGGGACTTTATTTTTTTGTTGGGAAGGAGGGCAAGGATAGAGAGAGATTTTTGATAAGAATTTCCATTTTTGTTAGTGTTTGGCTGTTGACCATACCTAATTTATTCTTGTTCCAGTTTCGGCATTTAATCTTTTCTCAGGAATTTTTCTGTTACAGCTAGACTGTCAAATTTACTGCTGAGTAGTTTTCTAAATATTTCTTTAAAAATAATAAATAATAATACATATTTAAAAATCTGTTCATAGTTTTTATCCTTTTATAGTCTTTTAACCTTTTTTGTATCTATTGCTGCTGGTTCGCAAAATAGTCCCTATACTTGGAGGACGGGGAGAGACTAAAAACAGAGGCAGACCACTTCAGATGGGTAGATGGCAGTTTTAATAAGCAAGGGAACTTACATACAAGACTTGTCTTGGGTGACTGAAAAATGAGTAGATCTACACACCTACCAGCCAGAATCTTAAAAGTTTATACAGAGGACTTAACAAGGTTCAGTCACATATACCACCAAGAGGGTCTCAACAGCACCCCACTGTCTCAAAGTTGTGTCCTTGAAAATGGCTCCCACTGTGGGAACAGTGGGCAGAGTGTACATTCAAAGGACAGGGGAGGGGGTGAGGAGCCTTCTATTGCTGGGTCCAGCCCAAGGGGTCAAGTGGTGGTCACATCCTCTTGATGACCTCTTCCAACAATTGCAGACGTTGTTAGTGATCACCGAAACAGTGCATGTGTTTTCCTACATTCCCTCATCTTCATTTTAGGTGAGGACATGTGACTGTTGGTTGGTGCAAACCAAAGAAAGATGAGCAGAGTGTGACTTTCAGATCAAGGAAGTGAAGAGCCAGTGTTCCTCATCCTTCTCTTTCTTCTTCTACCACAGCTTCCATGGACCCCTGATTGCTGCTTGAGGAGAATTGCCCTGTGGATTTGACTGACCAACGATTGCGATATAAACAGGTAAAAAAACATTTATTATGCTATACCAGTGAGATTTGGGGTTTTGTTGTCAACTATCCTTAATTACCCAGACTAAAACAACAATGCTTTCTCTTCGTCCCTCTCTCTCTTTCTCTCTCTCTGTCTCTCCTTGATCAGCCTTTCTGGAAGTTTATCTACTTTGGAAGTCTTTATAAAAGAAAAATCAGCCTTTGTGTTAGTAGAGCACAGTTGATAAAAGCACGGAATATTAATCATTCTCTGGTCCTTACTAGCTTTGTGATCTTGGGAAAGTTATGCAATCTCTCTGTGCATTGCTTTACTCATCTTTAAAATGAGAATGAATAATTTTGCCTTTATCTAAGGGTTGTTATGAGGAGTGAGTGAGTCAATACATATAAAGCACTTAGCCCTTAGCATATCGTGTAGGCCATATGTGCTGTAAACATGTTATTTATATTTTTTCTCTACTTTATGGATTTCTGTCTTCATCTTCACAACTTCTTCTTCTTTAGATTTATTCTCTTTTTCTTCCCCTAGTGTTTTAGGGAATGTTTAGCCCACTTATTTATAACCTTTGTTGTCATCTGGTAAATAATTTTTAGGATATATTATGCCCCTCACAGTACTTCCTTTACTGTTCCCAGACATTTTGACATGGAGTGCTTTTGTGCTCACTCAGCTGTAATTTAGTACTTTCACTTATGAATTTCTCTTTAACCCAAGTGCTGTATAGTTGTATGTTTTTTGGATTTACAGATATTGGAGTTTCTATAAGACTTTATATTTGGTTTTGATTCTTATTTTATTGAGTAATAATTGGAAAACTCTAAGATATTGCTTCTTTGCAATTTATTGAGGCTTTTTTTGTGTGTGTGACTCAGTACTTGATTGAGTTGTATGAACATTTCATGTCTGCTTGGAAAAGAAAATTTGTGCTCACTGGCTACAAAGTCACTGATGTATATTTTGGTTCAGTTATTAATTATCATATATATAAATTTTTAATTTGTTTCCCTGAGCTGTCTGTTTCTGAAACGCAGGGTTTTAAATCTACAACTACAACTACTGATTTAGCTATTTCTCTTTGTAGTTCATCAATTGCTGTCAGAGATTATGTATGTAATTTTTGTGTGGTAATATATTCATTTTTATCATATCTTTTGGAGCTTTTGTTCCTTTAATCAGCCTACATACAAGATAAAATTTTATTTATAATGATTTTTTGCTTTCAATTCTATTTAGTCTGAAATTAATGTTGCTATACTGTATTTCTTTCAACCATATTTGCCTGGTGTGTTAGTTTTCACTCTTTTATTTTTATTTCATTTTACGTGTGTTCATTGTTGCATGTGTGATTATGAATTGGTGCATAAAGGACACATGCGTACCTGCTATAAGTATGTGATTTAGAAATTTATATATTTCTTATTTAATGCAAGTATAAGAACTTAATGGAATGAAGGTGGTAAAAGAAACCAAGAACAGAAACATATCTTTACATGACTGTTTCACTGCTTTGTTTCTACGTGGTGCACTGGTGCAAGGGACACTTTCCATGAAGTTTGTATCCTGCTAGAGTTGAGTAAATGCTAAATTTTTATTGCATCTCTGTCTTTTTAGTTCTGGCTTACAATGCAATTCCAGAACAGCTTATACTAAAAATCATTTTGCCTTAGTTTTTGAGAAGACATATAAACATATAGTTTTCGTGATTCTTGAACTAAATGCAGCACCATAGAGGCTAGCTCCTTATCAGTGCTAGGGAGGGGATGGTGTCCTTGAATAATATCTTCACTTCCAGGTTTCTAGTGTTCTGAAGTATTCTGCCTTATTCAGGCAGTTTCTTGGAAATAATTTATGACCAGAGCTCTTTTTCAATATTAGTTAGGGTGAGGCCATACTAATATGTGCTTACCAATAAAACCCCAAAATAATGCAACAATAATTCATTATTTTTTATTCACATCATAGTTTGATGTGGGAAACATAGCTCTCCTTCATCATTCTACTCCAAAAGGGGACTCAAGGGTATAGGCTACTACCAGAGTTGTAACACATTGGCTCTTGAGTTGATCCAACCAGGGAAAGGAGAATTAGAGCATCATATTTTTAAGGGCCAGCCTCGAAAATGATTTACCCAACTTCTGGCCAATTAGCACAGTCCAGAACTCAGTCATATGTTCAGAAATTAGCTGTCAGAAAGACTAGGACATGCCTTCTTTTCTGTCAATCCAAGAAGAGGAAATGGTGGTGAACTTGTCGTTGCCCTGTCAAATGATCCAGTTGAAATCTTTGTCTTTTGGTTGGTACATTTAAACTACTTAAATTTATCATAAATTTTAGTTACTTTCGAAATCTCATTTCATGTTTTTTATTTATAATACATACATACTGCTTTTATCTTTCTCTTTTACTAACTTCCATAGATAAATTTTATTTTGTTAGTTTGAAGGTCTTATGTTATACTTTAATTTTGTTAGTTATCTGTAACATATTGAGGCTTATAGTTATTTTTTGCCCCAAGCAGTCTCTTAAGTTTGTCAGTTTTTATCTTCCTTTTCAGTAAAGCTCTCTCTTACCTCCTCTGACCTTTCTCCTTGGTCCTGCTGCGTCATCATATAGTTATTACTTAGAAATGCACTCTGGATACACTTTAATAATTTGGGAGGATATGTCATTGGTTATTGTTTACTTTTACAAAGACATACTTGATTAAGTAATTTACTTCTCATATCTTACTGCTTTTGTTTCTTACTACTGGAGTACTTACTCTAAGACTTCTTTCACAAAGGCTCTGGCTGTGGCAAAATTTCTGCTGCAGTCATTATTGAAAATATTTGTATTTCAACTCTTGTTTAAGTGATAATTGAGCTGGTTATAATATTCTATATTTGCAATTCCTTGCCTTTACCACTTTGTTATTATTACTCCATTACTTTTCATCTTAGGTATGCGTAATTCTTGTCATTTCCTTTCAGGTGATCTGCTTTTACTCATGGAAGTTTTTCTCTTTCATGTGGGTAACTTAAATTTGATAACTAGTTACACCTTTGACTTTTCTAATCTTTATTAAACTATTTAATCTAATTCTTACATATTTCTTTAATTTGGGTATATTCTTAATCATTTATTTACATATTTTCTCCCTTTTAATTAGTTTTTCTCAGATTTTATAATGTTTATTTATGTGGTTGTGGACAATTATTTTTCTATCTTTTATATGGCTTAACTTTAAATTATTCTTTTCCACTTTATGCCTTCTGTGAAAGTCCTACACTTGATATTTCAGCTCAATCTTTCATTTTTTGATGGGATGTATTCTATTATTTAGCCAATCTCTTCAGCTCTTTATTTAAACAATTCTGTTTTGATTCCACTTATTTCTAATCAGTTCTTTTCTATGATTGCTTATTTTTCCTTGGCATTTCCAATATCCTTATTTTCTCTTTGAGCATTTTATTGTGGATATTTAAAATTCTTATTTCTCTCATGTGCATTTATTCTGCTTCAATCAGAATAAACTGCTCGGCATGCAGCTTTTCACTTTTTTAATAGTTGTGGTCCTCATCTCTGTTCCCTCCACCCCCATGTTTCATATTCTATTGGGAATATCTGTCATTGTGATTGATCATGTCAACTTGGGGATGTGGTTAAAGCATAGACCCTATTTCTAGGTGTGTTGGGGAAGTGGGAACAGTGGAGAGAGTGTTTATGATTGAAGAGCCTCTGGATTTACAGTAAGTCCCCTACATACGAACAGCTTCCATTCTGAGAGGGTGTTCGTAAGTCCAGTTTGTTTGCAAGTGCAGCAAAGTTAGCCTAGGTATCCAACTAACACGATCAGCTATTTACCACTGCTTTTACACTTGCTTCCAGACATTCTGGGCTTGAAATAAAGATACTGTACTCTATACAGTACTGTACAGTAAGGTACACAAAAGCACAACCACTTGGAGTGGATGCATGCATGTGACAATGTATGCCAGATACATGACCTAACATACATGGTTGGACATGTGAAAGCACATACACATCTTTGAAAGTTTGCCACTTGAAGGTTTGTATGTAGGGGACTTACTGTACTATCTTGGTTCAGTTACTCTCCATTTTACCACACTACTCCCAACATTTGCTCTGGGGAAAATTCCTTGGTCCTTTTTTTTTTTTTTTTTTGCGGTACGCAGACTTCTTACTGTTGTGGCCTCTCCCGTTGCGGAGCACGGGCTCCGGACGCGCAGGCTCAGCGGCCATGGCTCACGGGCCCAGCCGCTCCACGGCATGTGGGATCTTCCAAGACCAGGGCACGAACCCGTGTCCCCTGCATCAGCAGGCAGACTCTCAACCACTGCACCACCAGGGAAGCCCTCCTTGGTCCTTTTGAATGCTGTTTTGTCCATCCCCAAAGTTGAATTTCCAGCTTGTCAAATCATGGAGTGTTTTGTGGTGATGGGATAGAAAGACAAAGGAAATAAGCAGCTATTGGGTCAGACCCAAAGCACATTGCCTGAAAACAATAGGTATTCATTTAGTTCATGAATCTGTGGGTCAGCAATCTAGTCTGGACAGTTCTTCTGATCTAACCTGAAATTGTTCGCTCTATGGGTATGGCCTGTCTCAGAGTGACTGTTGCATCTATGGGTCCTTTGGCTGCTGTCTGGAGGGACCTGATTTAACCCCACATGTCTCTTATATTCCTCCAGCAGGCTAGCCTAGGCATGTTCTCAAGAGAAAGGCAGAGGTGCAAGAGGCAGGGCAATTTCTACACCCAAGCACACTTCAGGCCTCTGTGTATGTCACATTTGTTACTATCCCTTTGTCTAAAGCAAGTCATGTGGTCAAGCCTACCGCCAGAGTGAGGGCTCTGCAGAGTTATATAGCAAAGGATGTGGATACAGGGAAAGGTGAGAACACGGACTTTGCATGTTTACAATAAAGCTATCATAAGCTGAGTTAAATTTGATAACTAGTTATACCTTTAACTTTTCTAATCTCTATTAAACTATTCAATCTGTTTCTTACATATTTCTTTGGTAAGAAAATATAGATATTTATGGGCCCTGTGATATATACACTAGGCATTTTCTAGTAAAATACGTGTTATTATCCTTTACTGCACTTCCAGAACATTCTTACCTCTAGGAACTCCTATATTTGGAAGCTTTCAGACACTAGTCAACCTTGCTGAATCACAAAAGTTTTTTTCTATACTTTAGAATTCTCTCATTCTGGATTGGGAACACTGAGTATTTCAAAAATTTTCCCATATATTTGGGAATTTAAAGTGCTTAACTGTAGTTGAATTAAATTAGACTAACAGATGCCATAATCTAATACTTTCTATGCTTCAAGTTGATAAATTCCTCAATGCTGCAGCTTTTGTGAAGTAAATTTATGTTTTCTATTGAATAATCCAAGTTTAAGTTTTTGCATAGAATGTTTACTTAGTTTGGGTATTGCCTTCTATACTAGGGGTTTGATGCTCTGATAACTCCTAACTTGTGATCACATTCAAGACTGAGAAAAACAGATGATACATAGAGGGAAGATGCCTTTGACTAGAGGAAAGAGGCATGTTGCTGAGTTACAAAAAAGGAATTATTGTATTCTCTTTATCTAATTAAATGACTTAATTCACTACCAGACGAGCACATCCCTAATAGGCAATTATATTGACATTAAAAGTGTTAGAGGTCCTGAGTCCTCTATCACTGCAGATATTCAAACAAACACTTCAGTTCTTACCTGGGATATTAGAGAAGAGATGTAAGAATTGGGCTAAACTAGAAGATTTCTCAATTTTTTCCCTCACCTCTGAGTCTACAATTATTTCAAGTTAGATTCCTCCCTATTTCAAAGATATGAACATTATTATGTCCTATTAATGTCCCAGATGCTATATAGTTAAGCTCTGTGGTACATCATCTGTGTATTCACACAACGCTATAATCCTAGCATAATTAAGGCATGAGCACTTGTTAAGAGTCAAAACCAAATTCAAAGACTATGTGTTCTCACTTCAATGACCCATATATGACTTTGATAAATAAGCAGTGTTGCCTTGGTAAATAAAACCTGCAGATAAACTACTGGTTTTCCCTTGGTATTTTCTCAATGGAGTAGAAAATTTGTCTTAACTTGCACTAAATTTAATGCGGCAGATTGGCATTTTTTCTAGAGTGCAGCAAATATTATTTACATGGAAGAGGAACATTGGGTAGGCAAGCTTTTTGGAGAAACTAGCCTCATTCAGTTGTTTCATTCAATAATCATTCATTGAGAGCCTCTATGACAGATATAGTGCTGGGAACAAGAAAAACAAAGATGAATAACTTCTGCTTCTTGTCCTTGAGGATATTAAAAATTTATAGGAGAGATAAACAGGGGATACACACTACAATACCGAAAAAAAAAAAAGCTGTGCTTAATTATACTTGGAGGGCAATGAGAGCACAGAGAGGGAGACACTTAGCACAGTGGTCAGGGAAGGCTTCTTGAAGAAAATAAAATCTGAGCTGTGGAATGATGAGCAGGATTAGAGGTTGCAAGCTTGTGTGTGTAGAATTGTTAAAAACTCGTTCTTTAAAAAACATATATGGTGTTCTGGGAAAATTGCTCTCATACCAGGCCATGAAGCAAATCTCAACCAACTTTAAAGACTTAATATCCTATAGATCAGGGGTCCTCAACCCCCAGGCCATGGACCAGTACTGGTCCATGTCCTGTTAGGAACCAGCCCGCACCGCAGAAGGTGAGGGGCAGGCAAGCAAGCGAAGTTTCATGTGTATTTACAGCTGCTCCCCATCGCTTGCATTACCACCTGAGCTGCGCCTCCTGTCAGTATTATGGTGAGTTGTATAATTATTTCATTGTATATTACAACATAATAATAATAGAAATAAAGTGCACAATAAATGTAATGTGCTTGAATCATCCTGAAACCATCCCCCACCCCCACCCCACCACCAGGTCCGTGGAAAAACTGTCTTCCACGAAACTGGTCCCTGCTGCCAAAAAGGTTGGGGACTGCTGCTATAGACCACAGTGCAATTAGCCTTAGTAGTAAAAGAAAACTAGAAAACCCTCATGTGCTTGGAAATTAAGAAACACACTTGCAAATTACTCAGGAGTCAAAGAAAAAATCAAAAAGGGAGTTTGAATTAATTAGAATTAGACAATAATGAAAGTTCTATATACCAGAACTTGTGGGATGCACCTAAAAGAGTATTTGGAGGAAACTTGTTTAGCTTTCAATTCCAATGTTAGAAATGGAAAAAATGCTGAATATAATGAACTTAGCATCTTACTAAAGAAGTTAAAAAGCAAATAAAGAATCAATATCACATAAATGGAGACAATAACAAAAATAAAAATAGAAAGTATCAACAGACTCAAAAAGCTCTTCTTTAATGTGGTAGGCTGAATAATGTCCACCCCCACCCCCCAATATATCCATATCCTAATCCATGGAATCTGAAAATATTACCTTATATGGGAAAAAAGACTGCAGATATGATTAAGTTATGAATTTTCAGATTGGGACATTATCCCAAATTACCCAGTTGTGCCCTAAAAGTAATCACAGGGTCCTTTAGGCAGACAAGAAAGTCAAAGGAAGAAGGCAGTGTGACAACAGCAGCAGAGATTGACATGATGTAACCACAAGCCAAGCGTGATGATTAAATTTATGTGTCGACATGACTGGGCCAAGGAGTGCCCAGACATTTGGTCAAACATTCTGCATGTGTCTGTGATGTTGTTTCTGGATGAGATTAATGTTTGAATCAGTAGACTGAGTAAAGCAGATTTGCTTCCTAAGGTGGGTGGACCTTATCCAATCAACTGAAGACCTAAATAGAACAAAAAGGCTGAGTAAGAAGGAACTTTTCCTGCCTGACTGGTTGAGCTGGGACATTGTATTTTCCTGCCTTTGGACTTGAACCGAAACATCAGCTCTTGTGTCTTAAGTTCAGACTGGAACTTGCACTACTGACCCTCCTGGTTAATAGACCTTCAGATTATGACTCAGACTGGAACTACACCATCTGCTTTCCAGCTGGGTCTCTAGTTTGTCAACTGAAGATCCTGGGACTTCTTAGCCTCCATAATTGCATGAGCCGATTACTTATAATAATACATATATATAATTACATATATAATATTATAATATACATATAATTACACATATGTATACGTTTATATTTCTCTGGAGAACACTGACTCTTCCCATCCCTGCCCTCCCTCCCTCTCTGCCTCTGTTTCTTTTGTAACATGTTTTTAAAACTTCAACCTCATAGTCATTGATTGACAAATTGGTCCCTGTACACGGAGGGCAGGGAGAGACTGAAGACCGAGTCAGACCACGCCAGATTGGTAAGTGGCATGTTTAATAAGCAAGGGAACTCACATACAAGACTTGTCCTGGGTGGCTGCAAGAGGAGTAGATCTCCACCCCTGTCTACCAGAGTCTTAAGAATTTATATAGAGGCCTTAATGGGGTTCAATCACATATACTGTCCAGATGATCTCAACAACACCCTACTCTCTCAAGCCTGCATCCTTGAAAATGGCATCCACTGTGGGAACAGTGGGTAGAGTGTACATTCCAAGGGGAGGGAGTGAGGAGCCTCCAATTGCCTGGGTCCAACCCAAGGGGTCAACTGGTGGTCACATCCTCTCGATGACCTCCTCCAGCAATAATATATTGTCAGATTAAGTGAGATAACATATGAAAAGTGCTTAGCTCAGAGAGCAGCACCTAGTGAGTGTGCAATGAATGGAAATTAGAGTAGCTACTTGTATTAGCTGGTGCTTGGTCTCTAAATCCTGAAGGACACCCCTTCCTCTGGTGAGCCTGGGAAGATCTCACATGACTACAATGATACACTTTGTCTAGATGAGAATCAGGATTAATTTGCTTTCATTATACCTCTTTCTTCCTGGGACAAACCCTCATTCCCATTTGGTTTTGTAATACATGGAGTGGGAAGGTCTTGACTAGTGGCACAGTACAAACAAACAAACAAACCAAGATGAGCACCAGCTTCAAACCACAGTAGACCCAATATTCAGAATGAATAATCAGATCACAGAATCAAGTACCAGCACTGCCACAATTTACAATAAGATATTAATTTCCTTATTCAATGTAATTTCCAAGTAAAATACACCGTGTCCCAAAGCCCAGTAAATTACAATCTGGGGTCACATTAGAATTACTACTCACAAACTATGGCAAAAATTAATGTTTTCTGGGCCTCCCTGGTGGCGCAAGTGGTTGAGAGTCCGCCTGCCGATGCAGGGGATACGGGTTCGTGCCCCGGTCTGGGAGGATCCCATATGCCGCGGAGCGGCTGGGCCCGTGAGCCATGGCCGCTGAGCCTGCGCGTCCGGAGCCTGCGTGTCCGGAGCCTGTGCTCCGCAACGGGGGAGGCCACAACAGTGAGAGGCCCGCATACCGCAAAAAAAAAAAAAAAAAAAAAAAAATTAATGTTTTCTGAGAATTGAGGTAGTGCAGGGATGGACAAACATTTCTGTAAAGGGCCAGATAGTAAACAGTTTCAGCTTTATGAACCATATGGTTTACAAGGCAATTACTCAACTCAGCCCATTATAGCGTGAAAACAGCCACAGACAATAAGTAAACAAATGAGTGTGTCTATGTTCCAATAAATCTTTATTTACAAAAACAAGTGGTGGGTTGGATTGGTCCATGGACTATAGTTTACCAGCTCCTGATATAGAAAATAAAGGAAAAGAGGAAAATTCCCTTGGATTAATCTACACTTACAGCTATTGTCAATCCTAGCCAATTGTCTAGTCACTGTAAAACTCAATCAGGGGCTTCCCTGGTGGCACAGTGGTTGAGAGTCCGCCTGCCAATGCAGGGGACACGGGTTCGTGCCCTGGTCTGGGAGGATCCCACATGCCGCGGAGCGGCTGGGCCCGTGAGCCATGGCCGCTGAGCCTGCGCGTCCGGAGCCTGTGCTCCACAACAGGAGAGGCCACAGCAGTGAGAGGCCCACGTACTGAAAAAAAAAAAAAAAAAAAAAAAAAAAAAAAACCAAAAAACTCAATCAGGAGAAATTTCTTATTGAGACATTAATTACCGCACTATACATTTCATAGGCTAGATACAGACTGCTATTTCTCTTGGAAAACGGCATCTGAAACATTAAATCAGTTTCTAGAGTAGGATAATGCATGGGTTTGCAGAGTGACACATACCTTAGTCTGTGTCAAAACTCTTCTCTTCCCGAAACTCTTTTCTTACCCATAGTTTCCATTCCTAGTACAAAATCCACTAATTTCTCTTTTCAGTTTCCTTTTGACCTAGGCATTGCAGGCACCTGATGTTGATTTGAGGACATGTTCTGACTTATGACCCAGCCTGCCCTCTTTCTTATTCAGTCAGTTAGATGATTAGCAGATCCTGATCACACGTTTTGCATGCATGCTGGGTACGATGTGTGGAGGCTGTAACCCTGAACTGCTGTCCATTTTGATACCAGGCAACTTAGTTCATATCAACCACCTTGATGGGAGAAGCAAGATAGAATGAGAAGGCCCCAGGAGAAGTCAAATTATGTCACTTAGGAACAGCATTATTCCATTTCAAAATGCTATTCCTATGAAATACAGGGGAAAGGAGGTGGGGTGGTAAATAACTAAGTTAAAAGAGAAGTACTTGGATCACACAACTAAAAGCAAAATAGAGAAGAGGAAAAAACAAGACTGAATGCCAGTGTGGGAAACAGTCTCCAAAGATGACCCTGAGCAATTCCTCCTCTTGCCTGTTCCATGTGTATCAAAAGGGGAGTCTAATTCCCCTCCCCTTGAATCTCGGTTGGCCTTTGTGACTTATTCGTCAGTACAACTCAGCAGAAGTGATGGTTTGGTCCTTTTGAGGCTAGATTATAAGAACCTCTGCAGCTTCTGCCTGTACCTCTCAGAACACTGTGGCTCTTGGGACACTCTGTCATAGGCACCTGAGACCCTACATAAGAAGACCTGGAAAAAAAAAAAAGACCTGGGACCACTCTTCTGGGAAAGAGGCCATATGGAAGAGCACTGAGGGACCAGACATGGGAGTGAGCTATCTTTCACACCCAGCTGACTCCAGTGTACACATGTAGTGTACGTGCTTGACAATCAGCTTTTTTTCTATTATATTGTAAGTTCCTGACATTAAGCTTTTGATTGCCGAGGCATTCATTTCAAAGACATCCATCTCCAATAAATACATTGCCAGCTACACAAATTAGATAAAGAGCCAGGCAGCCCCACCTATGAAGTTCCCTTTTTTTAGAAAGTTCTGGGTAACCCTCATGACTAATCTCTTGAGTGACCTTGCTTTTCCCTACCCATACTTTAACTCCTGTTCTTACCTTTTAAATTCACCAATAGAGAGTGAACCTGCAAAGCCCTAGGCACCCCACCATCCATCTCAATAAAGGCAGAACCCCAGGTCTGCACTCTCTTTCTCTGTCTTTGTACCTTCGACCTTACTGTGTGGCCTCAGGCATGCCACGGACTCTCCAGGAACTGTAATAAACATTATTTTTTCAAAGCTCCCTGATGGTTGTTACTGAGGTTTGTCTTGCAATCATAATAAGAGCCACAAAGGCCTGTCCAGCCACAACGTTGGCTCTGGTCAGTACAGTCAGTCCTTCCTAGGTGGGTGCCCACAGGCATTTCTAGCCAACAGCATCACTATCCACTATCAATAGGCTGGGAGACACAAAACAACCCATGACACCAGTCTCAGCCTCTATCTGCTGCATTTGCACAAGAAATCCATGTAAGAACCACTTGGCTGAGCCCCAGTCAACCCACAGAACCATGAAAAATAATAATAAATATTGTTTTAGAAGCACATGAAAAGCTGCTCAACATCACTAATTATTAGAGAAATGCAACTCAAAACTACCATGAAGGGCTTCCCTGGTGACACAGTGGTTGAGAGTCCACCTGCTGATGCAGGGGACACGGGTTCGTGCCCTGGTCCAGGAAGATCCCACATGCCGCAGAGCGGCTAGGCCCATGAGCCGTGGCCACTGAGCCTGCGTGTCCGGAGCCTGTGCTCCCCAACGGGAGAGGCCACAACAGTGAGAGGCCTGCATACCACAAAAAAAAAAAACAAAAAAAACAAAAAAAAACTACCGTGAAGTATCACCTCACACCAGTTAGAATGGGCATCATCAGAAAATCTACAAACAACAAATGCTGGAAAGGGTGTGGAGAAAAGGGAACCCTCTTGCACTGTTGGTGGGAATGTAAATTGATACAGCCACTATGGAGAACAATATGGAGGTTCCTTAAAAAACTAAAAATAGAATTACCATATGACCCAGCAATCCCACTATTGAGCATATACCCAGAGAAAACCATAATTCAAAAAGACACATGCACCCCAATGTTCATTGCAGCACTATTTACAATAGCAAGGTCATGGAAGCAACCTAAATGTTCATCGCAGATGAATGGATAAAGAAGATATGGTACATATATACAACGGAATATTACTTAGCCATAAAAAGGAATGAAATTGGGTCATTTGTAGAGATGTGGATGGATCTAGAGACTGTCACACAGAGTGAATAAGTCAGAAAGAGAAAAACAAATCTCATATATTAACACATATATGTGGAACCTAGAAAAATGGTACAGATGAACCGGTTTACAGGGCAGAAATATAGACACAGATGCAGAGAACATATGGACACCAAGGGAGGAAAGCGGCAGGTTGGGGGGTGGTAGTGGGATGAATTGGGGAATTAGGATTGACATATATACACTAATATGTATAAAATGGATAACTAATAAGAACCTGCTGTATAAAAAATAAATAAAATAAAATTTAAAAAATAATATTGTTTTAAGCCACTAAATATAGGTATTATTTAATGTAGGGATTGATAACTGAGGTAGCCAGGAAAAGTAATTAAATTCCCCTTCCCGGGAAACATAGATGACTGACTGATATTTTTGCCTCAAATGGAGAGGATACTGGACTGTCTAAACTTATCAGGGGGCTTTTTAGAAGATGAACAGTGAGGATTTGACAAGACAAATAACTGGAAATGTGAAACCAAGCTACTCAAGTACTGCCAGTGGAGAGCAGAGATGACAGTTTGAGATGAAAGTTTTATCAGGCTTTTTTCATGAATTAGCTCATGCCTTGATGTCCAGGGAATATAGAAGGTTATGCTTAAAAGCAAGTTTACTCCAGCATCACTGTGTCTACAAAAGTCCCCTTCTTTTGTGTCTGTGTTGCAAACTGAACGTCCCTAAGTTAAACAACAGACTTTTAGGTGTAAGAGGAAGTTCTCTCACAGAAAAAAATAAACCATGATAAAATAGCTTATAATGGTTCTTGTGGGCGCTGTTGCTTTAGGATGCAGGCCACGCAGCATGGTTATGCAGCTGGGATATAAAGATGGAAATGGATACATGAGAAGTGACTTAGCTGAGGCAATGCATACGGGAGAAAGTGTAGCGTATAGCAAAGCTGGATGTGGAGAAGTCAAGTACATCCATTATTCATTCTATTCTATTTCCTTTGTTTAGATCCTTGGTCCTTTTTTCCTGTTGTTCTCTTAATGGGTTTTGTTGTTTGTTTGTTTATATGCTTTTTAAAATTTATGTAAGCCATTTATATGCTTAAGATAGGTATCTTTTACTGTTGTACTTAACTGTAAATCCTTTTTACTATCTCTTTAATGGGCTTTATTTTTTGGACATACTGAAATGTAACACTTTTAAAGGTAACCTCTGTGTTCTTAGGCATTGTTTCACTGATTTAAAATTTTTAAATCCTCCCACTCTATAGGTTAGAATAAATATTGAAGTTTTTTCTTCCTTTTTTGAGGTTATAAAATATTTAATTAAGCTGAAATTATTTTATCATATTAAAATTTCTTTGGACAGAGCTAAAGCAAATTTTTTCAGTAATAAGGAAATGATCAATCTAGTGTATCCAATTGTCTTAAGTTTGATTAACATGTTACCTAAACCAACTAAAAGAATGAATTTGACTAGAGTCATGTTGATTTTATGACTGCATGTAAATCCATATGAAATGAGAAAATGTTCTAATCTATTTATTTCTTGTTCTTACTGGTTTGGAAGCTTTTCACAAGATAATAAATTGTATAGTGTAGTCCTCTGCAAAGCATGTAGCATCAGAACACTAATTTTGCAGAATGTTAATTTATATTAAGTGATAAAAGGGTTTTGTAGTAAAACACATTTGGGAAATACTGGTTTGAACAAAATTAAATTATTTTTTTAAAATTTTATTTATTTATTTATTTATTTATGGCTGTGCTGGGTCCTCGTTTCTGTGCAAGGGCTTTCTGTAGCTGCAGCAAGTGGGGGCCACTCTTCATTGCAGTGCGCGGGGCCTCTCGCTATCACGGCCTCTCTTGTTGCAGAGCACAGGCTCCAGACGCGCAGGCTCAGTAATTGTGGCTCACGGGCCTAGTCGCTCCGTGGCATGCGGGATCCTCCCAGACCAGGGCTCGAACCCGTGTCCCCTGCACCGGCAGGCAGACTCTCAACCACTGCGCCACCAGGGAAGCCCTAAATTGGCTTTTCACTCAAGGATTTCTCAGAGTATTTAATGTAAATTGTGAATTTCCAAGAGTGTAATATAATAAGCAACATTGCCTGAGCTTACTCAACCATGACCTCCTCCCATCCCTGCCCTCCCTCCCTCTCTGCCAGAGCATCTTTTAGGACTAGTTTTATGGAATATATTTTGGGTAATGCTGATGTGTTGAAAAAAAATTCTGAATCAGATGTTAGGAAATCTTCAATAAGGCCCTTAGCCAATATGGAGCAGTTTCCTCATCTGTATAATAAACCCTGGACTTTCACAGTAATTATAAATTGTCTCCAAAAGTTCTGTCCAGTTCTAGCTGTAGGTCCTTTGTGTCAGTGTTGCCTAACAAAATCACAGGCACTCTGTCAGCACCAGTATTCAATGAGGTCCCTTCTGAAACTGAAAATGTAGAAGGACTATTAGGTGACCTCTAAAATCTTTTCCACTTTTGACAGTCTTGGTTCAAAGCTCAATGCTTTGGATCATATTACAGAAATTGCTAACAATATCCTCACCTATGTAGTGCTATTTGATCATGGAGTTTTTGTCTATGACACACCTGGGAAGTTTGAATAAACAAGAAAAAATTTAGAGTAGGGTTTATTATATGTAGGGTCACAACCCCTTCTGACTTGTCTTGACTATTTCTCCTTTATACTTGGCACCCTGGCATAACCATTAATAGCATCCCCTTTCATTTCAAAGGCTAAATGATTTAAATGATAAATTATATGATCACTTTATCTATACTCCAAATCCAACCACCTCCTTAGCTACTGACAACTTTTGTGTGTGTGTGTGTGTGTGCTGTATGCGGGCCTCTCACTGTTGTGGCCTCTCCCGTTGCGAAGCACAGGCTCCAGACGCGCAGGCTCAGCGGCCATGGCTCACGGGCCCAGCCGCTCTGCGGCATGTGGGATCTTCCCAGACCAGGGCACAAACCCGTGTCCCCTGCAGCGGCAGGCAGACTCTCAACCACTGCGCCACCAGGGAAGCCCTGACAACTTCTTTTTAAAACAGGTAACAGCTTTTTTAAAATATCAATTTAGTATAGGTGCTATTCTAATGAAGGCCTTTTTATGCACTCTCTTATTTAATTCTCACAAAACTCTATGAAGTTGGTACTAATATCATCTCCATTTACAGATGGAGAAACTGTCTCATAACTTGTTCAGAAGTGATGCACATTTGAACTCCAGCAATCTGATTCAGAGCTTCCTCTCTTAAATCTATACTACAGTATTCATTGCAACCTCTAATACCAATTAGCATAGCTCTAAAAGATATGGCCCACTTTGCTCCAACTATTTCTTCATTGGAATATCTCACCCACTCCCTTTCCTCTTTTGTCTGTAAATCCTGTTAATTCTGTAAGTCTTTGTGTATAGAGGCCTTCACCACAAAACCTGCTTATACTCTAGCTCGTCACAAGTGATTAGTTGGGATTTCACTGGCAGTTATTGTCTCTTCTCTCATTTCAGCATATATTCAGATATCTCCTTTGAGAGCCATAAATGATTCAAAGGTTGTGTGCCTATTTCCAATCCAGATTAAAGTTCTTGCAGGCCTGGGGCCATGACTGCACTGTGCTTTCCACAGTGCTTCCTAAGATGCAATGCCATCATAGTCAATATCATTTTAGCCTTTCACCACCACAGGGAAAGAAAATGCAAAGGCTAATGAAAAAAATCCGCAGCTTCAAAATGCCTTGTATATTCTTGGCCCTTGGTTGGATATCAATAGTATTATGGGGGTCAGAATGTCTAGCTTTGACTTTGTTCTTTGGTGACATTAGGCTATCATTTTCTTCAAACCCCAGTTTTCTCATTTGTAGATGATTACCTGTGTGATAACATATGTCCTGCCTAGTTTAAAGGATTTTACATGGATCTAAAGAGGTAACTTGTGGAGAAGTGCTTTGTAAATCGTAATGTGCTATTCAATTATAGGAGGTTGATTATTTACAATGATAAAATATCTTGTATCTACAGGCATTTTCCTTTCTGATTTGGCAGAAGAAAAATTTGAAAGCAACATTTCCTTGAAGTCTTAATCCGGTTTGAAATCTGATTTTGCCCAATTAATTATAATAAACCTATAGAAGAGGCAGGTGAAAGCCTCCTCCATAAATCAACAAGCATCTTCCAGGGCAGCCCCAAGCATGCTGTAGGAGGTACCTGGTGCTAGCCTCTGATGCCTGCTTCTCCCATTAAAATGCAGATAAACTTTCTAGATAAGTTGATTAGCCTGAGTCTGTTTATTAGCAGGCAGCAAATTCTTCTGCATTGTAGAAACAAGTGAACAAAGCATCCAGGGGTTAATAAGATCTTCTCCTGTTCAGACATCTTTCTATTACTCATCATTTGTTGTTTCCATCCACTCAGCTCACCTATTTCCCATGTTGAACTCCTAACCCATCCCACGTGGATTGCTGAGCTACAATCCTATAAACGCTTGGAGTTAACGAAATTAATTTTCTGATGTTCCCGTTTCAACTTTCTTTTATTGCACCTTGCATGTGTCTTATATTTTCCCTCACCTCACTGACTCCAAATATATATATTCTTCAATATACTCCCATCCTAAGGAAGGCTGTAGGTCAAAAGAGGTTAGTTTATCAGTGCGTGAAACACTGTGTCAGGGCCAGTTAGCAAAAGAACGTAGAAAATGACTGTGGAGTAGACAGTCTTCCCCTTCCCCATGTCCCCTTTAGGGGCTTGTCATCAGGACAACAAATAAACTTGATGTAGTAAACACATAATAGGTCAAATTGGCCATTACTCTCTCAGGGCATGACTGCGCCTCTGTTTCATGTTTCCCTGTTTAGTGAAAGCTTTTCCCAAGAGAGCATTTCTCAGTCTCTTTGAACTCTGTTGGACAGATTATTTTTAATACTAGTAACTCATCTTAATTTTCTTTTCCCATAGCAATTTGTACTGTAGATATAGCCTGACATTTCTCTCCTTGTATTTGATTTTATGCACAAATAAAGTAAGGGTTCCCATTACTCAAAATGGGAAAGAGATAGGACATCTATAGGGGCTCAACATTTGTTGAGCCCCTATAATTTACTAGGCAATGTTCTCTGTGCTTTGCATATTTCATCTAATGCAGTTCTCATATCAACTCAGTGAAATAGGTATCATTATCTCTACTTTAAGAACAAGATATCTAATTCTCAGAGACCAGGCCCAAAACTGACCTGGGATTCGAACCTAAGTATGCCCTGACACAAATGCCCTTGCTTTTGGTTATATCAGCTGAGTGTAATGGAGTATTTTGGCTTCTTAAACTTTTTGATTGAAACAGAACCAAAAACAAAATATTTTTATTTTAAACCATTCTTGATCATAGTATTTCTAGAAAGAAACAATTACTTGGGAAGCAATGAATGCTCTTTGAATTTTTTAAATTAAACTCTACTTGGAGATAATTATAGATTCAAAGGCAATGGTAAGAAATAGTACAGAGAGATCCCGTGTACCTTTTAACCAATTCCCTTTAATGGTAACATCTTTCAAAACTATTGTAAAATATCAAATCAGGCTATTGACACTGATGCCATCAAGATATAGAACATTTCTGCCATTAAAAGCATCCCTAATGTTTTCCTTTTATAGTCACTTTGATTTCTCTTCTGCCACACACCCTGACTTAACAACTAGCAACTACTAATCTGTCCTCCATTTCTACAATTTTGTCATTTCAAGAATGTTATATAAATGGAATCATATAGTATGTAAAATTACAGGATTGGCTTTTTTTCACTCAGCATAATTCTCTGGAGATTCATCCAGGTTTTTGCATGTATCAGTAATTTGTTTCTTTTTATTGCTGAATGGTATTCCATGGTATGGATATACAACAGATGGTTCAACCACTCAGACATTGAGGGACATCTGGGTTGTTCCTAGGTTTTGGCTATTTTGAATAAAGCTGTGATGAACATTTGTGTACAGGTTTTGTGTTTCTTGTGTGTGCTTTTCTTTGGGATAAATGCAATTACTGGCTCACATGGTAGTTGCATATTTATTGTAGTTTTTAAAAACTATCAAACTGTTTTCCAGAGTGGCTAAGTTGTTCTATATTCCCACTAGCAATGTATGAGTGATTCAATTTTTCTGCATCCTCACCAGCATTTAGTGCTGAAACTATTTTTTTTAAGTTTGTCATTTTGATAGGTATGTAGTAATGTCTCATTATGATTTTAATTTGAATTTTTCTAGTGACTAAGGATTTTTTTTTTTTGGTCGTACCACGCAGCATTCGGGATCTTAGTTCCCCGACCAGGGATTGAACCGGGCTCTTGGCAGTGAAAGCACCAAGTCCTAACCACTGGACAGCCAGGGAATTCCCTAATGACTCATGATATTAAACATTTCTCATGTGCTTATTTTCCACCTGTACTGTGTATCTTATTCATTTACATGTCCCTTTATGTTTTTGCCCATATTTTAATTGAATGATTTTTTTAAACTGTTGAGTTTTGATATATTCTTTTTTTTTTTTTTTTTTTTTTTTTTGCGGTATGCGGGCCTCTCACTGTTGTGGCCTCCCCCGTTGCGGAGCACAGGCTCCGGACGCGCAGGCTCCGGACGCGCAGGCTCAGCGGCCATGGCTCACGGGCCCAGCCGCCCCGCGGCACATGGGATCCTCCCAGACCGGGGCACGAACCCGTATCCCCTGCATCGGCAGGCGGACTCCCAACCACTTGCGCCACCAGGGAGGCCCTTGATATATTCTTGATATTAGTCATTTGTCAGATATGTGGTTTGCAGATATTTTCTCCCACTCTGGAGCTTATCTTTTTATCCTCTTTGCATCATCTTTTGCAGAGAAAAGGTTTTTAATTTTCATGAAGTCCAGCTTTTCAGTTTTTGTTTTTGTGCATCATGTTTTTGGCTTCAACTGTAAGAACTCTGCCTAGCCTTAGATTCTGCAGATTTCCCCCCATTGAATTTCCTTTGCACCTTTATAAAAAAATCAGTTAGATTTATCTGTGTGGGTCTACTTCTAGTTCTTTCTGGGTCTATTCTGTTCCATTGATCCATATGTCTATCCCTTCACCAATACCATAATCTTGATGACTGTAGTTATATAAATTCTGAAATGAGGTAGATTCCTCCCACTTTATTTTTTTTTCAAAATTGTTTTATCAATTCTAGTTTCTTTGCTTTTCCATATAATTTTTTTCTCCCATAACATCTGTTATAATATTTTTTTCTGATAGTTTCTTCTTTTCTCTTCAAAAATGTTAGAAGTTATTTTTTTCTCTAGGAATATTTTTAAAAGTACCATATTCCCCTTACTTAGGTTTTCTACTAACAACCTGCTAACCAAGACATATTTGTTATTCCTTATTCTTTACGACAATTTTTTTTCAACTCTGTCTTATAGTTGCTTCCCTCAATCTTTTTTTTTTTTTTGGCAATAAAATGTCCTAAGCTGAACTTATTAGTACCCTATTCAGAACAAAATATATATTCTGGATTGGGGGAGAATATTGTATTTCATTAACTTGAACCACATCAATAAATAGTTTTTAGGCACCATGCTATGAACTGTGGGCTATAAAAGTGTTCAGTATAGTACACAATATGTAATATATACAGTAAATACATATATGTGTATATCCTATATATATATATATGATTTTCCTTGAAGATGTTTCATTTACGAAGGTAATTTTTTTTAGTTCAAATGAATCAGTATGACTTTTGTCCAGCTTTTGTCTTTTAATAAGTTTTTGAGTCATCTATATGGACAGTGACTACATAAAAGAACTTAAGACTTGAGAAAACAGACATCAAAAAACTGTAAGATGGGGGCTTCCCTGATGGTGCAGTGGTTGAGAGTCCACCTGCCAATGCAGGGGACACGGGTTCGTGCCCCGGTCTGGGAGGATCCCACATGCCGCGGAGCGGCTGGGCCCGTGAGCCATGGCCGCTGAGCCTGCGTGTCTGGAGCCTGTGCTCCGCAACAGGAGAGGCCACAACAGTGAGAGGCCCGCGTACCGCAAAACAAACAAACAAACAAAACTGTAAGATGGGCTTCCCTGGTGGCGCAGTGGTTAAGAATCCACCTGCCAATGCAGGGGGCGCAGTGGGAGCCCTGGTCTGGGAAGATCCCACATGCCACGGAGCAACTAAGCCCGAGCGCCACAACTACTGAGCCTGCACTCTAGAGCCCGCAAGCCACAACTACTGAAGCCCATGCTCCTAGGGCCCGTGCTCTGCAACAAGAGAAGCCACCACAGTGAGAAGCCTGTGCAACGAAGAGTAGCCCCTGATCACCGCAACTAGAGAAAGCTCACATGCAGCAATGAAGACCCAACGCAGCCAAAAAAATAAATAAATAAAATAAATTTTAAAAAAAGCAAAACACAAAAAAAGCTGTAAGACAAGCAAGTTTAACTAAACACTATGAGAAAGGACTAAAAAGCACTCGGGAACTACAGTTTAAGATTTACAGGCTTTATCAATAAAACAATTCTCTTCAGGACCCTGATTTTACTTTTAGTAATTCTAAGTTAGAAGTGTATAAACTGAAGCCAGTCAATAGGATAAATATGACCAAAAGCATAATGAACAAAAAGTATGTAAAGTGTGACAATCAGTGATTTCAACCATCTAAGATGTTCTTTTTTACTAATCTTTTAAGTGGAAGGTCGTCAGTTTGTTCCATTGAACTTAGCTTTAGCTATTGGACTGTTTTTCAAGGATTAATTTTTTCTAGTGGTTCACCTAGAGCCTTAGTTTAAAGTTTCTAATTGTTGCAAATTTACACTTCTGAGAAGACCCCTTCTGCATTTTCAGAGTTTTCATGCTGATAATGACAGTGACATTTCAGAGTAAGGGGCAAAACCATCTCTAATTCACAAGTATCTGTCACTGCAGTGTTAGCTCCATCCCCATCTTTGTAAGTTGTTATGCCCTATGTAAGAAGCACAAAGTTTAATAGTTTTTGTTGTTGTTTGCTTGTTTTTTAGCCACCGTGAGTGATATGACTTTTGACAATAGAGTGTTTTACCCCATCCAGAAAATAAACATTGTTACAAAATATGTTCATGAAGGCATAAAGTCATAGCTGTAGGAGGCAATTGTGTAAAATCCATTTGGAGATGCTGAGGGTTTCTTTTTGATCACGGTTCCACCCATGTCTAACCTCTATATTTTTAGTTACAGGGATAACATGGATTAACCACAACGTCTAGAAAAGTTTCCCCATTGGAATTTTAAATTGTGGTCAGTTTTCCCCTACTGTGGGATATCTCCTGGAAGATTTTGGCAAGTGTCCATTTGAGGTTTTATTCAGTGTTAGAAAGCAGCCGTCTTGGCTTTGCTAGATATTATTCTCATGGATCTTAAAACTCATTTGGTCCCAGTATTTCTTTTAGAATTTGGGTCAAAATTTATGTCTCTAGTGAAATCCTTTAACTTTTCCATGGAATTGTCTTTATATTACAAGATGTTCGCAGGTAATGACTGTATTAAAGAAGCATATTTAGCATGATGATATGGTAAAGCATTTAATATATTTGTAATGGTGTATCTTTACCTATGAGCCTCCATCTTTAGGATAGAAATTTTTGTGGGGTGGGGGGAAGGAAATATCTTAGTTTGAACATCATCCCAAGATAGTTAAACTATTTCAAACTTGTATTGGCTATCAGAGAATGTATTTACACTTTTATATTTAACAATTTGATGTGTCCTAGAAAGGACCATTGTTCAGCAATTTGAATCAATTGGGTTTCCAGTGAGGGATTAGCTTGCATATGAGAGACTGAACTAATTATTGCATATCAAACCTAGCATTATCCCTTCTCATTTTTAAGATAAGCTCTGGCAACAAAAATGTATTAAGTCAAGACTTAAGGGAGTGTCCAAAAGATCGGTTCTGGGCATAGATACTTCTTGAACACAATCAAGAAATTTTATTTCATTATGTAAGTGTAAAATAGCTTTTAGATTAAGGGGCAGTAACAATATTTCATAGTTCAGTAGTTGACTAGCAGAAAAATGTTGGTCATTTTCAGTTGAGAATAGGGATTATGTTGCTTGTGAAATCATCAGATTTAAAGGTGATACTTGTATGAAATCCAAAGATACTTTGAATAGTGTAGCCAAGACCCCCATTGCTCTAAGGCAAAAAAGGTAAGACTTGGCTACTGTATCAAAGCATAATCTAGAGTATGCAATGGGGTTTTTTTGTTTTGTTTTGTTTTTATTTATTTTTGGCTGTGTTGGGTCTTCGTTTCTGTGCGTGAGCTTTCTCTAGTTGCAGTGAGTGGGGGCCACTCTTCATCGCAGTGCACGGGCCTCTCACTGTCACAGCCTTTCGTTGCGGAGCACAGGCTCCAGACGCGCAGGCTCAGTAGATGTGGCACACAGGCCTAGTTGCTCCGAGGCACGTGGGATCTTCCCAGACTAGGGCTCAAACCCATGTCCCCTGCATTGGCAGGTGGACTCTCAACCACTGCGCCACCAGGGAAGCCCAGTGATGGGTCTTTGAAGTGTACCATGTGGTTGAGTTAATAGCTCTAGAATATGGCCTAGTATGTTAGTAAATACAAAAAAAGAAATTTATGATTATCTGAGAAAAAATGATCTGGATTCTTATGTGCTCTGCACTAATTATTCTATCTCTGTACATGAGTGTTTTGCCCATAAGAATTCTGAAATTATAGCTAAGTATTTTTCTTCAATCACATATAATGTAGAAATATTAATCATATCCAGGATGTTTTCCTGGGACTTTCAATGATAATTCTGTAGTGAAATTTATCAGGAAGTACCATTTGTAAGGTGAATTTTATCTTACAAGTTTGTTTTGATTTCTTGCTCATTTACTTTCTAATAGTCTGTGTAAATGTTTGGTTACACGTTGAAGATATTCTGAAATGACAATTACCCATTTCATTTTTTTTCTGATAAAGTTCTTTAATTCAGGTCTGAGCTTATTTGCAAAAAGAGATGATAAACTTCTCTTAAGCTGTTGTGTCTACCCAAAATACTGTTTGGGAGTTTTAAAGACTGTTTTTTAAAGACTACTAATAATTTGGCTTACAGTTTTGAATCCTTATGCAATCTACTTCTAAGAGAAAGTCTTCTTAAATTGCTTTTATTCAGTGCATTTCCTTTCATTTATTTATTTATTTATTTATTTTGCCTTGTCAGGGCCATTTAAAAATATGCATAGCGAGGCTATTTAAATTCTCTTCTGGTCTTTCCCTCCTTGCTCCGTTTAACAGTTTCTCCTGTCTAAAGGGCTAATAATTTAGTGAACAAATTAGAACATCTATGACCATTCAGGACCATAAATATCTTGCAAAATCCTGAATTCTGTAGCAGATTTTGGTATAACTTCTAGAGGCCTAGGAAAAATTTTAATTATGGCTCTCAACTTTTCTCTACACTGGTTTAAATGCAACTTTTATATATTTCCTTCTGACTTAGGAATTTAAATGATATTTTTGCAATGTGACTGTTCCTTTCCTGAGAACAACTCTCCCAAAAGGGAGCTCAGGAGGTCAGAAGGAGCAGAAGGAATTGGAGGATAAGACAGATAGATGAAGAGAGACGCACGAAGTATGGATTTCAAATGGTTGAACAGGAGTGAACAAGAGCCTTTGCAGGAGGTTTTCTTGAAGTCAGCATTTTGTTTATTTGAAGTTAGCTACAAGTTAAAAAGCTAACTATTGAATGTTTGATTTTTTGCTCCATATTTTTTTCTGAAGCTCCCCTAAATTTTGACTTGTAAAAAGTTTCACAAAATAGCCATTGTTATTATTTAAAATAAAAGTAATTTTGCCAGTTACCAAGATAAGCACAAAAACTAGTGTTGCAGTGAGAATTTATAGGAAAGCAGCTGTCCTGCCAGGAGCAGGTTATGGCTTTGCTATAGACAAACTCATGACAAATAAGGAAAAAGGCCTCTATAGTTGGTCAAGAATGTGTGTTTATGAATAATGTTTTTGGTTTCCTAACCAAACAGAAGCTAGGAGCAGACTGTGTGGTCAAAAATGCAGCAAGTGTGGACCTTGGAATATAAACTAAACAATATGACCTACTTTCATGAACTGGCAAGATGGATTGGAGACAGATCAAGCCTGTGCCCTCCTCTGTTGTTTATGGAGCACACTCTTATACATGCAACAGAAACAAGACCATCTAAGACAAAAGGAGATAAGCCATTCATCCACTCACGAAGCACATACACACATATGCACACACATTATATATATATGACAATTGTATAGTTAACCTAGGGTATGGGGGTAGGTGCTTGGAAATAGGACCATACATTCTTAAGTCAAAGTTCATGAACGGGTAACTAGTCTCGTGGGGGCTGGGAATACATCACAAAAGTTTTCATCATTGTTTGGGACCAACAGAGCCTAGAGGCCACTTGATCCTAATGATTATTAAACAATATCTATTAACTACAAAGCTCTTGATGACAGAGAAGAAATTTACTGCACAGTACAGTCCTGGGTAGGGTCAGCTAAAGGACAGAAGAAACTATAAGGGCCCAAGATGGTGTCAGATATGCTAACAGCCATATGCTGTTGTTGACTGGATGTATGTAGGAAGTTTGTGTGCTCACTTGATGACTTTCAGAAGTAAGGAGCTATTTCTGACTAGCTAGTTTTAGGAAGTTGAAGTGAATTGTTGATTGACTAAATGGGCATAAAATCAGCTATAGTGATTGCTTTTACCACGGCTATAGAACTGTAATTAATAAATTAAACAAGTGTAAAATCTGTCTGTTGACTACTTTTTACCATGTCTGCAGCACATACAGGCTTCTCCCAAAAGTGTTCAAATGATTATTTTTTTAATTTTCATGATGGTTAATGCTAGGGAGTAGTTAAAAAAGAACAGGTGGCTAGGAGTAAGAAGCAATCAGTTAAGGGTCACTTAATGATGATCAAAACCTAGAGTCAAAGATTCATCAGAAGTCCTTCCCTCTACTGAGACCTGTCTTAGAAATTATGATTCAGTCAGTTTCCAGAAGCTTGGAAACTTTTATATTTACAGGTTTTTTCATGGGTTTCTGATTGAAATTCTTAGTCTTTGGATTTACAATGAGAGTTACTTTTAAGACTATCTCGTCCTATACTGCTGTTTTATAGGTGAGACCAGAGGGATCAGTAAAATTGTCTAATCTAGCTATTGACTCAAATGAGACTAAAGCCATAACTCTTCACTTCAAGTCTTGTAACCTCAATTTTGGTTTCTGAATGTAAGTGTATATATTCGAACCTTTACATTGGTTAGAGTAGCTCTGAGACTTTTAGGGTTTGATTTCAGATTATGTTTCTGGGTTGTTTTGATTAAATTATTCCTTGAGGATAAGAACTTTCATTTATTTATTTTTTTATTGCTTAATTCCTAATGTCTAGAACAGTGATTGGCACATAGTGAATATATATTCTGAATGACTAAAACAACAAATGATTTAATAAATTACTAGTCCTCCGATTTATGACTGTGGCCTTAATATAGCTCCTAGGCCCTGGTCCTTACCTTTCTGCCCCTTAGTTTCCTCTCCTATTAAAAAAAAATGCAATGGTGGCTAATCTTTAAGGTCTTTCCAAATCTGGCATCCTAATTAAGATATGACCTGTGAATTTTTTAGTGTAGTGTATTTGGAAGCATTAATCAGAATGGGAAGCTGAGGTGAGAACTGGATCAGATTTAGGAAGTAGAAATAAATGCATTAAAATATATTGTTCAGGTTGTAAAATTATAATCCACAGTTGGATGGGTAGGGGATCTTATAAATAATATGAGGGCTTATAAAACTTTTAACTTTATATTGAGATATTAAAAGTAAAAAAGATACACTACTGAAAGTAACGGTGAATGCGGCCTGATTGGTGAGATAGCCCCTGTTCACTGTTCCCACTCTTGTACCCTTAAGAGCAGAGTGAATCAAGAGCACTTTAGGAGTCCCCTCCAAGCATGGACAAGTCCCAGCAAAGATGGGCCAGGACAGACATATTGCCAGGTTTCCTAGGCAACAGAGCCCCTTGCTTTATAACAAGAAGAGTCATGTACAAATGAAGAAAACAATAATCAAGGGGAAAAGAGAGGATTTGGAAAAAATCTACCTGTGAAGAAAGTTTGAAGAGGCGTTCGGGAGGGGTTTGGGCTGAAAAGGATGAGATCACAACTGGAGCAAAACTGAGTTCTGCTTTAAAGGGTAATACTCAAGTACATGTTTAAGACCATCTAATATGAGGTATCCCAAGCCTTTTTCCTGCTGTTGTGGTCCTAAGTTGTGTTCATTAACTCAGGTTGCCCCACCGGTTCTATCTGCTGACAGCGTTCCCTTTAACTCTCAGAATCTTTCTCATTTCTCCATTTGGCCACTACCAAGTGATTGGAGTGAGCATGTGAAATGAAGCCGATTTGTCATTCTTGCCCTCCCTGCCCGATGGTTCGGGACTGAAGTTTAGGGTCGGATGTTTCTCTTCAGAGAAATGTAAAGGACAATCTCTGAATCTGTGGGAAAAAAGAATGAAGGGAAGATGGGGCAGGATCTCGGCCATTCTCAAAGTGATATCCCTGTGAACACTGCTTCAGATGACAGAGAAATGGACCTTTCAGCTCTGTGTTTTGGCCTTTCTTGAACCAGAAATAGCAGAGGATCAGCTTAAGGAGATGGGCTGGGAACATGACCTCTGGAGAGATGGGAATCAAAATGGTTGTTGTCCAAACAGTGACTATTCTTAAGCCTTTATTCCTGGCTTGCCAAGGGAGAAAATGGGTCTTCTAACACCAGCATCCTGGTTTTGATGGAGTGGCCATAAGCCTAAAATAAAGGCAGAGTTGGGTTCAAATCCTGCATTTGCTGCTTGCTAATTAGGTCATATTGGACAGGCTTCTTAAACATTTCAAACCTTAATGTCTTCATCTGTAAATCGAGGGTACTTGTACCCACATTAGACATTTTTTAACAAACAATTAAATTCATTGTAAACAAGTGAGTTGATATGTAAACAAAAAGTTTGGCACAGTGTTTAACACCTTTTAAGCAGTTATTAAAAGTCAGTTACCACTAATATTCTTGGCTCATTTCCATAATAACTTAGGTAGGTAACATTTTTTCTTTTCTGTTATCTTGCATTGCTTATTGAGCTGAGCTGAACGCCTTATTTTTAAAAATCCTTGCTGCCATCAATAAGCTGAATTGCTCTTTAACTTTAAAAAATTATCCACGCCTCTTGAATCTCTGGTTTTCCTCTACACAACTGAGTTTCAAAAAACACCAAATGTGTTCCCACCTCAGAGCCTGTGGGGTTCACTCCCTAACACTAATTACTCCCCCGGTGTTCAAATTATTCTCTTTTGCTCATGCTCCCCCTCCCCAGGTTTAGCCCAATATCTGCTTAAACGTTGCCCTTCCAAAGAGGCCTCCCAGACTGACCAGTGCATCTAAAAGATGTCTCTCTCCAACTTAGATATGGATACTGACTCTTCTTAATTATGCTTCATAGCACTTTTCCTTACTAAAATTATACATTTGTTTTCTTGTTCATTGCTTGTTTCCACCAAGATATAAATGAAGGCAACGTCTCTTTTTAGTCTTGTACACTGCTGTGTGTCCAGTACCTAGAACCATGCCTGACACATAGCACACATACATGCACACGCTCATAAATGGATGGATGGATGGATGGATGGATGGATGGATGGATGGATGGATGGATAGTTAAATCAATAAGTGGATGGTCATAGGTTTGTTCTAATTTTAAAACCCAATTTCAACCACTATAAACAGTGCTACAATGATAAACACCATCTTAAGTACATATGTAGACATTTTTCCAGAGAAAACACTTAGGAATGAATTTGCTAGGTCATAGGGTATGTGCATCTTCAACTCTATTATATATTGTCAAATTGTTCTCCAAAGTAGTCATATCTATTTACACTTCTACTGGCAGTGTATAACAGTTCCTGTGTATTCTCATTCTTGTCAATATTTTGTCTTATTAAATTTGGCAATCTAATGGTGTGTGCGTAAAATTGTATGTCATTATTATTTCAAATATGTGCTTCCACAATTACTACGGAGGCTTAGAAAACACCCTAGTGAATTCTCAAGCATGCTGTGCAATCATTCATAACATCACCATGGTGGTATCTGAGATGCTGAAAATTCTTTCCTTCTCTATCCAGAGCAAGGATTTTCAACAAAATGCTTACTCCTCACTTTTTGTTGACTTTTCACTTGCAACCTCTGTCTTATGCCTAAGTTATATGGAAAAAGTGGAACAAGCACTGATCAATTTTGAATTCTGGGTCTAGCAATCTTGGGTTTGGGCAAGGTACTTAGGGTTTCTGAAAGTGAGATTAGCCAACATCCTTATCCTTCCTCCCTTGTAGGATTGGTATGAGAATCAACTAGGATAACTGAATTAAAGTCTAGAGAACTATGTAAATTGTAGTTATTATTACACTTCTTTTGCTGACCATTGTGAGGCTGTCCTGGAAGAGTCTTCCTCCCTGAAGCTATAAGGCACACAGACAAAGCACATGCAGCCCTATGTTAAGGGTTCGGTGTGGGATTGAAGCTAATTTGCCCCTGTGACTTTTTTTTTTTTTTTTTTTTTTTGCTTAGGGAGTGAATTGTTCAACTATACACAACCTATAAGGTCAGTGGGAGTCCTATTCAATGAGGAATTTACTCTTTCAATAATGAGCACTCCTCCAGCACCTTTAAGGCTGCCCCTCTCATGTTAAAAGAATGTGTAAAATCTTTGGTTCCAATGTGACACTGCCTGCCTCCCAGGATTTCCGAAGGAGCTGGAACAAAGGGCCCTCCATTAGGTCTCCAGGCTCAGTGAAGAGCCAACTTTAAGTGAGATTTTCAAGTGATGCAAGTGGGTCTTCGTGTTTTGGATCCTTTCTTCCTTTTTTCCTATACAAGGGCACCATTTTGCTTCTACTGCATTCACACACACACACACACACACACACACACACCAATAGTGTTAAATTAAACTTCTCTGGGTTCCTGCATCCTGCCAGCATTCCTGGGGATTTTCATTATTGCAGAGATCAGAGGTTTAATCTCTATGAATTAAGTCCTAGGAATTGCAAGTCTCAGTTGTGTATGGAGGATGACATTGGGGCACAAGAGGACCTGGTTGTGGCCCAGATCAGGAGGGGACCTTGGTCAGATATGGCAGGTGTGGGTCTGACTCAGTGAAAGGCAGCCCTAGTCAATGTACAGTCTCAGAAAGGAGGCAATTAGAGACCAGGAAACAGGATGTTCTGGAAGCCTGGAGCTGCTGAGGTGATCAGGGATTTGCAGTCACACACGTTTTGAAGTGGAAAGTAATTTAAATGAAGGAGGCATTTTTTTTTTCTTCTTTAAAGAGAGGTTTGAAGAAAAAATAATGTGCTATTGAACCCACTTTATGAAAAGGGACCATAGTAACTGCGATGTAATGCAATCTATGCATTTAGGGTCATTTTCTGGTGTGTTCTCACTGCCTTTCTCTGCCAGAAGAGCCTTGTGAAACAAAGCAAGAAAATACCTCACAGTGGTATTTCCTTTCTGGAACAATTTCTTAAAAGCCCAGTTTATGAGTACTATGTTCACATATCCTGCAATGCCCATCACCACATAAACTAACCAATGTTTCCTGCTTTGTACTGAGTGCTGAATACACTTTACCCCATTTAATCATCTATATAACTCTGTAAGGACAGTATGAGTATGCCCACACACTAAGGAAAGAACTGAGGCTCATAAAAATTAAATGACTGACCCAAGGCCTCACAGCTAACGAATGACTAGTGTGATGGTTGATTTTATGTATCAACTTGGCTGGGCCACAGTGCCCAGATATTTGGTCAAACATTACTCTGGCTGTTTTTGTGAGGGTGTTTTTGGATGATATTAACATCTTAACTGGTGGACTTTAACTAAGGCAGATTACCCTCCATAAAGTGGGTGGGCCTCATCTAATCAGTTGAAGACCTCAATAGAAGAAAAAACTAACCTCTCCTGAGCAAGAGGGAATTCCATCAGCAGAAGGCCTTTGGACTCAAACTGCAACATTGGCTCTTCCTCGGGTCTTCAGCCTGCAGGCCCACTCTGCAGATTTTGAACTTAACAGCCTCCATAATTTCATGAACCAATTCCTTAAAATAAATCTCTTTCTCTCCATATATATGCACATCTTGGTACTTCTGTTTCTCTGAAGAATCCTGACTAATACAACCAGTCTAGAATTACAATGCAGCTCTCTCTGTGTCTCTCTCTTTCCACTAAATCACGTAGCTTCCCAAGACCACTGTTAGACAGCAACTGTAATTTAATACTAGATTAGTCACCATAGAGAAAAATAACCTCAAAATGGAACTTACTGTGCAATTAAGAAATCAGGTTCACTAGTGAATAAAGTAATGTGGAGAGCATATATACACAGATTTAAGCCTAAATCCAACCTTTACTTGCTCTGTGAGCATGAGCAAGCTACTCACCACTTCTGAGCCCTCAGTTTCTCCATTTGAAAAGTGGAGATGATGCTTATTTCTACAAGGTTGATGAATATTCTGGTTATCTGTCACCGGACAACAAACCACTCCAAAATTTAGTGGCTTAAAATGACAAAAAAAAATCATTTGTCTGCTCACAATTCTGTAATTTGGGCAGGGATTGGTGCAAATGACTTTCTTCTGCTTCACACTGTATGTCTTAGGCTGAAATATCTAATATGGCTTCTTCACTCCTGGGTCTGTTGGCTCAGGTGGAATGGTTGATTAGGCATCTCTATTTTTCTTCACTTAATCTTTCCACATGACTAGCTTGGTTTCCTTTACAGCATGGAAGTATCTTACATTTTGTCCAACTTAAAGTGAAAGCAGAAGCTCACAGGCCTTGAAACCTAGACCAAGACTTGGTACAATACCCCTCTGTCTCATTCTGTTGGTCAATGTCTGCCACAGAGTTTAGCTCAGAACCAATAGGAGAGGCTTAAATAGCATGGGGCATATTTCCTTGGGAGCTGCAAAAGTGGTAGTCTATTACAATGGAAACAAATAAAAGGGCAGATTTACAAGGTGCAGCTCAGGACCAGGTATAAAGAAGGCAGAATTCAGATAAAAACAATATTTATTTGCATGGCTTTTTTGACTCTACAAAACATGTGCATAGAGATTTGTCTGAGTCTTCAAATTGCCTCTGTGGTCCAGGAAGAGAAGAGAAGGAATTGTTTTTCTTCTATTAAAGTAAGAACATAGTAACTTGCACAACTGTCATACAGTTGTAGTGATACAGGTAGGTGGTCTGTGTCAGACACTTTGTGCTGGCAAACTGACTCAACAACAACAACAACAAAAAAGTCAATTTGTAGCATTTGACAATTTCTATGGTGTAAATACTCCCAACATAGCTGATTCCAAACTAACTTGGGAAAAGATGAACACAGACAGCATTCATCAGCCAGTACATGCAGCTCCAGCACACCACTGAGCTGGAGGATACAGAAACTGATTGCCCAGAAAGTCAAGGTTCTGAAGTCAAAACTTATGAGAAAATACATATTTATGAACTTTGAATGACTGACCCTAAATCATCTAACCTTGAGACTTAAAATGGTCAACATTTTGCCTCTCCATGGAGGCAAATGAGAAAATGACATGAGACCTATCATGTGATCTATTTGAAGCAGGATATTTCCTTATAGAAAATAAAATAATAAACAAACAAACAAAGGAATCATGTGAAATAAGCAATTTGTCTTTGGTACCCTCCCACCTTGTTTTGGAGCCCCACCAAGAAAAAGTATGCTCCTGAAATATTTCCTTTTTCACCTCTGGTAGGCTGCCTGAGCCTGTGGGGTTCAGGCCTTTCTACTCCTCCCCAAAATGAAATACTCATAAAAGAGTTTAATCATCGGTAATGGCTTCAACTATTAAGATTCCAGAATATTAGGCAGACCCATGTTTATTGATGGATCTCCAAAATTCATTTGTAAGTCAGTTGTTTGGAACCTAGTATACATTATCCCACATAAATTACAATATAAACAGTCCTTACACAAAAGTCTATTTTGCTGAGATCAATGAACCCTTACAGATTCCTGCTAAAAGGCAGAAAATGATAACTATTGTAAAAATTGATAAATTGAATAGGAAACTGAATTGAATGAAATGTTTTGAAATAATTTTTTAAAATTTCTACAGGTAAATTAGTTTTAGTAAGAGGAGATTAGGAGTGTCACTGGATGTTTTTGTGAAGATGGGAGGTTTCTTGACACTGATAGTTTTATGGGTAGATGGTTGTAATATTGCATTTCACAATTTTCAACTAAGTGTATTTTTAGCACTATGCTTCATGCATCCTAATCATTACTACTGGTGTGTTTGGGGAAATCACAAGTGAAACAAAGAATTTTGAGGTAGGGAAATGGAAAGAATGAAAAAGCAGACATTATCTTGATTAACTATTTCTTGAGTATATTCTCTACTGCACTGGTCCCACAAGTTGCTTCATGATCAGTTAAATTTTAGAAACTGAATACTAGATCCCCTATTTGGATAGTCATGTTGCATGTTAACATATATGTCATTTAAGAATAAGGGGGACCTTATTTATTTATAATAAACTCCTTTAACCTGTAATTTCTTAGCTTACTAGACAACAGATTCCTTTGCTTAAATAATATTTATTAACATCAATGAAACTGGTAAATTCTAGACCAGTGTTTCTCCAGCTGTAGGTCATGACCCAATAGTGAATCATGAAATCATTTGAGTAGGCTGTATAAGCATTAAAGAACAGAATAGAACATTTCAGAATCCATTGCAAAGTATTTATCATTTAATACAAAAATGTTAAATACATTTTGTTTTAGGAATGTGTGCATCTGTGTGTGTGTATTAGGTCACAATGAAAAATATGTTTCTTCCTGTGAGCTGAAAACTCTAGCACACACTTTGGGAAACCTTTCTTAATGAAACTGAAGAATTAAAACAAAGGATGTCAGTTTATTCATTATTATTTTTATTGAGTTATTAGACCAATAGAACACAATATTTTTAACATATATGTGAGTTATAAAGCTTAACAATAAAATGAACACCATGATTCTAGCATACAATTTAGAACTTTACCAATATCATTGTATTTATCTACGTGCAGCTCTTGCTCTTTTATTCCATTCTTGGCCTCCACATAAGAGGTAGCCACTATCTTGAAATTAGCATTGAGTTCCTTTATCTTTTTTTCCCAATAATTTTTATCAAACATGTAAGTATTCCTATGTTTAGTTCTGTTTATTTTGTGCATTAAAAGAGTATCGTACTGGGCCTCCCTGGTGGCGCAAGTGGTTGAGAGTCCGCCTGCCGATGCAGGGGATACGGGTTCGTGCCCTGGTCTGGGAGGATCCCATATGCCGCGGAGCGGCTGGGCCCGTGAGCCATGGCCGCTGAGCCTGCGCGTCCGGAGCCTGCGCGTCCGGAGCCTGTGCTCCGCAACGGGGGAGGCCACAACAGTGAGAGGCCCGCATACCGAAAAAAAAAAAAAAAGAGTATCATACTAAATGGAGTCTCCTGAGATGTATATATACATATATATATATTTTTTAAAGATTTATTTATTATTTGTTTATTTTTGACTGTGTCGGGTCTTAGTTGACGCACTCAGGATCTTTGTTGAGGCATGCGGGATCTTTCTTTGCTGTGCGTGGGCTTCTCTCTAGTTGTGGCGTGCGGGTTTTCTCTTCTCTAGTTGTGGCGTGCAGGCTCCAGGGCATGTGGGCTCTGTAGTTTGCGGCACGTGGGCTCTCTGTTGAGGCCTGCAAGCTCAGTAGTTGTGGCATGCGGGCTTAGTTGCCCTGCTGCATGTGGGATCTTAGTTCTCTGACCAGGGATCGAACCCATGCCCCCTGCACTGTAAGGCAGATTCTTTACCACTGGACCGCCAGGGAAGTCCCCTGAGATATATTTTTTTAACTCAACGTTCTGTTTTCCAGTTCATGTATGTTGTTTCTTGTAGCTGTGGTGCATTTATGTACTATGGTATTATCTTTACTGCAAACATTTCTGAAAACTTCTCCTGGTAAACATATTAAAGAGTTTCTCTGAGCTATATATCAGGAGTTTCTGTGTGATCTATTCCTAGAATTGGATCCATATCCATAGAGTATTATAATTTTCAACTTTACAAAGTAATGTGAATTTATTTTTCTGAAAGTTTTTTTATCAATATACACTCTCACCAATATTTAAATTGTTCCACATCATCAACATCTGGTACTGTTAGATTTGTTACTTTTGCCAATCTATTGGGTATAAGTGACATTATTTTTAAGTATTATTGTTAATTTCCATTTCTATCATTACTATCAAATAGTAGAATAGGTATCTGCTCACATATTTATTTGCTATGGACTTCTGTTTCCTGAGTTGCCTTTCTGTGTCTTTGCATTTTTCTACTGGGTTGTTTTCTGTTAATTTGAGAATTTTTTTGTACATAATAGTTACTAATCTTTTGTTGAACATATGTGATTTAATATTTTATCCTTGTCCTTTCACTTTCTTTACAGTGTCTTTTGTTAGACAGAAATTCTTAACTTTAATATGGTCAATTTTATCAATACTTTCCTTTATATTACCCTCTTTCATGTCTTTTCTAAATAAACCTACACCTATCCTGAAGGCATAAAATATTCTCTTATATTTTTTCTAAAAGTTTTAAAGTTTTGTTTTCAAATTTAATCAATCTTGGATTAAGTTTTGTTTAAAGTGTGCGGTAGTGGTTCAATTTCATTTTATTTACCTAAGGATAATCTTTTTCTTAGCACAATTATTAAATCATTCCTCCTGTTCCTAATGCTTTGCAGTAACACTTTTATCATACATAAAACTTCCATATATGTATGGGCCTGTGTCTCAGTTAAGATTAGGGTCACCAGATAAGTCATGCTGTATTTTGGACATACTCATACTAAAAATTATTTGTTGTTTATTTTAAATTAAAATTCAACTGGGTGTCCTATTTTTTTATTAGCATATAGTTGCTTTACAATGTTGTGTTAGTTTCTGCTGTAAAGCAAAGTGAATCAGCTATATGTATACATATATCCTCTCTTTTTGGATTTCCTTCCCATTTAGGTCACCACAGAGCATTGAGTAGAGTTCCCTGTGCTATACAGCAGGTTCTCATTCGTTATCTGTTTTATACATAGTAGTGTATATATGTCAATCCCACTCTCCCAATTCATCCCACCACCCCCCAACCCCCTTTGTGTCCATACGTTTGTTCTCTACGTCTGTGTCTCAATTTCTGGTTTGCAAATAGGTTATTTACTAAATATGGCAACTCTAGTCAGAATCCACTCAAGGAACTAAAACCATATCAGCATTTTCCAACAGCTTTAAAGAGGTAAGTTTCAGCCAGAGGTGTACATGTTTACTATGTGAGGAGATTTTTTAAGATACAGATAACAAAGAAGCTGTTCCTCAGATCTAATGAAATGAAATCTCTGAAGAGAGATCTTAGGCACCATGGGTCTTTTAGGGCAGTTCTTTAAGCTGAATCTCATGTGTCCTCCTTGTTAAGAACCACTGTCTCATGGTCATTTCAAGAAATCCTTCAGAATGAGTTTTATTTTGATTAACTCAAGCTAACAAGTTTTGTGTGAGAAATAAATTGGTCCCTGCGTCAAAAGTTTGAGATACAGTTTAAGCTCATGAAACAACCAGTGAATATTGATAAACTGATTCACATTCTAGTGTTGGAATCTATAGTGCATGGTCTAAAAAGAAAAGATCATGATGTGCTTGGATTAGCTAGGAAAGGCTTTCTGGAAGATACATGGTTTGAGCTGGCCCTTGAGGGACATCTAAGATTAAAGCTATCACTTTTCTAATTTAATCAGACAGAAAAAGAATAGAAATTAGGCTAAAGAGGGTCCCTATCACAGTAATTTTCAACTCTTAGCCAAACAAAAGGTCACAGAGGTACTAGGAGATCCAGGAAGAAAGTTTAAGTTTGGCTTCCTAACCCTAGAATTTTTGGACTTAGAGATTCAAACCCAGGAATATGGATAAGGACAAGGGCAGGCGGGGGAAGGTGAGGGTTAAATAGTATGAAGGACAAATAGATTAATAGAATAATAAAATCAATTCATTCTTTTGATCATCATTTTATCAGCTACCAAGAATGAATGCACAACTCTTCCTGTTCTAGCAGGCAGAAAACAAGTAGGACTCAAGGCAGATATCATATTCCTGAAATACTACAAGAAAAGAAATCCTTAGTCTTAGGAACATAGGACATCTTTTATAGTTCCAGCCTGAACATCAACACAAGAACTGATATCTTGTTTGGAATGTCCTTCCATCCTAAAGCCATGGGGTTGGGCCACCCATCTTTGTCCCACTCATTTTGACCTCTCTGTTCTCAATATTTCCTTAATAAAAGTCAGTTGGACCTCACCGGGCAAATATTTCTAAGCCTTTAAGCATAGTTATATGAAGCCATAGTAGAGTCCCTCATCCTAAACCAACAAAAATATAGACTGTGTTACCTAGACTGCAGCCATTGTTATTTCTTCCCACCTTTCCTCTACCGAAGATGTGATATTTGATTACAATGGTAGAAGATGATTTTAGGCATGACTGGAGTGTTGTGATTCATTTGCTTTTTTGAAAAAGAAGAAAATGAAATTATATTTTAAAAATCACAGAGCTTTTCAAAGGACATGGTAAAGGCAGAGAGAAGAGGGAGATTAAAAATTAGGGTCCATCTGAATCCATCTTTGCTACAATTATGACCAATAGAAAGCTTCATGAATGGAAACTATGAGAGAAATATAATGGGTGGATGTTTTAAGACTGTTAGAGGATAAAGCATTAAATTTCAGTATAGTTATCAAAAAGACCAAAGCCTATCTGTGGATAAGGGGGCGTGAAATTTTATACAAAAATACATTGCATGAAAAATACCTATTTTCACATAAAATTGAAATGAATATTCCTCAAGGCTTATTCCAAATTGCACTTGTTTAAACTGTAATGAGAGAGAAAACTAGCCAATGTGTGGATAATACTAACAATACTGGTGAGATGATTAACCATGGGGTATCCAGCCAAAGATTGCTCTTCTGATAATTAGCTTCAGAATAGAGAGTCTAACATTTGCCAAGACATATATATTGACAAAGATTCCCTTATGGGCTGGCAGATATGTGTTTGGGATGTGAAAGAAATTAGGAATTAAAGAGCTAGGCTCTGAATTGGGGAATCTGAATGACATTTTAAAGTATATTACTCATTCTGATGGCCAGTTCTTGATAATTCCACATACCTGGGGCAGCCACGAAGGTGCATGCTTGGATCTTCATCCAAGAAAGACCTTGCCATTCCATTACAAGGAGTGCAGTTACTTGACAGCCTCTAGCTGTTAATGCTTTTAGAATCTGTCTCAGCTTTCAAGTCAAGGACTGGCTATTATATTGGCAGTTCCTACACAAGTACTGAGCATGACAAGCACATTTGGTCCTGGCCATTTCTACCCAACACAGGATGCCTCCAATAGGCAAGATTCTGCTCCAAAGCTCCACAGTGAGGTAGTAGAATCAGGTACGCAATTCAGGCTAATGTTCTCACTGCCTAATCTTTTACTTTAATATAGTATTAAAAGCTCATCACCAAACCAAGGCAGTCTAGATTTTCTCCTATGCTGCCTTCTAGAAGTTTTATATTTTTGCATTTTACATTTAGGTTTATGATCCATTTTGAGTTAATTTTTCTGAGAAATGTAAGATCAGAGTCTAGATTATTTTTTTTCTTTTTGCATATGAATGTCCTGTTGTTCCAGCACTATTTGTTTTTTTGTTTTTGTTTTTTTTTTGCGGTACGTGGGCCTCTCACTGTTGTGGCCTCTCCCGTTGCAGAGCACAGGCTCCGGATGCGCAGGCCCAGCAGCCATGGCTCACGGGGCCAGCCGCTCCGTGGCATGTGGGATCTTCCCAGACCGGGGCATGAACCCGTGTCCCCTGCATCGGCAGGCGGGCTCTCAACCACTGCGCCACCAGGGAAGCCCCAGCACTATTTGTTGAAAGGACTATTGTTTCTCCATTGAATTGCTTTTGCTCTTTTGTCAGAGATCAGTTGACTATATTTGTATAGGTTTATTTCTGGGCTCTCTGTTTTGTTCCATTGATCTATTTGTCTTTTCTTTCATCAGTACCACACAGTTTTGATTCTTGTAGCTCTATGGAAAATCTGAAGTTGAGTAGTGTCAGTCCTCATTCATTGTCTTTCTTCTTCAATATTGTGTTGTTGAGAGTCTTTTTATTTCCATATAAACTTTAGAATTATTTTGTCAATACCCCCAAAATTAACTTGCTACAATTTTGATTGGGATTGCATTGAATCAAGTTGGGAATAACTAAATCTTAATGACAATGAGTCTTCCTATCCACAAACATAGGTTGTCTCTCAATTTATTTAGATATTCTGTGGTATTTTTCAATAGAATTTTGCAGGTTTTTTCGTGTAGATCTTGTACATACTTTGTCAAATTTATACCTAGACATTTCATTTTGGGGGTTGCTAATATAAATGTTGTGGGGTTTTTTTGTTTGTTTGTTTGTTTTTTGCGGTACATGGGCCTCTCACTGTTGTGGCCTCTCCCATTGCGGAGCTCAGGCTCTGGACGCGCAGGCTCAGCGGCCATAGCTCACGGGCCCAGCTGCTCTGCGGCATGTGGGATCTTCCCAGACCGGGGCACGAACCCACGTCCCCTGCATCGGCAGGTGGACTCTCAACCACTGCGCCACCAGGGAAGCCCAAATGTTGTGTTTTTAATTCCAAATTTCAATTGCTTATTGATGATAGTATGTAGAAAAGCAATTGGCTCTTGTGAATTAACCTTGTACCCTGCAGTCTTGCTCTTATCACTTACCAGTTCCATGAGATATTTTGTCAATTCTTTCAGATTTTCTACATAGATGATCATGCCATCTACAACCAAAGATGGTTTTATTTCTTCCTTTCCAATCCATATACCTTTTATTTCCTTTTCTTTTCTAATTGCATTAGTAGGACTTTTAATACAATGTTGAATAGGTGTGGAAACAGGGGACATTCATGCCTTATTTCTGATCTTATGGGGAAGGCATCTAGTTTCTTACCATTCAGTATCATGTTATCTGTAGGCTTTTTGTAGATTTTTTTTATCGGACTCAGGAAGTTCCCCTTTATTCCTAGTTTTCTGAGAGTTATTATTATTATTAATGGGCGTTAGATTTTGTCAAGTTCTTTTTCTGCATCTCTTCATATGATCACATGGCTTTTCTTCTACAGCCTATTGCTATGATGGATTACAACAACTGATTTTCAAATGTTGAATCAGTCTTGAATCCCATGCTGTATGATTGTTTTTATTCATGGTTAGATTTGACCTGCTAATATTTTGTTTAGGATTTTTGCATTTATATTCATGAAACATATTGTCTGTAGTTTCTCTTGCTTTTAATATCTTTATCTGTGTTTGGTATTAGGATAATGCTGGCCTCATAGATAAGTTAGGAAATGTCCCCTTTTATTCTCTAGAAGAGATCATAGTGAATTGGTACAATTTCTTCCTTAAAAATTTGATAGACTTCACCAGTGAAACTATGAGCTTTCTGCTTTGGAACATTATTAACTATTGATTCAATTTTTTGAATTGTTTAAAGTTGTTTAAAATGTTTTGTGGTCCTGAATGTGGTCTGTCTCGAGGAATGTTACATTTGAGCTTGAGAAGAATGTGTATTCTGCTGCTGAACCATTCCTAAAGTAAAAGCTATTCTAGATCCACTTTAGCAAAACCACCCTAGGTTTCAAGGGGATCAAATTCGTCTCCAAGTTACTTAGCCAGCCAGAAGAAAGCCCAACAATCTTCAGAGCAAGATAAGAAAATTAAAATATTCAACAATGTAAATTCATTCTTTTATAATGTTCCATATTATGAATTTTTCATAATTTACCATTTGTTCTATTTGTGATGGAAACTTTGTTTCTAGTTTTTTTTTTTTTTAATGAACATGACTGATATGAACACTCTTGTACATACCCCCTGGTATACATATATAAAAAGATATCTAGAGTATATGCCTAGAAGTGAAATTACTGATTCTAGGGCTATGTACATTTTTTACTTTTTGAGATAAGAGCAAATCGTTTTCCAAAGTGTTTTTGCCAATTTACGCTTCCACCAACAGGGTGTGTGTGTGTGTGTGTGTGTGTGTACTTACATTACTCGCCCCCTTGTCAGTACTTGTTAGAATAGGACATTTACACTTTTGCCAATTTAGTGGAAATTTTTAAAAAATTTCTTCTTTCACTAATCTCTTCTACCTCCTATTGTTGCTATCTTGTTTGAAGTAATTTCTGTATCTTTATATTTTCTCTAAATTATTACATTTTAAGAAGACTAGGTCTTAGGTTAGGCCTAGAAAACAAGTGGTTATATTTTTGGCTCCCTTTTATTGAAATTTTACTCTTTGCCAAACATTGTTCTAAGCATGTTGTGTGCATTCATTATTTTGTTTAATTATTACTATAACACACCCCTCTGAAATAGATATTATTATTACTCTTACTATTATTATTTCTGTTTCATAGATTAAAAAACAATAGCTTAAATGTATAAAACACTTCCCTAAGGCCACACAAGGTCATTGGCATGCAACATAAGGCTTGTAATCACAACATCAGTGGCAAAACCTAATTGGATGCCATTTTTTATTCAAAAGGTTTTGATTTCAAAACCTTAGCACTTTATACTAGGCTTCACTGCCAGTCCACAAATGCTTCTGAAAAACTAGATGCCATTTGTTAAATTCTCTACTAACAAAATTCTACTAGTATGTAGATTTCACTCTTCAGATAGTTGATTTTATCAAGAATTTTGACGACTGCATACCCCCCACTCACTGAGATCCACATGCTCACATCACTTTTTAAAAAATGGGACATTAATAATTTTCTACATTTGGACAAGGCTATTTGACCATTTTAAAAAAGCCATACTCCAGGTATGGTCCTATAACTATAGATGCATATATTTTGATTGTCCTGGTTTTAAATTCAGACTTCTTTATATCCTCCCAAGCCCTAGTATAAATAGCTCTGAAGTTATATCTCCATGCGTAAGTTCCTAAAAATGGGACATTGGAACATAAGCCAATTAAAATTCTGGGTTCAAATAACCTATCACACAAAATCAGTGTGGATACAGTGTACATTCATCATCTTTTTATTTATAAAGAATACAACTTGCCCAATATGTTTCTGTGAAGTGTGCTAGTTAGAATTCCCAATAGGTGAAATATGCTGCCTAAATGAAAGCCATTAATAGAATCCTCTTTGTTGTTTTGGAAAAGCTTATTTATGTGCTGAAATTCAATACTCTATCTTCTCTTATCAGCTGTTGCCATGGGATTTTAAATGTAAATTACTTTGGAATATAAATAAATGTTTATATTTGTCAAGCTGAGAAGAATTACTTGTTAAAACAGTATGCTAAGGTGCTTGTTCATAAATGACATCAGCTTTGTATTCGCATGCAGCTATCAGCTTGGATTAATGTAGTTACATTTAGGATCAGTGAAGGCAGATGGATTTTGCAACACACTTATGGTTTTGATGGAGAACAAAATAATCTTAACAAAAAGACTAGAATAAAAGTTCAGAATTTCATCTGGGGTTTTTAATAGACATAGTAAACAACACAATGTTGAAACACAATTGTATTCCCTTTCAATTTGTTTTAAAGCAGAAGCAGCAAGTGTTGGCTGTAACAATCTTTTTCTCTAGTATACAAATAAGCAAAGGATGCTGCATTTTGCTTTTGGGCACAGAATTTCCCCCCAAAGATGACAACCTTCTCTATTGGATATCTTCGTAAGGTCAATACATAGCATAGTAACAGATTCATCTGTAAAGACTGTGGGAATAGACTATCACTTCAAATTTTCATCATTACAATAATTTGGCAAGAATTTCTCCTAGCATTCAACTCTACAGGGATTATCTCACCATGTCTTCTAGATAATTCTCCAGCTATTGGATTTAAGATTACTGACAGGGTAAACTATTGTTTTAGATGGCTACTTCTACATTGGTTTTATTGTTCATATATATATATATATATATATATATATATATATATATATATATACATACATACGTACATATACATATGGAAATGGAAAGAAAAACTGATTTTTTTATTCAGTGGTTGTCAGTTTATTTAAATTATTGTGCAGTCAGTGCTACACATTGCATACTAAAATGTATCAATGTCCATTAACCTCCTTCAGTGAATTCAGAGTCCTTGGAAAAATAATGCTACAGTGTCTTCCATATTACCTGTGGCAGTGATTTTTTGAGTGTTACCCTGCATTCTAACTTACTTGCATAACAGCTTATTTCCCATTCCCACTTCAGAAATTCTGATTCAGCAGCTCTGAGAGAGTCAGTTACCTGCATTTTAAAGAGCACACCACCTTTTGGACCACACTTTGAGACCTGATCTGTGATCTTTGTTGACAGGACTATTGATGGGCCCTTCCTAGTTCCCAATCTCTATAAAATTATTTTCTCCAGTTGTGGAAAATGACCACCACTCTCTCTTACAACTCTAGCATGGCATTTCTCCAGAGGTGGTTAAGTGACCACCTACACTGGGATTAGGTAAGGTCCTTACTAAAATATACATTCGGTGGTCCCACTACAGATCTATTAAATCAGATACATTTGGCTGTGGAGACTTAGAATCTTCATTTGAACCCAACTGATTTTTTTTAAGGCCACCCACTGCCTTACTTCTAGGATCTTTCCCCACATAGGAATTTTAAAAGGATCATTTCGAGAATAATTCTGCTTTGATCTTGTGTTTCAGGCATTGTTGCCTCAAACCAAGCTAATCCATTTCACACTTCAAGACAGCCACCTCAGTAAAATTAATCTTGAGAACTTAGATAAATTTGCTCAAATAATAGCAGATTCTCAAGTTCCTCCCCTTGCCTATGCTCCTTATTTCCTGATTCATTTCACAATCTGTCTATTTGACTTTTGGCCTCCTTTCTCTCTCTGACTCTGTGAACAATCCTCCATCTTGAGAATATGGAGTAGATGAGAATTTCTAAGGCAGGAAAAAAAAAACTAGGGGGACAAAGTCTTATTTTAGACATGTTTACTAGGATACAATCCTATTAGTTTGGGATTCTGACATCTGTAGAGACCTACCAAGAAAGCAAAAAGGATTATCCCCAAATCAAAAGTGATATAGAGTGATTACTTCCAGTATAGTTTTAAAAAGTTTTAAAAATCCTCTGCAGGAAGCTGTTTTAGATTGATAAATCAAAGAATCTCAGGGTTGAAACAGAGCTCAGAAGTTGCCTAGCCAAGGCATGCTAAATTGCTTTAGGAAGCAAGATAGTCTCCCTTTTGTCTCACTACCTGTTGTCTCTTTGGCCTTAGGTCTTAAGAAGTGTTCTTATGGTAGGTGTGGTAGCTTGGTGCTCACCATTCATTCTAGTCTTTCTGGTGTGTCCCCCTATACAGTGGACGACAGAAAGCCAAAACCTATATTTCCTAGATTCCCTTGCAGCAAGGGTTTGGATGTGATCTATCTTCAGACAATCTGGTAGATTTGTGAAAGATTTGGAGGGCAGAAGTGAAGTGGAGATTCTACTGCTCCTTCTAAAATATCTGCTAGCAAGAAGAACATGGAGAATTTTGGGATTGTCTGTAGACTATCAGGGCATGTCATGTTCAGACACTCGCTCTGTGAGGACCTCTACAATGTGCAGATCCTTTAGGCAAGGTGAGGCTTTCGAGTTACCAGTTCTGGTAGCATCATCAGTCCCTGGAAAGGTGAGATATTGGTTCTAGAGCAGCAGTTGGAATGACTGCTTCTTCATGGTGGATCCTGACTAAGAGCTAGTGGTTAACACAGATTTGCCCTGAATCCTCCTTAGTTTCCTTAGTAGGCCAATTCTCTGGTATTTTTCTGAAAATTGTTCTTTTTTCTATTAATGCATATAATATGAATATGCAATTAAATGAAATTGAATTTGCATTGCAGGATTTAATCCCTAAATCCTTAATAGCTTAAATTCATAAGCTATCCTTAAATAGCTACTATACATGTGACTCTCAAAGAAGGAAATTTCATAGATAGCTTTTCAAAAGGAGTCTTGTTGCGGGCTTTTTTGTTTTTAATTTTTAATTTTAGTCCTTGTATCTGGGGAGATTGGGGCCACAATGTCTAGGGAGTGATTGGGACATCTCTTCTTCTCTCAGTCTTCTCTATAATTTAGATTCATGCATATTTAGCTGTGGTGCCTCCATTTTCACTGATATTTAATATTTTATTACATGAATATCCATAATTTATTCATATATCCTTTTGTAGATGGACATTTAGATTAAGATTTTTTTTCTACTAAGAATATTCCCATGCATGTTTTCTGTTGCACACATGCAAATACACCAGGTAATACACTTTAGAATGGAGTTGCTGGGCTGTAGAAAGAGCACAACATGATCAGCTCTGCTAGGAAATACAAAGCTGTTTTCCAAAGTAGTTTTACCAAATTAAATTCTCAACAACAATAGATGAGAATTTCCATTTCTCCATATTCTCATCAGTACTTGCTATTACTAGATATTTTTAGTTTTCCTTTCAGGTAGGAGTAGCTTTAATGTTCATTTCCCAATTACTAATGCTGCAGTGAGGAAATGAAACGTTCTTTCATGTACTCATTAAACATTTACTGAGCAAGAAACAGGGAAGACAGCTTTGAGCAAGACAGAAAAGGCCCCTGTTCTCATAGAGCTGACATTTTAATGGAGGTCAACAGACAATAAGCAAACAAATAAACAAAGAAAGAGGTAGTGATATGTGCTGTGATGCAAATAAAAGAGGGTGATATGACAGAGAGAGAATGGGAGTCTACTTTTGATTAGGTGGAGAGGGAAGGCCTCTCTCGCAAAATGACTTTTAACAATGTAGTAGGAAGATGGAGATGACATTACTCAGGGTAACTATAGACTATCATCCAAACCAGGGCAATTTTGAGAGTAATGAGCACCAGGATGATAGGTGTAGACTGAGACTGTCCAGGGCACACAGTTCTGTATGGTCACCCTAACTTTCCTACTTTTACTCGTATCCAGTTTTCCTCCCCACAGGGCTCAGGGAAGACTTAACTTCTCAGCTTCCTATGCAGTTTGATGGAGCCAGGTGACTAGTACTAGCCAATGAAAAGTGAATCACTGCTGGGCTGGAGCTGTGGAAAGCTGATGCATGACAGTCAGGTTTTTCTCATTCCCTGATGCAGCCATCAAAGTGGCAACATGTTCCAGATGAGTGGCTACAAGCTACAAGATGGTGACGCCTCCCTCCTTCTGGGACCTTGAGTAAATATACAGAGCAGAGCTCTCTGAAAAGCCTTGATGGAAATGTAGAATAAGCGAGAAATAAACATTTTGTTACTGTTGTTTTAAGACATTAAGAATTAGGAATTGTTTCTGCCACATAGTCTATCCTAACTGTTATGTTCTGAGAGTACAGAAACCTCTGAGTTTCTGTGGAAATTGTCATTAGCTACAATTCTCTGGTTTTCTTAGGATTCTGTGTCTCAGTTATAAATCATTTATTAGTGATTATCAAGCATAATGTGGTACAATAATGGCAGTCATAAGTTCACATTTTTAAACTCCTATCCTAGTTACATAGTATTTGATGGGTATTATCTCATTTTATTTTCAAGACAACTCTATGAGGTAGGTATTAGCATTACCCTAAGATTATAGATCAAGACATAATAAAAATTACAGAGGCACAGAGAGGTAAAGAAAAGTAACTTTCCCTGATTTATTTGTATAAGGAAAGAGAAAAAAGAAGTGATTAGTATATAGGTTTTGAAGATACACATAACTGGGTATAAGCATTGGGTTCTGCCACTTACAAGGCATTTGCAACTGATTAGGTCATGTGACCTCTCTGAGTCTTAACTTCCAATCAGCAGAAATGTTGTGGATAATAAATGTATGCAGACTATGAATTTATAGTGAGTTTCAAATAAGATAATTCAGTTACTTCCATGTGTGGCCCATAGGAAGCATACAATAAGTAGTACTTATGATTTTTATCATCATCAACATTATGATCACAACTACTCATATCACATCTGGAACTTTATGTTGAGTTCTGGATATCACATTTTAATATGGACATTTACAAATTAGAATGTCTTTAGGATTTGGTCAGTGTAAGATCTGGGGATCATATCATTTACATGAGGATCATGTGAAAGAATTGTAAAGAGTTGGTTTTGAGAATAAGGCTTCAGATAGTTATCTCCTAGTACCTGAGATGCAATCACAAGAGGAAATATTAGAGGTGTTGTGTAACTCCAGAACAACAGCAGTAGATAGGAGTTTCAAGGAGAACTTTCTAACAGGCAAAGTTATTAAAAAATACAGTGGGGGGCTTCCCTGGTGGCGCAGTGGTTGAGAGTCCGCCTGCCGATGCAGGGGACACGGGTTCGTGCCCCGATCCCGGAAGATCCCACATGCCGCGGAGCGGCTGGGCCCGCGAGCCATGGCCGCGGAGCCAGTGTGTCCGGAGCCTGTGCTCCGCAACGGGAGAGGCCACAGCAGTGAGAGGCCCGCGTACAGCAAAAAAAAAAAAAAAATACAGTGGGCTGCTGTGTGAGGGTATGAGCTTGTCCAATGCTTGATGGCTCAAAAGCAGGTCATGCCATTTTGTAAATGTGAATCTTGTATGGAGTTAGAGGTTAGACTAAATGAATTCTACAAGTAAAATGAGTCTTCGAGAAAGAGCCTCTTCAGTGCACAAGTGATGCAGGCTCCAAGAAATTGGTATAGACAAGCAGTCATCTATTTGAAAAGAATTCCAGAGTATTGTTGTCTATTTTCCTTTTATGAGCAAATAAGAATTCAGGGCCATTTTTGACAAGTTTTCTAGGAGCAAGGATGCATGAGAGGCTGTGTCAATTCTAGCCCACGTGGGTTGCAAATTGCTTTATTTATATGGTTTTCTGTGTAATTTTTATTGTATCTCTCCCTAACGTGCTATAAGCTTCATCTGGGCAGGGATTGGGTCTGTCTAGCTCACTTCTCCACTCACAGCATCTAGAAAAATATGTAGCTCGTAGCATTCACAGAATAAATATTTGCTGAATGAATCAATTAATGAATGGTGGTAAAATGGACAAGATTTGATGACCCTTTAGATAAGAGGGAGATCAGGAAGAGGAAAATCCAAGAATGGCTCCCAGGTTCTGAGCCTAGGTAACTGGTTACATGGTAGCACCATCCATCTAAATAGGAAATGTAGGAGAAATAGATATTTTGGGTGGTTTGAGGATGATGTCAAATTGAATTGTTGATGTGTTATATGGGTCCCTTGTGGGACATCCAGGTGGAAACCCCTAAGGAGACAGTTTTATGTGTGCATGGGGAACTTGGTTTAGGGGCATGTCTGGCAAGCATCTATTCTGTGTTGAAGGTAGAGCTATGGCAGTAGATGCAATCTCACAAAGAAAATATAGGGACTGATATGAAAAGAAGGCTGAGGAGAGGACCCTGGGAAACCAGCCATTCACGCTATTGCCAGAGGAAGGCAGCCTCTTGAAAGAAATCCAGGAAAATGTAGCAAAGGGATAAGCAAAGAAACAAATAAACCAGGAGTGAAATCAGAAACATCACAGTAGGAGAGATTCTACTCCAGAAAGTCTAAGAAATTGAGGCAAACTTCCAGATAATCTATCATCACAACATCAAACCCATTTAAATGCCAAGAACTTAGAATCAAAATTCCTATCTTTAGAATATCTAAAACCTGACCTCACACTTTTGTTTAATTTCAGTGATGAGATCATTATCTTATAAGGCAAATCATGTATGACCCTGATAAAATGTGTATACACATTAAATGTGTATATAAGTTGACTTATTTTATTCCAGTTTTTATTTGAACTTCTGTGTGTAAAGTCTAAACAGTAATTTATTAAATGATTCCCCATCCAAGTAGAAGAAATATAGGGAATACATGCCTTATTCAAAGCAAATGTTCCACAAGGGAAAATTTCCAAACTGCAGGATTCTGACTTAATAAAGGGCTGAGATCACACCATCAATAGTGAGTTAAACCTACCCCAGGAGAATTAAAGGAATGAAAATGCATTTATAAGGAGAAAGAAACAGTAGTAGGGGCTGAGGAGACAACCTACTAAATGAAATTAATGATAACTCCAAACTGGTTTCTCTCCTGAATTCCCTTTGGCATTTTTCTGGAACAAAAGAAGATAAAAGAACTATCTGGATAACTGGAAAATAATAAAGATATATTTAGAAAGTTGATAGCAATAATAACCTTATGTATACCTAAACATACACAACTTCGGAGTTTTTTAGTCATGTAGCTGAGGAATAGGCAGAGTGGGTATAATTTCCAACAGCTGAGGGGTGCTGGAAAACTGCCCATTCAGATAAATGTTTATCCCATGGAACTTGCATAATGTCCATGAAATTTTATTTAAGACTGTGCCATCCAGTTACAGTAGCCCTATCCACATGTGACTATTTAGATTTAAATTTTAAATACTTAACATCATAATAAAAGTAAAAATTAAGTTTCTCAGTTGCACTAGCCACATGTCAATTGCTCAATAGCCCCATGTGGCCAGTGGCTACTCCACTGAACAGCTCAGAGAGAGAACATTTCCATCATCCTTGTAGAATGGTCTGTTGGAGAACTCTGGTTAAAGTGGAGTTCTCTGTGTTGCAGCTTTCTAGAGACTTTCAGGTAAAATGTTAACAGTGTTAAGTTATGTGAGTAAATTAATACCTGGTAGAGATCATCATATGAAATCGCTTTGAAGTAACAGGGATGGGGTGTTCGTGAGGAGTAAGTGAAGTAAACCAGACATTTATTACATGATGAACATGAACATCTATTACCTAATGAACATGAACATAGACTTAGGTTTATTCCTCAAAATCCAGCACACAATAGAGCTGGAAATCAAACCCTGGGCTACCTGACTCTAAAAACCACACTCAACACTGCCTTCCCACACCTGTGTGAGAAGAGTGTAGAAGAACCTTGATTGAAAGGGACAAGTCTCTCAACATGTGGCATAGTTTGGGACACAGTAAGAGAGGCTATGCTCTGCAAATGGCTGAAGTATTAAGTTTAATGTCAATCAGAGCAAGAGAGAAAATAATTAGATACACAAGTAGATGATAAAAGGGAAAGCAGACAAAAACCCAAAGATCAAATTGACTAACCCCACAATTTTCTTTTGTCTAAGAGCTCATGAAATAACCTACCAGGCTGTTCTGGCAAGTGCTTAGAACTGAGTTCAAGCTCCAGTTTTACATTCTACCAGCTTTGAATCATGAGCATATAGAGTTATTCCTTCTTGATCATAGAGTTGGAGCATTCATGATGAGCTGACATTATTGATCCAGCAGCAAAGATAAAAACCTGGTTGGGGGGCTTCTCTGGTGGCACAGTGGTTGAGAGTCCACCTGCCAATGCAGGAGACATGGGTTCGTGCCATGGTCCGGGAGGATCCCACATGCCGCGGAGCGGCTGGGCCCGTGGCCACTGAGCCTGCATGTCCGGAGTCTGTGCTCCGCAACGGGGGTCGGGGGAGTTGTTGTCAGCAACAACTCACCGATGTGTATACACAAGGTTAAAGATAATGAGATGTGGCTTCAGCTTTCAGGATGTTTGTAATTTAGTGGGGAAGAAAGGCAAAGTTCCTAACCATAGGTCTAGATAGGCTAAACAAATGCTGAAGCTTGTCAGGGCTACACAACTGAGCAAAAGTAGGGCCATTGCCTAGGGCAGAAGTGGCCAGGGAAGATGGGGTGGGGAAGGTGAAGGATTGAGGTTCAGTCATTCTTACTTTCACTAACTTCTGCTGCCTCTCACTGAATTGTACCCTACTTATTTGCTCTTCCATAAAAAACATCTTTGCTGTCATTCTCAAAGCACTGGCCTTGGTATACCAACTAACACAACTTTTCAATTCTCCTTTATTAAAGTACACATACTCCCCACCTTACAAATTTAACATTCACTTCACATTGACCTTCCTTAAGAAGCCTACCTTAATGAATTCCTCCTTACTCTGTATTTATACAGTTAAAAGGTATTCACTATATTTGGTACATATAGGCGCTATACATTGAATGTAAGTTGAATTGGCTAGGTAGACAGACATACAACTAATCATAATTTAGGGAAGCATTAAGCATTATAAAAAGCACTGTGGGAGCAAAGGAGAGGGAATAACCTATTTACCAAAGAAGCAACATTGAGGCTAAGGTTTGAAGGATTAATAGATATTTCACCTGCCAAGAAGGAGGTATGTACAGAGAAAACAGTAAGGAACACAGATATGAAAATGTATTACAAAACATGAATCGTTCAGTGAAGCTGATCTATAGTATATGGAGTGCTGGGAGATTGGATTAGAGATATATTTTGGAGTTTGATTGGGAAAACCTTTGGATGTCTTACTAAGGAGTTTAAACTTTGTGCTATAGGCACATAGGAGATATGTTTAAGAGAGGAGTGTGATATAATCAATTCCGGTTTTGGACAAATAACTCTGCAGGAGTAGATCAGGGTAGGGAGAGATTAGAAGTACATTTATCACCCCAGGGATGGTAACTTTTACATTTTTAAAAGATTGTCCAAAATGCTCTGATGTAAAAATCAAAAAGCTATTTTAAGGAGTGGAATCTCTTAATCTCTTAATCTCTTTTAAGACCAGCATTATTTTACTTTTGCTGTTGTTTTGAGGGATTGTTTCTAACACTTTTAAGTTTGTTAAAATATTTGCCAGTTATGTCCAACATTGAATTTTGTGTTTACTGCACTATAAATTCCTGGAATTAATACAATAGTAAGGATACAATAGTATAAAAGAAGGAAGAAAAAAACATAGTACTATTTGATAGTTTCCTACATACCAAGTGTTTAAAAAATATTTTCTTTTATTTTTTTACAAAGACCCTGTGAAGAAAGTATTATTATTTCCATCTTACAGTTATGGAAATTGGAACAAAAAAAATTAAGGAAATTGTCTAATATCTCACAGCTATAAAGAGACAGGGATGGGATTCTAGACCATGCTTAGTTGACTCCCAAACCCTTTTATTTCCATTTTGCCATTTTCCATTAACTAAACATGAATCAAGGGTTTACTATGTCCCCTTCATGAGTACTAAACTTTAGGAACATACCATAAGTAAACTAGTTTTTCTTCATTTTCAACATCCCCCCTCTTTCTGCCCTCCAAAAAAAAAAATGTTCTCTACTCTTGTCAACCATACTCTGTGTCTCAGAAAGTTGAACTTTACAGGCTGTGTCACCCAAGTTCCTTTACTCTCTGGTTACTAATGGGGTTCTTCCATTGGGGGCCATAGGTAGTAATTCGGAGACCAGGAAAATTCATTTCCCATACCTACTCCCTCTCCGCTTTTTAGTGGTTTTTCCATCTTTGACTATATTCCTTTGCAGCCACAGGTCCTCTTAGGCAGCCCTTTTCTGAGGTTCAGCTCCCTCAACCAGGCTCTGATGATATCATTTCCTCCTCTTGCTTCTTCTATCCTAGAGATGGGATCAGCTCCCCAGTATTGTCAGCCCTAAGGTGCTTCTCTGTTCCTTCCAACTCCTTTACCCTTGCTCATAACTCAGTAAACTCATCATTAAACTCTCTCCTTTGATGGTGCTATTGCTTTCATTCTGGGACCCTAACTGATTCCGTAACCTCCCACTAGACCATAAGCTGCATGAAAACAGGGGTGATGATTGTCTTGTTTATTGATTCATTCTCAAGGATAACTAGTTCTTGAAAGGACTATAGTTACACAGAGCCTGACAACCTGATAAAAATAGGTCCTACTGTTTAAATTTCCAAGTTGAGATGTCAACTATCTTAACTAGTAGATATGAACTACTTTGCTCCCATCACCAGGGTTTTTCCAATATATTTTGTCCAGCTGTGTTTATGCCCAGATTTATTCTTGTAACACCTTCTATTCACAGAACATTTAATATTCCAATGTATAGTAAAATTCTACTTACTTGGAGTGGTTGGAAAAAGGGATATTCTGATTAAGTAAATGTAATTGTAAAGAGCCCTGTTGGGACTAGTTCAGTTTCTGCCACTTTATCCCAGTTTCAATTGGAGCATGTCCTTTAAACTTTCTGAGCCTCTGCATTTGTATAGATGGAATAGTATAATACTAATATGTAATCATTTCAATCTATTCTTGTGAAAATAGAAAGGCTCTTCTTCCCCTATGAGGACTTCAGGTAATTTTCCCATGAGCCTCAGGATTGCAAATAGACCAAGTTTCTTTGAGCCAATATACCTCCCACACCAACTGTGTGTTCTCAAGTATTTGTCAGCTTCAACCCTCCAAGATGAGAAGTCCCAGCCATATGTTCTGAGCTGTTAGGCCTTGACTGAGCAATGCAAACAGATGGGCCCACTGGAAAGATGCCGAGATGTTGGCAGAACCAGCTCCTGGAACTTGGGTGCTTTCTTTGAGAAATGAGAAATTTCTGGGTGATAGTAACAGTAATGGCAATAGGAATAGTGTTGAGGAGAACCAGCCTTGTTAAAAGTTGGCTCTCACCCATGTAAAGCTGTGCAGAAGCCTGCATCCTATAACACAGTCTTGAAACTCAAACCTTCATGGAAAGGAGTTGTGAGCATTTGAGATAATAAGCATTTGTGGCAGTAGAAGGAAGCTTTGCCAAATCTAGTTTGTTCATTTTTAAAATATTTTAAAATAGAACTTGTTTATAAAAATACGTTTTATGGGAAAGTCCAATATAATGTAATCTCTTTAATATGACCTTGACTATATATAAAATAGTATAATTACTGTTATAATTTTACAATTGGTTAATTATCAAACAAAAAGAATCTGGAAATATGTGGTAATCAGTTAATAACAATAATAGATAATACTTATGAATCATTTATGGTATGTCTAGTAGTGTTCTAAGCTATGGGTCCCCGCACTACAGCTGCAAGCCAAATCTAGCCCTCCATCTGTTTTTGTAAAAAAAATTTTATTGGAACACAGCCACACACATTTGTTTACATATTGTCTGTGGCTGCTTTCCCCACTACAAGAGCAGGGTTGAGTAATTGTGACAGAGACCGTGTCCTGCAAAGATGAGAATATTTACCATCTGGCCCTTTACAGAGAAAATTTGCTGACCTCTAAGTACCAACCTAAGCACCTCACATATTTTATCTTGTTAACTCCTTTCCTCACCTTAAGAAGTACAGTATCTCCCCCCAGCCTTAACTGCAGTTTCACTTTCCATGATTTCAGTCACCTGCAGTCAACCATGGCCAAAAATATTAAATGGAAAATTCCAAAAATAAACAATTCGTAAGTTTTAAATTGCGTGCTGTTCTAAGTAATATGATGAAATCTCAAGCTGTCTTGCTCCATGCCACCTGGGATTTGAATTATCTCTTTGTCCAGCGTATCCACACTGTATACATTACCTGCCCGTTCATCACTTAGCAGCCGTTTTGGTTATCAGATCGACTGTCGTAGTATCGCAGTGCTTATGTTCAAGTCACCCTTATTTTACTTAATAATGGCCTCAAAATGCAAGAGTAGTGATGCTGGCAATTTGGATATTCTCTTACAATGCCTCATTTATAAATCAGGCTTTATCATACGTATGTATGTATAGGAAAAAACGTGTTGTATATATAGGATTCAGTACTATCTGAAGCTTCAGGTATCCACTGGGGGTCTTGGAACATAGCCACAAAGATAAGGGGGAGCTAATGTATATGGTATATTTATCTTCATCTTATAAATGAGAAAACTGAAAAATGGGAGAGTTAATTGACCTAAAATCTCACAAGAGATTCAGTCTCTGAGAGTCTGAACCTAGCACCCATGTGGCACTGCCTTTTCTTCAGGCTTATTTTGACTATTATACAGAGTCTAGGAATTAGTGAAGAATTGGAAATGGTTCTCTATTCTGTTCTATCCAGATTGCCAGCTCCTGAGAGCACCTAGAGCCTTTAGCTTTAACTGGCATGGCCCAAACTGAATCTTCTCTGAGTCCCTCCTCCCTTCAACTCCTTTCCCAAGCCCCCGACTCTCAAACTCTTTTCTCCAACTTCCCCTACTCCTAGATGCTCTGCCACATTACTTATTCTCCTAGTCTCAGAAGTCTTTCCATTCCATTAGATTTTTTTCCACTTGACTATAGCTGAGAGGGTTTGAGTTATAAGTAGGTGGAAAAGAAACGTGAAGAGAATTCCTTTGCAAAGTCAAACATCCATAAGGCAAAAGAACACTTACGAGGTTTTCTCCCCCCATGCTCTTTGGTATTATTAAGCTAAAAGAGCTTCCATTTCTTTTCTGTGTTTTGAATTGCACTACAAAAGGCCTCCTTCCTTTTTCCTAATTTACTATATGCCTGGCCAACAAAAGAAGTGGGATGGTTTTGGAACCCGAGTAGGTGAGAAGAGAGAAACTCCTTACCCTGTGACAATATAAAATCAATGAATGTAGAACTTTAAAGTTGGCAACTGGAGAGCAGGAATTGAGCCTGACATATTCAGTCTCCCCTCTCATGACTGAAGCAATTATCCAGAATGCTGGTACCCAAGAATATAGTTGTAAAAGCAACTGCTTGGGGTTCTTATGATAGAACATACATAAAGCTCCTAGTTCTGGTGACAGGAAGATAGATGTTGTTCAAGATTTTACAGTTACTGAAATGAGGACACTGATGGTAATAATGTTGATGATGATTATCCTTAGAAGTTCCAGATCATGAAAGTTTCCATTACAGCACACCAACAGTTCCTCAGGGTTGTGTTCTCCAGGAAGGAGCTTTCTAGAGGAGGTAGGACCAATTGTTGCTGGTTACCAGCCCTGAGGCTTTTCTTTGTGCATCTCCACAAGACGTTACAGATGGAGTGATCTTTCTAACAGGTGATGTGATCAAGGCACCTTCACCAACTCCCAAACCCTTAGAACCAGGGCAGAACATAATGGTTCTTCTGTTGCATGAACTGCAAAGCCTTTTAATGATGCATATCATTTTGTTAGTAGTCATGTGAATTAAATATTTTGATGACCCTGATGAAACTGGAACACTTGACATTGAAATTTTAATAAACCCGCAATTAAACAAGGGTCACTAAACATAGAGGGGAGTACAGAAATGTTATCCCTTTAGCATGGGGTTCTGTGCATCAGGTATCAGTGGAATTGCCTTAGGCTTTACTGGATGAAGTGTCCTTATGGCTAACTTCAACCACAGAAGTCCCAGGGGGTTGGGTTTACTCTAAATTACTTTGTAGCCTGAAAGAAGATCTATGTTCTAAGTAGTTTTCCACTTCATGGAGTATCCAGAGCTAGCCCACTCAAAGTTATAACCTGTACCCCCTTTATTCTCAAAAACATTTTAAGTTAAACTCCATTCAAATCTGTTTCTATAAAAAATTATATACATAGAAAGCATTACTGGGAGGATATATGTCCTGACTGTCAAAAAAGATTGGCTAGTGTAGCGGGGAGTAGGGTATCACAGTTCAGTGCTGTTTGTTTTCTCTGTTTGCAAATGGATAGTACTTGTATAATGAGAAGAAAAAGGTCTTTGGAAAAGCTATGCCCTGGATGGAAAGAGAAAAGAAGGGCTTTGTTGTTGTTTTTCATTTGTTTTGTTCTGGTTTGTTTAAATGTGTGATTATTCTTGAAAGTCTGTTTCTGTTCTGCACAGGGTAGTAGAGCCATTTCCAAGGTGTTCTGAGTATTAAAGAATGGTAGGCATTGAACTATCTCCCTCTACTTCCTCTATAGCATTTTGCTTATATTTTAGGTACTTTTCTCCCTTCAGGAAGAACAATATCTAGAAGAAGAACTTGGCCATCTTAGCAAATGTGCCTTGGACCAGCCATGAGTGTCTGAGATGGATCCTACTCAATAAAGTAATAGTGGTGACATTACTGGTGGTTGTAATATTAACATTAATAAAAATATTATCAACAGCCCTCTATTTTGAGGGCTATTTGATTGCACTGCATGTATTAACTAATTTAACCTTTACATACAATAAGTTTATGAGATTGGTTCAATGAACAAACACTGTGATGTATAAAGGTTCAATAATTTGCGTAAGGTGACAAATATGTGTTTGACACAGGATTCGAGGTATCTGGCTGCAGAGTCCACAGTCAACAGACAATGGACAATGCATTGAAATTGTCCATGGGAATTGAATTGGAATGGATACTTGCAGTAGAAGACGGACAATGCTTCTCTTCAGGCTGATGAGACCTCTCTTCTAGCCAGAGAGGCTAAATGCATACTGGGAGGAGATGGTACTTGTACCCAGTTGTGTATTGAGTCTCTTCTGTCATCATCAGAAAGGAATGTTAGGCAATGGTTGGTCTGTGGACACAATACTCATGGAGTGCGTCAGGAGGTCATGAACCTCATCCATCTGGAGTTCCCAATGTCATATTACCAGAGCTCCATAGAACCATAGAGCTGGATAGTGCTTAGAGGATACAGTGAGCCATTGTTGTTTTTTGATTACCCAATATCCATCACACTTTCTTTTGGAAACTGCACCCTCATTTCCCCTTGGGAGATTATCTCTTCCAAGACTTGCAGTCTGATTTGCCAAATAATCAAGTAATCTAATAAAAAGACTAGGTACACGATTCAAGAGACAAGATCTCAGATGCTTCCTTTCTGGAACTTGAATTACCAGTTAGCATGATAAAATACTCAAAACAACTGGAGGTCTTGTTCATTCCAGAGATGGCACCTGGAGCCACTGAAACTTCCTAAATCCCATTCCAAACCAACTATTCAGGGTCTCTTCACTCCTGTATGTCCACTTCCCCGAAACAGCATTCCAATATGATTCTCTTTGGGTCTAAAAATTCTAGAGCTATTTTCCATGATGAAAACAGTTCAGCCTTTATATAAGCCATTGAGTCAAAACTTTTACAAAACATAAGAGTCATCTACTCAGTATTTCAGACATTTCAACTTCTGTTTTATTGAAGAAATGCTTATATAATACTCTTATGTGTCAAAGCTCCACTCTAAACACCTTATACATATGGATGTGCTAAATATCCCCAGTGTTGGAGGAACACATTTCTGTGTGAAACTGCTGTTTCATTATTGGGTGGAAGCTCACGTTGTTGGACAATCGTTTCTCATATTTGGCTAAAATCTGCTTCTTTGTTCTGTTTACCCTCTTGATCCTTGTCCTGCTATCCACTACACAGAATAACAACGGATGTGCTCTCCCTTTGACTCCTTGTTTTACATTAACCAGTTGTAGATTTAGATATATGGATGAAGCTCACAGAGACTATAGTGTTTTAACCCTTGCAATTCTAACTTGACTGTCATCTGGGTTAAAGGACTGTCCTTCATATGCTACATTTGTCTATCGTGCAATGATTGAGAATATCATATTAGGGAATTGGTAAAATCCTAATACACAAAAGAAAAGAGAAACATTATTTTCTTTAAATCCTATCACTGTCAATGAAAAAGAGTCTCAAGGCTTTATATCTTGAATGCCTTTCGATATAATGTCATCAGTTACCCCCATCCATGCTTTGTCTTTATTCATGCATTTATTCATTCAATAAATATTTATCAGCCACATATGCCAGGTGCAAGACAGAGTGCTAGGTGCTTTGGGGTGTAAAACAATAAATCAGACATGAACATCTAACATCTACATTAAAAAATGAAAAAATCAAACATCCACTTACTTAGTGTTTATGGAACCAGTACCTAGACAATAGATTTTTGTTATTGTTATTTGATTTGTTGTTTGTTGCCACCATCTAGCTCCTTGATGTTACGTAGACAGCTAGTAAATGTGCAATTCTTGGAAGCATCTTCTCTAGCACAATACTCAAGGATGACATACTAGCTATTTAAAGACATAAGAAGAAGCTTTCTCTTGCTCCTGAAAGGTTTCTGACTACTGTTCAATAAGAATTAGTGGTTCTACCCCAGAAATGGTTTTAATTTTTATTTGTCCCTGATATAAAATGAGCTTTGAGAATACAGGTGAAACACTTTTATAGAAACCTCCAAGCCCAGCAAAAAAAAATATTGAAGCACAGCAAGATGGGGAGAGGAGGAGAAAGGGGGAAAAGGAAGATGAATTTTAATTTTTTATATTAGTATTACAAGAAATATCCCATGTTTTACGCCTACTTATTGCTCACATACCACCAAGATAGGTGATCTTTAAAACCCACTGGTGCCAAGATTGATACGGAATACTGATCATGAAAGATACTCATGGAAATAGTGCACCTCTTTAAGTTTCAGGGAATAGCCTCTATAATATCTGGTGGCATACAATTTGAAGTCAATGTATGTACAATACATAATATGAGAGCACGTCCCCACTTTCCCACCCTCCAGTCCATTTTAAAGAGAAAATAAATATCACCTTTGATCCAGAGGTGAGGTGCTGAAGGAGAATTCCCATCATTGCCTTCTAAGAACCATTTACTTTACTTTGCTTACCTTTACAGAGTTATGAGTCAGTTACATTTGCTTTTTTCCCTAACAAAAGATTGTATCCCTAGCCCTGGCTATCTCTATGCTTTCTCCATTCCCACATAGACAATACCGATCCCCCCCAAATTAAAGGCCTGGGATGGAATGGAACAGAAGAGTCAGTGCAGAAAACATTGTGTCTACTGCAAGAAAATCCACAATATTCATGAAATTTAGGTGAATTTATTTTTATGTATATTGAATAGTCATTCTTTTCAAGTGTTTGATGGCATTAGCACATGCATGGTACGAAGATAAAGACTGGGCATTAGAGGAGAGGGGAAGGGTGAAGTACAGTGGAGAGTTTTCCTTGTTTGGCCTCTAGCCTCCTTTTCCTTATGGACTTATAACAGGTTCCAAGAGAAGAAGAGACTAAGAAGCAAGAATAAGTGTTTTCATAAGACATTACAGACCCCAAGGTGGGACATCTTTGTACTGTATGCATGTGGTCTTCAGAAATTGATTTGAGAGAAACCCCTTCAGCACTACTTGAAGTTGTGGGTAGGTGATATACAAAGCAATAGAAATTGAACCTCTGAGTTCAGCCATACCTGGGTCTGAATTAAAGATCCTGATTCTCACTTTATGGCTGTGTCACCTAGAACACGTTACTCCTGCTGTATCTCGTTATCCTCATAAGAAATGGGATCAGAGCCACAATTCATAGACGGTTGTGTGTATTACATGTGTGAGGCAGAATGGGGTTTTCTTTTTTCTTTTCTCATGTTTATATCTGTGATAACAAAAATGTTTTTACCCCAAGATTTAGCTTTTTTTTTTTTAACAATTAGTTATTCTGCAACTTTTAGTTTAGAACCAAAATGCAGGCTGATGTGAGAGAAACTGGGTGATTTATAGTACACTTAGTCCCAGCATTATGAATGAATTTTGTTCCAAAGGTTCATTTATATGTAAGTCATCTACCACATTACAGGCAGTGAACAGATGCTAATTGCTGGGTACCTTCCAGTTTTAAATGGCATCTGACATTTTAGCAATTCCTAATGCAGTGTTGTCCATTCTTCTGCTACCCATGAAGACAGTGAATAAAGCAAAGATGCACCTCCCTGAAACTGACTTGAATTTTTGAAGGATTCTTAATGATTTTAAATCCGGTGAAATATATTGCAATAAAAATTCAAAAAAACTTCTATCCAGTCTTCAGCAAATAGTTTTATTCATGCTCAAAGTATTGCTCCAAAGAATAGTGGAAGAAAATTCTTCCATCTCAGATTGTCCTCCTGATGGAGGCACTTGGGTCTCCGTCAAATTAAAACTAGGCAATTAATGCACGGGTACTGACTTTTTTCCTTCAAATAATCAGTTATATTTCACTTCTCCTCCATCTATGTCTTCTACCCCTGAAGAATACAACAGGGCAGAAAATGTCAGGATTTGAGGAAGAGAACTTGTGAGGTATGATCCTCAATGGTAAGCAGTGAAAGCAAATACAAAAAATATATATACAGAAGCACTGCATTTTGGAGATTAGACAGAACATGCCATGTATGCTGTAGAGATAGAAAGGTTCCCAGTTCAATAAAATAGATCCTTTTTACCTAGATATCTTGCAGAAACCAGGAAATGAGTTGGGAGCCTTGCCCATCACTCCACTGCAGACTGCAAATGAGAGTCCAGCATTAGACAAATGAGTAGCAGAGTTAAGAGAAATTCTCACATTATTGGCAAACACCCAGTCTGGAGACACCTTACTCCATCCAAGGCAGATTCAAGTGAATTAAGAAAATATTGGGCATATACAAGTTGCAGAAAAGGAAGGGAAACTATAAGAAGTATAAGAATATCGTGTTTTTAAAAATGACATATTAAAATCCAAAAGAAAATTTTAAAATTAAATATTCAGTGAAATACACTAAGAAAAAGAAAAATATCTGTTAAATAGAAGCAAAAAGTCACAAAAGAAAAGTAGGCTGAAATAAAAGAATAGCAGAATAGGATGAAAACAAAGTTGGGTGAGCTAAAAAAAAAAGCAAAAATACCAAAATTATAGTAGCAGAATTACAGACCATATTGAAGGCAGATGGAGGCAGAAAAGATAAGAACGTGAAAAATCAAATCAAGATGGTGGAGGAAAACCTGAGAAAACAAAGACATGAAAATAGAGAGGGCAAGTGGTCACACCAGAGTAGGAAAGAGAGAATCACCTGCCACTGTCTGGATAATTGCTATACCTGAAAAGGAAATTGATAAATGCAACAAAAGCAACAATGGAGATTCTTTTTAACATCTTTATTGGAGTATAATTGCTTTACAATGGTGTGTTAGTTTCTGCTTTATAACAAAGTGAATCAGCTATACATATACATATACATATATCCCCATATCTCCTCCCTCTTGCATCTCCCTCCCACCCTCCCTATCCCACCCCTCTAGGTGGTCACAAAGCACTGAGCTGATGTCCCTGTGCTATGCGGCTGCTTCCCACTAGTTATCTATTTTACATTTGGTAGGAACAATGGAGTATTTTTAAGAGAAGAGATCTTCTCTGAGCCAATGACCTGAGGATGCAAATGGAAAAAGGTCAGGGTATGCTAAGCAAAATCAAAGAGTCATATATGTAGACACATCCTGGCAGAAACATGAATTTCAGGTTTGAAGAAAAACATTCTACAAACATCTAGACAGAAAAAAACGTTTCTTCCCACAAGAACAAAGAGAGACAAACTTCTTTTTAATAACACAATACTTCTCTTATAATAGGACACCGATCTATAAAATATAAGCCAAATCCTTCTAAGGAAATTCGATCATGACTAAAAGCCCAGGTTCTTGAGACTTAGAAATTAAATGCTATACAAAATGGAGTTCATGAGTCAAATGCTTATTTTACCCTAAAGGAAATATATATATGTATACATAATTTTCCTGTTTTGATATTATGACACCTGCAGTTAATTTTAGAATACACCTTATGGCCCCTCATGCTGCTAAGTTGTACCATACTTAACTTTAATTAAAATGTCATTTTTCTTCCTCCCTCATCTATATTTCGAAGATGACTTAGTTATATCTTTTTATTGAGCCCATATAATATTGACCATCTCCACGCATAAATGGAAAGCAAATGCCTCTCCTGAGACTTCCCTAGGAACTCTTTCACCAAGGGGTTTCAATAAATTTGGAGACCATGAATGTCTCCAAGATGTTTATTAAGTCTTTCCTTATGTTCATGATCTTTACAGAGAGTGTATTGAATCCTATCTACTTATTCTTCACAGCTCCCACTTTTCCCCAAATCGGATGAATATACACTCTCTTGTTCATCATCAAACTATGCTGGTTCAATCTATGGTTTGTTTTCTCCATCTCCTAGTTTTTCTGTGGGCAAGACTTTAACTGAACTCCCTTAAATAACTGCTCAATGAATAGCCTGCACTATACCAGGGTTAATGAGAGAGGCCCCAGTGTCTTCAGAGTCCTGGCTTTCAGTGTCTTTTCATCCAACTACAGAGACTGTTTTCTTTGGGAGAGAATGTGGTGTACAGATTACTTCCTCCGTACTAAGTCCTGAGCTGAAGATGGCCTTCCCTTGGATTAATGTACTGCAGTAGGATGAAAAAAAAAAAAATTCGCTGCACAGCATATGTCCTTAATGTTTTGAAAAGGGACCACAAGGGGGATTGTGAAGAAGATGAATGTGGAAAGGATTCCTTTTTATTAAGCTTAGCAGGAGAGGAGGTTTAAGATATTCATTTCCATAGATAAACAAACAAGCCAAAGGAATAGAACATCTGCTGGGAAAGGCTCCTCCAACATGTAGCAGATGTGTTTCAACAACAAAGCATATCCTGGAAGCATTTTAGGATTTAATTATTTAGCTATTTCATTGAGCTGTGGAGCAAGGGGGTGGGGATGGATTGAGGAAGCACATTGTAAATTTACTGAGCCTGGAAATTCAATTCTGAATGTAGTTTAAGCCTCCGCATGCTGAAGTTTCTTCCAGAACATATGCTAACTGCTTTTTGATACACAGACCCCAACTGCAGTTACCCATTCCGCATGTGTGGTGGCTATCACTCTGAAGTATCCTCTCCTCGTCATCACCCCCCTTTACCCTCATCTCTCCCTTGCAGTTTTGCAACAGCTTCCCATCTGCTTTCACTGCCTTCAATTTTTCCTTGTTCAAAGCTGTTGTCCACTGAACAGTCTTTCTAAAATGCAAATCTGATCATTGAACCTATAAAACAAAAAGGGAGGGATGTGACATGAGAGGTTAAGGGAGGATTAATCCAAAGCAAAAGAAAATTGATCAGGGACAGGGGGAAGGAGGAAAATAAAATAATGGCAGTGGAAGCTGTCTGTAAAGTACCCAAAGGGTTCAGAAAGAACAATTCTGGAACATGTATAATATACATGGCTGCACTCCAGCTCTCCAGGGCAATGCCTTCTCCTAGGAATGATATGGGTTTTACAGGAGAATTTCAGTAAAGAAGGTGATGCCAGTCTTTGTGCAGTTTTTTGAAAGGCTAGACAAGTGAAGAAAAAGCAGTCTTATCACAATGGCCCAACAGAGGCCAGAACAATCTCATCCATCTGAATTCCTTTCCATGGTCCTCCATTGCTCACAGTATAGAAGTCCAAGAATTTCAGTGTCATATACCAGAACTCCCAGTTTTCTCCCTCTAGACTCTTCTTCCAAGCTCCTACTGTGTACTTTGCACTCTAGCAAATATTTGCATATCTCCAATTATCTATCATCTCTATGATTTTGCATGTCTTCTCTCTTAGGATTCCACATAATTTCTTGACTAGATAGTAAATTCCCGCCAAACCTCTAAAAGTTAATTTTGATCTCTTGTCCTCTCTGAAGCCTTTCCTGCTCACCTTCGCACTAAATCTTTGTCAGGGATAGTCCCTACAATCAGCTTTCCCTAAAGCCTGGCATTCTAGTCTATGTTTAGCAGTTATCATTTCATTTTTAACCCTTTCCTAAATAGAATATACAATTTTGAGGTTATAATGTGCTCAGTTTATGTGCATTGAATGAATGAATGGTGTGATCAGGATTGTAAAGTCCAGTGTAAACTGAGTTATATGCATGTGGGTAGGATAGGGAGTGAGGCAATGCAGGGACATACCTTCCCCTCTAACTTAGAGTAACAACTGTGACCTAGAAATAATGTTGGTTGGGGACTAGGACAATGGCACAAAATGCCTCCCACTTTTATTTTTGTTTTGCAGCCAATATTTTAGTTATGATGCTTTTAATTGCAAGTGCCAGAAAATTCATCTCATCTAATTTAAGCAAAATACATCCTGAGTTAGTCTAGTTTTAGAGAGCCCTTAATCAAGGACTCGTGATAAATGATTAGGATTTAGTTTCTCCCATCTCTTTGTTGTGTTCCCTTTCATGTTGGCTTCATGCTCAGCCTTCCTGGAGAAGCCCGAGGCAGCTCCAGGTATATAGTATCTTCACTGCTGGCCAATCCAGTAGAGGAGAGAGCCTGCTTCTCACTTGGCAGTCCCAGCATTAGGTTCATTGCTCTGATCACACCATGAACCCCCTACCCATATAAAGCAAGACACTATTGCCCTATACACGTATTACCATGTGAATATATATACATACACATTTGTGTGTGTGTAATTATAAACTGTTTTAAGACTTTTATTTTACATAAGTTCACAGAAAGAACTCTGGACTGCTTTAATACAACATGTTATTAGTTTTACCTCTTCTTCTAACAAATCTCCTCACTTTTCAGGTCTCTGTTTCCTCATCTTTTGAACATAGAAATCTTCAGCATCCTCTCCTGCTCTATAGTACTCCAAGATGACATTATAATTCTAGGGCAAAAGCAAGACTAATCCCAAGTGATTTGGCAGATGACTAATTTTTTTAAAAAAAACATCTTTATTGGAGTATAATTGCTTTACAAAGGTGTGTTAGTTTCTGCTTTATAACAAAGTGAATCAGCTATACATATATCCCCATATCTCCTCCCTCTTGCATCTCCCTCCCACCCTCCCTATCCCACCCCTCTAGGTGGCCACAAAGCACCAAGCTGATCTCCCTGTGTTATGCAGCTGCTTCCCACTAGCTATCTATTTTACATTTGGTAGTGTATATATGTCAATTTTACTCTCTCACTTCGTCCCAGCTTACCCTTCCCCCTCCCCCTCCCCAAGTCCTCAAGTCCATTCTCTACGTCTGTGTCTTTATTCCTGTCCTGCCACTAGGTTCTTCAGAACCTCTTTTTTTTGTTTCTTCATTCCATATATACGTGTTAGCATACAGTATTTGTTTTTCTCTTTCGGACTTACTTCACTCTGTATGACAGACTCTATGTCCATCCACCTCACTACAAAGAACTCAATTTCATTTCTTTTTTTTTTTTTTTTTTTTGCTGTACACGGGCCTCTCACTGTTGTGGCCTCTCCCGCTGCGGAGCACAGGCTTTGGACGCGCAGGCTCAGCAGCCATGGCTCATGGGCCCAGCCGCTCCGCAGCATGTGGGATCTTCCCGGACCGGGACACGAACCCGCATCCCCTGCATTGGCAGGCGGACTCTCAACCACTGCGTCACCAGGGAAGCCCAATTTCGTTTCTTTTTATGGCTGAGTAATATTCCATTGTATATATTTGCCACATCTTCTTATACATTCATCTGTCAGTGGACACTTGAGTTGCTTCCAAGTCCTGACTATTGTAAATAGAGCTGCAATGAACATTGTGGTACATGACTCTTTTTGAATTATGGTTTTCTCAGGGTATATGCCCAGTACTGGGATTGCTGGGTCGTATGGTAGTTCTATTTGTAGTTTTTTAAGGAACCTCCATACTGTTCTCCACAGTGGCTGTATCAATTTACATTCCCACCAACAGTGCAAGAGGGTTCCCTTTTCTCCACACCCTCTCCAGCATTTATTGTTTGTAGATTTTGTTTGTTTGTTTGTTTTGCAGTACACGGGCCTCTCACTGCTGTGGCCTCTCCCACTGCGGAGCACAGGCTACAGATGCGCAGGCTCAGCGGCCATGGCTCACGGGCCCAGCCACTCTGTAGCATGTGGGATCTTCCCAGACCAGGGCATGAACCCGTGTCCCCTGCATCGGCAGGTGGACTCTCAATCACTGTGCCACCAGGGAAGCCCTGTTTGTAGATTTTTTGAAGATGGCCATTCTGACTGGTGTGAGGGGATACCTCACTGTAGTTTTGATTTGCATTTCTCTAATGATTAGTGATGTTGAGCATCCTTTCATGTGTTTGTTGGCAATCTGTATATCTTCTTTGGAGAAATGTCTATTTAGGTCTTCTGCCCATTTTTGGATTGAGTTGTTTGTTTTTTTGATATTGAGCTACATGAGCTGCTTGCATATTTTGGAGATTAATCCTTTGTCAGTTGCTTTGTTTGCAAATATTTTCTCCCATTCTGAAGGTTGTCTTATTTATGGTTTCCTTTGCTGTGCAAGAGCTTTTAAGTTTCATTAGGTCCCACTTGTTTATTTTTGTTTTTATTTCCATTTCTCTAGAGGGTGGGTCAAAAAGGATCTTACTGCGATTTATGTCATAGAGTGTACTGCCTATGTGTTCTTCCAATGGTTTTATAGTGTCTGCCCTTACGTTTAGGTTTTTAATCCATTTTGAGCTTATTTTTGTGTATGGTGTAAGGGAGTGCTCTAATTTCATTCTTTTATGTGTAGCTGTCCAGTTTTCCCAGCACCACTTAATTGAAAATGCTGTCTTTTCTCCATTGTATACTCTTGCCTCCTTTATCAAAAATAAGGTGACCATATGTGCGTGGGTTTATCTCTGGGCTTTCTATCCTGTTCCATTGATCTATATTTCTGTTTTTGTGCCAGTACCATACTGTCTTGGTTACTGTAGCTTTGTAGTATAGCCTGAAGTCCAGGAGCCTGATTCCTCCAGCTCCGTTTTTCTTTCTCAAGATTGCTCTGGCTTTTGGGGTCTTTTGTGTTTCCATACAAATTGTGAAATTTTTTTGTTCTGATTCTGTGAAAAATGCCATTGGTAGTTTGGTAAGGATTGCATTGAATCTGTAGATTGCTTTGGGTAGTACAGTCATTTTCACAATATTGATCCAAGAACATGGTATGTCTCTCCATCTGTTTGTATCATCTTTAATTTCTTTCATCAGTGTCTTATAGTTTTCCTCATACAAGTCTTTTGCCTCCTTAAGTAGGTTTACTCCTAGATATTTTATTCTTTTTGTTGCAGTGGTAAGTTGGAGTGTTTCCTTAATTTCTCTTTCAGATTTTTCATCATTAGTGTATAGGAATGCAAGAGATTTCTGTGCATTAATTTTGTATCCGGCTACCTTACCAAATTCATGGATTAGCTCTAGTAGTTTTCTGGGAGCATCTTTAGGATTCTTTATGTGTAGTATCATGTCATCTGCAAACAGTGACAATTTTACTTCTTCTTTTCTGATTTGGATTCCTTTAATTTCTTGTTTTTCTCTGATTGCTGTGGGTAAAACTTCCAAAACTATGTGAATAATAGTGGTGAAAGTGGACAACCTTGTCTTGTTCCTGACATTAGTGGAAATGGTTTCAGTTTTTCACCATTGAGAATGATGTTGGCTGTGGGTTTGTCATATATGGCCTTTATTATGTTGTGGTAAGTTCCCTCTATGCTTACTCTCTGGATGGTTTTTATCATAAATGGGTGTTGAATTTTGTCGAAAGCTTTTTCTGCATCTATTGAGATGATCATATGGTTTTTATCCTTCAATTTGTTAATATGGTGTATCACATTGATTGATTTGCATATATTGAAGAATCCTTGCATTCCTGGGATAAACCCCACTAGATCATGGTGTATGATCCTTTTAAAGTGCTGTTGGATTCTGTTTGCTAGTATTTTGTTGAGGATTTTTGCATCTATGTTCATCGGTGATATTGGCCTGTAGTTTTCTTTCTTTGTGACATCTTTATCTGGTTTTGGTATCAGGGTGATGGTGGCCTCGTAGAATGAGTTTGGGAGTGTTCCTCCCTCTGCTATATTTTGGAAAAGTTTGAGCAGGTTAAGTGTTAGCTCTTCTCTAAATGTTTGATTGAATTCATCTGTGAAGCCATCTTGTCCTGGGCTTTTTGTTTTTTGGAAGATTTTTTGTCACATTCTCAGTTTCAGCGATTGGTCTGTTTATATTTTCTATTTCTTCGTGGTTCGGTCTCAGAAGCTTGTGCTTTTCTAAGAATTTGTCCATTTCTTCCAGGTTGTCCATTTTATTGGCATATATTTGCTTGTAGTAGTCTCTCATGCTCCTTTGCATTACTGCAGGGTCAGTTGTTACTTCTCCTTTTTCATTTCTAATTCTATTGATTTGAGTCTTCATCCTTTTTTTCTTCATGGGTCTGGCTAATGGTTTATCAATTTTGTTTATCTTCTCAAAGAACCAGCTTTTAGTTTTATTGATCTTTGCTATTGTTTCCTTCATTTCTTTTTCATTTATTTCTGATCTGATCTTTATGATTTCTTTCCTTCTGCTAACTTTGGGGGTTTTTTTGTTCTTCTTTCTGTAATTGCTTTAGGTGTAAGGTTAAGTTGTTTATTTGAGATGTTTCTTGTTTCTTGAGGTAGGATTGTATTTCTATAAACTTCCCTCTTAGAACTGCTTTTGCTGCATCCCATAGGTTTTGGGTCATCGTGTTTTCATTGTCATTTGTTTCCAGGTATTTTTTTATTTCCTCTTTGATTTCTTCAGTGATCTCTTGGTTATTAAGTAGTGTATTGTTTAACCTCCATGTGTTTCTATTTTTTAAAGATCTTATCCTGTAATTGATATCTAGTCTCATAGCATTGTGGTTGGAAAAGATACTTGATACGATTTCAATTTTCTTAAATTTACCAAGGCTTGATTTGTGACCCAAGATATGATCTATCCTGGAGAATGTTCCATGAGCACTTGAGAAAAATGTGTATTCTGTTGTTTTTGGATGGAATGTCCTATAAATATCAGTTAAGTCCATGTTGTTTAATGTATCATTTAAAGCTTGTGTTTCCTTATTTATTTTCATTTTGTACGATCTGTCCATTGGTGAAAGTGGGGTGTTAAAGTCTCTTACTATGATTGTGTTACTGTCGATTTCCCCTTTTATGGCTGTTAGTATTTGCCTTATGTATTGAGGTGCTCCTATGTTGGGTGCATAAATATTTACAATTGTTATATCTTCTTCTTGGATCGATCCCTTGATCATTACGTAGTGACCTTCTTGTTTTTTGTAATAGTCTTTATTTTAAAGTCTATTTTGTCTGATATGAGAATTGCTACTCCAGCTTCCTTTTGATTTCCATTTGCATGGAATATCTTTTTCCATCCCCTCACTTTCAGTCTGTATGTGTCCCTAGGTCTGAAGTGGGTCTCTTGCAAACAGCATATATATGGGTCTTGCTTTTTTATCCATTCAGTGAGTCAATGCCTTTTGGTTGGAGCATTTAATCCATTTACATTTAAGGTAATTATCGATATGTATGTTCCTATTACCATTTCCTTAATTGTTTTGGATTTTGTTATTGTAGGTCTTTTCCTTCTCTTGTGTTTTCTGCCTAGACAAGTTCCTTCAGCAGTTATTGTAAAGCTGGTTTAGTGGTGCCCAATTCTCTTAGCTTTTGCTTGTCTGTAAAGGTTTTAATTTCTCCATCAGATATGAGTGAGATCCTTTCTGGGTAGAGTAATCTTGGTTGTAGGTTTTTCCCTTTCATCATTTTAAATATGTCCTGCCACACCCTTCTGTCTTGTAGAGTTTCTGCTGAGGAATCAGTCGCTAACCTTATGGGGATCCCCTTGTATATTATTTGTTGCTTTTCCCTTGCTGCTTTTAATATTTTTTCTGTGTATTTACTTTTTGATAGTTTGATTAATATGTGTTTTGGCATGTTTCTCCTTGGATTTATCCTGTATGGGACTCTCTGCACTTCCTGGACTTTACTGACTATTTCCTTTCCCATATTAGGCAAGTTTTCAACTATAATCTCTTCAAATATTTTCTGTGTCCCTTTCTTTTTCTCTTCTTCTTCTGGGACCCCTATAATTTGAATGTTGGTGCATTTCATTTTGTCCCAGAGGTCTCTGAAACTGTCCTCAATTCTTTTCATTCTTTTTTCTTTATTCTGCTCTGCAGTAGTTATTTCCATTATATTATCTTCGAGGTCACTTATCCATTTTTCTGCCTCAGTTAATCTGCTATTGATTCCTTCTAGAGAATTTTTAATTTCATTTACTGTGTTGTTCATCAGTTTGTTTGCTCTTTGGTCCTTGTTAAACATTTCTTGTATTTTCTCCATTCTATTTCCAAGACTTGGATCATCTTTACCATCATTATTCTGAATTCTTTTTCAGGTAGACTGCCTATTTCCTCTTCATTTGATTGGTGTGGTGGGTTTTTACCTTGCCCCTTCATCTGCTGTGAGTTTGTCTGTCTTCTCATTTTGCTTAACTTACTGTGTTTGGGGTCTCCTTTTCGCAAGCTGCAGGTTCGTAGTTCCTGTTGTTTTTGGCATCTGCCCCCAGTAGCTAAGGTTGGTTCAGTGGGTTGTGTAGGCTTCTTGGTGGAGGGGACTAGTGCCTGTGTTCTGGTGGATGAGGCTGGATCTTTTCTTTCTGGTGGGCAGGTCTGTGTCTGGTGGTGTGTTTGGGGGTGTCTTTGAATTTATTATGATTTTAGGCAGCCTCTCTGCTAATGCATGGGGTTGTGTTCCTGTCTTGCTAGTTGCTTGGCATAGGGTGTCCAGCACTGTAGCTTGCTGGTCACTGAGTGGAGCTGGGTCTTAGCATTGAGATGGAGATCTCTGGGAGTGCTTTCACTGTTTGATAGCATGTGGAGCTGGGAGGTCTCTGGTGGTCCAGTGTCCTGAACTCGGCTCTCCCACCTCAGAGGCACAGGCATGACACCCAGCCGGAGCACCAAGACCATGTCAGCCACATGGCTCAGAAGAAATGGGAGAAAAAAAGAAAGAAAGAAATTAAATTTAATTTTAAAAGTTATTAAAATAAATATATTAAATTAAAAATTAAAAAATTAAAAAGTAATAAAGAAAGAAAAACGAAAGAAAGAAAATAGAGAGCAACCAAACCAAAAAACAAATCCACCAATGATAACAAGTGCTAAGAAGTATACTAAAAAAAAAAAAAAAACCAACAGACAGAACCCTAGGACAAATGGTAAAAGCAAAGCTAAACAGACAAATTCACACAAAGAAGCATACACGTACATGCTCCAGAAAGAGAAAAAGGAAAAATATATATATATCATTGCTCCCAAAATCTACCACCTCAATTTTGGGATGACTGTTTGTCTATTCAGGTATTCCACAGATGCAGGGTACATCAAGTTGATTGTGGAGATTTAATCCACTGCTCCTGAGGCTGCTGGGAGAAATTTCCCTTTCTCTTCTTTGTTCGTAGAGCTCCCTGGGTTCAGCTTTGGATTTGGACCCGCCTCTGCATGTAGGTCACCTGAGGGCATCTGTTCTTCGCTCAGAAAGGATGGGGTTAAAGGAGCAGCTGATTCAGGGGCTCCGGCTCACTCAGGCCGAGGGGAGGGAGGGGTGCAGATGCGGGGCGAGCCTGCAGCGGTAGAGGGCAGTGGGATGATGCACCAGCGTGAGGCATGCTGTGCGTTCTCCCGGGGAAGCCGTCCCTGGATCCCGGGACCCCGGCAGTGGCGGGCTGCAGAGGCTCCCGGGAGGGGCGGTGTGGATAGTGACCTGTGCTCGCACACAGGCTTCTTGGTGGTGGCAGCAGCAGCCTTAGCATCCCACACCCGTCTCTGGGGTCCACACTGATAGCCACGGCTCACGCCCGTCTCTGGAGCTCCTTTAAGCAGCGCTCTTAATCCCCTCTCCTCGCACACCAGGAAACAAAGAGGCAAGAAAAAGTCTCTTGCCTCTTCAGCAGCTCCAGACTTTTTCCCGGACTCCCTCCCGGCTAGCCGTGGCGCACTAACCCCCTGCAGGCTGTGTTCACACTGCCAGTCCTCTCCCTGCGATCCAACCGAAGCCCGAGCCTCAACTCCCAGCCCCGCCCACCCCGGCGGGTGAGCAGACAAGCCTCTCTGGCTGGTGAGTGCTGGTCAGCACCGATCCTCTGTGCAGGAATCTCTCCGCTTTGCCCTCCGCACCCCTGTGGCTGTGCTCTCCTCCGCGACTCGGAAGCTTTCCCCCTCGGCTACCCGCAGTCTCCGCCTGCGAAGGGGCTTCTAGTATGTGGAAATGTTTCCTCCTTCATGGCTCCCTCCCAGAGGTGCAGGTCCCGTCCCTATTCCTTTGTCTCTGTTTTTTTCTTTTTTCTTTTGCCCTGCCCAGGTACATGGGGAGTTTCTTGCCCTTTGGGAGGTCTGAGGTCTTCTGCCAGCGTTCAGTAGGTGTTCTGTAGGAGCTGTTCCACATGTAGATGATTTCTGATGTATCTCTGGGGAGGAAGGTGATCTCCACATCTTACTCTTCCACCATCTTGAAGATCTCTGTGACTGACTCTTCAGACAGATTGAATCACAAACTTCTAATGCTTTTGGCTCACTGTGGCGGATTTGATATTTTCAAAGCCCTAAGAACAAAATAAAAAACAACCATATATCAGAACTTATTACATGCCAGCTCAGTACTGAACTCTATATGTTGTTTCATTTGTCCTCACCCAACTCAATGAGAGAAGCATCATTACCCCCATTTTATAGATAAGGAAGCTATCACTTTTGTCACTCAGTGTTATCGTTCAGCTAACACTAACTGGATGCTTACTGCATGCTGGATCTTTTTCTAGGTACTGAGGAAATAAAGATGAACAAGACAGTGTAGGTCAGACTTCACAGAATTTACATTTTCTGCAACTAAAGCCACTAGGAGTTTGCCTAGTTCCAGTTCATTCACCATTCAAGGGCAAGTCCAGCTTCCAGAGTGACGTAGAGATCTCTGGAATGCTGTTGGCTCTTCATGGCTCCGCCTCTGTGAATTCACAGAAAGTATCTGGTAGTGGGCTTATGGTCGGCGTTGGTCAGCAGAGCTGGAAGTCAGGAAGGAGACCTGGATGTAGGGTGAGGAAAAGTGAGGACAAACTGGAACCTGCCAGCACCTTTGCATCTGTCCCTCAGCGCCTCTAACCAATGGTGACCTGAAAGAAAAATAACTACTGCTTCACTCCCATCTTTCAAATCTCATGCAAAATGTTCTGATGGCTCCATAAAGGAAGGGAATTCCAAGAAATCCAGCTCCAGCGTAGCCAAATGGACTCAGCACGTGAGCACCACAGAGGGCGTGGGGAGCTTTGGAAGATGGTGAGTTAAGAGAGACAGACAATAAACAATTTTTAAAAATTAAAATTAAAGTGTCAGATACCAACACGTGCTTGATAACTACAGGGGGATGCTGTGCTACGCAGTCACTGGTGGCTACTTTAGATGGGAGTCAGGGAACTTTTCAGAGTCATAAGTGGAGAAGCAGAGATGCCAACCCAAGCAATGTGGCTCTGGAGCCAATTATTTTATCTTCTACACAAATTCTGTGCAAACATGAATGATAAAATAATTTCCTGGGTGGGGAGAAGGGCAGAGGGTATGGCTTAAACATGCAAATTCCCAGGCACCTTTCCAGAACAACAGGATCAGAATCTCAAGGTCCTGGAACTTGTGGTTTTAACAAGTACCTGGGGTGGGGTTTAGCAGACCAGTTTAGAGAACACTGCAACAGTGCTTCACAAAAGAGTAATAGATTTCTGAAACAGGGCTGCTCACATGTTCCTGAAAAGAAGACCAAATTATCCCTGGGTGAGTTTGAACCACCAACCTTTCAGTTAGCAACCAAATGTGCTAACCAGGTGCACCACAGAGACAACTGTACAGCTCAGCTATGACTTCAGCCATAACAGATGAGTCTCCTCTGTGTGTCATGTTGTCTGGAATAACACACAAGGACTCAGCAATATACACACATGCACTATCAACGTTTCTGATTTACCATAAAAACTGTGCTTGTGTGTGTATATGTGTTCAAGAAGAAGAACCCACAAAGCTTTTTAACTCTTCAAAAGTATTTTTTAAAGCCCTGTGTTTAGACCTCTCAACAACTCCCTCGTACACCTGGGAGAGACATGTGAATGAAAACATGCTTCATTTATATGTCAAGGCTTTGAGGCTTTAGAAGCACAGCCTGAAAGGCAAAACTTCACCAACAGCAATAGATATTCGTCAACATTAATGGAAATGTTCACTACCCTCAATGCTAAGAGCTTCCAGGGGGATTAATTGTTTAATATTCACAAAGGACTTTGAAGATGAAAAGACCCACATAAAGGCTGAAAATGAACACTCACTTTGTTTGCTTTTCTCATCCTGTAGTTGAATCTGCAAAGCCACCATGTCTTTGAAACAGCTCCAAGATTATAATAATGATGACCACCCTTGGAGTTGGGGCAACAGAGTGAGCAGGGAGGAATAATTTAGCCTGAGTTATAATTCTAGTAACTGTAACAGCAAGGACTTTGGTATCAAACAGAGTCCTGACTCTCTACCATCTGCCAGCTGTGTGACCTTGGGCAAGTTACTTACTCTCTCTGAGATTCTATTTCCTTAGCTGAAATATGAGCTAATTATACCTACCTGGTTATTGTCAAGTTAGAGGTATTTTAAAGGACTTAGGTAGTGCCTGGCATATTGCTGGTACTTGTGCAATTATAATTATTGTTGCTATTGCCAATGTTTGAAGAATATTAATAAGTAAGATTTCCAAGACCTGATGCTGCAAAAGACAGCATTGATCCTAATTAAATTAAAAATGACAAAAGAGTAGGAATGATCCAGGCTGACAGGCAAGAAATTTTTTAAAAATTGTTATCCTACTTTGAGTTATTTCTTATTTGTAGAATTTTTTTTAATGATACTTTTTTTTTTTTTTTTGCGGTACACAGGCCTCTCACTGCTGTGGCCTCTCCTGTTGTGGAGCACAGGCTCCGGACGCACAGGCTCAGTGGCCATGGCTCATGGGCCCTGCCACTCCGTGGCACGCGGGATCCTCCCAGACCAGGGTTGAACCCCTGTCCCCTGCATCGGCAGGCGGACTCCCAACCACTGCGCCACCAGGGAAGGCCCTTAAATGATACTTTTTAAAAATTTTTTATTTTATTTATTTTTTTATACAGCAGGTTCTTATTAGTTTTCCATTTTATACATATTAGTGTATATTTGTCAATCCCAATCTCCCAATTCATCACACCACCACCTGCCGCCGCCACCACTTTCCCCCCTTGGTGTCCATACATTTGTTCTCTACATCTGTGTCTCAATTTCTGCTCTGCAAACCGGTTCATCTGTACCATTTTTCTAGGTTCCACATACATGCGTTAATATACGATATTCGTTTTTCTCTTTCTGACTTACTTCACTCTGTATGACAGTCTATAGATCCATCCATGTCTCTACAAATGACCCAATTTCGTTCCTTTTTATGGCTGAGTAATATTCCATTGTATATATGTACTACATCTTCCTTATCCATTTGCCTGTTGATGGGCATTTAGGTTGCTTCCATGACCTGGCTATTGTAAATAGTGCTGCAGTGAACATTGGGGTGCATGTGTCTTTTTGAATTATGGTTTTCTCTGGGTATATGCCCAGTAGTGGGATTGCTGGGTCACATAGTAATTCTATTTTTAGTTTTTTAAGGAACCTCCATACTGTTCTCCTTAGAAATCTTTTGAATCATTTGTAGGTATGTGTGTCTGTGTCTAAAAGAAGACAATGCTATTATTTACTCAAGATTACATAACTTTAAATAGTCCTTTCTTTCGTAATGTTTTCTTTTTTCTTCTAATATATCAATGAATTTCTTTAATATGGCTGTGCTATCCATACTGTTCTCCTTAGAAATCTTTTGAATCATTTGTAGGTATGTGTGTCTGTGTCTAAGAGAAGACAATGCTATTATTTACTCAAGATTACATAACTTTAAATAGTCCTTTCTTTCATAATGTTTTCTTTTTTCTTCTAATATATCAATGAATTTCTTTAATATGGCTGTGCTATCAACTGCCATTCACACCCTCCCTCCCATCTTTAATGATTATTTCAGTGTTTGTCAAAGTTGAGAGCATAAGGTCTTCTGTGAAGCATCTGAGCAGCTCAGCATTGAATGGAGACTCTTGAATATAGAAACCCCAAGCTATAAGATGCGGCAGAAAGAGACACTTAGGCCCAAATCTCTCTCTATCTCATTTAGACATTGGGAATTATCTTGCCACTTTTTCCAAATCAGGAGCACTTCAGGTAATGAGGTGGGAGTTGGCAGGAAAGAATAGAATTATTATGTTTACTCTGCTTTGAATTCTATCTGGATTTAACCCACGTGGGAATTCACTAAGCACCACTGCCCAGCTCCTATTTACTGTCACTTTGGCTTTGAAACTGCTTCTTCAATAATCTCAAGGAAATAATGACCCTGGCCTGGGATTCCCCTCCCTATGCCGATCACAACAATCCTGTGAACACAGTAGTTATGATTATATGGATATAAAACCATACTGTTATGGAGAGAAAAAGTAAAATCAAGGATCCCCAATAGGTCCATTTTCTCAAATTTGGAAATCATTGTTCTAATTGTTCTACAGTGTCCTGGTTTACAGTATAAGGTACGCTGCTTCTCTGATAGGTACAAATTAAGAAACTTGGGATCCTAAAACTTGCAGTGCTAGAATGTGAAGCCTGAAAGTTTGTAGAGTAGTAGGCTTCTCATAAATCAGGAAAGAGTTAAGAAAAAGTATAGTAGCCAAAAATTTCTCTTTGGTCCCCCTTGTAGATTGCCATGATATAGGAGGGAGTGAAATTAGAGGGAGGATTAAGAAGGTAGCATACAAAATCTTTAGGAAAATTTCCTTTATCTGAGTCGGGTTTAGAAAAAATTACAGGGCCACATAATTGGGTTGGTTGGGGGTGTTTCTCTTTCGGGAACAATATTAATAATAAATCGTTCTGCAAAAGAACTACCTAAGGGTTTGTGGTCCAGAAAAAAGAAATCTCAATTAGGATGCAGAAGACCTGAGTATGAGTACTACCTTTAACATTAATTAGCTCTGTGATGTTGGGAAATTCTACTAAATTTGCTGGCCTTGTTTTCCATTTGTTTGTTTTTTTAGTCACTTGAAAATTGAGACAACAAAAGAAGTTTTTTTTCTTTTTTTTTTTTTTTGTCGTACGCAGGCCTCTCACTGTTGTGGCCTCTCCCGTTGCGGAGCACAGGCTCCAGACGCGCAGGCTCAGCGGCCATGGCTCACGGGCCCAGTCGCTCCGCGGCATGTGGGATTTTCCCAGACCGGGGCACGAGCCCGTGTCCCCTGCATCGGCAGGTGGACTCTCAACCACTGCGCCACCAGGGAAGCCCCAAAAGAAGTTTTAACTAGACAACTTAACTACATTTTGACAGGAATTTCTCTGCACGTGAATATTTTTCTTTAAGAACAAAACTCATCGTTGTCACTATTTAGCTTCTCAGTGTCTTTAGTTGAGAGTTCAAGGTATGCTGGATCCTCACGTGCACATCTTGGTGGGAATGGATGACAGGCAGAGCACTGGGGATATAGATTTGGCTCAAGGGTCCAGAGCATTGTAATAAACTCTGTCTTAGTTTGGTAAGAATTGATATCCATGAATGTCCAAACAAGGCATATGTAAGTACATAAGTATCCAGGAATACTTAATCCAGAAGTAAGTAATACGTTTTATAGGGAATGCCAGAAGTAACAGTAGAATAACAACTGAGCATCCAGTACCAGCCCAGTATAAATACTAATCACAGGCAACATGTATAAGATGTGGGTGGTCTGGCTATAAAAAGTAGGAATCAGTCTCAGTGGCTTCAGAGGAGAGTTGTACTAGGAATGTAGAGGTGAAAAGAGGGAAACTAAAACAGAAATCCAGGAAAACAGCACAAAATGGTGGCAGAGATGGCAAAATGGTTAAGAAGAGTGCCATCTGGTGGATTTAGGCTCACCTATATTTGACAAAGTGTTGACTAAATCTTGAACCTTCTCTCTGATGAAGCAAGGTTACAAATGTCTAAGCTGAAAACACTGTGGTGAATGAGCTACCAGACTTCTGCTTCCAGCCAAGATGGAGTAACATCCATCAGATTTACCCCGCCACCTAAAACAAATGCAAAACTCAACTAAATAGATAAAACAGTGATTTCAAAACAGTGGAGATGGGAAATGAAGGGCAGGAATCTCTAGGGTTTGGGAGACAAACAATCCAGTGAACCTTACAGTTGCCTCAGTGAGAGAATTTTCAGGCTGTGGTTACAAGGAGGCAAATCCTGATGAAATCCTTGAGTTGAAGAAACAGAGTTTGGGAAGACCAAGGTGACTATATTTTCAAGTACTAGAGAAGAGAAAGCTGCACAGAGAGGACTTCACACAACTGAAGAGAATCTCCATTGGATATCCAGCAGAATACTGACCAGTGAATGCTTGTAAGGCAAAATACCTGAGGCCAGGGAAAGCTCCATCCAAAAGGATTAGAGAGAACAGCACGTGGTGCTCACACAGAACCATTAGTATTTCCTGCTGTTATGAATATCCTGAGTGTAAAGGAGAACTAATAAGGAGCCTTAAGTACAGGAGGGATAAAGTCAGATTGACCCTTTAGAAGTAGAGCTCTGGGTCCAATGCGGAGAACTGATTGAAAGGAAAGAAACCCAAATCAAAATAAATGTACAAAAATAACAGGGATTATTAACCTTTTTAAAAATGTATAAATATGGTCATTTACTATGTTCCAGGCACTGTGCTAGGTTAACTACATGCATAATCTTACTTAATCCAACAACTGACTGAAGTCAGAGAGGGCACATAAGTTGCCCAAATCACAAAGCTAATAAGTAGATGAAATGGGACTCAAACCCAAGTATGTGGTTCCAAAATGTGTACCTGGTTCCTAAGCCATGCTGCTTCCTTTCCTGTTGTTGACTAATTCATTCCTGAGCCTATAAATCAAAGTTCTATATTTGTCTTTGAAGTAGAATGTTGAGAGCACTGCCCTTGATGTGACACCTGACAGTACATAAAAATATTAATATGACAATAATAACAACTAGCATTTGTTTAATATTTAGTATGTATCAAGTCTATGTGCTATACTTACATCCATGCATTTAATGCTCCTAACAAGCAAGAATGGAGTCTATTTATTTTTCCTTCTGAAGAGTCTAGCTGCCAGTGCCAGTATATTACCCACTCTGGTATTTCACAGTTCACTGCCCTCACATCAACCAGGCCCCCTGGCTTCAGTGCAGAAAAGACATCAGCAGCATGCCAAAGATTAATGTGTAAGAAAAGGCAGCACTAAAAGGAGGATAACATTGCAGTTAATAAACTAGCTTATCTTTAACTACTTTAAGATCTTTATTTTATGTACAAAATGCAGAGACCCAAAGGGGTCCCTTAATACTAAGGCATAGTTGGAGCCTTAACCAGGATAATATGAACTTTTATCTTTTCCTAATAATCTCAGAATTTAAATATTATGTGCTGAGACTTGTTTTGCTGTTTTCTTAGTAAGCCCAATGTTTAGCAAAATCTACTAAACTTATTGCATGCTGCTCCCCAGGTTATAAGCCACTGGGTGTTCTTTGAAACCATGGCTTCCCAGCATATCGTTTTTGTCCACAACCATACACCCACTTCTCTTTTTTGCTGTTTAGAGGCAAAAACAGTAATGAATCAGAACATGTCAACTATTATGAAACTACTCATTTTCCAGTTAAAAGAAGAAACTGTGAACATTAAATTTTTCCATTAACTCAAAAAATAAGAGTTTCCAGGCAGTGTACCCAATGAAGAGCTGTTTTGACTGAAGAAATGATAGTCCCCCTATTAAGACTTCCATTTTATAATTCTGTTTGTTTCTGTGTGTGTGTGTCTGTCTGTGTCTGTGTGTGTGGTGGATAACACAGAAGCAGGGATGTAGAAGGACAGATATGGACCCTTACTGCATATTCCATTCAGTCCTAAGAAAGATACTAATAATTGATTGTACATTTTTTTTCTCTCCATCCCACATAGAGTCTCAGACTCTTTCTCAACACAACCCTTTAGAAAACTGCCAATTTATCTATTCGGCACTTAAAATACATCCTATTAGCAAAAATATATCCTATTAGCATTTCATGGACCTGCCTTTCAATTTGAACATTTTCAGTGACAGAAAATTCCCTATTTCTAAAGCCAGCATGACATGTTTTCAGATTGTTCTAATGACTGAAGTTCTTTCTTGTATTGTATGAAAATCTACTTTCAATTAACTTCTACCCATTGGTCCTGGTTTGCTTTCTGGTCTAAATGAAAAAATCAGAGTATACTGCTTTATACCCTGGAAATGGCTTTCACACTCCCATCTGGAAATATCCTTATTCCATTCAAATTCCATTATCTTTTATTCAAGAATGAATTCTTTCAAGGCACAGTTGTCCACTGAACACTGTATTTGGTAGTGTAGGTAAAATAGTGAAAAGGCAAACTAAGTCCTTATTCTCATATAACTTTCTATTTAGTAGAGGAGCCAAATAAATGGCAATTACATCAGAGTGTGATAATGTGCTAAGATAGGGAAAGCTCAGGGAGCTATAAAAGCCTAAAGAAGGGGCCAACACTCTGAAATTTGGAGCAAGGGCTGTCAAGGAAGGCTTTCAAGATAAAGTGAAGCCTGAGCTGCCCCCTAGAAGAATGAGCAGGAATTAGCAGGCAAGGGGTGTGTAGAGGGCAAGTGTGTGAGTGGAAGTTAGAGGTAGGAAAGTGATCCAGTAGAGGGAGAAGAATGCCCTAAGCATGGGGATAAGAATCAGCAAGATCTGGCTGTGTGTGGCTGTGTGTGTGGCTGTGTGTGTCTGTCTGTCTGTCTGTCTGTCTGAAGAAGGAAGTGGGTATGAGAACCTGAGGACTTTTGAAGCCTTGTTAAGTGATTTTAATGTCATTATAAAGGCTTTGGGATGAACTACAGCTGGTGAGACATGAGCACATTTGTATTTTGCAGAGATCACTGTGCCACAAGGTGGATAATGTTGGCAAGGCCAGATCGAGGCAGGAAGACCACGCAGGAGACAATGACCCTAACTGTGCAGTGAGATGAGGTGGGTGGAAACCAGGATGATGGCAGGACTTTTCCATCCCTTCGTCATGATGGTCACTCTTACCTCATAAAGTTCCATTTTTTTAAAGTTCCTCTTGTAGGGGAGAAAAAATTTCTATCTTTCTTGATTCTTTGTCTGGTCTAGTAATCAAATTAACATAGAACTGATTAATATGGGAAAAACAAATTTAATTGCGTATGTATTAGATTCCATAAGAATATGAGACCCATAGGCAGTCAGGCAATTGAGGCTTATATGCCATTCTGAGCTAAGGAGAAGAGAATAGAGGTCTGGGACATCAAAGGGGAGAAAGATAATTCACAGGAAGGTGAGAAGAACAAATATTTAGTAAACAAATGTTTGTCATGCCATACAGAGACAATGGGACACGGAGAGGACTTTGATCTCCAGGCCCTGCTGAGTTTCCCCAGCTTACCACACCTAGTCCATATTCTTTGTACTTATCTCTGGTAATAGTTCTCTTCCTGGTTCAGGCCCTCTATCTAAATTCTTTTAGGCAATTAAGAGGGAAGTAAAAACCTTTTTCTGAGTCTTTTGGGCTGTGATTGACATCAGCTCAAAGTAATCCACATGTCAAAGCAGCACATTTTAGGGAGGGCTCATTTTGAAACCCTTCACTCTGATGATCTAATACTCCAAATTGAATTTTAAAATTCCACTTGTGACCTGATCATTGCAGAATAAAGATGAGTTATCACCCTGCTTGTTCTGCACACTGCAGAAAATGGCCACATTTGTTTTTTGATAGCTGTACAACATTGTTTATTAACATTATGATTGCAATAGACTAGAATACATTAATCCTTTATTTGTGCTATATAGGCACATATATTCTTTCTGATAATTGTGCCTATTTTTTTTCTTTTAGTTCAGTTGCAAAATGTTGCATGTATGTTTGGTATAACACATGTTTTTTAGATTTTGCCCGGTATTCCAGATTGCGGAGAACATTTTAGATTTTAGCTCTGATACCCAGATGGTAGCTCAGATTAAGAACACTATGGTTTTTAAAGTCAGACAGACCTTGGTTAAAATTCTGGCCTGGCCACTTATTAGCTTTTTGCTGTTAGGGACTTAACTTTCCTAACTTCCTTTTTTCTTTTTTTAATGCAATCAAATATTTATTATATTATTACATGATAAATTATTATATATGGTAATTTAATATAATATATTAAATATATTAAACATTAAACAACATATATTATAATATCATAATATATAACTACTCTCTCTATATAATACCACTGTGAGGATTAATAGAAATAATATATGTAAAATGCTTGCCACGTAGTTATTAAATGCTGATTATTAATCTATGGCCTCTTGGCTCCATGCACACTCTGTTTTTATCTTTGGTACACTGTAGCTGGAGTCTTCAAACCACATTTATTCAGCATCTGACTTCCTGTTGGGTTCTGTCCATAAAGAGCCCTAGAAGGAGCCTGGAAGATGAGAGGACGAAGGTTCTTGCTCCTTCCAGTTTGCTCCCTGTCACCCCACCGATTCTTCATCCCAACAGTGAAAGTTGGGTTTAGCAACAGTTGCTGGGACCAGTTTCTGAGTTTTCCCACACTCTCAGAGCCAGACTCGTCTTCCACTGACCAGGAAGCACAAGAGGGACAAAGCCCCTTCCTCAAGGTCTAAACCCAGTTCAGCAGTCTTTATTCAAACTTCAGAGACACCAGCACCATCTGAGCAGTACACCTCCATAGGACTTTGGTTCCTAACTCCACAGAGCCCTTCCTCTATGCTTCTAAGTCCCCATGACTCCAACCCCTTCCCTTTGCTCCCTTAGCTGGGAGTGATAGCTGTTTCCTGAAGTGACTATGTCTGTTTTACTTCAGCGTTTCATTTTTGTCCTTTCGGTCCCCACTGGTTTGCCAGTTCCCTCTATTAAATTCTCTATGTTAAAGCCTGGTTTGGTTCTGATTTGTTAAATACATTTCATTCCATTCCTGGCATCCTGTCACTGGAAATTGTTATATCCTCTGGGCTAAATAAAAGGCAACTTGCTAGACTGTTGACATTTCCACCGCTAAAACTCTCTCTCAGTACGAAGGCAAAATAGCTACAGAAATGAGACAGAGTGATTTGTGTTTTCCAGTGTGCATATTTTCCTCATCTTCATAAACAAGAGTTTATTAGCCCCCTTATGCTTTCTTGCCTTAGGTATTGTTAATGGGACTTTGAATTGACCCAAGAGCACAAATTAATAACTCCCCATTATAGCAAATACTGCTTAGCAAAGAATATTTATTGTTTACTAGGAAGTCTTTAAGTTCTTTACATGTATAAGCTTCTTTTATCCTCAGTAAATTTATGGAGCAGTTTACTATTAATATTATCATCATTCTTCATTATACAAAGGACCAGAGTGAACATTATACAGTTAAAAATTTCTTAAGTTTGCTGTAGTGGGTTGAATGCTGGTCCTTCAAAAGATATGTCCACCCAGAATCTGTGAATGTGGTTTTATTTGGGAAAATGATATTTGCAGATGTAATTAAGTTTAAAACCTTGAGATGAGATTATCCTGGATAAAATCGAATGACTAAATTGAATGACAAGTGTCCTTATAAAAGAAGAAAAAGGAGGAGGAAGTAATGTGAAGTTGGAGGCAGACACTGAAGTGACACATCTACATGCCAACCAAAGCCAAGCGTTACTGGCAACTACCAGAAATGAGGAGAGAGGCAAGGAACAGATTTTCCCTCAGCTTCTCCAAAAGAATCAATCCTGTTGACACCTTGATTTTATACTTCTGGCCTCCAAAACTGTGAGATAATAGTTTCAGTTGTTTTAAGTCACCAAGTTTGTGGCAATTTGTTATGGCAGCCCTAGAAAACTAATGCATTCATAGTTAGAAAGAATTAAAGTTGGAACTGAACTCAACTAATCTGGTTCCAAAGCTCAGGTACTCAAATATTAAGGTACCCTGCCTTCCTATCCTGCAAAAAGCAGTTGAAAAAATTTATGCTGAATTCTCCCAGAAGGTGGAGCATAGGAGGCAAAAACTGTAGGAGCTTAGAAGCCTTTAGAGTTTCTCCCATGGAACTGGGAATGGGATTGGAGTTTGAGGACCTCAAGGATTAATCCATAGCAATATCCCCATCCTCCTGCATGGTGACCATCCTCCCTTTCCCCTAGAGGTGACAATATCTATGTTGGGATGGCTTGGTGATGCTAATGTGACATAATACTTGGAGTGAAACTTCGAGAGCCACAAGGAAAGATTGCCGACCCAAGTTGAGCAACAGGAGCTTTGTGGCCCTGGACCAGGAGCACATCAGCCATAACAAGTGTAAACTCCATTGATGATCTGCACTATGTAAAACCTTTACATAGTCCTGGGGAATGGACACAACAGGCTTCTCAATGAAGATTGAGATGGACTCTTCTATGAGCCCAGTCTATAGGATCTGGAAGTAGATACAACTTAATTTGGAGAAATTGATAAATTAATGAGTGTGCCATTTATTGCACTTTATTGCTGTAGGAGTAAACTTCATAGCTGATATCCACACTTATTTGTTAGTGCACACAAGATTTCATTAATGGGCTTTCATGGGTGGATGAAAGATCATGGATGCCCTCCATGGAAACTTGAACCATTGAAATTATACATAATTGTGTGTGTGTGTGTGTGTGCACCCACAACTTTGAAAATGTACTTTCAAAAGGTCTGCTTTCCTCAACATGTCAAGCCTACATGAATTGAAAGGAAACTTCCAGCCCTGACACTTTATGATTCAGTTACTTTGCAATGGAATAAACTAGGAATCTGTACAATTCTTAACATCAAAGTACCAATGAGGTGAATAGATGTCCAAAATGCATCTTCTACTCTCACTCTTGCTGAACAAAGAACATAAAGACATATCCTGCTATTACTGTTCTTGTTCTTGTTCTTCTAAAACTGCATTTCATTGAGTTGACCTTTGTTCTTACCTCAGGACTCATGGGTTTTCAGGGTTGTTAGTTTGTTTACTTCAGTATTATAACTAACAATGGTTAAATTTAGAAATCAGAGGTTTCCAGGCTTATAATTCTTCCAATTAAATAAATAACACAGCTCAGAGTATGAATTCAGGGAGATCTTATCATAAGCTCATAAAGAGATGATACTAATTTTTTATCACCCAGGATATTGTGTAAGCATTCCTTGCATGCTGAAACTGAAGTCCATGGGTCATAATGAAGATAGATAGGGCTCCGAGGTCAGATAGTTCTGTAACAAAGTGGGGAGAACGGAAATGGTTGACATACAGAAGTCTCAAGTAAAAACTTCAAGTAGATGAGTAGATGGTTGGGGTGATAGGTTTGGCAGCAAATAGTGGGCACTGGTTAAAAAGGTTCAGAGTTCAGGGACAAGATTTTCATCTTAGGAAGGGTGGGGGAAGGGAAGGCAAACTACAGTTCCTGTCCATTCAATTCAACATGAAATTCTTGAGACCATGTATGTTCCATACCTAATGCTTGGTACTGGGGATACAAAGGTATATGAGACCTTTTCCCTGTCTTTGTGAAGCTCATGTTCTAAAGAGAGACAGAGAAGTAGAGAGAGAAAAATAATTATGAGCAATTAACTCTAATCCAATTTGAAAAGTGTTGCCACAGAGGTATAAACTAGGTACATAAAATAGGAAACTGCTACTTCTACAGAAGTTAAAAAGGACTTTGGAGGGAGTATATTGGTTAGGGACATGCTAGGTGCTATAATTCATAGACCCCAGCTGTATAATAGCTCAAAATAATTTATTTTGGCTCATTTAACAGTTCTCAGTGTGTGAATGGGTGGGTAAATCGACTTTCCACCATGGAGTATTTCAGAGATCAGGCTGACAGAGGCTGTGCCATCTTCAGCGCATAGCTTCCCAGATCATCGTACTTTTCTTCTTGTCAGCAGGCAGAAAGGGAAAAAGCATGGACAAGGCAACTCAAGATATTTTTATAAGCCATGCTCAGAAATGGTAGTATCACTATGTTTCTATTCCATGAGTAGACGTAAGACACATGGCTACACCTACCAACACAGGAGGTTGAGAAATGTAAAATAGCTGTATAGACCATGAAGAAGAGAACATGAATTTTTGTGAACAGCTAGCAGTACCTGTCCCATACAGTAATATCTGAGCTGAATTTTGTAGGACAAGAAAGAGCTCACTAGTTAGGAGGTCTGTGTGTGCACTCTGACTACACACAGAAACATTCCAAGCAAAGCTGAACCTTCTGTTCATCCTTTCTTCTCTGTTACCTACCAGCCACCCCTTCCTGTCACCTCTGAAAAGTTTGTTTTCACAATTGTCTCCAAACTCATTCTAGAGAAAAGAGAAGTAAAGATTTAATCATGTGCTCTTGTGTTACATGCATTTATAGCGGGGTAAATAATTGTGAGGCTATCATTTTTCAATGCTATACTGTATATTAAGGGCAATCAATCTTTTCCGAGGCTAGAGAGTCAGAAAAATTTGGAAGTATTTATGACTTCTTCTATGCAGAGACAAAATAATTTTACTTAGTGATTCAATGAAGGTCCATCCAGAAAAATAAAAACCATTCCAAATCAATCAGAGAAATATTTATATAGGGAATTAGTAACAAAGTTGCTAGAAGAGATGAAAGAACAATGGGGAACGTTAAAAAAATGAAATTAAAAATGCTAGGGACTCAATCCTATCTCGAGGGCTGGAGGTAAAATAGGTGCGGGCTGTGTTGCCAGAACAGGAGTCAAGACAAAACACTGGAAGCTAGAATCGCAGTGATTCTCACACACAGCAACTGAGCCTATGCGAGGGAGGGATTGCGGGTGGAAGGGAAGGTGCTGGAGCCACAGAGAAAACACAGTCGCTTCTAGAGACTCGGCCTATGGCAGAGAGAGAAGGAGACGCATCACAGCTCCCCTATTTGCCTCCAGGGATTTATACTGGCTCTCTAAGGACTCTCTAGTTTTCAGGGATCTGCCCTCTGGTGATATGGAAAGAGCAGGAAGTGGATCTGAGAGCAAGAAAGCAAATGACTGGTCACTTGCCTCCACTGTTTTCAAAACCTCTAATTCTTCCACTTGAGACATGAATGAAGGTAATTTTTATTCCCCGCTATGAGGGTTATAATGGCCATGTTTTGCTTCCTTTTTGATGTTGTTATTATTTTCCTGAAGTGGTGGAGGCTTTAACAAGCTAGGTTAATAGGAAAACTGAACATGGAATTTTTCCTTTATAGGCTCTGCAGTTAGGTTAAGAAAAGGATGGAAATTTAAACTTTGGAAACAAAATAACCATTTGATTTCCTCACCCCATATTTGAAGAGTCTAGCTCACAAAATTAAAAAAATATAAATAATTAGATTGGTTTATATTTTCATAGTCCTCTATGATAAAGATTGAATAGTTCTAGACTTCTCAAAATATTTCACATTTTGTTGTCAAACATACAGTATCCCTTTGAAAATTAGTAAGTCCAGAGAAATTATTCCCTTTTTATAGCACAGGAAAAAAGGCCTGGAGAGAGTAAGTGCCTTGCACAAGTCTCACTTTTGGATGGTGACATATCGAGAATTAGATCCTAGCTCTCTATTTTTGAAGGCTTACTCTCTTTGCACCAAACTGGTGGGCCTTGTGGAGAACACCTCCATTTTTCTCAGGTCAATCTTATCCACATTTGGTAAGCACTTTCCTCCCTTATTATTCTAGGGAAACCCTTACTAATGCCTCACAGATTCTGAACCAGCTCCACTCCAGGGACCACTGAGTTAAGAGTGGAATCAAAGACTCTTTCTAAACAGACCCAGTATTAGTTTTCTAGAGTTGCAGTACAAAGAGTAACAAACTACGTGGCTTAAAATAACAGAAATTTATTGTCACACAGTTTTAGGGCCTATAAGTCTGAATCAAAATGTCAGCAGGGCCACGTTCCCTCTGTAGCTCGTAGGTGAGAATTCTTTTTTGCCTCTTCTAGCTTCTTGTGATTGCAGGAAATTCTTGGCGTTGCTTGACTTGTAACTCCATCACTCCATCTCTGTCTTCTCTTGGCCTTCTCCCTTGTACATCTGTGTCTGTATGTCCAAATTTCTCTCTTCTTATAAGGACAGTTTTATTGGATTTAGAACCCACCCTAATTTGATATAACCTTAACTTGACTGTATCTGCAAAACCCCATTTCTAAGTAAAGTTCCATTCACAAGTTCTGGGAAGATGTGAATTTTGGTGAGGCACCTAAGTAGTGGCAAACCATATTCCAAAAATCTGTAAGGCCACAGTAGGCTTTAGCCAGTTTTAAATATCAGGGATCTATTCTTTAGGCCCTGTTCCTAAGCCTCCTAAAGATTTCCTTTTAAGTATTTTAGAATAAAATATACCAAGTGCTAGAGATAGAGCTGCAGACACCAAGAACACTGAATTTGGAGTGCAAAAAAATACTTGAGTTTGGTTCTTAGCTCGGCTGCCACATGGTTAGAGTGTAGCTTCTCTATCTCAATTTTTCGTATGAAAAACAGGAATCTTGTTAGTTGTACTGCCTACATCACTAGTATGTTCGCATCATGAACAGAGTTAAGTGCACTGAAAATTCTATGTGATACAAGATTATAGGTTCTATTGGCTTTATGGAAAGCAGTCATCAGTCATTACTTTCAAAGATAATATAATTGGGATTACAAGTAAATAAGAGAAATGCTTCTGTCCAGTCCCTTTCAAACTCCACAAAATCTTGAAATAAAATACATATTTTAGTGTAAATTTTGATGTTTCCAGCATAACTTTATGGGGAGACACCATAAACAAAATATATTAAACTGGAGCTATTCTTGCTGGTGTGGTTGTGGTGGGATAGTGCCACCTTGACTTGTCTCCATCCCCTCTTATCTTTCTGCACAGCTTTCAAGGCAACTCTTCAAAAGCTTTGGGGTTCAACTTAGCACATCTTAAATACCACTAGACAAAAAGACATTATAGACATTATCATTTCCTCCATTGCTAAAAATTTGATTAAACTTTTGATATTGCAGTTCTGGGAACAAAAAAATTCTCAGGCCTACACACATGTTCAACTGGCATTGGCTCTTAGTAATAAAAAAGCTTTTTCTGAACTCTATTGTGTTCCATCGATCAATACATCTACCTTGATGCCAATATCACACTTTTTGATCCAATTATAAATGAAGTGTTTACTTACTTTTATTCTGGGATTGTCCAGTGTTCGTATATATATCTAAAACTGATTTTCTGTGTGTTGACCTTGTATCCTGCACTTTGCCGAATTAATTTATTAGCTCTAACAGAGTTTTTGTGGGTTTTTAAAGATTTTCTATACATAAGACCTTATCAAATGGGAATAAATATAATTTTACCTCTTTCTTTCCAATTTGGTTGCCTTTTCTTTTTGTCTTGCCTAGTTTCTCTAGCTAGAACCTCCATGAAGTGTTGAATAGATATCACAAAGTCAGCCATCCTTGTCTTGTTCCTGATTTTAAGGGGAAGGAAAGTTTTCAGTCTTTAACCATTGAGCACGGTGTTACTTGTGGGTTTTTCATAAATGCCCTTTATCATGTTGAGTGCGTTGTATTCTATTTTTAGTTTGTCCCATGTTTTTATCATGAAAGGGTGTTGTATTTTGTCAAAAGCTTTTTCTTCATAATTTGAGGCAATTCTGGGTTTTTTTTCCCCATTTTTCCCTTTCCTCTATTAATGTAATATATTACATTGAATGATTTCTTAATACAACTCTTACATTTCTGGAATAAGTTCCATTTAGTTATCATGTATAATTCTCTTAATCTGGGTCTGGATTCATTTTGCTAATATTTTATTAAGGCTTTTAAGGTCTTTTCTTTTTAAATGGAATGAAGTTATAATTATATTGTGATGCAACTAATATTTGTTGAATGACTTTGTATCAGCCAGAGAATCCTAATCACAACTTATTTAGAAAATTTATTTCTATCTGAACTTTAAGGTGATACCTCTATATAGCTTTGAAATATACTATAATTAAAATTATTTATTCATCTGCTCTGAAATTTTTCCAAAATTAGTCTGAGATCTATAGCTTGCCTTGTCCAGATGCAGATGACTTCATAGAAAATGTACTATTTGCCTTTGATATTAAAATTTCAGCCTTGCCTGTTTAAAAATCCTAGGGATTGTCAATTAAGAACTTTGAGATTGTTTGAAGCCCATCTTCTGAATTATAGTATTATAGACTTAGGTTCTGTAGTAAAACAGGCCTGGATTTGAATCAGGACTCAATACTTGAGAGTTCTTATAAAAGTTATTTAACATCTCAATGCACCTATTTCCTCATTGCTATTCACATTATAACAATGGTATGTACTTAACAGCATTCTCAGAAGCATTTTAAATTAGAAAATGCAGGTAAGTCATTTAGAATCATGACTGGCACACACTGAATACTCAATTAATGATGGCTTTTATGGGATTCCAGACAATCAACTTCTCTCTTCCCAATTAAGTTTAAATCTATTTAGGGAGAATTTGTTAGTTACTGAATTACACATGTTTCTAAATTTTCTGTACATATCTCTAAGCAAATATTAAATAATACAAGAAAGGGAGAGGAGAGGATGGACAAAACAATGATATAGGAAATAACACTCCCACTTTTTCCAGAAATATGTGATGTGACACTAAGCTGTGAAGTCCAAGTAGCCCAAAGTTTTCTTAACTGAAATTAAGAGGAGTGTGGCTGAGGAGGGATAAGAGCATAGCCAAGTCAGGGAAAATGAGTGGGCTACCTTAATATTTCCATGAAAAATTTATTGTACATTAAATTAATGTATCAATTTTCAAATTAATGCACCATTCTAAAAGAGGTCATGTAAAGAGCTATTTAGGATCTGTGATAAATGTTATTCTGTTAAAAATAATTATAAACATTTCTTATGATGCCCTGTCTCTGGGAGAATTATACATTTTATTTCACTGACATCATATTTGCCCATGTGTCTGGCTTTAGCCAATGAAATGTGAATGGATGTGACATGGGACTTCTCAGCAAAAAGTTAAGAACCAAGAGTGGTTGCACAGGGCAATATAGCTATTATTTTGTAATAGCTTTAAATAGAGGATAATCTATAAAAATATTGAATCACTATGTTGTATATCTGAAACTAATATAATATTGTAAATCAACTATACTTTATTTTTTTATTTTTTTTATTTTTTTAATTTTTTTTTTGCGGTATGCAGGCTTCTCACCATTGTGGCCTCTCCCATTGCGGAGCACAGGCTCCGGACGCGCAGGCTCAGCGGCCATGGCTCACGGGCCCAGCCGCTCCGCGGCATGTGGGATCTTCCCAGACCGGGGCACGAACCCATGTCCCCTGCATCGGCAGGTGGACTCTCAACCACTGCGCCACCAGGGAAGCCCCAACTATACTTTAAGTAAAAAATAAACAGAGGGCAGAGAGCAGAAGCAAGAAGAAGTACAGTCCTGCAGCTTATGGAACAAAAACCACATTCACAGAAAGATAGACAAGATGAAAATGTAGAGTGCTATGTACCAGATGAAGGAACAAGATAAAATCCCAGAAAAACAACTAAATGAAGTGGAGATAGGCAACCTTCCAGAAAAAGAATTCAGAATGATAATAGTGAAGATGATCCAGGACCTCGGAAAAAGAATGGAGGCAAAGATTGAGAAGATGCAAGAAATGTTTAACAAAGATCTAGAAGAATTAAAGAACAAACAAACAGAGATGAACAACACAATAACTGCAATGAAAAATATACTAGAAGGAATCAATAGCAGAATAACTGAGGCAGAAGAACGGATAAGTGACCTGGAAGACAGAATGGTGGAATTCACTACTGTGGAACAGAATAAAGAAAAAGAATGAAAAGAAGACAGCCTAAGAGACCACTGGGACAACATTAAATGCAACAACATTCTCATTATAGGGGTCCCAGAAGGAGAAGAGAGAGAGAAAGGACCCAAGAAAATATTTGAAGAGATGATAGTCGAAAACTTCCCTAACATGGGAAAGGAAATAGCCACCCAAGTCCAGGAAGTGCAGAGAGTCCCATACAGGATACACCCAAGGAGAAACATGCTGAGACACACAGTAATCAAATTAGCAAAAATTAAAGACAAAGAAAAATTATTGAAAGCAGCAAGGGAAAAATGACAAATAACATACAAGGGAACTCCCATAAGGTTAACAGCTGATTTCTCAGCAGAAACTCTACAAGCCAGAAGGGAGTGGCATGATATACTTAAAGTGATGAAAGGGAAGAACCTACAACCAAGATGACTCTACCTGGCAAGGATCTCATTCAGATTTGACGGAGAAATCAAAAGCTTTACAGACAAGCAAAAGCTAAGAGAATTCAGCACCACCAAACCAGCTCTACAACAAATGCTAAAGGAACTTCTCTAAGTGGGAAACACAGGAGAAGAAAAGGACTTACAGAAACAAACCCAAAACAATTAAGAAAATGGTCATAGGAACATACATATCGATAATTACCTTAAACGTGAATGGATTAAGTGCTCCAACCAAAAGACACAGGCTTGCTGAATGGATACAAAAACAAGACCCAGATGTATGCTGTCTACAAGAGACCCACTTCAGACCTAGGGACACATACAGGCTGAAAGTGAGGGGATGGAAAAAGATATTCCATGCAAATGGAAATCAAAAGAAATCTAGAGTGGCAATACTCATATCAGATAAAATAGACTTTAAAATAAAGAAGGTTTAAAATAAAGAGACAAGGAAGGACACTACATAATGATCAAGGGATCAATCCAAGAAGAAGATATAACAATTATAAATATATATGCACCCAACATAGGAGCACCTCAATACATAAGGCAACTGCTAACAGCTCTAAAAGAGGAAATCGACAGTAACATAATAATAGTGGGCGACTTTAACAACTCACTTACACCAGTGGACAGATCATCCAAACAGAAAATTAATAAGGAAACACAAGCTTTAAATGACACAATAGATTGGGATTGACATGTATACACTGATGTGTATAAGATGGATGACTAATAAGAAACTGATGTATAAAAAAATAAATAAAATAAAATTCAAAAAAATTAAAAATAAAAGAATAAGCATAGCAATATTTAAAAAAATAAACGAATGTGCTATATGTGTTTATTTTTTTAAAATTACAGAAAGGGGTTTCTAAAATTCATGTGGAAATGCAAAGGAGAGAGAATATTCAAAATAATTTTCATAAAAAAGAACAAAGTCTGAGAACTTAGACTCCCAGATTACAGTACTTGTCATAAAGCTAGACCAATCAGAATAGTCTGGTTTTTCTTCAGACAGACAAACCAATGAAACAGAGCAGAGCATCCACAATTAGACCCACACTTATTTAGTCATTTGATTTTTGAAAAAAGTACAAAAGCAATGCAGTGGAGGAAAGAGAATCTTATCAACAAGTCATGCGGGAACAGTTGGGTGCTCACTTGTAAAGATACGAACTTTAATCCATGCCTTGAATCATATGCAAAAATAAGCCAATATTGATCATAGACCAAACCTTTCTAAAGGAAAACATTGGAAAAAAAATTTATGACTTTGGATTGACCATTAAGATTTGTTTCACATAGCTCCCAAAGTACAATGTATAACAGAAAAAAAAATCAATAAATTTGGATTTCACCAAAAGTTTAAAACTTCACTTCAAAAGATACCATTAAGAGAATGAAAAGACAAGCCACAGATTTGGGCAAAAATATTCCCATATCAAATATTAAAGGATTTATATCCAGAATATACAAAGAACTCACAAAGCTAATAATAAAAAACAAACAATACCCTGAAAAAATGGGTGAAATATTTGAACAGACACTTCACCTTGGAAGATATATGAAAAGATTCTCAACATCATTAATCATAAAGGAAATGAAAATTGAAGCCATGAGATTCCAATGGACACTTTCAGAATATCTAAAGTTAAAAGAATGACCATATCAAGTATTGCTGAGGTTGTGGAGCACTTGCACTTTTCATGCACTGTCAGTGGGAATGTAAAATGGTTCGACCACCATGGAAAACAGTTTGGAAGTTTCTCGAGAAGTTAACGTGCACTTACTATATGATCCAGTCATTCCATTTCTGTGCATTCATCTAGGAGAAATGAAAACACATGTTAATACAAACACTTGTGCACACATGTTCATTGAAGCTTTATTTGTAATAGCCAAACAATGGAATACTACTCAGTAGGAAGAAGCAATGGACTATTGACACACACAAAGACATGGATGGATATCCAAATAAATATGTTGAGTAAAAAAACCCAACAAAAATGGAGTATATACTGTATGATTTAATTATATAAAATACTAGAAAATGCAACAATCTACAGTGACAGAAATCAGATCAATGTTCTCTTGGGGCCTGGGGTGGGAACAGACGTATGGGAGAAATTCCAAAGAGACATGAGGAAACTTTTGACAGGATTGGATATGTTCATTATCTTAATTGTGGTGATAGTTTCACAAGTGTATACATAGTTCAAAACATATGAATATTTATACTTTAAATAATGCAACTTATAGTATGTCATTTACTCCTCAATAAAGCTGTTGAAAAATCCTCAATTGCCACTTAATTTCCAACCAACAAAATAAAGTCTATAAATTCTTATCTGAGGCCTAAAGAGTTCTTCACAGCCTAACTCTAACACGTGATTAGTATTTGAAATTTTCCAGTGTTTCTCATTATATCCTGCATTATTTTAGACATCCTTTTCCTCAGGAATATGTGGCCTATTCATAACAGATTCTTGGAAAAGATGAGTGAGCTGTAGCTCTTTTTGCTGACCTGCAGGTTTGTCCTTCCCTCCCTGCCTCCTCCCCTCCTTTCTTCTGTCTATCTACCCCACATTCACCCATAGACATTTAATATGTACCAACCGTGAACTATTTATTCTGCTAGTTCCTGTAGCTATGGACTTGAAAACAAAACAAAATAAACAAACAGAATAGTCTTTCCTCTTTCTAGAAGCCTGCAGTGTAGTAGAAAAATGGAAAAGTATATTTATAATTATTCTTTTATCTTAAGGATTCCTCCCAAAAGTATGCTCTTAAAGAAGGCTTTCCTGAGGAGACAACATTTTTTTCTAGGAAATCACTTAGGTAAATTTTTTCCATGTACTTGTAAATGACCACTTTGAGGGTAACCAATGAATAAATTAAATATTAAAACTAAATATTTTAAAATATAACACCAGTGTAGAAGAAGTATCTTTATACTTTGTACCCTGATGTGAAATGGAATGAAAACCAAAGCGTCTGATTGCTGAGTTTCAGATCACTGTCCCCTTGCCTTTTACAAACTCCTGTGTTGCCAAATAGGGGCCTTCTCCCTCAGATGATTTCTTTCCACTTAGAAGGTAGAAAGAAGAGAAAAGCCACCCAGACAAATGATCTTTTCATTGGTACCAAGAATCACAGTGCAGCCTGCTACCTGATCACGCCTACCAGGTGGGAAGAATGGGGTGGGGGTTGGCGGGATGGCCCTCAGAAGGACCAGGGTTCCATTATGTTCTAAAATGGCACCTCCACATTAGAGAAGTGTCTATGGCACAAATGTGTGTTGAGATCCTGCTGTAAGACAGGCATTGTGCAAGGTTTCTGAGATGAAGAACAATGACTTCCTTTCTTCCCTCAGAAAAACCAGCAAGTAATCCAATGTGATAAACTGATAGGTGTTACCCTGTTTGTATGAGGCACAGAGAATAAGGTCATCACAGGAGGAAATGCTTCAGCTGAGTCCTGCAGACTCCCTGGAAGCTAGTGAGGAAGAAAGAACAGCAGAAAAAAAAAAAACCCAGGGAATAGATTCTGCCAATTTATGGAGGCACAAAAAGCAAGATCAAGATTTGTCATCAGGTAGGCTGGTGTGCCTTGAGCCTGGGCAGGTGAAGAACTGTGCCACAGTTAAGGCTGCAGAAGCAGGCAGAGGCCAGGCTGGGGGGACACTTGAAGTCGTATTAAGGACCATGAACTTCATCTTGAAGCTGGTGGCAAACTATTGCATGTTGATGTTCTCCTTTTAGAACACTGAGTCTTCCAGCAAACTTTTATAAGTGTATTATATACTTACAACATGTTAGGAGAAATTAAAATTTAAAATTTAGAATTTTATTCTTGATTCAAGGCTATTGTTCACTCATCTAATCAACCAATCATTAATTCATCACACATTACTATCAGCCATGGCTAGCATCAAATTTAGTGGCTGAGTGTTCTCAGATATTGGAATGGAATGTAGTTATTACTTTGCCTGAACTTGAAGTCATCAGATGGTTTTAAGCTAGATGATTCAGAACCACTTGTATCCCCTTTCTGTCATCTCTCATGTAGCAGTTGCCAGCTGATTTAATCTGTTATGATACAAGAAGGAAGGAAGGTATAATATTTGAGGATAATAATAATCAAGAAAACCTTTTCCCTATTTATGTGAGCAGGGTCTTTACCCTGATAGAAAATAAAAGACAACTTATGTCACTCAGTCGTGTGTGTGTGTGTGTGTGTAATTCTTCCTCCACTCTCTCTCCTTTTATACCTCTCCCCTTCCACCCCTTTCCCCTCTTACCTCACCACTCCTCACTTCATTATGTGGGAACAAAATCATAACTGATATCTCTAGGTCAGCTAACAAGATGATCTTTGGAATATTATCAATGGTTGCACTTTAGAAAGCCTTAGCAATCCACTTTCCTAAACTCAAGGAAATTTTGCTTTTCCCAACTCTAGGAGATAGGACTTCCCTGTGGTCAGAGATACACTGTGAACTGAAGACCAAGTCAAATAACCCCTTCCCCCAGTGATCTGTCTAACAGATGTTTAACTCCTTCAATTTACAAATCTGCGATGTTTGCAATCCTTATGCCAATAAATAAACAAAACGTTGAGATCAAGGTATCAGATATGCTTTGGGGTCACTGGGTGGTAGGAAGAAATATTTAGTTATTACTCTATTTGAACCACTTTACATGAGGTTGTTGTTTATCATGATATAAATTATAACAAATTCTTTCTCACAGACTAGACTTACAGTTGACCCAAATAGAAAATCATGTGAGAAATTAGCCCCAAAACACTGGAGGGAGAGCAAGGCAGTGGGGTGGGGAAGGAGGGAGAGAGAGAATGAGACAGGTTGGAGACAAGGGTAGGATTTAGGCATTAGAAAAAGCAGAAGAATTAAAAGAAATATTCCTAGAGAATCAAGTCATTATGCCCTTCTTAGAGCAAAAGCCCAGAAGTAGCATTCATCTATGGAAATAAAGGCCAAGGAGTGCATGTAATCTGTACCAGTCAAGCAGCTAGAGAGAAATGGGGTTCTAATTCCCACATTTGGTCCAGCGGAGGGAGTGGTTTTCTCCTCTAAAACAGCTTTAACTCCATCTTTGTTGAAGCCACACCAGCCTTTGTCTGAGTTCTGAAGAGCCCGTTTCCCTCTGCGTTTGTTTACTCTCTCCTCCTCTGCCACCCACATGGCATTTTCCTTTACTTACAGGAGTCCTAAAGACCTGAAACAGCAGCAAGCTGATTAAAAATTAATAAGAGTCTCAGAGGGAAAGTACCAAGAGGTGGTTGGCTCTGTGATGGGCAATTTTTTGAGGTTCTTTAAATAACCAATTATTTTCAGGACACCTACGGAACAGAAACTACAGGACATGGGAAATAGGTTTTCAGGCCAAAAGGAATACATTTTTAAGCAAAATTCTTTTAACTTAGAGAAGAATTTTGTTTATGGTACTGCTCTCATTGCCAACCCCTCTCCCCCAAATCTCCACCTATTTTTTTCTCTCTTGTAGTTTCAGGTGACTGGCCCAGCAGGAGTGAGAAGAATTTATCTTCAGTATAAACTTCATTATTCTACAGTGTCTCTTCATTTGCCTGGGAGGTAAGGATGCTATGTAGAAAAAAAAAAAAAAGGCAGTGAATGAATTAAAATCAGGCCTGGGAATACTTGATATATTACATCCCAATTCAACCAGAAAGAAAATTTAAACCTGATATGTCAAGGAATTGAGAAGCACACATCTTTAGATTACTAAATTTAGATTACACACATTTTTAGATTCTTTGGATGAGAAACGCTTTCTTAAAGAGCCTAATGAATGCACCAAGCCATAAAATGGCCTCTAAATACTGTAAAAATGAATCTATAGGAAATATTTTCTCTACCACTTTCATTCCACCATTTCCTAAAACCTATATTGTGGTTAGTAAAATATTTATGTGTTGCACTCTAGAAACGTATTATTTATGATGCTCAAACAGGAAGGTTTGCATCTGATGACCACATTTTCATTTAGCCATGGGAAGGAACAAATTGTAGTTGAATTACAAACACGGAAACAAATCAGGCAGGGTGCAAATAATTTGTTCAGCCTGAGACAGGGTTGTCAGGAAACGCTGCTGTAATATGGCTCAGAGGAGAATATGTGTTATCATTACCTTCCAACAGGTTGTCAGAAATCAGCAGGATGAGAGGGAGCTTTCAACAAAGGCAGGAAAGATAAAACCAAAAAAAAAGAGATTTTTTTAAAATGTAGTGTTAATGGAATGCTGAATTATTAGCATTGCAGACAAAATAAATGTAAACTTTGGTACCTAGCAGAGTCAATTGACTATGTCTTTTTTATACTGTGTGTGTTATTTTTCAAATCTAATGTTCATTTCCACCAGTAACTGTTAACTTTAAAAAAGCAGAAAGCTCAGGAGATCTGAATTATGTTTTCAGAATCGTCTAGTAAGCCTTACTGTAAATCACTTAGCTGTCTGAAACAAGACCTTTGTACTCCATTCTCCTTCTGTAAGAAAAGATTATTATGTGTACATTCTTGCATGCTACAATTATAAATTGGATGGTGAAATTACTTAGAAGAGCAAAACTAGAGAATAAGGGAAATTAACTACAAAATAATATACCAATTAATATGTATTGACCATGTTTATCAAGAACTTCTGTAAGGAAAAAATTACTTGGAACTCTGGTTGGTTATGATTTATATGACTCATGCTTCCTGTTTCTCTGGTTTTGGTTTTTGGTTTTTTTTTTTGTTGTTGTTGTTCTATTGGAAACATACTTTATGTATTTATTTGGGTTTTTTTGCTTTTTGTCTATTTTATTCTTTATATGTTTATTTTCCACCTCTTCCTAAAAAGGATTTGAGAAGAATCACCACAGTATACTTCTCCTCACCAGACAAAAACAAACCACATTTATTTGTTGAAAAGAGATTGCCCATAGACGATAACATGTCAGTCTGTTGCTCAAAAAATGTCAGTGACTCCCTGTTGCCTACTGAATAATGTCAAAATGCTTTCAACATAGCATTCAAGGACGTTCATAGTCTGTCCCCAACCAGCATGACAGAAAACATAGATAGTCTTGGAAGTCTGAGTGTCGAGTCCACCACCGGTCAATTGGATTAGATTTGGCAATATACTTAGTCTGTCTGCATCTAGGAACTAGAGCACAAAGTTTCTGCAAGGGAAATGGCACAGTCTGCCTAGGTGTTTTCTGACTGTGACATCAGCCCCAAAGCAATAGCCTGAACTTCTAGCTTCTGTCACTCTTGTGATTGATCCTGATTTGTGTCTTTCCAGGTTATCCGAGAGGTCTGATTTTCCTTTCTTGGGGTTCCAAGCTTCTAGCATGCTTCCCGGTATACAACAAAAATTTCTGGACTCTATTGCTTAAACCTTGCCTCATTCTGGGGTTCTCTCACTGTTCTCTCCAAGTTCACAAACTCTCCTTTCTCTTCTTTTAGCATCTGTCCTTTCCAATATGCTAGAGTGAGACTAGGAATTTAAATCAAGAAGAAAGTCCACTGTGTTGGGTGTATACCCATGGCACAGGGCCATTCCCAAATGAGACCTAGCTTCCACATTAAGGATTTTGGCTGTGGCATTTTTAAGTCAGTAGGTGTCTAAGGGATGCCACTGGGGATTGTAAACGTTTTTACCAAAAAAAGCTTTTAGAAGAGTAAGTGCTCAATGGTGTTTAATAAATGCTTTCTATTATCATTCATGTTGACTTAAGAGCTCTAGACTCAGGCAATACTTTTTCAAGGATAACCTTAGGATGATGGATGTAGCAGGAAAAGTCCAAAGCATCAATAATTACAATACTTGGAGAAGAAAAATACTTGTTTTGGTTAATGCGCCTGCCATCCTTACAGATATTGACTCTTTGAATAACAGGGTCAGTGGAGACTGAGGAATGAATGCATTTTTATCTATCCAAAAACATTTCCATGACTCTTGTCTCCAGAGAACCAGAATGCGGAGAGAGAGAGAGAGAGAGGGAGAGAGAGAGAGAGAGAATGATTAGACAAAACATCAGAAACTTGTGACTTATGACTTCAGGGGAGAAAACATTTCAGAATACCCAGCAATTAATGATGAAAGAACATTACTGTGAAGCTCCTTTAGGATGAAGAGGAAGCTTCAGAAGGCACTTGATGTGTTTCCCTTTATAAGTAAAAGGGAAAAGGGAAAAACAGCTGACACTTCGATCATCTGGGAAAAAATAATTTAGCAGTCATCACACTGTGCAAACCCACCTAGCCTCTTCAATATAAGTGCATTACTGAGTGTCCATCAATGCTGATAAATTTAAATAAGAGTAACCATGGTGATAAAAGGAGATGTGTAAGTATGGCGAAGTCTGTGTATTACTTATTTCTTATATTTAAACAGTTAACCCAAAACATCTAGAGATGTTCCAACATGGAAAAAATTATATTTTCAGGCTTCTTGGACATATTGATTTGTTATTTCAGTCAAAGAGTTATTGTAACAGATTTTTTCCCCTAAATAATTGCCTTAAATTCTCCTCTTATTTCCTTTCTCTCTTTCTGTATCTTTTTTTCTATTCCTTCTTTCATTTCTTCATGCATTTAAGCAAACTCAAAATATTTATCCTTATTTAAGGCAGCATTCTACTGTGTGGGGAGTGCAGCTCTTTACCTGAGATGCCATCTTAAGGAAGAGCCATGCCTGCCAAAGTTATAGGTAATTAACTTATTCAGGAATTGATTCATAATGATACAAGAAAGACTCTTTAATCCAGGACCTTATGAAGACAACTAGAAGATTTGGAAATGGCTGAATCCTTACACACTTATACATTTATACTGAATGTTTGCTATGTGCCCTGGATGGCCAATTGCTGAAACTCTGGCAATGTAAGAAGATGATAATGCATCTTTCCTGACTTCAAAACGGTCACAGTTTTGTTGTTCAGTTAGCAAAGTAAAGCTGAAATGTGAACCTAGGATTTCTGAGGAAAAATTTAGGGCCGTTTAGAATGAAAATAATTTCAATGAAATATTTGTTTTAGGGAAATTTGGGGGAACCACCAGAACATCCATTCCAAGATCATTGTTTTACTATATCAACATCAGGGCATCATCATAAGCATTTGGAATGATTCTTCTTGACCAGAAAGCACAAATGGCATGTTTGGTAGATGAAAGAATTCAGGTAGCCTGTATAACCCAACTGCTTTGCAACCAGTGCTGCACAAAGTCATATAAAAATAAATAGTCCAGCAACTAAAAATAATTTAAAAACAATATTTAATGTAGTGTGTCTCAAAAAAAGCAGTAAAATCAGAAGTTTCAAAAGGAGTGGATACATTCTTGGAAGCAAACAAATCTCCTTAAAAAATCCCCTTCCCCCATATATCACTTCCTTTCGATTTCTCTTTCACTCCGCAGTCGTCTCGAATCTCTTGTTTCTCCAGTACATGCACCTCAAAAACTTCCATCTTCCCCGGGTTTGTCTCGCTGCCTCTCTGGCTCAGATCGTTTATTATTTTCTTTTCTTTTGTGTTATCCTTTGCCTTTTGCCCTGATTCTTATATAAATAAAGGAGGATCCAGAATTGACCTAACAAATAATACGTCTCTCTCCTTTGGGAGAAGTGGGAGAGAGAAGATGGTAAATGCTTATAACTTAATGTCATTCCTTTTATCCCCTTCACACTTGAATTTTTAAAAATGGAGTTAATGTTGCATCCCTTACCTTCAGAAAAGTGCTAAAAGGCCCAACCTGTGCTCACATAAGGAATCACCATTCAGAGTCACCAAGAATGTAGCTGTTAGGCCTGGATGTACAATAGATTCATTGGGAGTTTACTAACTTCTTTAGTAACAGCTGAAATTTCCACAGAAAATACGAGTATATCAATTCCCCAGTATGGATTTCAGTAGTGTACTGGGAGGGGAAGGGCACATGAGAGAAAACTTCAGTCGTGTCTCTGCCTCTTAGGGACCGGTAAGCCACAAGTTAAGTCTATACTAAAGGAAGGGTGGAGGGTAGGATTTTGCAGTTAAAGCTTTAGAATAGCCTGGCCTGAATATAGATTGTTTTAATAATCATAATGCTTAAAATGGCTGCTTACCAGTGGGGAAGGAAGGTTCAACAGAGCAGTTAACAGTAACTGTGGGAAGAAGTCATTTCATGTTTTCATACCTTACAGAATCTAAGCTGTTCTGTCACCAGGCAAAGTATTCTCCCCATACACCATTGTGATTACTCTGTGTGTGCCTGTGTGTGTGTTTGTGTGTGTGTGTGTGTGTGTGTGTGTGTATACATTTGGCAGGACAAAACCTCTCCTATTTCTCTTCTTAAAAAGAGAAGGGCTATTTTATTCTTTTCTTCCAGCTGAATTTTACAAGAATTTTTTTAACTTCCAAAACAAGATGTCAGTTTTTGAGTGGAAATGCTATAAATTCGTAGATTATTAGAGAATTTGGCACCTTTATAATAGTAATTCTTTCCAACCAGAAATACATTAGTGTTCTCCTTTTATCAAACCTTCATTATATCTCAACACAATTGCTTTTTTTAGCTACTTTCTGCACATTTGGAAATTCATTTATTCATTCATTAAATATTGATTGACCATTTACCATGTGCTAAGCACTGTTTTAGAAACCAGAGATATAGAATTGAAGAGACCAGACATGATCCTTTCCCTGATGGAGCTTAAATCCTACGGAAAGAAGACAGAGCATAAAAGGAAAACAAAGACTTGTTTTTGATGGTCATACCTAGGAATTTTATATATCTTTACACTGAAAAATTTGTATGTACATTTTGGATTATTCCCTTAGGATAGAATTTCAGAGGTTAAGTTCTTATATCTAAGATTATGAACATGTACAAAGGTTCATTGCTTTTTGAAAAAGTTTAAATTTATTAGAATAGAAGTTATAGAAGTAATCAGTTGTGACTAGATGGCACTGCGGGTCACATTTCTTCAAGCCTTAAAGAACCTGCAGGATTTTCAGGGCAAAAGATGGAAGAAGACTTAGAAGAATGGAAGCCACATTTGAAGAAGGCTGTTGGTAATGACTGGAGGTGAGGGGATTTGATCAGAGATGTAGACATAATGATGACACATCATCTACGATCCCAAACCCTGAGATGGTTGTGCTCCGCCCTTCATACACCGTACCGCTAAGAAATGCAATAATGTACCATGAGACCTCCATACCCAGAAGAGGTTCAGGAATGTTCTCTTGCTGCCATAGCACCTGGAAGGCAACCCTGTGGCCATAAGGACTCAACTCCAAGGGGAATCCTCTGGGGGCCTGTACAGACATGAACAAATTGAGAGGAAGAAGCTTCTGAAACACTGAGGAGAAGGATAGCATTTCACCACGTGTTTCGCGGTAATTAAGATTTTTCCATGCTGCCCTGCACGTTCAAGACCCCTGAGATAAAGTAATGTTAATGGATGTGCTCACGCAGACCTGGATCTCTTTTCTGGACCACTGACTTAGCCTGTGACAATAGCTAAATTGCTCCTTGGAAATCAATAAAATGTTTCCATTCTGATGCTTATGAAAGTGCTCCTGATATTTACCACGTCCTGCTGTATTTACTTGATGCTACAGTAAATATTTGACGAATCATTAGAACTTCCTCAGAAATACAGAGAGTAACTGGAGTTGGCTGCCACGACAAAAATGCGTGCTTTACCGCATATTGCAATTCAGGTTTCCTGGGAAATAGACTGAGGCATTGATTTGTATGCAGGAAATTCACTGGGTAGCGTCATTAGGGTGAATACCTGTGGCAAAGTGAAGGCAGACAGGCAAGTTGGGAGATAAGTAGTCAGAACCTCAGCTGATTTCACAGGGAGGTGGGTAGGGGGTTCTGGAGCTGGGTGGCCCTACAGAGTTGCCCCACATTGAGGCAAGAGGGATAGCCCTGTATACATCTGCATTGACAGTCATTGGATGTAGGCCGTGTCCTGGAAGGGGACTGACCTTGGACAAGTGGGTTCTTTTCAGCTGGTGGCGGTGCTCAGAGGGGGATGCAGGGAGAGCTGTCAGCGAGAGCCAGCAGTAGGGGGGAATAGTTTATTTTGGTCCTGAAGGGAGGGATCTGGTGACACATCGCAGCATCCCCTATGACTATTAAAAAAGAGAAAGCTGCAGGTTTTAATTGCTTTACTCTTCCTTGTGTCTCACACATATCTATGAAATTGAGACTACTTGTTCTCTCTTCTGCAACCTCTGCTCCCAGGACTAGCGCTGCACCTATGGAATTTAAGAGCCTACTCTTTAATTAAAACAAAGAACTGCAAAAGTCCATTGCGGGTGTTGGTGTGATGTGATTTCTGCCCAGGGCTTTTTCAGTCCCATTTTCTGGCACCCATAATTGTTACTATTGTGGATGTTCTGACCCCAAATGTTTTCCTCTGGGTTTTATAAATGCTGTCTCTGGTCCAAAGTAATGTAGTATAGAAAAAAGGTATAAGAACCAGACCAGGGTTCCAATCCCATCTTTGCCACTTGTTAGCTCTGTAACGTTGGCAATTCATTCGCCCACTCTGAGTCATGGTTTTCTCACCTGTAAAATGCAATAATAATAATGATTTTAATAGTTAACATAGGATTTTATGAGATAACATCTATGACCCAGATGAAAGCTCTCTGACCCTTGAGAAGTAATGATAAAAATGAAAAATAATAATTATAACAGTGTCCAATATTTCTAAGTGTTTTCTATGTGCTTTACATTGGTTACCTGTCTAATCTTCACACAAAACCCACACAATATGGTTATTTTATGGTTAAAGCCAAACCATTTAACAAGTGGTAAAAAAAATTTAAGAGGTGGTAGGTTACAGATCAATCAGAATGGAAACCACTGAAACGGTTGTGATGATAAGTGTTTTATTATACCCAATTTACAGATGGGGATATTGAGACATAGAAACTTTAAATAGCTTGCCTAAGAACACAAGGCCTGTAGGTGCCAGAGATGGGTTTAAATAGTCTGACATTCCAGACTATAAAATTAAAGCTTTTTTTTTTAATACTATCTCCCAATCTTAAGATCTAGCCAGGGTTGCTATAAACCTTTAATTTTATTACCTCGGGAAGCCTTAAGCCTTCTGGATCTCTCAATACAGCTCTGATCCACCAGATCCAGCCATCACAGCTATTTTCTTACTAAAAATACCATAGACCTTCCACCAAATACAACTGCCAAGGTTTGTTGGACTGAAGGCTAATGTTGTGTGAGTAACTCTGAGCCAAAGTGATTATTGTAATTATAAGAGATAATAGTAGTTATTAAGAGTGATTTTAGTAAAAGCAAGCTAAAAGTTGAGTTTATTTAAATAGTTCAATCAGGAGCGACATTTGAATCCAGACTTGGGAAGAAAGTGACTCTGAGAAGGTCTGCAAGAAGAGTGAGGGTGATATTAGTGACAAAGAAACCCTCAATAATAAAATGACATGAAATACGATAACCTTGTCCATTCCACTTCACACAGGCTCTTTGACATTGGTGGAACCAGGGAATTAATACAGAAGGCTGTTCCCTGAGGCAAAATAGATGGATTCAGATGCAGAAAGCAAAACAGAGCATCATGATGGAGACATTGGGTAAGAAGAGAAACAGATGAACGTTTCTTTGATTTTGTCTGAAAGAAACACAAAACTGGAATGCCGAGAGGAGCAGCCCCTGGAAACCACAGATGGCATCTCTATAGCCACTCTAAGATACTTGTGCCAATTATTTTGCAGTAGAACTGTGTGTGGTGTGTGGTGTGTAGTGTGTTGTCTGTTTGTGTGGTATGTAGTGTGTATGTACCTATGTGTAGTTTGATGGTAGTGGTGATGAAAGATGTGGAAGTACCTGTTAAACTTATTTGAACACATTCATACATACACATACATCTCATAAAGTCACACATGAAAGACTGCAGAGACAAGAAACCAATATCCATGAAGCCTTCCCTGGCAAACTCCACTATATATGTAAACTTTCACCTTCCACTTCCCTCTGTGTCTAAATCCAAGCACTTCCTGTACTTTCTTTGTCTGCTTTGACCTTGGTCACTTGTGCCCCTGACCTCCCTCACTCCACACTTTATCTCCTAAAAAAAAATATATATATATATATATATATATATATATATATATATATATATATATATATATATATATATATATATATATATATATATATATATATAGGGCTTCCCTGGTGGTACAGTGGTTGAGAATCTGCCTGCCAATGCAGGGGACATGGGTTCGAGCCCTGGTCTGGGAAGATCCCACGTGCCGCGGAGCAGAGCCACAATTGCTGAGCCTGCGCGTCTGGAGCCTGTGCTCCGCAACAAGAGAGGCCGCGATAATGAGAGGCCTGCACACCGTGATGAGGAGTGGCCCCCACTTGCTGCAACTAGAGAAAGCCCTCGCACAGAAACGAAGACCCAACACAGCCATAAATAAATAAATAAAATTAAAAAAAAAAAAAGCAAAAGAAATCTGAATGAAGTATGGTCTTAAAAATATATATATATATATTTATATATATATAAACCATATATATATGGTTTATATTTTATATTTATATATATGGTTTATATTTTTATTTTATATTTATATATATGGTTTATATTTATATATATATATATGGTTTATATTTTAAATTTATATATATATATATAAACCATATATATATCTCTGTCTCTGTCTCTCTCGCTCTCTCTCTCTCTCTCTATATATATATATATATATATAGAGAGAGAGAGAGAGAGAACCTCTGCTGAGCTCTTGAAATCTACAAGGATAAATAGAGCTTTTAATCCTACGGATTTGAAAAAAAATGTATTTCCTCGGCCTGCCTACTAATAATCTCAGGTTAAGGGCTATTGATGAGACTTCCCAGAGTTTCTGTTACCCCGAAGACTTCTGCCTGTATCCCTGCACCACTTCTGAGTGCCAGGATTGGGAACGGGAGCTGTCATGAATATTCAGTGGCTTGTTTGGCGGCCACTTCTACTCTCTGTGAGCCTAACATTATATCTAGTTTCCTGCTTATTTGCTGCTGGTAGATTTTTTGCTGACATTTACTATTTTGTTGTTGTTGGTGGTTTTGCTAGGCAATAGGAAGTAAGATGTGTGACCCAGATTTACTCTGCCACCTTACCTCAAAGTTTGCAAAGCTAAATTTCATGCTCACTTGCAGCAATCATCGAGTTCTGGTTCTTGGCAAAACTGTTTCCCCTCTTCATCTATGTGGTGTTGAATCTCTTGGTATATATCATCACAGTCCTCATCACCATTCTCATCATCATCAAATTCCGGATGTGCTTTAAGTCAAACTTGCCTCAAATAACTTTTGGATGTAGGAACATAGAACTGTAGAAGGTAAAAGGATAAACAGATATTATCTAGTTAGGTCCTTCTAGTTGAAAAAAAATGGACCCAGAGAAATTAAGTGGAAGTCACATTTACACAGCTAACTATTTCCCAGAGGAGTTCTAGATTATGAATGAAGCCATATTGGTATAACAGTAAGAGTACAACCTTGGACCCAGATAAACTTACGTTTGCATCTCACCTCTGCCACATACAAGCTATGTGAACTTAAGTTATTTCATCTCCATTTGTCTCATTCATCTCATCTGTGAAAACCTTAGAGGGTTTTGAGAAAGATCTAAGGGAGTGATGATATAAAGTGTTTAGCACTGTATTTTATATAGTAAGTTCTTAATAAATGGTGGTAAGCATTATTATTAAGCAAATTTGTAGAGCTAATTAGTGGTTGTATCAATGAACTATTACTGTGAAAGAAACAACCCAAAAATTCAGTGGTTAAAATGACAATCATTCCTCATTTGTCCTGAGTATATGGATTAGCTAGAAATTGAGACTCTTCTAGCCTGTTCTGCTACCCTTGGCTGGGCTCATCTACCTGTGTATGGCTTACTGGGGTTTAGTTGAGGAATCTCAGGAGCAATTCCTTTGCAGTGGGAAGGGTAATTTTTCTTGAGCTTAAGAGAACTGAGTTCAGATCTTGACTCTACAACCTATTAGCTATGTGAGTTTGGGGGAGTTGTTCAACCTCTTTGAGCCTGCTTTATTGTGTATTAGAGATAATTTTAATGCCTACCATAAAATATCAAATTAAATTATGGATATCAAATATCTGATCATGAATAATGCCCTTTATCCATGTAACACATATTTGTTGAACAACTACTAAATACTAGACACTGTGCCAGGCAATTTGGATATAACCCTCCTAAAACGTACAGGGTGCTACTAATCAGATTATGAAAAGCCCTGACCCACTCTGGAGAGTTGGGGAAAGTTTCCTGTGAAGTGATGTTTGAGCTAAGCTCTGGAAGTTGAATAGGAATCAGACAGACTTACACAACGGGAGTTTTTGTCAGGTGGGGCATGAGAAAAGATGAAGAACATTCCAGGTCACAAGTAGGACATTGTAAAAGGCACTGAAACAGGATGCAGGAAAATACATTTGGTACTCAGCAAAGTCAAGTGTGGCTGGTGCTGAAAGCCTGAGTGCACAGAGAATAGGAAGACTTTTAGGCTTTTCTTCATTAATCCAGGCCAGCTCTCAAGACTAAGATAAAGACAATGATTAAAAGCAGACATTTCGTTCAGCCAAAATCATAATCATTACTTGATGAGCCCTTACTATTTGTCAAGCACTGCATTAATCACCTAACTCTTGTTTTGAGAACTACTATGTCTCAGACACTGGCATATGATGATGAACAAGACAAGCAGTTCCTCTGTCTTTATTCAAATTTTACTTATTTAATTCTCATAACAATCAGCTGAAGTTAGAGATAAAGCTTACCTAGGTCAACAACTTGCCAAGCTCATACAGCTAAGAAATATTATAGTTATTATTCCATTTATTCACTTGCTTTACACATATTTATTGAGCACCTACGATGCGCTGGGCACTGTTCTAGGCTCTTGGGACATAGCTGGGAGCAAAACAAGAGATCTCTCAAGGAATATACCTCCTAGCAGCATAGCCCGACAATAAACTGTAGCCATAATATGTGAATTACATCATGGGTTAGAAAATGATGCATTCTTTGAACAAGGAGTAACAGCAGAGGAAGGGAAACTGGGAATTCTAGCATCACAGTGTTAATAGAATGTTGTGATGGGATTCTTTGAAGAGATGACATTTGAGAACAAGATGAAGTAGTGGGGAAGTTAGCCTTGTGGCGATCTGGTGTCTTAGTCTGCTCAGGCAACCATAACAAAATACCATAGTGTGGGTTGTTTAAACAACAGAAAGTTATTTCTCACAGTTTTGGAGGTCCAAGATCAAGGTATCAGCTGATTCAGTTTCTGTTGAGGACTCTTCCTGGTTTGCACGTGGCTGCCTTCTCATTGTGTCGTCTCATGGCAGAGACAGTTCTTTCTAAGGCCACAGTTCTATCGGATTAGGGTCCTGCCCTGGCAACCTCATGTCACCTTAATTACTTCTTGAAGACCCTATCTCCTGATACAGTCATACTGGGGATTAGGGCTTTAACGTATGATTTTTGAGGGAACATGATTCCGTCCATAGCATCTGGGGAAGTGCATTCAAGCAGAGGGAACAGCCATGGCAAAGGCACAAATGCAGGAGTGAGCCTGGTGAGTTGAGACCAACAAAGAGCCTCCTGTGGCTGCAGCTGATGGAGGTGTGGGAGAAATGAAGTCAGAGAGGAAAAGGGGACTAGCGTATGAGGAACTAGCTGGGTTAGGGGCTCTGAATTTTTTTTTTTTTTTTTTTTTTTTTTTTTTGCGGTACGCGGGCCTCTCACTGCTGTGGCCTCTCCCGTCGCGGAGCACAGGCTCCGGACACACAGGCCCCGCGGCCATGGCTCGCGGGCCCAGCCGCTCCGCGGCACGTGGGACCCTCCGGGATCGGGGCACGAACCCGCGTCCCCTGCATCGGCAGGCGGACTCTCAACCACTGCGCCACCAGGGAGGCCCAGGGGGGCTCTGAATTTTAATCTGAGTAAACCAGGGGCCAGTGCAGAGCTCTGAGCAGAGGAGTGACCTGATTTGACTTGTTTTAGTAATATCACCGTGACTGCTTGGGGAAGCAGAGACCAATTTGATGCTACTGTAGTTACTTAGGCAAGAGATAATGCCAGCTGAGCTGGTGGTGACAGTAGAAATGGTGTGAAGGAAACATATTCTCGATATAGTTTTTAAGTAAAGTAAACAGAATTTCCTGGAAAAAAAAATAGATTTGGCATGTGAGAAAGACAAGTCAAAGAAAACATCAAGATTTTGACCTGAGCAACAGAAATTTTGGTTTGTCATCAGCTAAGATGGAGAAGGCAGAGGTGGAGCTAGTTTGGGGACAGAAGATAAGGCACCACCATCCCCGTAGAGCTCTCATTTTCTCAAGGTACAGGCATCTGATTGTAATACTTGGGGAAGTGAACAGAGATTAGGTTGCCAGTGAGGAAGTTGCTTCCATCTTCTCAAAACTGCTCAAATTTTACTTGAACAAAGGGTCCTGGATGAAAACTAGTTTGAAAAACTATTTACAAAGGTCAGTCACTCTATCTTACCAGAAAGAAGACTGAAGCCCATACAGGTTTAACAACTTAGCCCTGGTTGTACCCCAAGGTTTGGTTAGGAGAGAACACAGAAAATCCACAGAGACAGAATATCTAGAAAAAGAGAAAGGAAATCTCTGCTCAGTCTTGGTATTGGACATTTTGAAGAGGCAATCTCTTCAATACGGCAAGTTGGATATACATAAAGATAAGGAAAGGAATACCATCTACTGCGTTCCAAGCACCAATATTATACCATTTAATTCTACAGCAACCCAGCATTACAGATAATAAAAATTAAGGCTTCACAAGCTTAAATAAATGGACCTTCAAATGTGATTTAATGGACACAGCTGGAAAGTACAGAGTTGGGGCTAGAACCCTGGCCTCTTTCATTCCCAATCTCACATTCTTTCTGCTATGCCGGCATGAATGTAGCACCATTATTTTATTTTAAGTGCTCAGATATAGCCCATGTCCATGTCGAGATACTGATCTGGAAATACAGACTGAAGTCCTATGATGTGAGCATATTATTCAGTGATAGGTGATGTGAGAAAACAAAGAATTGAGTAAGATTTCATGATATAAACCGTAAGTGATATCGCTAGCTGCTGAGTCTGTGTCAAACAACACTGTCCACCGGACAGCTTGACGTCTACTAGCTGATGGCTGTGGCATGGGGGACTTCATAAGAAGGGAGGAGAAAAGAGTGTGGGGTATAAATAATATGCGTGAATTACTGGGGGCTCAGTAGCTCATAAAGAACAAGCCTTTGTGATATATGGTGCCCCTCATCTGGGACCATAGGGCAGTCATAAATGTCATGGATAAAGTCTCCAAGCCAAGGCTTCAAGGAGCCAGTCTCCTGAGCTTCAACAGGCGGGGGATGGGTGGGGCTGCAGAATGGCAGAGGGCCGCCCACTCACCGCCCACTGTGTGGACACATCGCTGCCTCCTCCATCCCGCTGCGCACGCCAGCATCCCCAGAGTAACTGCTTTTCACAGGTGCCTGTCATCTATTTCTTTTATTTATGCTGTCCCCTTGCCTAGAATACTCTCTCTGTCTTGTCACCATGACCAGAGCCTTCTCCTGCCTTCAGAGTCTGTCCAAGAACCGCTTTTCCCAAAAACTTTTTCCTGCTCCATCCAGGTTAGCTGTCCTCATCTTTACGTTCCTAATTTTCTATGCATACTTTCTCACTGTACTTACAGTGCACTAATACGTGCGATTATGATGGTCTTTCTATACTTGCCTCCTCTGTTAGACTCTGAACTCCCGGATGTCAGGGAACCTAATTTTTTCTTTTTAAATCCTTAGTGCCCAGCATACAGCCTACATACTAGTGGTTCATAAACTTTAGTGTCCATCTGAACACTCAGAGGGCTTCCTAAGGCCCATTCCCAAAAATTCTGATTCAGTGAGTCTGTGGTAGGGCCTTAAAATGTGCATTTCTAACAAGTTCCCAGGTTATGCTAATGGTACTGGTCTGCGGACAAATTTTGAGAACCACTGCTGCATACCATAGTTCGTTTTTGCTAAATACATTTATGTTCTGTTACATAAGTGGTCATAAGCATTGGCTATGGAGTCACCCAGAACCTGAGTTTAAATCATAGTTCTCCAAGCTAGAAGACCTTAGAAAAATGACTTAAGTTCTCTGAGCCTCGGTTTCCTTATCTAAAGAATAAGATAAGGATGCAATAAGATAATACTAAAGCATTTACCCTGATGCTCCACAGCTCCTGCTGGTATTGAGCTGGAGGTAGAAGCACCAGAAGGAAGGGAAATAAGTGAGAAGGCAGGATGCAACAGTCCAATAATCCCCGAATGAGGACCAGCCTCACACATGGAGCCCAGCAGCGAGTTTAATTAAATACTACACACATTTACTTACTGAAGTATCCTATCTCCTTAACATAAACAGATAAGAAAGCAGTGGGGCATGACAGCCTCTAGAGTGCTGGGAAGAAACCCTTGAGTTTTTTTCACATCAATCAAATGATTCACACACACCTTCTGTTCTGTGGATGGCTGTCAGGATGGAGTCTGGTAGGTTTTCCACCAGGGCTCACCACTAAAACCTGCTCATTAACAGATAATCAGCTCCTGCTCATCTGCTCCTAGGCTGCCTTCCAGAGCAGCTGTTCCCTCCTGTGTTGTGATTTAAGCTATGTTAACAGTGATGAAAACAGATTTGTGTTGCTTCGCTTCTCATTAACCTCATTATAGTTTTGCTCCCAGATACACACTTCCTAAAATATATATCAAATTTATAAAAGGGTTAAAACTTTTTAACCTACAATGGCTTGATATTTCTCAATATCTGGATAAAGAGTAAATGATTTGGTCAATCTTCAGATTATGGGTTTGACTGGAGGTGACTGTCCACAGTCTAGCCACTGTGCCCTCCAATTTAGGCTGACGCTCACATATTTACACAGTTTCCTGGGGCAGCCCTCACTCTCCCCAAACCACTGGCCTGCCTCACCTGGCTTATTGAATTATGGTCAGCTAGATCACCAGTCTTCCCTAGGGTGACCAACTCTCCTGTTTTCCTGGGACTTTGCAGGTTATTTTTTATTATTATTATTGTTATTTTTTGCATTATGCGGGCCTCTCACCGTTGTGGCCTCTCCCGTTGCGGAGCACAGGCTCTGGACACGCAGGCTCAGCGGCCATGGCTCACGGGCCCAGCCGCTCCGCGGCATGTGGGATCTTCCCAGACCGGGGCACGAACCCATGTCCCCTGCATCGGCAGGCGGACTCTCAACCACTGCGCCACCAGGGAAGCCCTTTCCTGGGACTTTGAAAGTGAAAGTGAGACTTTCCATTTTAAAACCAGAAAAGTCCAGAGCAAACCCGAATGTGTTGGTCACTCTGCTACCGATCCTACAATTTGCAAGTAGCCAAGCCCACCAAGTCCTCAGGTCACAGCTATTTCCAAGTCACCCTTGCCTTCCCTGAAACATTTATTTCTGGCAATTTTGAGTTTTCAAATAGCTCTTAATCATCACTGCCTCCCCCTGTTTCTGCTTCCCATAGTCGTGGCACTACCAGGCAAAGGGATAATTCATTAACCTCAAAAGCTGGGTGAAGATAATCATAAACAGTTTTAAATCCAGCCTGTGGAAAGCAGTTGTCAGTGCGTTCAGAAAGATACGGAGCAGTGTGGAGGTCATGATGAATTTCCCAAAACACATTTCTAAATCCCTGATTTTTTTTCTCTGCCTTGTCCTTTATTTTTTAGTTGGAAATAATGTATATGTCCCAGCATCATTTTTAGCCTTGTTATATTGTTCCAATGCCTACAGCTATTTGTACTTCAACAGCTCCATTGCAGCTAAACTTTGTTTACATATTTGAGGTGAGTCAGCCTCAGGTAGATTTGTTCTCTTACCTGATTTCCTAGTCCAACTTTCTACTTCCGTTTCTGAGGCTACACGGAGTGTGACCCAGCGGTGGGTGAGGAAACATGCAGGTGCAGAAATGCAGTGGATGAAAAACTCTCTGTACTTTGTAACAGCTTGAAGATATTGTACTGAAATCTGAAATGTGCTCGGGTAACAAATTTGAAAACATCGTTCGAATTCCTACCGTCTTCACCTCCCAGGTATCATCTCATTAGAATGCACCCTTTGAAGCAAACTGATTCCAGGCATATGCAACAGGGAGCCTCATCATACAGTATGTGTGAAAATGGTTATCGCTTCGGCCAGCACGTGGGAAGCAGATGTTTTCCAAGAGAACTGACGGCATCCCAGGCTCATCACAATCTGTCCACAATCTGTCTTTCCAGACGTATCACACCCCCCACCCCCATACATGCTCTGTCACATGAAATAATTCTCCAAAACCCATTATGCCTTTTCATGCCTCCATTCCTCTCTGCACTTGCTATTTTCATAACCCAGAATATCCTCTACACCCCTGTTTCCCCTTCCTCGCCTGCTAAACACCTACTGATTTTTTAGGATTCAGTTCACATGACATCTTTAAATCCTTTCTGGACTCCAGCAAGCAATTATTTATTCATGACTCTGTTCCCTTAGCATATTAAACATGCCTCTGTGTATCAGACCCCAGCAGGACCTTAGGCTCTGGCACCTGTGTCAATTCAGGTAGGTCCGGGATCCACTAGAGATATGGTACGGCAGTAAAAGGGGGTGTCAGCAAGAGGAGGCTGCAGCTCTGTGGGAGGCTCTACTACAGGACTAATAGCTTACTCAATATCTAAGACTCCCCGGAAGTTGAAAATTATTTTCCCCTTTTAACCTTATTGTCAATTGTGGTAGCTTATATTTTGGGTGCTCCAGTAACATTTCCCATGACCCTTCTTCCAATAACAGGCAAACCTGGCTCCTGGCCACAGTGGTGGGCATGTCCAGAGACCCTGCCAATCATAGAACCGATTCTCTCTGCAAATCAGTTTGTGATTGGCCCAAGGGATGGGCACATGACCCCAGCAGCCAATCAGGATCCTTCTGTGGGACAGATAGCTGAACAGTTGGAAGAACCACTGAGGACTGGTTCAGGGTGTGAAAAAGAAGTCAAGCCAACTAATGCTGCAACAGTTAAGGTCACTGTTGCCAGGTAATAGTAACAGGCAAGGCAAGCTGGGCAAGGAGAATCAAGTTCCTTGTCTCCAAACTTCTGCCCTTCCACCTCTCTCTAGTGCCCCCTACTGGCAGAACCTAAAAAGAAGACAGCTGGCAAAGGAAACACTGAGTTTGCGGTTTCAGCTCTGCATCACAGAACAGAGCCTGGAAGGGTGATTTGGAGCTGAGATGCAATCATATATACAGAGAAGAATGTATACAAGCATTTTGCCATTGACCTATATGGTTTTTCAGATGGTTGTGGAAATGTGTAGGTGTTCTAGGGTCTTCTGGACATACAGATACAAAAGAGATGGTCAATAAAGTACTCTGGGAAACAGCAAGTTATGAAAGACTGTGTTAAAAGACTAGAAATATGAAACCACCCCTATAGTCTATTCTTAATTCCTCTCCACCTTTCTTATTTTAAATAGCATATTAGGGGGCTTCCCTGGTGGCGCAGTGGTTGAGAGTCCGCCTGCCGATGCAGGGGACACAGGTTCGTGCCCCCGTCCGGGAAGATCCCACATGCCGCGGAGCGGCTGGGCCCGTGAGCCATGGCCGCTGGACCTGCACGTCCAGAGCCTGTGCTCCGCAACGGGAGAGGCCACAACAGTGAGAGGCCCACGTACCACAAAAAATAAATAAAATAAGTAAATAAATAAATAGCATATTAGTGACTGTTATTGGGATTATTGGAAGCAAATCATGGGATAGCAGTATAGCAATTAGGATTATTTTGGCAATGTTTCCTGCTATCTTATTTATTTCCCATACTTGGGAAACAACTTCTCCATCTGTGATAGGCCTTTTTCATACGGCACTGTACGTGTTTTCATGTCCATTTACCCTACCAAACTATGAACGCTTTTATGGAGATCTTTGTCTTATTCATCTTTGTACTGGTTTACTGCCCAGGATTCACTGAACATGCAAACACTTAGCACATTTTATGTGCCAGATCCTGAACTACAAGTTAGACATATAATAAATCTTAGCTGCTGCCTGCAAGATGCTCATAGTCGAATAGAGCAAAGGGATGATAAAGAGGCAATATTAATGCAGACCGTGTAAGTGCCCTGGGCATAATGAGAACACAGCACTGGGGCCCCTAATCCAGGTTGAGGCAAGGGGACCAGAGAGAAGATCACTGAATTAATCCACATTAGAGATTAGAAGGGCTTCCACCAAAGGTGGGCAGTGGGAATGAAAATTAGTAGAAAGAACTGAGACTTCTTGTATCTCAAACTTGATTGCACATGAGAATCAGTTGGAAGCTTACAAACAGCCCCCCACCCCAATGATCAGGCCTTTTCCAAAACCAATTATGTAAGAGTCTCTTGAGATAGGACCTGAACATCAGTATTTTTTAAAGTATCCCAGACGATTACAATGTGCAGTCAATTGTCTTAAAAATATGATGTCAACAGAGCTTGATAACTATATAATGGCATATATAGTAAGGAAGAGGGAGAGGTACAGGGTGATTCTCTAGCTTCTGGTCTAGGCAGCCACATAGATGGTCGATGCTTAAAAAGTTGTCCTAGTATGACTGTGTATTTGTCATTACCAAGGTGCCCTGTAAATGTGCTATGTAAACAGCAACTACTTAATAAATCTTTTTGGATAAACGAGTACCTGGGATGTAATGTCTGCTCAGAGGGGAAGATAAGAAGCAGAGGCTTGAATAGGTACAGTTTCTACCAACAAGTACAGGTTCTACCAGCAGGTGCTTAGTAAAGGTTTGAAAGAAATCAGCAGCGATGACTGTAAACAAGTAATCTCCTGTGTGTAGATAGTGGACTTAAGTAATAGGCTCACATACATGTGAAAATTCAGACATACCCTTATCAGTAGTGCAGTTTTTAACCAAAACTAGTATTGTTACCGACCAGGATTCCTGGCTTGCTTAATAATAGAAATTGATCAGAGGTCAGACAAGAAATTCAGGCAAGGTTTTATTAGGAGCAAGAACTCCATTTCTGTAGCAGGGGGGAGGGAGAACAAACCACAGTTTCCCTTGCTGGCCCACTCACTGAGAGAGGGGCAAGCCGTTCCTTAGATGGGGTGAGAGTAAGGGTGTGTCCAGGGGTCAGGCGGGAGCGGTGGCTTAGGTGGTTTACCCACCCCTTAGGTGGTGTTGTGTGCAAGGGCCTGAGCAGTACCCTGCTTTTGCTCCGGCCTCTTCAAAAGTGGCAGTTGGGTTTTTTGGTTTCTTTTTGTCCAGAATTTGTCCCAACTGTGCATGCATGCAGTTACTTTTAGTCTCACGTAGTTTCTTTGTATTTTGTTGCTCAAGGAGAGGTGTGTCCAGGTGCAAGCATTGCAGCACTGCAGCAAAGGGTCCCAGCTCCCAGCCTGTCCTAGTATTTTTTAAAATGTTGATTTGTAAAAATCACTAAAAAATAGGGCTTCTCTGGTGGCGCAGTGGTTGAGAGTCCGCCTGCCGATGCAGGGGACACGGGTTCGTGCCCCGGTCCGGGAGGATCCCACATGCCGCGGAGCGGCTGGGCCCGTGAGCCATGGCCGCTGAGCCTGCGCGTCCGGAGCCTGTGCTCCACAACGGGGAGAGGCCACAGCAGTGAGAGGCCCGTGTACCGCCAAAAAAAAAAAAAAAAAAAAAAAAAAATCACTAAAAAATAGATTATGTTAGACTCTTGTAAGAATCACATGGTGTTAATTACTACTGCCATTTACCAAATATTTCCAGATCTCCTTCTTCTCAGGCACACAGTGGAATTAGGCTTTCTGACCCCCTTGTGTTTGCAAAGGTCACATGACTAGTTCTGTCCAATGACTTGAAAGTGGAAGTGACTCTGGACCACAGCATTCAATGGCCAAGCATTTAATTAATTTAATTAATTTTATGACTCTCTGGAGTTCTTTTGTCACTTTGGCAGTTACCAACAATATCAAAGGCAATGGTGTCTACTTCAACCTGGTTTCCTAAGCAGCTATGATATGTCTGACTTTGAGGGCCATGAGCTAAAACTAAATCTTTGCTGTTTTAACCACTGAAATTTGTGAGTTGTTTGTTACTGCAGCATAAGGCAACCTATCCTGGTTGATAAACACTTTAACCCAGGAAGATTTCTCCATCTAAATTCTTGATGCTTATCACCTGTATTTACTCAATTGTAGGTACTATATCTGCCTTTATAATACTTCTTTCATATTGTACATCTTCTTTGCTCTTCAGATACATGTTACTCATGTCTCCAATTAGAATACAAGCTCCTTCAGGGCAAGAAATGACTCTGGATAAGGTGTTTAACTTCTCTGAGAAATAATTCCTTAATCTGTTAAATGGGAATATTAAAAACTTCCCCACAGGTTTTCAGGAGAATTGAGATGTGCACATATAGAATATCAACCACAGAGCCTAATACAAAATAGAAAATCAAAAATTATAATTTTCTTTCCTTCTATTCATCATTGTGATCCCCACAGAACTTAGCACATTGCTAACTGAAAAGATATACTTACGCACTGAATACCTACTATGTGCCAAGTCCTAACTAGATGCTATTTTAACTCTTATTAAATATGTATTATTTTCTCCATTTTACAGGTGAGAATATTGAGACTCAAGGAGATTAAGCAATGGAGTACTTTCATTGCTCAAATGGTAAGAACCAATATTCAAATCTAGCCTAATTCCAAAGCTTGTCCTTGTTTTCCCCTAAAGTACACTGCTTCCTTTGTTGATATAATTATGGATTTATGATTTAATTATGAATTTTATAGAAATAAATGTAGTTTGAGACAATAAGAAAAGTGATATCTTTATCTATTTATCTATCCATCTCTATAATATTCCTCATTTCTATGAAGCTATTGAATGTAAGATATACTACCAATTAAAAACAGTTTTTGGAAAGAAAATACTAACATATGAAAAGTAAATGTAGATTTTGTTTCACCTTGATTTTAAAAATTCAAGATGAAAGGGAAAAAGGAGATCGGTTAAAATTGATGAAATACCTTGATATAAGTAGAGACAATGACAGGTATGATACCATGAGGGCATTTTACGTGTATGTTAATGACTTAAATCCTCAAAACAATCCTGAGAAAAAGTATCATTGTCTCCACTTAGAACTGAGAAAATAGAGTAACTGAGAAGTCCCACAACTAGTAAGAGGCAACCCTGCCAGACTTATCAACGCCATCTTTCTTTACCTGTTAGGCAGAGTTGATACCTATTTGTGGGGAGTGGTTTGAGATTTCAAAGTCACTGGTCAGTCTCTTAAAAACACCTTCTCATCCATCTTTAGATGAAATCAGCTATGAGGCATTTCCTGAGATTGTATGATTGAGTGTGCTGACTACACTACCCAAGCGTGCAAGGTCCCCAGGGATGTGTCCATGCAGAGCAAGGGAAGAAGCACCACATCCCTGCCTAACCCTTCCTCCCCATGCCTCCCACCACTCTGCCCAGACAAGGGGTTATCACTGTGTGTGTGTCTAAAACCTTGTGAGATAAGATAAGGTCACTCAGGGAGAGCCAGAGATAGCAGTTTCCTCAGCCTCAAAAGATAAGAAACTTTGAGCTATACAAGTGAGAAAATTAAAGCTGCAGACTGTTTGGCACCAGAAAACTAAAAAGATCAAAGTCCCAGGATGCCAAGAAATTGATGCTATCAAAGGGCTTGTGCTAATAAAATGGTCCAGCATAGAACAAGGATCTTTGCAAGTTGGAGGTGCGCCATTTGCTCCATTACTACCAAGACATCCTAATGATGTCATCTGTGCTATGAATACCCATGCCCCTCTGAACAGGGGACAGCCTGTGACTGTCCTGTTACTGACACAGGACAGACTTTCCTGGAAATAAGGTTTTTAAGCAAAGGTATTCAATTCCACTTTGCTCAACCATTTTGGCTTCCTAGAAATTGACTAGTAAGGCTCATGTCAGCCCATCCCCAAGCTCAGTTACCTACCAGGCATGTGGGTCTGTTTTTACCTGGCTACATGGAATAAAACTGTCTTCCAAATGTTCGCCAGCTAATGTAATGTGGAACGCATTGCTGCCTAATATTTATCAAAAGCTCTGCTGAGGGATACAGCCAAGAATGGCCTGATGGATATGCCACCCCCAGGATTCCACTAAACAGGCTGAAATATGCTCCCAGATTAGGCTCAATCAATTTAAGCCTGAACTTGACTGTGTCCAATCAGCTCCTTAGGGCATTGTTTTCACTGCCTCACCCTTTTACTAAATTGTGTCTTGGTGGGAGACCATTAAACTGGATTGAGGGTTACTGTAAGAAACTGCTCACAGTATTCATCACTGAGTCTACTGAGAGGTGTTGAACGCATCAATCTTTACATCACATATTGTACTCTTCTTGAGGATCCTGGGGAGAAAGTCCCGTCTGCTCCCAGCAATAAGAATAGAACTGATCCATTTATAGCTTATAAGTACTGTCAACTGTGTAACAGGCAGGGTTTTAAAATTTTCCTTTTGGTTGCCAACTCTTACTAAATAATATTTTCAGCATAAATATTTATAATATGCACATTAAGTCTCATCCTTGCTATTCTTAGGTCTCCTGCCTTGTTTCTCTTTATTATTTTACTCCTAATTTTAACCTATTCCATCTTGCTCTGTATTATGCAAGTTACCTTAAATCCCTTTCGGAAAAAAAAATTGGGGTTCTAAATAGACTTATTATACTGTGTTGATGGTAGTACTCTAATAAAAGATCCATTCCTTCATCTTTAAAGTGTTGTTTTATGAAATTATTTAAAAGAAAATGGCTCTGGACAGGACTAAGTGAGGTAACATATTAAACTGCCATCAATCTCTTACACATCATTTTCTATTATTTGAATAAAAAAATAGATATCTGGTTGAGGCTCATATTTGCTGTTGACATAAAATGGATGAGGAAGAAAAAATAGAAATAATGGCTTCATAACAAAACAGAATAACAATTTTCTAAGTTCCTCAGAGATCGGAATAATAGGATGACTCCAAAAAAATGAAAGTTAGCTGAGTCATATGTCACATCCTTCGTTTTAGTTCAAATAACCAATTGCACAAAGAGAGAAGGAGAAATCTTCAATTAGCTAGAGTTGGAATGGAAGAAAGATCCAAGGAATTTGATTAATTATTAGTTTACGATTTAAGTCAAAATGTGTCACCACTGATTATAAGGCTAATAAAGTCTTAAGCAGGAGCCACCGAAGACCCATACCTAGTTCACAGTAAGGTAACAATCTCAGAGCATATTTGGCCCTGGTTAATCTATTTCTGGAATAGGGAACTAGTGAAGGATAATACTTCTTTTAATTGAGATAATGTTTAGAGCAGTTTAAGGTTCACAGCAAAATTGAGAAGGAGATACACAGGTGTCCCACATACTCTTTGCTCTCGCACATGTATAGCCTCCCTCATTAGCAACGTCCCCCAAGAGTGGCATATTTGTTACAATTGATGAACCTACATTGACACATCATTATTGCTCAAAGCTCATAGTTTTCCTAGGGTTCACTGTTGGTGTTATATATTCTATGGGTTTGAACAAATGTGTAATGACATGTATCCAAGATTATAGTATCATACAAAGTATTTTTACTACCCTAAAAATCTTCTCCCACCAACCTTAACTCCTGGCAACGTCTAATCATTTTACTGTCTTTATCGTTTTGCCTTTTCCAGAATGTCATATCGTTGAAATTGTATAGTATGGAGCCTTTTCAGATTGGCTTCTTTCACATTGTAATATGCATTTAAGTTTCCTCCATATCTTTTCATGATTTGATAGTTCATGTTTCTTCAGTACTGAATAATATACCATTGTCTGGATGCACCACCATTTATTTATCTGTTCATCTAAAGAAAGACATATTGGTTATTTCCAACTTTTGGAAATTATAAACAAAGCTGTCATAAACATTTGTGTACAAGTTTTTGTGTGGACATACGTTTTCAACTCCTTTGAGTAAGGAGCACTATTCCTACATCATATAAGAGTGATGTAAGAGTATATAAGAGTATGCTTAGTTTTGTAAGAAACTGACAACTTGTCTTCCAAAGTAGCTGTACCATTTTCCATTCCCAACAGTAATAAAAGACAGTTCCTGTTGCTTCACATCCTCATCAGCATTTGGTGTTTCAGTGTTTTGGATTTTGGCCATTCAAATAGGTGTGTTGTGGGTATTTTATTGTTGTATTAATTTCCATTTCCCTAACAACATAAGATGTGGAACATCGTTTTTTGTGTATATTTGCCATCTGAATGTCTTCTTTGGTGAGATGTCTGTTAAGATCTTTGGCCCATCTTTGATTGGGCAGTTCTTTTTTTTTTATTGTTGAGTTTTAAGAGTTACGAGTACATATTGGACAACAGTCCGTTATCAGAAGTGTCTTTTGCAAATATTTCTCTTAGTCTGGTTTTTCTTCTCATTCTCTTAATATTGTCTTTCATAGAGCAGAAGTTTTAAATGGAAAGTCCAGCTTATCAATATTTCTTTCATGGATCATTCCTTTGGTGTTATATAATAAAAAGTGATTGCCTTACTCAAGGTCATCTAGGTTTTCTCATATGTTATCGCTTGTGGGTTGTGCAGTTTTGCAACTTCCATTCAGGTCTGTACTTCATTTTCAGTTCATTTTTGAAGAGGATGCAAGTTTTATGTCTAGATTTTTTGTGTGTGTGTGTGTGGATGTCCAGTTGTCCCAGCACCATTTGTTGAAATGGCTGTTTTTTAACCCATTGTATTGCCTTGCTTCTTTGCCAAACAACAGTTGACTATATTTATGTGGGTCTGTTTCTGAGCTCTCTATTCTGTTCTCTATTCTTTCATCAGTAACACACTGTCTTGATTATTGAAGCTTTATAATTCTTGAAACTGGGTACTGTCAGTCCCCCAATTTTGTTTTTCCTTTGAATATTGTGTTGGCTATTTTGGGTCTTTTGCCTTTTCATATAAACTTTAGAATGAGTTTGGCAATATCCACAAAATAACTAGCTGGGTTTTCATTGGGATTGTGTTGAATCTATAGATCAAGTTGGGAAGAACTGACAACTTGACAATATTGTCTTCTTATGAATGTCTTCTATTGTCTTCTTATGAATGTCTTATCTACTTGTTTAGTTCTTCTTTTATTTCATTCATCAGAATTTTGTAGTTTTCCTTATATGTATCATGCACATATTTTGTGGGACAATGATAATAAGTTACTAAGAATACTGAAAAACATGTCATTTGGGAAATTATTGAAAGCATCATGTTGTACTATGGTGAGATAGGCTGTGTCTTTGGAGTTCAAACATTGCTAGCCACTTGAATTGAATCTCTTCTACTAGCTATCTGATTCTTTGTTTCTAGTGAGAATTTATTTAGCAGATTGCTTTTCTCCCTGGGAGGAAAGAGCAAGACATAGATGACATGGAGATCCATATGGGATCATGAAAAGGTAAAGAAGAAGACAATTTTTAGAGACTGCTCAGAGCCAAAAAGTAGAGAAAAGTCTAAAAATTATATCAGAAAGGTAGTGGGAAATAGAATCTGCATAAAATTGAATTCAGAATATACAGCTGAACCTTGAACAATGTGGGAGTTAGGGACACCAATCCCTGTGCTGTTGAAAATTCACATATAATTTTAAAGTTAGCCCTTTGTATCTGCCGTTCCACATCCACGGATTTAGCCAACTGCAGATCATGTAGTACTTTGGTGCATGTTTGTTGAAAATAATTTTCATATAAGTGGACCTGCACAATTCAAATCCATGCCTTTCAAGGGTCAACTGTACATACCAAGTGAGATAATTGTGTTTTAGAAAACAAATTATGACGGTCAGTATACCAGATATATATATTCCAGATCTTTTTCTACTTGAACAAAAACTAGACTATCAAATTCATGAGTCAAATCACAGAAACTGATAATCATAGCAACTTGCTGAATTAACCATAGTAGGCATAGTGAAAAGAAAAGGAGATGAGTTCAAATCCACACACTATCACTTAATAGTTATGTGAACTTAAGCAAGATTAACTCCATTCAACTTCAAGTTTTTCAAATGAAAAATAGGAAATAAAAAAGGTGCTTCCTCCCTGCTCACAGGACTGACACATGACTTAAAATGAGATCATATTTTATAAAGTGTTTTGCAAACTGTAATATGCTAGAAGACTATTAGTTTCATCGTGACTGTTGTGATTAAGTAAATTTCATAATGATCAAAGGCACTGAGTAATTGTGGACCTCAGTCTCAAGTGGAGCTGAGTGCTCAAGTCTAATGTTCCCAGGGGAGAGCCCTTGACTTCAAGAAGCATATATATTAATAATAGTGAGTCTGACAAGGAGAGCGGGATATAAGTGCTGAGGTGATTTCGTTTTTATTCCCTTGTCAGTTAATATAATAGTTACACTTAGAGAGAATACCATATTTATTGGGGAATATATATATATATATATTGATAAGACTTTGGGGATGAGAGAACTGACAGATAAATTCAACTAATTAAGATGATTCTTCCACTGCCTTTCAAGATGTATGAGTCTTATTAACTCTACATCTTTTGTTTACATGGATAGCAGAATAGAATGAGGTTTATCATTTTGAAAGCACATGTTATAATAACATAATATTTTATATAAAGGAATTGAGAAATCTGGATATCCATGATAACAACAAAAAAATTAAAAAAAACAGAGGAAGGAGTATGAGAAAAGCAAATCCCAAGTGGTGACAAGGTCAAAAGTAACTTTCAACCATTGAAATATTTGATATAGTTTGTGTTGAGCAAAATAATGGCCTCCCAAACTTGTCCACAACTTAACCCCCAGAACATGTGAATATGTTATGTTATCAGGCAAAACGGAATTAAGGTTATCACGTGACTTGAAAATAAGGATATTAAACTGGGTTATCTGGGTGGGCCCAATTAAATCACAGAGTCCTACTCCATGAGAAACAAAGATCAGACAGAGAGAAATGCAACATGAGAAAGACTCAGCCTTGTTACTGGCTTTGAAGATGGAGAAAGGAAGCCATGAGTCAAGGAAATACAGGTAGCCCCCGGAAGCTGGGAAATGCCCTCAAATTACAGCCAGTAACAAACTGTCCCACAGCTAACGGAAACAGAATTCTGCCAACAACCTGAGCAAGCAAGAAAATGGATTCTCCCCTGGAGCATCTGGAAGGGAATGCAGCTTGCTGATAGCACTTTGATTTAAGCTCAATGAGACCCCATAACAGATTTCTGACCTCCAGAGCTGTAAGGTAATAAATTTGTGTTAAGTCATTAAGTTTGTAGTGATTTGTCACGGCAGCAGCAGAAAATTAATGCATAGTCTTCTTAGTATGATAAAGAGCACTGTGTAATATGAGGCCTTCATACATATCTTAAATAGACTATTAAAAAATAAGATGTTTATTATGACTTGATTTTCCTAGTAATAGGAGTGATTTCTCATCCAACATCCAGGTGTTCCTAAGGCAAAAGTACAACCAGTTAAGCATGGCCAGGGGAATAGCTGAATGCTGGGTTACACATATTCTAGAACAGCATAAGAATAGTCAGTAGAGATATCTTAGGAGAAGCACTGGCAGCAAATATCTTAAGAAGATGCTTTATTTGCCCCCAAGGAGTGAATGTAAGGGGGAAGAATATGGTAAAAGCAAAGATAAACTATCTGTATTTCTGGCAGAAGATCTATAAGTGGACAAAAAGAACATGGAAAATTATTAAACATCATTAGTTATTTGAGAAATGCCAATTAAATGTAGGGGATAACACTTCACACCCATTTGAAAAGATAAAATTTAAATACTGACAAAACCAAATGTTGATGAGGATGTGGAACAACTGGAACTCTCATACATTGGTCATGGGAGTGTATAATGGGCTATAGAAAAGTCCATTTCCTTCTGGCCCTAAGCCCATGCTATGTTCACTATACTACAATGGTTAATCATTTACAGAGCATCTAATGTATGTTAGACACTGTGCAGGGTCTAGGGATAGAAGAGTGAACAAGAACACAAAGACACAGTTGCTGAAGTCATGGAATTCACAGTCTAGTGCAGGAAACAAATATTAATCAGAGAGGCAAAGAAATAAAAATAAATTTAGAGTTGCAACTCTGATAAATTACAGAAAAATATATTTTGTGTTATGAGAACACATAATACTGGGGATTTATCTAGTGGGAATATCAGAGATTTCTGCATAGAAGTGATGATTCAGTGGGCATAATCCTTGGGGAAGGTAATTTTTTGTTGTTGCAGGTATTTTATTATTATTGATATTATTATTTTACTAGGAATGTCTAAAGTCAGGAAAACCACTGAATTGGAAGAATGTTAAAAACAAGATAGATGCCTATCTCTCTGAGAAAGGTAGATATCTGTCCTGCCCAGAGAGAACATGCCCACTCAAGGTCCCTTTTAATTTCATGATCTAGTAATTTTATGATATAATGTACTGGAAAGAATTAAAAGCAGAAACAAAGCACACAAAAAACCTAGGTTCACATTCCAACTCTATTATTAAAGTCTAGTTCTAGAAATACAGAGATTCAGAGACATTAAATTCTTATTCAATATCACACAGCCTATAAATGATTGGGTTAGGCAGCCTTGGACAACTCAGGCTTTTATTGAGAGTTGAAAGTCTTGTTTATTCCATAGTGAAGTAGGTATGTTGTCGCTGAGAGGCAGGGAAATAGGTGTAGGGAACATTGTCATTTTTTTTTCTTTTTTAAAAAAAATATATATTTATTTCAATTTTCAGATGCTTCAACTGTTACAGGCCATCATGATTTAAATAAGAGGAAAAAAATTGGCGAAAGGAAAAGGAACCTTTTGTTTAGAGAACCATTGTCATTTCTTGCCCAGATTCCCTCTGGTTTACTTACCAGTTCTGTGCACACATCCACCAGCTTCTATATGTTTGCTCCTACTGCCTTACATCTACAATCTTCCAAGTGCTGTTTCTGAACTACTAGAGCCATTTGAGTTATCTGCACAGGAAGATGGAAGTTTCTTCCCCACCCACCCCATAACCCATAGCCAATGACTGACTCCTGTGGGAAGAGAAAAGCTCAGCTCCCTTGCCTTGAGGCTGGAGAAACTTTGATGTGTAATGTATATTGCAGAGAACTATGCAGGATTAGGCTGAGACTGGTACTTTGCCAGAAATTATACTCTTCCTGGGGTCCTTCTTCCCCATCCCTTACCAGTTTCTTCCTGGAACATTTCCTTAATAAATCACTTATACATGAATCCCCATCTCAGGATGTGCGTCTAGTGAATGCAGTCTAAGAGCAGGTGAGAGCTTACTCCCAGACGGTAGATGAGAACCTCTGACCCAGCTTGAGAGAGGAAGAGGCTAACAAGGCAGGCTCCTGAGTTCTGGCAGAGCAGGCTATGTTCTCCTCAGCAGGTAGACAACTCATCGTCTGTTAAAATTTCCACGTGATCTTTAAGGGAAATCCTCTGGTAGGCCAATGACAAAGAGCAGTACCATCAGTCCAGAGGGAACTATCAGTGGCATCAGTGAGCACGAGCTACAGATACCCAAAGAGGTGAAAGCCTCTGAAAGCTTGTACCCAGTCTAACTCTCCAACTCAGAATACATTGTACTAGAACTTTCCTATTTCCAAGACTTTTTAGAGATAAAAGATTCCATATCCTGCTTTATTTAAAATATTTCACCAGAAACCTATTCCATGACACAACCCAAATCCTGTCTTGAATTTAAATTTAGGTGCAGGCTGGTAAGAAAGGTGGAAGAGAAGTTTGTTGAGTTTCTATCATGTACCAGAAATTTTCTATGCAATGCCATTTAATCCTTCCCATAATACTCTTAGCTACCATTACCCCCACTGTAAAGGTGACAAAACTGAATCACAGATCTCTTAGGTAAATGACCCAAAGACACACGGCTTACAAGCCGAAGATCTGGAGTTTGAAATCACGTGTGTTCGGATACAAAGCTAATACTCAACTCATTCAGCCTCCTTCCTACAACCTGCAGACCCAAAGCTGATAGAGAAGCTGTCAACCTTTTTACATTCTAAGACTCTTGTATAATACTTCATTGAGAAGGCAAGGGTACAGTCCAGCTATGGTGACTTAAATAATATTGACAAGTATTATAACATATGAAAACTAGAGGTCAAGCAGATTCAAGGCTGGTTCAACAACCTGACAATCTCATTAGGAGTCCAGAACCTTCCCATCTTTCTGCTTTAGCATTGCAAGCTCGTTGGTAAAGTCTCTCTTCATGATTACAAGAAGATACTACAACTTCCAAGGTCAAGAGAAGAGATGAAAGGGAGCAAAAAGAAAAGGAAGGGTATCTTTGTGGATGTCACTCTTGTATTTCATAAAAATAAATTATTCTTATAAATTCTCTCATAAGCTGTTTCCTCCTGTTACTTGCCCACCCCTCATTGTGAAAGCAACTGGAAAAGTAAATATCTGACAAAAGGAAATGAGACACTGTGAAAACTATGATTTGTTTCTAGCAATAACATTTTATCGCATAGGGCTGGGAACATGGCTTTTAAATCAGCGTTTTACAAACTGAGAAAGAGGTATATGATAGTTGGTAGGGAAAAGCTCTGTTTATTGTATGGTGAGAAATAGATCTGAAAACTTAGCTTTCTGTCCACATTCTCCCAGCTCAGGTAAGCTCCTGAAATCCCTGGAGACACAAGGAATTGTTCCTGCTCCTACACCTATATGCTGAGATTATGTCCTACACCTATATGCTGAGATTATGTCAGAGGGCAAGAGTTTGGAGGAAGGCCTGAAACAATAGCATTTGACACCTATTTGATTCATTTCTTGACAGCACCCAGGATGAGAATGAAGAAGAGTGATAAGAGATAAAGAGAATTTTCTTTGTTTTCATCCTGTTATGGCTACTGACCCCAGTCATGCATACCCCAAAGGGACAAAGTTCAGCCCCACTGCAGCCAGCACATTGAGTGAGCGCAATATTTTTAGTAAGAGCAATGGCCAAGTACAACAACCAATCGTTTTTTTTTAAATGACAACCCTAGTCCCTAGAAACTCATCTCTTTCTGCTGCCATCTGGTATCACCTACCATGAACTTGACCCTGGCACAGATGAAGAGAAGGGAGTCTTTTATTTTCAGAGTCCTACACGTTAGAGAGAAGGAAAATATAGAAAAGGGAGAGAGGTTGAAAGTTTGGCAAATCCAGTTCTGGAAAATGGACAAATGTGGAGAAATGGTGTGCAGAATTTGACACTGAGATTTTGAACAATGATAAAGGTCCAGGGCGGTTCAAACGCCACACTGCCTGAAATGGAAAAGTCTATGTGATAACATTCTTATTAAGCGGCAGAGGCACATCCTGAACTACAAAAATGACTCACTTTTCATCTTATGGACCTAAAATTTTATATAGACTTACGTAGATTGCAGTAATAATAGTAAATATGTGTTAAACATAATCTGCTTGATAGGTTTTGCTTTACACCTTTCAGCTAGATTACTTCTTTTAATACTTATAAAAACAACTCTATGGAAATGACACTGTTATTATTTCCATAGTACAGATGAGGAAACCGAGGAACAGGAAGTTCACAAAACTAGTAACTGACAGAGGCAGGATTTGAACTCAACAGAGCTGGTGTTCTCACCTACTAAGCTAGATCTTTCTAGAAATGAGGTCCCCTTAGTATAGTCATCTAGCTGGATGTTAACAGGTACACCCCCCAACATACACACATGCAAACAAAATGGCTGGTGGTCAAAAACATTTGGGAAATGCTATTTTAGTCAGTGTTAAGCATCTTCCAAACTTATTGGCTCAGTAGTCTTTTATCTTCTAGAGAATATTTGGAGATGGATATTTCATGTAATCGGCTTCAGGATGAGAAGCTTTAAAGACAACCTGTAATAAACTCAGATAGGGATAAACCTCCTTAAGGCAGCAGTCATCAAGTTCTCATTATTTCATCAGTCTGTTCTAGTCTTGATGCCATTTCAAGAAGATAATAACAATAAGTAAAATAATAGTAAATAATAACATTATTATCTGAGTTTAAATGTTTTCAGTGTGCTGGACATTACTTTAACTGGTATCCATATGATTTCTTATTTATTCTACATAACAACTTGATAATGTAGTGACTATACCCTATTCATTATTCCCATTTTGAAAATGAGGAAACCGAGAAACAAAGGAGGAGATATGGGGATATATGTATATGTATAGCTGATTCGCTTTGTTATACAGCAGAAACTATCACACCATTGTAAAGCAATTATACCCCAATAAAGACGTTAAAAAAAAAAGATCTTAAATAACTTGGCCAAGGTCTCAAGTAATAACTGTCACCAATATTTTAATTCAGTCAGAGTGACTTAGTCGAAATGAAAATTCAGATTTTTAAGACCCACATAATTACCTGCAGAGTTTTAATTCAACCCTTTAGATAATGAAAGGATTAACTGGAATTGACTAAAACTACAGGGATTACACTGTTCTGTATTTAATGAATGAGCTCATTTTAAATAAAAACGTAGTAGACAAATTATTAATACTAAGGGATGTTGCTCTGGCATTAGCTTTTAATTCCACCGTGTTAGTAACAAGATGCATTATTCAGCCAGGTATAGCCATAGGGAAGCCTTTGTCTCTTTGTCACTTCTGGCTGATGGTTTTCTTTTTATAATCATTATTGTCGCTCGTATATGTTTGGACCCGAGTACACAGAATTGAATTCATTGTTCTCCTAAGTTCATGGTGTGTCATCACCATTGTCCATGCCAGGGCTCACTTTTACTTTATTTTACCATTATTTTCACTTATCTGCCACTTGTAACTCCACTCACCAGCCCTCATAAAGTTCACTGTAGTGCACAGTATATTTTTGTTTGTTCATTTGTTTGGTTTTAGAAAAATGCATATCTTTGGCTAAAGAAAGATATGCTTTTTGCCTGGCAATGGGCCCACCTCTCTTTTGAGCACCCTGACTCTCAGCTCCGTGCCAGTCCCTCTCCCTACAGCAGCAAACTATCTGACTTCTGAGAACTTTCTGATCTGAGCCCCTCTGACTTTTAATGAAAATGATGCATTGTTTTATTTATTTTTCTTTGTTTTGTTTTGTGTGGGGGGGTGGGTTGAATTAGGCCAGAAAACATCTCTCCCATTTTGCTGGATAACAGTCCTCATGCTCTCTTCTGTACAATACATGCAGATAACACTAAACACTCCTTTAATATAAGCTTTGTCTGCTCATAGCTTATATTTTAACAATTTTATCTCATTTTTTATAGATTGCATATTTTCTGCCATTTTTTTCTAAAACAAACCTTACCTATAGTTTATTGAATTAACTATGTTCCCATCCACCCTAAGCCTCTGAATTACCGCCCCCACTACCTGGAACACATCTCTCTCAGCACTCTCCATTCCCCATTCACACTTACTAACTTTGCCCATAGTTCATTTCATCTGTAGAATGAATGACTTTATAGAATGAATGAATGAATAAATGATGGGCATTTTTGAAGGCGAGTATGTGCTGTTTAATCAAATGATAGCTGCAGAGATCACTAGCAAACAACCTTGTCTGCCCAACCTAACTCAGTGAGGCTGGCAGAACTACTTTATAGTGACATCCATGAGCTGTTTACCAAAACGTGTGTCTTCATGGGTGTGCCTGGAAAACCCACCAGGTTACCAAGAGACAGTTTTAAGTCCAGGGTGGATTTTTCAAGCTTAGTGCAGAATTACAATTATGAACAAGAGTACAGTCAAGTTTACTCATACTCTTTAGATTTAGAAAATGCTGCAGCTACTTGAGATTTGGTATCTGATATCTGGAAATAAAACATTGTTCATCACACCTAATTGGATAATAATTCGATATTTAATGGTGCAGTGCATCCTGCTGTTAATCCTCTCCTCCTCAGTCCCTGTTCTAATGAAATTAGCACTAAATCAGTATGCTGGCTCTCTGAATCTCTTGAGAATCAAACAGTGGTCTTTATCATTACGACTTGCCACAAGATAATGAGGAAATTTTCCCTGAATATTTGATTGGAATATAAATAAAATCAACATTCACTGGAAATGGGACCTTCGAGAATTTGAGCAGTTCATCGTCCTCACGCTCTCCTCCTGCACGTGGTGATTGCCTTCCTGAGGATGGGCCCCTCTGCCCATCTGCAAGCGAGGAACAGCCCAAACTTAGACCAAGGACCTTGAACAAACTCTATACCCTACAGGAAGTTCCTCCTGGTATTACTTTATTTGGAACAGGGCTTTTGGAACCCCATGCTTAAGGGACTTGTCCAAAACAATGGAGATCTTGGTGCACAGCAAGTAAGAGGAGGCTCATAGCTCTATGATATAGGCAAAATGGCAGAGCAGTGTGAAGTTTAATAGAGAGAACCAGGAAGGGGCAGGCAAGAAGAGTCCTCCTGGGATCACAGTCAATCTTGGGGTCCAAAAGCCTGTGTGCATGAACTAGGCTGTGCTCACACAGAGGCAGTCAGAACAGGATGTGAGGCAGACTTCAAAGCATTCCACGAGCCATACACAGACCCATTAACACAGGGTAGAAATCTCACTGGTATAAACTCTGACAAAAAGAATCCCACTGACTGAACGTTGAACAATAAGCTGTTCTGACCCACAGGAGACTCCTAGGAATCAAGGCTTCAAACTAAAATCACATTCTTCCCTGAAAGTCTTGAAGATTTTGTGCATATCCAAGGCTGCACCTTCTTGGGAGCAATCAGAGAAGAAATCTCCAATTTCCTAGTTCTCAGCTGAATTGCAGCAAAATACATAAATGCCCTGAACTTTGATAGCTACCTTCAAGCCACACGCGAATCCTTTGGTAAAGGGCAAAAATGTGACTGGTTAACAGACCTTAAGTACAGTCTTTGACCAAGGAGTAGCTTATGCTGACCAGAGGTGAACTCCAAATAGCCAAGCTAAAAGATAATATCAAGGGGAAAAAAAATCTGAACGTGGATATCAGAGGCAGCAAACTGCAGGGGAAATAAACTTGGCAAAATTAGTTCAGCCAAGTTGTTAAGCAAATAAACAAATAATCAAATAAAAGAACAAACCAAGGAATAGTGGTTAGTATCCAGAGTTGTTACAATATATTATCTAAAATGTATAGTTTTCAACCAAAAATTACAAGATGTGCAAAACAAAAACAAAAACAAAAACAAAGGAAAATGTGACCCATATATATGAAAAAAATCAGACAAATAGAAACTGCCCTTGAAGGGACCACAGTGAGATATACTTTACACCCTTTAGGGTGGCTGTAATCAAAAAAGCAGAAAATAGCAAGAGTTGGCAAGGATGAGGAGAAAGTGGAACCCTATATACACTGCTGGTGGGCATGTAAAATGGATCAGTTGCTGTGACAAACAGTTCAGTGCTTCCTAAACAATTTTAGCATAGAATTACCATATAACCCAGCAATCCCACTCCAAGGTATATATCCCAAAGAACTGAAAACAAGTATTCAAGCAGATATTTGTGCACAAGCATTCATAAAATCACTATTCTCAAGAGCCAAAAGATAGAAATAACTCAGATGTCCATCAGAGGATGAATGGATAAACAAAATGCAGTATATCCATGCAATGGAATATTATTTGGTCATAAAAAGCAATGAAGTATTAATACATGCCACATGTGGATAAACTTCAGAAACATTATGCTAACTGGAAGAAGCCAGGCACAATGTCCAATATCCCATTAATCCCATTCTGTGTGTTTTTCACCTCAGACATTGTATTTTTTTTTATAGAGAGAGATTTAATTTGTCTTTATTCATATCTACCAAGTGTAAGGTTGTTTAGAAAATCAGTGGAAGGCTAGAGAAGCAGGCTAAAGGCTGGACTTCCAAGAAAAGTTTCTAGTGTTTAGAGTCACAATGTCTCTGCTCTGGTTGTAAGAACGTCCATTAACGCTGTGGAAAATTGCTAAATTGAGAAGCCACTCACCACAGAACCAGGCTGCATATGGTTCAGGAAAGCTGCCACCTCCACTAGAGAAAGTCACTGACTGAGGGGGTGGCTAATGATTAGCTACATTGCCCTAGCTGTGATCCAAGCCAGAAAAATGGATGCCTAACCTTATCCACTCCTTATCCAGTTCCAAATGTAGATCAAATGCAAATACTATATATTGGAACAACTTAAGTCGCATCTCTACCTATACCCAGAAGGAGGGCTAGAAATGCCTTCCTTTACAGTTTCTGAAATATGGAAGGCATTCTAGAAGAAAGCATGAATGAATGTTGAGCAGTCAGTCTATATATCTTCCATAGTTTCACAGTATAGATAAGAGATGGAAAGAAGCCAGATTATGAACTTTTGATCAGGCTACATATAACTAGGCAGTACCTCAAACCTTTTACTTTTTCTTTTTGATCACTTGAGTCAGTCAATACATTACTTTATTGGGCTTAAGCCAATGTTAATTGTTTGGGTTTTGTTTGTTTGTTTATCATATGCCCGAGTCCTAATTGATAAACTTTAAGGTTTCTTCTAACTCTAGTGTTCTATGACTCATTTTACTTTGCTCAAGAAATTTACCAGCAATGATCTTGGTGGAAAGGAAATGCAACATTAAACAGGAATAAGCTAGATCAAAATTATCAGTAACCTAGAGCCTATCTCTCTCCTTCTCTTTTATCCTAATATCATCCCTCATACTTATTTTGGTTTACCATCCCTAGAGAGGGCAGAGTGCCCTAAAACAGCCATAGGATATTTAGTTTGGCAAATTTTGAAAAGGTTTTAGCACTTTTAGTGCCCTGATAAGAAGACTAGGGATAATAGAATGTGTCCAATTGTGTAGACAAAGGGATAGTTGAGTTGAACTTCTTTTCCTTGGGTGAGAGGGTGGAGATAAGCTTTCTGTGGTAGAGTACCCAGTGGGAAAGCTGCATTAGGTAGAATTGAAACAATGCAGTATAAATGCACTTTTATTAAGTCCTGGGAATACAAAGACAAACAATGCAGGGTCATCAAAGACTGCAAGCAGCTAGTTCCCCAACTAGGGAGAAAACAGCAAAGTTTTGGAAAGCATATCGAGGAAAAACTCTCCAAATTTCACATTTCCAATGGGGATAAATCTTTCTCCAGGGAGTAAAAAGCTGTGATTTTGGTTAGATTTCTTCTGTTCTATACTCTCCAAGCATGCTGCATTTTCCCTTGATAGCATTTTATTATAGTTGTGCATAATTATTTGTCTAATTACTTGGTTAATCCATGTCCCATGATAAGTCAAGTTCTATAGGGCCAAAGATGATATCTACCTTGCTAATTTCTATATTCCCAGAGCTATATTCCCAAAGCCTGGAAAATAGGAAATGAGATAATAAATATTTTTTGAATATAGTTCAATGAAACTAGTGTCCTGACTTCAAAATCAGGGCAAAAGTTGGAAGCAATTACCTTCCAAATTTTCTTCCCCCTCTGTATCTTCTAAGCAAAATCTTCCTCAAATACCAAATTCAAGATTAAACAAAATAACATCTTTCCTCCCTAAATAATCAGAAGCTTAATGATAAATATCTAGAAAGTACTATGCTTGCTGTCACACCAATATTCCCTAACTCCCATTTATATGCATTTCCTTTGTGTTTGATATCCAGATTTTAGCTTTAAATATATGATTCAATTTAACCTTCATCACTATCTTCTAAGACTATTGTCTAAGATAAGTACCACCATTACATGAATGAAGAAACTAAGGCCCAGAGAGTTTAAAGAACTTGTTAGAAATTGATAGAGCTAAATATGAACTCTGCTCTTTTTCATTCCAAAGTTAGAGTCAGTCCCAGGTTGACTGGGCATATCATCTTCCAAAATGAACTGAGCCCCAAATTCTTCTCTCACTGATTAACTACAGAGAAGCTGGTATAAATTCTGTTTCATCTGTGGCCTTAACAGTGTTCAAATGTGATTTCTAGCAGTGCAGTGATTGTCCCCCAAATCCCATCACAACTAAACAGTTTGGACAAACCAAGAAGTTTATTCCAATGGGATTTTATGTGACATAGGAAAACCCAACAGCTCTCCCTGGAAGACAAGACAGATGGTACATGCTCTGGTTATGGGTCCCACACCTCCATTTCTGGAAGAGGTGTATTAATTTAGCTCTAAATCTTTAAAAGCTCCTTGGTAAAGTCGTAGCAAACACCCTTAGGTTTGTTTCGTTTGCAGAGCGGGATGGTAGTCTGCACTTTTAAAATTATGATCTCTCAGAGGATCCTTATCCCTTTGTTACATAGCACAGTAAGAACTGAACATTTTTATTTTTAATTTTCCAACGACAATGACAGTCTAGACACCTCAGATGAAATATGCCTTTGAATTGCTAGGTAGTTCCACAGGAGGTAGAGACATATTATGTTTTGATGCAGACATGCTCTTTAAAAGCAAGATGCAACAATCCCATTTTTTAAATACCTGGTGAGAAAGCAGAATAGAATTGTAACTTTTAGGGGATTATAATTAAAAATGAGGGCCATAGTCAAAGAACTTTATTTTTGCACCATAAGCTTTGCTCTGCTTTCTAACTTCTGGGGCTCATGGGGTCGGATTCCCAGAGCTCTGTCAATAATGTGGCACACTAGCAAATTTGATGTGTTTTCTCAACTGTAACAGAGCATGTTAGCATAACATTTGCACACAGCTCCCAAAGGATCAGAAGGAGTCTAGAGGTTTATATTAGCATTTTGAAGATTATGATTATTTTAAAGTTTTGTAAGAAGGTAGAGAACTCTCAGTGAGAACCATTTGAAACTTGAATAAGATTCCACCCAGCTATTTCATCCAGCATACAGCTGCAAAAATGTATTCCTCTACAGTGGATTCACAGAGTCTTGGAAGGATGAACAATTTCAGTTTCATCTAATCTGGTCTGAGTTTTATTGTCTTATGGGGACCAATCTATACATGGAGAAAGACCATCTGTGACATCCACTAACAAGGGTTCTACTTAAAAATCTACTGTTGTCATTAAAGAATCTTGACTTTGGGGAGCTGTTTGTCCTGTATGAAAGCCAGTGGTACATATTAGTAAATGATATATACAACACCTACATGTTCAGCTTACATCTTCTATTTTGCAGCAGGCATCCAGCTTCCTAGACCCAGGATACCTAAGTATGTCATCATCTTAGGAGACATCAAATTCTATGTGAAAATCCTACCAACATCATTTAGAGCTCTTGCGGGTCCAAATGAACAAAAACCCCAACCCAAACTGATGTAAGCAAAAAAAACATTTAATATCTCATATAACTGAAAGATGCAGGGATAAAGTACATGTTAGAAAAGCCGGTATCTTTTTTTGTTTGGGGCACATTTAGATCTTCTGTGGCATTTGAATTTTGACCATTACTTTTCTTGAGAAATCTCTCTGCTTGACCTCTATGAGTTCATTGTTCTTATTCTTTCCAATACCTCACTGACTATTCCTTCATGGACCCCTCCATTTCTTCTAACCACCCAAATGTTGGTTGTCTCCAGACCTGGGACCGTGTTCATCTCTTAACATGTTTTCCCTTAATGGCCTCATCTGAAAACACACACCCAACTACCATCTTTACACTAATGACTCTTAAATCTACATTTTCAAGTCTAACCTCCCTCTAGATCTTCTCACTTGTATATCCATCTTCCTCCTCAATGTCTTTATTTAACTGCTTTATAGGTACGGCCAACTCAATGTAATCCATCTGACCCACTCCTCCAGTTTAAGATACAAATGAAACCACATTTCTTACTTTCAACTAATTGTTCAAATTTTCACCAGCCCAAATAAATCTAGTCCTTCTTCTCAAACTCCAGATGGAAAAGAATAGTTATAAACCCCTCCTACCCCACTACTAGCACCATTGTTTCATTGTGGCCACATGGATTGCTTTTAAACACTGGGCTTACCCATACTTGTGGACACTTATTCACCACAACTTTATTCCTTTACTAATTTAAATATGGGCCAATTTGCAAACGTCAGGTTTGCAGCTGTTTGACAAATAGTCACATACTTAGAAACTGTTTCCCAGGTAGGTTGGTTACACCCAAACCAGCCCTTCTCCATGAATTCAGACCATTTTGTTAATCCTGGAAGAGTCAGTCACCAAACCAATTTCCTTTCCCTACTATAGAGACCCATTTGGAGCCCTGGTTTTCTCCTCCCAGTGTTTTGTTTGTTTGCTTGTTTTGCTTTGTTTTTGGTCAGTGCCTTATCAATCTTAGACAATGGGTTTTTCAAATTTGGAGTCTCAGAGAGCAGAGGTTGGGGATGTCTGACTCTTGCCTTTTCGGTGTGCTGCTTACAGTATCATAGGGCACAGGTGTACCCAACCCCCAATATAATGGATGACTATTCTCCTTACATATGCATAACTAACAAGGGATACTCAATGACCTGTTGCAGAAAAAAGAAGTTGACTTTCTCTCTCTACCCATACGAACATGCTGACAGAGTCTCTTACCAAACAAACAAATCAAATCCATACTTCAGTCAGTACCCGGATACATCAATATGCCCAGTTGAAATTATAATCTTTTCCCCCACAATTTTTTCCTTTTACTATACTCATCATATATATATATATATATATATATATACACTATATATATCTGCAATTCCAGCCTCAAATGTGGGAAACCTTCTAGTCTTCTCTCACTCATGCACCATCCACATCCAATTTTACTTCATCATCTGGAATCAGTTTCTTCCCTTCTACTTTCAATGCCTTTAGTCATTAATTCTTTTTTTTTTTTTTTTGCGGTACACGGGCCTCTCACTGCTGTGGCCTCTCCCGTTGCAGAGCACAGGCTCCAGACGCGCAGGCTCAGCGGCCATGGCTCACAGGCCCAGCTGCTCCGCGGCATGTGGGATCCTCCCAGAGCGGGGCACAAACCCATGTCCCCTGCATCGGCAGGCGAACTCTCAACCACTGCGCCACCAGGGAAGCCCAGTCATTAATTCTTAAAGGGATTATGAAATAGCTGGCCCTTCTGCCTTCCTCCTCCATTATCCATATTGCTTCTGAAGTGATTGTTTTCAATACAAAAATGATCATTATATTTCCAGGATTAATATTGATCTGTAGTTCCCCATAATTCTCAAAATGAAGAATGCACTCATGGCTTCTAAGGCTTCCATGTTCCATGACTTGAACCGTGCCAAGCTTTGGAGCCTCGTCTCCAGCTACTCCTCCATATAGTTTGTAAACTCTCCAAACTTCATATAGTTCACCAACCACACCACAGTGTTTCCCACCCCTTTGTCTACATACATGCTAGTCTTGACACCAGCAAAATCCACTTTTTCCTTTTCAACTGAATTGACCTCTTTCTCCTCCTGCAAAACGTAGTTCAAGTACTTCTAAATTTAGGAAATATTTTTGGCCTTTCTGTCTGGATTTGATACCATTCTCTAAGTAACAGAACTATTTATCACATCACAACATGAAGGCTGACCTATTTGTCCATCTCCTCCTCCAGGCTATAATTTCTTTAAGATAAATACCATGTCTTATTTCTCTTGACAGTCACATCAGACAGTACACTGCATGTTACCTAATGGGTGTTTCATAATATTGACTTGAAAGAATGAATAGCATGGATAAAGTGTCTAGAACAGTGTCTAGCACATTACCAGTGCTCAACAAATGTTAGTTTCAATTCACACCTTTCCTTCTTGTCCCCTAACTTTGTGTTGCTTTAGTAAGCTGTATAATTAGTTCTCACTTACACTGTAGGAGCTATTTAGCCCAAGAAAAGTGAAGATTTGTAGTTATTCAGATTTGCTGATCTGAATTACTATTTTATTATTATTATTATTAGTTATATTTTCTAATAAAATTTACCAGTTATTTGTCAAGTACTCTCTTCTTTTTGTGCTGTCCAGGTACAATTTCTGTCAGTAATTTGCCACTGAGAGAGAGAATACAAACATGAAACATGGTGCTTAGACTTCTTATAGAGATAACTTCTACCATTTATGGTTGCTATTAAAACAAGATCTGACACAATTTAAGAAACTATCCATTCTAGAAATAGAATTGGGGATTTGGAAAGCAAGACACCTTGGCACCAACCACCACAATAAGTCAAGCTAGGCTTCTACTGAGTCGTATTAATTCCCTATCTCTCCCATCTACTTATAGCAATTCCAGTGTGCATCATATGGGAATATGATGATATTTGGGGTCATTTTGATATCACAAAGAAAAGGATCCTGAAGTCAAAACCAACATACAGAAGAGGCAATTCTCAGATTAAACAAATCATGCTTTCTTTCAATTCTCAGATTAAACAAATTGTGCTTTCTTTATCTCTGAATTTTTGAGTTACAAGTAACAATTATCATCAGCATCATCAGCAGCAGCATCATTTTTGCCAAAATATACAAAATGGAAGGTTTTTATAGGCAAAAGAGGGTAGGACAAAGAAGTTGAAAGGGTGGATTATTTCAGGCAAGGTCAACTTCCTTCAGGGGACAGCAAGGGATCTCTGGCAGACTACATCACTAGTGCTGACCAGGAAATTCCATACTGGTTTAAAATTTCCCTCCTGAGAAAGGTTGAAACTGCACTAGGTTAGGTGTGAAGTTTTGGTGAGGCTTAGCACAAGTGACTCTATTTGGGGCTTATTGTTTCTTTTTAACACTAACAAACTCCCAAGATAAGTGTCATTATTTCTACTTCTCAGATCTGGATTCATGGAGAGATTAAATAACTTGTCCAAGATCACCCTAGCTGTTCAGGTTTTAAATAGGCTCTAAGTCTAATAAGTCTAATAAGAGTCATTTAAGAAAAATGCAAAAAGAGACTTGGACGTCAGCATTAAAAGTCCCTATTTAAAACTATATAAAGAGTTTCTTGAAGATAAGATATGAGTGTTAGTTATCTTGGAATACTAAATAGCTGGCACCTAGTAGGGATCCCACAGTTAAGTAAAGTTACTATAGGCAGGCCATGGGACACAGTTTGGGGCAGGATATGTTGCCATTGTCTATGTATTAAAATGTTTCTTTTATTTCCTTCCTACGACAGAAACCGTGTCATGTTCAATTTCATATTCTCCTCTGACATCTGACACAGCCTTCCATTCCCGTAGTACTCTCTTCAAACCCCTATTCCAGACCTTTAATTAATCTGCTATGTGTTTAAGTCATGGGTGCTTTTTAAATACCATGTATTTTTATTTGTATATATCCATAACCCAGTGAATAATACTTTAGGTGCTTATTGAATATGTGTTATACAAATCAATAAATACGCTTGGGGTGGATTTATCATGTAAATATATTTATAAATAAATAGACTTGAACAGAATCAAGTTAAATTGTTGAATAATCTTCTTAGTAAAAATGAACTTGTCCTATTCACCAGTACCTGGCACAGAGTAGAATACTTAGTACATGCTTAAGTATTTGCACTTTAGTATGGGATCCAGATAAGTGAAGCCTTCACTTATTTTCTAGAGGACTAAAAAAGAATGGGGTAGCAGAAGCAAAGATTATATAGTTTGTGGTGGATTTTTAATATCAGATAACTTGTCCAGTATCACTGCCTTACACAGGGAGCCATGCTCACCCTCATCTGCCAGTCTTGGCACATAGGATTAACTCTCTAGTTCCCTAGAAATCTTTTCTCCAGAGTAAGTAACTGCCTAAACAATAAAAGTATCATCTCCATATATGCAAGTGTAATAAGTAAGTTCTAAGCTTCTTGTTAACTTTATTCCTTTGTACTTGAGAGATACCTTTTGTAAAATTTCACGGAAGAAGACTCAAAGTGTTCACCTATGGCATCCATCTTCAAATGGGATCAAGTCTTTTAAATTCACTTTATATTAATAGGGCATTTTGGACCTTCAAATGATTTCAACAACATGTTATTTCTGTTAATATCCACAATGGCCTTCAAGGGTAGTACTATTTCTCTGTAGCAGATACTGGGTTGTGAGGGAGAAAAAAAACAGCCCCAGTAGCTGACCTACTCACTGCCAGTTAGATCTGGTTCTCCTTTACTGAACACTAACAATGTCACAAAATCATCAACATCAACCATGACACTGGGATCTCATAGATCCCAGGCATGTTTGATCTCTCTTGCTGCAGCAAGCACAATGAACATAACTTTGTTTAACTACAGGTGTGTTCCTTGAAGTTTTAGGCTGGTAGACATCCAGTTACTTATCCAGATCTATTTTTCATCTCACTTCCTTCTGGCTCCAGAGCTATGAATTTCTTTGGTATATATTCTCCTCTGTGTGACTGTGATATTGTAATTTATAATAAGAAATACATATTTGGTCTTTGTCTCCATCCCCAGTTCTGGCAGAGAGCTTCTAAAACCCTTGGGATTTCCTAAGTGGTGAGAGAAATAAATGTGTCGTTTGTGGAATGAGGAAACTTTCCTCATTGAAAGGAGGAAATAATATGGAATGAGGAAACTTTTGGAAAGCCCCTACATCACCTAAGGATGGGGCAACTGGTTACCAGGGAACCAGCCATGAGATTGGAGGGTTGGGACTTTCAGTTCTACTCCTCAACCTCCTGGGAGTGGAGAGGGAATGAAGGTTGAATCAATTATCAATGGCCAGTGATTTAATTAATCATGCCTATGTAATAAGGCCTCCATAAAAACCCAAAAGATGGGATGCAGAGAGCTTCCATGTTGGTGAACATGTGGAGATGAAGGAAGAATGGCACACCTGGACAGAGCATGGAGGCTCCACATCCCTTCCTACATACCTTGCCCTATGCATCTCTTCCATTTGGCTGTTCCTGAGTTATATCCTTTTATAATAAATCAGTAATCTAGTAAGTAGAATTCTCTGAGTTCTGTGAGCCACTCTAGGAAATTAATCAAACCCAAGAAGGAAGTCGTGGAACCTCTGATTTATAATTAGTTGATCAGAAGTACAGGTAACAACCTGGATTTGTGACTGGCATCTGAAGTGGGGGTAGGGGGACAGAAGTGCAATCTTATAGGACCGAACTCTTAATCTGTGGAATCTGATACTATCTCCAGGTACATAGTGTCAAAATTGAGTTGAATTGTAGGACACCCAGCTGGTGTCAAAGCATTCCTTGTTGAATGTGTGGAGAATATCCCCCTGACACACACACTGAAAATTGGTCTCAGAACACCAAAAGAGTGTCCATGACATAAGAAAAAAATTGAACAATTGAAGAAAAAAAAAACCAATTCTCTTTCTGAGAATAGTGGATCTTTATTAGTTTAGGACAGGGGTTGGCAAATTTTTTCTGTAAAGAGCCAGAGAGTAAATATTTGGGGAGTTGTATGGGCTATATGGTCTTGTTGTAGCTTTTCACCTCTGCCATTGTTATGTGAAAGCAGTAACAGATAACATGAGTTTATGAAAATAGTCAGCCAGCAAGATTTGGCCAATGGGTCTTATTTTGCAATCTGTGGTTTAGGCCAGCAATGGAAATTCTATTAACACATTAACTACTGTCATAGAAGGGAGCTTGTAGCCCATATATGGCAAGAAATTGTGGAAATACTTTGGCCATGGGGAGACTCTGAGAAACACTCTTAAAAAGAGACACATCAAAGAAATAACCCCTGCTGGATGTTTGTGAGTGAAGTTGTGGCACCTGGAATTCTCCAAGCACCTCAGGAGCACAAGGAGAGCTAGCCCTCAAGCTGAAAGGTAGAAAGAATCTGGTCCACTGACTTGCTTATTTAACTAACTCTGGGGTTTTTCTACTGAGATTTCATTGAATCCTTTTATTGTTTAACCAGTTTTGAATTGCTTAGCTGATACTTATCTCTATCTTGCTGATGTGGGAAATGAGGATTAGACACTGAAGGTGATTTATTTTAGGTAAGACCTGGGATGGCCTTATACTCACTTCCTCTTTGAGCTCATTGCCCTCAACTTCATGCAGAAGATACCAGTTCTCTCTCTCTTTCTCTTTGCTGCTTTCCTCCCTTCCTCCCTTTCTTTCTCCCTCTCTGCTTCCCTCCCTCCCTTTCTCCCTTCCTTCCTCCCCTCCCTTCATGGAAATAGTGTACAGTTGTGAAAAGCAGAGCTCTGGAGTCAGAGGACCTGACTGTATTATGGCCCCAGCAGTTACTAGCTCTGTGAACTTAGGCAAATTAATTAACCAGGCTGAGACCATAGACTTTAGGATAATACAATCTACCTCATATGGTTATGGAAATTAAATCTAAAAAATATATAAAATACTTAGTACAGGGACTGACCCATCATGATCACTCAATATCATTATCTCTTGTCATTTAGTTTTAGATTTTTACTGGCTTCAGAATATTTCTAATAGACTATTGTCACCTTAGACTGAATGTGAATAAAACATTATTTTCTGTCTTTATACTAAACCTTTCTGGTTGAACAACTTGCACAGATGCTTCATATCCTTGGTTAATTATATACACCACTTTGTTCTTCTCCTCCTACATTTCACTTGAATGCCCAATGTAATTGCCTTGTTTTTGGCAATAGCATATAGTCTCTCTCTGTCCAAGACTATGACTACATTCTTATTCTGAGTTTTTCTTACTCTAAAACTTTACCTCAAAACTTATACTCTGAAAACTATAAAATGTTGATGAGGGAAATTTAAGATGATATAAATAAATGGAAAGATATCCCATGTTCATGGATTGGAAGAATTAATATTATAAAAACTTTCATACTACCTAAGGCAATCTACAGATTTAATGCAATTAGTATCAAAATACCCATGATATTTTTCACAGAGCTAGAACAAATAATCCTAAAATTTATATGGAACCACAAAAGACCCCAAATAACCAAAGCAATTTTGAGAAAAATGAACAAAGCTGGAGGTATAACACTCCCTGACTTCAGACTATACTTCAAAGCTACAGTAATCAAAACAGTATGGTACTGGCACAAAAACAGACACACAGATCAATGGATCAGAATAGATGTCCCAGAAATAAACCACACACTTATGGTCAATTAATCTATGACAAAGGATGCAAGACTATATACTGGGAAAAAGACAGTCTCTTCAATAGTGGTGCTGGGAAATCTGAACAGCTACATGTAGAAGAATGCAATTAGAACATTTTCTCACATCATATACAAAAATAAACTCAAGATGGATTAAAGACCTAAATGTAAGACTGGAACCATGAAAATCCTAGAATAAAACATAGGGAGAATACTCTTTGACATAAATCATCATAGCACCATTTTTTTTGGTATCTGTTTCCTAGAGCAAAGGAAACAAAAGTAAAAATAAACAAATGAGACCTAATTAAACTTAAAAGCATTTGCACAGCAAAGGAAACAACTGACAAAATGAAAAGACAACCTACTGAATGGAAGAATATATTTGCAAATTATGACCAATAAGGGGCTAATATCCAAAATATATAAACAGCTCATATAACTCAATATCAAAAAGACAAACAACCCAGTTAAAAAATGGGCAGAAGAACCGAATAGGCATTTTTCCAAAGAAGACATACAGGTGGCCAACAGGCAACATGAAAAGATCCTTGATATCGCTAATCATCAGAAAAATGCAAATCAAAACCACGTGACCTTTATCTTGAGCTGCTCAAGGGACCAGAGCACAATACTCATTTACTATAAACCAGAGGTTGACAAAGCTTTTCAGTAAAAGGCTACATAGTTAATATTTTAGGCTTTGTGGGCCAGATAGTCTTTGCTGCCACAATTTTGCTACTGTGGGGTGAAAGCATCCATAGACATTACTTAAATGAGTGGGTGTGACTGTGTTCTAATAAAACTTTATTTACAAAAAAAATACCAACACATGAGCTATCACCTCACACCTGTCAGAATGGCAATTATCAAAAAGACCACAAATAATAAATGTTGGTGAGTCTGCGGAGAAAAGGGATCTCTTGTGCACTGTTGGTGGGAATGTAAATTTGTGCAGCCACTATGGAAAATAGTATGAAAAAAAACTAAAAAATAGAACTACTGTATGATACAGCAATCCCATGACTGAGTATATATCCAAAGAAAATGAAAACACTCATTCAAAAGATACATGAACTCCAATATTTGTAGCAGCATTATTTACAATAGCCAAGATATATATATATATAATGGAATAGTACTCAACCACAAAAAAGAATGAAAATTTGCCATTAGCAACAACATGGACGGACCTGGATGGTATTATGCTTAGTGAAATAAGTCGGACAGAGAAAGACAAATACTGTATGTTATCACTTCTGTGTAGAATCTAAAAAATAAAATGAATGAATATAACAAAACAGACACAGATATAGAGAACAAACTAGTGGTTACTGGTGGGGAGAGGGAAGGGAGGAAGGGCAAAATGGGGTAGGGGATTAAGAGGTACAAACTGCAAGTATAAAATAAATAAGCTACAGGGATCTATTGTACAGCACAGGGAATGTAGCCAGTATTTTATAATTACTTTAAATGGAGTATAACCTATAAAAATACTGAATCACTATGTTGTACACCTGAAACTAATATAATATTGTAAATCAACTGTACTTCAATTTAAAAATAATAATAAAAAAAAAACCAAAGCTTCACCTCTATGACTTGGTTTGTTGTCCTGCCTCTTACAGCTTACTCTCAACCAGTTACCATATTCTCCATCCTCTACCAAAAGTCATTCCTTAAAATGTTGCATTGACTACTAAATTCTTTTCAGTCTTCCAGTCACTACAAATCTTTGTTTCGACATAGAAAGTTAACATTTGTCTTCAAAATGCTTCACTAGATTGCTAGCCTCATTTTACTTCTTTTTAAAATACATATCTTGGCGACCCCTTCCCAACTAAAAAGCTGCAACCTAAAATCTTGGGGTCCTAAACGTACTTATGATCTAAAAGTGAACTAGATCATGCCACACACGTCCTATACTCTCAATTTTCTCATCTGTAAAATGCTTACCTCACAACACTTGGAGGAGGAAAAAGAGAAGTAAGTTTTATGAGAGCACATGATAAGACTCCAACAGTATAATGGATTATTCTCTTTATTTTTGAATGGTGGTGACATGATAAAGAGCCAGATGTATTCCAAAGAGTTTTCTAAGTTCTATACCCTGATGTTTGCAATATTTGAATTCTTTGTCTATCAATCATATTTGATGAACACATACTAAATACCTGACTATATATTATGCATTGTGGAGTACAAAGAAAAAAAAACAGACATGGCCCTTGCCTTTTAGAAAAGTGTGATATTTTCTCCTTGGATAGTAATGCTGTACACTATATAATTGTACCAATTTTCTAACAGAAAACATGTCAGAGTATATTCAGATAAATTTATGGAGCAGGAAAAAAAACAGTGTAGAGTCAGGGTTAAAATCACAGACGTTGAAATCTACAGACCCCAGATCCAATCCCAGCTTTTCCACTGATTACTTTGTGACCTGGGACTTGTTGCTTAATCTAGACAAGCCTCAGTACCCACATTTACAATGTGAGAATTTTTAACACTATCTATCTGAAGGGACGGTTGTTGGAATCAACGATATAAGACATGTAAAGCCTTTAAATGAGTAATGTCTTGCAGACTTTCAATACCTGGTAACAACCATCATCTTCACTTAAAGGGTCGAGATCTATGTTACTATTTGAAGTGAGGCTTTGCCTACATCCAGAATGACTGACAATTTTCTAAGCCTATCATTATTTTCTCTATATTCAAATAACTTCATGTGTGACTGCTTCTAAGAGGGGGAGAAATGTTCATGCATCTATCATCATTCACTTAAAGAATTACCCAAATTAAAAACACCATCAGATTTAAATAGATGAGAAACATTCATACAAATGAATTCCCTGTATACAGATTGGAAACAGACAATTAAAATCACTTTCTCCTATGCTTGCCCTAACAAGCATTCTGCTCAAGAGGATTTTAAATTTCTCAGGGGATCAGGAAGAAAGAAAGAAAAAAAAAATCCTTTCTGTTCTCAGGCAGAAATTCAAAGAGGAAAAACCCTTCTTATGTTGCTCTCCTTCTCTGGATTTTTTTGATTTTATAAAATGGACTTAGGGCCTCCCTGGTGGCGCAAGTGGTTGAGAGTCCGCCTGCCGATGCAGGGGATACGGGTTCGTGCCCCGGTCTGGGAGGATCCCATGTGCTGCGGAGCGGCTGGGCCTGTGGGCCGTGGCCGCTGAGCCTGCGCGTCCGGAGCCTGCGCGTCCGGAGCCTGTGCTCCGCGACGGGGGAGGCCACAACAGTGAGAGGCCCGCATACCGCAAAAAAAAAAAAATGGACTTAAAGGTCCCCTCTAGTTTTGATTTTTTTTTTCCAAGCCAGGGTAAACTGCATAAGCAAGGAGGTCTGATACAAACTTCATGTTATGCATACAGGAGACTTAAAAACTGCAAAAAATAGGCCTTCTCAGCTTGGTTACTTGCCACCGCTTTCCTTATCCCCTCCCTATGCACCCTTCTGCCTGCAATTCACACAACTCCACACCTTTGCTCCTTTTTCTTCCAGACTGCAATGCCTTTCCCTCCTTACCCACTCAGCTTTCTTGGTCCAAATCAAATTTCACATCCCCTGCTAAGCTGTTCCTATAGCTACCTCTCCCCCAAGGTAGAATCAATCACTCCTGGTGCTGTGATTCTACTGTGGCTTGTTCATGCTGTTTCAACAATTTTCACATTGTTTTCTAATTAGTTACTTACATTTCTGTTCCTTTGCTGTTCCAAACCCTCTTTTTTCTTCCCTCAGTCAAAATAGCTGTTGTCTCACACTGGCCTGGGGACCTCTATAAGATCATAAGTATTTGGCCCCAGTTCTCTTTGAGGAAAAGACAGTATCCAGAGCTATGGTTATCAACCAGGGCAATTTTGCCCCCCCAGGGGGCATTTGATATGTGGAGACATTTTTAATTGTCACTACTGGGGTGATGCTACTGACATCTAGTGGGTAGAGGTGGGGAATGTTCCTAAATATCCTGCAGTACACAGGACAGCCTTGACAACAAAGAATTATGTGGCCCCAAATGTCAGTACAGTAGTACCAGAGTTGAGAAATCCTGGTCCAGACTGAAGACTTTCTTAACATACTCATGCTAAGGCGCTAAGTGCATATAACGCTCCAGCCAGCTTCCCAGATAGATGATACCACACATGGACAGTCAAAAGAGTTGTACACAATACCAGCCAAGATTCCCTTACAAAGTTAAAGCTCATTTGATTAATCAACAAACTTTGTCATGATCCTTTTGGGAGAGTTGGGATGGGATCCATAGAAACTAATTCAAACTTCAGAAACTTTGTTCCTAGGTTTCCCTTGCTGATTCATGGAAGTAGCCAGCCTTCTGCATTTATTTACTTTTTAAAATTTCTTCATGATAATTTCACTCATGGTCCTATTGCTTCTCCGTCACTTTTGGTGAGGACCACTGTTGGTTTTCCGAAGTTTGAACCTCTGAAAGAATGGTTTGAGACTTGGTCCTTCTCCTTGCCATGGGATCCTTGGGAAAATGGGTTCATTCCCTTTGTTAATTAAAAAAAAAAAAAAAAGTACAATGTGAGAGCGAGTTAAGTTTTATTTGGGGCAAAATGAGGACTGCAGCCTGGGAGACAGCGTTTCAGATAGCTCTGAGAAACTGCTCCCAGGAGGTGAGGGGATGAGCCAGGATACACAGGAGTTTTGCAACAAAGGACAGGTAGTCGGAACGTCAAAAGATTACTGTTAATGAAAGAAAGCCAGATATCTCAAGTTAAGGAATTTAGCGCTTTTCTGTATATGGGAAGATGCAAGAGTCTGGACCCGTTGAAATCATTCCTTTGATACGCACCTCAGCTATCTGGGGCCAGTATTCTGACACATCCTGAGTTTCCTCCAGACTCACCACAGGGCATGGCTGCAGTCTAATGGCTGCTAGATGGCAGGCATTCTTTTCAGCCCTGAGTTTCCTCAGCTCAGGGCTCACGTTGGAGGGCTGCAATCCTTGATGACTGTGACATCCTTTGTTTATTGATATGGCAGGAAATACTCCATTTCTCATCTTCTCAGTTGTCGGCATTCCTAAGAGAATTAGAAAATATAATTTTGCTAAGGGAGAAGATCCTCAAGTCCTATTATACTTTTCCCTGGATCATAAGCAAAGAGATCATTAAGTGATTCTTCCCATAGTAAACAAAGTCTTCTCTCGCATCCTCCTATATTCATAGAAACAACTAGCATACTTTCTAAGTGGGTGCCTTCCATGACATTCCATTTATGGAAACCTGTAAAATAAGAAGGTTTTAAGCAGGTTGCTTTCCAGACCGGATGCAGGTTGAGTTTTCAGTTTTGCCCCAGACATCTCAGGCTACAGTGGAATGGACACATCCAAGCAAGACCTTGGCTCCTTGCTACTCAGAGTCTGCAAACCTGGAAGCTGAACTTTGTGTCTCACTCTTTCCTTCCCATCTTCTTTGCCACACCCTAGGCTGAGCCACTACCAACTTTCTTCTGCAGCAAGGCAGAACTTTCCTATTGGTCTTCAACATCCCCTCTTGCTATGCATGCCCGCAGTCTGTTACGTACAGAGTCAATTCAGTAAAGGTTTTGAGTCAAAATTTGATTAATCACACCCTGATTAAATGTAATTCACTAGCTCTTACAGCTTTTAGCATAAGGCCCATCATTCTTAAATATGCACTCGGAGTTCTGTATGGTACTGACAACCTAACCCTTATTTCCAGCCATGCTCTAAGTGCTCCGCCTCCTCTGTCAACTCCAGATCCACTAGTCTTCTTCACTGTGCACTGCTTGGTTCCATCTCAAAGTCTTTGCCTGTGCTCTTCTCTTCATTTGGAATGCTCTTGCATTTATCAAGTGTCACTTCAGAGAAAACTTCCACGATTTCACAGACGATAGAACATGTAATTTTCTATTCTGTGCTGTACAATATGGTAGCCACCATCCACAATGTAGCCATTTAAATTTAACTTGATTAAATTAAATATTTAGTTCCTCAGTCACACTAGCCACACTAGTCACTACTGCAATGGACAGAAAAAAATACAGAACATTTCCGTCGTCACAGAACGTTCTATTCGACAGTTCTACTTATATATTTTCATAGTACCAGTTATCTTTCTCAGCATTTAGCACAGTAGTCAATTTACATTTATTTCTGTGATATTTGAAGATGATAGAATGGTCTCCCCAACTTGACTCCACGTTCCATGATGGCATGAACTGTGATGTATTTTCCTTGTTATTCCTGGCAGATACTTGGTACTTAATAATTATCCATTAAAAAAAAGATGAATGAATAGTTAATGGTCAAAACATGGTTTTATGAACAACTCTATTGAAATATAATTCATGTACTAAACAGGTCACCTATTTAAAGTGTGCAATTCAATGGCTTTTAGTATAGTCACAGAGTTGTACGATTATCAATAATCTAACCTTAAAACATTTTTATTCTCCTTAAAGGAAACTCTGGACCCATTAGCAGTCACCCCTGATTCCTTCCCCCCTCCCTGTGCCCTAAGCAACTACCAGTCTACTTTCTTTATCTATAGATTTGCCTATTCTTACCATTAAATGTAATAGAATCTTAATATATGTGGTCTTTCATGACTGAATTCTTTCACTAAGCATAATGTTTTCAAGAATCATCCATGTTGTAGCGTGTATCCGAGCTTCATCCCTTCTTCTTGCCGAATAATATTTCTTATATAGATATACCATATTTTATTTATTTATTTATTTCTCAGTTGATGGACATTTAGGTTGCTCTGCTTTGGAGCTATTATGAATAATGTTGCTGCTATAAACATTCATGTACATGTTCTTGTTTGTACATATTTCCATTTTGCTATAGTGGAATTGCTGGATCATATGATAACTCTATGTTTAACATTTTGAGAAACTGCCAAACTATTGCCCAAAGGAGATGCATCACTTTACATTCTCATTAGCAATCTTTGTGGGTTCTAATTTCTCCACATCTTTGCTAACACTTGCTATTGTATGTCATTTTGATTATAGCAATCTTAGTGGGAGTTAAGTGGTGACTCATTGTGGTTGTGATTTGCATTCCCCTAAGGACTGATGATGTTAGGCATCTTGTCATGTTTGTTAGACATTTGTGTATCTACTTTGGAGAAATGTCTATTCAAATTATTTGTCTATATTTTATTTGTGTTGTCTTTTTGTTGTTGAGTTGTAAGAGTTCTTTATATATTCATGATGCAAGTCTGTTGTCAGATATATGATTTACAAATATATTTTTCCATTCTCTGGGTTGTTTTTGCACTTTCTTGATGGTGTGCTTTTTTTTTTTAATTTATTTATCTTTGGCTGTGTTGGGTCTTTGTTTCTGTGTGAGGGCTTTCTCTAGTTGCGGCAAGTGGGGGCCACTCTTCATCATGGTGCACGGGCCTCTCACTATCGCAGCCTCTCTTGTTGCGGAGCACAGGCTCCAGATGCACAGGCTCAGTAGTTGTGGCTCACGGGCCTAGTAGTTCTGCGGCATGTGGGATCTTCCCAGACCAGGGCTCGAACCCATGTCCCCTGCACTGGCAGGCAGATTCTCAACCACTGTGCCACCAGGGAAGCTCAATGGTGTGCTTTAATGCTCAAATTTTTTTAACTTAATGCAGTCCAATTTATCTACTTTTTCGTTTATTGTTTGTGCTTTTGGGGTCATATCTAAGAAGCCATTGCCTAACCCAAGATCATGAAGATTTACTTCTATGTTTTTTTCTAAGAGTTTATAGTTCTAGCTCTTACATTTAGGTTCATGATCCATTTTGAATTAATTTTTGTGTATTATGTGAAATAGGGATCCACCTTTATTTTTCTGAGTATAACTATCCAATAGCACCATTTGTCAAACAGAATATTTTTTTCCACATGAATTATCTTGGCACCCTTGTTAAAAATTAGTTGACCATAAATTAAAGGGTTTGTTGTTGGACTCTCAATTTTATTCCCTGGATCTGTTTATCTTTCTGTGTGCCAGTATCACATTGTCTCAATTACTGTAGCTTTATAATAAGTTTTGAGATGGGAAGTGTGAGTTCTCCCACTTTGCTCTTTTTCAAGATTGTTTTGGCTATTCTGGGTCTCTTGCATTTCCATATGAATATTATTAATTTCTTCAAAAAAAAGTCAGCTACAATGATGATATGGATTACATTGAATTTGTAGGTTAATTTGAAGAGTATTGCCATCTTAAAAATATTAAATATTCTGGCCCATGGATATGGGGAAACTTTTCATTTATCTAAATCTTTTTTTTTCCAGCTGTGTTTCATAATTTTAGGTGTAAAAATCTTATGTTTCCTTTTTAAGTTTTAGTCCTAAGTATTTTATTCTTTTTTATTAAATATAATCCTAAATATTATATTCTTTTGGAGGCTATAGGATTGTTTTCTAATTTTATTTTTGGATTGTTCATTACTATTGTTTAGAAATAGAATTGTTTCTTATATTGAGCTTATATTAGTAATCTTAAAGCACTCATTTATTAGCTGAAATAGATTCGATTATTAGCTGATTTTTTTAGTTATCTAAATATAAAATCAGTCATCTGCAAATAGAGATAGTTTTACTTCTTACTTTTTGATATGAATGTATTTTATTTATTTTTCTTGCTGAATTACTCTGACTAGAATCTCTAGTACTACAATGTTGAATGAAAGGGATGAAAGTATACATGTTTGTTTAATTCTAAATCTTAAGGGAAAATCCTCTAGTCCTTCAGTACTAAATATGGTGTTAACTGTAAGTTTTTTTTTTTTTTTTTTTTTTTTTTTTTTTGCGGTATGCGGGCCTCTCACTGTTGTGGCCTCCCCCGTCGCGGAGCACAGGCTCCGGACGCGCAGGCTCCGGACGCGCAGGCTCAGCGGCCATGGCTCACGGGCCCAGCCGCTCCGCGGCATATGGGATCCTCCCAGACTGGGGCACGAACCCGTATCCCCTGCATCGGCAGGCGGACTCTCAACCACTTGCGCCACCAGGGAGGCCCTAACTGTAAGTTTTTAATAAACACTCTTTATCAAGTTGGGGAAGTTCCTTCTATTCTTATTTTGTTAAGTGTATTTTCCATTAAAAGGTGTTGGATTTTATGAAAAAGATTTTTCTGTGTATATTGAGATGATCATATGGGTTTTGTCTTTAATTCTATTAATGTAGTGTATTACACTGCTTAATTTTCAGATGTTGGACTGATTTGCATTCTGGGATAAGTCCTACTTGGTCCTGGTGTATAATCATTTTTATATGTCTCTGGATTTGATTTGCTAGTTTTGTTGAGGGTTTTTGCATCTATATTAGTAATGAATATTGGTGTGTAGTTTTCTTTTCTTGCAATGTCTTATCTGGTTTTGATACCTGAGTAATACTTATCTTATGGAATGACTTAGGAAGTATTTCTGCCTCTATTTTTTGTAAGAGTTTATAAAGGATCAGTATTAATTTTTCTTTCAATGTTTGATGAACTTCACTAGTTAAGACCTTTGACCATGGGCTTTTCTTCATGAAAAATTGTTACTAATTCAATGTCTTTTCCTGTTGTAGCTGTATTCAGATTGCATACAGTTGACGTTGGTAATTTGTGTTTTTCTAAAAATGTGTCCATTTCATCTAACTTACCTAATTTGTTGGTAGACAGTTGTTTACAATATTCCCTTATAATCTTTTTTTTTCCTGTAAAGCCAATATTAATATCCCCTTTTTATTCATGATTTTAGTAATTTGAGTCTTACCTTTGCTTTTCTTGGTCAATCTCACTAAAAGTTTTTCAACTCTGTTGATCTTTTCGAAGACCCAACTTCTGGTTTCATTGTTTTTCTCTTTTGTTTTTCCATTTTCTTTTCACTGATTCCTATTCTATTCATTATTTTTTCCTTCCATTTGCTGACTATGGATTTATTTTGCTCTTTTTTTTTCTAGCTTCTTAAGTTTAGGCTATTGACTTAAGATCTTTATTTTTTTAACATAGGTGTTTACAGCTATAAATGTTCCTATAAGCACTGTTTTGTTACATCTCTTAAATTCTGGCATATTTTTATTCTCATCCATCTCAAAATATCTTCTAGTTTCCTTTGTGAATTTTTCAATGGCCAGTTAGTTATTTAGTAGTGTGTTATTGTATTTCCATATATTTGTGATTTTTTCCAAATTTCCTTCTGTTATTGATTTCTAATTTCATTCCACTGAGAACATGCTTTATGTCAATCCTTTTACATTGACTGAGACCTGTCTTATTGTTTAACATATAGACTATCTTGGAGAATGTTCTATACATGTTTGGGGAGAAGTTATATTCCACTGTTACTGGGTGGACTGGTCTAAAAATGTTTATTAGATCCAATTGTTTTATAGTTTTATTTAAGTCTTCTATATGCATGTAAATCTATCTAGTTGTTGTAGCTACTGAAGTTGGGAAGTGAAATCCCTGATTATTATTATTGAACTATCTATTTATCCTTTCAATTCTGTTAGTTTTGTTTCACATTTTGAGGGCTCTATTGTTAGGTGCATAGATATTTGTAATTGTTATGTCTTCCTGATGAATTTACTCTTTTATCATTATAGAATGTCCACCTTGTCGCTTGTCACATTTTTTCTTTTACAGTGTATTTTGTCTGATATTAATATAGCCATTCCAGCTTATCTATGGTTGCTGATTGAATGCTAGCTTTTTAAAAATCTTTTTTCTTTCAATCTCTTTGTCTGCTTAAATCTAAAGTATATCTCCTGTAGACCGCATATAGTTGGGTCATATTTTCAGTCTGACATATTTTACTTTTGATTTGGGTGTTTAATCCATTCACATTTAACATTATTATTTATATAGCTAGATTCACACCTGCCATTTTCCTTTTGTTTTTTATATATCAAGGATATGATTTTAAATTTAATTTAATAAGTCCTCTTTTATTATGCTCTCCTTTTGCATAATGTGGAAAGCACAATATGTTTGTGGCGAGGACTTCTCTATTTGGATCACAGTTTCACATTTCAATACTTTTATGAAGACTTTAAAATTCTCTGTATATAATTTTTTTCATAAGTCAAATGGGGACTACTATTCCTGCTTTGCTGAAGCCCGAGCATTTTTGGTGCAGGTGAAATTTGACATGTACCAGAAAGGGTTTTTGTATGAAAGCTGGCTGTCACTACAAATAGAACCGGGACTATAGGAAAAGTAGGTAGATGACACCTTCACCGTAACTTCACCCAGATTCTAGCACTCTGAATGGCCCACACACCTCTGCCTCAGCAGGGCCCACATCTACTAATCAGGGCTTCCACCATTTGCATTAACTTGAATCTGAAATCCCTTTATAGTCTTGAGCACTGAGCAAATGTATAGCAATTATTTCCAACTAGACCGTTTTTTTTCTTTATTCCATAACATCTCCATTCACAGGATTGATGCTATATTTGAAACCAGGGGCTTCAGCAGCATGAGCAAAGATGAGCCAGGGACAAAGCATATATTTGGACTCATTGCTTTGACCTTTTTTTTTTTTTTTTCATTCAAAAGCTCTCTCCTGCAGTGGGAACTAAGTGTAACACACCATTCCTGATACTAGAAGCAATTTGCCTTCTGGCAAAAAAAAGATCTCCCTCATGCCTGGGATTTGGACTCTCTCAGACCTATGCCACTTAGTTGAGTTTCAGTTTTATCAACCATAACAGGTGTGAGAGGGTGACAGAATTTACTTCACAATATTATTTTGAGACTTATTTTAGATGAATATATAGAAAATTACTTACACATATTTGGTACTTGGTATGAATTATCTCTACTACCTACCTCATCTCTTACAAGAAAACCCATTTGTGAGGACTCTGTATAATGCCTTGTCAATCCTTCATGCCTCAAGTATAAATAGATACAACACTCATGTCAATTAGCCCTTCCTTTAATATCAAGTGTACTATTGGGATCAAGGTTGAGGATAAAATCCCACTAAGCACTGACTGAAATCTCACTGATAAACGGGAGTAGATAAGGAAAAGAGAGGGAGGACAATTTACATTACATAGAAGAAGAGGTGGACACCTGGGACAAGAGAAGAGAAAGTGTTAAAAAAGAAATATATATATATATATATATATATATATATATATATATAAAATCATGCCTAGGAACCAGGTGAAAGAACACAAAATAGAGATAAGAAAAATTAGGTAGATTTATTTCATACATAATTACTTTTATTTTTAACCTTTTATGCCAGGATTTGCTCTCTCTAGCATCCTTTCTGCGCTTTGAAAGACTCTCCGTTATCTAGATCAGCCAGAATGGGGGGTGGTGAGGGTGGGGAGCAAACTATTTTTAGACAGAAATTCATCTATTAAATTTTCTAAAGCAAGACCTATTCTGAGAAGCATAATTGAGTATTTGCAAGGAACACTTTGGAGGCCTCTACAGGGCAGCCAGTTGTCGGACTTCTAAAGACACTGCATCATTCTTGGTAACCGTCAAGAAAATGAATCATCACTCCTTTTCGTCCTTTCTTGAAGACATTCCAAGCCTTAAGGTTTTGTGGTGCTTGGGGCAGCATCTCTCTGAAGTTTTAGGCTGTTAGATCTTAGTTGAAGAATGTCAATGTGAAATGAGATTTATGTCAGCTTGCCTAACACACCTGACAAGCAATTCAAATATTATCCCAACCTGGATACTCTCACAGCCACCAAGGTGAAAATTAAGTCCTACAGAGGCTCAAGATGAGTATCTCCAAGGCCAAGTCTCCCCCAACTCCCGTTCTCCTTTTCTGTGTTTTCCATGATTTAATAATAAGCATCTTGCTGCGAAAGAACATTTAAAATTCTAGGTAATGTGTGCATAATGCAAAAACAAAGGGAGAATCGTCAAGTGTGTCATATCAGTCATTGTAATATTCTTATAATGCTCTTCTTTGTACCATTGTTCCCTTCAAAGAAGCAGTGACAATTCCTTAAAAAATAAATTCATGAAGCATCTTCTGTGTGCAAGGCACTTTGTTCCGTGTTAATGGGAACACGAGATAAAAGCAGATATGATTCCTACCCTCAAAATGGTGTAAATAACAGTTTAAGATAACAATGGAAAACATCTGTCAGGGCAATATGGGAGTTATTATCAAATGAAAGCACAATGATAAACGCTATAAAAAGTCTAAGAATTGAGTGACTCTAGCATTCCTGGTTGTTCAGGAGTGTTCTTTGAAAAGAAGGTGAAAGTTTTCTTAGGAGGCAAAAGGCAAGACATTTCCTTTGTTACTATTATGATTTTTATTTAATAGGTTTAGGCTTAAAAGAATTTATTACACAAATTATTGTTATTTGGGAGTTTTTTGACTTTAAAAGGCTTGCCCCATTGTTAAGCTAGTGTGTAATCTTGGACAAATCATCGAACTTCAAGTTGTTTATTTATAAAAAGGCAAAAATAATACCAACTTTTTAAGGTTGTTGTGAGACTACTTTAAATAAAATAATATCTGAAAAGCTCTTTGCACAGTGATTGACACAGTGTAAATGCTTAGCTGCCTCTTAGGTTGATTATGTGGCCTTGATTTTCCACTTATGGTCTTAATCACCAAGTTTTTTTAAGAGGACCAAAAATGTGAACAATTTTAATCAGCAATTCCTTTTATTGCGTTTTTTTTTTACCATTTTTAAAAATCGAAGTATAGTTAATTTAAAATACTGTGTTAGTTTCAGGTGCACAGCTGACTCAGTTATATGTATATATATACTTTTTCAGATTCTTTTCCTTTATAGGTTATTACAAGATATTGAGTATATAGTTCCCTGTGCTATACAGTAGGTCCTTGTTGTTTATCTATTTTATATATAGTAGTATGTATCTGTTAATCCCAACCTCCTAATTTATCTCTCCCCTCCCATCCCCCACTATTCCCTTTGGTAACCATAAGCTTGTTTTCTATGTCTGTCAGTCTATTTCTGTTTTGTACATAAGTTCATTTATATCATTTTTTTAGATTCCACATATAAGTGGTATCCTATGATATTTGTCTCTCTCTGTCTGATTTCACTTAATGTGATAATCTCTAGGTCCATCCATGTTACTACAAATGGCATTATTACATTCTTTTTTATTACTGAGTAATATTCCATTGTATATATACACCACATCTTCTTTATCCATTCATCTGTCAATGGACCCTTCCATGTCTTGGCTATTGTAAATATCAGCTATACATTCAGCTAAACAAGGATAACTACCGTAGATGTAACTACTGTTCCCCTAAATATTTGGGTATGACAGTGTGAGTCAAAGTGATGTGTGGCACTTCCATGTGGAAACATCCAATTTCTGATATGTGAACCTTCAGCCCACCCCTCTCAGCGGAAGTGACTGTGAAAGTATTGCTCGATATGGAGATCCACTGCTAAACCATAACATGAAAAGCTGCTTCCTGGAAAGAGGCCCAAACCTGTAACAGACTTTGCACAAGTAAGAAATCAATCTTTGTTGTTTTAATTAAGATACTGAGATTACAATAATAAACCTCAAAAAAACGTTATGGTAGCTTCACATTAGTAATGTTTTCAGATGAGATTAAAAGATTAATATAATATTATTAATAAGGGACTTTGTGCTCAAGCTAAATAAAAAGGAAATATTTGGGTACTATCTGGAGATGCTAATACATTACTTTCCCAAGCTTGAAAATACCTGACTAAGATCTCAAATAGTGAACATTGATCATCTGAATTCTATAATGAAATGCAAGCTCCCTCTCTGACTTCAAAATTTGGATTGTGATACCCCATTCTTGCCAACAAAGCCATCTGGCTTGGTAAAATTAATTCTTGGGTAAGAAACTCATAGAGTTTCCAAGATAAACTTCTTGGAAACTTTTGGCAACCAGGAAGTATCCTTGGCCAGAACTCAGAGATCTGAAAAACTGCTTTAACAAAGAGTGTAGCTTTCAATGTCAATGCCATGGATTAGCTTTGTAGCTTAGTCAAATCACTTTTCACTTGTCTGGGCTTTAATTTCCTAGCCATATGATGAAAGTGTCAGATTAATGACAACCAAGGTCTGTTTTAACAACTTATTAATGTGCAACCTGTAGTTTCAAATGAGAAGATAAAGTATAAATTTCTATTCCATAAGCTAGAACTTGTTATTCTGGAGAAGTAAAGCCCATGATGAAATCTGAAAATATTTGTTAATGTAGACACTAACCAATCACAAAAAAAGTAGTATGAATTACCATTATTGCATAACAAGTAAAAGTGTGAAAAATTCCCTCAGATTATGATCACCTTGAGGGCAAATACTACTCCTTCCTAATCTTAGTATATCTGTGTAACATGATGTCTAATTTACATAGTAGGTGCTCAAAAAATTATTTATGGAGTTGATCAATAGATTAATAAATCTGCGGTTGATTAAATGGAATGGATGGATATTGAAGATATTTCCTTGGCATTTTCTTGTCCTATGTGTGTGTAATTTACTGTACAAAATACTCTGTGAGAAAACAAAGAAACATTGCGTAAGTTTTTAAATGCTTGAATAGATGGTATGCAAAGTAGAAAGAAGTAGGAGTCAAAAGTCTTTAGCTGCTGAGCTGGTGTATCATCATTAACCAGTGGTGTAACTTTAGGGAAACCACTTCACCTGCTGAACCTCAACTTTCTCATCTATAAAATGGCTATTAGAAATTTGTCATGTCTCCTAAGTAAGAGTTGCTATGAAAATAAAATGGGATGAGGTATGAAGAGGCTTTGAAAAATGAAAATATATGTCATTATGATTGGTAGTCAGCCAATGAGGAGCAGCTTGTATTTCTGAGAATAAAGGTTCTCAGAGGCAAGCACTTTTTGAAGGAGCTGGAAATCTTCCTTTGGTTCTTGCAGTACCTTGAAACCTGCTTTTTATTGGGAGTCCTAGGCTCTCTGTTCTTCCTTTAGCAAAATTGCCTTTCAGAATATCCCTGTCCTCAAAGCAAACACTGGTGTTATTTTCAACTAATAGCATTTTTTTTCCTATCTTGAAATTCTTTCATCAGATTTCCCTTCCCTTTCCAAACTCTAGATGTCAGTGTTCTCAGGTCGAACCTATGGGCTTTTTCTCCATATATATTCACCCTCTTTCAATGTGCTGTCGTCCAGACCTATTACTTCAGTGAGCCCATCACTCCCAAATTTAGGTCCGTCTTTTACCTTGCACTGAAATCTAGACTCTTGTTTCCACCTGTTTGATCAACATTTCTGGTTACATATCTGATAGGCATCTCAAACTCAACAAGCTCTCAACCCCATCTGCCACTCCCATATTTTTCTCATCTCTGCAGAAGGAATCAAGTACCCAATAGCTAAGGTCTGAAAGTTTGGAATCATCTTTGATTTTTATTTTTCTCTCACATTCTACACCCAATACAATCATTAAAATTTTGTCTAATTGCTCACCTGATCTTGCCACTTAATTGGTCTTCCTGTTTATGCTCTTACTCTACACCAGAATATTTTTCACACAATGGACAGATTAACCTTTTAAATATGTGAGCCAAATCAAAGCATGGCATTGTTCAGCATCCTTCAAATAATTTTCCATCAGACTGAGGACAAAATCTAAAATCCCGGAGGTAAACTTAAGCTCCTTCACCGTTGCCACCTTGCTCACTGCACTCAAACCTCAAAGGCCTTCTGGTCACCTGGTCGGTGTTTGAATGCACCAAGTCTCCTCTCATTTGCGGATTTTGCACATACTGTTCCTTCTGTCTGGAATGCTACTTCTTCAGCATCACAGTTCAGATCCTCACTCTTTTCAGGATCTTCTCAAAAAGTCATCACTTTGGAGACTCCTTCCCTGACCGTCATCTTCGAAATGCCTCTCCTTGTTATATTTATCTCCTTAGACTGCTCTCTTTTTCTCCACTGCACCATCGTTATTGATTTTTCTTCATATTTATTTTTTCAGATTGTTTTTCTCAAATATCTATAATATGTAGATTTGCTTTTGTATAAAGAAATAAATATAAGCTTTAATAAATCAAAATAACTGAGAGATCCAGGCTACCTACTCTGAGGCCCTTGCAGAGAGGCAAAACTCAGAGAATAAGCAAGAATAAGACACACAGGCTTATAATTACCTCTTATTTAATTAGAAAAACTGAGAGAAGGTAAAGGAGCTTAGAATTTCAGAAATGGAAGAAGCCCTAGTTCATATGTACTGGGGGGAGGCAATCTTTACATTTTACAGAGTAGAAGTCTTAGGGGTGGAGGAGAGGAAGTCTTACAAATGTCATTCAGTAAATGCAAAACAGTATGTTGGGGGTGGGAGGTGTCACTTGACACTTCATCACATTTTCTTGGCTACATAGTTGAGTATTCATTACCACCAATGGTTTCAACAACAATGGAAAGTCACTGCTGTCTGGAAGGAAAAGAAAGGTGTCAGTATAAGAATACTTTTCAGCTAAGATTGAATTATGCTTTATGGCTAATTCTCAAAACGAATGTTTAGAATATCTCAAAATACCATACAAATTCTGAGATTGCTGCTGCTTCACAGTTTGACTAAACTCTATAAAATGAATGACACCATTCTAGAAATGTCAAAAAGTGGAAACAAACCTAGAGTTGATTTTATTCATAATTTCCTTTCTGTCTGAAATCCTTGCTCAGTTTAATTTGAAATGGCAACAACAACAAAAAAGTCATTGATCACGTCAGGTTTTCTAAGCAATATTTTGAGTTTGAATTACAATAAAATATTTCTCTAATCTTCTGAGAGATGGCCACTGCATCTGCTAAATACTACATAAAGTAATGTTATTAAAAATTAATGTTTTTAATTTAACTGGTATTGCCATTAACACTCATATTTCTTATAGTAATATTATTCTTCCAATTCCATTAAGCCTTTTGTGCATAGCCATGTTTATCCTGCTCTTCTATTATTTATATGTTTAATTTGTGATTAGGTTACTTCATATATTTCAATTGCATTATAATGCAATGTGATGATATAAAACTCTAGTCAATTGTATTTCCTCAATCAGTAGGATTCCATTTCTTTTATTAGCACTTGTAGTAAAGGGTCTGACTCCATTGTGATGTTTGACTGCTGACAGCTTTTAAGATCTACTTCTCCTTCTTTTCCTCCTGCCCGACATCTGATCAAACTGATAAGAAAGCCCAGTTCTCCTTCCTTTGGCATGAATGGAAAATTCATACCACACAAGCCCTGTCCTATGCATGGAAAGCCCCCGCCCCTACCTACCCACTACATCCAGTATCATAAACACCCAAGCCAGCCTCCTTTCTATACTATCTCAAGCCCTTTTGGGACGAGCTTGGGGAGTCTATCCTGCTGTACCCAGAAAGCCTCATTATGTGAGTCACAAACCTTTTCCTACCCACGAGGAGCGTACATGGTGTCATCATTCTCAACATGTGATCCAAATTTGGGGCCAGGGTCCTCCATCACTATGCAATGTGGATACAACACTTGGCATTCTATAGGTTACTTAATCATTATGTAGAGAACTTACATAAAGTATAGAGGAAAAGATCTCAATTGATCTACATCACTTTATTGAAAAAACAACACTATGCATCTTGTTAGATTTAAACTGGGTACAACAACACTTTCATTTTATTTGCAATTACAAGCAAAGAAATAAGGTAAATCAGGTGAGATAAGTTTTCTTTTCCCTGAATAAAAGGAGAGCTGAGATGATTAATAGCAATAAGTACATTAGCACAGTAGTTTAAAGCTTAAATGAGCAAATTCTAATAAACGTACACACACATTCTATAGAATAAGAAATGGTGCTTATTAAATAAGATTATATTTATGGTAGACTAAAATCAACTTTGTATTTAATATTTAGTGAATGTACTCAAGAAGGACTTCGTGCTGAGTAGCATGAGGTGGAATATGACCATCTCAGGAAGATGCTTGTCCCTTCCAAGTAAATAAAACCAAGGTCAAATTTTCTCCACTTTTTAAAGTACTTGACAAAATAGAATTATTTTCTCCCAAGATTTTATGACATCACTTAAACCTATAATTTATATTCCCAAAATAATTTATGTAAAATTACATGGTTGAGTTGTTTATTTACTGATTTTTTTAAAATTCTGTATCAGAATTGAGTTGGCAATAGTTTTTGGACATAACACATTATGATATGTCTGTGCAAGACCTTTTGTTCCTTATTATATGTTATTGCTTCTCTCCATATTAGGCTTGACAGATAAAATACAGGATGCCCACTTAAATTCAAATTTCAGATCAAAAAATTTTTTAGTACACATATTTAGTATAAGTGTGTCTCATGCAATATTTGGGACTAAAACAAAAGAATCTACTACTGCTGCTTCTCTGTGTATGTCCCCTCAGGCTGAAATTCCTAAGGATGGGAAGGTCTTTTTAATCCAATATTACTTGGGTATTAGTAAGTATTATTTATCTTTTATCTGAAATTCAAATGTAACCAGATGCCCTGTAATTTTATTTGCTAAATCTGGCAACCCTACTGCCTACCCCCCAAACTCAATTCACACTTTTATAAACAGTCTTGTATATTTAATATGTATCTTTCCCATCTATGTTTATATATATATAATACATATGTAATATATATTCATAAAGTATTGTATATGCAAGTGCATGTTTAAAATTTAAGTAAATATTATTGAGCTTTAAATCACATTCTGTTTTCCTTTTAAGTATCATTACTTTAGTACTTTCTCCATGTAGATATAGCTCATTTCATCTGGCCAATACACAGTATCCCACCTAGCCATGGACTATAATTCACTGAAGTATTCCCCCAAGGATAACACCTAGGATATTTCACTTCTTTGCAAAAAAAGCAATGCTGAAATTATATTCTTGTTGCATGTGCCTCTCTGCTCTTGTGTGGAATTTCTCCAAGGTGTATATTTATACTCAGGAGTGAAATCCTGCATAGGATATATATTTGTTATTCATTTTAATATGGACTTTCAGATGGTTCTCCTAACAGCTACTTCAGTTTACACTCTCAAAATAACAGCATGAGCTTTTCTTTCTCTTCATCTTCTCCAACACCTTATATTATTAAACTTTCATTTTTGTCATCATAATGAGTATAAAGTATCTATGTATTCTCTTAATTTTCACTTCTCTGATTACTAATGAGATTGAGAATCTCTTCATTGTTTTTTTCTAATAGATTATATTTTCCTGCTTCTTTGTATTTTGAGTAATTCTGGATTCTATCCTTTGAATTTTTTTTTTCTTTTTTGCGGTACGTGGGCCTCTCACTGTTGTGGCCTCTCCCGTTGCAGAACACAGGCTCCAGACGTGCAGGCCCAGCGGCCATGGCTCACGGTCCTAGCCGCTCCGCGGCATGTGGGATCTTCCCGGACCGGGGCACGAACCCGTGTCCCCTGCATCAGCAGGTGGACTCTCAACCACTGCGCCACCAGGGAAGCCCTATCCTTTGCATTTTGAATGTTATATTATAGGCGGTCTTTGGGATCAAAGGCCCTTACTCCTCAAAAGAGTGTTGTATACATTTACTTGTTACTTGGTTTAACAAATTCTCCTACAGAATGCATTAGCTCAGATCTCTGTGCAATTGAAGGCATTTTTATGTTTACTTTGCTGGGTTCTTTGCTGTCTGTCCTATAAACGTGTAATTCAGCAATCAGGCAGAGATTGGACCAAGTTACAAGTACAACCTGACCGCAGTTCCCCTTACCTGTCCTTTTTCTTTTGGATAAGTCCCTCACTTTGGGACAATAAAGATCACCACCCCAGCTTCTTTATTCCTTGTGCAAGAAAGATGACATGTTTTTATCAGAGCTTCAGGCTCCTCCACATGGAATGACCAGAGCTGACCCTCAGGCCACAACTGCTAAGGTGAGGATCTCACTCAGTCCCATCTCTTCTTCCAGATTTCAGCTCATCCCTAAAGTCTACATTCAGTAGTTGCTTTTTATTTATTTTCTTTTTTAATTTAATTTTTTTTTTGCCAATGGTAATGGATATGTAAGGAGTTGCTTTTTAAGTTTTGCTCAGAGTCCATAATTGTTATCTGTAGGTGGATGATCTACCTTGAAGTTGCTGTGTCATACATGAAAGCAGAACTCCTCATCTATTAAGTTTTGTATTTCAACAATTATATCTTTCACTTCTAGAATTCCCATGTTGTTCCTTAAAAAAAAATTCTGGTTACTATTTATAGCCTCTTGTTTCTCATATATTTTGTATTATAATTTTCTATTTCTTTTATTCTTTTTTTTTTTTTTTTTTTCTTTTTGCGGTATGCGGGCCTCTCACTGTTGTGGCCTCTCCCGTTGCGGAGCACAGGCTCCGGACGCGCAGGCCCAGCGGCCATGGCTCACGGGCCCAGCCGCTCCGCGGCATATGGGATCCTCCCAGACCGGGGCACGAACCCGTATCCCCTGCATCGGCAGGCGGACTCTCAACCACTGCGCCACCAGGGAGGCCCTTCTTTTATTCTTTATATAATAATTCTAGTATCTGATCTCGTTGGGTGTGTAACTCTTCTGTTTGCAATTTCTATTGCCTCTTCTCTCGGAAATGTGTGTTTTGTAAATATTTTTTTCATTTTAAGTTGATAATTAGCTCCATTTATTCCGTGGAAACCCTAAGGGACATAGATTGGGCATGGTTTTCTCAAGATAAGATTTTAATTCATTTCTACTGCATGTTCCAAACGTTACCAACATGAAACAACGTTCATTCATGTATGTATGTACTTACGTATAGATGTATGTATGTACGTACGTATGTATGTTGGCCTAGTGATTATCTTATTGAGAAGGTGGTTAAGGCCAGCTTCACAGTATGTGACCTATGCAGTCACACAGGACCCCACACTGGGAAGACCATCATACTTGGCTTAATGCTCTGTTGTCATCATCTTGAAGTTTGTAATAATTTTTAAGCAAAGAACCTCACATTTTAATTTTGCATTGGGCCTCACTGCGACTGGTCCTGAGGATAGTATACATAAGTTGCATGTGACAACATAACCTATAGCCATAAATTCTAAAGAAATACTATTGTTTTTTGTTTAAAGTATTTCCATGGCACAGAGGAAGAAATAAATAAGCTCTTTCATTGCTTCAGTTTCTAAGTAGTTAGATGTCTCCATGCCCACACATTTATGGAGGTTGTACTTCTTCGAGTATCCAGGAATACTAGGTCTCTCCATTTCTGTTCCCTCACTTTAGCAGAAAATGTTAGTGATATGCACAGATTTCCTCAAATCCATTTTAACCTAAAGATCTTCATCAGAGGACCTCCTTTGAACTACCAGAGCCATTGTATTGAGTCCGCCCACAGAACTAGAAGTTACTAAGAGTTTATCCCCCCAACTACCCCCTACATGCCCTTAGCTAATTACAGATAGGTGCAAGACTTTGAAAACCCAGTTTTCTTTTCCTTGGGTCAGGATAAATTATTTATTATAATATTATTTTTATGATAATAATAGCATCTCAATATTATAATAAAATTAATATATTATAACAAAAAGTTATATGTTATATTAACTTATACAAATAATAATGTATAATAACTAAATAATAAAATTAGAATCCCTCTGTGAGATCAGGTTGAAGCTACCTTAATTGGACTTTGCCTCAGATTATACCTTTGTTTGGCTTCCTCCTCTTTCCTCTTTTATTTTCTCCACTCTTTACTGGTTTCTTCTAGCAGTACTTCCTTAATTTCCTGCACAAGAATCCTTATTTGGGCGTCAGCCTCTAAGGAACTCACTGACCTGGCATAGCCCTGAAGACTTGTCTCCTATTCTTTCAAGACGGAATAATACCCCAAATTCTGAGTTCCGAATACTGGCTTAGATCCTAGGGAAGCATGGGTTTGCAAGTTCTCTTGTAGGTTTCTCTGTAATTTCAGACCTCTCTTTATTATTCCTGGCCTTTGGGGATTTCCCATACTATCTTGTGCACTCAGAAATGTATTTAAAATAAATTTGTTATGAATTATCTAGAATGCGTGTATTTTAAGGCAGCTAAGATATTTACCTGGACTTCCATAGTACTGGACATATAAGACTTTTTGCTCTTTATTGCTAGATTTTATGTTGAATGCTTAGCTCATGTTTTTGGTCTTTCTATTTTCCCTATCTATGGATTTTTAAAAAATACATACATTCGGGGCTTCCCTGGTGGCGCAGTGGTTGAGAATCCGCCTGCCGATGCAGGGGACACGGGTTCGTGCCCCAGTCTGGGAGGATTCCACATGCCGCGGAGCAGCTAGGCCCGTGAGCCATGGCCGCTGAGCCTGCGCGTCCGGAGCCTGTGCTCCGCAACGGGAGAGGCCACAACAGTGAGAGTACCACGTACCGCAAAAAAAAAAAAAAAAACATACATCCCACACATTTTGTTTTGCATTGTTTCATTGTCATTTAGCTCTAAGTATTTTGTCACTTACTGTTTATCTTCTCTAATACAGCAGTTTTCCATAAGTGCTTTATTGATTTAAAGACATAAGTGATTTAAAATTTTATCCTTTTGGACATTCATTTCTAATTTTATATGTTTTGTGTATGTATAGGAGAAATTGTATGGTAGAATGTTAATTCTTTAGAATAGTTTAAAGATACATTTGTGGTCTAGCAAGTGACAGATTTTTGTGACTGTTGCAAATGGTAAAATTATGTATCTCTGGCTTATCCTCATTCATCAACTCAGACAAATCTATGGTCTTGTTTGTTTTTTCTTTTTATCAGTTTCTGAGAGTGATATGTTAAAATGTCCAATTACAAGATTAATCACTACATTAATCTGTCACTTGTTGCTTTAATATATTTTGAACTTATATGCAGTTACATGCATATATTTGCTGATTGTTCTATCTTCTAGCTCGATCACTGTTTTTCACAGTAAGCAGCACTCCTCTTTGCCACTGATTATGCTGCTGTCATAAAATCTATCATGTGCTGTGCTAATATTGCTACTCTATATTCTTCTGGTTTACATCTGCCTCACATTTTTTACAGTAACTTCATTTTTCAGTCTTATATGTCCATTAAGAATGGTTCTTACAGAAATCAGTGATGAAAATTAGTTTATTATATATTTGTTGTTGCTGTTTTTGTTATAACATAATACAGTCTGAGTATTCTCTTTGACCAATGAGTTTAACCAGTTTTAACTTATTAAAATTTACTTTATATTAAATGTAAAGTATATAACAAATATGTGTATATGTAAATATTATTATATAATTTTGCCCCTTAATCTTATTCCTTCTAATTACTAAGCTCTCTTTGCTTATAGTTTTACTTCTTTCTACCTTGGATTAGAGAGATTGAATCCTGATTTAGTACCATCCACCCTTAAATTTACTTTCCCTCTCCATGCTCAAAGTTTAGCAGTATATGTATTTCTCACAGAGCAGCTCTTATCTCCCACCATCACTCTTAAATTTCGAAGTTATTACAAATATTTTTATAAGTAATTCTTTATTTAGGATATATCTTATTAAAATCTTTATTTATATTTCATACACTTTATTATTAACTCCCAGATTTATGCTTTGTCTTGCTGAGGTATAACCTTCAACAGCTCTTTCAAAGAGGCTTAATGTGGTAAAATTTCTGAGAAACTTTGTATGCATAGGAATATTATTATTGCATCCTCATTTTTAGATGATTACTTAGTTGAATGTAAAATTCCAAGTCCCAAGTTCTTTCTTCCAGTACTCTGAAGACATTACACCACTGGCTATTGCTGAAGCATTGATGTTGAAAAGTCAGGTATCATTCAGGAAATTGATTTCTCTTGGCTTTCAAATGCTCCATTTGTAAAAGTACAAGTCTGTAATAGATCATGTGTAAAGAGGTTTGCATTAGTTAGAAATATTCCTGGCTGCAAGGGGGGAAAGTATTAAGAACAGGTTGGTAAACCCAGAAAAAAGTATTTTGTTTCACATAAAAAGAGGTCATGGGGCAGGAAATTCAGAATCAGTTCATAACTCAGCAAACCCACAAAGAACCCATCAAGCCCTTAAATCTCAAGTAAAGGAATGTCTAGTTTCCCCATATTTAAAATGAAGGGATTGCTCTAGACAGCTACTAAGATCTCTTCTAACCACAACATTCTATTGTTCTATGAGCAATAATATCACATAATATAATCAGAGAAGCTCACAATAATCATTCTGAGTTTTTAAGAAATTAACATATCAAGCAGTTTGATAGAAGTATTTAATGTAACAGTTTTTTGTCTTACAAAGGCTGACAGAGGACTCAGGCAGGTATACGTGAGGGAGAAAACCTTATAGAAATCCCTCTATCTCACAGTCTAATTTTGAGCTTTCTTCATTTGAAATAAAATTGCTAATATACCCAGTGATAATCCAGTTCTTAGGTATTGGCCTCCATTACTAAATTCACATGATACTGACCCATAAATACTAGAATGACAATGTATTCAATTACAATAAAAATAAAATAATCAAGTGAACTATTTGCCTGTGCCTTCTGCTCATTGCATTCTCTTCCTATAGATAATTATACAAAGATAGACATATTTATTTTCAGAATATGGCTTGAGGAGCATGGGAACAGAGCAAAAATATCAAGATAAGCATTCATTCATTTGTTCATTCATTCAGATATACTGGTTCAGAGCATACCATGGGATAGAAACTTCTAAGAAATTCAAAAAAGGTAAGCATTTTATTTATTTATTTATTTATTTATTTATTTATTTTATTTATTTATTTTTTTGCCGTATGCGGGCCTCTCACTGTTGTGGCCTCTCCCGCTGCGGAGCACAGGCTCCGGACGCACAGCCTCAGCAGCCGTGGCTCACGGGCCCAGCCACTCCGCGGCATGTGGGATCTTCCCGGACTGGGGCACGAACCCGTGTCCCTTGCATCGGCAGGCAGACTCTCAACCACTGCGCCACCAGGGAAACCCAAGCATTTATTATTTAAAGAAAAAAGTACATGTAGTAAAACACACGAATATTAATTATTTGGCTCAATGAATTTTTCAGGTCTGTATCTCTGTGACTACCTTCCATATCAAGTTATAGTATTTCCAACGACTCAGAAAATTCTCTGTGGTCAATATCTCTTCCAAACTCCTTGGCCATTATTCTGACTTCTGTAACTTTAGATACATTTTGTTTGTTTTTGAACTTTATAGTCATGAAATTTTTACGTTTATATTCTTTTGTGTCTGTCTTCTTTTGATCAAGAGCAAATATTAAGGACTCATTCAATACTGTTATGTACACCAGTAGATTATTCTTTTTAATTTCTGAGTAATATCTCATTGTATGAATATACTACAATTTATTTATTATCCTGTCCATAGACATTTAGTCTGTTTCCATTTTTTAATATAATGAATAAAGCTGCTGTGAATCTTCCTGTGAAATATTTTATGGACATATACACTTATTTCTCTTTGGTATATATGTGTGAGTGAAATTTCTTGGTCACAGAGTATGTGTACTTTAATATTTTTACAAACTTTAAAAAGTTTTCCAGAGTGATTTTGCCATTTTAAATTCCCACAAGCAATGCATAAGAGTTCTAGTTTCTCCATATCATCACCAACACTTTATATTTCTCCAATAAAGGTTTAACTCACCAGGTTTGGGGTGCTCAAACCCTGCGCGTGCCAACAATCAACTCCTCCTTGACCAGCACCTAAAAGTAACCTTGAGTCCTCAGAATGTCTTGCCTGATAAAAGTGACTTTGTATACCAGACCAAGCATTCCTGCTAACAATGTGATTTATGATGGGAAACATGGACCATGCTATGTCAGTCTAACCTCTGAGGGACTGGAGACCAAGTAATAATGTCAGCTACATGGCACTCCATGCCTATGTGACAAAACTCCAATAAAATCCCTGGATACCAAGGCTTGGTTGAGCTTCCCTGTTTGACAGTATTCCATATGTTTTGTCACACATCGTTGCTGGGAGAATTATTTACTCTCTTTGAGTCCGTCTAGTAAATCACTGAACTTTGGGGTGCTCTTAGCAACTTATGACACAATATTGCTGGTGTTATAAAATTTAGCCATTCTGGTGGTTTGGGGGAGATATCTCATCATTTGCATCTCTGAAGACTAATGATGTTGTGTACCTTTCCATATGCTTATAGGCCATTTTGATATTTTCTTTTGTGAGGTTCCTGTTTAAATTATTTACCATTTTTTAAAAGTTGGGTGTTCATCTTTTTCCTTTTTGATTTATCAAAGTTCTCTGAACATTCTACATATGAGTTCATCAGTTATAATTTTATTTCAAATAGCTTTTCCCAGGCTGTGGCTTGTAGTTTTACATTTTAATGATAATGTTTTGAGGAGAAGTTTTTAATTTGATAAAGTCCAATTTAACAGAGTGATAAATTCTCCTCTGTTTTCTTTAAAAAGTTTGATTGCTTTAGCATTCACATTTAAGTCTGTATCTTAAGTTAATTTTTTTTTCTTATGCTGTGAGAAAGGGGTTAAGCTTCATTTTTTAAATATAAATAGCCAGTTGCTTCAGGACCATTTAGTGGAAAGACTGCTATTTTCCCCAGTGAATTTCTTAGGCACTGTGTTGAAATCAGTTGATCATATACGTGATTAGTTACTCTTGGGCTTCCCTTTTTTTCCCACAGATTTATCTTTATGTCAATACCAGACAATCTTGATTTCGAGTAGAATTATAGTAAATCCTGAAATCTGACAGTTTAGGTATCCCAACCTTGATATTGTCAGGTGGTATAAGTTTTCCAACTTTGTTCTTTGTTTTCAAGATTTTTTAGGTTATACACATACCCATACCAATCTTAGAAGTAGCTTTCCATATCTTTCTTCTTTTTAAAAAAATTTTTGTGATATCAACTGGGATTACATTCAATCTATAAGCTGATAGAGAACTGCCAACTTAAAAACTATCTAGTCAGGCTTCCCTGGTGGCGCAGTGGTTGAGGGTCCACCTGCCGATGCAGGGGACACGGGTTCGTGCCCCGGTCCGGGAAGATCCCGCATGCCACAGAGCACCTGGGCCCGTGAGCCATGGCCACTGAGCCTGTGCGTCTGGAGCCTGTGCTCCACAACGGGGAGAGGCCACAACAGTGAGAGGCCCGTGTACCACCAAAAAAACAAAAAAAAAACAACCAAAAAAACTATCTAGTCTTTCAACCCATAAACATGGTGTATTTCCAATTAATTAGGTATTCCAGGAGCATTTGGGGGGGCATTTTTTTTTAGTGTAGAGGTTTTATACATCTTTAATTAAATTTATTATAAATATTTAAGATGAGTATTTTTACATATTTTATTGTATTTTCCAAAAGTTTTTTGTTAGTATATAGAAGTATGACTGATTTTTGTATATAGATATTTTTTTGATTTTTGTTTTTTTTGGTTTTTACCACTGCACCACCAGGGAAGCCCTATCCCACTGCATTTTTAATCAGTCTCTCTTTTGTAAGAAGTGCTCAGTGGAAGGTTCATGAGGCAGAGTAAACTAGAATGGTAAATGTTCTTCTACGCAGCTCATCTAATGTTGTTTTTTTTCCCCTCTTTTTTCATGATTCTTTTAGTGGAAAGTTGGGACCTGCTTCATGAGGGGCTGCTAGCCATTTGTTAAGTTTAATGTATAAATTGAAAAGAAGAAAATTTAACTGAGAGTACATACAGTTCTGGTCTGGGTCTTAGCTGTGAAAGGAATAGTAAAGATGGGAAGGGGTCACGGTCATATTTTGAGTCCATTCCGCTAAAGAAAGAGTTGGAGAGGCAATTCAACCAATAATAAATCAAGGTAACTCTTCAAAGTGATGAGGACAGATGTCAGGTTCAGCTTGTGAATGCCACTGCTCCAAGGTTCCTGAAAGGCAGGGTTCTCTGAATCCAACACAGAAGTTAAATGATTTTGGTGCTACTACTGAAAAATGTGAGAGAAATGACTCGCTCATCTTTGGGGATGGCCTTAAGTGAAGGTAGAGGCTTGCATTATCTTTTTAGAAAGGGAAAACCATGGACATGGTAAACTAACTAGGAAGAACTTTTGTGTTGTTTTCCTTTAATGTAAATAACACCAAGTTAGTGCAGTCCAGTTTCAGACTGTAGTCCAGTGTCAGTAGCTCACAAATCCCTAAAGATAGGTGCCTATGAATCTTCCCTGGAAGATTCCCTGGATTTGTGGGAAAGTGCTCAGTAGATTTAGAAGACTGACTACAGTTCTTTCCATCTCCCCCTAAGAAATGTACACAGCAAGAGTGAGGTGATCAAAGCAAATGTCTATCACAGCCCCAGAACAGACTCTAGGAGACATGAAGAAGACAAGAGTAATATGTAACTAACATGTTTTGATTAAACAACAACAAACATAGCCTACCCATCTTTTTTTTAACAAACAACTTTTTATTGAAGTTGTGTATTTTTTAATTGAAGTATAGTTGATTTACAATGTTTCAGATGTACAACAAAGTAATTCAGTTATACATATATATTATTTTTCAGATTTTTTCCATTATAAGTTATTACAAGATTTTGAATATTGCTCCCTGTGCTATACAGTAGGTCCTTGTTGTTTATCTATTTTACATATAGTAGTGTGTATCTGTTAATCCCAAACTCCTAATTTATGCCTCCCCTCACCTTTCCACTTTGGTAACCATAGTTTGTTTTCTATGTCTGTGAGCCTATTTCTGTTTTGTAATTATTTACAAAATTATTTACTTTTATTTGTATCATTTTTTTAGATTTCACATATAAGTGATATCATATGGTACTTGTCTTTCTCTGTCTGACTTACTTCACTTAGTATGATAATCTCTACGTCCATCCATGTTGCTGCAAATGGCATTATTTCATTCTTTTTTATGACTAATATTCCACTGTATATATGTACCACATCTTCTTTATCTATTCATCTGTCGATGGACACTTAGGTTGCTTCTGTCTTGATTATTGTAAATAATGCTGCTATGAAATTTGGGGTGCATGTATCTTTTCTAATTAGAGTTTTCATCTTTTCTGGACATATGCCCAGGAGTGGGATTGCTGGATCTTATGGTAATTCTACTTTTAAGGAACCTTAAAACCTTTTAAGGAGGTTTTAAGGAACCTCCATACTATTCTCCATAGTTAGCTTTCCTTGTCTTTAAAGGCATGTGACTTGCCTGGGTAATCTCCCCTCTAACTATCCTGAACATATCTCCAAGTATAGTGACAAAGTGTGGGGCAAATTTTTTAATTTATTTTTGGCTGTGTTGGGTCTTCATTGCTGTGTGCGGGCTTTCTCTAGTTGCGGTGAGCAGGGGCTATGCTTCATTGCGGTGCGTGGGCTTCTCATTGTGGTGGCTTCTCTTGTTGTGGAGCACCGGCGCTAGGCACGCGGGCTTCACTAGTTGTGGCTCGCAGGCTCTAGAGCACAGGCTCAGTAGTTGTGGTGCACGGGCTTAGTTGCTCCGCAGCATGTGGGATCTTCCCGGACCAGGGCTCGAACCTGTGTCCCCTGCATTAGCAGGCAGATTCTTAACCACTGCGCCACCAGGGAAGCCCGGTGTGGCGCAAATTTTGATCGTCTGAGAATATTCCTGCATTGAAGGGTGGTATGCAGCTCTCTCCTATTGGTTTTGAAACCTATCCCAGATTGTTTTTCCTTCAAGTAGGTCCTACCATACAACCCAGTGAGCCCTGAAAGACACTTTCTCTTATTCCTCTTTGTAAATTACATCCCTGGATCATACTAGGTACTCCAGGATATTCAAAATGTCTGTTGAGTATAGAAATTAATGAATGTGGATGTTCAAAAATGTGGATGTTCAAATATTTATTGAAAAAAAAGGAATAAATAAATTTGACATTTATTGCACATGCAGTATTTGCATCCCTACTTTTCCCCATCTGCAGGCCACAATCCACCCCTATTTCCAGAATCAGTCACTATCTGACATAACATATTTTTACTTGCTTACTTGTCCTCTGTCATACTCCTAAAATACAAGCTCCATTAGCAATCAATAAATGTAGCCCATCATATTGTGCTATACAGAAAAATTATGTAATATCTCTTTTGATCAGAAATGTATTTGACAAAATTTAACACCCACTCATGTTAAAACATTACATAAAATATAAATTGATGGATACACCCTTAACGTAGTATTATTTACCTCAGCCCTCAAATCAACACTTTACTTAATGGAAAACAATACAGGACATGTCATTTTTTCCACTGAAGTTAGGAAAAAGACAAGGATATCTTGTCAATAATATCTCCTGTATTATTGAACATGACATTGAAGACATCATTATCCAATGCAATGAAACAAAACGAAGTAATTAGGAGCATAAGATTTGAAAAGTAAGAAGTAAATCAATGGTTATTTACCAGTGATATATAATAAATCAGGAAAATTCTCCCTTCTCTTTTGTACTCTCTGCTGCTCCTGTCCAGTGCTGTCAGGATACCCACACTAGGCTTGTTTCTTTAGAGCAAACCATCAAAGAGATGCCAATTTGCTGTTAAGCCCTAACTGCCTGCCTACCCAAAGTTAAATTTGCTTCCCCTAAATTGAAGGCTATCAGGCATTCCCTTGATTGCACAATTTGACATTTAACCTTTGTGAGTATATATCTGCCAGTCAATGTAAAGAAACAAATGGTGAGAGGTAAGATTTCCAGATCTTCGTTCAGAAAACTTAGTATCAGATGCATCACAGTTAGTGCTCAAAGGGCTCTATATTGCTGCTGTAACAAATTACCACAAATGTAATGGCTTAAAACAACACAAATATACTATCTTACTGTTCTGGAGGGCAGAAGCATGAAATGAGAAGCATGGACTAACGTCAAGTTGTCAGCCAGGCTGTGTTCCTTCTGGTGGCTCTGGGGGAGAACCCCTATCCTTGCCTTTTCCAGCTTCTACAGGCTGCCCACATTCCTTGGTTTGTGGCTCTTTTCTCCATCTTCAAAGCCAGCAAGGTTAGGCAGAGTCACCCTAATGCTGCCACCACTTTGGTTCTCTCTCACTTCTGCCTCTCTTTTTCACTTGCAAGAACTCTTACACTGGGCCCACCTGGATAATGCAGAATAATCTCCCCATCTCAAGGTCAGTTGATCAGCAATCTTAATTCTATCTGCAACCTTTATTCCCCTTTTCATGTAACCTAACATACTCATGGATCCCAGGGATTAGGACATGGACATCTTTGGAGGACCATTATTCTGCCTACAGCAGGGTATTAGATGACAGAGCCCCAATTTTACAAATTGAGAAAATCTTGGCTGAGCATGGATTAGAATAAGAATACTCCTGTCTCTCAGAGCTGAATAATCTTCACAGAGCAGCCCCAATACACTTTATATACTTAATTCCTCCTCCAATAAAAATGAATACATTGCTCCATTTACCGTAGATATAAAATTTAGAAAGTTTAATACACAGTATAGACATACCACATGCATGTTTTCTTTTACATTCAAAATACAATGCCTAATAATATTTTTAGTATAGTAGGTGGCAGTGAAGATGACAGCAAAAGCAAATTATGCAATTGAGATTTTAACGAATATTTCTGCCAGTGAAACTTGAAAATCAGCACTGATATGAGAAGGATGTTGTTGTTCTCTTATTAAACATACACTGACCTTGCACATATCTAAAGGGACTTCCTGTCACAGCACTGAAATTTGATGTTTGATCTTCAGGTTCAAATTTGATCTGACACACTGCAATTACCCCATTTTTTAAAATTAATAAACATCCTGGATTCTTTTTCTTGGAAAGGTTGGCATTCAGAAATATCATTAAGAGACGCCTCTCTCTTTTTCTGGTAAGGCAGCAAGGGTGTTAACTCTGGCAAGCACAGAAATCAGGGAAACCAAAGAGGTCAACATGTACATCAGCATGATATTCAGGGACCGCCTGACACAGAGGGTCTTCAGCGATGTGTTCTCTTCTGTTTTGACTCCAAAAGAAAAGGTGCTGTCAACCTCATTTAGAGGGTCATTCCACATTTCTACTTACTAGGTGCTCTTTTCACTCAATTTTCCTATTTTATTATATAACCCAGTGCCCTTGGTTATTATCTTTCACTTCCATTCCTACATTGTCACTTGAACTTGTCCAGATAACTTTGATCCATAGAAAGAACGAATTAGCTTCTGTATTCTCTATAAAGAGGTCCTCAGCCTCTATGGAGAAAGATGACACAGGCAGAGGAAGAAATGAAAAACTGACTCCATGGCTGAGTCAGGAGCCTTGAGGTTAAGAAGGAGCTCAAGAATAATTGTTCATTCCTGCTGTGCTGCTGACTGAGATTTAATACCCATGAATCCCCCAAAATCTCAGGCTCTCTTAGTTCTGGACATACCCAGTGAGGAAAACAGTTGTGGACAGGGAGAACTGAAAAGGATGCTATTGGGCTACTAGGGAAAAGTCAATTCCATGTAATTCTTCTGCAAATCATGAAGTTCTTTTCTCGGCACTGAAGCTATGGAAATCCTAATATATGGCCCCTGTACTTCAAAATCTTGAACTGTAAATATGTAATAAATCAGATAATTATCTTTTAATATATTTATTTTTAAAAATTTGTAACCATGTGTGGTGATGGATGTTAAGTAGATTTATTGTGGTGATCATTTCTCAATATATACAAATATCAAATTATTATATTGTACACCTAAAACTAATATAATGTTATATGTCAATTATATTGCAATTTTTGTATACACAGTTGGCTCTTGAATAACACACAGGTTAGGGGCGCTGACCCTCTATGCAGTTGAAAATTTTCATATAACTTATAGTCAGCCCTCCTTACACCTGGTTCCTCTGTATCCGAGGTTCCACATCTGCAGATACAACCAACTGCAGATCATTCAGTGATCATAGTATTTACGACTGAAAAAACTCTGTGTGTAAGTTGACCCAGGCATTTCAAACCTGTGTTGTTCAAGGGTCAATCTATTTGTAATGTTAGGAGAAACAAAGGAAAGAAAACATTAATTCCACCATGAACAAAGGGAAGGGATGAGGAGCTGGGACATTTTTATATTTAAAAAAAAAGTTATTTGAGGATGATGATTGTTTGGTTCTTCATTGTAATACCAGTACTTCAGCAGTATAGGGAGCCTTGAGTGTAATACTAAGAAATTTGATTTTTTTTTCTATTTGGTGCAGAAGTATGGTTTAGTGGAAGAAAAAAGGACTTTGTAGTCATATAAACTTTGGTTTGAAAATCACTGGGGGAGGTGTCAAAACTTATTTAACCATCCTCAGTCTTAATGCCCTCATTAGAAAGGGTAACAGGCAAGGGTGTCAGATTATAGGTTTGTTTTGTCAATAAGATGAGAAAATACCCAGACACTTGGAAATACCCAGCATGAATCATGCAAATCTTAGGATTTTAATAAATGATAGAGATTCCACTCCTTGTTCTCTTTCTTCTTCCCTTGCTTCCTCCCTTTTCCCTTCTCATGGGACATCACTAAATACATTAAACAGAAATGTAGTTAAGAAGATAATATGTTTTGGACTATCACAGACCCTACTTAACTTGATTCATCACCTCTGTTCACTCAGTTTCCATCAAGATATCCCACTTCCTACTTCCAGCATTCAACTCCATACTCCACACTCCACATACTCCATACTCCATATTACCATAACACATTTGATTTTTTAAAAATTCTCAGCCCAAAATAAGAGCTCTTCAGCATGGGATTCAAATCCATCCACAACTTGGCCCCATTTTGTTTGGCAACTCCTATTCTTTGAGAGTGGCTTCCTGGGACACTGTGTTGAGAAGGATTCTGAAGCTAGTTATATCTTTACCAACAACAAAAAGGTATTATGATTAATTAGTAATTTTGGTCATGGACATGGATCTTGCCATTCATGATCTAAACTATTATTATACATAATAATTTACAATTTAGTTGGAGTGAAGAATCTGAGAACAGTTTTCTTTCTTTTTTTTTTTTTTTTGTGGTAGGTGGGCCTCTCACTGTTGTGGCCTCTCCCGTTGCGGAGCACAGGCTCCGGACGCGCAGGCTCAGTGGCCATGGCTCACGGGCCCAGCTGCTCCGCGGCATGTGGGATCTTCCCAGACCGGGGCATGAACCCGTGTCGACTGCATCGGCAGGCGGACTCTCAACCACCGCGCCACCAGGGAAGCCCTGAGAACAGTTTTGATAGAGATGTAGAACATGACCTTATGTCCCAGTTTGCCTGGGACAGTTCCAAGTTTTGCCTATTGTCCCAGTGTAATTATTTTGTAGTAATTTTTAGTAACATTCACTCTCAAAGATGTCCTATGAAAAAGGTGTATGGTTATCCTAGTAATAGAATTAGGAGGCATTAGACTTAGGGTCCTATTTATGAATCTAAATAATAGCATATTTCAGAAAATAAGATTTAATAAGGGACCTTAGGGGCAGTCAGGTGTGAGAGAGATAAAGCCTTAGTGGGGTAGGTGATGGCTTGTATGAGTCTTAAGATCACTTCAAACTTGAGATCTTGGTTTAAATATCTTATTTCACTGACTGGGTAACTGAGACCTAGAGGCCAGGCCAGAATTCAAACTTGGGCTGTTAAATCAGGAGCATGTTCATATACACCACTGCTTTACCATGTGATAATGGACCACTAGGGCAAATGATGTGGATGCCCCATGGATTTTGGTTTCAGTTAAGCCTGAAACCAAATGTACAAAATCAGAGGCAGCTCCATTAGAGTTAGAGAAGTCTTAAGTGAAAGTCACACGTGAAATAAGTTGTTTTCCATCTGCTTGTTTTATTTTGAGCACAACCTCCTTCAAATGTTCTGCTTTTCTCATATTCTTTGCTGTTTGTGCACAATTTTGTGATGGGTGTAACCTCATTTTAGTAGTCACTAACTGATTCATTCTTTGCTTTTTCAATCAGTTTATGTTGCTTATGAATTTCCATATTATCTTCCACTGGAGTTGAGTCCTAAGTTTTCATAACTTCCATAAACAAACGGCTCTGACTGTGTGACTCACATGTGAGCAGAGTCTGGCTGAATTCTGATTGATGAAACCACTTGTGGTTTGATAGGTATAAACATATGGACTTTGTGTGCTCTGTAGAGCATCTAACAGCTTTTATCTGTTCCACATGAATATCTGGCATGTGTCTTTCGACAGATTCTGCACGTGTAATACCCCCATAAGCAAAGTCTTCCCTTAGGATGCCCAAGTCATGGAACAGAGAAATTGAGGCTGAGACTCTTGTTGAAGACTGCTCGGCCACAAATTTCAGCTCCACTCGTTGCTAACGGCTAGCCTTAGTCAAGTCACTAATATTTCTAAGCCTTGGTTGCCTCATCTGGGCATGATAATTGTGCCTACATCATAGGGATTTTTTGAGGATCAAATCTGATAATGCATGCCAAATACTTAATGTAGTCCCTGGCTTATCTAAGCATTTCACAAACATTGGCTATCATCATCATCATCATCATCACCATCATTATGATAAGTGGTTAAAATCCATATTTACTTTTATTATGTTGATTACTTGTCTGCACTTACAGAGATGAAGTTGGAACATAAAATTTTGCGATGATGAAATGCCTTAAATTTGCAAGTAAGCCAGTGCGATGTTTGTTGTAGTCTAGTTTGCAAATGCACTGGTTGTCTCTTTCACGGTGGCAAATCTTGTAGCTTAGTTTATTTAACACCTATTTCCAATTATACCCTCATCCACCATAGGAGATAAGGGGACTAAATCTTTATTCTCCTGGCCAGTTAATGAGATTGAAATAGAAGACTTCTAGGAAGTGCTCCCTTTCATAAATAAAAGACAAAAGAATAAGCCCTCTTAATGTCCAAATCTTGGTTCTAAGGCCATTCTCCAATAAGACACCAGAGTTCCTTAGGTAAGTGGCTTATTCTAGGACTGGGACAGGGAATATATAAGATGAGCAGGGAGCATCTTGGGCCAGAAAGTAAGGAAGTGCTCAAAACAACAACAGCAATGGGGGTTTGTCAAAGGGATACAAGGAGCTGACTGAAGGAGCTTGCTCTGAATAGCCAAAGCTAAAACAATTTGAGAAAAAAGTAAACAAAGTAGAATTGGACTCTACCCCAAAGCATCAAATAAGTGTCCATAAAGCTATATGAATATAAATAAAGTATTCACAATATAAATGAATGGGAGAAAAGAGACAAATCTCTTGTGAAGAATCCCAAATAATGCCACTTATGCTTTCAGAGATAGGCTTTCATTCCATAAGTATTTACATACTATTACTCATGACAATAACCATGATGCAGCCCTGAGACTGGCCCCAGCTCAACCCAGTTCTCGTGCTGAAGCTGCCTGCTCCCACCAAGGCATAGTTGCAGAGCCATTTCTATCCATACATCCTCCATGCATCGAAGACCAGGGCCCACCCTCTCTCGTGGGTGAAGGAGAAATCAAGGACAGTGGGGGTGTGGTGTTTCACGGGGTAAATCAGGCAAGGGCCAAGCAAAGGTTTAAGGCAGACATAGGCATCCGTCCAGCTGAGGAGTCCACAGGCAAACATGGCCTGTGCTTGAGAGACTAATGACAGTACCATTGCTAAGCCCCTCGAGATGGGACAAGAATAGTGCTGACTCAGGAGAAGCCAAGTCTTCCTGGAATGCTGATTCTACTCCTCCTATAGAGTCCTTCCAGTTCTCGTACTGTACCTGGGGTCACACAGTTCCCTCAACCTTTGCACATTTTCTGTTCCCCTTTCCATTCAACAAAGCCCAGGGAAATTATATTCTCATCTCATAGATGGAAACCTTGCCCCTATCTTCATCTATTCCAGTTTTGTTGTATATGCCATGAATTATTTCTAGTGACCACCAAGATTTAGGATCTTGAATCTCAAAACCATTGTTGTGCTGCCATGTCCTTTATCCAAGACACTTTATGAACAGCCTAGCTTAAAGAGAAACAAGTGATGATAGAACTGGAAATAAAAAATAGTGAATATTTCAGAAATATTCCACTTCAGCCTCTCTCTCTTTCCTCTTTTCCTCCTTCCAGCCCTTGTAGCATCTGTATATTCCAAAGATCATAACGCAAGGTAGAAAGTTCCAAGTGCCTCAAGGCATGTACAGATGAAATGGGGAGGCGATGAAGGAGAGAGCATGGTCAGCTTTTAGATACACCTTGAAGGATGGGAAGTTGAACATGAAGGACTTTGTAAAGAGCATTCTTGGCAGAAAGAGCAGCCTGGAGCTCGGCAGAGAACAGGGAGGTGCCCATTTAGAGCAACTATAGCTTGGCCAGTTTGTTTGAAGAACAAAGAACATTTGAAGCCTGATTATATAGGGCTTCAAATGATAGACAAAGAGGTTTGGACTTTGCTGGACAGTGCTAGAATCTGCCGAAGAGGTCAGAGCAGAGGAGGGACATGATAGAAATGGTGCCATGTAAAAATGTACCACCGACTATCTAAAAGATAGATAGATGAGAATTGAAAATGGAAATAGCAAGAATGATTATTAACTATCAGGTAAGAAATGACAAGGGCCTAACCTAGGGCAGTGGCCATGGAGATGGAGAAGAGTTGACCACCTGAGACTACATTACAGTTGGACATCATCAAGTGTTTACTCAGTGCCAGACACATAGCTTCAAGTTTTACCTGGATTACTTTACTAAATCCTCATCATAAGACAATGAGTTATATTATTATTACACTATTTTACAGATAAGGAGACTGCAACTAAATTTGGATGACAGTCCTTGGGGCAGTCCTGGTTTATTTCTCTTTCCCTAGTGTAATTATTGAGGTAGCTTCTCTCCAAGAGGGCTACCCATCAATTCATTTCCTCCTCATTCCTCCATCAAGAGGTAGAGTTTACCCATCCTTCCCCTTGACTCCAGGCTGTGCTATGACTCCTTCAGGCAATAGAATGTTGTCGATGTGACACTCTGCCACTTCAGGCATCACTTTCGGGCCGACTTGCAGTTGCCACCTGTGTTTCATAAAATACTCGTTTGTGCAGAAGACCCCTCTCAGAACCAAGCCACCATGCTGTAAGAAACCCACGCCACATGAAGAGGCCATATATAGGTGCTCAGGTTGCAAACTCAGTGGAGCTCCGTGTCCACACTCTGCTGGGCCAACTGCTGGACATATGAGGGTATCATCTTGGATATTCAGCCCAGCTGAATCTTCAGATGACACTACCCCCAGTCAACAGCCGCACAAAATACTGCAAGTGAGAATCATCCCACCAATCCTGGGCAACACAGAGAATCATGAGAGATACTTAATCATTTCTGTTTTAAACCACTAAATGTTAGGGTAGTATATTCCATAGCAATAGATAATAAAAACAATTATTAATGGTGCCCGCTTTGTCTCTCAAAGTGTTCTGCTGTAGACAACATATTGCATGGTTAACCTAGGTTTGGGAAGTACAAATAGCTGGTGCAACCAGAACTCAAACCCAGGTTAACTATAAGTTCCACTACCTTGGAGAGGAAATGATGTATGGGTATAAATTCCCTGGGAACCCAAGACGTTTTATTAATCTCTTCAGACCCCAGATTACCAGGCACCCTGCAAGTGTTGAATGAAAAAATGTTTGTTAAGTGAATAATTAAATAAATGAATGGGTTAAAAGTTGAATGAGAGTCAACTTCCCTTAGTTAGTTGGTAAGACAGTTGGGGGAAACCATCCTCCACTTTCCCCTATAACATGCTTTTGAAGAAAAATAAGCCTGTGGATACATTTATCAACTCACAATGTGGTCCAGTCTAACCTCTAACCATTGTGGGGAGGAAAGGGTGAGAAAAAAAGTACAGGATAAAACCTATTATGAGGTTTTACTAAACTCTAGGGTAGATTCTTTTTAAAAGAATGATCTAATTTTTTTTCGAAAATAGAAATTATACCAAGCTTTTATAACAGCTCAGGCCTTCCTCAAGCTCTTTTCTCATGAATTTTAATATTAGCATCCTTGGTGCTGCTTAACTGCAGTTAATGTTTTTTTCTCTTCTTTTTTTTTTTTAACTCTATTCTCCTCCTAGAGCTCATTGAAAGCTCTCACTCCTCTAATGATTTCTGGGCCTCAACTTGGACTTATTAGTGCACAAGGAGCAGTAGATGCCTAAGTGTCAGATCTGTTTACCAGCTGAAAGGGCTGTTACTGATGAGGCATTTGTCTTCTGCAGGATGTGTTGATTGTGGCTAGTTAATTCCATTCTTCCTGATGGGAAATGGTCCTCCTGAATCCAAAGCTATTCAGCCCAACCAAGCTTCAGCATGGAGAATTGCACTCTGGGTCATGCAACATCCCAGTGTGTTTTTAACTGAAGGAGGGGTTACTGATGTTGCTGCCAAGTTTTTCTCCTGAGCAGGCATAGACCTGTGTTTTATTTATCCTTATGTTTCTGGTGCTTGTTACAGTGGCTGGAACCCAGGTAACTGTCCAATAATGGTTTGCCTGCTTTAGCCTCACTTTATTCCCTTCTTTCCAAATAATCTATTACTATTTAATCAATATTTGAAATTCTTTAATTTCAAACCTTTTTAATAATTCTCAGATCCAGCCCCTCTCAGCTCCATTCTCTCTCTTGTTACCTGAGTCCAGGCTACCATCATCCCTCAACTGGATCCTTGGACAGCCTTCTAATTAATATCATCCTCCTCCATCCATTCTCCACACTGACACCAAATGAAAGTGAAATTTGCTGCATTCATACTTAAAACACTTCAAGGACTCACCTTTGTCCGTCTTTAAAACAGGAAAAAATAAATCTAAAATCTTCACTATCCATTCAAGGCCCTTTTTAATCTGGTCCCTCGATGTTCTCTAGTCTTATTTGTTACTCAACACCTCTAGTCAAACTATGGTCCAATCAAGCCAGACTCCTCATTCCCAGAACACTTCATGCACTTTCCTTTATCGTGTCATATTGCATGATTCTTCCTGACTCTGGAACAGTCTTCCCGCCATTTTGGCTTGCCAAAATTCTACTCTTCCTTTATGACCCAGTGAAAATGCTTCCAACATTCTCAAATTCTTTTCTACATCTTTCTTGTTTAAATGAATTGTTCCCCCCTGTATTCCTGCACTGCACCCTGTTTATTCTGTTAAAGCTTAGCCAGAAAGGCATCTGGGTGAAAAGCCCAAATCTGGAGCCTGCCTGCTGAGTTGGAGCCCAGACTCTGCCACTTACTGGCCTTGTGAACTTGAGCAAATTACTTTATCTTTCTTTCTCAGTTTCCTCATCTGTAAAATTGGAATAAGAAAAGTATCAAATTGTAGCAGTGCTATGGTAATTAAATGACTTAATTGTCTGATACATTGAAAGTGCTCGGGATTTCCCTGGTGGTCCAGTGATAAAGAATCCACCTTACAGTGCAGGGGACACAGGTTTGATCCCTGATCAGGGAACTAAGATCCCATGCCGCAGGGAAACTAAGCCAGCGTGCCACAACTACAGAGCCCACATGCCCTGGAGCCTGTGCACCACAACTAGAGAAGAGAAAAACCCTCACACCACAGTTACAGAGAAGCCCACATACTGCAACGAAAGATCCCGCATGCCGCAACTAAGACCCGATGGAACCAAAAATAAATAATAAAGTAAATAAATAGGTAAATAATAAATCTTTAAAAAAAAAAGAAAGTGCTCTATAAGCATTTCTACAAATTAAAAAAATAGTAAGTGAGGCAGTAGACGAGCAGTGATATCTTAAATCACTGATTAATGTTTCTCAAAGTGTGGTCCAGCAACACCACGTCCCTCACCTGGGAGCTGGTTAGAAATGCAAATTATCAAATCTCACCCTAGACCAACTGAATCAGAAATACTGATCATGGGCCCGATAGTGTATATTTAACAAGCTCTCTGGGTAATGCTGATGCTCAATCAAGTTTGAGAACCACCCTATAGCTGATCTCTAAGATGCCTTTCAGTTCTCACCACCTATAGATTGATTACAATCCTCCAGTCCACAGCACTGAACACTAGAATATCCCACTGAGGTCAATTCTCAAAGGTCAGAGAGGACAGTAAGGAATTAGGTCTGGAAACTGGAAGTGAAAAGGGAAGCAAACCATCCATTTGCAAGGGAGCAAAAATACAAGAAGGCAAAACATCCTTAGAGAAAAAAAACCAAGGTGTTCCTTCTAATTCTTCCTTCTCTCATAAAATCAGGAAGCTTCACATGGGTTATTGTTCTAAAATTTATTAAGACTTTAAAGAATATATATTCTATATTTGTATATATGAAATATTAAAATATGTTTTATGTTTCTTAGAGTATATTAATAAGAAATATTAAATTATTAGAAAATTATTTTTTAATAAAACTCTTTCTCTTCTTCTAGCGATTGGGGAATTGATTTGGAGGGGGGAAAGAATAATGGGAAAATTTACTAAAAAATGCAACACAATTTAACATTTTTCTCCCAGCATAAATAAATAAATAAATATATATATATATATATATATATATATATATTTGCAAAACTAAACTCATTCTGCAGACACCACCACCAAAACAAAAGACATCATAAAAATATTTTAGACATGAAAAAGCTCGAAATAACAGACTAAATATCTGTGCATCCAACACCCAGCTTAAGATGTAAATAATTACTGCTTATACCTAAAATAGATTTTTAAAAGGGTCAAAGAGTCTAATGCATTCAAAATGCTGCCTGGTTGTTTAAAATTTAATCAAAAAGCACAGCACAGGACTTAACATAATAAATATCCACTCCCTTCTGTTCTCTTCCTTGCAAAATGTGTAAACAAACTCCCTGGCAGTGGGGTTTCCAGAGAGAAAGATGCATTTCTGGGTAAGTTTTGGGATGGTGAAATTGTTACAAGTGAATAAAACAATTACTCCAAATAAAGTAATGTATTCTTAAGGGAGACTTATTTCCCCCTTTTATTTTTTTTCCAGTTTTTATTTTATTTTATTTTGCTTTTTTCATTTTTATTGGAGTATAATTGCTTTACAATGTTGTGTTAGTTTCTGCTGTATAACAAAGCGAATCAGCTATATGTATACATATATCCCCATATCCCCTCTCTCTTAAGCCTCCCTCCCACCCTCCCTATCCCACCCCGCTAGGTAGTCAGAAAACATCGAGCTGATCTCCCTGTGCTATGCAGCAGCTTCCCACTAGCCATGCATTTTACATTTGGTTGTGTATATATGTCAGTGCTACTCTCGCACTTCGTCCAAGCTTCCTCTTCCCCCACAGTGTCCTCAAGTCCGTTCCCACAGTGTCCTCAAGTCCGTTCTCTATGCCTGCATCTTTATTCCTGCCCTGCCACTAGATTCATCAGTACCATTTTTTTACATTCCATATATATGCGTTAGCATATGGTATTTGCTTTTCTCTTTCTGACTTCACTCTGTATGACAGACTCTAAGTCCATCCAGCTCATTACAAATAACTCAATTTCGTTCCTTTTTATGGCTGAATAATATTCCATTGTCTATATGTGCCACATCTTCTTTATCCATTCATCTGCTGATGGACATTTAGGCTGCTTCCATGAACTGGCTATTGTAAACAGTGCTGCAATGAACGTTGTGGTACATGTATCTTTTTGAATTATGGTTTTCTCAGGGTATATGTCCAGTAGTGGGATTGCTGGACATATGATAGTTCTGTTTTTAGTTTTTTAAGGAAGCTCCATACTGTTCTCCACAATGGTTGTATCAATTTACAGTCCCACCAACAGTGCAAGAGGGTTCCCTTTTCTCCACACCCGCTCCAGCTCAACATCACTAATCATTAGAGAAATGCAAATCAAAACCAGAATGAGGTATCACCTCACACCAGTCAGAATGGCCATCATCAAAAAATCTAGAAACAATAAATGCTGGAGAGGGTGTGGAGAAAAGGGATCCCCCTTTTCTTTTCTTTCTTTTTTTTTTGTGGTACGTGGGCCTCTCCCTGTTGTGGCCTCTCCCGTTGCGGAGCACAGGCTCCGGACGCGCAGGCTCAGCAGCCATGGCTCACGGGCCCAGCCGCTCTGCGGCATGTGGGATCTTCCTGGACTGGGGCATGAACCCGCGTCCCCTGCATGGGCAGGCGGACTCTCAACCACTGTGCCACCAGGGAAGCCCGGGATCCCCCTTTTAAAAGTAAAGATTCTGTACTGAAAATGTTTCAGAGAAACTCCCAGGGATAATTCCACTATTCAAGTACAGTATTACAGATTCTGAGGGTAGAGAATGAATGATTGTGAAGGTTTTTGTAATCTCATCTTTCAGTTCAAGCATGGCCTGGTGATGGGGGGATATGTCTACGTGAGCCTATAAAGAAATTAGGCAAACATGTAAAATCAACTAAATATATTTCTATGTGCTCTTCTCTTGATTTCTCTGGAACTCTGGGTTTACAAGGTAAATCAAAAGGACATCAATAATAATATTTAGACTTCAAGTGAGAGTCATCATGCTAAGTACTTTACAGATATTAATCTGTTTAATCTTTATAATGACTTGGGGGTAGGTATTGTGATCCACTTTTTCCAACTAAAGAAATCAATCATCAGAGAGGCTGAGTAACTTATCCAGGGTCACAGAGTTGGAGAATGGCAGTGCTGGGATTCAAGGCCATGTTTTTAACCACTGTGCCATACTTTGTACAATTCAGAACATATTGCCAAAGACTGTGGGTCCCTAGTCATCTAGGGAGCAGTGACTAAGAGATTGCTCATCTAGCCCAATCTCTTCACTTCACAGGTAAGGATATTAAGACTAAAACGTGGAAGGCCCTTCTGCAAAGTTAGAGAGCTGAGGCTAGAATTCAGGATTCCTGAATCTCAGCTCAGTGCTATGTCATTTCCTCCTTTTCACATGTCCAAAATGGGATGAATCTTCTTTGCGTTAAGACCAACCATATTCCAGATCGCACGAGCAGCACCATAATCTGCTCCAGGGTTCTCGACCCTGGCTGAACTGCAGTCATCTAAGACCTTTCTTAAAATACCAAAACCAGACTATCACTCAAGAAAATTTTACGTATTTTGTTCTGGAATGGTAGCAGGACTCCATACAGCCTCTGTTTGAATGTATTATGGGGTTCTCAAAATTTTCATGTACACAACAACTCTTTCACTTCCATCTCTTCGACCAAAAGCAACCTAAGCCAACCATGCTCAGATCCTGAATTTTTGCATCTCAGTGAATGGCGCCATCAAGTTGCTCAGATCAGAAACTTAGCCTTTATCCTTGATTCCTCTCTCCCTTCCATCTACATCCAATCCATTGGCTTGTGTCAGGTGTTGGGTAAAATGTTTGTTAAATGAAAAAAGGCAGACAGTTATTGTGTGAGGTCCAGTGTGTGCCTTCATTTGGAAGAGTGTAAACGTTTAAATCACAAACATTTTGTGTGTGTGTGTGTGTACACATACACACACACAACTTTCTGGATGGCTTCTTCTGTCATTCCTACATGACTTTGAGGTGCAGGGCTCCCCTCTGAGAGAGTCAAACTTCAGGCTCTCTAAAGAGAACCCCAATGCTCTGAGTGACACCCTGACACCACTACAAGAAGGCTTGGACCGCTTTTGAGCTCTCATGTTTTTCAGCTTTATTCTTCCCACCTATCTCTCCTACCTTTCTCATCACTGGCATATGCACCGGTAATTTGTATGGCCCTGAGAAGGATTCTCTGCTTTGAGAAGAGCTGACAGAGAAAGGTCCTTTAAAGCAATAATCTCCACCACTTTCTAGTCAAGCAAGCAATAAATGCCTGCCAAAATTGATTAAACAGACGAGTCAAGTGGAGGCCTCTGATCAGTCATGAGTGCTATCTGTCTGGATAATATTGTCACAAAGAGACAGCACTTTTCTGGCTTCCCACCCCACAGCCCCCCTCTCGGTGGTGGGAATGGATCTCACAGACCCTAGACTGTGACCATCCACGTTCAGAAGAGTCAGTACTGGCTAACGATTCAAGAGTCAGAAAGCCATAGAAGGGATTTTTTCTTTTTTTTGATGATGATCATGAAGTCACATGGCAGGTACAGTGTTTCAAAGTTTGGGCTTTGTACTTTTGTCTGAGAAATAAGATTCTCAAGCTGTGCTGTCAAATAGAAGCAAATATGAGATCTTAAATTTTCTAGCAGCCACATTAAAAATAGTAAAAACATGTGAGATTCGTTTTAATATTATATTTTCCCAGTGTATCAAAAATTATCATTTCCACATGTAATAAATATTAAAGATTATTAATGAAATACTTTACATTCTGTTTTCATGCCAGCCCTTCAAAACCCAGTGTCTAGTCTAGCTCATGCTTACAGCACATCTCAATTTGGATGCTAAATTTTCAACAGTTTAAGTGAAATGTAGTCCTACCAAATCATTTGTTATATTTAATGGAAAATATTTTAAATTTTAACTAAAAGTAATTAAAATGAGAAATTTAGTTCCTTGGTTATACTATCCACAGTGCTTTCCAGGAACCCAAAGGATGGGGGATTTCTTAACCATTACTCTTTTTCAGGGACAAAGAGCTCAGAAAAGTTCAACATGGTCAATCCCACTTTTTGTTCACTGTGAATGATTATAATAGGTTCCTAAGCAACTAAGAGACAATCATAAAACTCATGAGTGAGATGAAGCAGGATGTAATCAATAGTCTTCCTAGGGCTCTTGTTGGTGTTGTTACTGTAAAATAAATTGAACCATCTTTTGAGAGGTTACAGCAAAGGCCAGTTGTTTTAGAATCTTGAAGTCCATGTGTCGTAAACAGGAACACCTGAAATGAAAAAGAGAACTATTAATATAAAAGGTTAAATTAGGGCTTCCCTGGTGGCGCAGTGGTTGAGAGTCCACCTGCCGATGCAGGAGATATGGGTTCATGCCCCGGTCCGGGAAGATCCCACATGCCGGGGAGCGGCTAGGCCCCATGAGCCATGGCCGCTGAGCCTGCGCATCCGGAGCCTGTACTCCACAACGGGAGAGGCCACAACAGTGAGAGGCCCGCATACCAAAAAAAAAAAGAAAAAAAAAAGAAACTGAATCACACAGGAAATTTAGATTTCAGGAATCTTGAATAAGGACCTGGGAAAAATTAGAAGGGGCTTCAGTGCACTTCTGAGACATGACTGCCCAGATAGATTGTTGGCCTCCCCAGGTGAAGGCAAAAAGATATTGACTCTGTGGATCTAGAGGTACACTGAAAAAGGCAAGCAAAGAGAAGCAAATGTCTTTAGGCAGAATAGTTAACAGGATGATATTTGGGTTAGGTACTACAGAGAAACAAAAGATAAAAATTTGTCAATGGTCCTGAAGTCTTGAACAAATTGATGTCTTCATCTATTTGGTTTCTTTTCTAGCAGGATGAGAGTGTTAGAAGGGCTACTGCAAAGTTTGAGGAGACTTTTGGATTAAAGGCTTTCAAAGATAGGTTTGAGCCCCTCCTATGCGTCTGGTAGCAAAGGATATTGGGAAAGTTTGGGTAATGATTTGGTAGGATCTATCTGAACTTTAATAGGTTCTGCTCCAATTATTCTGTTTTTTATTTTTAATTTTATTTATTTATTAATTTCTTTAATTTTATTTTTGGCTGCATCGGGTCTTAGTTGCGGCATGTGGGATCTTTGCTGTGGCATGCGGGATCTTTTGTTGCGGCACAGGCTCTTCCCTGTGGTGTGCGGGCTTCTCTCTAGTTGTGGTGTGTGGGCTCCAGAGCACATGGGCTTTGTAGTTTGCAGCACACGGGCTCTCTAGTTGAGGCACGCAGGCTCAGTAGTTGTGGTGCATGGGCTTAGTTGCTCCGTGGCATGTGGGATCTTACTTCCCTGACCAGGGATCGAACTGCGTCCCCTGCATTGGATGGTGGGTGCTTAACCACAGGGCCACTAGGGAATTCCCTAATTATTCTGTTTTAAGTTCCAATGTTGGAAATTTTATCCCATAAAGTGTCAGGAATGGTGTCAAAATCTTTGTCAGGGGTATGTATTAAATATTATGGAGAAGGCAAAGATATATACAGAGCAGACACACTTGATTATGAATAGAGAAGTCCTCTGAAATGTCAAGAAATAGTTCCTCTGATGTGCATTTAATATTACAAACCCATTTTCAAAGTAAATATCCCTTTATTAAACTTGCAAGGGTGGCATCACAGAGAAGGAAGTATTTTTTTTTCAGTCAAGAATGCAAGGGTTAAGTTAAGGGATAGGAGAAAAAAAATCTGTAGATTATTTAAAATACCTACTATTTGTGTGGTATGCTTACTCTGAAGAAGTTGAGCAACGGTGACAGGATTTAACAGAGAGAGAGTAGCACCTACATGTACTAGGAATTAATGAGGCTGACCAATTATATTTATAATTCATTTTGTATGTTTAAAAGTAAAGCAGAATATTGGATGCATTTTCCTTCCTCAGAGCACCCTCACTGATGCGAATTGAAGGATTTATGTTTGTTTTGGTTTTTCTTTTGTAATATGGGATAATTTTTTTTCCAGTGTCCCTTCTTTTTACAATACCTGCAAGAGTCCTTAACAATAGTAGCTGGTTGGGGACTGGTCTACTTAGCTTTTTGATCTTTAGGGCCACACATTTATTTTGAGTCTTGTCTCATTTTTATCCTAAAGCTTTTCACAATGTTATGCCAGATGTTTTAGTTTAGATAAAGAGGCTATTCCCCATTCCAGTTTCTTTGAATTAGGTGACTAATTTCAGGTTTAGCCCAACTGACAAAATGAGATGAAGGGGCTACTGTTACAACAGCATCTTCTTTAAGTCCCAGATGCTTTTGGAAGATATTTTTTAGTCTATCCTAAAAATCTCCTATAGTTTTATCTTTACTTTTTTGCATAATTGAATTATGGTCCAATCAACTTTTATTAGAAATGTTTCAGGTATAGCTTTTAGGAGACTGTGCCTTATTTTTCAAGCCACTTTCTGACCCTCAAGCTTGTTGTAGAAAGAACAAGGATCCAATGGGTCTCTTTCTGGATAAGTCCAACCAGCTTTTGCCATATAGGATTTAGCATCTGAGGTTCCACCCAACACGTGTACAAGTTGATATAGATCAAGCAACTCTGGGTCATATGCACCCAAAAGAATTCTAAATTATTTTATGAATATCTGCTGGTCTTACATAGGTTTAGAGAAGTCTTTACATCTCTTAATTTAACTCAAGTTCAAGGTTTAAATTCTATAGTTCCTTGAATACCCAGCACATGGAAAGGATGCATTTTTTAGAGGCAACTGGCATTGGGAGTCTTAGATAAGTTGGGAAAAGGTAAAGAGTCTGGAGAAGGGGAATAGGAAGGAGGGGTTGACAGAGATGTGAAAGGAAAGAAGTCAGAAGGATTAGAGGGAAGGGGGAAGAGCAGGATTTAGGGAAGCAACTAGGGGACAAAGAAGAGGATTTACTAGGAAAATTGGTCTAGTTTGCTGTTGCTTCAATTTGTCAGGTTGCTCACAGCTTTGGCCAAATAATCTTTTAATGAAGCAATTTTTTGTTCAGAATTTTGTTTGGAGGCCTCTGTACACCAGTCAAAAATGCTGCCCATTTAAGCTGAGAAATCTTATGTCTTTCTTTTCTAAGGAAACTTTCGAATAATTTTTTTAAAGTCAAATGATCCCCAGAGTGCCCACTGAAGGCCTCAATCATACTGGGAAAAATTATGTCATTTGGAAAGGTAGGTGCAAGAGTTAAGACTGCAATGAGAGGAAATATAAGAAGCAAGAGTTTTCCTAGAAAAGGATAAGATTTAGATTTAGTTGAAACCATGAGAGTTGGCGACGACTGGTAGAAATAAAATGCTGTGCCCCTCATATGTCAGGGTCCTGAACTGATGGTTGGCCACCTCCAAACCCAGATCCAACAATCTGTGCCCTCAGCAGGTGGACTACCAGAGAGAATGTTCTCTCTGAATCAAAAAAAGTCTCTCAGGACAAAAACATAAGATATAAAAGGAACTTCATCCAGTTTTACTGGTGACCCACAGCAATGTTTGTCCAAATGGGCACCTGTCTGGTAAGAACTGCAAATTCACTGATTTGTGAGGCTGCCATGAAAAACAGGCTCATAAGGTCTAAACCCGTGTTCTACCTTGTAAGTCCCCTTCTCAAAACAAATACCACTTTTAGACAGCATACCATAAAACAGTAACACAAATGCAGCAAAAAGGGATGAAGAGAATGACTTGATGCCACCAAGGATGCCAAACAAAAGAAATGACAACAAAATCTGGGTACCAAACTGAGAATAAATAACCAAGGAACTCAGCACAAAGGGAATGGAGTTCAGACCTGATGCTGACTTACCATGTCGTTGTGGACTTGACAAGAGGTGAGGAGCAAGGCACAAAGGGCTCCACACCTGCTTGAAGACTGGACTCCATGGTGATGGTCAGTGCAAACTGTTTCTTGGTGGAACTTCAAGAAATCTATGGAAACAAAGGAAGATTGATCAAATGAAAACAAGCAACTGTTATTTATTCAGAGTTTATTATTTGAGTTTGGCAGAAACTAAAATGCATGCAAAATAGTGGGAAAGCTCTAGAGTGGGAAAAAGGGAAGGCTTCAGGTGTGTCTTGATTGGAGGCTGTTGGCATGCAGAAGCTGGAAGCAGACTAACTGAAAGTGGGTCATCCTATATGATTTGTTAGGAATATATATTTGGCTTTCTATGATTGGTCCTAAGTTAGAAGAGGGGGAAATAACTAGGGAAGCTGGAAATTATTGACCAGGTCCTGATTTGTGGCTAATGTTGAAGTTGTGGTTGAATTCTTAGACTGGTTTCGATAAAGGTTAAGTGTCAGAGTTCTATTTTTACATTGGTCTGGCCATTGCCTGTTTGTATATTTAGTGACTCATCACTCACTGAGTATTTTTTTTTTGTTTTTTGTTTTTTGTTTTTTTTGTGGTACACGGGCCTCCCACCGCTGCAGCCTCTCCCGTTGCAGAGCACAGGCTCCGGACACGGAGGCCCAGTGACCCTGGCTCACGGGCCCAGCCGCTCCACAGCACGTGGGATCCTCCCAGACAGGGGCACGAACCCGTGTCCCCCGCATCGGCAGGCGGACTCTCAACCACTGTGCCACCAGGGAAGCCCTGTCAGTCAGGTTTTAGTTCTCAATGACTCCAAGTCAAGGAGGAGGGAGAAAAAGTTAAAAGCTTAGTGTGGAGGCTAAGGTTAGTTTGCAGCCAGATATTGAAGGAAAGTGGAACAATTGAAAATTTGGTAAGGGTTGACAATCTGTGCCAAGTAACAGATCCAAATCCACTTTACAAGTAGGCATCACGACTGGTTTATCCACAATGGGAGAGCAAGCCAATTAAGTCTCTACCAGACAAGACAGAGTTTGCATATTCATGAGTTACCTGCAATTTACAAAGTGATGCAAAATAGCTCAAAGGCAGTGAATAGCATCAGAATGTGATAACTCAGAATGTGCATCGTATCCCACTGAAATACAGAATTTCTGTCTACTGTCCCTCTTTCCCTTCTGATCGAAGACAATCTCTAAGGAAAGATTAATCTTCATCACAAAATAAAGCCATTCTCATTAGAAGTGGCCTGGTTATTTACATAGGTGCAGCAAGAATGACAGTTTACCGCATGAGTCTTATATTTGCTTTGCTGAAAGTTTTCATAAAGAATCTCAGATTGGACTCTTCTAAGCCTCTTGAGAATAGGAAGCCAAGCCACAAATTCACCATCATTTTTTACCTGCAGTGCCTAGTGATTTGTTGGGAATTCCTCTCTTCCTTGAGGTCCCCAAAATATCTTAAGATTCCTGAGCCTGCCTAGAGGAGGTGACCTTCCTTGCTCACCTATGAGGCTGGCAACCCTATAAAGCCAGTAACCAGGACAGTTTTCCAAGAGGAACTTAGTAAGCACTGGCCCCGTAAAGTCAACCTTTGTTCCTCAAAACTGTCTGATCATAACTGATTAAATGAACATCATTCTCAAATATGACATTATAGGTAAAGCCTAGTTGCATAACCAACATAATTTCCAATTATGTCCTATTAACAAGGCGGTCAGATTCTTATTGAATGTATTCAAATAACCATATTGGCATGAAAATAAGAATACCCAATAAGAGTTTCCAAATTTTGGAAGGGGTGAGTCAGGGTAGAAAAGATAAATGTTTCAGTTCTGTTGGTAAGAGCACAGTCTACTAAATAGTTATGAGTGATAGCTAGCTTAAAAGAAAAAGAGGTTCCTTGTTACCCAAAAATAGAACATTGAAGCATTAGCACAATTCCAAACAAAGTTCATATTCATCGAGTTCATTCAGTCCTATGTAATTAATTTTTGTTCCATTCGATCTTAGGTTCGTAGTCTCATGAATGCATCCAATTCTTGACTAGACGTCTGGAACTCCTGACTCAGTCCACTAGTATGATCTGATAGTTGTTTAAGCAATGCCATCAGTAGCCTGTACCCAAGAGTACCAGGCATAGTCCTTTTCCACCAGGCTCTAAGATAGTCCTTCCTTGCTAAAGATGGAACACTGCCCTACAGCTGATTCCAAGTGATTTCATGGAAGCATCAGGAGTTTAAAAACACACACACACAAACAAAACTATCTGTGGATGACAAAAGACCAAAAATGGCTACTGTTTACTTATTACTGACATTTTTCATAAGGGAATGATCTGAACAGAATTCATTATAAGGATAATGCAAATGACAAGCCTATCTGCTTCTTTACATGGCATGAAAAACAAAATAAAGCCAATCCAAAAAAATATAGACAAAATATCTTTAAATAAAAAGATTTAAGCCTATTTTTAAAAAATGAATATTACATCTAATCTATGAAAATGGATGAACACAGTCTTTACAGAGAAAACATTTTCAGATATAATAGAAAAATCCTGAGACAATAGATGTCCATTTAAGAATATATCAAGTAAATAGATTCAGTAAGTCTGGAGTAGGTTCTAAACACTAGTAGATTACTAAATGTCCATAGATACGTGATGTGGATCCACAGTAGAAAACTACTGGCTTGGAATACACAAGATTCAAATTAAAACAGTAAAGTCGCAACCAAGTTAATGTTTTAAAAAAATAACTGCAATAATGACTCATAGCTTTTTATATACTGTATAATTATACTGCTTTTGTCTAATAAGCAACATCAGGACTCTGATAAATAGAAACACATCATGGACAGCAAAAACATTGACAATTCTCTAGAACCTTCCCATATGGAATACAATTGTTTAATATTTATGTTAATAATATTTTACCAATACAAATTGAACCTAGGGAAGTCTAAGCATTTCCTCATGTTTGACAATATTTCCCATGCAACTCATCATTAGTAACATATCAAATGACCCTAATTATTTCTAACATGTGTCTTCTTACAAGGTGAAAGAACAAATATTTGTGGTTTTCCAGGTTCCCCTTTGGACATCTCAAAGACAATTTTTGTTGCTGACAAGGCTAATCAAACTTTGACCTTGAAGCAACCTTAGAACCTTGAGCCCTCAAGGCTATGTGAATTCCCTGCACTTCAACTTGTTTGCTCTAGCTCAGGTGCAGACCCCACCCCATGTGTCTAACCACAAACCAACATTTCCTGCCTTGACTTTCCTGTTAGCACAATATTTGACAAAGATTGGCAAGTTTCAAAAACACCCTCCCACCAGCAGCTTTCAACATCCTTCCCTCTACTTTTCACAGCCACCTGTCCCAGTAGTCTCTGCATTTAACAGTTTTGGCATCCCATCCCTTCCCTGAGACATTTATGGCTTAGTCTTTGAGCATCTTCCTGTTATAATACTCCCCTCCTCCTATTGCAATATCCCCCTTAAAGAGATCTTTCATATTAACATCCAGATTGCATTTTTTTTCTTTGACAGTAATGATGCCATGACTTTGATGGAGTGTTGACCACCCCTCATACACTGCTTTCTTCACCCAAGTGCTAATTCCATCTTATCAGATGCTGTGTCCTTTCCTGGCTGAGGAAACCACGATCTACAGTGGTGAGTCATAACTCCTAACGCAGCATTCCAAACATTTGTCTGTTGTAGCAGGATAAAGACTTGGGTTTGGTTTTCCTTTATTTTTGTCATTTTTCTTCTATTTATCTGTCTTCTCCTCTGGCTTTTTGGACTATGGGTTAAGCCCCTGACTCTCCCAGGATATCACACCTTGGGTTAAAGTCCCAAGGCCTTAGCACCAAAAGGTGTTCCTTTTATTATCATGGGAGATTGTCAGTCTAAACATTGTCCCACAGATCTCTTCATTGTAGAATTTGTACTCCATCATTATGGTATAATTCCACCCAATTTCTTCAAAAATGTCAAAATTTTACTAAAAAAAAAAAAAAGAACCTTAGAATATCAATGACCTCTTTGGGGGACTTAGAATCTTCCCATATTGGCTCATTCTGAGTGGGGCTCTTGAATACGGTGACTCCAAGACCTCATCCAAACAATGGATTGCTTTCATTGTTTGGTACAAAGAGACAATCATGCCTCTCCCACAAAAACTTTTCAGAGGCTATTTCTCTCTTCAAAGGCCATCTTCCTCCTTAGTGCCTTTAAGACCTGTCCCTCACCATCACCTTAGCTGCCTTGAATCCTTTGTTCCTCCTCCTTTAACAGCTCTGCTCCTCCTCCGCCAGACCTTTCCTTTCTCATTCAGGCCCCTCAACCCCCTGTCGTCACTTGAGATCGAAGTCTCCCACCACTGTCGGGGCTCTGGAGGAGCTCAGGGACATCAAGGGCAACAGCCTAGGTGGGAAAAGCTAACGGGAAACAGGCTGACTGTTTCCTCCACTCAGTTGGACTTTGAAGACACCAGATGGCCCCTTGGTTTCTTCCCCATCCCTTTCTGGAAATTTAGTCCAGAAGCTCCATAATGTCACATATCAGGGCAAAGGACATCTTAAGAGTCTTCTTTGCAAATACTGGTGAAGATGCTTTAGCTCTCATATTGAGCAAATTATTTCGGGTTGCCCCATCTACCAGGAATATAATTTTTGTGAAAATGTAAGTGAGGTAAGGATGAGAGTCAGCTCTTTTTTATGAACCAGTGAGTTTTGTGTTTTTGTGTTTATGTCTGAACCATGGCTAAAATTTTAAAATTAAAAATTAAAGCTATAAGTTCTCTATTTGTGTGTATGTATGTATATGTGTGTATGTGTATGTATTATGCACATGTAATATTTTTTCTACCTCCAAATAGTATTACCCCATTAAACTATAAAATTCTTTAAAAGAATACCTTTTGGTTGCTAAGATTTGATTGGCTAAGAGATAAATAAGAGCTTGTTTAATTTTAAATATTCCTGAAATTTTCAGAAATTAAGGAAATTAAATTTTTTATATGTTTAATGTTTAAAAGTATTTTTATAGAAACCTATCAAAATGTTTTAAAAATTCAAGCTACCTGATATAAGTAAATCTTTGGCAAATGAAACTAGTTTGATGTTGTTGACTTAATAATTACATCTATGTCTTCTGAGTTATCAGCCTTGCAAAATTACGTTTTTATCCTAATTGGATATGTTCTTCCTAAGTTTATACAGGTTTAGTGAATATCTTTGCTTGATAATCTAGATATATTATTGCTTTATTCTAATCATATGCTTGATATATTCATGGCATACTATGTCTCAGAATTCTTATATCTGACATTCTTTCCCTGTAGAAATTATGTTCATCCATTTTCATAAACAGGATGCGATATCCACTCTTCTTTGAAAATAGGATTAATCATTATGTTTATGTATATTTTGCCTAAAACTTTTTGAGTTGATTTTTAGGTCTCATATAAACAATCAAATTTCCTTATCAATTGTATTATTTTTATAATGAATTCTCATCAGACCTTTCCCTTTTGAAAATTATCAAAAGTATGTTAACAATAGCCATTTTTAGTCTTTAGTCATCTACAGACAGTTTTGTGTCTGTGATTTTTCTTTTTTTTACTCCTGATGATTCCATGAAATCACTTGGAATCAGCTATAGGGCAGAGTGTTCCATCTTTAGCAAAGAAGGATTATCTTAGAGCCTGGTGGGAAAGAACTATACCTGGTATTCTTGGGTAAAGGCTACTGATGGCATTGCTTAAACAGCTATCACATCATTCTAGTGGACTAAGTCAGAAGTTCCAGATGTCTAGTCAAAAATTGGTGGAATGGATGAGATTACTAGCCCAAGATAAAGTGAAACAAGAATTGGATTGAATGAACTGAATGAACTGTATGAATATGGACTTTGTTTGGAATACTGCTAATGCTTTAATGTTCTGTTTTCTGGTAATAAGGAACCCTTTTCTCTTTTCTCTTAGGCTATCTATCACTCATAACTATTTAGTAGACTGTGCTCTTATAAATGTGCTCTTTCCAAAATTTGGAAACTCTTAAGTATTCTTATTTTCATGCCCATATGGTTATTTGCATACATTCAACAAGAATCTGACCACCTTGTTAATAGGACATAATTGGAAATTATGTTGTTTATGCAACTAGGCTTTACCTATAATGTCATATTTGAGAATGATGCTCATTTAATCAGTTATGATCAGACAGTTTTGAGGAACAAAGGTTGACTTTACGGGGCCAATGCTTACTAAGTCCCTCTTGGAAAACTGTCCTGGTTACTGGCTTTATAGGGTTGTCAGCCTCATAGGTGAGCAAGGAAGGTCACCTCCTCTAGGCAGGCTCAGGAATCTTAAGATATTTTGGGGACCTCAAGGAAGAGAGGAATTCCCACCAAATCACTAGGTACTGTGGGTGAAAAATGATGGTGAATTCGTGGCTTGGCTTCCTATTCTCAAGAGGCTTAGAAGAGTCCAATCTGAGATTCTTTATGAAAACTTTCAGCAAAGCAAATATAAGACTCATGTGGTAAACTGTCGTTCTTGCTGCACCTATGTAAATAACCAGGCCACTTCTAATGAGAATGGCTTTATTTTGTGATGAAGATTAATCTTTCCTTAGAGATTGTCTTCGATCAGAAGGGAAAGAGGGACAGTAGACAGAAATTCTGTATTTCAGTGGGATACGATGCACATTCTGAGTTATCACATTCTGATGCTATTCACTGCCTTTGAGCTATTTTGCATCACTTTGTAAATTGCAGGTAACTCATGAATATGCAAACTCTGTCTTGTCTGGTAGAGACTTAATTGGCTTGCTCTCCCATTGTGGATAAACCAGTCGTGATGCCTACTTGTAAAGTGGATTTGGATCTGTTACTTGGCACAGATTGTCAACCCTTACCAAATTTTCAATTGTTCCACTTTCCTTCAATATCTGGCTGCAAACTAACCTTAGCCTCCACACTAAGCTTTTAACTTTTTCTCCCTCCTCCTTGACTTGGAGTCACTGAGAACTAAAACCTGACTGCCAGATCCTTACTGGGACTCTCAGGTTGCCTTGTAGCTGGTGTTTGTCCCTAGGATCTGAAGAGTCACTGCAAGCTGAAGCCTGAGGACTTGTTATAAGCTTAGAAGGACTCATTACTGCTGCAGACCATACATGGCCTGATTTCTTCCTTGACAAGCTGCTGTCTGGGTCACTATAGAAGTCTGATGAAATGTTCAGATCATGCACACCCTCATAAGAGAGGTAACCCAGACTCTGGGCAAGATAATTTGGAGCATAAAACTCTAAAAGCAGTGCTGCATAATCAAATGTTTTCATCTACTGACCTCTTGAAATTCACTGGACTAGCTACCCTTAGAGTTTAACTTCTGCCTCCTTACTTTAATACAACTCTTCATATTAACATTTCTCTTTTTCACTTTAGGCATCCCACTTTTAAGATATCTTATCCGAGGAATATTGAAACAACTGACCTTTGCCAGCACACAAAACAGATGGTTCAACTAGTCCTCTAGGGACATCGCTGAGAAAAAGCTGACCCTGAGGACTATTTCACTCAGCCATTCCTTGTTTGAGATATCCCCTACCCCTGTATTGTTCAGAGAAAGTTTCTTTCTGAGCCTGCCTTGAGCAAGATGAGGGGCTGACAAGGCTGAACAAGCTCTGTGCTTAACACAACTTTAGACTGCTTAGCTGAGGACCACTAGGCTCTCAACTCTATGTGAATTTCCTATACTTTAAGTTGTTTGCTCCATGTCAGACCCAGAATCCCAACCCCCCGAGCCTAACCACAAACCACCTTTCCTGCCCCAGCTTTTCTATTAGTACAATATTTGCAGCACTTCATAAGTTTCAAAGCCATTCCCACATACCAGTTTTTCACATTGCATCCCCTTCTACTTTCTGTAAGCCCCTGTCCCAGTGTCTCTACCTATAAAAGCTTTGCTTGCCTACCCTTTGCCTGAAACTTTTCTGACTTAGGCTTTAAGCATCTCCCTATTGCAATAGTCTTGCTTAATCATGTCTTTTCTTACTCAAGTCCATACTTACATTTTTTTCCTTGACAATGCAGAAGATACCATCTCGGATTTGATTTTTGGAAGGTAAAATATAAAAAGTAATCCAAAAGTTTAAATATTTGATTAAATAAGAACACGGATTACTGAGAAAGAATTCTATTTAACCAAAATGACAAAACATGTCAACAGTAGCTGTAAAGCACCTCAGTTCTTTCCAGTGAAAAGACTTTGTTCTCTTAAGTAATCAAGGATATTATAAAATCAACACAACACGTAGGGAGTCATTCTGCTAAGACCCCGAAAAGTTGTCTTCTAGGCAGATTACTCAGAAGGCAAAGAAAACATCTTGTACAAGCACTTATTAAGAGAAGGCCAATAGTACAAGAAAAAAATTGTCATCTTAATAGAGAAAATCAAATTAGAGTTTTAAACCATATATTTGATACTAATGCGTTTACTAAGAATCTTGTAAATAAACTCATTAAACCTTAGCCAACTATGACTACAGGAAATAAAATTCCCTTTTCATGAACCATCTGCAGCTTTCTCTATCCAGACAGGTTTTGTCATACACTTTTCTCTTTCTCATTCTGGAACAACCAGTCATTTTAATTTAGAACAAAACTACTCTGTTCTTCCTTAACAAAATACATCCTGCACACTTTGCATGCAAAATTTTTCCTCTCCAACACTATCACTCCTATTAGAGTCACATTCACATATTGATTATAATTTGTAACTGCAGTAACTTCTATTGCATACAGAAAACCAGGAGGTGGTGTAAAAGAAAAATTATTCACTAGACATGTGTTAAAATGGTAAGACAAATCTTATTTGAACTACTGCAATAGGGGAGAGAGACTTCAGTATAGAACTGAGCTCAACTCCCAATTCAGCAAAGACAGCTGGAGGTTTATAGCCAAGTAGCAGAGTGAAGGGGGGTCAGTGGATGAAAACTTACTAAGAGGAACTTGATTAGATGTCAAGGGTAGGGGTATTCTTGCTAAGCTTGCTTAATAAGATTCTTCCTAAAAACAGGCCTAGGACTTACATATCCAGGGCAGGGGTTAAGGGACTTGATCAGATATCAAGGATGATCAGGTATCAGAGGTGGGGGCATTTCCAATAAACTGAGCTCAGCAGGCCAAGGCTATGGCCTAGACTAGAAGAAGGCTCCAGGAGCATGACTAAAGTTTGGTCAAGGAGGGAATCAGTCAGTAGATAACTGTAAACTATCTTTCACATGCCAATAGTTTCTTGCAGAGCAGCAGAGCTTACAAATATACATCTCATAACTTTTTATAGCCATAAACATTCCTTTTATTACAACTTCTCAATGTGGCAAGAATGAACATGTTTATTAACAGACCCAAATATATAGCCTTTCTGTGTTATATAAAAATGAGGCAAAATGTATGTAAAATGAAAGTACATTTAGTAATTAATGCTTCAGTATTCTAAATATCTTACTTAGATATGATCTAGGTATTTAATGAATATTTATTAATTAACTCAATTTAACATCAGTCGAAGGTTTTAAGTTACCAAAACATTTTGGAAACTATTTTCAAGCTGACATACTGTAAGACATAATTACTTTTGAAATAAAATTTGTCAGAATAATGATTTAATTTGACTAAATACAAATTTACATTTTTTATAATCTTAAAAGTGCAGTAACTGAAATGATAGCTTATTAAGTCAGCAAATCTTTGTAAGTTGAGGAAGAGCATGCCCAAGTAGAATAAAAATGTGTGTTGTACTATATTTAATGCTGATAACTCAGAAGATATAGCTGTTTTATGAAACCAACAATATTAAATTAGACCCATTTGCCAAAATTTTCCCAAATTATGTGGACTTGAATTCTTATAACTTTTTTTTTTTTTTTTTTTTTTTGCGGTACACGGGCCTCTCACTGTTGTGGCCTCTCCCGTTGCGGAGCACAGGGCTCCGGACGCGCAGGCTCAGTGGCCATGGCTCATGGGCCCAGCCACTCCGCGGCATGTGGGATCTTCCCAGACCGGGGCATGAACCCATGTCCCCTGCATCAGCAGGCGGACTCTCAACCACTGCGCCACCAGGGAAGCCCTCTTACAACTTTTGAGTTAGTGCTTATGAGAATATATCTTTAGTACATAAAAAGTATCAGAGGTTTAATTTTTTCAATATCTGGGAATTTTAGGAACATTTCATTTGTATAAGGCCTCATTTAGCTCTAAGTCAAGCAAAATAGAGCTCTTTTAAAACTTTTATAATCTATTTTAGTAATACCATCTGGAGATAGGGAAATATTACATACCCACAGACATATAAACATACAGACATAGACATAGAGAACTTATAGCTTTGATTCTAAAAGTTTAGCCTGTAGTTCAGGCATAAACCCAGAAATAACAAAACTCACTTTTTATAATAAAAAGAGCTCTTGCTTCCCAGTGGGTACACATTGTTAATTGATTTGAGTTCAAAATAGGGAAAATAGATAAACAGAAAAGGGTAACAAACTCCATTCTCTGTCATCTTTCACATATCAGAAACAAGATATCCATAAACCATTTAATGCATTTACAAGGATTACCAAATTGTCAGACTAAAACCAAAAAAAAAAAAAAAATTAAAAATCTAGCAGAAGAATCAACTAAATACTCAAAAAGAATCAAAATCAAATCCTTACCATGCTAGCAACAGATAAGAATCTGGAGCATAGGACCAGGATCAGGACCCATCTTTAGATCCCTGGGTTGCCAGTCATGAATGAAACACAAAAAGCTCCAAGTGGCCTTATTACCTGGCTGGAACAGATGAGAATCTGAAGGCAAGGTCCAGTCCTGAGTCAGGGCACCAAACTGTCAAAGACAAAAACCAGACAAGTTGGGAGACTAATATTATTGAGACTATTGCGATTGGGAGGTCACCCCATCTGAAGATCTTCAGCTGCCTCAGCTTTTATAGAAAGGAATAAACAAGTTGCCAAAGATGTGGTTTACACCGTGGTTATAGTGCCAGCCCTGACAGTTCATTAGGCATATAAATAGGAAATGTTGGTTATTTGTTTTTCTTTTATTCTGGTTTAGCTAGCTCTGCATGCAGAGTTTTCATCTCAGCTAGTTAACCATGAGACAAAGAACTGGAAGCTGAGGTGTCTGTGTTTTGCCTTGTCAGCAGATTCAGACAAAAAGGGAAGTTTGTTGGGTTTTGTCACATGGTAACAAAGATCTCGAGGGAAAGTTTCAAGCAGAGGTAACAACAAAAGCAATAAGCTTTCTAGTCACTCCTAGTCATGTCTCCTTCTTTAGCCCAGCTGGCTCTACTGCATGGAATGCACTTATTTTCATGTCCTCACCACCTCCTTACATGTAACCTCTCTCCCCACCTTAACACCTACATCCACATCTCTCCATTTTCACTGCTGCTGGCCAATCACTATATCACCTTATCCTTTCAAGGCTACTGCACTACCCTCCTAAATGGGTCCTTCCTTCTAGTCTTTTTTCTCACAATTCAGTTTCCATAGAGCAGTCAGAGTGAAGTAAAGTGAAAATCTGATTCTGTAACTGATATATTCAAAAGTTTTCAATCTCTCGCTATTACCCTTCAAACATAGTCTATACTACATAGCATAACATTCAAGGTCTTCACGTTCTGGCTCACCTCCTTTCTCTCACCAGTCCTTAGCGGACTCTGCATTTCAGGGATATGAAACCACTCGCAATTCCCCCACATCCTATGCTCTTCTCCACGTCTAGATGCTTGCTTCTGTTTTTTCTTCTGCCTCCAATGCCCTCTCTCCGTCTAGCTAAGTCCCTAATGTATGTACAGACATACCTCGAAGATATCATGAATTCAGTTCCAGACCGCCACAATAAAACAAGTCACATGGTTTTTTGTTTCCCTGGTACATATAAAATGTATGTTTACACTATATTGCAGTCTATTAAGTGCATAATAGCATTTCATTGCCTTTTAAAAATTACTAAAAATGCTAACCATCATCTGAGCCTTCAGTGAGTCATAGTTTTTTTGCAATAGTAACATCAAAGATAACTGATCACAGATCACCATAACAAATATTATAATAATGAAAACACTTAAAATATTGTGATAATTACTAAAAGTGTGACACAGAGATACGAAGTAAGTAAATGCTGTTGGGAAAATGGTGCTGATGGGCTTGCTCCATGCAGGGTAGCCACAAACCTTCAATTTGGGAAAAAAAACAGAATATCTGTGAAGTGCAATAAAGAGGAGTGCAATTAAATGAGGTACGCTTGTATACTTAAAATTCAGATGACATCCACTCTGGGAACCAGCCCTGGCGCCTCTTCCTCTCTCAGTCTTCTCAAGCCTGAATGGGCTGAAATTCCTCTTTTCCGTACTCTCTTCTTTCATACTATTTACCACACCATTTGGAAAATTTCTCTTTCTTTGCCTGTCTCTGCAACTAAGCCAGAACCTCCCTGCATGTTGGAATTGTGTGTTCTTTATTGTTGTTTCATGGCACGGGGAGCTAAGTGGTTGCAGTAGTGACTGGGCATCAGATGAACACTCACTGAACATGCAAAATTAATTAAGTGGGTGAACCCATCAAGTGTCTTTATAATTATACAACATGCTGGGATTACACAACACATCTCACAACTGTGTTGTGGAAACCAAACAAGCTCACGTAAAGCAGTTAGAACATGCTGAAGACTGCGAGGTAGAACATGAAATAGAGTGATTTCTTTTTAAACAAATGTGTCTCATCTCCTGCCGCCTAAAGAAGGTTACCACCCACTAACCAGACACCTTGGGGGTCTGGATATGCACTTATTTCAGGATTGCCTTTCTTTACTCAAAACCAAGGAGGAATTCCTCCTTAGAACCTGATTCCTGAGACAGAATCTGAGCAAGCTGCATTCTAAAATCAGTTCCATTCCTCTTTACTTAACCAACATAAAAGTCCCCCTGGCTTTCATGACTATGGGATGCATTCCCGAAGATCAAATCTGCATTTACAACTATCTTGGCTCAGCACCATGCCTTGTACATAAACAAGGTTTGATAAATACTTGCTGAATCAGTGACTTGCAGAATAGCTTCCCACTTTGGGGATGATTGTGATTTCTTTAATATGAGTCTTGATTTTATTCTCCCTAAATGCATTTTGCTTGCAATACCACTCATGATTATTCAGACCGTAGTCAAAGTGAAAAAAATAAAGCTTTATCCTTATCAGCCATATTCCTAAACGTGAGTTACAGAGTCTGAAATATTTTCCGAAGCAGTGTGCTCTGAACCTGCAAAGCAGAACCACAGGTAAATTGCCTTTTAAAGACACTGCCTCTCAGGAGAGGACATTAATATGAAAGTTCAGAGGTTGAAACTATGTCTTAATTTGGGTTCCCCAGAAGCAGATCGTGACACAAGGATTTTTGGCAAGTAGATTTGGAATGAGATCCCAGGAAGCATCAGTAGGGGGTTGGAGAAAGGGGACAGGCAATTTAAAGAAAAAAGCCAAAAGAGAATGCTATTGTGGGAGACCAGGACTCAACCTCCAGGAGATGGTGTAGGACACGCCTCACAGCTGACTCACTTGAGCAGTGAGAAATCTGGGATATTGAATGCACTAACTCCCATTAGTTGAGAACTAGTCCGAGGATATTAATTCTCTGGCATTTACAGCCCACCTGACATCAGGTCAAGCATGTTACCTTGCCAGAGGGAGCCCTTATAGCATGAAGCAGTTTCCTGAACGATTGAGTCCTCAGGAGACTCACTCAGGTGAGAAACATGGGTAGTGTCTCTCACCCACACTTTGAACAGTCAAGTCCTAAACTGCAAGATGCATGCATAGAATGCAGACACCATTATATTTCAGCGGAACCTAGGCAACTGTGCCTAGGCAAAATAGGCTCTCTCAGCTGATACACAGGCAAAAAGAATTAGGAATTCCTTAGCTTCATTAAATTTCTGCCAAGTGCCATCCAATAACCGGACTTCTAAACTCTTCTGCAGAATTTTCATTCACTCCTTTTGTACCTCAATGAAACTAGTTACCTCAAGCAACTTAAATATGCTTATTCTCTCCTTTAAACCTTGATTCCACCCACCTTAAGTGCCCTTTAGTTTTAGGCCCAATTCTCTTAAAAGCAGTCCCTGAGGCAAGGGTCCTAATGCAAGGGAGGTATTAAGGAAGTGCTCCTATAAGAAACTAGGAAGGGAGAAATAGAAGCAGAGGAGGGAAGAGAAAGGAGCCAAACAAGGGTATGACTTCCATGAAGCCCCAAGCTGCAGCCAGATCCTGCAGAACTCCAGAACATAAATTACACTCTGGAGGTATTGTCTTAAGACAAAGGAGATGGGGCTATTGTATTCCCATAGTCAACCAAGCATTGGCATCAAGCTTCCCTGAGGGGGTTGGAAGGCACTCCTGCCTCTCTCTAAAGGAAAGGGGCCCCAGTGCCTGGGCACAATCCTCTATAGCAAGCATGAAGGGGCTAGAGGATGGATACACAGAGCTGGTAAAAGGAATCCGAAGTGCTCTGGGTGGGGCACTTTAACTTCACTTCATCTGTCATTTACAGATTTTTCCATTTTCTGGATGGTCACAATTTCTGGGGGAAAATTTATGAGAAGGAAGTTGGAATAAGCTAATCTGCTGCTGCATTCGGTCCTGAGACCATGAGTGATTCCCCTCATCCTCCTTCTCTATCACTCTTTTAGATCCCCCCCTTAAGCTGTGGTTTGTGCTCCCACAGTGCACCTGACTTGTCTTCATCTGAGGAGTCTGGGTCCCTGGTTACCATGTTTCATCGAGCCATACCATGGAAGTACTAAGAGATGCCCCAGTAGGTTTCCTGAGTGCCAAGCATAGCCCTGCCTGCTCCCATTATATAGCAGCAACCTCTGCTTATACCCCTGGCAAGTCACCTCTGTCTCACCTCTCCTGATGCTGTACTTCCACTGAGTCTTAGCCCAAGATCTCACCTCTTCCATAAAGCCTTCTGGATGCTTACAGACCTCAGAACTTTCTTCTTCCCATAACTCACAGAATTTACCGCTATGCCTCTCATCTGGCCTGAATCACAGTCTGCATTGTGATTCCTCTTTATGGGATTTTTTTTTTGTATTGTCTTTGGAAAACGTCATTTGGTTGACTTGTGGGTGCACATCTTGTCTTTCCAGTGGAAACCTGAAAGGTTCACTGACTACCTCCAGTGCTTAGCACAGACTACTCTGCCTCCCCAGGACTTGGTGAATGCATGTTGGATCAGCCACTGAACAGCTTACAGAACAGCACATTTGCACTGTAGGACTGGATCCTGATTTTTTCACTGGAAGTCTTGCTTCCCAGAGTTCCCTAATTTCTTTGGTTTCCAAGTCCCCAATCATCTTTCAAACAACACAGAAAGATAGCTTTGCAAAATTTAACTTTTCACATTTTGAAACCAGTTCAAATCCTTAAAAGTATATATTTTTAGATATTTGATTACCAATTTCTTGCCGATAAAGGCCGTAAATGCTGCCACACAGAGAAATTTTCCCTTTTTGGCACTGCTCAGACCTTAAAATTTACAAACATGCTTTGTTTGAGGATAGTGGGTATTTGTGGAGAGGGCATAGAAAATGTTTCCAATCATCACATAAAGAGGCAATTCAGCTTATACTGAACGCCTTTTTGGTGCCAGGAATTGCACTAAAAACTTTATACAGACTGAGATGTCCAGAGATGGTTTTTTTCTTCTCCTTTTATCTGAAGCTCACATGTTGGAGTACTTTGAAACATATCATAGCCTCTCCTGGAAGCTTAAAGAGAAATGGGGAATACTCAGGTCAATTTGTTTCACAATTAATTACTTCTTCTGGAAGGCTTTGCCTTGTAATTGTAGTATTTATCTCTACATATTTATTATTTCTGATTGCTTCTGTCTTGTGTACTCTATTCAGAAGCAAAAATTGAATACAGTAATAGAACTAATCTTGACTATGTGACTCCAAGTATGTAATCTACTCTCCACAAGCAATACTGGGATGAAATAAAATATTTATATGACTGTTAATAAAGGTTAAGATATATTGAATGCTTGCTATGAGCCAGACAATCTGTAAAGCACTTTATATACATCATCTCATTCAAATACTCATCACAATTCCCAGAGATAGGTTCTACAATTATCTCTGTTTTATAGACACAGAAATTAAAACTCAGAGAGGCTGAGTCAATTCCCAAAGATCATACAGCCAGTAAGTAGAGAAGCTGAGATTACACTGCACAGAGGAAAGAGCCCTGGTTCTTTACTTGGAGATGGCCGGCTAAGTTGCATTATCAGCGCTGGTCTTGCTACTTAAGAGATCAAAAGAAAATCACATGCTCTTGGCTTCCCTGGTGGCGCAGTGGTTGAGAGTCCGCCAGCCGATGCAGGGGACACGGGTTCATGCCCCGGTCCGGGAAGATCCCACATGCCGCGGAGCAGCTGGGCCCGTGAGCCATGGCCGCTGAGCCTGCGTGCAATAAGGTTAATCACAGTATTCCCTCAGATTGTTTAACTTTGTAAAAGTGATACTCCAAGGCTGTCCACGACCCAAAGCAAGTCTGTGAATTTTTTCTTATCTATCTATGACAAGATGAGCACAGAAATTGAGAGTAAATCTTTAGAAACTTTTATAACGGTCTGACAGAAAAACTTCATGACTTTTGAATGTAGTAACAACAATGACAAAGTTTAGAGTTTCATTTTATGCCTTTTTATAATTTTTCTAGTAATTCATTTTTATTATATTTTACAAAAGAATCAAGCTCTGATGGGTTAGAAGTTTCAAAAAGAAAACTATCCATTTTCCACAGGTAGTTTGAGAAGCATGTCATAAAATTATATTTGGTCAAGATGATGCTGTGTATTCTTCCCCTCTCTATGGTTGTACAAATCCACACATTTCATTAGACTATTATTTCACCTTCCCAGGAATTGTAATTATTTGCTTTCACTGTAAGAAAAATCAGAGGAGGTGGGTGAACTGAGAGGAAGGGGGAGACCACCTTCCTGCTTAGCAGCTGCAAGCTAGAACTGTAAACGAGGTATAAATTCAGGAATTCTACAGTCAGTGTTAGGTCCGTAGTTTCCCCTTTTATACCAGTTGTCACAGGTTATTTTTCTTGCATCTCCACACAGTTCTTCCGAACTCTGTTCTGGACTTCATGCCATCACTCACAGGTACCACAAGGCATCCTCTCCCTTTGACTTCCAGGCTCAAGGGCAGTGAAAATGCGGGGACCCTTTTAGGCTTTGGTGAGTTAAAATGCCATCTGAGATTTGCATCTGTCCCCACCCCCGGCCCCCTTGCTTTGGTGGCACTTATTATACGGATGCGATTTGTTGTCCACGTAGGGCTGAGCTGACTCCCAGTGGAATATGTATATACTGGAGGTGCTGAAGAGTGTCCAGGGCTAAGGTTTTTCCTGCGAAAACAGAGCTGTAAGCCTCAAGCTCACACCATCCATTTATCTTGCTTAGCTCCAAACCACAAACTGTACAAAAGGTACTTGCCCAGATTTGTTTATATTTCTGTCATGTTTTCTGAAAAGAGAAAAGGGCTAACTTCCAAATTCGCTTCTCAGAAAATTGAAAACAGTTCACTGACCTTAGAGAGCATCTGCCTGGCCCCGGCATCACATCCTTGTTTCTTGGTCCACTTGTCTCATGACCAAGCCCCAGAACTCAAAGCGCCTAAAAGATATAAAACCACTGCTAATTGCCAGATGTCAGGGTCATTGCCCTTTTAGGCTGACCCTTCTATTAGTAGCAAATAAAGGTGGTTTCTTTTTTTCCTCACCTCTATATCCCTCAACAGGAGATTTTTGTCAGAATATAGTCCAGCTTGTGGCCAGGCAGTTCTTCCTCCAGAATTCCTTTAGGTATGTGAGCTGAAATGTATGTGCTGATGTCCAGTTTAATGCTGTAGATTACACATTTTGAAAAGGAACTCAGAATGGAAGGGATACTAATGTGTCCTCCATATATTAGATAAAACAGCTGGAAGAGAATTTAAATAATCCTTGACTGAGCCCCACTTTCCATTGATCTGTAACCCACATGTCCATCAGGACAACTGGAAGTTCCTAAGGATACTTATAGCCAGTTTTGTTAAAAATGACATCATCTTCTAAAGAGGTTTAGGCCGGATGGCTGCCTATATTCCTGTTTCTCAGAGAGTAGAAGTAGTCAGCTAATTTAAAAACAGAAAAAAAAAATAGAAGGGAAAATAGAGTTCTAAAAAATCCATGTTACTATTTTACAATAGAAAGAAAATTAGATGAGCTACAGTTGTCCTTCAAATGAGTTTAAAAGGGAAAGAGCTTAAAAGCATCTATTACACAGAATAGATGCCTGAAAAGAGAACTCTGGGAATAACAACAATAAGCTTGTAGGATAAAAGGAAAAAATCTAAAATGTGTCCAATATACTAATTATTGTGAACATCTTAGTGGTTTCTATTAAAAGAGTCTCTTCTAAACCTCAAAATAAAATACAAGAAATTGTAGCCTACAGAGATACATTTAATATAACAAAATGAAAACATGCATTCAAAGTATAGCAATAGGGCCAAAAGAGTAATTAATCAGCAAAAATGTACTAATTAATGCTATTACTATTCCTAAGGGAATACCAATATAATAAACTACCTTCAAATATGTATTAAATAAATAAATATTTAAAATCCATCAAGAGAAAAAAGATGACAACATAATATCATGAATAAAACAACAAAAAGATAAAACAAAATTGATTTCTGCTAATATGATAGCAATATTACTAGTGCTTTGGAAAATTAATTTATATATTTGGATTTAACTGATTTATCAAAAACTAAAAAATACAACAATTAATAAAACTTAGAATAAAAAATGGTAAACCTAGCAACTTCCTTATACCTGTATAATATCTATTATTTTATTGTGTCTAGAGTGATGTAAATCAGTGTCTGCCTTCCCTAGTAGATTGAGACCTTAGTGGGGATGGTGGGTAGGTTATCTTCAGGTTTTGGTTACCTACATAATAAGTACTCAGTAAATGTTTTTAAGTAATGGAGAATATGAAGAAAAAGAGATTCTTAAGTTACAGGATAAGATCAAGAGATTGAAAACAATATAAAAGGTTAATAGCAACTTAAAAAATTAAAGCACCTAAATCTGACATATTTACTGGGCAATTTTTCCAGGCAACTAAAAAAAAGGGAAAAGAAAAATAAGAATAAACTTTTATTTTTTGAAAAATAATATGTGTCAGGCACCATACTGGGAAGACACTGAAATATCAATGTTTGTGAATGTGATTGTATAAGTAGAAAATAAGAGAAAAATCCTAAAACAAATTAAGCTCGTTTTGTTGTAGGATATCAGAAAACCCCAAGCATTACAATTAAGTTCTTAAGTACTGATGATAACTAGAATGTGAAATGAATGGAGTCCATTCCTGGCAGCAAAAACTGAGTACTTATGAATTAATGCATTAAGAAATAGATGCTCATCAAAACACACACACATGTACTACCCTAAATGAATGTACAAGAATGCATACATCAATGAAGAGGGAAGGTCTCCACAAGAAGTCTATTTTGAAGTCTATTTTGAAAAGACTTCAAAATACCTGCATTTTCCTACGTCGCAATCCATTTCAGTGATACTATTCCTGAATCCTATCATCCCCCAACCACACTTCACCCTCGCTTCCACCACCAGATTGATTATCCTAAAATGCACATTTTTTTTTTTTTTCTTTTTGCGGTATGTGGGCCTCTCACTGTTGTGGCCTCTCCCGTTGCGGAGCACAGGCTCCGGATGCGCAGGCCCAGCGGCCATGGCTCACGGGCCCAGCCGCTCCGCAGCACATGGGATCCTCCCAGACCGGGGCACGAACCCGTATCCCCTGCATCGGCAGGCGGACTCTTAACCACTGCGCCACCAGGGAGGCCCAAAATGCACATTTTTGATGCATCCTTACTCTTTTTTATTTATTGTATTTATTTATTGCAGTAAGCACATTTAACATGAGATCCACCCTTTCAATAAGTTTTTGCGTACAATGCGGTATTATTACCTGCAGGCACAATGCCGTACAGCATATCTCCAGGACTTAGGCTGCATAACCGAAACTTTATGCCCTTTGAATAGCAACCCCCCACTTCCTCCCTCTCCCAGCCCCAGGCAACCACCATTCTGCTCTCTGCTTCTATGAGTTTGACTGTTCTAAATTTCTCATATAAATGGAATCATACAATATGTGTCCTTCTGTGACTGGCTTATCTCACTTAGGATAATGTCCTCCAGGCTCATCCATTTTGTTGCGCCCACTTTTTATATTTATTTTCTGATTTCTCCAAACTTACCTATTTTCAATGCCTACGCCACATGATCCCCACTCCTGCATTTTTCTATTTGTGTGCCTTTCGTGAAGCTTTTCCAGATTTTTCCAACTGAGGCGACCTATCCCTTCATCATATAACATTTAGTCTTATAGTATCTGCAGCCATTTACTGAAACCTGACACTCCATGTGACATTTCTTGTAGGTTTTGCTTCTACTGCAATTTAACAGTCTGTGTGTTTCTGCCTAATGTTTTCAGTTCAGTTAAATCTGTGTCCTACACAACATCTATATCCCTCATCATATGTAGCAGAGTGTCTTACAGTAATTATGCAGTAAATATTGTTTAACTATTGGATGGTTGTAAACTCCTTAAGAGAACATTTCATTTACCTTAGTAACCCCAAGCACTAGGAAGTATCTGACGTAGTAAATGCTCAAAAAATGTTGAGCTTTGTGTGGGGATAACCAGAGAGAAACGAGAATGCAATGATTTGGCTGAGAACACGTTGCTGCATGCAGAGGTCAATACTTAGCTCTCTTCTTATTTGACCTATCAGCAGCATTTGACCCAGCTGGTGACTCCTTCCTACTGGAAACACTTCCTTCACTAGACTTCTAGGACATTTCCTCTCTTGGTTCTCCTTCTATGTCACTGACTGTTTCTCCTCAGTCTATTTTGCTATCTCTCTGTCTTCTCCCAGCCTCTTCACCTTGGAATGCCTCAGGAATCAGTCCCTGGCCCCCTTCTTTTTTGTTCTCTTCTTTTCTAATACTCACACCCTAGGTGACTCCATTAGTTCATGGCTTTAAAAAAATAACTAGGTGCTGATAATTCCCATATATACATACATCTCCAATCCTGACACCTTCCTTAACTCAAACCTATAGTGTTCAATGCCTACTTGATATTGCCCCTGGGATGTCCAATAAATGTTTCAAATTTAGTATATCCCCAGATGAACTCTGAATCTTCCTCCTTAAGCCTATCCTCCAGCAATATTCCTCATCTCAGCTAAGAGTGAAAACATCATTCTTCCTGAATCCCAGGCACTTCTGACTCTCTCATTCTCTCACATCTCCATCCATCAGGAAACACCTTTGTGCTCTATCTCTATGCCAACTTCTCACCTCCCACCCCTCTGCCAACCTGATCTGAGCCATCGTCATTGTTCCTCTGGATTGTTACAACAGTACCTACAATTGCTTGCCCACATAGCAGCCAGAGAGATCCTTTGAGAATTTAAGTCAGATCACGTCACTTCTCTTTCACAACCCTGCAACAGCCCTCCATCTCACTCAGAGTAAAACCCAAAGTCTTTACGAGGAAATATACAACTGGACTTCCCATGTTCCTCTCTGACCTCATCTCCTACTAATATTTCCTTCCTGTTCACTCCCCTCTAGCTACAATGCCCTCCTTCCTATTTATTTCAGTTCTCTATTGCTCCATAACAAAATCCCCAAATTAAGTTTTGTTGTCATCTCTGTGGCTCTGTAGGTTGACTTCAGCTGGGCATTCTTGCTTAAGGTTTCTTGTATGGTTGCAGTCCAGGGTCAGCTGGGTCTGAAGTCATCTGAAGGTTTAATGACCAGGGCATCCAAGATACCTCAGCCCTATGTTTGACAGGTGATGCTGGGCTTGTGGACCAGCGCACCTCCATGTGGTCTCTCTATGTGCCTCGGACTTCTTACAGCATGACAGCCAGGGGACTGTCAGTGTTCTGAGAGTCAGCATCACAAGAGCAAGTGTTAAAGAGGCAGGAAGTAGAAATTTCCAGGCCAGCTAAGAGCCACACCTGCAACTGGCACCGTGACACTTAAGCCATATTCTATTGGTTTAAGCAGTCACAGAGCCTGGCAGGATTTAAGGACCTGGAGAAATAAACTCCACCTGTCCATGGGAATGGGGCAAAGTCTCATTGCAAAGGAGCATGTGGGATGGGAGATAATGGGGCAATCTTCGGAAAATATACTCTGTGGAGCTATTTTTCAAACACATCAGCTATACTGTCACCTCAGTGCTTTGCACTAGCCTTTCCTTCTGCCACGAATGCTTTTCTCCCAGTATCAGCATGTTTTGCCCCCTCCTTGCTTTCAAGTCCTTGCTTTCTCACTTACTTCAGCTCTGCTGATACGTCACCTTCTCCATGAGCCCATCTGTGGCTGCCCTGTTTAACATTATACATAAACCCTCTCCCTTATGCCCAGGTGCTCACAATGGCCCATGACATGACCATTGAACTTCAGGCTCCTCTGCTCCCCACAGGTGCCTGAACTGTGGCTTTTGCCCTCAAGCACTAAACCACCAAGGTGCAGAATATCCCCTTCTTCACAAGACATTCTGAGAATCTGCTAACCACACAGAAAAACATTTCCCCATTAAAACAGCCCACTGATGCCACCTGTTCACCCCACCCTATTCACCCACTTGCCCTGCTCCCCCACAGACTTCCTGCCAGTTCTTCCCCAGTCTCCAAAAAAGAAAGGCCTTTTTTGGTTTACTTTTGAGAGATTTGCTGATTTCTGGGATCAACACATTCTCCCTATTAGAATAATCATTTTAAATAAAGTCTCTCTTTATCTAAATCCGTATTTATTTTGATTTGACACTCAGCACTCTTAATCCTTTTTACCCTACACCATTTTTTTCATATCACTTGTTACTTTCAAACATACTGTATATTTTGTCTATTTAGTATGTTGCTTGCCTCTCTCCCTTTATTAGAATATAAACTGCATGACAGCAGGATGTTTTTCTATTTTGTCTACTAAATTCCCATCACCCAGTACACACATTGTAGGTGCTCAAAAATCATTTGTCAATTTAATGCATAAACCCTCTCCTGTGGTGTAATGAAAGCAAGTCCATCCAGCACATAAAGATAGAGAATAAAGAAATATTGGCTACTGATCTTCTGGGATCTTATTCTCCACGGCAGGTAATTGAGTCATTGACACGTTCCTTGAGCCGGTTTCTCCTTTCAATCATGTGGTTCCTATAAAACTCTAATTAGTGTTCTGTCATATTATCCTTAGTCCTTCCTAACTCCTTTCCCTCTCTGCCCTTGAACTTAGCTCAGAGACTGGAACCTGGTTATTTGTGAACAGTTTCCCCTGATGCTGCTAGACCACTGGATTTTCAATCATTTTCTCTTGGCATGCCCTTGTTAACTTGTGTTGAGTTTATATCCTGTCTAATCCCAGCCATTAGTCTAGACCTTCCCTGTAGTCTGTTACATGTTCTCAGATGCTATATTGTCGTATGGTCTGGATCATCTTGCTTCCTCTCCAGCTGATCTGTCCGCCCAAGCTTACCCCGCCTCAATGGGCAAAAGGCACACTACTGTTTGTGCCCCCTCCTAATCTTCCGCATCCTACTTTAGCAAACTAAGTCCCTTATAGACACATCCTGAGGCAGAAGGAAAAGAAACTAATCTCTTCTTCATGATCATGCACTGGTAATAATTATGGAGTGAATTTTTGTCAGAAAATCTAAGGGCACAGTGATTTTGTTGTCCAAGTTATTCCTCCTTTCCTAGGATCTAGGCAGAGAGAGAAAGAGAGGGGGAAGGTCAAAAGTCTTAAGTTCATAATGACTTTCAGTTTGTGACCACATAATTTACCTTGTTATTACCCACTGTTGGCTCTTTTAAACAAAAATATCAGAGCCCTATTCAAATGAATGGGATACCAATGCCTCAGAGTTTCCCTCAAGCATTGCTAGTAAAGGGGCAATCTTCAAATTTATTCAAGCTGCATATATCTCTTGAGTTTGCAAAACTGAGCTGGAAATCCGTTAAAGAAAATTTATGGGATTTGGGCCCAGGAGGGAAAGCACGAGGGCTAGGATATTCCAAATTGTGAGGAAAGTCTTCCCTCATGTTGAAAAATAAAATTTTGTTTTCAACTCTTCTTTTAAATGCAGGAGTCACGCTATCTTTTATATCTTCCCTGTCTTGTTTTCCACTTTTATATCTTCAGATGAGGCAGAGGGTGAAAGAAAAGGCCCCAGAATCCAGGTCGATAGCCTTGGGTTCTACCTTCTTGTGATCAACATCTGAGTCTCATCTATGAGATGTAAATAATAATTTATTTACATGCCCCATGGGTAAGAATGTGAATTAAACAAGGAGGGCAAATTGAAAGTATTTTTACTAATAGACACATAACCAATTGTAAACTGGAATGTAAAAAAATGGTATAAATGGAAATATATTTGTATTAGATAATTAATATCTGTAAATACCATTCCCCCCCCAAATAATATATAAATTAAATATATTTGCAAAATGAGTCTAAAATTTAACTAGAATAATAAATGTATGAGAAGAGCTGAGATCTGATGAGGGGGGAGAAAGGAAGAATAAGAATTGGTTCATCCTATCTAATATAAAACGTATGATTAAGCTAAAACAGACTTCTCAACTGGGGGTAGTTTTTTCCCCCAAAGGATATTTAACCATGACTTTGAGACATTTTTGCTTGTTACTACTGAGCTGGGTTGAGGGTGGGGGACGTGCTACTGACCTCAGTAGGTAAAGGCCAAGGATGCAGCTGAACATTCTGCAATGCACAAGACTTCCCTGGACAACAAAGAATTATCCAGCCCAATATGCCAATAGTGCTGAGCTTAAGAAACTGAACTCAAAGTATTAAAACTGTGGTGCAGGTATGAGGAACAAAAGACAAATACTGGTGCAGACTGGAAAGTCCAAGTTCAGTCTCAAGTATACACAAAGGTGTTACATCTGATAAAAATGTCCCACCGGTTCGGGAAAGTACTCAGCAAATGTTAGTGGATCAACTGACCAATGGATTGCAAGGAATAGAATTACAACTTTATTTCACTCAAAAAGATTCAACATTTTTTATCCAAGTAGCTAAAGAAAAGAATAAAGTGAATAGTAATTTAACCTCGGGATGGAGAAGCTATTTCTAGAAATAGCATTCATTCTACCTATCATTTAAGATGCAGTGTGTTGCAGTTCCTGAGCCACATCCCTGTGAAGAGGGAAGTGGGACGGTAAACATTTCTATCGCCCAGCAAACAAAGTAAGTTTCAGCTCTGGGGAGGCTAGCTTATGCCTGCAGATAAGCAAGAGGCCTGATTAAATAGGGCTTTGTAAAAGGAGCTTAAGTTTCACTTTTCAGTCTATGCTTTCAAAGAGGAATAAAGAGTGTTCCCAAAGAGAGATGGATGCTGAAGCATTAAGTCCTAGCTCCAGGGGTTAGCCTCTGTCTAGAGAACACAAACATCCAGAAGTGCACGCGTTTCTTCCTCTACTCATGACTGCAGAACTATATTTTAGTCTTTGCACCTGATTTATGTTATAAATGTATTATTATACCCCTTGAAAACCAAATGGATTGGGTCACCTTGATTGATGAAAACAAAATCAACTGCTTTGGTGTCATTTTCCAAGAAAAGGGGGGTTATATTATATATGAGAAAGTAAAAGTATACAATTAGAAGGGGATCCCTCCAGCTAAAAACAAAGAGAGCTTTTCTTTAATATGGCTGCAAGTCTTCCTTTTTGTGTGACGTTTCTCCTTTAAATTCCCCATATATCATCTCTGTGGGCAAACCTGGAGGAAAGAAGCTCAGGTCTGACCTCAGAGCTATAACATACAGAACTGTATTTGCAACTATTTAGTTCCAAGGGGCCGTGTACAATTCCATCATAGTTTTGATTGCTTTTGGAGATGTTCTTCCTAAACTGTTGTTCCTCATTCACTTATGACTTGTGCGTAGAGATCCATATTGGCCTGTGACATTTTTCGGAAATAGAATATGGAGCCGGTCCCATTACTAGTTGCATCACAAGTGAGAAGGCAATAACAGAAGTGGAGGATTTGGGCTCTAGAAAGCAGATGAGTTTCTCTATTGAGAAAATGAGAGCCGAGCCAGGGATGGTAGATTATATATTAAATGAAGAGATAGAGTATCAAATTAGACAGCACAGCCTGTTGTATCAGAATTTCAAAGAACACTTCTAAACCTGCAAAGAATATTTCTAAACCTTTACATATAAATACAATCATGGGTTTAAGCATCAAGATATTTTAGGACTAGAGTAAGTATACAGAGGTTGGACAAGCTTTTCTTGACAACACTGTCTGTAAAAAGATTTCTCAGCCTGCTCCAATCCTCAGTTCCTTCTCTGAATTATCCACATTACCTGCTCAATCATTACAAAATTTCCTTTATTTTTGCCATTTTAAAAGAAATTTGAATTGTCATTTAATTTGGCATATAACTGTGCCTGGGCTTTCCATGTTTGTTTTGAGCAAATTGAGGGCAGGGATTTTGCTTATTTTGTATCCTCCAGAGTATAAAGCATAATTATTTCTGCCCAAATAGTGGCATTTATTATTTTAAATTATAACTGATTAATGAATCCATACAAGTGAGTGGAAGATAGAATAATATCTCATCTACCCAGAATTCACTGCTCCAGTAGTCTTATCTTTTTGAAACATATGAAAGAACCATTAGAAAAAGAAAAGTTTTCAAGCATCCAGAAAGGATATTATGAAGTTCATTTGTACTGTCTTAAATGAGCATGAAATAACTAAAGGGAAAAGCCTGAGATGGTTACAGCTAGGAATTATTTTAACAGTGTGACACAGGAATTAGTATAGGGTAAATAACTTTTGACCCAGTGAAGCAGACTTTTTTCAGATAGCATGAAACCTGGATTCTTTTCATCAAAGGCAAACAGCCTAAACCCCTCTCCTTGCTGCAGAGAGAAGACACTATTCCCAGATAACAAGGAGATTTTCCAATATAATTTTGTAGAATGTACTCTGAAGGGGTCGGGGAGGAACCCTCAATTTTCAGCATTTTCATAGTTGTGTGCAGTAGGAAAAAGAATGGCTAAAAGAAATGCAATATATGAAGCCTCTGCTCATAATGGGTATAGGAGGAATTATGGACAAAGAGTTTGAAAATTCTCTGGAGTTAGATCTTCAACACAGAGATTAGGTAATGACTTCTATGAAACAAAAATATCTGACCTATCTGTCATAGACAAGTATGAAACACATAAGTGATTAAGTAAAACAGGTAGAATCAAACCTGCATCAGTAAGAACATCCAGACGAGAGCAAGAGAGTAATACTGCCCTTAATATATTACTGAAGGGTTCACCATCACCTAAGTGAAGAGGTATGGGACGTATCAACCAGTTATGTTATACCTACATCAGGATATCATTGGTACTCTGAGATGGTATATCATTGTGCTTAAGCAAACCAATTAGCAAGCCATTCATAGCTGATCTTATATATTAACTTAGTCATTCTCAACTGGTTCTTTGCATTATCTTTTAAAAGGATCAAGTAAAAAGCACCGTTCAGGTATTGCCGGAAAGAGGTTTTCTACAGCAGTTCAGATCCAGTTTAGTTGCTCAGAGTGACAGAAGCCCACACACTGAGATAGAAATGACTCAATAATTTTTCCCTCTGTAGTTTATAAATGGAATGAAATTGCTATTAGAAATGCAAAGAAAAATCAAGTTAAAACCCCTGATAGAGCTTCCCTGGTGGCGCAGTGGTTGAGAGTCCACCTGCCGATGCAGGGGACACGGGTTCATGCCCCGGTCCAGGAGGATCCCACATGCCGCGGAGCGGCTGGGCCCGTGAGCCATGGCCGCTGAGCCTGCGCATCCGGAGCCTGTGCTCCGCAGCGGGAGAGGCCACAACAGTGAGAGGCCCGCGTACCGCAAAAAAAAAAAAAAAAAGAAAAAGAAAAAAGAAACAATAGTGAAAACAAACAAGAACTGAATTATTGTTGACCAATCGACAGTATTTTTGGATTATTCCTTTTTTACGTACCAATGTGAAAAAGAGAGAGAAAGAGAGAGAGGGAGAGATTGAGAACTTTTCTATTCATCTGTAATTTTATTCTTTTAATTCAGTCTGAGCATTGTGTAAATGTGCATAAAATTACACATTTTAAGTCCTGTTTAAGTCCTATCTTCATCTATTACTAGCTGTGTGACGTTGGACACCTTACTTAACCTCTCTGAACCTTCATTTTGTCAGTGTGAGAGACCTCATTGACTTGTAAAGCTTAAAGAAACCATGAAACTCATCTAGTCCAGTATGTAATAACATAGTAGACGTTTAACAAATGATGCTTGGTTTGAGCCAACTCAAAATCTCTCAGTTATAGAAAGAAAATGGAGAAAAGTTCATTAATCAGCTACTCTAGTGTATGCCTTAGAGAAGGCTGAGCCAAAGAAGGACTTTGCTCTTGTCCTTGTATCTCATATTACACTATTGGTCACAAAACCTATGCACTTGCACATGCACACATGTAAATACACACATACACACACAGGCCCACACACGTGCACAGACACTCAGGCATGAGAGCCACAGACCCACAGAGCAGAAGAGCTCAGAGTGCTTAGGCGCTATAATAAGCTTTCCCATGGAGTTCGGTGCCATAGCGTTCGTAATTAAAATTTCTAAAGAAATCTCAGTGTTTACAATCTCACCACCCAAAGCCATATTTATGTTGTTAATTATTTAAGTTGCGGTGAATAAGAAACAATGCCCAGGCTTCCCATAAAATTTCCAAAAATTAAACCAGGGAAATGGGCAATAAATGTCATTTGAAATGGTCCCACTGCCAATGAATTGCAGGACAACTGTAACATAATAGGGCATGAGGTGCTTCAACAATGCCTAATTAGTAACAATATGAACATTTTCTTGGGAAAAATGACAATTACACGGTGCAGACACTTAGCAGTCATCATCAAAGGCTTGTTACCAATATTAGCTAATTCATCTTGCCCACAGTGCCCCAGGAGGAGGCTGAACAAGTCCTCACGGAGAGACAGAGAGGGAGAAACAAAGGCCAAGTAATGAACTGGCAAATCCTCTTCCTGCTTAGCATCTTTGAACTGCAATTTGAAGATCTCAACCTAGAAGCATCCAGGAGGGATCCCCAGGAAAGGGGAGAGGATTGTTTTCTTAATAAGTGACTTGCCCAGGTGATGTGCAAGTTAATGTGGTGAGCTCTTGGCTTCCTCCTGATCTGCCATGTCTCACATCCCAGCTGCCCCTGAGAACTTTCCTCCCTGAAATGATGCCTCGGGCAGACGCACACTCTTGTACGTGTCAGCCCTGTCCCTTTTTCTCGGCAAGAAGGCTTTTGATCACAAACATACTAAACCAGTGGGGGAGGAGGGAGAAATATGCCTCTTTCCCTAAAGCCACACATATTTTATTAGAATACGGTTCACAACTTTTGGTTTCAACCCAACTATAGGTCTAGAAGTATTTCTGGAATATGACTGCTTTTGATTCAGTGAAAATATGAAAAAAGGAGTGAATTACATCTTGTATGTACTAATTTAATCTCCATTAAAAATTTTTGAGTAACAATAAGACAGTGGAGACGAAGAAAGGGGAGAATGAAGAGGAACAGAAAGAGGAAGAATAAAAGGGAAAAGAAGGAAGACGAGAGGATGAGGAATGGGGAGGAGAAGCAACAGCAGAATGAGTCAGGCATGAAATGCAGTGCTTTGTGGGTGTTAGCTTTTAACCAACTGCTATGAGGTTGGGATAATTATCATCTCCATTTTAAAGATGATGAAACTAAGGCATGGAAAGGTTAAGTGTCTTCCAAGATCCCATAGCTAGTAAAATGGTGATCCAGGTCCTGAAATCATCTCTACTTGATCCTAAATTCTTAGTTTTTTCCATAACCACTGCCTTTATGATGAGTTTCTTTGCCACCTTCTAAGCTGCCTCTAAACCCTAGTTTAGTTTGAGATCTAGTTCCAGGTCAAACCAAATACTATTTTCTTAGAGAAACACATACACTTCATGGAATTCATTATTTGTTTCTTCAGTATCACAAAAGAGGAAATAAGACCACACAATATTGAGAAGATAAACTTTAGGGTTTGATAAAGTTAGATCCAAAAATTCTAGATCCTGTGCCTTATCTATAAAGTGAGCACAATAATAGTACCTATGTTACGAAGCTGCTTTGAGGATTAAGTGAGCAGATACTTAGTGCCTCACATGTAGAAAGCATTCAATAATTGTTAGCTATGTTTTAAACACATACTGCCATATTAATGATTGATAATGATCACTCCTTCACTGGAGGTAGTGTGCTCTGTTGAACCATGCTGGCTTGGAAGTCACACAACCTAAATTTCAATCCTGCATCATCTAATTACTCTCTATGAACCATTGGGGAGCTACTTAGCCTCTGTGTGCCTCAGTTTCCTCATTAGTAAAAACAGTGTGATCAGTGTGATGATCGCATCTCCATGACTTTTTTTAATTTTCAGCCCTTTTTTTTGGCCACACCTTGCGGCTTGCGGGATCTTAGTTTCCTGACCAGGGATGGAACCCAGGACCTCAGCAGTGAAAGCACAGAGTGTTAACCACCGGACCACCAGGGAATTCCCTGCATGATTTTTTCAATAGATTTGTTTGTAGGGTTTGAATGACACAATGCATGTAGGCATTAAGCCTGGCACCTGGACAATAACAAGAGCTTGAGAAATATTAACCAGTGATATTCATTCCAAGTAGGCATACTTGGTACACAAAAGAAATTCAGTCCATGTTCAAATCCTAAAATCAACAAAGTTAATTTGCTATTTGCTCAACAAACATTTATTGCAAATCTACTCTGTAGAAGGCAGTGTCTTCTGTGCTACAGATTCAGACATAAATAAAACACTGCTCTCAGCTGAAGTAATAGTATAGACAAACACTTTGGGTATAAACAATGGAATAAGGATCCTTAGATATGTGTGGACTGGGAGACTCTTCTTTTTCAGGCCATGCTGAATGAAGGAACAAAGTATGTTGCAGTTCTTGAAGTCTCAGGAAAACACATTTTATCCAACTTCCTACCCAATGTAAGAGTTCATTTAATCTAAATTCTTACCTCAGTATTAAACAAATTTTGATGAACCCTCTTCCATGAAGTGATAAGCTGTTTTTAAACATTTCTACAAACAGGAAGCTTTGCTAAGCAGCTGCTTCCACTGTCCAATAGCTTTAAAGTTCTTCCACCGGGTGATTATATGGAAACCTGGTCCCCTTGAAAGGTCCACCTTTGGTCATTGTCTTGTTCTGGAGCTGGGCAGAGTCAGTGTAAACCCTTTCCAACCAATAGGTCTTTCCCACACTTCCACTCCCACTTCTGAGTCTTTGTTTCCTTAGGTGAAACTTGCAGATGCACTGTGATGAAAACCCAAGAGATATGAGCATCTCAGTGGGGAGCTTCCAGATGGCAGGAGCCATGACTAGGTCTGTGCCCTGGTACTCAGCACCCCACAGCTTAGTCTCAGCATTTTCTCTCCCCAAAGGTCCATGTCAGTCCTGTCGGTACTTGTGAACTGGGGCAACCCTACCAGAGTCCTCTCCCTTTAATCCTTCCTGGTGGCATAACTCGTGCTCATATACTCATTTAACAGTGACTTGTTGAGTTTCCTCTATGCCTAGAAGTGTGGGTAATGGATTACCTGTCCACTTCACATTCACAGCTAATTTTTGATATCAGTGAACTGTTTTCCCCCACCTGAGAGAGCACAGTTCAGTGACGTAGACAATATGATGAGCAGAATTAGGACATGAGGATTAAACCTCAGGTGGATATCCAGAACTGTTAACATTCCCAGAGAAGTTCGTTAAAACCAACTTCTTACCCAACTGAGAAATCCCTGCTTCCACATTCCTAACACAATGCTTTTGAACATCTCTGAAAAGAGGGGGTTTATGAAGCAACTGCTTCTACTGCTTAATAATTTTAATGTTCTTCCATAACAGGGTAATTTGAAATTTGCCCCTTTGTCACTTGCACCCCTGGTCATTGTCCTTCTCTCTCGAGCTAGAGAGACTGAACACAGCCCCACTTCTGCAAATAGATGTCTGCATGTTTGAAGATTTCTCATGCTTCCATTTGCATTTCTGGGTCTTTGCTTCTTCAGCCTAAAACTTTACAGCTCATCAACTGTTCCTCTCTAAAATGATGTTCAGATTCCTCATCACATGAATGTCTTAATGTACTTGTTTTTTTAGTATTTCTCTTAGGCTATGTCATCTAAATCTCAACAATGCAAACAGTGCCAAGCCTTTAAAGAAAGGATAGCTAATTCCATAATCTCACAGTGGAATTTTCAGTAGCAAAGTCTTCTGTGCAATGAAAAGGCCATGGGTCCTCTGGGAATCCACTTAGTGGATTCTTTGCTCTTATGGAAAAATGAAACAATGACCCTGGGAATATCTTGCTATGTTTTTTGACCCTGAAGGATGCTAGTATCATTTTGATTCTGCAGATGAAGAGGATATTCACCCACACCTCATTCCCTTAAGAGTCAACTCCCCAAATGAGCCATAAGGTTAATTCCTAAAACATGTTTTTCAACTACTACCTTATGTGCCAGTCCCAATCCAGATGGCATTTGGCTTAACTCTTTATTAGCTAACAGAATGGAGATCTCTGAAAATGAGATTTGTCTGGCTTCTCCTTTATGTACATTTGGACTAATTTTCAGTAACCTAATTAAACCTTTCTGTGATTGACAGAAGCTTGTGACAAGCAGAGCTGCTGATGGAACTAAATATTTTCAGTTTTCCCTTCGAGACAATAGACATCCAGAACAATTTTAGAGATCAGAAATTTGGTGAAAGTAGGAGATCATTTATAAAAAGGATATGAGCATGAAAACAGCATCAGATGAGGCCCCTGACTGGGCAGAGGAAGAACCCCAGAAAATAAATGGACAGAAATGGTCCTCTGTTTACTCTGCAGGAAGTAAAATTCCCCAGACAAATACACAAATACATCCTTGGACAAATACCTTTACTCTTGCAGTGAAAGTCAACACTCTTTGCTGAGCCCCACAAAATAGCATGGAATGATGCACTGAGCACTGACCTCAGAATCCATAGACGTGGGTTTCAGTACTTACTCTGCTTCTTATTGGCAAAGCATGTCAGTCTCCTCTTTGAACTTCAGATAATGTTAGCTAGTTGCTTACCAGTCTCAAGAATTATTGAATGAGCTTCAAGTTATATGGGTGGATGAAAAGGCTTTGTGTTATTGTGAAATGTTATAGAAAGGTGAGACATTAATAACACCAAATTCTGTCTCATGTAATTATTTGTACACACTTCCCACTTGAATGCAAACGCTGAACAGCAGGAATTGCTGTCATCTCAGCCTCCTCTGTATCCAGCAAAGTATCTGTCGTAGTAGGAACTTGATAAATGTTTGCTGAATTGAATTCCATGGAATTGAATTACTAACCTGCATGGTCTTTGAGGGCAGTTGTAGAATCTCACTTTACATCATCACCATCACCTTGCTGAAAGCTGACGTGAAAAAGTATGCAATAAATGGTGAGTGAGTGAATGAATGAATAAACTGAGAGGACTTGAAAAGATGGTTTCCAAATCTGAGTGCACTTTACAACTACCTGGGGTGCTTTTAAAAATCAGTCTCTGGGACGCTGCCCCACAGATTGATTTAAAATTTCCCCAGGATATTCTAATGTACAGTCAAGGTTGAGAAATAATGACTTTAAGCAATAGGAAAATATAAGGAAGACATCACCTTCCCTTTTTTAACTACAGTAGAATTTAGATTCTTAAGTGGAATAAAGCATTCTGAAAGCCTATGGCACTCTAAAATGAAAGAGTGGCGTCATTACTGCTTTTTAGAAAATACTGTCAAGAAGTGGTTTTCTAGACTTTTGCCTGATGGACCTCTTTCTTGGCAGCTACACCTTGGCAGACATTGACCTCGCTATGGCTGAGCTGTGAATGCAAGATCAGCCACCAAGGCAATTGTTCTGGACTTCTGCTTGGCCCTAATGTTCTGGGAGGCTGCCACCTTGTGGTCAGTCTGCAGTGACCATTACAGCAGCTTCCTGAAAGCTGGCACAACTCAGACTTCTGTAAGGTTTTCTCTTTCTCAGATTACATGCAAAATCCTAGTGGTATATATTCTGATATTTCTAGAAAATTAAATAAGGAGGAGAGGGTTCTGGATGCTCCATGATGAAGAGAATGCTGTAGATATTAACACCAGGCATGATATAGAGGTTATCTGAGCAGGTAATTTGTCTATCACTGTTGAATAGCGGGCGACAGAGGTCAAGAGAGGACAATGTACTCAATAAGAAACCAGGATTCATTTCCAGGGGGAAAGTATCGGCTCTGTCAAACCCATTATAAACCTTTATTTCCATGAGGAAAAAAAGTAGGACAGTAATATGGCCATAATTCCCATTTCACAGGTAAAGAGACTGAGGCTCCAGGAGTTAACTGTCTTTGTCAAAGTTGCATGGCCAACTACTAGATGAATTTAAACTGGAAACTAACTTGTTAAGTCAATATCTCCTGAGAATGAGATTTCTTTTTATCATAAAAGGAAAAGTTCAGGGGAAAAAATTATATTTCAAGATTGGACTAAAGTGTGTGTTTGTGGGAAACAAAACACACATACCCACACATTTTTTAAAACCTCATAAAGAAGACTAGTTGGATGATAGAAACTTCTACTTCATGAAAAATTTTGCTTTGTAATACTATTAAGGAAATGCATTTTCTTCAAAGACACAAACTAATTCAGACAAACATCTATATTTTCAAGTCCTATCAGACCTGCTGTAATGAATAGATAAGACTCCCTGGTAAAGGCACCTGGAATCTAAATATGAAATATGAATTATATTCTGCACACCAGCCTGATTTTTCAAGCAGATTAAATGTATGAGAAGTGGAAAAGCTGTCCCTGCGGACATACAGACCTGGGTTTGTGTGTCAACTCTTCCACTGTGAACTGCAAAATCTTGCAGAATTTTCTTTAATGCCCTAAACTTCAGTTTCCTCATCTATGAGTAAGAATGAGAATGACAACTTACTAATAATTCTTATTGCTGTTAAATTAAAGAATGTACCCAGACAGAGGTCCTAAACTGGGAAGCACCAAAATATTAAATGAATAAATGAAGAAGAGTTTCCCTTACCCTATGATTTTTGTAGAATGTTTGGCTAATTGGTCACATTGCTAATGAGTGGGGTACAAATTACTTCGGTGCTGCACCACTCTAGATGTCCAGGATTTTATAAGGGTTCAAAAAGCAAACCAGTCACATCATTAGAATAAAATATAAAAGGATATTTTAGGCAGCTAAGAGGAGTTGGGAACTTTGCTAAATGGATCAGTGCAGTCTTCATAGTGGGTTAAATTTCACATATGGACCCAGTTTTCGGAAATAATTTATTGGAATAACAGCTTTAGGAAGCAGCCCTGTACTCAGCTACCAAGAAGGCTCTGTTTTTTGATTTCTGCCTGACTGGGTCATGAGTCAGCTGGTATCTAGGAAGAAGACACTGGGCATCAGTAACCACAGGTCGTGCACTCAGAAGTCACTGTTGATGTCAGAAGCTGAGAAACGAAGACCTCCCGAAACATCTCCAGGCCAGACACTAGACACGAGATGTTGAAGAGGAAAATTTCTATTGAAACTATGAAACCTTCCTAAGGGCTACCTATGAAATGCTTTGTCTGTCTTCCGTCTTTGAATCTAAATGCTTGTATTAATCTTGTTACTTTTTTTCCCTCCAGTATCTAGTAGAAGGAAGGAAGTACCCAAGTAGTATCTATATTTACACAACACATGGGGACGGGAGGACTAGAGATAGATGAGCCAAGTGTTTAAAAATGAAATCATTACTGTTTTAAGAATGGAGTCTAGACTTAATGACTTAGAATAGTGAAAGCTATTGGTATTCAATTCATTATCAGGTAATTTTAAAGGGAATAAGACATTGCTACAACATATCAGGAAATGTCAATGTCAGCAATGCAAAAGATGCTCAACTAGGCCTTCTGTTCTAAACTGGCAGAGTAGATACTTAGCTATAAGTGGTAGTTGGAGGAGCACAGGATAACCACAAACCTCCTTAACTGCAAAGGATTTCCCTACCAGAATTCTACAAAGCCTGACATTCTTATTTTTTTCCAGTTTAAACGCTGTCCCCAAAAGGACTCTATTAAAAAGCAAATATGTTTCCTTGGGAGAAGCCCTATTTGGCCTGGGTTACTTTATCATGTATAGAGAAAAAAAAAAACCAAAAAACTTGAAGTAGAAGAAGTTGAGGAAAGTGAGAAGAAAGGGAGGAAAGAGAAGGAGGAGAGACAGAGAGGCAGGCTACCAGTATCTACTCATCCAACCTCTAGACCAGTCTGTCCAGTATGGTAGCCCCTACTCACATGTGGCCATTTCAGTTTAAAGTTTACATTAACTAAAGTAAGCAAAATAAAATATTCAGCTATTCCATCATGTTAGTCCTATTTCAAGTGCTCAATAGCCCTGTAAGTTTAGTGGCTACCATATTGGTCAGTGTACACAGAGAACATTTTCATCATTGCAGAAATTTCTGTTGGACAGCACTGCCCTAGTGAGTGACTCTTACAGAAGACCTTATCACCTGCTTCAGAAGTGACAGGCTTAAAAAAAAAAAAAAAGCTGAGCACGTTGTGCTAGAGAGAGGGCTCTATTATCTTGCATTCCTTCTTGGCTTTGACATATAAAGAACCAAAAAACAGATATTTTGTTGCAGACTAAACCTATATGGGGAAAGGACAGGATGGGTCACAGAGAAAAACATTCAGACATGACAAGTCCAAGGCCTCTTCCTTAGCAACCCCGAATGAGAACAGTTCACCCGTGGGCACTAAATGGAGACTGATATTGAAACACGCTTTGTTCTGTAGAGCTAATTTACTCTAACCATGTGTTGTACACTGTGTGAAGTTCTCATGGCAGAGGGAGATCAGCCTCTCACAAATTTCCTTTGTCATCTTCATAATTTCCAGGTTGTAGAACCCTCCATATATTCTATAGTTGGGGCAGCTGCTACCTGACCACAAGAATCACATAAGAATCAAGATTATGGAGGCTAGAGGGTTTTTTTTTTTAAGGTAAGTAATCTGAATTTGAACCCTGATCTATATGACTCAGAAATCCAAACTTTTAAATCATACCATGCTGCCTCTATGAGAAGAAAAAAATATCATGAAAGGGTTGTTTCAGCCAGAAATAAGTGCAGGGAAGACCACAGTAACAGGACCCTCTGTATTGCTTTGGCGATGTTGGGGAGCTCATGGCTTGATCGTAGTTCCAGTAGGCTCAGCACATTTATGGTTTCTGTGAATTTCAGTATCCTCTTCTGTAAAGGAAAGAGGTTGGACCAAGTGATCTTGGACTCCTTTCAATTCTGCATAATTGTTGAATACTCAAGATTTCTATAAAGTATTCATTGTAAAGCCTCTCCAAGTGAGGATTACTTTATTATCTAGTAAAAATGGTTTTATGGGCATATATTATTTTAGTGCTAGGGAAGGACATCAGTGCATATTAGCCAGCCAAAATATTGATAGTTAACCAATTTACTCAGTAGCCCATTTCTCCAGTACATGTGGAGCCTTAAAAGGATTTTTTTAATTAAAAAGAAATTATTTTGAAAAATAGAATTATTTAAAATTTTGCATATAGTTGTCATCTTCATGTGCATGTGTGTTGATTTCTACCCCTCCCATTCCCCCAAGCTAAACATGTTTATGCTTGAAGCTGCTTTGTGAATCCCAAGAAAGCATTTGAAGAAAATTAAAAATCTCTGCCAAAAACTATAACCGTCACTGAGCTTGGTCATAAACTTTAATTGGAGAACTGATATTAAGTATTTATCTTTATTACATTTTGAAAGCATGAGTAATATATGTAATCGTCCAAGGACTGAGCTATGAACATTGCTTTATTATTCAAACATAAATGAAAGTGTGCTGTATTATCAATTAGTGTCCAGCTTCTTTGGAAGAGCGAGAATAAAATCTGTTAGACCTCAGCTGGTGATTTACGTTCTCAAACATCTTTATTCACGAGCCTAAAAAGCAGGCTGGTAACAGTTGCCAAAGCAGTTGCCAAGACAACTTATCTCTGGATTTAGTATTACTGCATCACGAAAGACGCCTATGGGGAATTTAATTAACGCCTCATCCTCCCTTGGCCAAAAAAGGATGGATTTTCCTTTAACTCAAAGTCCCTAAAGAATGAGATTCAATAGAGTCAGGGTAGACACAGACGTACAAGATAGACACACACACACACACATTCACAGATGCTGGGATTTAATTATAATATAATGAGGCTAGTTTTCAGGCAGGGTTTACATAGGGTCTGCTGCAGTAGTTCATATGTGTTTATTGAATGAATGTGAATAGATATGTATATACATATATATATAGTTTCTTTATTCATTCATTCATTTTCCTTCTCTCTCCCTCTTCCCCAAAAGGAGTAGGCATTTTAGAGAAAGTTATTTGGAACAGAAAACTAGCATCAGCGGCCAAATAATCAGATTAAAAAATTGACAAGTATTTTAGAATTGTTAGAACTGTTTCATAATTGGTTCTGAGCTTCCAGGTAACCATGGCAATAACGGAAATGGAACAAAGTGCTTGGCTTACATTATTCCTCACAGAAAGGAATGCGTTTGCTCTCCTAAATTTTAACATCACTTTGGGGGGTTTGTTTGAAAACCATGGATATTTCTGACTAACGTTATAAAATTCCTAAATTAAGTGCCATACTTTGTACATCATGCTCTGCATGTACTTTTGTCTCATTTAATCCTCACCGCTCACCCGTAAAGCCCAATATCTACTGAGCTAGTAGAAAGTCCTGTTTAATTGTATTAATTAGTACGTACCTGGATTATACTTCCATTTTACCCACATGCTGCTCCTCTAAATTAATGTCCAAACCCATGAGACGTGGGGCTGAGCACTGAGCTTTGGCACCCTACAGGTGGTCCAGGCTTTGGGTATCTTTGGGGCAACTTTTCCCCAGGATGGACAATAATTGGGCGTCTCCCCCTTCCCAAATACACATTATGAAAGATCTGCGTTCACATGCTAACAATTCCAGAGTTGCATAGTGTTTTGTGCTTTTTAAAGATATTTACGTGCTTTAATCCTCGCAACGAAGAAAAGCAAGCAGGTAAATACTGTTTCTCCATCTGTATGCAGTAAGAAATATGAGCTGTGTTAGAACACAAGTTTTTTGATCCCCACTCTTAGTGCTCCATAGTTCATTTTTCATTTCTTCCTGTGTATAATCTGGCAACTAAGTCGTAATACATATACTTCCAGCACATTGTTGAGCTCATCAAACCAGTTATTTGCTAAATAGGAAAACAATGATTTAGTACAGCATCATAATATTCCTAATTATCTGCCTCAGGGTATCATTTTGAGCTAGCCAAGTTTTGTCTACCTATCAAGTACTGTTAGCCCTCTGACTTTGTTCTTCATTTCCAAAGTTTGTTGCTGTTGTTGGCTAGAGTTAGATCCTTTTGCATTTCCATAAGAACTTTAAAACCAGCTTGCTTATTTCTACCAAAAACCTGCTGGAATTTTGATTGGGGTTGTGTTGAATCTCTAGATCAGTTTGGGGATATTTGGCGTCTTAACAGTTGGAATCTTCCAACACATGGACATGGTATATCTCTCCATTTACTCAGGTCTTTTTAAATTTATCTCAGCAATATTTTATTGTTTTCAATGTACAGGTTTTACCCTGTACGTTGTTAGGTTTATCCCTAAGTATTTTCTAATTTTATGCTACTGTAAATGACCTTTATTGCAACTTCCAAATATTCATTGCTAATATATTTAAATACAATTTAGTTTTATATGTCAATCTTGTATCCCAAAACTTTTCTAAACTCATTTATTGGTTCTCATTTTTTTGGTAAATTCCATCAAGTTTTCTACGTAGACAGTAAGGCCACCTACATGTAAAGACAAGTTTACTTCATCCTTTCCAATCTGGATGCAATTATTTTTGTTTTTCTTGCCTAACTTCACCAGCTAGAACTGCTAGTACAATGTTGAATAGAAATGATAAGAGCAGATATCCCTGTCTTGGCTCTGATCTTAAGGGGAAATAATTCTGTCTTTCACCATTAAGTATGATGTTAACTGTAAGATCTTTTTTTCCCATAGACGTTCTTTATCGGGTTAAATTTCCTTATTCCTAGTTTGCTGAGAGTTTTTTTTTTTTTTTTTTTTTTTTTTTTTGCGGTATGTGGGCCTCTCACTGTTGTGGCCTCTCCCGTTGCGGAGCACAGGCTCCGGATGCGCAGGCCCAGCGGCCATGGCTCACGGGCCCAGCCGCTCCGCGGCATATGGGATCCTCCCAGACCGGGGCACGAACCCGTATCCCCTGCATCGGCAGGCGGACTCTCAACCACTGCGCCACCAGGGAGGCCCTGCTGAGAGTTTTTATCAAGAATTGATGTTGCATTTTTCTCTGCCCTTGTGTAGTTTTTTTTTTTTTTTTTTTTTTTTTTGCTGTACGCGGGCCTCTCACTGTTGTGGCCTCTCCCTTTGTGGAGCACAGGCTCTGGAGGCGCAGGCTCAGCGGCCATGGCTCACGGGCCCAGCCGCTCCGCGGCATGTGGGATCTTCCCGGACCAGGGCATGAACCCGTGTCCCTTGCATTGGCAGGCGGACTCTCAACCACTGTGCCACCAGGGAAGCCCCCCCTTGTGTAGTTTTTTCACATGCATACACTGGTCAGAACTCAGCTGGAAACTAAAGAAGGTACCCTCTGCAGATTTTTTGGAGTTCTTTCTGTATGTTTTCTTTCTCCAGTACTTTACGTTGCAAACTCCAGCCACTTTGGCTTTCTTGGGCTCCCAAGTCCATTTCCCCAACACAGGGGAGACTAACAGGCTTAGCCTGGGCCCCTTCTGCCAGTAACATAACCTGGAAACTGTCTAAGACAATAGTCTGGGATAATTGTAGGACTCACCTCATTTGTTTCCTATCTCTCAGGGATTATTGGGCTTTGTTGTCTGATGTCCAATGTCTTAAAAATCATTTTTTCATATGTCGTGTCCAGTTTTTTAGTGTTCCTGCAGGAGAGTTAACATAGCCCTTGTTATTCCATCTTGGTTGAAATAGTTTCAGAGCATGACTAGGACCCTGAACCTGGGTTCTCTGCCCCTGTAGCCGTGATTTCTTCTACTCTTCCCTATATGTACAACCAGTGTCAGTGTCTGCTACACTAGTGCTGATGCTGGGAACGCTAATTTAATTTTATACATTTCAGTAATGCTTAACATCTAAATATTCCGAAGACTAACTGTAATATGAATTGGGTTGTTCAATAGAAATTGGATGTTTCTTGCCCTGTGTTACATATTACATGCTTATACCAGATGAGGAAGGGACAATGATAGTTCCATTATATATATAATCATCCTCACAAAGGGAAACCCATCAAAATTTGGATGCACTGAATAGTCACCAAGATTGCTATCATCTTTTGTCCTTCATGTGTTACTGGACACCTTTCCAAGGTAATATCTCTGTAGCAATGGTATTGGTCACTCTTAGACATGTTTGAAAACACAGCTGGGTAGTCATTTCCTCATGATGTCATCTCATAAAGTTCTAGGCAGCTTTAATCCCTCCCACTCCTGAATGCTAATCAGGCAGGTCACATAGCAGTATTTTGGCCTTCTTCACAGTGTAGAAAAACATGTATTTGTATAAACAACACCTGCATCAATGTATTCTCATGTTAACTTTCCCAGGTAACCAATCTTATGGAAATTATTAATTTGGTATATCTATTCCTCCTATTCAGTTACTCTAGAAATATTCAGAAATCTAGAATATATGATAATTTACATTACATAATATGCATATATAATTATGAATACATTTATGATTATATAATTTAAATATACATTTACTATGAATGCAGTGTTATTTCTTTATCTCTGGTATTCTGTTTGGGGTTATCTGAAAAACAGATAACTGAGCTATATTAAGTTTAGTTAATATTAAACAGCATTGAGTTGGCAAGCCCGTTTCCTATGCTGGCAAATTTCTGATTTCACAAGTATCTAAACTGGCTTACAAATGGCTGAATGTGTGAGGAGTTGTTTCCATTTGGGATTTTTTTGGTTATGGGCACACCCTAATAATACAGTTACAGTTCCTTAGGACTGTCTGAGTACCCTCCGGTTTTATGACACTGATTCTTAGGGAGCCTAGGAAATCGCCCTCGGCGGGACCTAATCCCTCCACACAAATGTTAACTCACTGAAACTTTATCCCTTCATTCTTCAGATCATCTTCTAAATTATTCATAGCCTGTCACACAATGTACAAGCAAAAAATTGGAATTTTGTTATAGTTCAACTGTTTGATTTTAAGCCTAAATGCTATGCTTTAACTGTGAAGTTTGAGGAGGATTTAAAAGGATGGGTGGGCTTTGTGTACACACACAGCCAAAACTAAGACTGTTCCACCAATATTAATAGAAATCTTGACCATGTGCAAACCCAGTTGATGATAAACTCAGCTCCCTATAACTGAGGTTTAAAAAAACGAATGTCTTCATATAAGATCCAGCCCAGTTCATTGACAGAAGAATCCTATCATAGAAAAGGGTAATCGTGGATGTATTTTATCTGAAAGAGGCATTAGAAATCATCTAATGCTATATTTCTCCAATTGGTAGGGGAGGGGGACGATAACCAGAATTACCTGAGCTGTGAGGAAGAGAATAGAGGAGAACTGAGCATATATAGTTTGACAAACCCCAAAGAGAATCTTTTTAACCTTTCATAATTTATGAATCACTGATCCAAACAAGGCTTTGTAGCTCTGGCTACAATTCAAACCATCTGGGAATCTTTAAAAAATCCTACCATCCAGGTCACATTACAGACCAAATTAGAATCTCTGGATTGGACCCAAGCATGAGTGCTTTAAGGAGTCTTATATGAGAGGTTAGGAATCCATAGGCCCACAGGTAGGGGAAATCTTGCTAACATTGGAACCAGGATAAGTCCCCAGCTCACATTTGAGTAGCCACAAAAGAGCTACTTCTCCACTTCTCTCTAGATGCCTCACCAACCAAGGATTACTGTTATCTTTAAATTAGCAATTTTTCTTTAATCATGGTAAAAAACACATATAAAATTTACCATCTTAACTATTTTTAAGAGTACAGTTCAGTAGTGTTAAGTATATTCACATTGCCTTCTCTAGAGCTTCAGCTTGCGAACTGAAACTCTATGCCAATTGCACGCCAATTCCCTATTTCCCCCTCTCTCAGCCCCTGGCAACGACCATTTTATTCTGTTTCTGTGAGTTTGACTACTTTAGATACCTCATGTAAGTGGAATCATACAGTATTTATCTCTGGGTGACTGGCTTATTTCACGTAGCATAATGTCCTCAAGGTTTATCCATGTTGCAACATGTGACAGGATTTCCTTTTTTTTTTTCAAGCTGAATAATATTCCATTGCATGTATATACCACATTTTCTTTATCCATTCATCTGTCCATGGATATTTGGGTTGCTTCTACCTCTTAGATATTGTGAGTAATGCTGCAATGAACTTGAGCATGCAAATAACTCTTTGAGATCCTATGTTGAATTCTCTTGGCTATACACCCAGAAATGGGATTCCTGGATCATATGGTATTTCTATTTTTAATTTTTGAGGAATCTCCACTGTTTTCCATAGTGGCTGTATCACTTTTCATTCCTACCAACAGCACACAAGAGATTCCAAAAAATATGGAAAGCTTCATGAATTCACATGTCATCCTTGTGAAGGGGCCATGCGAGTCTTCTCTGTATTGTTTCAATTTTAGTATACATGCTGCTGAAACAACCACTAAGTCTTAAATTTTTGAGAAGATTTTCAGAACTTATTAACAAATCCCATGTGGGTGGTAGGCTGAGTTTCCCAGAGTTATAAAAAATAAAATAAAATACATGTTTGAATAACTAATTTTATTTTAAGAGGAATCAGATCAATGGTCAAGGAAAAGTTACTAATAGGAATCCCTCAAAGCATAGTCCCATACCGGAGCATCATTGGAGAACTTGCTAGAAATGCAGACTCTCAGGCCACACCCCAGAAACTTATGAATCAGAAATTCTGCAGGTTGGGTCCAGCAATCTGTGTTTTTAAAGCCTTCTAGGGGCTATTGATGCATACTAAAGTCTGAAGCACTCTCTACATTTTGATTTTATTTATCTTAGAAAGAACCCTCTAAGCTCTAATACTTTTCCTATTAATGCTTGAAATGCCAATACATTTATTCCTTTTTGTTTTATATTACTTTTTTTGGTTGTTCAATTGCCTGGTCAGTGAAACAGCCTTGCTCTAAGCATCAGTGACTTCAGGATTAAAAGCAGGTTCAGGCAGTACTTCACACTATAAATTGTAACTATAGTAACTTCTTAGTCATGATATAAAATGACAAAGCCTGTAAAATGAGGAGACTAGATCAAAGATGGCAAATCTCTGCCTTACATGCCACCACCACTTTTCCAAAGCCCAAGGCAGACATTGCTAATTGATCAAGACACTCTATACCTCCCAGTGCAAATAGAGCCTCAGAATCTTTCTTAACACAGCCCTACCAAAAAATTAGTTATGTCATGAGATGAAATCCATTTGTTACCAGATAATCTTCATTGCCCCAATTATCTCTGTCTTTAAATAATATGGACTCCCAATACTATCAATTCTAGGCTGTTCTCTAGAACTGTAAATACTCTGTGAGCTTAGTTTCCTCATCTATAAGATACTACTGATGTTATCTACCTCATGGGGTTTTTAGGAAGATTAAACAAAATAATGCATTTGAACCAGCTAGATCAGCACTAGACACAAAGTTTTTAAAATGTCATTAAACCTTAGTTCCTGTATTCTTTACTCTTATTTACATTATTTTTCTGACCACTCACCTTACCCTTGGCTAGCAACCATAGCTGATCAAGCTCAGTGTTTCTCTGAGAAGTATAAGTGCTCCTGGTATTGGCTTGGCCATAATGAGAATTGACTGATTTCTTAGCCTTTGCCTCTGTTGCAGTGTTTTCCTCACCACTCTGCTTACCAAGTCTGCACATTAATTCAAACAAGTAGCCTTTGGGTGAAAAGGGAACATTTTTACTTCTTATTTAAACTAATCTCACAACAGCAAAATATAAATAATCATCTTCTCCAGCACAAAACTAAACTTTGCACACATATAACCAATGTTCTAGTGTTGACTTAATATAATGTTAATGAGGATGTTTCCCTCTTGGATTAAATGCAAAGAAGTTAAGATTTATTGACAACTATGCATGTGCAAAAGCTTTTTTGGCCAATTTGCTATTATATCTGATTTATTCTGCTCAAGAACACTCCGAGATATGTATAACTACACTGTTCCTGATTTACAGATAAGAAAATTGAGGTTCAGAGACCTTAAGAAACATAACTAGTCATAAGCTTAAAAGAAGGATCAGCTACCTAATTTGCAGGGGCCGGTTCAAAATGAAGATGCAAGTCCTCTTTAGTCAAAAAATTATTAAGAATTTCAAGACAAATACTGTAGAGCATTAAGCCAAGCACAGGACCCTCTGAGCATGGGTTGTGGGCTACTGCACAGGCTAGATGCCCATGAAGCTGGCCCTGCTTGTGTCAGAACTCATTCCAAAACCTATGTCACTTTTCTATTTCATCATATATGAGAGCCAAGTGACTTTTTTGGAACCTAAAGGTTTAGAATAGGAAACAATGTTTCTGGGTGCAGTATGGAGTTTTTTTTGAAGTAATCACAAGCAAGCCTCTGTGGCTGTTTACATATAAACCAAAAGGTGACAAAATCTTGGGACTGAAACAGAAATGCCATGGAACCCTCTTCAGTAGGTGCAATCTATTGGATAAAAATAAATGATGGACTCCATTGCTTCACTTTATTTCCCTCCATCTTATAATTCCAAGAACCCCAGCATGGTTCTCTTAGACCTAATGGGGTTTTGGATGAATGGATTCATCCAGCAATTCATTAAGTGATGATGAAAAGGAGGCAGAACCTTGGAAGTAGGAACCCTGTAGACTCCACATAGAGAAGCTATAACAGTGTTACTGTCAAAAGCCCAGAGGGTGCTGAAGCCAAGAGCTTAGAAGAAGAGAAGCAGCTGTGATAGGTATAATGACCCAAGTGGAGCAGTGAGAGTGGAAATTCAGGGCAGATGCAGGGCGGGTCAACATGACTTCATGGGAGAACCTCCTCCCACATTCTCCTACTATGAGATGTGTCTCCTACCATGAGACAAGAAGAAAAGAAAAAGAGTGGCCTGGGCTTTGCAACTATGCAGGTCATGGTTGGGGCCCAAGTTGTCATTTTGAATTTCACCCTCCTAGGACTTTAGTGTGACAATTATTTATGATGACACAATTATCCTGTGATGCTTGCCTTAAAAATCTAGCTGCTTCTGCCCCTGACATTCTGAGAATGATAGAAACTGACTGAATCATTAGCGGTTGCCCCAGTCTCACAGGTGTCTTTGTCACCCTCTTCACCAAATCTCACTCCACATCTTGTTCTACTTCGTGACTGGTGGGTGGGCTGTAACTGACAGAAGAATCTGAATTATCATCTTTTCAAACATAAGTTTAAACTAGGTCTGTATGACTTCATCAGTTTAGGGCAAGGGTTAAGAAATATCTGATTTTACCAGATGCAAATTTGCAGAGGTGATGAGAGTCAAAAAATTCTTATTATTCAGTAAGGGATCTTGCTGAGACATTCAAAGCACCTCAAGGTTTTAACACCTTTTAAAAATCACTTTCTTCAAGTCCATGTACTGTCTGGTCTTATTAAGATCAGACAGACCCAGGCTAACATCTCAATCTTGCCACTAGCTATGTGACCTTGGTCTAATTACTCATCTTTTTTTGGATCTCAAATTTCTCAATGAAGATAATAACTACCATTCAAGCCTGATGTAAAATTAAATGAAATAGTACAAGTGCAAGGGTTTAGTAGAGTCTACGTTCTATTGTAGCTTCTCAAGTAATATTTGCTTCATGATAAGTGATTTCATGAATGGTCAATCAATACATGGAAAAAATGTTTTTTTTTCTTTTCTTACACATTCTTTTTCCAGAGTCACCTAAGACATAAACATGAAACATAAACACTCTATGTATTCTTACATAGAAATTTATAGTTTATAAAATGAGGCATTATCTCATTTAATCGTTATAGAAGTTCTTGAGTCACAGTTTAGGAAGGGGTTGTCATTTCCATTTTATAGAAAAAGAAAGTAGGCTAAGGGCAGTAATTTTAATTTAATTAACAAATCCATACAATTGAAAGAAGGAAGGAAGGAAGGAAAGGAGGAAGGGAGGAAGGGAGGAAGGAAAGAAGGAGGAAGGATGGGGCTCAAGTCCAGGTCCTTTAACTTTAAATTCTTTCCATTTTAGAAAACCACCATCCTTGAACACTGAAGCAACCCATCTGTAATCATTGGACCTGATTAATGGCTTAATCTGTCTATGGTATAATTTCTGGAAAACACAAAGGAGACTTTTCATATAAGGCTGTCAGAAAAGATTCAGGCTCAGAAGAAGCAATCTTTTAATCACCTTCAGTTGTGTTATCTCCAAGACGGCTTCTAGTGGATCAGAGATTAGGACACACAGTCATTTCAAATGTGTCATTCTCAGTGTTCTCACCTGCCAGTCAGAACCTAGAACAATTTCAGATGAAGCCATGGACAGGTTTATGATGAAGGAGTGCTTTTAGATTAGACACCAAAGAGGTGGACTAACTCAGAAATTCCGAGAACACTTGGCTCCCTAAATAGAAAGACGATGCTAAGCACTGAAGTGAAAACTCTAAATACAGTATCCCATTTAATCTCCCCATATACCTGAAAAGTAGATATTTTTATCCCCATTGTATAAATAAGAATTTGTAGCTCATAGAATTTAGGTAACTTGTCCAAAATTAGTGGCTGAGCTTCAATGTAAACCCCGACTTGTCTGAACCCAAAACCCACGTTTTAACACCTGACCAGGAGTTCTCAACTAGCAGTCCACAGATCAGAGCAGGGCTGACAAGAAAGGAAAAATACAGATATCCCCGTTCCATTCGACCACCAGTATTCTAACTCAGTATATCTGGGATGGAGCCCCTAATTCTGTACCTTTAGCAAATGTTCTGGGTAATTATATGGGACAGCTAGGTGTGAAAATCTTTCCCATGGGCCTCCTCAGGAGACAAATACATATTTCTTAGAGAAATGGTAGCTGGCATACTCAGCACTTAGCTGGTGTGATGGGTATGAATTGCTCCTTGACACCCAAGGTGCATGAACAATCCTATTTCTCTATGTTTGCAAATCAATTATGTCCTTTCAAACTCTCACTTAACTACGCAAATGAGTCATTTTGTATGACCTTGGAACATGCTAGAAGCTCTCAGTATTACTCAAAAATTAGGAAGGAGCCTTTTCTTTGGCCCCTCACAGTCATCGCCGTTGCTCAATCTGCTGCACTGGTTCTCCTCATTTGCACAAGCCACAAAGTCACCAGCCCTTCCTGGAGGCACTCTGTGGCTCCCTGGCTGTGACCCTGAACTCCTCTTCTTTTACGACCCCATTCCCTGTATGCTACTGGGGGTAGTTCTCACTAACTCAAGAAAATCAGAAGTGCAATCATCCTTCCCGATCTCAGAAGAGCTCCCCTAATCTCCTCCTAACCAACCAAGCGAAGTAGCCCTTTACTCTCAACCCTAGGACCGCTGTCCACTTGTCTTTCTCCACATTTTTTCTTTAACAAGGAAATTTAATGATTAACTAGGATGCATAAAATATTTTAGGTCCCAGAATCAACAGATAGCAGTTTTATCTTTTCTGGGAATAAGGTTAGTCTGAAAATGCATGAGTTAGTCTTCTATCCCCAAGGACGAACAGCTACTTCTACAAGGCAATGGGAAACAAAACACAAGTTTGAGTCTTCCTATTCTGCTACATTAACCCACCTTGGCACTGTTTACAGACTTCAGTGTAAAATAAGACAACATTCAAATCAATGTGCATGTGCTTGGCCATAACAGATGCCTGATACTGAGTGAGCAAAATATGGGAAACAAAACAAATACAAAATATGTCCCCTTCCCCACAGAGACTTTATAATCCTATTGTGAAATAGAGTATATGTGAAATGACCCTGAACTTTTACACATTGGGATTCCTTTCTTTGTTCTATTATCACTAACTTTGGGCATTCTGAATCTAGGCCTTACATCCTGCCCTCTCCCCACCAAAAATTAAAATGTTGATATTATGGTTATTCTCTTTACACTACAAGATAAGGTGTGGCAAGGTACTTTGAAAGCTGTAAAATTTTATACTAAAGTACCAGAAATTCTTAAAAGGGGAAAAAGTAGAGAGTTTTATCACTGCAGTATACAATCACCTCACTTCTGGCTTCATCTTATCTTTTCTACCCTAATTTCTTCTTTGCTCCACGGTCCTCATCCTCTTAGGCTTATCTTTATTCACAGGTGGCATTGTTTTCTATGTAAAAAATCCCAAGTATTGACCTAAAACAATAAAACAGCCAGCCAGCAAAATAGGTTTATTCAGGTACAACAAAGAATCGCAATTTGAGACACAATCTATGGCAAATCACAGGCAAGTCAAGAGAACTGAAGGAGAGGAAAATTCTGTTATACAGGAGAAGGGAGAGTTGAGAGGGGCAGTTATAAAGAGTCCATCACAGGAAACTGGGAGTTTGAAGTGAGGTGGCTTTTCATTGGCTGAGTTGTGACAGTCTCTCTTTAGCTTGCTTGTTGCCAGTCAAGAAGAAATTCTTCCTTCCTCCTGCTGGCTAGTAAAGTAGTAACCTCTGGAATGTTTCTTTTTCAAGTTATATAGATTTTCTTGAGTTGGCCTAAAGTGCATTAAGCATTCCACCCCCAAACCCTAACAGAAACAGTTATATTATAAATATAAAATTTCTCTAATGCTAGTTTGCACATGCCAGGCTCCTAGCAGGGACCCTACACTTTGCCTGTGTTATCTCACTCAACCCTCACAATAATGTTATGGAGTCAAAACATCACACATGTTCTCAAGATTGAGCAAACTGTACTTCCAAGAAGTTAGAAAATTTGCCCCAAGTCATACAAGTGATTTGGAACCCAGGTATATTTATGCAGAAAACCACAGTGCCTTTCTCACTCTGCGACTATAGACACCTATTATTACATCTATTTTTCAAACACTCTATGGTTCTTATCTTTTGCTGGTCACAATACAAAATGCTTTACAAATATTAATTTATTTAATACTCATAACCACTTATTAGGTAGGTGTTATTAATATCCCATTTTAAAAATTAAATAACTGACTTCATTTTCTGAGTCTATGACTCATTTTCTAAAAACAGTTTCTAAGAGTCCCAGACAGCTCTAGCAGACACTGATTCAATAATAGACAATATACCTCCAAGGTCAAACTCACCAGCCCTGTGCTTGAGACAAGGCCATTTTGAAGACTGGGCAAAATCCTTTGAAGTGGCTTCTATAAAATTCCATAAAACAAAAACAAATCAAATTTAATTTTCCCTGTAAAAATTATGGCAAACAGAGAGATGACATCAGCTGACATTTGTGAAAGTTGCTATTTTAATACATATTCATTTGAAAGGGTGCCTGAAAATATAATAAAGTGAAAGGATCCAAGAAGTTTCTGTCAAAAGTACTCAGTCTTTCTTTTCTAGTTTCACTTAACAAAAAAGGGAAAAGAAAAAAAGGAGGAAAAAAGGCAGGGAGGGAGGGAAAGAGAAAGAAAAAGAGAGAGAGGAAGGAGGGAAGGAAGAAAGGAAGGAAGGAAGAAAGGAAGGAAGGGAGAGACAAAAGAAGTCAAAGAAAAATTAAAGAAAGAAGTGAAATAATATCTCTTCCAGAAGCTAATGAGATATATGAAATAAGCAAAATATCAAGTGTAATATCCTAGACTTAGTGTCAGCTAAGATCAAGTCTTTCTTCCATCCCTCAAGAACTGTATGACCATTGACAAGTTACTTAACCAGTTTAAGTATCATTTCTTTACCTGAAAAATCAGAACAATATCTGATTTATAGGATTTTTGTGTGATTAAATTAAATAATGTATGTGAAGAGTCTAATACTGTGCCTCACACATAACAGGTAGTAAATAGAAGTTAATCCTTTGTCATCCACTCGCTAGATGTCTCAAATCATGGTAAAACTGGATGATTGACTGTACCTACTCTAATAAAGTGAGACTTGAGGACATAAAAAAATACAAATGGAAGGCCTTACTTAACCATCACCACAAAAATGGTATTTGGATGCCCATTCTCAAAACTAGATGGAATCAGACGATCTCTAGAATCATTACTGCCCTGTAGGAAATATTGATCACTCCCAGATGACCCATCCTAACTATTTCAGATTTCTTAAAACAATGAGCAGAGTAAAAGATGGTCAAGACTGGTACATCCTAGATATTCTAAGCACTGTCAACACATAAAAATAATAAGTATGTCTTGAGAGTTTCCTCAGTAACATTGTCCTGTCACATAAAATATCAACATCATAGTCTATAAATTGCATTCTTCTTTCCATTTATAAGGCATGGCCTGTGTCCTAAATGTTGGAGACTTCCACAGGGAGGAAGTCCATAATTAACCTATTTACTCGAGAACATTCTCACTTTACATCCTTCAGTCAACATTTCTTTTTTACCAAACAGATTTCACTCCTAAAGATTCTGCTTTTGAATTCAAATTCTTTTAGTTACTAGCTTTGGGTATATTAAATAATCTTTCTTGGCTTCAGTGTTCTCATTAGAGTTAAGACTATTGTCTTCATAGGGAATCAAATGAGCTAATACATCAAAATGCCCATCAAAGTGTCTCGGCACACGTTCATTACTCAGTGTGTGTCAGGTACTGATTTATTTATATTATTACTTATTGTCATTTCTGAGTTGTGTTCCTTATTAATGATCTCAAATAAGTCCATTCTGAACTCATGTCTCCATGCCCCAGACACCATAGCCAAAATCCTGCCCTTCTGAGATAATTTATGGTAACTAATCTAGATGACTTCTGATCAGGTCCTTCAACTAGAGCTTCTGAAGAAACTGTCAGTTGGCTCTCAGTATCCGCGGGTTCTCTGTCCACAGATCCAACCAACTGCAGATCCTAAATATAGTACATGATTTGTGGTTGGTTGAATCTGCGGAACCCGTGGAAATAGATGGAGGACTAAGGGACTTAAACATTGGGGATTTTGGTATGAAGGCAAGGATGAGGGTGTCCTGGAACCTATCCCTGGCAGAGGATACTGAGGGATGACTGTACTTGGAAATTTGTTCAGAAGAAAAGGTCCTGTCTTGGAGTTAAGCAAGGTTAAGAGCTAGAAATAAATGTATTCTCACTAACCTTGGAAAGGGAGACATGACTGTTCAACTCATTGGTTAATAATCAGGAAGAAAGTGCAGGTAGCTAGGATGACTGATTTGCAGATTACTGAATTCCTCAGGTTATTCTGGAAGAAGGATGGCCACAGGGAGAACTAAGAAAACTAAAACATTAAACCGTGCAGAAACAAGTACATAAGGTCACTCACGGTGTCAAGAATAACATAAATGACATGAGCATGACATGTGCATTCTGGATTTTGAAGAGCTTATGATTCTGTTCATGCACTCTAATGGCATCCTTGAGATAATTAAAATGTCTCAAAAACTAGTGAGCGGTGTGTCAAAGCAGATAATAGAGATGTCAGCTTTCTGTATAAGAGCCATCAAAACAGTGACTAAGATTTAAGGGTAGAAGTGATTTTCTTCTTCCCTGGCCAATTGATGAAATGACAGTGACTTCTTACTAATGTATGCTCAATAAAGTATAAGCTTTGGAAAGGAGAGAGGGGTCAGGGGAGGGAGGAAGCTGGGCTGTTTGAAAGACAATATCCCAGTAAATTCTACCCTAAACTGCTGCAAAGATCTAGTTTTACCTCCTCTTCTTCTTATGACAGAAACAACTTTCAAAAATGCTGGAGTAATTCATATTCTTCCCTGATTAAAACACTTCAGAAAGGTCACATTTCATGGGATGGACAGTCTTTTGTGACCTATCTTTCAATCATCTGATGTGCAGTCTTTCATGAACCTTGCAGACAAAATTAATTGACCTCCCTGTCTTGTCTCTACCTTTTATCCATATCTGTTCCATGTGTTTCTCCAGGATATTTCTGAAATTTTTGTGTCCTGGTTCACGGTACCAATAGGCTCACTCCTACATGTTAAACCATGTATGATGATGTATCAGTTAAGAGTATAGGCACTGGAATCAGATCACATGAATATGAATGCCAGTCGGCCAGTTACTAGGAGTGGGACTTTTGTCTAATGAGTTAACATTCGTGCCTGAGACTCCTAATCAGTAAATCAGATATAATAATAGTACCTGACTCCTAGGATTTTTATGAGTGTTTAATTGGCTAATACATGTAAAGTTCCTAGTAAAATAATGTTATTATTTCATGTTTAATAAACACAGTCATCATAGAATCAGGTCATTGTGGTGGTTCTGGGGAAAGAACATGGGCCCTGGTGCCATGAAGACCAGAGTCTGAAGCCCAGCTCCTCTGCTAACCAGCTACTTGCCAATTAACAACATCCTTAGCATCACTGCACCATTTCATTTATACAGTGGAGATGAAAATATCTGTAATACACCGTTTGGGAAGATAATTAGATCAAACCACAATAAGATGTCACTTCTCACTTGTTAGAATGACAATTATCAAAACAAAAGATAAGTGTTGGCCAGGATGTGGAGAAAAGGGAACTTTTATACACTGTTAGTGGGAATGTAAATTGGTGAAGTCACTATGGAAACCAGTATGGAGTTTCCTCAAAAAACCGAACTACTGTATGAAACAGCAACATCGCTTTTTTTTTCTTTTTTTAATTTAATTTTTATTTTATATTGGAGTATAGTTAATTTACAGCAATCTCACTTTTGAGTGTATATCTAAAGGAATTGAAATCAGGATCTTAAAGAGATATCTTCATATCCATGTTTATTGCACCATTATTCATAATAGCTAAGACATAGAAGTAGCCTAAATAAAAAGAAGGAAATCCTACCATTTGTGACAACATGAATGAGCCCTGAGGATGTCATTCCACATGAAATAAACCTGACAGGGAAGAACAAATACTACATGACCCCACTAACATGAGGAATCTAAAATATTCAAACACATAGAAGCAGAGTAGAATGGTGGTTAACAGGGGGTGGGAGAAGGAGGAAGCAGAGAGATGTTGGTCAAAGTGTACAAAGTTTTAGGTATACAAGATGAACGAGTCCTACAGACCTACTACATATGATCACACATATGCACAGCATAGTGCCTATATCATATACTTAAAAATTTGCTAAGAAAGCAGATATTATGTTAAAAGGAAAAGGTTTTTTGCTTAAAGCCTGACCCTGTGATGGCCAAAGACCATAAGTAAATTAGTGCTGGTGAATTAGTCTTCTTATGAGACATGACTCTGAATAACTTATAGATAAGCCTTGGCAGTTGAAAGTTCATGCATGAACTCTGAGCAGACCTCTGGTCATCCAGCAGATGAACAGTGCAAGATGGTCTTCTTTCAAGGCTGATGGCTATATGTGGGGGAACAGGGGAGAAAAAGGAGAAAGAAAGAATTCCTCACTCAGCTTCTTCTCTGCAACCCTTTGCACTTCTGTGTCTGGGGGAATTGATTTCTGCATTTTTCTGGGTGACTGAGTCAAGTGTCAAAAGCCAAGGGCCCTTTGCCTTATGACACCGAATAGCCAATTAATTGATCTAATATCAATCTTTGTTATAATTGTTTCTTATTTATCTCTTCCTTATTCTGAGTTGTTATGCTGACTCGAGAACCAATCAGGGAATATGTAAGAGTTTGGTGGGTTTGCCTGACCCATTCCCCACCTTATCTCACAGGTTAGTGACGGCTCCAGGGAGAAAATTGAGATATTTAAGGGTGGTTGGCAGTGGAGTCCATTTGGTGAATAGTAACGATGTCAGGAATAGGTGAGTAAGGTGAATTCAGAAGACATATAGGTGAGAACAAAGACAATGAGTAGTAAAATGCTCCCTATCTAGCCTGGGCAGTACTGGGGAGGTTAGAGAGAAGGAGAACATCTAAGGCACTGCCGATAGGTAGGTTTTGATTCATGTCATTTCATTTTCAGCAGTGTTTTGCCTGGGTAGTTTATGTCTCTCCAAACTGCCATTGCTTATGTGTACAAATGAGACCAAATTAATATCTAGTGTTCCAACAACTGTTACCCCATCCATTAAGGGGGTATTGTTAATATAAGCTGTATGACCCTCTCACATTTGTGCTATTTTGTCTTCTGGAATCCTCAGCTTGCTCGTGAGAAAGTAGTCATTCTACTAATAAATGATGACCTCCATGTTTTCCCACTGGCTACCACTGGGCTTGCTAAGGTCTCTACAGTATCCCTGGGAGCTTCTTGGGGCACTAGGTTCCAGTAGCTCTAACAAGCACTATGACTATTTATGCTATTGATTCCCAAGTCTGATCATTGCCACTGTTGCTCTGAGCCTCAGATATGAAGGTACAAAAGTTCCATGATGGGCTTTACAGTAGAGCAGAAACACAGGTCTTAGATGAAATTATTCTTTCTATTAAAATAATACGAATGTAAGTATCTCTTGCCTTCAAATGTGTCAAACCTGAGTTCATAAAAACTGGGCTTGGAAACAAATGCAGAATATGGATGTCATGTTGTGTTTTAGATTCCTCTTCCCTTCTCACATCCAAGACTTTGCTATTCAACTAAGTTTATCTACCTGCTTCTTCCCTCAAGACTCTTTCCTCAGTTTTCTCCCAGATGTTTCTTATTCTCTAATGCAGACCTATCCCTGTAGCTTTCTAAGCTTGCTTTAATTTCGAGTCAAAAGAGGTTAGTCTAAAAATAGAACTCTTACTCAGCTATTGTTTAACAGATGGAATTACCAATAAATAAAAGCAATTTAGGGAGAACCCTAAATTGCTAATAGATAACATTTATATCAATACAAAATTTAATATAGGAAAATTGGTTCTAAACACTATTCAGGAGACTGCTTGTAGCTGAGCTTTTTGGCTAGGCAAAAAGTGGAGGACAATATATTTTTTTCAAGTATTCTCGAAACATTTTCACATATAATATATGCATACAGTTTGAAAACTTTTGAGGAAAGATCTTTTTTTTTGCGGTACGTGGGCCTCTCACTGTTGTGGCCTCTCCCATTGCAGAGCACAGGCTCAGCGGCCATGGCTCACGGGCCCAGCCACTCTGCGGCATGTGGGATCTTCCCGGACCGGGGCACGAACCCGTGTCTCCTTCATCGGCAGACGGACTCTCAACCACTGCGCCACCAGGGAAGCCCGGAAAGATCTTAAATGTAGTTCATTTTAGTAGACCTTTTGGACAAGGTCAACTAAAGAGAGTGATACTAGTTCTTACTGTACAGGGGAAAAAATGATGTAGGCAATGGAGAAGGAACTGAAACTATTCCCTGTCCCTCTAAGTGCGCCCTCAGAAGAAATTTATGTTTATGAAGGGAAAGTGATGAAGCCAGCCAAGACTCTGTTGAACACCAAATCTCTTCCACTCTGAATCAGACATCAGATAAATTTTTAAAAATCATTTCAAAAGCCCTCCAAGTGACCTAACATACTGGCACTCACACATAGTGCTTGTCAAAACCCTTGTCTGGATATCAGCTCTGCCGTGGGTCTTCCTGACAGCAGTATGGCAACTTGTATAAGGATGGGGGAGCTTTACCAAGTGCATTTGAGAAATCAATGAGAGTGCAAAAGGAATTTACTGGACCTACCTGTATCAAGATGGCTCCTTTGCCTGTCTTACATCAGCAGGGCTTTTGGTTGCCAAATGACATTTGAGGTCCCTATTTCACCTGTCCCTACTTGATGAAGTTTACCAATTACGATGTAATGGCTTCTCAAACTCTTTGCCAAAGAATAAAAAAGGAGTTTCAAGTTCACTTTTACAAATGAACACCTTGTAAAGGTGAAAGGAGGAGGGTGAGAGAGAAAATGTCCATGAGATTTCCCTTTACCAATGACACTAAAGTCTCCTTTCTTCCCCCCATTAAGGTGGCACCATCTTGTGCCATCTGTTCTCTGAGCATCCAAATTCAAACCATTAGTTGAGAATGAGCTTGTAGCTGCCCCATCCATGAAGCCCTGTCCAATCATTCCACCACCATTAACTTCAACTATTCATGGAAAAACTTGAGCAGACAGGGCACAGCTTACCACCTAACTCTAAAATATGTACTGCCTCTTTTCTGTGAGTTAGTCTTTTTTTTATGTCCATGTTGAATAAACTTGAGTCAGGAGCTATATGATATGAAAAGGGAGTATGTCAAAGTGGAAATACTATGGGATTTGGAGTCAAGGAGACATAGGTTTGCAAAAGAAAATAGAAAATTGGCCAAAATGTTTTTTAGAAAACGTGTACACATTAAAATGTAATACATTGGACAAAATAACCAAAATACAGAAAATGTTCTTTTGCATCCCTCTGAGGCAACAATATTGGTTTTCTATAATTATCCAAACATACATATAATGGGAGGATTTCTACCATGTATTCATTCAACTACTATTTATAATGTATCCATACTGCCACTACGGGCACCATGAGTATTAAAACTCTTTTAAGAACAGCTCCTTCTCTTGAGCAACAAATAATCCAGCAGGAAAAATAATAAATTGCTCCCATTGACCACACTAGTAGGTTCTTTGTGAGAGGTACAAGGTGTCAGGGCTATAGTTGTCATGGATGGGTTCCCTGGGAGGCAGACAATGAGAGGGAGTTTGGTACCCAGGATGTTTATTAAGGATCACCCTTACAATCAAGCCCTCTGGAGAAGGAAGGAAGCAGGAATGGACAGACGGAGGATGAAGATATAATATTCAACGTACAACAGTCTTCAGTGAACACTGTGGGAATCTCTAGAGCTAGGACGGCCCTTCAATACAGCCCCCTGTTGGAAAGAGATGGCTAGGACTATAAACCCAGCTTCAGTCATTCATTGAAGGTGGGCAGACCAGAAGGGATGTGAACTCAGGTGAGTCGGCTCTCTTCAGCTGACACAACCCTGAAAGGCCTCTAGATGAGCACCATATGCTGGCAACTCTCCCAGCAGCTAGGAAAGTATACCCTTTCTTGAAAGGGGATCTGGGCATTACAGAATCCATCAAACATGGGGATGAAGAGACAGTGAGTGTGGACAATGCATTTGCAAGCTTGATTGGGCAGGGAAGGAGAAAGGACAGTGACTAGAAGATGTATGCTTGAGGGGGGATTTCTTTCTGGTAGTGTTGTTCTTCTTTGCAGGATTTTAGTTCCCCAACCAGGGGTTGAACCCGCGCCCTCGGCAATGAAAGGGTGGAGTGTTAACCCCTGGACTGCAGGGAAACTCCCTTCATTTTTCTATTTTAAGATGAGAGAAGCCAGTACAGAGGGAGAAGTTGATGATATAGGAGACAAGAATATAATTAGCAAAATAAAGCAGACTTATTTCTCTTTCCTCCATATCCATGCAGAAACTTTTCCACCTCAGTTATAGCACTTAGTCCATTATAATATACATAGTCTCACCAGATCTACTGTGATCTATACAGAAGCAGAAACCTGAACAATTTTCAAATTGTATCGTCTATATTTAGAACTGTAGAGAGCACGTAGTTAGCATGTAACTATTGAGTCACTGAACTGAACATTAAAAAATGGAAAAACATAAACCCCTTGAATATTATTTTTTAGTTAACTTGAATAAGAAGTGTCTAAATATTATTTGTTTTTTAAAGTAATAATATTTCCTACCTACTGTATAAATGCATCTTTCAGCTGGCGTGGGACAGGGGAAAGCACATAGATGTGTCTTGCCATAATTATGTTAGATAATTAAGACGTAGATTCTGGTGGCCCCCAGGACCTATCAGCTTGTCAACTCACCACACGAATTTAAAAATCCAAATTAATACATACACAGCCCAGGAGTTGATATGTACAATGAGATTTTGAAACATCTCAAATTGTCTTAACAACTTTCTTCTTTATAAGGCTTTTTCTTCCTTTGAAGTATCTGCTGTGAAAGATGATTAACACACAGCTTATTGGATTGGAAACCAAATAAATCAATGTTGTTTTCTTTAAACCTAGAAGGCTCACAAGGAAGAACTTTTACAATATTTATTTATCTTTAATAATCTCCAATGGACAGATCTTTGCAATTGAGCTGTCAAGGGTCAGCAAAGAAAGAGGGAAACTCTTCTTACCGTTAACCTTCATGGGGCCTTTATTTCTTATTAGTGTTTGTATTGTCTGTTTCCTCTATGGCTGAAATGAAAAGCAGCATTACAAGAAAGATTTGTTTATGGCTTTCATTCCTGGAACACTGGAGGAAAGTAAAAGAAGGCATTATTAATGGAAGAGCATCATTCCAGATTCTTGTAATTCTCCATAAAGGCATCTAATTCAGTCTAGCATGTGATAAAAGAACACCAATTAGTGAAGAGAATCTTTAATATGAGTCTGTGCAGCACTCACCCTTTGGGGAGTTCATGATTATGTAAATCTCTGATTCCATATGGAGGGGTTTGGATATGAGCCGAACAACAGCAAAATACAAAATAGACTATTTCATTCCAAGTATTAGACCCTCATCACTTACATTTCAAGAAGGAGAAATTGCAGTAAATAACTGCAGTGTATTTGGGGAAGTTTTGGATGCCAGTCCTAAACACAGCTCAGGATTTATCTATTAAAATGGAAGGAACGGTTGAAACTTCTCCAAGACTGCTGCAAGATAGAAATTGAGAGCCAGAACATCAAGCCATTGTTTAATCAACCCATTAGAATTTATACAAGTTCCTGGTCAACTTAAAGTTGTCCCTTTGAGAAGCTACAAACTTAATCTCACAAAGTTGCATTACTGAGGACATTTGGGGTGTCCTTCTTCTGCAATTCTTTTTAGAGCATGTAACACATTCTTTTAAATAACTTCTGGGGCAATAACTAGATCTTCATGCTCAAAAGGTGGATTTATTTTTTGAAGTTTCTTATCCATTTGAAACTGTCAAAAGTCACTCAGAGCTGAGCTTGCACAAAAAGCTGGGTGACCACGGTGGGTTACAACTCCAATCTGATTTCAGTTTTATGGACTGAATTACTTAGAACCTGGCCAAGAAGGTAACTGCCAAAGGGGGATGACAGAAATAGCCTGAGTGAGGGAAAGGCAACAATGTGTGGTCTGTCCAGGAGAGGTACTTTGGAAGAAGAAAAAAAATCTGTTTATGAGCCCAGGCGTGCTTGTTGAAAAGCACTCTTGTTCATTCATTCAATAACTTAGCAGCATGTTCAGCAAGCAGTATCACCACCTACCAAGCTTTGAGCACAGTTCTAGGAGCTGGAAACATTCGAACAATTAGGACCCAACCTCTTCCCTGGAAGGTTCACATTCTACTTGGTGAGAAAGTCATTTTAATGGAGTATCACAGAAACTGGAAAAGTTCTTTGACAGAGACATGCATAGACATCAGAAACTCATCAGAGACTGTGACTAAGAGATTCTGGACATTATAACCTATTTCTGTCATGGACACTTTGGACAGTCTGGTGAAACTTATAGACCCCTTATCTGATAATATTTTTAAATGCATAATATGAAATACATATTATTACAGGGAAACTAATTATATTGAAACATAGTCATCAAAATATTTTTAAAATGTGAACTTATAATGTACCTGCTTCTTAATTAACTTACTAAAATAAGACCAAGTGGTGGGCTTAATAACTACCGTAGTTACCAAATAGTGAAAACATAATCGATATTTTGAGATTTTTGCAACAATAGTAATGTGGTAGGAAAATATCCATTCTTTCTTTAGTGACAAAATCACAAATACTGCTAATCCAAGTAGGATTTATTAACTACATTTGTAATTAGAGGAAATTACCAGTTAGAGATTAATGAAAATAAAGATAATTTCCCCATCTTCAGACTCCCTGAATTTTATCCATGTATCCTTTGGGGGTTGGTGAACCATTTTTAAGAACCCCTTCTAATGGACCAATGTCCAAGCTGAGTCTTAAATTAGCAGCCAGGCAGAGGAATCTGGGTAGAGCCATGGGGAATCCCCCAGGCACCAGGGGCTGTGTAAGCAAAGGCACGCAATTAAGAAACAACATGGTATCTTTGGGGAAATTCAAGCAGTATTCATTACTAATAACTGGTATTTCATAGTATTATTTTTAGTGCTGATGACTCGTGATTTTATTCATTCTGTTTATCATATGTCTGTGGATGAGCCAATGGAATATTATCCACAGATAATCCCTGTTCTCTAGGAAATGTCAGCTTTGGGACAACTGTCATCCTTTTTAGTATCGTTTTCACAATATTGCTCAGAGGAATATACAGGAGAAAACCTGGATTACAGTACTGACTTCTGACATTATTTACCTCTTATTGCAAAATACTCATTCATTTATACATTTATTCCATCAATACTTCTTGAACACCTACTAACACTGTGCTAGGCCCTAAGGGTACCAGGATGAGCAAGTCGTAGATTCTACCTTCATGGAGTTCACCATCTAGGAGAGTATATAAGACTTGAATGTAAATACCTAAAAGCTCAGCTAAGCCATGAGATAACGTATGAAAAATCACATATTCCAGTTCTTAGTGCCTAGAAAGCTTTCAATAAATGGTCAGGCATACCTTGGAGATATTACAAGTTCAGTTTCAGACCACTGCAATGAAATGAATATCACAATGAAGTGAGTCACACAAATTTTTTGGTTTTCCAGTGCATGTAAAACTTATGTCTACACTATACTGTCATCTGTTAAGTGTGCAAAAGCATTATGTCTACAAAAACAATGTATATACCTTAATTAAAAAATACTTTATTGCCAGACAGTGCTATCCTCTGAGGCTTCAGTGAGTTATAATCTTTTGCAATAGGAACATCAAAGATCACTGATCACAGACCACCAAAACAGACATAATAATAATTCAAAAATTTGAACTATTGTGGGAATTACCAAAACATGACACAGAGACACTCACTGGGCAAATGTTGTTGGAAAAATGGCACTGATAGACTTGTGCCGTCTGGCCATACACTTTCAATTTTTGAGAAGTGCAAAGCATAATAAAATGAGATATGCTTATAGTTGTTTTTAAGTTCTATTGGGTTCCCAGGAGGAAAGCAACACATCTGTCTGGAGAGCATCAGGGAAGGCTTCCTGTTAAAGGTGACTTTCCCTTTCTAAGCCTCACTTTCCAAACTTATGGAACATCAGGATTTAGACTGAACTCCAGTGACCTCAAAGGTCCTTTCCTATTCTACCACTCTACAGATTCATGGTATGGTTTAGGGTAAAGGCATGGTGGTGTTCAGTAACGGGTTAAGCCATCACGTTTTGGTTGCCCAAACCCGGCACATTCCAAAGGTCTTCAAGATGGGACTTCAACCAGCACCTGGGAGAAAACCTCTGAGGCCCTGGAATAGCCTGCCTGATAAGAGTGTCTTTGGATGCCTGAGGCCTTGGGCCAGCCAGATAGATTATGCTAACAATGTGACCTGTTGAATGCCTGTTTTTGTATGCCTGGGACTTTGGACTATGCTGTATCAACTTGACCTCTATGGGGGCTGGAGTCTGAGCAGCCAAGGTCATTCACACAGTTCCTTCATGCCTACGTGCCTGACCCTCCAGTAGAAAACCTGGGCACCAAGTCTTGGGTAAGCTTCCCTGACTGACAATATTCCACACATGTTGTCACATATCACTGCCAGGAGAGTGAAGTGCTGTCAATATGAGTCTACTTGTTTGCCTTCCGTACCAAGGCAAAGGTCCTGATTTATTCCTCCTTATGACTCCACTGAGAGAGGACATCTGGAACCTTGCATCTGGTCTTTCCTGGACTCCACCCTGTGTGCGTTTTCCCTTTTCCTCATTTTAATCCATATCTTTCCACTGTAACTATAATACATGAGTATAACAGCTTTTCTGAGTTCTCTGAGTCCTTCTAGGGAATCATTAAACCTAAGTGTGGTCTTGGGGACCCCCAACACAAGTGAGTAGTTCTTTCTCAAAAACCCTTCCCTGCATCTTCAGTTCAAGTTTCTCTCTGCTTGCAAGCTATTCTAGAACTTATAGCATAGTCTGTAATACACATGTGAATTTAAATCAATGTCCAGTTATTTAACGGCTTCATGACTGGGTATTTTATTTATCAACCAGACCCTTAATTCTGCAAGGCCTTACTTATATCTTATACTTCCATAGATCCCATGCAGCCAGGGCTGGACACACAGTACACGCTCAATGCATACTTGCTGCAAGAAAGTGAATTGTCTTGCTGTATGTGAAACAATCAGCAGGGAAAAAAAAAAGTGGAATTCTTGCAGCCAATCAACCAGGCATGATAAGGAGGAATAAATCAGGACCTTTGCCCTGGTACAGAGGCAAACAAGTTGGAAAGTAAAAGGATCAAGGGGGATTAGACATGTGTGAGAAGCAGTTGTCTGCCTAGAACAAAAGCAGGGAAAACAAATAGGAAATCTGTAGCAAAGAGGTTGCACAAAGATTATACTGGAAATTACAGGATGAAAGGAGAGGCAAGAGGAATGAAGTAACATAGCAATAAGCCAGGTCCTCAGAGAGACTGTTGTGCACTGAGTGGGGGTCAGAGAAGGTCTCTGTTTATAAAGATTAGTAGAGAGGAGAGAGAGACGATGCAGAGAAGCATAACAAATGTGAGCTGTCTTGGGGCCTTGGCTGGCTTTGGTGCTCTTGGCATTCTAATGCTGTGAATGGGGTGAGAATTTATTAACCAGAGTTGGAAGGGAAAAAGGAGGTCTCTGGTATACGCTAGTGAGGTCAGTTCTGGAGGACCTGACCTGAAGCAGCGCCAACCACAGGCCGAGACCGAGTCTTCCTGCAAATATTATGTTATTCTCCCCAAGCTCCTATGTATGCATCTGACCCTGCCAGCCTGACGACAGCCCCAGAAGTTAAGGGACTGAGGGACCAGCATTATTTTTCTTTACTGACGGGCCTTACCCTAACCTAGCACTGATGTCTTGTCTCTATCCAGTTCAGCAAGAACCTGCTGCATGTCGGGCACCATAGCTTAAACGGTCAATGAGTAGCCAGAGAGATTCCTAGATCTCCCCTGGAATGTGACCATGACCAGTTCTCCTACAGCAGCTCTGCCTGAGGGTATCCTCCAGCAGGGGGCCTGCGTGGCCAGCTCCTAGCACAGGCTAGGAGTACTGGGGAGTTAACTCCCTGGAGCCACGCTTAACCAATGAGGGGTTCAAGTTAGGGGGCAAATGCTCCAGTTTCCTTGACCCTCAGTGAGACAGGCAAGAGGTGGATTCTACAGAGTTTGTCAAAGAGTCTCTAGGGGGTTACCTCCCATAGAAGCAAGCTGCATGCTGGCATGCCTTTCACTGCTTTCACTCTCTTCCCTGTCCTCTTCTGCATCCCAGACAGTGCTTTCTGGACTGACCTCCCCAAAGAACTACCTGCACTCGAATCCTTGTCTGCTTTTAGGAGAAACACAAGCTGAGACACCATGGTCAGGCATGAATGAACATAGAAAGAAGACTTAATGTGTTTGGAGGGCTTATGGTAACTGAGTACTTCACAGGCAGTACCCCCATTTCATCTTCACAACAACCTGTCAAGGTAGGTATTGTGATTATCCTTATTTTATAAAGTAGGAAACTAAGGTTAAGAGAAATTAAATGGTTTTAACAAAATAAGTATTGAACTATGTATTCTAAGGCCAAATACAAGAAAGAACTATACACAAATATTATACTCTAGTTAGTAAGCTCATTTTTCACAGAGATATGGTTGTCAGTTTTGAAACTACTTATGTGTATTCTGGGATTGAGCAAATAAGTTAATATATCATAGATAATGAGAACCAGGTTTACTGCTGGAGAAACAAGTTATAAATAAGGAAAGGGAGAAAGCTAGCATGCATCCTGTGGTGTTGGGCTGGATATATCAGTATAAACTCATGGTTTGTAAATATGTATATACAGATAGATAAAGAATAGATATAACTCTGTCCACTGAGAGGATCAGAAGCAATGACACACTAATACCAATGAGAGGCTCTTGATTTCCAAATATCATTCTCTAAGCCTTAGAGAAATGGCCAAGGGGCTGCAGAAGGAAAGTACAAGCTGTGACTCTAATAGCTTGTGGTGTGAAAAAGTAACAAAGTGCTCAAAAAATGATGGAGACAATTAAAAAATTCACAGAAGCCAAACTGATGGGGCTCCAAAAGGCCAAATCTGGGGCAATTTTAGGATCAAATACACAATAATGGAATGGATTGTAATCCATAGAATAGAGTAAGAGTCCATGAGTACATAGTAATATAAATAAATAATAGAATAAATAAAGAGAGGAGGAAAAGGTCTTCCCTACAATAGCATTCCAACTAATAAGCATAGAATGAATAAAGGAAATAGTAAATCACCACATGGCAAATATCACAGTAATGATTATTTTAGACCAGTATCATCTATGAATGTTAAAAATGAGTGGGTGAACACATGATGAAAAACAAGATAGTAATACAATCTTAAATTATTTCCCAGAAAGATGCTTATTAATTGCAAAGAGAAAATAGTTACTATGCAGTGGAGAAACCTGGCAGTCACCACCATAACAAAGTGATCATAAATACACTACCATGTGTAAAATGGATAGCTAGTGGGAAGCTGCTGTATAGCACAGGGAGCTCAGCTCTGTGCTCTGTAATGACCTAGATGGGGGGGAAAGGCGGGGAGGGAGGTCCAAGAGGGAGAGGATATAGGTATGCATATAGCTGATTCACGTCATTATACAGCAGAAACTAACACAACATTGTAAAGCAATTTTACTCCAATTTAAAAAAAAAAAGGTGATCAATGTTAACATTTGGGAAACATATCAACATCATTTGCCTCCAGATTCAGTGCACTGAGAAACACATAACACCATTTGGGCACTATTCTTGCCCAAAAGGCATAAGGTAAATTTAATCATAAGGGAGTATCAGACAAATCAGACTAAAGTACATCTACAAAAATAATTAGACAATACTCTTCGAAAGTGTGAAGATCATAAAAGAGAAGGGAAGACTGAGGAATGGTCACAGGTTGGAGAGACTAAGGAGACATGACAACTACATGCATTGTGTGATCCCCAGACTCAACCTTGGACTAGAAAAAGGAGATTAGTGGTAATATTGGTGAAATTTGCATAAGGCCTGTGTATTAGTACAACCTATAGTATTGTATCTGATAATTCCCTGGTTTGGGCCACATACAGTGCTATGTAAGATAATGACATCTGTGGAATTTTAGTGAATGGTTTATGGGACTTCTTGGTACTCCTTTTGCAATGTTCTGTTATTCTGATGTTTCAAAATGAAAATAAAAATTAAAAATAAATCATCAGTGGATAAATGAACTGTAGAACATCCAGACAATGGAATATTCCTTACTGCTGAAAAGAAATGAGTTATCAAGCCATAAAAAGACTTTAAAAGTATCAGTTCATTCCCAAGACTTTACCCAAATCACCATCACCTGTTCTAAATGATGACAATAACTTCTCTGATGTTTTTGTACTGTGCCAATCTATCTAATGACAAATTGTGTTTCACCATGTTCCTTTCTCTGCCTTGTTCTGTGTTAGGGTTGACCACCGGAGAAATAAGCAAAGTTTGGAAGGCAGAAGGAAATCAGCCGCCATTATGCCCTAAGAGTTGGTGGAGAGAGTTAGGTGCTGGTGCACGTTGTGCATCTAGCTGCTAATCTACTAGCCTTGTAGGATATTTGGTCCTCTCAAAATGTCCATAAGACATTTGGTCGATTCCAAAAGGTCCTTGATATTTGGTCCTGTCCAAAACCATTTGGCATGGACCAAATATGTTCATGGATGTTTTGGATAGGAGCAAATTTCAAGGACCATTTGGCATGGACCAAATGTCTTTTTTTTGTTTTTTTTTAAACTTATTTATTATTTATTTACTTTTGGTTGCATTGGGTCTTCGTTGCTGCATGTGGGCCTTCTCTAATTGTGGCGAGCAGAGGCTACTCTTTGTTGTGGTGCGCGGGCTTCTCCTTGCAGTGGCTTCTCTTGTTGTGGAGCATGGGCTCTAGGTGCATGGGCTTCAGTAGTTGTGGTATGAGGGCTCAGTAGTTGTGGCTTGTGGCTCTAGAGTGCAAGCTCAATAGTTGTGGTGCACGGGCTTAGTTGCTCTGTGGCATGTGGGATTTTCGTGGATCAGGGCTAGAACCTGTGTCCCCTGCATTGGCAGGCGGATTCTTTACCACTGCGCCACCAGGGAAGCCCTGGACCAAATGTCTTATGGACAATTTGGACAGGACCAAATGTCTGCTAGCCATCTGCTGGCTCCCTGTGTTGGTGTGGAGCAGCAGGCAGACCTGCAGGTCTCCAGTCTCTTCCACATCTCTTCCTTTACTACCTCCAGGCTCTGGGCCAGGTGTGTGTGCATCTACCTAGGGAAGGCACCAGCTTCTTCTGCAGGTCACCCAATATTGTGAGAGATAGTGAGAAAGGACACAGGTTCCCGTTTGTACTCAGTTCCCAAGATTTTCATCCAGATTGTTACCTCTCTAGCCCCCTCATATTCCATGCCTGCACCACCATATTTCTCCCACTTCATCTTATACATGCCCACACCTCTCTCTCTCCCTCTCTCTCTTCAACCACATGGACTTCATTTTGTCCTCATTCTCTTCACGCTATATCTGTCCAGCCATATGGCCTTTGCACATGGTGCTCCCTTTTTCTTGGAAATGTTCTTTCTTCCTTTTCCATCTGGTTCCCTCCTCACCTTTTAGATCTCAGCTGCAGCATCTCCTCTTCAAGAAAGGCTTCCTTGACTTGTTGACAAGTTAAATAACATGCCCATAAGTTTTCCTATGCCAGTGTGCCTCTCCTGATTTTCAACTCACTTGTGTGCCTATTTGATTGATGTTTGACTTCAGTCACTGGGTGGGGGTGCCGGTGGGCCCAGGGACTTGCCGGGTTATGTGCCCGGTCAGTAGCACAGTACCCAGCGCTAGTAAAGTTTCAGTAAATATCTGTGGGCGAAATCAGTGAGTTTTAAGTCATGCTTGACACAAAATTTGATTGATGCATCTATGCCTACTGATGTGCTTGAATTTCCCTTCTTCTGCACAATCATGGGTAATATAAAAAGATTAATTTAACCTCTTCACAGGATCCGTGTCTCTGGCTTACAAATGTGCCTTGGTCACCTCCCTTCTATTCTCTTCAGGAAACAAGAGTCCTGACACTGAGGAGAATTGCACCATGAATCAGCAAGTTGATGGTCATTAACATTGAACTCTCAAGCATTTTCCCATTTTATTATTTGTTGGATGACCTGTGTTTTTACCAGACTATCAAAGTAAGCTGCAGGAAAGCTGCCAGGGTGTTTCTGAACTGACTTTTGGCAATGTATTTCCATCAGCTTCATGCAGTTCTGCACCTATTAACACATCCCTTTGAGATTCAATTTCATTCTGAACTCCATCAGTTCTAAACCACATGAATCAAATTAAACACCAAGAAATTTCATCCAAATATTCCAATTAATTTGAACTAATTTCATTCAGGTTGACAATTCCAGACACTGAAATTTATCTCCTTCTTGCCAGAGCATACACGAACTGATCTTACTTCCATCAGATTGTTTGCCTTTTACCCCTCTATAAAGCAGCTGTAAACATGGTTACTACCACATCTTTTCAACTTCTACAAAATCTTCTCAATTCCCCATAATTTGAAGGGATCAATGTGTTGCTATGACCATCTCAATCCCTTTCCCTTTGATAACCAAGACCTCTCTGATATCAAATAGTAGAACAAAGAAGCCAGAGAGTTCTCAGGGAACATTATGGACCACATAATTCCCCTGACCAGGCCTCTCAAGCCTGGCTTAGTACAGCTTCAATACAGCCTTTTTCCAGATTTATATCTTTTTTCAATCTCCTCCCATTTTAGCCTAACCCTCTGCTATCGTAAGAATCCACATTCCATGAGGCAAAGCTTGAGTCGATATGGACATTTTTCGTGTTCTGTGGCTCAGTAAACGGATGCATTCTCACCTTTTGAATCCCTCCACCCCAAAGAAGAGGTCATATACATGTCCTGCCTCCCCTATGGCAAAGCTCAAAGTGACATAGGGTCCATCAATCAGGTGCATCTGGATGATTTTGTGGTTTAAAGGAGAGGGAGGGAAGAAAGCATCACACCAAATCCACCGTGAGTGACATGCAGCATTCTGAGGAGGCAGTGGGGGACATCCTGGTGACTTTGCCCCTGCCCAGTGTCACCCATGAAAGCTGTAATGTCTATGTCCATTTGCAGCAGCAATGGGGTCTCAATGGGAATAGTCAGGGAGGGTCATCTGGATATTTTTTCTGACTATATGGCCTCCAGTTGCTTTTTTCTGACCTTCCTAGACTTTATAAAATACATAATATCCTTTAAGAATTTCTCTTTTTTTAAATTTATTTATTTATTTATGGCTGCGTTGGGTCTTCATTGCTGCGTGCGGGCTTTCTCTAGTTGCAGCTAGCAGGGGCTACTCTTCGTTGCGGTGCGCGGGCTTCTCACTGCAGTGGCTTCTCTTGTTGAGGAGCACGGGCTCTAGGCTCATGGACTCAGTAGTTGTGGTACACGGGCTTAGTTGCTCCGCGGCATGTGGGATCTTCCCGGACCAGGGCTCGAACCCGTGTCCCCTGCATTGGCAGGTAGATTCTTAACCACTGTGTCACCAGGGAAGCCCAAGAATTTCTTTTTTATTGAAGTATAGTTAATTTATAATGTTGTGTTAGTTTCAAGTGTACAAAAAAGTGATTCAGTTTTATATATATATATATTTATATATATACTTTTTCAGATTCTTTTCCATTATGTTATAAGATATTGAGTACAGTTCCCCAGTTGTTAACCTATTTTGTATATAGTAGTGTATATCTGTTAATCCCAAACTTCTAATTTTAATTTCCTTAAACTGCCTAGAGTGAGTAAACTCTGCTATGTGTACTCTAAATTCTGACTGATACAGACCTACTATCACCACATCTAAGAATACATTTTCGCTGAGGGACAATTTATGTGCCAGGCACTGTTCTAGATTCTAGGTAAGCATTACTGCATGACACTGTGTACAACAGACATAGTTCCTGCCTAATGAAGCTTGTGTTCTCATAGAGAACTAAGCAGGAGACTGTATTTCTTTTCAGAGTTTGAGATTTGATGAGAATGAGCCCTCTGGCATGTAAGTCTCACACAGGTTGCATGTGGCTGTAAAAAGCTCAGCAGATGTGTTTTTTCAGAAAGCCATCTCAAAGTACATCAGGACAGACATCTAGTGAATGTGGCTGCTGGATTTCCTCTAGTTTCCTGACAGAGGTTGTGATGACAATGATGCTCTGCCTGTCTGTGATGAGCTCCTGCCTGCATCAGGGAGCCACAGTGGACTTCTACACTCAGTCGTGTTACCCTGAAACTCCTGCATGATAATTGTATATATTGTTAGCAGGTTTTGATGCCGAACCTAATATTCATGTTATAGGTGGGATTCTTCATTATGCCAACAAGAATCATCTTGCTAAATTGTCCAGAGGCTACACGGGAATCACTGGGTATTTCACATGAGAAGTCTGTAACAGCAATCTGAATGTGGTCCTATGAAAATCCTTTATCTACCACCAGTCCATCTGGGGCTTTAATTTCTTCCTGTGGGATTTTGACATTTAACACTGTATTAGTCTACCAATTAACACTGTAAACTTTTTCATATGCATCTAAAAGTTCCTGATAACTTCATTTCCACACTACATAAGTTCTATTCTACACTAGCTGAGCGATTTTATCCATTAGCTGAGTGATTTTATCCATTCACCTAACTTCTAACAGCAACCAGATCTGACCAACTGAATGTCCTACAATTCAATTCTCACAGTAACTACTTGGAGTCAGACTAAGAAGTGACATTTCAGATTAGCACTCCAGTCTAAGACATCAGCTCCACAGTTTTAAATCCTCAGTCCCGTAGACTGCTCTCACTTCAGACACCGGTGGCAAGTATCAGGTCCCAAGTTACCCACACTGCTGTTCAACTTGCCTTCAAAGTTGGGGGTTTCCGTTCATGGGACTAGGAAAACATTTTGCTATTACTTACTTATTACCAATTTATTATAAAGGACAATTCAAGAACAGCTAGTTGTAGGAAATGAATAGAGCAAGGTGTGAAGAAGGGGCAGGGAGCCTCCATGACCTTTCCAGCGTGCCACCTTCCCAACACCTCAATGTGTTCACCAACCCCAATATCTCTAAACCCCTTTGTTTAGGGGTTCTTGTGGAGGTTTCATTACATAGGCATAATTGATTAAATCATTGGCCACTGATGATAAATTCCCCAGAGGTTGGAGATGGGGATGAAACTTCCAACCTTTAATCAAGGCTTGGTCTTTCTGGTCAGCAGTCCCCACCTTGAAGGTATCTAGAAACCCCCAGCCACAGTCATCTCATTAACACACAAAAGACACTCTTATGACTCAGAGTTTCCAAGGGTTTTAGGACTGTGTGTGCCAAGAATAGGGAACAAAGACCAAATTTATTATTTTTCTTTTGCCATAGTGCTTTAATAGATATGTAAAGAAAAGATTTTAGGAAGGGCAAGAGTAAAACCCTGGGGCAACAGCTAGGAAGCTTTTGGCATAATGCAGGCAAGCACCTAACCTATAGTCGTTAGGCTACACTGGTAGCAGTAAAACTGATCAATGGGCCTCTGCTTGGACATGCCTAGTAATGTCGACTACTAAGAATATGGGAACAAGAGCTCAATTTCATTCTTGGGAAGTCTAGACAGTTAGAAAATTCTTCTTTAAGCAATTAGACAAGGTGTATCAAGACTGTTGAAAATATCCATGTTCCTTGGTTCAGAAATTTCATTCTAAAGAATTCATCTTAAGGAGATATTTTAACAAAAAAAGAAAAAAATGAAAATGTGTGGAGTTACTTATTGTGGCATTAATTGTGAGCAAAAAAAAAAAAAACCCCTTAAAATCTGGTCATAGAAAGATGATAAAGAAAATTATGGTACTATAGCTCAGTGGATTTTTATGCAGCCACTAAAAATTAAAATTATGGGGCTTCCCTGGTGGCGCAGTGGTTGAGAGTCCGCCTGCTGATGCAGGGGACACAGGTTCGTGCCCCGGTCCGGGAAGATCCCACATGCTGTGGAGTGGCTGGGCCCGTGAGCCATGGCCGCTGAGCCTGCGCGTCCGGAGCCTGTGCTCCGCAACGGGAGAGGCCACAACAGTGAGAGGCCCGCGTACCACAAAAAAAAAAAAGAAAAAAAAAAAGAAAACTATAAGGAGATAACACTTCCTAAATATCAGGTTGGCAAAAAGTAAAAAAACAAAAACAAACTTAATAACACAATGGTTTGATAAGTACATTTGTGGTAGGAGTATAACTTCATATACACTCTATGATAAGGAACTTGGAAATATCTATTCAATATAAAAATGTGCACCCAGCTTTCCACTCTTTGGAATTTATCTTACAGGTACTCTTGCACCTTAAAATAATGATATATGTATACTGCAGAATTATTTGTAGAAGCAAAAGTTAGGCAGCAACCTAGATTTCCATCAGTAGAGAATTTGTTAAGTAAATCAGACACAGCTAATAGCAATGAATAATATGCAGCCAGCAGAAGAATGAGAAATTTTTCTAGGTTACAAATATGGAATAAATCTCCAAGATATATTGTTAAATAATAAAAGCAAGGTACAATATGTATACAATAATACACTATGATTTGTGTGTGTGTATGTGTGGGTGTGTGCGTGAGTATGGACTTGAATATTCATAGACTATCTCAGTAGGAATACATAAGAAACTAGTAACAGTGTGTATCTCTGGAGAGGAGAAATGGATGTCTGGGAGACAGAAATAGGAAAAACAAAGCTACATTTCACTCCCCCTCTTTGATTTTGCTGAATTTTGTATTATTCTGCTATATTTTTTTATTATCTGGTCAAAGAAATTGATTTCTTAAACTATTGCCCCAGGAAATTAGGACCAGACTAGGGAAAGGGGAATGGGGGGGTGGTTATTATAAGTTCACTTTTGTATTATTTGACTTAATGTGTGCTATATTTATCTTGGTTTAAAAATTCAAAAATTAAGTATAAAAATAATTTTAAATACTCTGTTCTATTTAAAATACTCTATCCCACTATTCAGCTTTTTGTGCCAATTTTAGGAGTAGAAAATATGTCGCTGTAGCTGTAATAGAGACAAAATGTTCAATGTATTATGGGAACACAAAAAAGAGATCAATTAACCTCTGAGGAAACTCAGAGATGGAAGGTGCAAGTTTAACTGGCCCTTAAAAAATGTTAAATTCACCAGACAGACACACCTGTGCAAAAGTCTTGTAGGCACAGGGTACAGCATTAGCAAAAGCATGGGGATGCACAGAACCTGTCATGTTTGGGGAGCCACGGTGCTCTGTGAAGCATGAAGGTAGAAATGACACAGGAGGAATGGCTAGAAATAAGCTGGAAAAGAGAAGGAGGGGTTGCAGAGAATATCACAAAGGGCCTTGAATGCCATGCTAAGAAATGACCTACCTTATTAAGTGTATCCGTTGATCCTAAACCTGAGTGGTTGTTAGAATCACCTGGGGGAATTTTGTGAAAATACAAATTCCCAGGCCTCTCTCCCCTACCAAATAAATCTGACTCTCTGATGAATAGACCTGGAAATGTGTATTTTGAAACCAAAAATCCCTCTGCCTCAGTCATAGATAAAGGCCTCAGTCATGGATAAATTTTGAATCATCAAAATTCCGTGTATGGTGTTTAAAAGCACCACTCGGAGTGCAAGGAGAGAGGCATGGAACCAAATGCCCCATTAGGAGGTTAATAAGAATTAATCATATGCAAAGTCCCATTTCTGGTACCTGTCAGGCTGAAAATTAAGATCTCTTTCCAGGTACTTAAAGTTCTGAACTTATTCTTGCCTGGAATATGCTGAAGGTGTGGAAGGAATGAAATTGGGAAGAAAGTAGGAAGAGGAGTGTCTGCTGTTGAATCGACCACATTTTCCCTGCCCTTTCCTCTAAGCATCCTCACAGAGTTCACACTGTGAATTTGTAGTCAGAAAGAATACAAAAGACACAACAGCCATCAAGCACATTCGTCAAGGGTTTTCCTTAGAAGCAAGGACTCTTTTCCTCTCTTTTATTAAAGCAGCAATAACCACACTCATAACCAGTCCATGTTCCTGGGCAGCAGATTTTGTGTGACCTTTTTAAAAACTGACTCAGTTGCTTCCATCAGATCATAAACTGATGTGAATTATAATACACAAGTGGTGCTCACCAGGCACTGGTGCTCTTGAATTACTCTGGAGTCCTTCTTCCAGTAAAAGTGTTTCTTCATTGATTCAATACATATCTGTTGAGCACAGAGATACGAAGACACATTAGACACAGGTCCCACTCTGAAGGATCTAACCTTTCCCTAGTGATCAATAGATCTCTGCAATTTCTTCATCCTGCCCATTTCAGATCCTAGCAGTGAAGAGCCACCATGAAGTGGTAGCATCCCAAAAGGCTGGATTATTCTTCAGTAGAATAATCCTGGCAAACTTCAGTCTCGAGCTGAACATAGAATATTAAATTTGAAAAGAACCTTCAATCTCACTTCATCCAACCACTTCAATTTATAGATAAGAAAATTAAGGTGGAGAACAATGCATTGATTTGTTCAAAGTTATACAGGAAGTGAAGGGCAAAACTCAAGCTGAAACCAGATGTCTTGACTTCCACTCCGAACCTTATAGGCTAAATTATAATTTCAAGTTCCAGTGCCATAAGTAATCTTCCTGAATAGGATATGAGTGGGAGTGGGCATTAAATTCACCTCATCTCTTAGGAAAGGTGAGGAAATTAGAGAAATTTAAGTTATTGGAACAAGGGGTATATTGACCCACAGCAGGGAGATTACATGACTTGAGTTTACTCATATGCCCAATTTCTGCAATAGTTTTTGAGTGTATATTATCGGTGATAAATTACAGATAAAGTCCCAACTTTCTGACTTGAATATCCCCTATTATCCCACCCAAGACATATGAGAGTGAGTGTGGCCAATCCATGCTTATTCTTATCTGCACTACCTCCAAACCTATAGTTTGTCCTTCTTCCTTTCTCAAGTTTGGCTCTCAAGGCATAAAGCAGAGATTCCAAATACACAGCATGCATACTACCTCTGTCCTATTCTCTATCCTTGGCAGACATCACTAATCAATCACAACACTCTTTTCACTGTATTGTAAGAAAACCTTAGAATCCTTCCCCATACAGCTCTACACCACTACTGCTAATCTATCTAAGATGACATATGATTGTAAGGTGCATGAATATTGCTCATTTTTTTCCCTACGTAATCTCAGCCTGAATCAAAACTTAAAATAGAATTGTTTGGAGATAGAGTACAAGAGGAAAAGCAAGAGAAGAGTTCTAATGGGTAACAAACAAACAAAGAGGGATGTAAGATGGCCCAGAATCAATTCAAATGATTCAATAAATATTTATTGAGTGTCAGCACCATGCTGGATCAGGGGTAAAATGACATGAATAGATATAATTTCCATCTTCAAAAGTTTCCACACCAGATGGGAAAGATTTCTATAAAGGGATAACTTTTAAGCAATATAGTAATGGTTATAATTGGGTGAACTCCATGTCTTCAGGCAGGGACCATGACTGTATTTTTCACTATTGTATACCCAGCACCCACCAACACACCTGACATGGACGTGCAACACAGTAATATTTGTTAAGTGACCAAGGCAGAGGTCAAAGTACTTAATTTTTCTGGAATAAATGGGCAAAGGCCTTAAGGAAAAATCAAAGTTTTCCTGAATCTTGAGAAATCAGTGAGAATTTTCCAGTTGAAGAGGCATGCATAGAGAGAGGAAATCCTATTTATAACTTTGCTCCAAAATTATGATGAAAAACAAAATAAACCACTTGTCCTCCATTTGTTCATAGATAATAATTACCCACATCCCAAATGACTTAAAAGTGTGCTTAAAGAATATATAATAAAGTGAAAGGTATGACTATGTTTTCATCAAAGCTGTTGTAATCCATCTTTATTTGCTATAGATATCCTAGAAACCCCAAATTCAACAGTGCTCACAGATTCCACCTGGGTACATGCTCTCAGAGTGACCTTTTATCTGCTTTTTTTGTGCGTGTGCAACACTGATTAAAATCAATTAAGGTGACATGTCATTGACTGGCCTGCTTTTGCCAGGGCATAACAAAGAGACAGAAGAAAGACATGAAGGGTAATAATGTGCTATTTGTTTTTACTTCCTAAATTGCAGATGTCTGTTTCCAATGGTTGAACAACTAAAATTTCAAAGCACTTACTTCAGGCATAACTACATGTCTTCAATCAAGCAGCTTTATTAGAGATTTGATTAACATTATCTCTTCTTCAAATGTGTTTGAAAGAATTTATTCCTGAATATATTCTTGAAGAATATCTTCTATCTTCCCTGTCTTTGAACTGTGATAAGCCTTAAGAGCCTACGCCTTCCTCTTTTGTACTTGATTATATATTCTTTTGTGTGGGTGCATTAACTGTTTTATATGTGCTAAATCACATCTCCAGCAAGCTTGTAGGTCCAAGGCAAAGAGATCAGGCCTTCTATTTCACTTATGTCACATATAAAAAGGAGAGAGGGCAAAGAGAATAAAGGAGAGGAGAAAGGAAGAAAGGAAAACAGGAGAAAACAGGAGAAAGAAGAAATAATAAGAAGATCCAAATGTGCACATATTGGACACCCATTATCTTCCAAGCATGGTGCTATGTGCTTTCATATAACATGTGCCACTTAATCCTGTTAAGAATACTGTAAAAAAAAAAGCACTTCTTCCCCTTTTGAAGATAAGGAAAGTGAAACACAAATTGGTTACCAGCTGAATGCCAGAAGCAGAACAAAACCCAGGTCTGTTCTTTGTGTTTACTTTTCCTTCTGAAGGAAGTTGCCTTGTCAAAGCCCCTTCTCAGGGGACAGAAATGGACAGCACTGTCTTATACCAACAGACTCTGACTCTCCCCCATCCCTTGGGCACAAATGATTGAATAGGATTTCGGCATCTGAGGCATGTCTGTGTCCTATATGAAAAGATTAAGCCATTCAGTTTATTTTTATTATTTGACTTAGAAAATAACTGAGAGACTGAATTAGTTAGATGTAAAACACATGACCAAAAATAATAAGTTAAGAAATCTCCTGTCAAGCCACAGGATAGAATATATTTACAATACTTGTAACCGAGAGATGACTTACATATGGATTATATAAATAGTTCATACATATCTATGAGGAAAAGGCAGACAACATTACAGAAAAATGGTCAAAAAGCTTGAACAGTTACCTCACAAAAAAAAATATGCTATATAGGGTGGCCATCTAATGTATCATCCAAACTGGGACCACTTTTGAAATGAAAAGGGCCCTACTTCTAATTTTATCAAGACAACAGAGTAAGCCAGGACTGACCTAAGCAAACTATGATGTATGGGTCATTCTACCCAAATAACATCAAATATATGAAAAGATACTTGACTTCATAGGTCATTCAGGAAATGCAAATTAAAACTACAATGAGATACACCCATTAGATTAACTGAAAAGAAAAAGAATAATAGTACCAACAGTCAATTTTTTTTTTTAGAAATAACCCTTTCTTTTTTAAAAAAAATATTATTTATTTTGTTTATTTATTTTTGGCTGCGTTGGGTCTTCGTTGCTGTGCGTGGGTTTTCTCTAGTTGCGGTGAGCGGGGGCTACTCTTTGTTGCGGCACACGGGCTTCTCATTGCGGTGGCTTCCCTTGCTGTGGAGCATGGGCTCTAGGCGCACGGGCTTCAGTGGTTGTGGCACACAGGCTCTAGAGTGCAGGCTCAGTAGTTGTGGCACACGGACTTAATTGCTCCGCGGCATGTGGGATCTTCCCGGACCAGGGCTCGAACCCATGTCCCCTGCATTGGAAGGTAGATTCTTAACCACTGTGCCACCAGGGGAGCTGGGCATCTGGGGACTTTATCTTCATCAAAAACTTTTTCAGTGATATAAATGAAACCAAAAATAAACTGAGCCAAGTGGATGATGAACCCTCATGTCTTCCAGGACAAGGGCTAGAAGACTTTCAAAATGTAGTGCAAATACAGAAGTATCCTCTTGGTTCAAACCCATAATCTTTCCTGGTTGTATAAACCATGAGTGGTGCCAAGATAACAGATCTTATGGCATTTCATGTTGACACATTTATTGAGCTGTACGATGTGCCAGATGCTAAGCATGGGGTGATGGAGCTGAACGTAACATGACTTCTCCTTTTGGCCTCATAGGTTTTGTCTGTTTTGTTTGACACTGAATCTCCAGCACCTGGAATAGCATTTAGCACATAATAGCACATTCATTTATGGAATGAATCAGTGAATGAATAGGTGCAATAGATATACAAACAAGCACCATGCAATGGAACATAGTAGCTGTATAACAGGCTTCAGTGATGCAGGGGAAGTAGTTGTTTCTCCAGTAGTGGTGAGGAGAAGCTACACAGAAAGGACTATTAGGTTGAGCCCTAAAGAAATTTCTCTGATTTATGGAGAGACAATGAAAGACATCACAAGCAGGGAGAACACCATAGGGAAATCTGTGGTATGTATGTGTGTGCATAGTTTGTTCAATTCTTCTTTTCCACAATCCAATCAATGAAAAGTGAGAAGATGTGGTGGTTCACAGACCACAAAGTACACACTCCAGTGGTCTCCTAAATCAGCTGGTCAACTCTGTCTACACAAAATAAAGAGGGATAAAGAATTATCCAGATGATATACGCTACTAGAAAAAATAAAAGAATATTTGAGGATTTAGTTCTCCAACTTAGTAATCTTCCATGGTGGTTTTCAAGTTGAATTTCATAGAGCCCTAGGGTATATCTAAGAGGTACAGCTTCATAGACCACCCTGGAGTGAGAGTTAGAGGAAAAGCAGACAAGGCCCCAGGGCCTCCACCCCTGATTTAACAGCAAGAGCTCCTCTTTTATCTGTTTTCTGTGAGATTTTACTGGGAAAGACATTCTCTTTATAACTAGGTAGTTATTCTACTTTCTTAAAAAATAAAGTTTTAAACAGCTGAACTATAAAGTGAAAACTCACAGAATAATTGTACAGCCACTTACTGTACTTTTTGTAGACACAATTTAATCACTAAGTAAAAAGAAAACTCTATGGGTTTTTATTTCTTTGAAATTATGATCTGCCCTGACAGTCCTAGTCTACAAGGGAGTAATATCTAGTTGTGATTTTTTTTTTTTTTTTTTGCGGTACGCGGGTCTCTCACTGTTGTGGCCTCTCCCGTTGCGGAGCACAGGCTCCGGACGCACAGGCTCAGCGGCCATGGCTCACAGGCCCAGCCGCTCTGCGGCATGTGGGATCTTCCCGGACCAGGGCACGAACCCGTGTCCCCTGCATCAGCAGGCAGACTCTCAACCACTGCACCACCAGGGAAGCCCTAGTTGTGATTTTTTAACACCATAAAAGAGAAGGCATCCGTCACAATTGTCTCAAAGAGGAAAGAGCTGTCAAAGTACTAATTTTGATCACCTCTCCCCATTCTCATATCCTGTACCATGTTATTTTTTTTGGTATACTTTGCACTGGGAACTTTGAGCCCTTTCAAACATGTCTCTTGGTTGCCATGCTGTTTTGGTGGCTGGGTGTGAGAAATAAAATATTATCTCACGCTCCTCTCTTAGATTTCCCCATTTAGTCTTAGTTCGTGACTTTATTTGCATGCATTTACATTCTTCGTTTCATTTATAAAATAAGTCAAGGGATTTTATAGGCCTGTTTAATGTGCTCACATTCAGGGTGCCCATGCCATTTCCAGATAATTTATATATTCAAATGATTCATTTCCTTCCTTCTTTCCTCCAACTCTCCTAAGTGTCACTATTCCTCTTTTAGCAGATGGAATATTATAATTTTTAACAAAGCAATTTTATAAGTTCCTGAAGCAATGGATGTATGTGTGTATACATAATTGAAATTGACCAAATACATATATATATATATATATATATATGTGTGTGTGTATATAAAATTTGACTATTTATATCACCTGTATGTAAAACATAGCAACAGTCAATTTCTGCTCCTTCACGAGCCCTGTGTCCTTGGCCTCCTCGATTATAAAATAGGAGTAACCGTATCTAGATCTCACAGAATTTATATAGAGATGCATCATATGTATATAATAGCCATGCTGTAATTGATCTTCATTTCCTGCTATTGTTCTTTCATGGTTTTGACCATAAACTAAGGAAACTGATTTTAAATGTGGTCAGAAGTGTTACGTTTAGGTGAGCACTGTTTTTCCATGTGACTACCCTAGGAAACAGAAATGTATTTCAACCATCTTTGTTTATTCAACAAAAATATATTGGCTACCGCTACCCATCAAGGAGGCACTGAGCTTGGGATTGAGACTGAAATATACAAGATCCACTCTTTCTTGCCATTTATATCCTAAATGAGACAAATATTAATCAGAAAAACCACACCACTGGATGTACAATTGCAATACTGGCATGAGCTAAGGGTGAGACAGAAAGGTCCCATTAGGGCCTATGAGAAGGAGCTGATCCAGCCTGATGGGATTGGGAAACACATTTCTAAGGAAGGACCTCTTGAGTTAGGATATGAAGGATGAGTGGGGAAGTAGGCACAGTGGGCTGGGGGAGAAAGACCAGAAATCAATGAGATCAGCAAGAGGAAAGCCCCCAAGAAGGGATAGACCATGGGGAGCATGAAGAACAGAAGAAAGACCATGAGTCAGGAGCACAGATGAAGAGACGAGAGTGAAAAGAGACTATTGGCCAACAGTGACCACACATCTCTAGATGCCAGGCAGTACTCTCCGCACTCTACCTGAACTAACTCATTCGATCTTCACGACAACCCTACAAGGTAAGCACTCCAAGGTAAGGTGGAAGCTGTGGGGCAAGCACCATACTACCTTGCGAATGTTACTGAATACTGAAGAGTAGAGAATAGAAGAGTTCATTTATTTAACAAATATTTATTGAAGGCTAATTGCATCTCAGGCACTCTTCTAGGCACTGCTTTATGTGGGCAAAAAGAAAAGAAAAGCAGGAGAGAAGAGAAAAATCCATAGGAATCATGGAAGCTTTCCAGAGGTACTGGGGTCAATAGTGTAATTCTGTTCTGCTAATGGAGTGTGAGGGGTCGACTGGCCAGTTGGCAAAGACAGATCTATGTCATTTTCCATTGGTAGATGTCCATGGCCATATCTCTCCTCTTCCTAAAATGAAAAGCAAAATTGATTCAAGGCATTTGCTTGTAGCTGCAGAAAGCTTTAGGGAGCAAACCAGTCCAGGCAGTCACCTGGCTCTTCCAACCATTCCTTTCAGCAACTTTTGGAACTTCTGATGACAGGTTGAATGTGTTCTCCTCAAGTCCCTGAAGTATAGAACCACCTTGTGTGTTCTACCATCTTCTCTTCCTTGGTTGCCCCTGTGGTCTTGCTGAAATCACACCTACTCACAATGCAATTCCACACACCAGCCCAAAGGAGATATTTCTGGTCTCCTTCCACTTTCACATGGCACATGTTCTCAACTCAGTCCCAGGAAACAGTCTGGAAAATTTGTAACAGAAGAAAAAGAGGTGGTTGGAACCCCAGACCTACTGCATCCTTTATCATGTGTCACAGTTAGGACCAGGTATTTTTCTATAAACTAGGTTCATTCCTCCTATTCCTCCATAATTGCACCCTCAACTCTGTTCTATTTGTAAAGATCTTAATTGGTTCAACTGGGCCAAGACTAGAAGGGGACCAAGCCGTGTGAAATAGAGGAAGAGCATGGGCTTTGGACTTATACATGAACTCTCATGGCTACTAGAGTCAGATTACCTGTCTCGAATTCTAGCTCCACCACATGGCAGTTCCTAGAGCAAGTTACTTAACTTCTCTATGCCTCAGTTTCTTCATCTATAAAATGGGGCAATATTCTTAATTCCAGTTTCCTAGGGTTACTGTGAGGATTATATTAGATATAGATATATGTAATAGATCCATTATATTCATAATATACCCATTTTATATATAATATATAAATAAATACTATACATAAAATAAATGCATATAATGAACTTAAAGCAGTGTCTAAAATTAGATGTTATTATTACCAGATGTCCTAATTATCTATTGCTGCATAAAAAAAAACCACTGCAAAATTGAATGGTGTAAATCAGTAGCCATTTTATTAGGCTCACAGCAGAGTGGCTTGAATGTCTAGAAGGAGCTGAGACAGCATTACTGAGGTTCTGTCTGGTGTCTCCATTCTATCACTTGGATTCCTTAGTTATTCTCCCCAGGGTGCCTCCTAGACCTGGAATGTCCCCGATAACTTACTCATATGTCTGGCAGTTGAGCAGGAATGCTGGAACAGCTGGGGCTGCGAGGACATCTCTCTACCTCCCTCCATGTAGCTAACTTAGACTTCCTTGAGGCATGGTAGAATCAGGGTAATCAGACTTCTTACCTGGCAGCTGGCTTCCCAAGAGTGAGCATTCCAAAAGAACCATAAGGCTCCTTATGAACTAGCCTCTGAAGTCATACATGCATCCCTTCTGCCACATTCTATTGGTCAGCCAAGATTCAAGGCATACAGATGCCACAGAACATGAATACCAGGAGACACGACTCATTGAAGTGCCATCTTTGGAGACTAGGTATCAGTTTTCCCTTTGGTCTGCAATGATCCACATCCTTCCCACATGCAAAATAAATTCACCCAAAGAGGGCAGCAACAATATCTCTCATCCCACACACTCTTCGATATTCCCTTGACAGTCCCCCATTAAGATGGAGAGTACATTTCTCTACCCGCTTGGATCTGAGAGAGGCTATGACAGTTTTGACGACTAGGATACAGTGGAAATGATGTTGTCCCAGTCCCATGTGTAGCCCTAACCGACCTAGGAGCTTCTTCTTTCTGTCATCTTGGAAGCTAGTCATCACTTAAGAAGGGTAACTACCTTGAATTCACTGTGCTGTGAAAAGTACAAGCCAAAGGTCCTGAAGGATGAGATGTGACGTAGGAAGAGAAAAGGACCAGAGGACACCAAGGCGCCAGGCACATGGCTAAAAAAGACACCTTGGACATCTAGCCCAGTTGATCCTTCAGATGCCTCCAGCCCCAAGTGCCGTCTGGCTGGAACCATGTGAGAGACTCCAGGTAAGAACCATCCAGCTTAACCCAGTCAACCCCTAGAACTCTGATGTGTAATCATAAATTGCTCTTTTAAGCCCCTAAGTTTTAGTTTGTTTGTTAGCAGTAAGACATAGCTAAGAATGCTTGCTAATCTTGGTCAAGCCTCTTAATCTATCTGAGCCTCAGCTTCTCCAGCTGTCACAGAGGAGACACAAAATAAATATTCATTCCTTTGCCATCTTTTATCCCAGGCTGTGGCAGAGATTTTAGAGTTGTTTTACCATTCTTATGCAACATCTTCAGAGGGAGGATGTTCTTCCTCTTGGTCTGACAGAGAAATAAGAAAGCAGAAGAATGCATTACTGAAGCACCACAGTGTTTCCCACCTCTTCTTTCCTAACATCAGCCTGAGTATCTCCTGTGCTGTCGCCTCTCTATAAAGAGGAGACCAGCTGCCCGAGCTCCAGCCGGCCTTTCATCCTAGTGGAGATCTCAGAAGGAAAGACACATTGCACTCAAAAACCTTCCCTGGAATCTTGTAGCTTTCACACCTCTGGTCTTTGGATATTTGTCTGCTTTTTAAATGGATAATTTTTTCCCAAACCACGGTCAGTGTGAATACCAAGAAGAAAATTACAGACTATTTTGGAAATCCAAAAATTATGCATATCTAGGACCGTGACCATTATAGACACCTAGTATGCAATGAATTATAAATGGATACAGAAAAGGAGGATGCCTTGTTTCATTTTTATTGTCTTTATATTTCAAAAATCTCTATTTCTCAAAGAATGTTTGTATAAACATATCACAGTTACCAGGGTGCTTGTTAAAAATGCAGATTCCAGTGGGACCTAATGAAACTTCAAAGCTTTTGCACAGCAAAGGAAACCATAAACAAGACCAAAAACAACCCTCAGAATGGGAGAAAATATTTGCAAATGAAGCAACTGACAAAGGATTAATCTCCAAAATTTATAAGCAGCTCAATAACAAAAAAACAAACAATCCAATCCAAAAATGGGCAGAAGACCTAAATAGACATTTCTCCAAAGAAGATATACAGACTGCCAACAAACACATGAAAGAATGCTCAACATCATTGATCATTAGAGAAATGCAAATCAAAACTACAATGAGATATCATCTCACACTGGTCAGAATGGCCATCATCAAAAAATCTAGAAACAATAAATGCTGGAGAGGGTGTGGAGAAAAGGGAATACTCTTGCACTGCCGGTGGGAATGTGAATTGGTACAGTCACTATGGAGAACAGTATGGAGGGTCCTTAAAAAAATACAAATAGGACTACCATATGACCCAGCAATCCCACTACTGGGCATATACCCTGAGAAAACCATAATTCAAAAAGAGTCATGGGGCTTCCCTGGCGGCGCAGTGGTTGGGGGTCCGCTTGCCAATGCGGGGGGCACGGGTTCGTGCCCCAGTCCAGGAAGATCCCACATGCCGCAGAGCGGCTGGGCCCGTGAGCCATGGCCACTGAGCCTGCGCGTCCGGAGCCTGTGCTCCACAACGGGAGAGGCCACAACAGTGAGAGACCCGCATACCGCAAAAAAAAAAAAAAAAGAAAAAATAATAAGTCCCCTCAGGAATATCTACCATTGTCCAAATCTTTTGTTTTCCTTTGGGATATGTATTATGGCAGGGAAGAAAAACTGTTTTTATACCAACGTTCATTCATAACCTACTCTTATCTATGGTATAAAAATCTATACTTCATGAGCCCTCGGGGCTCTTTGACTCTTGATACTCAAAGCCAGGGTTTTAACCTGGAAGAAAACCGCTGCTCTCTCCAAAAGCATGGCTCCTGCAACTAAAACCCTTGGTCATGTGTGTTTAAAAGTCCATTTAGCTGCTCACCTGACTTCATCATTCCGGTCAGTGTATTTAGAGAGTTCTCATTGACTCCTGCATGGAAGAAAAATACTGAGCAAAGAGAGCCCAGCAAAATGATTATTACATCTGTTAATAGTCATATTATACACTGAAATGTGTTACATGGTTCAATTCTTTTGATGATTCTCAAGATGGGGATTACTATTCCTGTTTTCTCATTGAAGAAATAGATACACAGAGCATGAACTATTTGCCTAAGTCACACTGCTTACAAGTGTCTAAGTGTATACTCAAAACTCAGCCTGTCTAACCTCAAAATGGAACTAGGCAAGTAATTCTTACAAATGTCCGAGGCAAATAATCCTGCCAGCCTTCAATTTCCACATCTGTCAAATGAAAATATTGTTTATAATTCCTCATACACAATTCCGGAATCTAAAAAGCTTTAAAAACTAAAAGTATTGTTGGTATTGTTCACAAGTTTGGTGCCAAAATACGACCTGAACTGCCATTTGATGCCAGTTTTGTCTGAGTGCTTCTATCACTTACATACGCCTCTGCTGCTAGCTGATGTTTTTGTTGCATTTTGGGGGTGTGTGTTTGTGTGTGTGCTCGCGCGTGCATGAGCAGTCTCTGCTGTGAGTCATGGAGCGACCATCGCATGTAATATAATTCAATAACTCTTTGTGAACAGTGAGAAACAGTGATTTTTACCCTGAAGATTTTTCACTCAGAATTCAACTAATTGACTATGATAATTAGCAGAAATGTAGCTCTCTATTTCTCACCTGGGAGCAGAATAGCTAGAATATTATAGGCAGCTACTCCTGCCAATGCCGCACACATGCAAGTCCAGGAGTCATCTTTATTAGCACGCGGTTTCTATCACCTATATGAAAGCCATAATTTTTTTAACACTCACTTCGGTTTCACTGAACCTTCCTATGAGCCTCCTGGGTTAAGCCCTAACTGCTGCAAAGAGGCTCAAGACAGGAAACTGCCATTGAGGAGACCCCAGGAGAGCAGGGTCTCAATCTATTTTTTAAACCATGCCCTCTTTGTATAAAAAGAAACCGCTTTTTTCCTTCCTAATCCAACATCTTGAGTTAAATTATAGAGTGGATAAAGCCAATGGTAAGATAGTATATGTTTTTTCATAAAATCAAATCAGAGAAACTATGTGCTTTTTCAAACTTGGCTCTCTCCACCTTCCCTATGCATGGCTGAGAATCACAGATCTGGAAGGAAAGGACTATATCAGATCTTTTAGCTTTTTCAATCTGGATGCACAGAGGAGCCATGAGGCAGGGAGACAACTCAGGCTTTTGTGGTGGGCAGATCTGGATCCAAGTTCCACCAGCTCTGCGCTTGAGAACATGTATCGTCTAAGGAAAGTGGTCCAACCTCTCTGATCCCAGTTTTCATGTTTCCAAAATGAAGAAAACAGCTAACACTCACTTGTGGTTTGTCGTGAAGATTAAGTGGGGTATGTGAATTTTTATATGAGACAGCTCATGTTTGAGGCTGTTCTATGTACAAAGGGCTTGTCGAGTGCTTTACAAGTGCATCTACTCCTCTCAGTAACCCTATGAGGTAGATACTGCCTTCCCATTTTACATGAGGGAAAATCGAGGCTTCAAGAAATTAAGTCCTTTACCCAAATTTCTCCAGTTATTAAATGACTGAGAAGGGACTTAAACCCAGAGCTGTCAGACCCCATGAGAAATGCTTTGCACCGTTATGTTAGATGCCTCCCAACAGGTATGTTGGCTCCCTTCCCTTTGTCAGCAATACTACTACTTACACTAAGACTCACCACACTACTATTATTTCTACAAGGACAAGTATCTTAGTCTGCTTGGGCTGCCATAACAAAATACCATAGACTGGGTGACTGAAACAACAGAAGTTTATTTTCTCAAGTTCTGGAGGCTAGAAGTCTAAGATAAAGATTCTAGTCCATTTGGCTTCTGGTGAGAGCTCTCTTCATGGCTTGCAGACAGCTAGCCTCTCGTTCTGTCTTCATGTGGCCTTCCCTTGGTGTATGCATGTGGGGGGTGAGAGAGAGAGAGAGAGACATACAGAGGGAGAGAAGGCACGCTGGTGTCTTTTCTTATATGGACACTAATCCAATTAGATCAGGGCCCCATCAGTATAACCTCATTTAACCTTAATTACTTCCTTAGATGCCCCATCTCTAAATACAGCCACACTGGGTGTTAGGGCTCCAACATACGAATTTGTAGTGGACATAAACCTTCAGTCCATAACAGCAAGGATATTGGATTTGTTCACTATTCTACCCCTAGTGCTTAGAACTATCTGACACAGAGTTGGCACTCAGCAAATATTGGTTGAATGTATGCGTTAATAAATGAATAAACACAAAATGAACTGGAATTAATATAGGACACTGATTCTAAATCTTTTCACCAGAAGGGATTCATTTTATTAATTTCTTCCCATGAAGCTTGTGCTTTGATAAATGCCATCTTCCAAGTTGATACTAGTAACAAATTGGCTTTTCCCCTGTTTAATTAATCAAAGACAGATAAATTGCTAACCAGTACTTCTAATCAGCATGAAATACATAAGCACTGTAACCAGCCTGAGTTGTTTAATTCTAGGCTAAAATAGACAATGACCTGTTGGTGTGGGTGCCCTGATGGCAAGCAAGTGAACAATTACTCCCAAGATTTCAAAATTCCAAAGTTAGTTTATCAACCTGTAGGGATCTGGGGACCTCAGTTTGGGAGACACTTCCTTAGTGTGATCCATGTCATACGACAAAGTGGCATCTTATCAAAAATTTCGGTTCCAATGTGAGCAATTAAGTAAACACATGCATTTAATCAAAATTATCTTTGAAAATCCATTAAGTCACCCAGACTCTAGGTTTTGTACATGGCTTCTGCAGTAATAAGTGTCTATACATTTGCAGTATATGCAGTAATACGCAGCACATAATCAAGTATTTTTATGCAAACCATAATTGAATATACGGTATATAATTATGTGTAATTGAATATCCAGTATACATATATGATTGGGTTGGTAAGTTAGATGTACACATGATGTGACTCCAACATAATATTGTCACATGTACAAAATAATACATACAGTAAGTATTTACATTATAAAGAATAATTAAATAAATACTTCCAACCAGATTTAGGAACACTGCCAAGAGTTTTAAGCTCCTATGTTGGCCTCCCTCCTGACACTCCTCCACCTACTCTCCCCTAGCTTAATACTGCCCTGCATTTTGCTTTGGTTTTCAACTTTACCACGCGTCTGTATTACTAAACAATACATTGCTTAGTTTTGTGTATATCTGAGCTTTATATAAATGGTATCATATGGTATGTATTCCTGTGTAATTTACATTATATAAATGTTTTTGCCCAACATTATGTTTCTGTTTCTATGCATACGGCTGTAGTTCATTCATTTTCACTGCTCTATAGAAAGTAATTTTTCAACTTAAGGTGTATCTTTTCCTGAATTTAGTTATTTTTATCTAATTTAGTCATGTAATACAAATGCATCAACATAGAAAACTAACACTAATGTTGCAACAAACAACCCCCAATCTGAGTGGCATTAACAAAATAAAAAATTTATTTTCTGTTCACATCACAGTCCAAAGTGAGTGGGCAACTCTGCTAGACTAATCTCCTCCTAAAAGTAACTCAGGAATCCAGGCTCCTTTCATCTTTGACACCAAGATCTTCAACATTGACCTTCTGGTAGCCATGGAAAAAGAGAGAACAAGGAAGATCTCTTAGGGTTCAGGAGAGGCTGAGAAGTACTTTCTGTATGCCCAGAAAAGGAAATGGATATGCTATAAAAGTGTTCACTGAGCTTAGGATCAGAGGTTTGGCGTGAATAAAATTTGAAAGTTCTCTAATCTAACTCCCTTGGTTTTATCATTCAGTGAATATTTTTTTAGCACCAGCTATATGCCAGGTAATGGTCCAGTGACATCTATAGCACCTTTGATGAAGAACTGCCCATCCCCTGCTTCAACACTCCCCAAGACAGGACGCTCACTGGCCCCAAGGAAGCAACTCCCATATTTGCACAGTTTGGACTGATTATTATTCATTATGCACATGTCAAGCAGTTCCAATTAATGACAAGGACCAGGATGTGTCTCTCCTTATACACAAATGTAGAGGTTCCAAGATGACCCATAGGCTGGATTTGTTGAAAGGGTCACCAACGCTGAGGTTATCCATGACAATGACAGTAATTCTATATTTTGAACATGATACCCCACTGAATTTTCTCTTTTTCATGTTCCAACAAATTGTCATATAGTGTTTTCCAAAGTTTGGATGTATTAGATGTCTCCAGATCCCAAAATAGTTGAGCCAGCTGGGCTTTGCCTTTACCCAACTGTTCCCCAGTTTTTCTCTGTACCCTGCCACACACACACACACTCACACACATGCACATACATGTACACATGCATACTGAGACCAATATATTGTTTTGTAACTGATGACCTTTTCAACTCTATTCTTTAAGGTTTCATAATACTTCCTACACCTAGCAATCTAGCACACACACACCACATTCTAACACAGATATTTCAAAGGCATATGTTTGATACTGTCAACAAACTCTGTAGAGCACAGGGACTTTTGTAGGAATACAGGTGTACATATTAAGGCCCAGATTTTCAAAAAAGGTACCAGCACAAATAAATCTCGTTCCCAGAAAGAAATGCTGAAACATTTTTCCACTCAAAAATACTTGAACTCAGTGAATTCTAACTCCTGTGCCTTATCTAACTCCTGTGCCTTATCTCTTCTGTTGCCCTTGAGTTTATAGTTTGACTATGAAATCAAATAACCATTTTGTTTATATATATATATATATATATGCAAAATGTATGTGTGTGTATAAAAACACACACACACAAACACCTCTTGGAAAATTTTTAGGGTAAACAGCTTGAATTCAGACGTACTAGTTATGCTTAGGTAAGATGTTCGCAAACTTTTTCTGAAAAGAGATAGATAGTAAATACTTTAGGCCTTTGCACACCATATGTTCTCTGTTGCAGCAAAGGGCTCTCCTGTCTTTCTTTGAGTTTCACTTGCTTGCATCTCAACTTGGAAGATTGTAGACTTGCTGGTGGATGAAAGGTAAGAGGAAAATGATGGCCTCCGCCACTGCCCTGGAAGGCACTTGCAGACTTTGACAAAGAGGAAACCTTGAACTTCCTTCCAAACTGAAAGGAGGGTGAACTCTGTGTTATGAAGCGCTCTATCTAGCACACTACCATTCAGATTTGCTCCCTCACAACTTCCCGGCTCCATCTTCTGCCACAGCTGACCCCTCAACCCTAATAAAAGGAAAATCAAATTTCCGATTAAGTCACCCACACCTTCTCTGCCTCGCAACAGCCCCATCTCAGTAAATGTCAAGTCCTTTCTTCCACTTCTAACGTCGAAAAACCTCAGCGTCAACCGCAACGCTGTTTTGCTCCCCACCATTGACTCTGGTTGTAACTTACCCTCTTCCCACCACTGCCACTCCCTGACTACGAGCCAGCACCACCTCTCCCCCATCTCCAGTCCTTTGGAGATCTTATCAAGTCTCCTGACTTTAAACGTACATGACAACTTCCAAACGTACACCTCCAACCGGACCCGCTTTTCCACTGACTGTTCAACACCTCTACATGAACATTAGAGCGGTAACAGGCAGGTCAAACTTCACATGCACAAATTTGAGCTCCTTATCTTCCTCTTCAATTCAGCTTTCCAGAAGTTTTCCCCATTTCAGCAAATAGGACCTCTGTCCTTCCACTGGCTCAGGCCAAAATCTAAAATACCTCTCTGTCTCTTTCTGTCTCTTTCTGTCTCTCTCGCTCTGTCTCTCGTCTGTCTCTTTCTCTGTCTTCCTTCCTCCTCCTTCTCCTTGCCCACCCCGCTCCACACCCATCTAATCCACCAGCAAATCCCCCTGGCTCTACCTTTAAAGTGAATCCAAATTCCAATTCTCACCCCCTCTTCTACACCACATTAGCCCATCACTTTCTTAGACAATCATAATAACCTTCTGCCTCCCTGTTTCCAACTTTGTCTCCCTGCAGTCTATTCTCAACCCAAAAAGCAAAGTGTTATTGTTTTTTTAACATCTTTATTGGAGTATAATTGCTTTACAATGTTCTGTTAGTTGCTGCTGTATAACAAAGTGAATCAGCTATATGCATATGTATATCCCCGTATCCCCTCCCTCTTGCATCTCCCTCCCTCCCTCCCTATCCCACCCCTCTAGGTGATCACAAAGCACCAAGCTGATCTCCCTGTGCTATGTGGCTGCTTCCCACTAGCTAACAATTTTACGTTTGGTAGTGTATATATGTCCATGCCACTCTCTCATTTCATCCCAGCTTAACCTTCCCCCTCCCCGTGTCCTCAAGTCCATTCTCTATGTCTGTGTCTTTATTCCTGTCCTGCCCCTACGTTCTTCAGAACCTTTTTTTTTTTTTTTTTTTAGATTCTATATATATGCGTTAGCATATGGTATTTGTTTTTCTCTTTCTGACTTACTTCACTCTGTATGACAGACTCTGGGTCCATCCACCTCACTACAAATAACTCAATTTCGTTTCTTTTTATGGCTAATATTCCACTGTATATATGTGCCACATCTTCTTTATCCATTCACCTGTCAATGGACACTTAGGTTGCTTCCATGTCCTGGCTATTGTAAATAGAGCTGCAATGAACATTGTGGTACATGACTCTTTTTGAATTATGGTTTTCTCAGAGTATATGCCCAGTAGTGGGATTGCTGGGTCATATGGTAGTTCTATTTGTAGTTTTTTAAGGAACCTCCATACTGTTCTCCATAGTGGCTGTATCAATTTACATTCCCACCAACAGGGCAAGAGGGTTGCCTTTTCTCCACACCTTCTCCAGCATTTATTGTTTGTAGACTTTTTGATGATGGCCACTCTGACCAGTGTGAGGTGATACCTCATTGTAGTTTTGGTTTGCAGTTCTCTAATGATTAGTGATGTTGAGCATCCTTTCATGTGTTTGTTGGCAATCTGTATATCTTCCTTAGAGAAATGTCTATTTAAGTCTTCTCCCTATTTTTGGATTGGGTTGTTTGTTTTTTTGCTATTGAGCTACATGAGCTGCTTGTATATTTTGGAGATTAATCCTTTGTCAGTTGCTTCATTTGCAAATATTTTCTCCCATTCTGAGGGTTGTCTTTTCGTCTTGTATATGGTTTCCTTTGTTGTGCAAAACCTTTTAAGTTTCATTAGGTCCCATTTGTTTATTTTTGTTTTTATTTCCCTTTCTCTAGGAGGTGGATCAAAAAGGATCTTGCTGTGATTTATGTCATAGAGTGTTCTGCCTATGTTTTCCTCTAAGAGTTTGATGGTGTCTGACCTTACATTTAGGTCTTTAATCCATTTTGAGTTTATTTTTATGTGTGGTGTTAAGGAGTGTTCTAATTTCATTCTTTTACATGTAGCTGTCTGGTTTTCCCAGCACCACTTATTGAAGAGGCTGTCTTTTCTCCATTGTATATTCTTCCTTATCAAAGATAAGGTGAATATATGTGCGTGGGTTTATCTCTGGCTTTCTATCCTGTTCCATTGATCTATATCTGTTGTTGTGCCAGTACCATACTGTCTTGATTACTGTAGCTTTGTAGTATAGTCTGAAGTCAGGGAGCCTGATTCCTCCAGCTCTGTGCTTCTTTCTCAGGATGGCTTTGGCTATTCAGGGTTTTTGTGTTTCCATACAGATTGTGAAATTTTTTGTTCTAGTTATGTGAAAAATGCCGTTGGTAGTTTGATAGCGATTACATTGAATCTGTCGATTGCTTGGGGTAGCGTAGTCATTTTCACAATGTTGATTCTTCCAATCCAAGAACATGGTATATCTCTCCATCTGTTTGTATCATCTTTAATTTCTTTCATCAGTGTCTTATAGTTTTCCGCATACAGGTCTTTTGTCTCCTTAAGTAGGTTTATTCCTAGGTATTTTATTCTTTTTTTTGCAGTGGTAAATGGGAGTGTTTCCTTAATTTCACTTTCAAATTTTTCATCATTAGTATATAGAAATGGTAGAGATTTCTGTGCATTAATTTTGTGTCCTGCTACTTTACCAAATTCATTGATTAGCTGTAGTAGTTTTCTGGTAGCATTTTTAGGATTCTCTATTTATAGTTATCATGTTGTATCCAAACAGTGACAGTTTTACTTCTTCTTTTCCAATTCGGATTACTTTTATTTCTTTTTCTTCTCTGATTGACATGGCTAAAACTTCTAAAACTATGTTGAATAATAGTGGTGAGAGTGGGCAACCTTGTCTTTTTCCTGATCTTAGTGGAAATGGTTTCAATTTTTCACCATTGAGAACAATGTTGGCTGTGGGTTTGTCATATATGGCCTTTATTATGCTGAGGTAGTTCCCTCTATGCCTTTCTGGAGGGTTTCTATCATAAATGGGTGGTGAATTTTGTCGAAAGCTTTTTCTGCATCTATTGAGATGATCATATGGTTTTTCTCCTTCCATTTGTTAATATGGTGTATCACATTGATTGATTTTCATATATTGAAGAATCCTTTCATTCCTGGGATAAACCCCACTTGATCATGGTGTATGATCCTTTTAATGTGCTGTTGGATTCTATTTGCTAGTATTTTGCTGAGGATTTTTGTATCTATGTTCATCAGTGATACTGGCCTGTAGTTTTCTTTTTTTGTGACATCTTTGTCTGGTTTTGGTATCAGGGTGATGGTGGCCTCATAGAATGAGTTTGAGAGTGTTCCTTCCTCTGCTGTCTTTTGGAGGAGTTTGAGAAGGATAACTGTTAGCTCTTCTCTAAATGTTTGATAGAATTCGCCTGTAAAGCCATCTGGTCCTGGGCTTTTGTTTGTTGGAAGATTTTTAATCACAGTTTCAATTTCAGTGCTTGTGACTTGTCTGTTTATATTTTCTATTTCTTCCTGGTTCAGTCTCAGAAGATTGTGCTTTTCTAAGAATTTGTCCATTTCTTCTAGGTTGTCCATTTTATTGGCATAGAGTTGCTTGTAGTAGTCTCTCATGATCACAAAGCCTTGTTTTAAAACTCAAGTCAGATGATGTCACTCCTCTACTCATAACCCTTCTCCCTCCAGATTATTTGTCTGATAACTTTTGCCAACACAGCTAACTATAAACTGGAGAGGAAAGGAAAGGCGGGCTCTGGTGCTCATGGTCATTAGAAAGCCCCAGTGTGTTCATTCTGGTTTGGTACTTAACCTTATCAAAAACTTGTTTATTTTTGCTTACAAAACATTCATCTGCTTTGATGACAAAACAACGCTTTTCTGTTTTTCTTTTTTTGACCAATTCTCTTGAACCCATATGTGAATAGTTGGTCACTGTAATGATTCAATCTAATTTTATAAGAAGTAGCTCTTTATTTTCTAAATACTTAAGGACCACACGCTTTTCATAAGTGTTAACAAATATACCAAGATTTCTGAGTTCAAAATGCTTTCATTTATTTAAACTCTTTTTGACCTCATAATATTGTTTTTCTTAAAAGGTAGCATTTTTTGAATGTTTACTATGGTCTTCACTTGCAATATAATCTCAATTGATTATCAAAAGAAACATGAGGTAACTACTATTATCCACATATTTTAGACAAGCAAATTGAAACTCCGTGAGGTAAAGTAACTTTCCTGAAGACACACAGGATTGAAATTGGAATTCAGACTCACACCTGTCTGGTATAAAGCCTTACTCGGTTTGACCTCTTTATCATGTTGCTATAAGGGAAGAATTGTGGCATAATGAAGCCAAGAATGATCTCTAGAATTGGCTTAGCCAGAATTGAATTCTAGCTGTACTACTAGACTTTATACTGGTGATGTTACTTCTCCAAGCCTCAATTTCCTCATCTGAAAAATGAGGCAATTGATACCTACCACAGGCATTTGTGATAGCATAGTGAGAGAAGGTAGGTAAAATGTTAGCACATCTTAGTTATTATTATTTCTGATCTAATAGGCAAGGAAATAAGGAAAAATGAAATGAAGTATCTTATTAGAAGCTAAATTGCTATTAGTGGAAGAATCAAGAAGAGCTTAAATTTGTGAAACTTATGATGTTCCATATGCCATTTACTGAAGTGGCAATTTCACATGGCAAACCATGTGACTTAATTGATCTTCTGGCCCAAGTTCTGTGCTCCATCTACTGGTGTAGACTGGGCCATAGATGAACATTTGAGAGGTATAACGTTGGCAGCTTTTATCAGTCTTAGTATGAAAATCTGTCTTTTAGGATTCTCTAATTATCAGGGTCAATAAGAAGACTGAATTCAGGCACTTGTAATTTTCAATATCACTGCTAAATTTATCACCTTAAAACAATACACATTTGTTATCTCACAATCTCTGCAGGCCAGGAGTTCAGGCACAACTTTGCTGGGAGATCATTTTAGGGTTTCTCAAGGATGCAGTTAAGGTATCAGCAGAGTTGCCATCTCATCTGAGTCTGGACTGGGAAAGATCTGTTTCCTAGTCTGCGTAGGCTGTTGGCACAAATCAGTTCCTTGTGGTTGTAGGACTGAGAACTTCAGTTTCTTGCTGATTGTTGGTGGAGATCACCCTCAGCTCCTAGAGGCTGCTCATAGCTCTTTGCCAAATAGGCTTTCTCAACATGGTGACTTGCTTCTTCAAAGCCAGTAAGGGAGGCAGAGACTCCAGCAAAACGGGCCCTACAGTCTTATGTAATTAATCACATAATCGCATCCATGAAGTCATGTATGTCCCAATATCTCAGCCATAAGAGGTTGGTTAGAAGCAAGTCGCAGGTTCTACCCACATGCAAGGGGAAGGAATCACAAAAGGGCCTCCCCAGGAGATAAAGATCTTGGGCATCTTAAGAGTCTGTCCAGCACACAAGGGATGGAGACAGAACCTCATGGGGGAAAAATAGTGATGTGGTTGTAGCAAATAGTAGGAGGTATTAAAAAATAATCAGCCTGGGACTTCCCCCGTGGCGCAGTGGTTAAGAATCCGCCTGCCAATGCAGGGGACACAGGTTCGAGCCCTCGTCCGGAAAGATCCCACATGCTGCAGAACAACTAAGCCCGTGCACCACAAATACTGAGCCTGCACTCTAGATCCCGTGAGCCATGACTAATGAGCCTGCATGCCACAACTACTGAAGCACGCGCACCTGGAGCCCGTGCTCCACCACAAAAGAAGCCACCGCAATGAGAAGCCCATGCACTGCAACGAAGAGTAGCCCTGCTCACCACAACTAGAGAAAGCCCACACACAGCAACGAAGACCCAATGCAGCCATAAATAAATAAATAAATAAAATTAATTTTAAAAAAATCAGCCCACAGGTTACCATAGATTATCTACTTCTGTCATTGACCTGACAAACTGGTAAGTGAGGTGACAGATTCAAGCCAAGGGTTTGGAAGTCTTCAGGTTCTACACTTATGATTTGTGTACTTTGGACATGCTATAACTCAATAAAATAGTTATGGAGTTTTACTCTTTGTTACAATTTCCCTTTAAGTAGGCATAATTTATTTCTTCTTATGAGTTGTATGCTGGCTGTGTAACCTAATTTTTATCACTATTAGAGTTCTGATTATTTTCCTTGTTGTTTTAAATAACAAAAGACATTCTAATTTAGTTCTTATTCAACCAAAACAAAGCAAATATCCTAATTTTAACATGGTACTACCCCCTAAAGAGACTGGAAAAGTCAAACATGGTTGTTTCGTTTTAATGCTTGATCTCTTAAAACAAGCTGACAAAGAAGTGACATATTTCAGTTGAGTTTATCAAATGTTTATTATTTTTTGCTACCATTACTTGGGGGTAATTATGGCTCAATAATTCAGTAAACATGTTCTGATGTAAACAACTGTGACAATTGTATTTTTGAATGCTCCAACTGTGCCCACAACATAATCAGAAGCAGTAATTTATTACTCAGACTAATAATTAGAAGTAATTAACTACTAGGCACAATTAGAAATAGTAATTTCTTTCTTAACATAATGTAAAGAGCTGCTTTTTCAATGCATGTTTGAATATTTAGCAACCAGTAATTCCTTTTAGAGGAAAGAAAGAAATGTGACTGTTTATTAACAACCCTAGATGCCTGGCACATGTGTCAGTCTGGCACATTAACATGAAGGTTTGACAAGTCACTGGGTAGAATCCTGCTGAAAATGAGGGTTCTGTGACAAACTTGGAAAAAAATGGTGTGAGGATTTAGTATTTATTCAATCATTGAATGCATATTTACTATCTGCTAGGTATTATGTCATCTGCGCTAAGCACTGGTGACATAAAAGTGAATGGGATAGACACAGTTTCCCCACACACACACAAGAGGTCACACTTTAGAGAAAGATTTAGATAAATGTGGTATATAGCATGATAGGGAAGTATCAGATGCTAAGGGAATTTAGATCAGAAAAGGGTTTTTTTGTCTGTTTTTAATACCTCACTAGAATTCTCTGATTGGCATGTAAACCATGGTGTGATCTAGATGAAGAGGAGAAAGAAGAGTCTCTGGCACTAGCAAAAACACAGTTGAAACGCCCCTGAGATGGGAATGAGCTGGGCACCTCCACAGAACTAAAGAAGGACCCTGCCGGCTGAAGCAGAAGAACAGGGGAAAGAGTAAGAACTGGTTATGGTCCCCATATACATGGCTATACCAACGACATTAACAAGTATGGTCTTCACCTTCAGAACAATGCTAGAGCATTGAAGAGATCTAAGGTAGGCAATGACACCATAAGATCTGCCTTTTTAAAAGAGCTTTCTGACAGCTATTCAAGATAGAGTGAGGGAAGGCAAGAGATTTGGGGAAGCCAAGGAGTATGTTAAGGGGCTGTTCAGCTGAAAGATTCGGCAGCTTCAACTACAATAACTGACGGAACGGAGAAATGTAGATTGAGTCTTGAATATTTAGAAGTAAAACTGACAGTGCTTGATGATGGATAAAATTAAAATGGTGACAGAAAGAGAAGGGAGCTGACTGCTACAGCTGAGTGGTGGTGGGACCATAAACTGACCTAAGGAACACAAGGGTAGCATCAGGTTGCATTGTTGACTGATGATGCTTTTGGAGATGGGAGTTTGAGGTGCCCAAAGACATCAAGGGGAGCTGTTGAGCAGGCAGAGTATATACCTACCCTTTTGGAGTTTGGATGACAGATCTCAGCCAGAGCTATGTATTTTGGATTCTCGTCAGCATATAGGAAGAGATTTACTTGAAAGAGAATTTAGATTAGGAAGAAAATACAAGCTAGAACTGAGCCTGGTGAAACTCCATGTACACAACTCGAGCAACTAGGCACTTGGCATCCCTCCCCACGTCTCCCCAATTGTTTCTCAGGATCCTTAATGGTGACTTATATGTGTTGACATTTCTTCACTCTTTTTAATGATGTTCCTCTGCCCACAGGTCTTTCAAGGGAGGCAACTCTGCTGCTATGGCTGCGGGTACCACCTAATAAGAACTAAATCCTGCTTTTCTTCCTAGGGCCTTTTCTTGTTCTCAAAGCTGCAGACCCCCGAGGTAACCAGAAGTGCTGTGCTCTCCTCAGCCTTCACTGTGTTAATCCATTCACACTAACCTCAATGCACAAATGAGAATGTCCCTCTCTGAAATTCTGCAGTGTGCATTCTTTCCATCTGGAACACACTGCCTGCTCTCTACCTAAGGACCAGGCACAGTCCACACGGCAGGCATAGGGCAGATGCCATGCTAGTCTCTTCAGTAGCTCTTCTCTCATCTGTCCTAAAACCATCCACTCACTGGGCTTGCACACATAGACACCTGGCGGGGCCGCCGGATGGGGCGCTGAGGGCACATTGATCAGGTCCTTGGATGAAACCAGTCTCTGCAACCTAGTTTTGTTTCAGCCACATAACCCTTCTGAAAAAAGTCAGTGATAGATAATACTCTGGTTTGGAGCCAATACCCAGGAAATCAATAGGCATTTCTATAGTGTTTGCAGTTTATAAAATCAACATACTTTATCTTTTTAATTTCCATAGCAATCCTATGAGGCAGATGTCATTATCCTCATGACACAGATGAGGAAACCCAGTCTCAGAGAAGTTAAATTACTAGATTCATACAGCTAAGGTGGTGGAACAGTAATTGAAAACCATATTTCATAACTCTAAATTTTGGATACGTATTACACCAGGCTCAAGGATGCTCAGGCTAGAAGAATCATAATTGTTAAAAGATTTCATAGGTCTATGTCATCACAACATGTGAAATTTGAACCATACATGATGGGATTGTCCAGGGCAAATGAGACTAAGAAAACTTTTGATCACATCTAGTTATAAAAAAGCTGCAAAATTCAGTGGCAGAGTCTTCATTTCAGGAAGAAGAAATTAATTTGGGAGTATTGAGAGATGATAAAGCATTATGAATTCAGAGACACAAACAAGTGGAAAGCAACTTGTCTAGATCTCCATTTGTTATTGCAGCATTAAGTAGAAAAATAATTGGAACTGTGTATGTGGTCCATCATAGGAAACAGAATCATCTTCAGTGCTTATTAAAATGCAGATTCCTTGGCCTTTCTCCAGACCAACTGTCTCAGAATTTCTGGAGATGAGACCCAGTAATTTGCATTTTTAAAAGATATTCAGTGATTCTTTTGCACCCTCAAGTTAGAAAACTACTGAAATAGATCATTCAAGACTATTTACTGGCCCAGTAGCAGAAAATGAGAACAGCAGCTGGGTACAGGACAAACTAAATTTTCTTAATATAATGATTTTCACAGTAAGTGTAAGCCTTAGAGCCCTTGGACAAGTTCTAATCAATAGAGGGAGGTGTTGTGGGAAAGAAAACTGAATTTGGCTGTGGAAATTTTAAGTTCCTACCTTGCCAGATCATACAGAAAAAATAACTTATATTCTGAGCCTCAGTTTCCTCATCTAAAAATGGTGAAATTAATTTCTGCCTTACAAGGTTATTTTAAGCTTAAATAGGGTTCAGAGGGTGGGACTTTGAAGAAGGTAAAACTCTATGTGTAGAAAAACACGTGCTTTTTGTTTGATGTATGTTTTCATGAGTTCTCACCCATGCATCACCACAAGTAGGACCTCAGCTATTTGTAAATGTCAAAGTCAAGTCCATGACCGTGAGGTCTTGACAAGTTGAGTTCTCAATGCCCTGAGAAGCCAGTTTCCTATTTAATCTTGTTGCAAACGATGGATGGCTGTAGGATATCAAGCTAACTGCTGCCAAGGAGAGGAAACAGGTAAGAGCCACGCAAACTTGTAGCCATCCCTACACTCTTTAGTTTCCCCATTATATTTTCTCCTGTGGGTTCCAAACCTGGGACCATCACCATCTCCTCCCCCCCAAAAAACCCACAGATTATTCTCTGAAAAGCAAAAGTCATCTTTACGTATTTTCTGAATGATATGCTAAGACATAGCTCTCATGAAGTGTTTTTTAATTATGTTACCCTGGAACATTTTATTGTTGAAATATTTACTGGACACCTAAATATACAATACAATGAGGTTGATTCTACTAAAAGAACACCCCGAATTAAATGAAAAATATCATTACTTCATCTTAGCTTAGATTGGCTTTCACTTCCTTTTCCCCTACCCAGTGTTTCCTCTTGTCCTCAAAGTCCCTGTAGATGCATTCCATTTCTGTGGTCAGTCAGCAAGAATTTCCCCATAAGGAATCCTGCTTCTGAAAGTGGTTGAATTATTCTACCCCAAAATTCCCTTTATACTCCTTCACTGTGTTCTCTTGGCACTGGAAAGGAATGAGTTTAATTCAGCTAGGAATTAGTTTTGCTACTTTCTTAGGGAGACAGGCTAAACCATCCAGCATGTGCTTATATGGATCTTAAGAAGCAAAGAATCTTAGAAAAAAAAAAATGGGTGAAAATGGGAAGAGAAAAGAAAAAAACTTGCTCATACTGAGCACCTTCTACACAGAAAACACTAGATTCATTGCCTTATTTAATTAAAACCCTGTTTCCCCCCACCGACTCCCCACCATAGGCTTTAATGTTAATCTCTCCTACCAGGTCCCCACATTTGGCTGCACTTACAGTGGAAATTTTATTTTGTTGGAAAATCCATCCAAAGAATGGCAGAATGAATTTTTTAACACAAACTGAACTTCCCCATAACAACCACTTATGCACTATCATTTACTGGTCCCCTTGGGCAGATATCATGTAATATATACAGGCAGACCTGTTGCATAACACCTTTGTGGATACTTAAACTGCTGACTTTACTATGATGACTCTGACTCCACCCATAGTCAAACATAATGCTGAAAGGACTCACAGATCATCTAATCCATAACCCGTTCCCCTACTTTAGAGATGAGATAATTGAAGGCAACCTAGCCAATAGGCAGCCCCCATAATCTTTTTATTTCTCTGTGTATCAGCAGGTACTTAAAAGGGTAGAGAAATTCCCAAAACCCACCCACCAAGGAGTGATTCAGTCTGATATTTCTAGGACTTCTATTTAACCTTCTATTAAAACCTATTTTAATTGTTTATATTGATTTACCCACTTGTTTACATTGAGTCTGGGGAACAGTCAATACCTTAGCCCTGAGCAGAATAGAGATGCATCCAAATCATAACCAATGGGCAAAATTAGCATGTCCTGCCCCATAGCTGAAACCACAGCCCTTTGAGCTTAGCCTCTAGGGGCAGGCCTCTCCAACATTAGTGCCATCATTCTCATTCTTCAGGGCCATTGACAGATATCACCACACAGTGCTCAGGAGTAAAAAGAAAGCAAAGACGGGGGGGCTAATCCATGTTTCTACAGAGAGAAGTGGAGACCTGATGACACCTAGAGCCAACAATAGTATGGAACCAACCTCCTAATTCTTGGGTTAGAGAGTTTTATTTTCCAAAAGTTTTCTCATTGAAGGAAAGCATAGTCACTTCCTGGCTAAGCCAAAGGTCATTTTGTATCTGGGAGGAAAAGAAATCCACTGAGGCTATTTCGAAAGCACCTAGGGTTTTTCTTGGGAAGACATAACAAGGAATCTCACAGAAAACCTAAGACTTAAACAAACACAGATAGATCTCACAGGATTGGAGCTGGGAAGTTGGAAATTTCAGCTACTTTTTCTGTCTCACAGAGACCAGGTAGTGTTCCTGAACTGCTTTTCTCTGACATCAACTCCTTTCTTTCTCAGGTGTCTTGTCTGATCGGGACACAGCCCAATACCTGAGATTCAACTCTACATCACTTCCAGGTGAGCACCTTTAATATTCTGACACCGCTGTGTCTCTACATTCGCTTGTACAATGATTCACTTTGGGTTCTGTGTCTTTCTCTGGTTCAGTCAGCAATGGCTAGGGATGGGTTATGAGGCACCCAAGGAAAACAATTTCAAGGGTTGAGTGTGAGCAGATCAAACTAGAAGGGGAAGTTGGCATGGCAAACTGATTATCACCTTCAGCATAACATTCAACTATGTAAGTGGATTTTATGAGATCAATTATTCATGGTTTCCTCTTCACCTCTTGCCTCTACTTCTCCTTTTCTTAAAACACCAGAGAATAAAAGAGTCAGGAGATAAGCCAAAAGTAACATTTAGGATTCCCCTAAATAAACAGTAAGTTCGTGACTCTGGAACAGAAGAAATACATATGCTTCCTTTAACACACACACACACACACACACACACAAAAACACATCTATCCCATGTACTTAGCATATACAAATACATTGATAAATATTTAACAAGTATTCACTGAATGACAAATAAATGAATGAATGAGTGAATGAACAAATGAACAAATAAAATGTGTATGTTTGTATAGATGTAAGTTCCTGTAACTGGTAGTATTATAAATTTCTGCAGAAATGTTTTGCCCACATGTGATTAACTTCTCTTCCCTTCCATTAGGGTAATATGGAGAAGCAAACTAGTGTAGAGATAAAGAGCATGGACGCTGAAGATAGACTTTCTGGGTTGGATTAGTGTGACCTTGGACAATTAACTTCTTTGTGCCTCTGATTCTTCACCTTGAGGATAGGAATAAAAATAATAGTATTAAACTTAGAGGGCTGGGGTAAGGATTAAAAGAGTTAATATACAAAAAGTTCTTGGAAGAGTTTCTGGCATAGTAGGTGCTGAATAAGAATTTATTACAAAAATATAATAATTTATTATTACAATAAGACAAGTGAGTTGTTTCCATAAATTTAATGTCATTCAACAAATATTTATTGGTATATGTACATCACAGATATGTGAACAATATACATGTATATATGTATACACATAAGTTACAGACATATATATATCTATACACATATACACACACTTATGTATACATGTGTGTATATCTACCTATCTATATAGTATGACCTTATGGAATATAAGGATTAATCAGGGAATTGGGTGAGGGAGGTAACAGCATAAGAATAACCCAAGAGGTTGAATTGAAAAGAAAAATGCTCCATAAAAGTACCCATAAGATTATGAGCAATAAGAATAGGAGATAAATTCTGCCTGGAAATTATCTCACGTATTGCTCAGAAATTCCAGTGGTTAGGGAAAGTTTGCCAGTTTGTACAAGAACTGAGGTCAAACCTGGACTGACAAGAGCCCACTCACAAAGAAGCAGGGATGAGAGGCAAAATAGGAGTAGTAAAGGCCTGCGTAAGGCTTGGGGGATGATTTGGAACCAAATCCTGACCTGAGAATCATAGGGCCTTGTCTGGGAGTTGAATTTGATCCAAAGAAAATAATGCATTCCTCTCCAATTAGCATCCTGAGTAGAGTTAATTTTGGCTGAGATAAGCCCAAAATGTGGCCAGGGCCTAAAATCAATGAATTGCACTTCCTGGCCAAGGATAATAATTTGGCATTGCCCCTACCCAATGATCCATCTCTTACAACCTCCCACAGTCTTTCCTCACCCTGATCTGTTCAAATTCCAAGTGCAGCTATTAGCTATCAAGAGACATATTGATCTGGGAGGTGACACTGTGGAGGAGCCCTTTCTTCTTTCCTCCATACAAATATGAGGACATTGTCCCATGTCCCCTCCCATTTAACTGAATTCTTTACTTTCTGCTTGTGTCCATGGACTCCAGAAGAAATTATCTTCCTTAGACTATTCTCACCCTGTAGGGTTTCTTTGTTGAGTTCAGGGGAGGAGTTTGTGTAAATAAAAACCTATTTCCAGTTGATTCTCAAGGTCATTTCAGGACTGCCACATCCTCATTTAGAAGTGATCTGCCATGAGCATTCACTCTGAGTGTCTCTGTCTCAATCTCTAAAGCTCTGTCAGGGTCTGAAAGAAGAAATCCCAGTGTGTTTAAGAGCTACATATTTTAAAATGTCTCTATCCCATTTAATAGAGTCAGAACAGAAAATGAGCTAGCTGGCCTGAGGGCTGGAGAAAAAGCTGTAAAGATTGTTACAGGGCCTGATTCAAAAATAAATATCATATAATGAAAACAGCATGGTTTCTAGAAGTCAACATGCCCAGCTCTGCCAATTACCACCTGTGTGGCCCTAGATGTGTGGCTTAACAAATACCTGCCCCAAATGACTAAAATGAAAATTCAGTTACACAGTGTTTGTAATTACCTAGCTCAGTGGGGCTCCCAAGTTTGCCTCTTCCTTCTTAGACTTCTTGTGATAAATGAAATATTCAGCAGAAACAAAGGACCTAGAGAAAGGAAGAATGGTTGTGATGTGACCCAGGCAAGTGTGGTAAATTTCCACTCATTATTCATTCAAAAATTCTTTACTGAGTTCCTACTTGGAGTGGTTTTCAGGCCCAGTATGGGATGTTGTAGGACATACAAAATTGATAAATAGACATGGATTCTACCCTCAAGAAGCTTAAAATCTAATACATGATAAAAGATGTATATGCAAAACATTAAAGTATAGGTCAGATCATACTCTGTAAACTACGTCAGATTAGACCTAGAAGAGTTACCAGTAATTACTTTGGGACTTCAGAAGATAAGAGTTGGTATATAGTTGCTACAGATAAAGAAAGAACTGTGGGCTGGAAATAAAAACACACAGGTGTCTGCCAAAGCATTTAAACTATCCTTGAAGGACTGAGTTAGGGTCACTGATAGGAAATTCCATCTAAAAGAAATGCATAAAATCATAGCTAAACTTCCAGGTGTTGAGGACCTACCATGAATTGAGTGTTGTGCTAAATAAACACTTTTCAAGCATTTTCTCATTAATCCTCTCCCTGATACTGCAGGGAAGATACCATAGCTCCTGTTCACATAAGAAGAAACCACCTCTGAAAGATTGAATGACCTGCTCATGGTCCCACGGAGCTGAAGAGAAATGTGAGCTGAAGCTCAATTTGTCTGACTGAAGAACCTGCTCTGACTCACTCTACTGCACACAGAAGAAAGGAAAGGCAGGCTATGCAAGGCAAGCTGTGAGTAGCCCAACTTGGCTGGAGTTTAAAGTATTTAAACATACACAAGAAGAAGCACATAGGGAAAAAGAATGGGGAAAAACTTGAGAAAACCCCATATGTTAGCTTAAGAGTTTTGGCCTTTGTTTTGTATTTAAGAACTAATTCAGGAAAGCATACACCAGAAAGATAGATATGTTTTCCATTAAGGAAGGCTTTAATCACAAAGACAAAAATAAGAAAGAAAAAACAAGTAAGGTGTCTCTCTAGCAGGAACTCTCTCATAACAATAAATGGATCAGTCAAGAGAGGCTGGTGGTCCAGTTGTTAAGACTCCATGCTCCCAGTGCAGAGGGCATGGTTTTGACACCTGCCCAGGGAACTTAGATCTCACATGCCACACGGTGCAGCCAAAAAAAAAAAAAAAAAAAAAGATAGACTAGGTGATGCTCCAATTACAAATAACCCCCAAGTATCAGTGGTTTAAAACAATGCTCTTGCATGTCTACTGAGGGTCCACAAGAAAGCTCTTCTGCACATCACCTTACTCTAGGTCCTTGGCCATCAATGCCAATTCTGGCAGAGGGCAAGAGAGCTCTGGATGGTCTCGCAACTGTATTTAAAAGCTCCAGCCAGAAGTAACAGGCATCACTTGCATTCCAATTCATGGACCACCTGACCACAAGGGGATGTGACCCTAAGTTATGCGCAGAAATAGAAAAACCAGAATCCTGAACAAATGGCACTCATGGCTATGCCAGCAAACCTGAAGTCTGAAACTACCCAGGGTTTTTTGAAGCTCTCCTGTGCTGTCTTCTCTAGAAATGAATAACTGAGGGGGTCCAACCAAATGTAATCTCACACCACCTGTTACATTTGAATGAACATTGAGATTACTGTATAGTTTTCAGTATGGAAAATAGTGAAACGACACTTTAAAATGTCCAACTAGGAAATGAGAACTCCGAAGGGAAACCTTAAGTAGAAGGGGGAACCCTAGTCTTTCTCTGGGGCTATGGTCTTGTGTCTGGACATCGGGGCATCATAAAGATGCCCCTCACTGGGAAGAACTCAGCCAGGAGAAGGAAGGTAGAAAGCTCATCCAATTAAGTCCCATTTGTTTATTTTTGTTTTTATTTCCTTTACTCTAGGAGGTGGGTCAAAAGCCAGAAAGAGAAAAACAAATATCGTATGCTAACGCATATATATGGAATCTAAAAAAAAAATTTTTTTTAAAAGGTACTGATGAACCTAGTGGCAGGGCAAGAATAAAGAGGTAGACATAGAGAATGGAGGACATGGGGTGGGAGGGCGAAGCTGGGCGAAGTGAGCGTAGCATCGACATATAGACACTACCGAATGTAAAATCGTTGGCTGGTGGGAAGAAGCAGCATAGCACAGGGAGATCAGCTCGGTGCTTTGCGATGACCTAGAGGGGTGGGATAAGGAGGGAGGGAGGGAGGCTCAAGAGGGAGGGGATATGGGGACATGTGTGTGCATACGGCTGATTCACTTTGTTGAGCAACATCAACTAACACAGTATTGTGTAGAAATTATACTCCAATAAAGATCTATTAAAAAAAATAGCTCATCCAAGATGCAGTCCGTAGGGGAGTCCATATCATATGGATGCAGGTTATAGCGTGTGTGTTTCCATCCTGTTAACCCTGTGCATTCAGTAGCGTGTTGAATGTTTACATGTGTCAGCTGGGGCTCAGCCGAATGGTTGTTTTCCTTATTTGGTTAGTGGGTATTCATGTGATTGCATTTAGTTACTGGATCAGCTCAGGGCTGGGCTCAGCTAGAGACCCTGGAATGGCTAGGTTCCTCTCCATCACCCTCTCCATCACCCTCATGGGCTCTTCTTTTTTTTTTTAAAGAAGATGTTGGGGGTAGGAGTTTATTTATTTATTTATTTATTTATTTATTTATTTATTTATTGCTGTGTTGGGTCTTCGTTTCTGTGCGAGGGCTTTCTCTAGTTGTGGCGAGCGGGGGCCACTCTTCATCGTGGTGAGTGGGCCTCTCACTATCGTGGCCTCTCTTGTTGCAGAGCACAGGCTCCAGACGCACAGGCTCAGTAGCTGTGGCTCACGGGCCTAGTTGCTCTGCAGCATGTGGGATCCTCCCAGACCAGGGCTCGAACCCATGTCCCCTGCATTGACAGGCGGATTCTTAACCACTGCGCCACCAGGGAAGCCCGGCCTCTTCTTTTTGATGTGGTCTCTCCATGTGGCTTCTCCACATGATCTCTCCAGCAAGGTAAACAGATTTCTTACATGGTAGCTCATAGCTCCCAAGAAAGCAAAAGAAGGAGCTTCTAGAACTTTGTAAGACTTAGGACTAGAACTTGCATGACATCACTTCACTGCATTCTGTTTGCTAAAGGTAGTCACCAGGCTAGCACACATTCAAGGGAAAGAGACTAGTCAAGGACATGGATACAATAAAGCATGGAGCAACAGTGGCTGTCAATGTAACAGACCATCACAATATGCTGAAGGTAGTAATCTTACAGTTACAGCCTTTCCACCTCTGAGAATTTACAATGCTTAGAAAATATAGAGATAAGTCTTAAGAAGAGACCCCATGACTACCTTCTAAGAGAACTTTACCCATATCTCTCATCCTCTACCATAAACATTCTACAAAAGTGAGAGAAATTAACTCATGGGCCCTCTCAGAAGACTAAGCTAGCTCTTCCCAGGCATATCCTTGGAAAAGAGCCAACAGCCAATCCACAGGCGAAATGAGAAGGATAATGCCTGGTCACTCACTTTGGTAAACATTCTCAGAAAAAAATTGTCAAAATGTGTAATCCTGGTTTCATGCACTTAAGGATGGATCAGCTCTAATCCAAAGTGAAGGATAATGAGAAAAACAGTAATGAGAATTCTGGAGTGGAAGGGAACCCAAATTTCCTGCTTCCAGAGGGGCCAAATAATTCCCACTGGCCACGTCCCAAGAAGAATAACAAAACCAGGATAAAGAAGGGAGAAGTGGGACTTACCTAGTGGCGCAGTGGTTAAGAGTCTGCCTGCCAATGCAGGGGACACAGGTTCGAGCCCTGATCCGGGAAGATCCCACGTGCCGCGGAGCAACTAAGCCCGTGCACCACAACTACTGAGCCTGCGCTCCATAACTATTGAAGCCTGCGTGCCTAGAGCCTGTGCTCTGCAACAAGAGAAGCCGCCACAGTGAGAAGCCCGAGTACTGCAACGAAGAGTAGCCCCGCTCACCCCAACTAAAGAAAGCCCGTACGCAGCAACGAAGACCCAATGCAACCAGTAAATAAATAAATAAACTTATATATAAAAAAATTTTAAAAAGAAGGGAAAAGCCACCACCACCTTTATTGAAGGGATTTGAACTTGGACATGACAAAGCAGGGGGGTAGAAACAGAGATGGTAGAAGTTAAGTTTATTTGATGATGTTGTTTTAAAATAAACCCAATTACATATTTGAGTGGATTGTCCTGATAGTCTCATTTTAGAAACTAGTTGTCCCTTATCTTCAACCCATGAGATCTTAGTGGCTCTCTGCTTTCCTATCTGAAGAGTTAAGATTAAAAACTACTGTCAAAAGCTGAGAAGTAATAAAGTAACCTAGGGTTCCAGGAGAGTGATATTGAAGGAATCCTGCTGTGTTTTTAATCTTTCATTTCAGAATCAGGGTGATTAGGTGGATGGTCAGAAACTGGTTATTAGATGTATTAAAGTTCATCCAACTTCACAGCAATGCACATTGTAACTCTAATGTTTCCAGGAATAGAGGGAGGAGCATGCATCCTCACTGCCACGTTTATCAGAGCTTTATCAGGCAACACAGGAGCCCTATCTGCTCTGAGTTGAGCACTCAAGCTTTGACAACAGGAACAAACACAGGGATTTTGTAAAACTTGTTGTGTCAGCTAGGGTCCCAAGAGGAAACAGCATTCCACTCAAAAGGATTTAACTAAAGAGAATGTATGACCTTTGATGGAATTAAGAGAACCAGTTAAGGATGTGGAGGCACTCAGAGACTAGCAATGAGTCATCACCACCCCTTCGGTTGAAGGGACAATGGGAGGAAATAGTGATACTGGTGAGACCTGAAACCATGGAGAAGAAAATACCTGCAGAAACTCTAGTGTAGAAGGATGCAGTCATTCTCCAAACTGCAACACTGAAATAAGGGAAAGGTGAGGATATCTATAACCCAAACTTTCTCTCCTCAAACCCCTCAGACTCTCCAGTCTCCAAGTGGTGTATTTCATCGGCCAGGTCAAACCATAAGCCAGAGGACAATGGAGCCCTTAATAGAGTCCAAACAAATCAGTCCCCAGAAACACACAGAGCTGGGTGGAAATGGGCAAAAAATGAATTAACCAAGTGGGAAGATAAGCATCAATGGAAAAAAAAAACAGCACATAAAAAAAAAAAACCAGCACAGCCACAGAGATAGAAGCATAATCAACTCTTTAAAACACTTAAAATTATATTTGAAGATTCACAGAGGAAAACACTTAAAATAATTTCATTCACTTCATATTACAGACTTTTGCATATTGCAGAAGAAATTATGGGTGGAGTTTAAGAGTCATTGTGGAACACTACTTAAAGGGCAAAAGATTCTAACTAAAAGATCTAGCACCACCAAGCTGTGAAAATTTCACCTTCAAAAATAATTATTATAATCTTACGGTTAATTGAAACAAGTTGTACCTGTGAAAGCCTATTAGTTCATAATAATACTCCAGAGAGGAAGTGAAACACTAAGTATAAAATATTGCAGGTGTGAAACAAAAGAATGATGAATGCAGTAAGGAATATTTAACTTTTAAGGAAATTTGGAATATAGATATATATGAGGATTTTGTTTCTTCTTTTCAGTGAACATCTGTTTATAAAGTTTCAATATGTGCTATTTCTTTCTTTGTTAGTGGAGAAAGCAAATACAAAGAATGTGAGACAAACACTCCTAGGGATTATATACAATAGCTAAGTACAAAGGTAGCTTAAAATGTGTTCCAAAATTATAAATAAGACTCGTGTTCTTAAAGAGGAGAGTTAACTATGCAAACTCATTCCCTCATGTCCAAGGAAAAGAAACAGCTGATGGCTAATTAAATAAAATAAAACACACATTAATAACATACATGTTTAATAATACAGACAGATCAGGTTGATATATCATAAATCAATACTTGCTTTGCATAGTTAATTCACATACAACACAGTCCTTGGCATCTAGAAGTTCGTCAGTGCCAGATCTTTTAAGTTTACTCTTTACATAAAATATAACATTTGTTTAAGAATGGCAACTCCAGCTGATTTCTATTTTAGAAACACACTAAGAAAATTTTATGACTAAGACCCTTGTTCATGCTTATTAATGACTTGTACTTGCCTAGAAGCACATAGCAATGAGTGGCAAAGTGTTTTAATAAACTAAAAATCCCAAGAATGCAACACAGTGCCCAGATCATAGCAAATGTTCTATAGATGTTTGTTGAATGAAAGGGTATGACACTGAGTACCAGTAATATTAATAAAATTAATAAAAGCTAACATACACTTTTAATACCTCCCAAAGGATTTTCTCAGACCTCTTAGCATTTTTTCCTTCCTTTTTAAATCTTTAGTTAAAAAGATTATTTCTGATTGAGAAGAGAGATGATAAAAGTATGAACTAAGCATCCCTCAGCCCCCTAACCTTACTGAGATGGTAGATCTTTTACATGCATTCAGTGGTGAAAGTTGTCTTTCAAAGAACAACTATGGAGCACCTACAATGTTCTGTGTTTTCACTAAGTTCTGGGATGCAAGGATGGCTAAGATATAAGGCCCTTGGGGAGAGAACATCTCAAGGTCAACAACATTGAATACCATGACTTCAAGGAGAACATGATCCAGTAGAGGAGGCAAGACATACAACAATAAATGTATCCATACGAGGAATATCTCATAGGTGCCCTATGAGCAGTACAGATTGGAAGCACTACGGGAACCCAGAGGAGGGTGAGGTTACATAAGCCAAAATACCTGAAACCAAATACCAAATATGTACTGTGCAGATAAAAAGCTCATTTCAACTCTGACACGGCTGTGTTTTGTGTTTACCATTTCAAGGCTACCATGAAATAGGTCAGCAAGAACAAATTCTATAATAGACCCTAATGAAAGTCTCAGACAATTGAAATCCTTCTTTGGTGTTTGCCACTTGTCCCAGGGAAAGCCTGCCACGTGTCAACTCTGATAGAACACAACAGCCAGTGTTTAAACATTCCATCTCCTCAAGTTGTCTTTCCAAAATGCACCCAATTCATCTTGTGTGAGGTGAAAGACGTGGTCAGATATCTGAGTGATGAAGTCATTCCGAAGGAATCCAGCTACCACATGCAAGATGTTGCTCTATTAATATTTGACTCAAGAGAATGTGGGACCGGTTATCAATAATTCAGTCATCATTTAATATCAGAGACGTGGAGTGCGCCCGATGTTGTATTAGTTTACACATTAGAGTGACTAAGATGTAACGTGTTATTGCCACTGTCACATTTCTTATGTTACACGATGACAGCATGACTTATGAGGACTGAAATGATACACGTATTCTGCCACCCAGGTTCATAAAACAGTTGGGAGCAACTAAGCCAGCCCTACTGGAAGAGTTGTAAAAAGAAATGTAGATTAGGATTCTGTTTTAGTTTGGATTCTTCTAGAAAAATCAGTCCCTGAGATGGGGATTCAAATGCAAGTCACGTGCAAGTAGAAGGTGAAGGAAATACTAGCAGGGGAGTGGATGAGACAAGAGAGAGAAGGTGGCCAAGTGGGAGCACGGTGTCCGAATGTCTAGACTTCAATCCCATTGGGTCACTCAGACAGTCAATGCAAAATATGCCCAAGGGATGAGGAAGCTAGGGTGTTTATACAACAGTCCCCATTAGTGATTGGTTGAGAGCTGCCCCTAGTAGCACTAGCGGCAGCTTTCAATCCACCCACAGGGAGGAAAAACATGCCTCAGGGAGAAAGTTCTCAAGCACAGGGATGGAGGGGTGGGCAGTTGGAAATAGGGGACATGGCAAAGCACTGGTGGGATCTGTCACCATGTCACAACAACTGGCTCCTCATCTTGTCCCCATCACCCTAACAGACAGAAGGGGAGAGAACCAATATTAAGTACCCACTACATTATACACACATTGCACATCATGACATCTAATCCCTACATAAAGGCATACACTTTTTCCAAGGGAATGAACTAGATGTCAGAAGAATAAGGAACTTACCCAAGCTAGCCCAGCCCCAGGAAGTAAGAGGACAGAGACTCAATCCTCTCCAACCTCTAAGCAGACACCTTTCCAATGAAGGGCATGCAAATTCCCCTGTGCAGCCACATCAGGCAATGCTAAGTCACTTAGATGCAATCTGCACACCTAAATTTTGACTGGTGGTTACCAAACATCTCCAGTTTTGACTTTGTTTTCCCCCTGCCTAGAATGCCTTCCTCCTTTTACATCTGCTTATTGAAGTTGGGCTGCTGGTGAGTCGAAAGCCAGCCTTTAAAGAAGACAAGGGCTTATTAGATAAGCAGAGCAAAGCATAAGGAGACATCCCACATGGAAGAACAGAATGAAAGTGGTGCTGATACTTTTAATGAGCTTCTTAAGTAATTCTCACACACACCAGAGTTTGACGACAACATCCACAAGCAAAAACCAAGAGGTGAGGATGTGTGTGAGATGCTCAGGAGAAACAGGGTGATTCCTTTGTCTGTAGCTCTGGAGGAAGAGTCCTGTGGGTACGCAGACACCAGCACTAGATGACCTTTGAAAGCCGCGCTATTGACTCTGGTCTCCTTCCAGGGACAAAAAAACACTCTTGTGGGTTTCTGAGCAGGGAAAGTGTCATACACAAAGTAATCAGGAAGATTAATCTGGCAGCCATAAACCAAATGGATTAGAAAAGGGAGGATTGGAACTGGAATGCAGTCACAAAATATAAGGAGCTTTTAGAAATTTCCCTTGGATCCCCAGGGTTTACATTTTTACTTATTCATTTTTTGCTTTTCTATCTTACCTTAAGGACAAGCCAAGCTAGCTTTGCTCAAATCTTGAGCTGGGTTTCAAGGACTTACCCTTGGCAAAAGGACACTCAGAAAATTCCTTCTCCTGCCTTTGTGGAGTATAAAAATCTAGCCAGTCTCATTTCCCTCACTTTTCCCTCATCATTCTGGTTCGTAAGACACTTTCAAGAAGTATTTTCTCCTTGTGATCAAAAGTGGCTATTTTTTCATCTCTATTGTGCTAAGCTTTTAAGTCAGAGCTAAAAAGTTCTGGTGTCTGGAAAGCCAAGATGCTAAATGTGGAAACCCATTATTTCATCTTGCCAGGTGAGTCTCAAAACTTTCTCAGGTAGAAAACTTTCCCATGAAGCATGCCTCAGATGCTAATGCACACACATGCACACAAAGACTTGGCTTCTGCCTCTGTCAACACCCTGATGACACGTCAGTCCTGCCCTTTATCCAAATAAGGGGTTTGGTTCTCAGTCCTAAGGGCCATTAGGAAGGCAATTCAACAAATATAAAGAACAGGACTGTGTTGTTAGACTGGAACTTTCTAGACTTTTAATGCAACTCTGATTTGAAATCCTGTATCCACTTGGATGCCAATCAATGGGGCAACTTCCAGGAGCCAATATTACCCTTTCACTACTGATGGAATTCCAGCTTTTTGCTAGCTAGTGATTGGAAGAGCTGTTTATTGCATGGAGAAAGTGACTATCAAATAAAGACTAAAAATCATTTTGAGTGGCAATTTTCCAATTTAAGTAAAACTGGAAAAAAAAAAAAAAAGACCTAAACTGAGACTGGAGAAGTCCCTGGTGTCAGGGAAATTAGATCAAAATTGTTGGGAATTTTCAGGGTGCACTCAACCCTCTCTTCCTCAACTGATTCTGAACAAATTCAAAAGTAAGCTCGTGAGAAGCAGATGGAGGATTAAAATATCACCTTTTCCATCCTACCACATGTGTCACCACATCATCAAGGTCCTGGATTTAAGTTCTCTTTCTTGTATGCACGATAGGAATCAACAATGGTGTAGAAACAAGAGAAGGACTTAATAGAACCTTGTGATTGAAATTGTTATTTCCGTTGTTGGTGAGTGTGAATGGTGGAAATGTGCATCCACGTGGTCTGGAAGAGTGAGAAATATCTCACGTGAGACCCTATAACAAGACCAAATCCCAAGGCAGAAGACAGGAAGTGCAAGGGCTTCTAGTGAAAAGTGACCCCTCCAGAGGGCACGAGTGGCTGACGCAGGCTTCTGAATGACACAGAAAGGGCTCAAACTGAGTGGATAGCAGAGGATGTAGATGTATTTCAAGCTTGCTTACCCCTGCCATTTCATTCAGTCAGGCTTCCGCAGTGATTTTGCCTAAATAAGCAACTCCAGAAGATTTAAAAAAACAAAAGCATTTTGGTGCGTTGATGTTAAGGATAGACCTGTTTCCAGTCCATTGTTACATGCAACTGATGTACCACAAGGAAGGATTTGTTACTAGACTTTTCTTTACAGCCTATAAATGTGTGTGGCTAATTATATAACCACCTGCGGTTGTACAGATGGAAGTAGCTCCAGCTGGAACTTGCACCAAGACTAAAAGATGCTTGGCAGTGGCAATTATAGATTCTGATGGCCAAGGTCTGGAATGGCTTGGCCTATTTTCCCTTCTCGGGTTCCAACTACAGCACGGGTGGACAGAGGTTGCCCATGCCTTAAAATATTTCTGCAAGGGTGAGGCTGGCAGGCATGACTGGCCTATTTCAGTTCTGGAGAAATGGTTCAGCTCCTTATGATTCAGTATTTCTTTGGATTTGACCAAAGGAAATGAATTTATTTGATTTATTTATTATTGATTTTCTTCCATTTTACTGAGCTCTGAAAAATATTAAAAGATAATGAGTAAAAATAGGGAATCAGATGAAGGCAGTCAAAAGGTCAAACTTCTGGTTATAAGATAAATAAGTACTAGGGATATAATGTACAACATGATTAATATAACTAACACTGCTGTATGTTATATATGAAAGTTGTTAAGAGTGTATATCCTGAGTTCTCCTCACAAGGAAAAAAATTTTTTTTCTTTTCTTTTGTATCTATATGAGATGATGGAAGTTCACTAAACTTATTGTGGCAATCATTTCATGATGTGTGTAAGTCAAATCATTGTGCTGTACACCTTAAACTTGTACATGTCAATTATATTTCAATAAAACTGGAAGGAAAAAAAGAGCGCAATTTTTTTTAAAAGGCAATTATTAAAAATAGGTGTGCCGTGTATTAGTTATGTCAATAATAACGGCTAATAGACTTGCACTCTTTTGAGAGAGGAGGGAATGAACTCACAGGCACACTTGGCCAGGAACAACCTCGAATTCAGTCCAGACACTGAGTCTATTCAGAAGTTTTCCACCACATCCCAGAGCTCTCTGCCCGTCAAAAGCTTGCTCTTGGCACCTAGGAAATTTCATAGTTCATTAATGTTGGAGAATGTTACCTGGATTATTTTATGAAGTTGTGGTGTTAGGAGCAATAATACATACGGGGCTACAAGTTTCATGTGATGCAAAACTTATGAAAATCTGAATGCCATTACAAGACCAGACTTTTCCTCTTTTTAAGGAGGGTCTTCTCCTTACACATCTACAAAGCAAACCAGAATAATAACCTCCCTCAGGTCTGTCTGTGAAAGACAATGAAGGTGTTAATTTTGTGTGAACCTAAGGTCTGTGTGCTTCTTTTGAGATATTGAAAGCAGCTTGTGGCCTATTGCCTCTCTTTGAAATGGTTATTCCAACACAGATCACACCACTTTCTGAAAACCATTAGGCAGTTTTGAAAACATGATGAGGTCAGACATCTGCTCATGCCATCCTAGTTATGTGAAGATGGAGAATATTCTGCCCTGAACACCCTTGGTAAGCCGATTCTAGGAGAAATGTATGGTTTATCATTCAGGGTACATTTAATGTTTGCCAATCACATCACTTCAGGCTTAGCTATTATTCTCTATCACATTCCTTGGGGAAAAAATGAGACATTATTCCTATTAACATTATTATTATAGGATTATAATTCCCCTTGATAAGATGAGAAGTGTAAAGTCCCTAAAGGCCACTTTATTTATCCAAGTTTCCAAAGCAAATGTTTAATTAATTGAACAATAAGGCCATTAGACTGAGGTGGCCCTAATGCTGAGGTAGCTCTAGGTAAGCAAACCAAAACCTAAACCTATAAATGCCTCAAGGTTACAAATCAAAGAGCTAAGGACAACCAATCACAAACAGCCAACTAGGCTTTAAGCTACAGCCAATCAAATAAATTCCTTTCTTTGCTTCTGCACTTTATGTAAGTCTTTCCCCTGAATCAGGTCATGAAGGGCTCCTAACCACTTCTGGTTTGCCACTGCTCTATTCAGATTGATTGCTGCTCACATAACCCTTTTTTTCCTAATGTTTTTCCCCCAGAGATAACTGACATACAGCACTGTATAAATTTAAGGTATATAACATAATAATTTGAGTTACATTTATTGTGACATGGTCACCGCAATAAAATTTAGTTAGCATCCATTGTCTCATATAGGTACAAAAAAAAAGAAGAGATGTTTTTTCCTTGTGATGAAAGCTCTTAGGAGCTACTCTCTTAACAACTTTCAAATAAATCATACAGCAGTTTTAAGTATAGTCCTCATGTTTGTTGTGCATTACATCCCTATTACTTATTTATTTTATAACTGGAAGTTTGCACTCAAACTCTTAAAATTTTTACTATGCCTCAGTTTATCTTTTACCACGAGTTAGAAGCAAAATTGGAATTTCAAGACTCAGAATTACCATTCTGTTTAAATCAAGCTGACAGAAGTATATTAAACTGCTACTACAGGTCTAATGGTAGGGAAAACATTGAGAAATATATTTTTAAAAATAATGAAATCTGGGCTTCCCTGGTGGTGCAGTGGTTCAGAATCTGCCTGCCAATGCAGGGGACACGGGTTCGAGCCCTGGTCTGGGAAGATCCCACATGCCGCGGAGCAACTAGGCCCGTGAGCCACAACTACTGAGCCTGCGCGTCTGGAGCCTGTGCTCCACAACAAGAGAGGCCGCGATAGAGAGAGACCCGCGCACCACAATGAAGAGTGGCCCCCACTTGCCACAACTAGAGAAAACCCTCACACAGAAATGAAGACCCAACATAGCCAAAAATAAAAATTAATTAATTAATTAATTTTTAAAAATAGTAATAATGAAATCAGCCTCTATCCTTGACACAAGTTCTAATCTGGGAGAAGACAAAATTTTAACACAAACAACTGGTAGAAAGTGTAAGACAGATGATTATCATGTACAAAGCACTTTGAATGTCAGAAAATGGACATTCCTAATGTCTGTTGATTCTGCTACTGCTGTGCTCCTAAATGAAATGACATTTACCCCATTTGCTCAAGACTCCAATACATAACACCTGAGGAGGCCAAGCCACCTGGCAGCTAAGCCTCACTGCTCACCATGTACAAATTCAGGCTGTAAATGCTGCTACCCGAGGAACACAGGACAGAGAAGCTACCTGGGGGGAAATGAAGTATGCCTGCTTATGAGGATTTGCAGCCAGGACGACAAAGCCCTTCCAGTAGAATACCTGGACCCTGGGGACATTGCAGAGGGGTCCCTTGAGGTTGCTACAAAGAACATTAAAGAGGACAGATAGAGAAAGCAGATCAAAACACAAAGGACAGGAGGAAAGGAACAAATCACTGAGCTAGAGAACAGTTAACAGCCCCTGGCGTAAATAAGTTCTAAGATTTTGCCTAATTCTTTTGCAAACCTGTATGCATTTCTGTTAAAAACCACATGGGCACTAATTAAGATAGCAATAGAAATGACCTGCTGATGATAAAACAGGGGTGAGCTGAGTGCCTCTGCCTGGAGAGACTGAAGGATTAGACAGCTGGCGGCTGGTGGTTACTTATCAACCTCCAAAACTAGTACTAAGAAACGTTTATGTGATAATAACAACTAATGTCCACTGAACACTTGCTATGTGCTTTGCCTGGGTTATTTATTTATTATTCACAATCTTATGAGAGCCCACAATTATCCTTACTTAACCATGAGGAAACTGAAACCAAGAGGGTTAGCAGGTATTGAATTTAAAATTAGAATTGGTTCTATTCAATCTTAAAAATGAAGCCATTTATTATAGCTCTGTGTACATCCTCTCTCCCCCAGAAGTAGTCTAATAACACATCTTTCCAGTCCTCTCCTCCCAAAAAACCTGGCAGTAGTCGTTGTTTCTGGCATTTCCTTAGGGGATCTGCATTTAGAATATTCCAATTTCACTCTTGCAAAGTGCATTAGTCACTATGGAAACAGTTAATTCATTGATAATAGTGGAGATCTTTTATTAATAAGGGTACAACAGCATATGTGACCCATAATTAGCAGCTCTGCATAGAAAGGCATCCCAGAAAAAAATGCATAGCATGATAGGATTTTGGCCTTACTACAGTCTGCTGCAGGATGTAAATACAGGGCAGCCACTCTTGGTGAGTCCATTTGGTAAATCTTCTGATTGTTAAGTACTGGTCTCCCCAGACCTCGTTTCCCAAACCTGCCACTTGCACAGAGGCAGCGAGCTGCCTGCTGAGCACAAAGTGGTCTCCCTCCTCCCCACGCCCTCGTCTCAGAGGGCTTTCAAGTGACTTGTGAGATGACCAAACAGTTACTGGGCCTAATTAGCTCCCCTGCCAACTGGAGCACTCCCTCCCATACCCCACGGCCTTCCACACAAAAGCTGCAAATTGCCTTCCAACCTTTGAAGCCATCCCAGGAAGTCCCAGAAAGCACTAAAGAAGAGCTTCCTAGCTGTGTCTTTAGTGGTAGGCACCCTCTGATCAAAAGCCTGGGCAAAGAGCAAGAGAACCAGCCCCTGATGGGCAGTGGCTTCAGAGAAGCGCTGATGCCCGGAGCTAATCAGGGCCAGCAGGGGGAGGACCAGGGCCTGAGAATAAAAGCCCAGCTGCTGAGGCCTGCTGTGTGGATCTGGCCATTCAGACAAACGTCAGTGGGAGTCAGAGCTGGATCCTCCCCTACCTCCTCCTCATTCTCTTTTTCCTTCCCTGGGCAATGCTGGCCTGGCTTCCATGCTCAGAGGGCAGCAAAATCAGGCCAAAAAAGCTTTCTGCTTCTGAACCACTCCTTCACTTCCTTGTCTGCAGCCCCTCTGTTTTCAGACAGGCTGCATCTGAATTCTGGCTCCAACACCGACTAGCAGTGTGGCTTTGGACTGGTTGCTTGACTCTCCAAGCCTCAGTTTCCTTGTCAGACTGCCTGGTTTGCATTCCAGCGCCATTACTTAATAGCTGGAGAGCTTGGGGAAGTTACTTCTTTTGGTACCTTGCTTCTCACACATCAAATGAGGATAACAACAGCCCTTGTCTCAGAGGCAGGAGCTGGAACCCACGGGGGCTACCTGTGAGTCTGCAAGCACAGTGGGAGGGGCGGGATGGTGGGCGCTGGAGCCATGAAGGAGACATAGCCACTGCTGGTGGCATCCCTCTTTGGCCTAACCAGCATCCAGTAAGCCAAAGAGCCTGGGAAGCACAGTTTGCAAAGGTCCATCCTCTGGGGTACAGAGCAGCACAGGAAGGATGGATCTGAGGGCGAACAGGCACAGGACTGTATGCTGCATAGGACCCAAAGGCTTGTCTGTGGGGCTAAATAAGATAAGCCATGCAAAGCCCCTAGCACAGGGACTGGCACCTTACAGGTGATCAATAAGTGTTATGTGGCAGTGAGTAGTTACAATGGTTAATTTTTCATGTGTCAGCTTGACACGGAGTGCCCAGATTAAACATTATTTCTGGGCACATCTGTGAGGATGTTTCCAGAAGATACTAGCACTTGAATCAGTGGTCTCAGTAAAGCAGATGGCTCTCCCCAGCGTGGGTGGGTATCATCTGATCCTTTGAGGGCCTGAAATAGAACAAAAGCATGTCAACTGAAAAAAAAAAAAGTGCACAAAGTGAGAGTTGTGAGTTAAGTTTTATTTGGGGACTATAGCCTGGGAGACAGACTCTCAGAGAGCTCTGAGGAACTGCTCCGAAGAGGGAAGGCGGGACGTCAGTATAGGTATGATTTTAGTGACAGAGGTACATGCAGTCATGCACATATTTTGGGAGAAGCTTGCTGCTATTCATGAGGAGTGGATGTCACTGTTAATGATTTTGATGCTTTTCTAGATATGAGGAGATACAAGAAACTGGCCTCATAAAATCTCCTGAAAATATCTAACTATCTGAAGGACTGTTCTACCAGTTTTTCCCAGAGCACAGAGTGCTTCGTCCCTAATCTCCACCCTGAACTCCCCTCAGGGTGTGTGGAAGGCCAGTGACTGCAGTAGCTGTTGACCTCATCCTTATAGAGGCAGGTGGTGAGAAACAATTTTTAGTTGGCAAGGGAGAGGAAGACGTTTTCACCCCTTTCTTCCTGCCTTGCTGCTTGAGCTGGTTCAGCTCATCTCATCTTGTTTCGCCCTCGGCCTGGGATTTACACATCAGCTCCCCTGATTAGCAGGCCTTCAGACCTGGACTAAGTTATACCAAGCGCTTTCCTGTGTCTCAGCCTCCATTAATGCCTGAGCCTATTCCTCATATAAATCTCTTTTAATACGTATCCTATTGGTTCAGTTTCTCTGGAGAATCTTGACTAGTAGAGCGGTCATAGCATTCATAGTTGTAGGGGTGACAGAACTCTGCAGACAGCTAATCCCTGTGGCCATGGGTGAGTCCCTGTATGGCCTGAACAACTTTGTCAATCACTGTAATGCTGCCCCCCTGATTCTAGAGTGCAGAACCCCCTTCCCTAGTTCTAGCTGCAACCCTGCAACACACAAACCCAGAACATCCCTTTCTCTGCCTTTTTTCCTCTCTTGTTCCCAAAGCCCAGACTATTAATGAAAAGTGTCACAGAAATATGCCAGCCAGCTTGATACCAGAATGCAGCCCACAATTTCTCCTATTGTCTTGTGTTGCTGGAGCACTCTCCTCACCACGTCCCCTCTCAGAAGATCAACCCTGCTTCTCTTTTACTGAATCAGAATCACAAAAACATATCTCCCACAACTCAGCTATACGGTGCAGGACAGTGGTTAACAGTATAGACTGGGGAATTAGGTCTGAAACCTGGCTGTCCACAGACTTGATATGTGACAATGAACAGATCACATAATCTTGATGAGCCTCATCTGTGAAATGGGTGGTTCTGACAATTAAAAGAGAGAACCCATAGAAAGCAATTAGCACAGTAACTCACATATTATGTGCTTAAGTAATGTTAGTTATTATTTCCTATTATTGTATCTCTGCTCCCTTAGCTGTTTTGTCTTCTTTTATGCCTCTCTTAGGAGAAAATCTGTCCCTCCATCTTTACAAGTATAAATTCACTTCCTCTTCTCTAGTAACCTTTTGGATTTCTATCAATTATCTCTGCTTCTTTTCAGTCTTAGTATTTACTCTTTTCCTTCTGCATTCAAGTGATTTATCTCCATATTTGTACATAATTGACTCAAAAAATATACAAATAAGAAACACAAGAAAATCTTCTTCCTTACTAATAAAGAAATAAATGTTTAAATCATTCCAAACATCTACCTTATATGTACCAAAATAATAAAACAAATCTATTCATTCACTCTTTTCTTCAAATGGCCAAACACCATGAGGAAAAAGAAGTTTGGTGGTTGCCCTATAAAGTGGCACAATCTTTGCAGAAAGCAATTTGACAAGTGGTGACAGGAGTCACAAAAATGTTTACATTCTGATCCAGAAATATCAATTTGGAAAATTTATCCCAAGAAATTAATTCTAAAGGAAAAATGAGTTCTGCAGAGATGTTTATAGCTGCCCTAAATATTACCACTTGAAACTAGAAACAGCTATTCCTAGACTGACTAACCTGCTCAAATACTGCACATACTGGGAGAGGATGTGGTCCTGAGATGTGGCAGTTAGGACGGAAAGAAGAAGAAAAGTACTGTGCGTCCATTGTTACCATACCTGCTTCCAAGAACTCTATACAGACCTGAAATGGACCACAGGGTGATGTAAGGAAAAGGAAGTTAGAATCAGCTATAAAAATAGCAAAAATTAAAACTTCGTCTCTTAAAGCCACAAAATAGAAATAGGCAGCAGAATTTTAAAATAATTCATGCTACAAATGGCTAAGTGTTCTTTGCTCTTATGTCATTCAGCTTGATAGAAAATTATTATCTTATTAGGTGGCAAACTAAGAAACAGTGGCAAAATACAATGTCCCTGCTATCAGAAGCTCAGAATCTAGACAGCTACTCACCAGAAAATCGCTCTATTAAGGAAGGAGGAAAGGATGGATTGCTCTGAAAACACCAAGATGACTGGAACCAGGAAAATGTTTTCCAGAGGAGGCATCACCTGAGCTAAGAGGAGAACTTAATCCAAGCAGAAAGGGGGTGGGAAAGGAAATTTCAGACAGAAGGAACAGCACTGAAAGGCAGATAATTTATGTAAAAGAGAGTGGAGCCTTCCAGAAACTGCAGGTTGTGCAGTATAGCTGGATCATGGCATCCTGGAAGGCAGGTGGAGATAAGGCCACCAAAGTAAGCAAGAACCAGATCAAGAAGGACCAACATGTTGTCAACTGTGAACTCCAAACAGAAGGTTCTGGAAAGTCCTGAAAGACTTGAAGAGGAAAAGTTATATAATGACAACTATTGCAAATAAGATGAGGAGTTACTGATGTCTAGGTGACTGGTTAATGTGAATAGTTTAATAGAGTGAATTTATAATCAAGGAGAAAAAGTCAATCTATTCTAAAAGAAGAATAATTTCCTTCCCCTCTGCCTACTAATATTCTTAAGCCATGTACCTTTTATCTTAAAACAAGAAAAACACATTTATTCAACCATGCTGCCTACTTTAACTGCTGCAGCCCAGTTTTTTGGATATGTGGCTGATACTTCCTACTTCTACACTTCCATTTATTTTTTGAGTTTCAAAAATTTATTACTCAACAACTATGTTATACGTTAACATGTAGTCAAATCCATTTTGTAAAGAAACTATCACAGTTATACCTGTAATTTTATAATATCCAGTTATAAAATATAAAATAAGCAGAAAAAGATTTTGACAAAATTCAATGATAAAAACTCTCAAAAAAAAGTTGGTATAGAGGGAACATATCTCAACATAATAAAGGCCATTTATGACAAACCCCCAGCTAACATCATATTCTGTGGAGAAAAGCTGAAAAGAATTTCCTCTAAGTTAAGGAACAAGACAAGAATGCCTACTCTTGCCACTTTTATTCAACCTAATACTGGAAGTCCTAACCACAGCAGTCAGATAAGAAAAAGAAATAAAAAGCATCCGAATTGGAAGTGAAGTAGTAAAACAGTCACTATTTGTAGACTGCATGATACTGTATATAGAAAACCCTAAAGACTTCACCAAAAAACTATAAGGATTAGTAAACAAAGTCAATGAAGTTGCAAGATGAAAAATTAATATACAGAAGTGTGTTGCATTTCTGTACACTAATAATGAACTATCAGAAAGAGAAAACAACCCCATTTACAATTGCATCAAAAAGAATGAAATAACTAGAAATAAATTTATCCAAGGAGGTGAAAGACCTGTACTCTGAGAACTGTAAGACATTGATGAAAGAAAATGAATTGAACGATATTTCACGTTCATGGATTAGAAGAATTAATATTGTTAAAGTGTTCACATCACCCAAAGCAGTCTACAGATTCAGTGCAATCTCTATCAAAATACCCACAGAGTTTTTCATAGAACTAGAATGAGAGTTCTATGAAACACTGAGACGCTTGTACACGCTCAGTTCTTTCTTAGGCTTTCATGTATCTACTGGGGCTTAATCACATGAGGGTCTCTAACACGTCCAGTTGAAGCCATTCTTCTTGATGGACAAATGTATTTGCTAGAACCCTTCTGATTGTAGGTAACAGAGAACCAACTGCAACTTCCTTATGCAAAGGAAATAAAGAAGTTAATCAACCTAATGAAGAAGAGCAAGAGTATGACAGGGTCTGAAGACAGTGGAACCACAGACTGGAACCTGCCTTGTCTCCCATACTGGTTTCTATGCCTGTTCCTCTCTGTGTGGTGCCTTTAGTGTCTACCACTACAGACTGGATTTTTTTTTTTTTTTTTTTTTGCGATACGCAGGCCTCCCACCGCTGCGGCCCCTCCCGCTGCGGAGCACAGGCTCTGGACGCGCAGGCTCAGCGGCCATGGCTCATGGGCCCAGCCACTCCGCGGCACGTGGGATCTTCCCAGACCAGGGCACAAACCCATGTCCCCTGCATCAGCAGGCGGACCCCCAACCACTGCACCACCAGGGAAGCCCTGGATTTTTATATTAAGAATAAATGTCATTGAATTGTCCCACATTTTCTGTCTTATGGATTTGGTCACCTGAAATTGACAACCCTCAAGATGTCTTTTGCCCCAGTTACAAAATTTCCAAGAAAAGGATTCATTGGCCAAGCTTGAGCAAGCTGTCCATCTCTAGACCAGTCCTCCGGGCCAGAGGACCAAGTCAAGTTATATTTTTATGACAACTTCCATGTAAATCATTTGGTCAAAAATACAGAAAATTCCTAGAAAAGAGGGTTAGATAGAAAAGCTCAGGGGTTGGCCACAAAAAAATGATCAAAGCAAAACATGCACTAATATTACATCTGTTTCCCTCTGCCGTGTTCTTACCACATCACTTGACCCAAGCTCTTTGTTACCTTTCCTACACTAAACATAGCTAAACTCATCTTTTAATTTTTCTTAGCACTTTTGTAGCCTCAGCTTGCTCTTTCTAATGTTGACATATTAATGTTCATAGTTGTCTACCTCACTTGCTATACAGTCAATGGTCATTTTGCACACCTCCCACACCCAAGGTTCCCTCTCCCTATCCGAAGTCATTGGGCTAAGAGGCATAATCTATATTCTTTCTGGATTTTTTTACAATATCCCCAGCTTGGTGGTAAAAAGGCACTTTAACAAATCAAATCACCATATCCATTCATTTCTTCCAAGAACATCGAAGCATCAGACACTGGGCTGCATCCTGCGATTAGAGAGGTTGCCACAGGAAAAGGAATAGATACCGAGAGATGGCTCTTAACAGCCTTGAGAGTCTGGCAGGAGAGGCAGACATGGGTACAAATTAAATAGGTTCCAGTATGTTAAGTGCTGACCATGTTAACCTGCCATGGTATACAGGGGCCCTGAGAAAGGAGGAACTAACTTAGGGGAGGAACTGAAAAAGGCAAGAGTCTCTTGTACTAGCTTTGAAATATACATCTCCTCCTTTTCCATCTTGTCTTAGCAAGGACACTGCTGGAGTCACAAGATCATCAAATCACTAGCCTTGGAAGTAGAAGTGACCTGAAAGATTATTCAGCATAAACATCTACCCAGGGTCCAAATTTTTCCTGCTAACCTGTGTCTCCCCAGAGGCTCTTACAATGAGGACCTCACTGAGTTACAAGTGAATGTGTTGACAGGGTAGAGAAATCAAAGGGTTTGGAGTCAGACAGATCTAGGCTCAAAATACAACAGTTAGTAAATATGTGATTACAGACTGGCCACACAGCCACTCTGAGCCTCAGATTTATTGCCAGTTAAATGTCATCATATTACCTACCATACTGGGTTGTTGTAGGTGGTGGCTTTAACTACTTACCTCCTTGAGGCATTCTATTGTGGGACAAATGGAATCAATAAGAAGCTCATTGTTGGATTAAGAGGAAATCTGCTTCCTATGCACTTTGTATGCATTGGTCCTGATTTTGTGCTTTGCACAGGAGAAAGGAAAAAGAAGCCTTTTCACTCCCCTATCTAAGAATAGCTCAGGCTGGACTATGATAATATACCAATGCCCTTTTTCCATAGCTGCCTCTCCCCACTGCAGTGAATTCTCCTAGCTTATTGCATTCCTGCTAAATCTTTGTATTTTTCTGAATTCAACCATCTCAGCCCTCAGAGATTCAGCCTAGTGGCCCTCACAGTATCTGCTTATTACAATAAACAGGCTTCAGATTAAATCTCGGGTCCCACAATTCCCTTTCAATAGAATCACATAAAATGGAAGTGTCAAAAGCTGGAGAAAGTATAGCTGTTTGACAATTGAAGATGGAACCATGGGCCAGAGGAATTCAAACCAGCTCACTGGGTCACACAATAGATGTTTCTGTTACAAGACAAATGGTGTATAGGATCTCCTGCCTCCCCCAAATCAAACTCATTGTGTTCTTATGCCAAAAGGAATCCCATTGACAGATATAAAATATTCACACCCCAGCCTCTGTGGCTGAATGCCAAGCTTTCAGTTCTCACAAACACCATCTTTAGCAATGCAAAGCAAATAAGATGAGGTCTCTTTCATAAGAGAATGACAAATATCTTACTGATCCCTGTATAATGCAAACTCTTCCAACCAATGTTGGGCTAACAGTCCAATTATTTTAATGCATTTGCAAACTGCACAGCAAAACAATATACCATATAATATATATAGTCAAATTTCACTTTCTGTCCATATTTCCCAAATATGTTTTGTGGGGTTGTGAAAAGGGAGAATCAGGTAGCACACCTTAACATCATTTTTAAAATTTAAGGAGAAAGGTAGCAATTTAGAAATAACTGCACACTTCAAAATTTTGCTTTTTGCTATTTATCTGCCATTGTTGTATATCCCAGCAGGTGAAAGAGTGGATGAGTATGGTATAATAAGATTGGGAATAATGGAAGAGATACAATTGCTAATTACATTGTATCTTAACTTTGAGATGCTTCTTTCAAAATTATATGTTCATTTGACATTTTCCTGGAAAATAGTGGATGGGGAAAAATATTTTTCAAAACTCTTGGGGCAGCTATTCAAAAACCAAAGTGCTAAGCAGACCTGCATATATGAAGAAAGGTCCTTTGTAGCTGAGTGTGACCCTAGTCGTTTGACCCGAGTCATCCCACCGCAATGGAACATATTCTACAAACAGTGGAACTTCAACCAGCCCCAGAAGATTTTTCAATGCCTAGATAAGAACTTTAAAAGTTGCTACTAGTCAAAGAAATAAAATTAAATGAAGATTGCACATTTTGCCTACCAGAAAAATTTTTTTATGTAGTAATTCCAAATACTGGCCAAGATGAGGTTAAAAAAAAAATAAAAAAGCATTTCCCGATATTGCTGATTGCCATATGAAAAGGTTCCACCTTTGGGACAGCCATTTAATAATACGTGTGAAGAGAATTTAAAATACTTGTGCCCAGTTATGTCACTTCTGGGAATCTAGCCTCAGGAAATTATCATAAATATAGAAAAAGCAGTCAACTTTTCTCTACATAGCAGCTGGCCTCCATCTCCTTTATTTTTCTATCTTGTAAGAACTTCTAGAGAACCAAGTAAACAATGTATTATACTTTAGGCTATTCCTGGTGACAGATATAATGAATTTAGCCATATTTTTTATTACAGCTAGCATTTATTGTTTCTTTGCTAAATGCCAAGCAGTGTGTGAAGTGTTTTACATAGGCTAATTCACTTAATATTCACCACAACACAAACAATGAGTATATCTTAGAATTCCTTCAACTCCAAGAAACAGAAATCCCAGCTTCACTGGCTTAAACCATGAGGAAAGGTATAATAATAATAAATCCAGAGATAGATGACTCTATGACCAATAAATTCCATGGTGCCATTAAGAAAGCACCTCCAGGCACTATCATTCTCTCTGCCATCCTCAGGCAGCCTGATCCTTTGTGGTCACAGATGGTCAGCATAGTTCTGAGCCTCACCTCCACACATAAGTATCTAATAGAAATATCTCCATGTCTTCTTGACCAGAAATGCATTCTGTGCTCATTTCTAAACCAATTCCTAGTGATTGGCATAGAGAAGAAACACATGGCCACGCAGAGGGTGAATCACATAAACAAATTTGGGTTTTGGTTAGAAAGCATCAAAAGACAGATGGACATTGGGTGGCAACCAACAATCTCAGCTAGGAGTAGGATATTTATTATATCCATTTATCAGGAAAGGAAGTTGATGACTGGGGAGGTTAAGTAACTTGCCTGAGGTCACTAATAAGTGGCAAGGCTAGGATTTGAATCCAGTTCTGTCTCTATCCAGAATTCATGCATTAGCATTATGGTGTAGTAGTGATCCACACAGGTGTACTCAAACATACAGAAAGGTTCTGTATTAGTCAGGGTTCTCTAGAGAATAAAACTAATACATATGATTTATTATAAGGATTTGGCCCACACAATTATGGAGGCTGAGAAGTCCCACAATGCTCTCTGTAAACTGGAGACTCAGCAGAGCCAATGGTATAGTTCTCATCTAAATCTGAAGACCTGAGAACCAAGAGAGCTGATGATGTAAGTTCCAGTCCTAGTGCAAGAAAAGACTGATGTCCCAGCCGAAAAAACAGTCAGGCAGAGATAATTCTCCTTTATCCCACCTTTTGTTCTATTCAGGCCCACATTGGGTGGATGAGGTCCACCCACACTGGGGAGGGCAATCTACTTTAATCAGTCTACCATTTCAAATATTAATCTCATCCAGAAACATCTTCACAGATACACCCAGAATAATGTTTAACTGAATGTCTGGGTATTCCATGGCCCAGGCAAGTTTACACATGAAATTTACCATCACAGTTTCTCAGTGGAAATCATTTGCTCTCTTGCTGTGTTTGTTAATATGAACTTCTTTTATGCCAGCAAACAAAAACGTGTCAGTCATAGTATTGAGAATACATGAGAAAGAAAATTGGGTCATTTCCTTTTTGCTTTTGATTGGGAGGTGCTAAATAAACTGGGCAAGGATACCCATTTCATTCATTTTCTCACTCATTCATTTAACCAGTATGTAAAATTAAAAATGGATGCTTGGCCCTCATGAGATGTGGGTTCCAATTCCAATTAAATCTTGGCTATAAAAGTTTTTTATAAAATAAGAAATAGAATACAAGTGATAGTGATTGTCAATGGTACCAGTAGAAATAGAAATACTAGCAGTTTGATAAGGACAGCTATTAAGAACAAGGTAAAGTTCCCAGCCCTTTCTTCTCCTCCTGAAACTAAAGGGAACTTTTATGTTGCCCATTTTTCCTTCCCCCCGCCCCGTTCTATCTTTGTCTGCCTGCTTCTGGGATTTTTTAAAATACAGAATAGGAAGGATAGGAAGAGAGGAGCCAAAGAAGCCAAAAGAAGAAGCAAGAGAAAAAAGGCCAAAGCCAACTGACCAGGTGGAGAAACAAAAGGGTTGGAGGAGGAGGATGTTGTGGGCCACCTGTGAGGAATGAGAGGATGAGAGGCTTGGAAAGGGAAGGAGGATGTGGCTCTGGGTTTTGAGTTGGATTCTCATTAATGTTCTTCAAGGGCTATTGGTAAAGTTTGTAAGTGCTTGGTAAATACTTTTCCGTGTTGAAGTGTGTCTCTTCAAATGTGACCGTGTACCAGAGAGGAATGATATAGAGCCCTGGGATTCAGATAATAGTAATAGGAGTAGTCAGAGGAGGAGTAGTAACAGTGGCTGCCATAGGTGCAGAAAAAGTAGAAGTATCAACAATTGGGCAAATCACTTTGACTCTTAGGACCTCAGGCTCCTCATTTGCAAAAGGAGAGCATTAGAAGTCACTTCTCTAATGACTAATATTTTGTGGTTTTATTCATGTCTACTAAGTGCCCAGTCCTGAGTTAAGTGCTATAAAGAGGAACACAGGAGATACAACACATGATTCTAGCCCTCCAGGATCTGACAGGGAGGATGGACTTTCTTGCTGATCCTTCACATTCATGACTGAGCCCTGCCTCGGGGTCTTTGTACTTACACTTTCTTCTGCTTGTAATGCTCTTGCCCCAGATATTCACATGAGTCCTTCCCACATTTCCTTCAGGTTTTTGCTCTAACGTCACCTTCTCAGTGAGTTCTTCCTTGACCACCTTACTTAAAATTGCAACTCCTTATGAGTTCGACAGGAATACAAACATTCAGCCCATAGCAGTACTTAAGGTCTTTAAAAGGAAGAGGAAAAAAGAATGCTTGTCTCCTACTGTGTGATGTGAGTATCTCAGGTAATATGGGGTGATTAGTTTCAAGTCACAAGGCTGGTTTGTGAGGCTTTTTTGGTGAAACATCTTTATGGCTTATAATTAAGAGTTAATAAAATTAACAACACCTGCCCCCCAAAATTTGCAATCCTCTTCTATCTGCTTTTCTTGCTTAATTTTCCACTACACTTGTCATCACCTAACATATTATATAACATATTTATTTGTTTAACATGTTATTTCTTATTTATGTGAATTCTTATTCACATAAATAAGAATTTATGTCTCATTAAGACAGGATTTTTTTCTATTTTATTCATTGCTGTATCCCCAGCAACTAGAACTGTGCCTGGCATGTGGTCGGGCTTAATAAATATGTGTTGAGTGAATGAACAGGAGACATGACATGACTTGGTGAAGCAACAGAAGGAAGAAAGTCATGTGAGCTAGAGCTCTCGGGAAAAAGCTCAAAGGGATGGGGGAGCAGGCTGGGCGTGGACAAGTGATGAGGCATGATGAGGCATTAGGTAGATTGGGGAGGCCTTCCTCTGACAGAGAAGGCAGGGTGGGAAGAAGGAACATGGAAAGAGGACAGAAAAGGCCTATGGGCATCCACATGGTATGTTCTGGGCTAACCCCGGATGAAGGTCTACCTAGAGTGCAGGAAAGCACCACATGAGGAAATGGAGGGAGGTCAGGACAGGGAAGCAGCTGAAAGGCCCAAGACCCCCAGACACACCATGTGCTACACTAAAATTTCCATATTCTAGAGGCTGAGCTGGTAGATGGCTCAGCATGCATGTATGGAACAGCATTGAAGCTGACACTAGGAAAAGAGAAAGGGATGGAACCAAAGCACTTAGGATTGTAGGTGACCTAGTAGAACTATTCATTAAATAAGTTTAGGTTAGATTTGATCTGATTTGTCATAAGAATCTAGAGCAAAGATGACCTTTCTCTCAGACCTCCCTCAATGTTGAGTCATTTATATGGTCATGAAGTGGTTTTGTCTCAGAAACCCTCTTCCTCCACCACCCACCTCATGCAAATATCTCTTGCAAATCGTTGTCAAACAGACCTAGGTTGGAGCTCCACTTCAAACCCTTACTAACTGAATAACCTTGAGCTATTTAATATCTCTAAGCCTCTATTTCCTCTTGGGTAAAATAAGGATACTAATAATATATTTATCTCATGGAGTGGCTCTATAGATTAAATGAGATAAATGTATATAAAGCCCTTAGCACAGTTCCTGGCACAAATCAAATACTCAGTATCATTTTTATTGTCTGTGGACCACTGTCTGCCCCTCAGCCTATCTTACATCTCTGAATCCCAGCAGTGGGCACAAATTACACTCTAAGTGGGTCCTTCACAAATAAATATAAATAATAAAATACATTTTCTCCAAAATATAAGTAATAAAATAAATAAAATATAAGTAATCAAATAAATTTTCTCCAACTTTGAATGAAGCCAAAGGGACTGTAGCTAGGAAAGAAAAGATGAATCTGTTTCTCCTCCTCAGTAAAAATCATAGCATTCCTTGCATCAGGACACTTTCAGAAGGTCAAAGAGGAAAATCCTGTGATTTCTTCTGAGCTCACGATGTGAGGATTCACCTGGTGTGGAAACGCCCGGTAAGGAAACCAGTCCCAGATGATGCACAGGCTGGCACATCTCTCTGGGTAACACACATCTGCTCTTTCATTTTCTGGCTTTACCACTTAAGTGTTCTGACCAACACAAAAGATGGTTCTGCAAGATACAAAGGAGAACCAGTTGGAGTCCAGATTGTTTCTGGGCCAGAGTAAAAGCACTGCAGAGGAGCTATCACAACACCTGTCAGCGAGAAGTTAGGCTGATCATTGTGATGCAAGTCCAGTTCCCTCTCGCCTGGCCTGGAGAGTTCATTACAACCTGTGACCACGCCCTCCTGTCCCAAAGACGGGTCAGGACTTCCCCAGGGAGTCAGTTCTGTGAAAGCTGGAAAAGCTCCTACCCTAGGCAAGTCATCCAAATGAAAACCCCCAGGGGTGGAATTCTCCAATTTAAGAGGCCTACTTTGTGCCCAGGAAAGTAAATGAGGAACATATATAGGAGAATACGATTGGATTCCTTTGAGAACTGTGAAATGAGGAGGAAAATTCTAAGCACTTTTATTTGGAAATTGGAGTCGCCTTCTGCAATGTATTTACTATCTATGGCTTAAAATGAGCCTGGGAATCTGTGCTGAGGAAGACTAGTGGACGCAAAGTTTATGCTGTAAATTCAGAGGCATACGACACACACACACTCACACACATACATCACACACACACACACACACACACTCTCTCACATATCACACACTCACACCACACACTCACACACACTCACATGCCACCAATTAAAACATTTTACTTTTTTCCCCCAGCTATGACATCTATTTAGAGCCCTGTTAATTCTATACTCTTCCTGGTTTTACACAATCTCTAAGATTTGCAAAAGGCTGTGCTATGAATGAAACAAACAAAATACTTCCCAATATTTGGGCACCAAAGTATCTTCATATACATGATGAGTGGTGTCATATAAACATTACAGCTTAAATAGCAAACCACCCCCATTCCAGTACTCCTACACCTCTTTCTTGGTATATTTTCCATAGTACTTACCACCTTCTGACATACCATATTCTCTTTATATATGTGTTTAGGGTTTTTTCTGTATTATCTGAACAGCATGTAAGCTCCATGAGAGAGTGGGGTGGGGTATTTTCCGTATTTTGTTTACTGCTCTCTCCATAGAGCCCAGAATAGTGCCTGGTCCCTGCTTGGCACTTGTATAAATCAGGGTCTGACCAGGAGACAGAAACCACAACAGCTATTGAAACAGAGAGAATAAAAATTGAACATTGTTAACCAGCCAAAAAGTTATTAACTTGGTAACTGAAAGAATAAAAAGAAAATTCTGAAGTAATCACTTAGGGCTGAGTTCACCAAGGGAAGAGGTTGAAATGATTATTAAAACTTGGAAACTTGGAGAAGGGGCCCCACGGAGGTGAAACTCTGAGAAGCGGACACTGCTGGGCTGAGGCTGGTGTCTCTGAGCTCAGAGGAAGACCCTGTGGGCCTGGGACTCAGATCAGAGGAGAGGCACTGCCGGACCCATGTCTTCAAGGCGGCACATGATGAGGCTGAATCCAAGGGCACATGGAATTAAGCTGTTGCCACCTGAGGGCGCTGTCGCGTCCAGGAGATGCTCACAGAACCAGAAGCCCTAGGAAGCCCCAGGGACCTCACAGCGAGAAACAACTCCCCTGTGCCCCATCCAGCCTTGCAGAGTTGTAGCCTCAGAATCTCAAGGCTAAGTGTAGAAGGGAGGTGTTTCTGCTTAGACTAATAACTTAATAACGTTATCCGTAAGGTCTCATTTCTAGAAGAAAGAAATGATAGGAAAGAAAAGAAGAAGGAAGGAAGGAAGGACAGACAGACTGCTGGACATCGCTGATGATAAGTAATCCCCTGGTATTTAAAGTAAGAGTAATCACAATACCTGCCAGTTATTTTTCTCTTACACTGTGCTCAGCTCTTTACACCTTTTCTCTCTTGTCCCCTGGCAAGTCTATGATACAGGACGTTATTCTCATTTTACAGATGAGAAAGCTGAAAGCCAGAGAGGTTTAAGTACCTGCTCAAGATCACAGAGCTAATAAATCCTGAAGCGGGGATCTGAACCTACGGGTATTTAGTATTAAAGCCCATCCTCCTCCCTGCTCCTTCCTCATGCTCACTGGCTACTGTGCATTTGGAAAGTTGCCGTTTCAAAAACTCAGGGATACCTAGAGAAAGAGAGCACTGGGACTTTGCAGGGGTGTGTGTGTGTGTGTGTGTGTGTGTAAATTCCAGGTTCAATTGTTAATGTGACCCTATTTATATTCATGAGCCTGTGAGGCCTGTGGACACTCAGTTACTATTATTGCCTTCAAAGACTTTAGCCAAGGAAAGAAAGAAATGAAGAGGCAAAGCTCAGAAAGAAAGGGAGGAGAGAGGGTAGGGGAGAGGAGAGAGGGGGTGAAGAGAAGGAGGGAAGGAGAAGTGGAGGGGAGGGAGAAAGGCCCCGCTGCTGGTTACACGTAGTCACGGGCACCAGCCCCTCCCCACACAAATAACTGCCTGAGAGAGTCAACTTTTCTTCCTGTCTCTCAACCAGAGCAAAAGAAGCTGTAATGAGGTTATTTATTCCCCCCAAGAAGCCCTGAGGTAATAAGTCCCTTAGCTGACGGTTCTTAGGCTAAGCTTCCCTACAAATACATGAAATGCCCAAACCCAGCAATCAGCACAACTAATTGAAATGCCAACTTGAAGTCCACTAGATGAGTACCGCAGGGGTCACAGTCATTACCAGCTCTTAAATGTTATGCGAAAAGATCCATGAAGAGACACAGGTTTAGCAACAGACTTTAACCCTACACACACCGTGGGAAAAGCAAGGGGAGGACAACGCTGGATGGGAAAGCTGGAGTGGAACCAGAGCACAGATTGTCCTGCGGGGTTAGCAGAACACAGGCAGACCACAGCAGGAAGGATGTGGGCTAGCTGTCAGCCAGCTGATGGTGAGAGCTTGGAAGGATCCACCTTTCTTTCCTAAAGCGTCTCTTCATCAGGGTAGCAGGGTAGACCCAGGAATCAGACCTAGGTGCCAATCATAGCTTCACCTCTTTTTTGTAACCTGTAAAGCAAAGATAATATTATCTATATCAAGGAATTGCCATGGGGATTAAATTAATAGTTTAAACGTTGAGATGAATGCCTGGCACACAGCTGTTACTGCATAAATAGATATGTCTACATCAGTCAACTAACAACCAGTCAACAAATGTTTATTGCAAATGTATTATTTCCAGAAACTCTTTTTTTTCCCTTTTCTTTTCCAGCTCTTTTCTTTTTTCAAATTTTTATTGAAATGTAGTTGATTTACAAAGTTGTGTTATTTTGGGTGTACAGCAAAGTGATTCTGTTATATATATATATATATATATATATATATATAATATATATATATATATATATATATATATATATATAATATATATATATATTCATTTTTAGATTCTTTTCCCTTATAGGTTATTATAAGATATTGAGCATAGCTCCCTGTGCTATACAGTAGGCCCTTGTTGGTTATCTATTTTATATATAGTAGTGTGTTTATTTTAATCCCAAACTCCTACTAATTTATCCCTGCCCCCCTCCAGGAACTCTTAAAGGAATGCAAAGACGAATCCAACCCAATTTCTGACCTTTAGACTCACTTGTAAAGGTGGAGCACATACCAGATCCCAAAGCCTGTGTTCAGTATTCTACATAAATTAAAACTTCGAGAAACCTGAAATCAACTGACACTCAGCAATCACACAGCAAGGGAATGAAGAAGCCGTGTTTCAAAGCTTGGTATGTCTGCCTCCCAAGACCATGGCATTTCTCTATACTGCTTGGCCTCCTAAGATGGAAACATAGAGAGTTCAAAAACAATGGGAGAGGGAACAGAGCCCATAACAAACCAGGTATTCCAAGGCAGTGCATGTTCCCCAGAGAGGTGAGAGCCCAGGCTTTTAGGAGGAAGAGATGATGTTGATCATGCCTGTATTAGTTTCCTAGGGCTACCAGAACAAATTCCCACAAACTCAGGGCACTAAAAGAGCAGAAATTTATTCTGTTAGAGTTTCCCTCTGGGGCCTCTGGAATATATATATATATATATATATATATATATATATATATATATATATATATATATATATATTCCTTTTCAGATTCTTTTTAATTATAGGTTATTACAAGATATTGAATATAGTTCCTTATGCTACACAGTAGGTCCTTGTTGTTTATCTGTTTTATACATAGTAACGTGTATCTGTTAATCCCAAACTCCTAATTTATCTCCCCCCTCCTTCACTATCCCCTTTGGTAACCATAAGTTTGTTTTCTATGTCTGTGAGCCTATTTCTGTTCTGTAAATAAGTTCATTTGTATTTTTTTTAGATTCCACATATATGTGCTATCATATGATATTTGTCTTTCTCTGTCTGACTTACTTCACTTAGTATGATAATCTCTAGGTCCATCCATATTGCTGCAAATGGCATTATTTCGTTCATTTTTATGGCTGAATAATATTCCATCGTGTATATATACTGCATCTTCTTCATCCATTCATCTGTAGATGGTCAAAGCCCACCAATTTAAATGTTAATCTCATCTAAAAACAGCCTTACAGAAACATTCAGAATTTTGCCCGGATATCTGGACGCTGTGGCCCAGCCAAGTTGACAGATACAATCACCCCTCACACACCCAGACTCCATCACTTGCATAGCTGACTCCTCAACGTTCTGGCCTCACTATTTCAAAGGCCATCCCTCACCCTGCAATCTAAAGCAGTCTCCCATTTTGTTTTCTTCGTAGCAGGTTTCACTGTCTAAAATGAGCATATTCATTTCTTTGCTTGCCTATTTATCCTCTGTTGTCTCCACCACCCCTGCCACCAGCAACATGACATTAATGACTTTTGTCTAGGTCACCATGGCACCCCCAGCGCATAAAGCAGTGCATGACACCTATTAGGTGCTACCTTAGTGTGTTAGTTTGGATGCTCCAGGAAGTCAAAGCAATGAAGCAGCTAGAAGTGCAAGAGATGTGTTGGGGATACCACCGTTGAAGGCTTAAGGGGATGGGGAGCAAGGAGAAGCTTAGGTCTGTAATTCAGGCCTGACATCTATGAAAGGAGAGCAGGGAGGAAGAAGGGCTGGGTGGGAAAAGTCTTAGACTGCAGTGAATCTCTAAGACTGTTTCTGCCAGACCAATGGGGAGCCCAGCAGAGGGGTCCTGCATCCCAAAGGGATAGCCCGCCATCTGCAATCATTGGCTGGTAACAGCCCAGGAGAGATGTACCCTCAGCACCTGTGTATGGGTGATCCAGGGGGACAGAGGCTGGGTGGTCACTCATGTTCCCCTAAGGACGAGATCTGAGTGGAGCATTTTCATGGCCACCCCAGGCACTCAGTAGCCACTGGGTGATTGAATAGATGAATGTCCTTAGTCCATATCCTGCTCCATCTCTCCTCTGCTGCTGGCTGACTGCCACCTTCCGCCCTCACCATTCTTGGCACTTTCCCTTGGTCCCTACCTGCCTGTATCCTCCTGGTGTCCCTGCCACCCCGCCAGCCCTTCAATTTCCCTCTCTGCTTCCCTCCTCCTCATCTCACCGCTGAAATAAAGGCATCCCCAAAGCTTCTACCCTCTGCCAGGTCTCTTTCCTCTGCCACACTGTCCTGTAGGCCTGTGCCAGGCTTGGGATGAGAGATGTGCATGAAGGCATTGGTCTGAGTGATATGAGTAAACACTGTGGTTTATGGAGCACTCACTGAGCGCCAGGCCTTTCCCTGCACCTTTTTTTTCTTTTTTGCGGTACGCGGGACTCTCACTGCTGTGGCCTCTCCCATTGCGGAGCACAGGCTCCGGACGCGCAGGCTCAGCGACCATGGCTCACGGGCCCAGCCGCTCCGCGGCATGTGGGATCTTCCCGGACCGGGGCACGAACCCGTGTCTCCTGCATCGGCAGGCGGACTCTCAACCACTGTGCCACCAGGGAAGCCCTCCCTGCACCTTTTGTTGGCATTATGTTGCTCATCCTCACTTTGCCCATAAAGAAGTAACAGTATCCCATTTTATGGTTAAGGAAACTTGTTCAGAGGGGCTCCTTAGCCCAGGGCCTTATAAATTGCCAGGATTCAGACTCAGGTCTACATGACTCCAGAGCCTGTGCTCTCACTAGACTGCAGGTTCTTGAGGTCAGAACTTGTGTTTTACAACTTCTTATATCCCCATGGCACCCAGTGTAGCTAGATGAGCACACAGTAAGTGCTTTGCAACCACCAAGTGCTTGATGGATTCCGACCCTGGTACACACCTGCCTGCAGAGATGAAGGGAAGGGGTTAACAGCTCTGGCAGAGGCAGCCTGGCTCTGGGCAACCTATTCTAAATAATGAGCCTCTGGTCTGCTTGCTAATGACATTCTCCTCTCACTGCTTCAGGTTTTACTCACAGGAGTAATGAATTAATTAGTGAATGTGGGTGAGAAGCTCTTTGAAGTCGTAGAAAGCCCCCAGTACAAATGCTAAGAAAAGGGACCCAGTAGACTAAATCAGATACCCTGTGAGGGCTGAATAGCTCATGGTGGCTGGGCCACCTGCCCTCTGAGGACAGTGCAGCCGGAACAAAGGAAAGGAAGCAGGGACAACCCCTGGCATCGTGAACGCCCCGAAACGCCCAGGGCAGCCTTCAGAGGCTCTGTCACCTCCTGGGAGTCTGGCAAGCAATTCTTCTGCTCATTCCCGTGGATTAACAGTGGAAGAATCTGAAGCCACCTAGAGGCTCAGCAGGCAACGGTGCCCTGTTATCAGTGTCATGGGTATTGTATTGGATTAGCTACTGCTGCAAAATCGCTAGATAACCACCCAACCCACAGCCCAGAGACTTACAACAGTCATCGTTTCTTTTCATAATCTGCAGGTCAGTGAAGGGTCAGCCGATGGAGGACGGGTTTGGCTGGAGTGGTCCAGCTCTGTTCCACCTTCTCTCGCTCCCCTTCTGGGATGGGCAGCCAGCTCAGATGCGGTCTCCTCATGCTGATGGCACAGATGCAAGAGGACAAACCTACTCTCTCAAGCCTCCATGTGTGTCTCGGCTGCTAATATACCATTGGGCCCAAACAAGTCATAGCAACGAGGTAAGCGCAGTGACAAGAAAGCATTCCCCACCACAATGAGATGACTCTGTAAAATTATATGAAGAGGGGCTGGATACGTAGAGGGGTAATGAATTAGGGCCATTAGTACAGTGTACCATGGGGACAGAGGGGTGGTATGGTGGTGGCAATCAATCTAAGTGTCTGACGTGCCCATTGATCTAAACTCCCTACCCTGCTGTTTCTGCAAGACAACAGGCTAGAGCTTGAAGTAGGGCACCGGCTCTCTGGTTCATCAGTCCCAGCCAGGCCTGCTTCCCTCAATTCTGCTCCCTGTCTGGCTCCTGAAGGCACTGGAGGTTGGAGCCACCATCATAAAATGCACTTTATCCTTAATATTATATGTAGGATACATAACAGTACCTGAACTGAGGAATCTGCTGCTGAGAAAAGAAGTATTGCTGATCCAGCTGTCCTATGTGATAAATAGCTAAATAAGAATTGTGGCCAGTGTGTGAACAGGCTAAACCTGGTGAAGTCTAATCAGGAAATCTTTTTCCCCTCTAAGCCCTACCTTCTATGCCACTGTGTCCTCTCTCCTGTTCCATCCCTCAGTGACCGCCCATAGCTTTTCAGTCTCTTCTAACTGTTGAAAATGCAGCTCAGTGCAGCTGAACACATGGCATCATGTCTAACTTGGCAGTCACCTCCCCGCCCACGTCAGTGCTCAATGTATTGGTCTGAAGGACTTGGCAGGGGAGGGGAGGTAGTATGTTCAATCCTATCTTCCCCTACCTCTTCTGTCTGCACTCCCAGCTTCTTTAGGTATATTTCCTAAAGTGCAATAAATATACCAATGTCAGGACATGAAATGATATACATACCACAAAACATCATGACCTAAAGCCAAAAGCCAAACAAACATCCAAACATTTGTATATACATAAATATGTAAATGAAAATAAGTGAATATATATAATATTATATATTAAATAATGTATTCATTGTATATAATATATAACAAATACATTATTATATAATATATTTTATATATTATATAATAATGTTAGTTAATATATACATTTACATATAATAAATATATTAATATATTAAATATATCATATTTTTATTCACTTATTTAAATGTACTGGTGTATATATATCAGAGAAATTAATATATAATATATTAATATTATATATAAAATATATATGTATATATCAGAGAAATTAAATAACTTCTAGGCACTACAGCACAAGGCAGTGGTCATAGAGTGGGAGCCTCATCCAGGCCCTGCATTTCCAGAACTTATACTCTTTCTTCTCTGCTGTGTTTACTGGTTTGAAGACATCCGCTGTCCAGTTCTACTTAGTGACCCACAGCAAAACCCTGAAACCCCAAAGCCCTGCAATTTGTCCTAGCAGGGAGCAAGTAAGTGCAGGTTGGTGTGACCATACAGGTTCCCCAGCTCAGCTTGAGGGGAGACAGTGCCCACGGGGCCCAGGGTCTGGTGGGCAGGGGCGGCTCCTAAAGGAGTAGGAGGCTGACGGGTCCCAGGACCTGAGCCGAGAAAGACAGACTCACCTGGGAGCCGGTCCCTGCGTGAGGACACTCCTGATTTCATCACGGTCCTCCACAAGCCTTGGTCTCTGCAAGACAGCTCCAGCTCTATCCTTATCGACAGTTCGTGTCTGAGAGGACGTGACACTGATCACTGTTGATGGGTGACAGCTGGCCTACCCCATCCAGGCTCACCCCTCAAGTTGCTGGGACAGGACACAAAGACTGCCTCCTGGGCCTTGCTTCTGGGTAGACACAGTTGAGAGAGGTCAACAGTGTCCTCAGTGACACCCAAACCATCCACCCCACCAAAATCCAGGTGATCTGAGGACTCTTGGCCACAGCCTGAAGCTGAAGCTTCCAGTTGGACCTGGAGAGCCAGACCTGCGGGTTCCAATAAGGAGGGACCAGCAGGCAGCAGGGGGAAGGGATTTGGGGACATGAGTCTGAGACGAGGGGTAAGGAATGGTCTGGTGAGTCCTGGTCAAACCAAACACTCAGGTGTAACCTTCACCAGCCACTGCCTTGGGGGCCAACCCTCAGATCTCTGTCATCCCCATGCCCTGGAACGGTCCAGAGGCCCCCAGCCTCTTTTCTGTGGCCCTGAACTGAGCCCAGTGGTCTTGAGACAGTACAGCCAAGTGCTTTGCGACTTGAAAAGAGCTGAACCAGATGGCAGCCTGGGTCGGCAGGGCTGGGAAGGGGACAAAGAGTAGCCAGAACCTAAAAAAAGACCCCCTTGCAACAAAAAGTTTACATTCAAAGCATCTAAGGGAGGCCAACTTCGGTCTCCCAGAACTTGAAGCAAATAGAGCTCTTTGTAATATTAAAGAACTCAATACCACCACCTTCTGGCAGAAAGAAAAACTATAAGCAGCAGAATTCGAAACCAATGTTAATGGAAGCCACCAAGCAGCTTAAATCAGAAGGACCTTCAGAAGCCATATTCTAGGTTAAGTTCAATTTTACAAGGGGGGAAACTGAGGCCCTGAGAAGCAAGGAGACTCACACAAGATCAGACTGCTGGTGGCAGGGCTGAAGTTTGAACTTGAGGGTCCAAGCTTGTCACTGAAGAAGCTCCGTATAAAGGCCGTAGAAAGCAAACTTGTTTCTTCAGTTACAGAGAAAGAGGAGATGGGGCTTAATGCCCCCACGACTGCTGTGCCGAGTAGCATCTGTCCCGACTTTACAAGAGAGGCCCCGTTACTGGGCTTGTTCAGGTGTGTTGTCCCCTCGGCTGTGTTCTCCGACCGTGACATTGAGCTGCCTCCTGGTGGACTCAAAACTGAATCCTGTGTCATTTGCAGAAACGTGGATGGACCTAGAGACTGTCATACAGAGTGAAGTAAGTCAGAAAGAGAAAAACAAATACTGTATATTAACGCATACATGTGGAATCTGAAAAAGTTGGTATAGACAATCTCATTTACAAAGCAGAAATAGAGACACAGACGTAGAGAACAAACGTGTGGACACCAAGGGGGAAAGGAGGAGGGCAGGATGAATTGGGAGATTGGGATTGACATATATACACTACTGATACTATGTATAAAATAGGTAACTAATGAGAACCTATTGTATAGCACAGGGAACTCTACTCGGTGCTCTGTGGTGACCTAATTAATGGGAAGGAAATCCAAAAATGAGGGGATATGTATATATACGTATAGCTGATTCACTTTGCTGCACAGCAGAAACTAACACAACATTGTAAAGCAACTATACTCCAATAAAAAATTTTTAAAATAAATAAAATCTACTACTACTTAAAGAAAAAAAAAACTGAATCCTGGAAGATTCCTATTGCAGCCGCCTCCCCTCCAATCAGGTCATCAAACTCCTGTTCCACATCAAGAAGTGAAAGAGGCGAGGGTGCTCCATAGAGAAGGAACATCCGGCACTACCTGAATCTGCTCCCACTTACCAGTGACAGAGAAAACTCTGACATTTGCAAAGGCAAATATAGAACACATTATGTTTCGTGGTTTTTCCAAGACTTCTAGAGATGCCACGGTTGAACTTTTGGACTGTTGAAGGTCACCCAGTATCTTCTTTTTCCCACACTATACCCACTTCAGGATTCCACAAGGACCCTCCTTGTAGAGCCCTGCTCAGGGGTTCATTTAGAAATGAGATAGGTCCTCTCCCTTACACATGGAAATGTTAGGTGGGGATCCCCAGAAATCAGAGAACCTAATTTGCAGGAGGACTGATTTCTAAATGGCCACTAGCCCGTGGCCTTAAGCAAGGTCTGTGTCTAGCAATGAGCTGCCCCCTCAGTAAACAAGCACTGGATGAACGAGTGGTTTAAATGCCCAGAGGGTGGGCACCATGGCATCCATCAGGTAACCTGAGACACACTGCACACTTGGCCTCCTCGGCTGCTTTGTCCCAGTCTTCTGACCCTTGAAAGGCCAGTCATTCCTGGGTTCTCCTCACTGGTCACTTCACACTTATCCCCACCCATGACTTTCACTTCCATCTAAACACTGATGATTCCCCAGCTGCAATTTTTGGCCCTGTCCTCTCTGGGGGTCCCGATTTAATGGTGTCAAGACCTTCCCATATCAGTTAGGGAGGCATTCACTCAATTTATCAGAAAGCCTGATGTGCACCCCTCAATTAAACAAACAAGGCTTTATCTTGCTCACATATCAAGTAATCTGGAGGGAAGTGCTTGCTGGCGTTCATTCAACAGCTCGATAATGGCAAGGCCAGCATCAAAGCTGTTCTCTTGACTCTCTGAGGTGGTCCAATAATAAAACTCTCTTCCCTGCTCAGTTCTGAATTAACTGAGAAATAAGACAAAAGAGTCAACTTATAGAGAAGCAACACATCATCTTTTTCCTGATAACTGACACTGGAGATTGTGTATTACGAACCTGAGCAAGCAGGATCCCTCTTCCTGAAGCCCAGAATTGGACAGACATCCATTCAGCCTCACGGGGCTGAGACAGGTCCCAGGGGCAGAGCTGGGCTCATGCCCGGGGGTTTTCTACAAGGCAGCCTCCTCCGTGTAGAAGGGAATACCAGGTGAGGAAAGAAGCATTCCCCTCCACACCCCACATGTAACTTCTCCTCCCCACACCATCCTCGAGCTGTGTGTCCCCATCACAATGCACATTCCATGTATCTTGCTCTACAGTGTTTCCAGAGGGACCACCCTGACTTGACCCTGTCCTCCAGCTCATCCTCTGCACTGCCATCAGAGTGGTCTTCCTAAAAACCATGTCTAACCATGTCACTCCCCTGCTCCTAGCCACCTAGAGAAAAAAGTGCCTTTCAGCTTAGCAGGGCACGTGGATCTGACGCCTGCCTTGCCCAGTACACCTCACCTCCACCCACTTCAGCCCTCATCTCCTGCGTCCCAGCCACACCAGCCTCCCCATCCTTCCCTGGACGTGCATCCCTTTTCTTACCTCTTCTCTTTGCACTCGCTGCCCCCTCAGCCTGAACTAAATGTCCCCATTTCTCTGCCTTCCACATACAATCCCGTCCATCCTTTAAACTAAGCAAAGTTTCTCTCCTCCTGAAGCCTTTTCCTAACGCCTTCGCCAGGGCAGGGAGTATATATTCAGACCTCCAGTAATTACCTGGAATACAACAATTGCTCGATAACAACTTGCAGAATGGAGGCATTATTGAATGAATATGTGACTGGATGAGTAAATAAACTGTTCTACCCAGCTAGATTGTAAATGTCTTTTGGGGGTGGGGAAGGTATAGTTGTTTTACAATGTTGTCTTAGTTTCTACTGTACAGCAAAGTGGAGTTCCCTGTGTTATACAGCAGGTTCTCATTAGTTATCTATTTTATACATATTAGTGTATATATGTCAATCCCAATCTCCCAATTCATCCCACCCCACTCCCTGCTTTCCTCCCTTGGTGTCCATACGTTTGTTCTCTTAGATTGTAAATGTCTTACAGACAGGAGCCATGACTTATGCTTATCCATACCTTGCCACAAACAAAAATGATGATGATGATGATGGTGATGGTGGTAGGAAAATGAGAATGACCACCACTAAATCAGCAGCCTTCTTGGCCCTCATCTTTCTCCCAGACGTACAGTACATTTGAGAAAGCTCTCCAACCTCACTGATCTGTTGAGAGAAATAAATGATAACATGTCAGAGCAACATTTCACAAGTATAACATGCTCTCCAAATGGTATCATCCCTAGGAGTAGTCCCTGGCTTTGAAGCGAAGTGGCTGTCCAACCACTTTAGCAGCGACTTGTGTTCTGGAATACACCTAGGGCAATACCTTATCATCCGCTAAAAGTTTTCAGAGCAAGAAAACATTCCAGCTGAAAGAAATGTGGGTAACTTCAAAATTGCTGACGGGGGTTAAGCTCTGGCAGACACTGTCTCCCTGGACACAGTGTCTGGCTGGATCTCATTCTCCCTTTTGTTCAGGTCAGGATATAAGGACATGGTTTGTAAGACACTGAGGTCTTTTGTCTCTGTGACAGAGTGCTGGGCTCTCTGGGGTCCTGCGTACACCAGGAGGGCTGTACAGTGTCCTCTGTGGCAGAGATTGGGGTCTGGCCCCAGAGATGCCAATCTGACACTGACCAGCTGTACTGCATGATCCTGCAAAAATCACTCGCCTCTCTGAGACTCAGTTTCCCTTTTTGTCTCCAAGTCTACAGAAGGCATCTAGTTCCCTTCGTCTTTCAGATCAGTGCAGCGAAACTCACTTCTCTCCCTTGTTCGCTCAACTCTGGCCACACTGGCCTTTGCGCCGTTTCCAGGCCATTCCAGACACACACGCACCTCAAGGCTTTTACACTTGCTTTCCTCCTCCCAGAAAATGCTTCTCCTGGATAGCGACGTGGCTCTCTCCTCACCGCCTCTCGGTCTTTGCTGACCATCTATTTATAATGACAACCCCACCACCACCCCTAACACTCCCTGCCCCCTTTTGCCTGCTTTACTTTTCTTCATAGTACTTACCACCTTCTAGCATACTATATGCTCACTTAATGAGCTCACCTGTCTTCCACCTCCTACCCCATGACAACGGAAACTCGAGGGGGCAGGGATTTTCATCTGTTTTCTCTCACTGTTCAGAGCAGTGCCTGGCACATAGTAGGGGCCCCAAAATATCTGTCGCCTGAGTAAATGACTTCAACACATGTTTGCTGAGTACCCACTATGTATCAGACTCTGGGATGTAGAAAAGAATATGACAGCTTCTCAAGATGCTATGTGTCCTAGAAGGGTAGAAAAATAAGGGTGAAAAGTAACTTTATTAATCAGTACAACAGAGGCAGAAATGAAAAGATGATGGATTCAGGGGCAACTCCGAGGAAGACCTAGCTCATTCTCTTAGGAGGAGGGAAGTCAGAGGTTTCCTGAGGTACTGACTCCTGCTCTGAGCCTAAAAGCATTTCCGAGGATTGGAGAAGCTGAGAAGGCTGGTCCAAGGTCCAAGGTGCAAGGTTTGTTTCAGGAAATACCAAAGGCAAGAATGTCATTTGCTAAAAATTTTCTATTATGAGCAGGGATGTAGATCTCCTAAATTGCTTAATAGATGTTGAATGGATGAATAAATCAATGATTCAACAAAAAGAGATCATCTAAGGCATCTTCTAGCTCTAATATTCTGTTTGTCCCTTGTTCTATGGTACATTACTAAACCATCTTCCAGACAAAAGAATTTCAAAATAAAAAGAATTTCCCAACACCCCAAAAGGAAATTTTACTGTTATAACCTTCTTTGAAGAAAGAATTCTTCCCAGAAGCCGCACTTAAAACGCACATTCTCAGAAGAAGCTGATGTCTTGAGCTGCCAGAACAGGTTGTTTTATTAAATACCTTAATTGACCCCCAGATATAAGTAGGATGTGAGAATGAGAGACAGTACAGGGGAATTTTCATGGCGAGAGCTATGGTATAGAGCAAAGGTGTCAAACTACCATTTCCCACCTCCGTTTTGTATGGCCTGAGACCTACAAATGCTTTTCTTGTTTTTAGATGGTTGAGAGAGGAATCAAAAGAATACTACTTCATGACACACGAAAATTACATAAAATTCAAATTTCCATTTCCACCAGTAGGGTTTTATTGGAACGGAGCAGGCTAATTTGTTTTCATGCAACCTACAGCTACTTTCATATACCATGGTGGAGTTGAGTCGTTGCATCAGGGATAGTATGACTACAAGGCCTGACACATTTATTTTCTGACAACTTGGAAATGCACCACTGTTAGGCCCTTTGGGGAAAATCATAATAGCTCAGAAGGTACTATAAGTTAAATTTCAGGGTGGATTAAATTACTCCCCTACAGGCTCACTACCAGATCATATGAAAACAGGACTCAGACCAGACAGTGCTTACGATGGTTAATTTTATATGCTGACTTGGCTAGACCATGGTACTTAGGTGTTTGGTCAAATACCAGTCTAAATGTTGCTATGAAGGTATTTTTTAGATTAGATTAACATTTAAATCAGTAGACTCTGAGAAAACACATTACTCTCCATAATGTGGGTGGGCCTCATCTAATCAGCTGAAGGTCTTAAGAGAAAACAGACTGGAGTGCCCCAAGGAAGAGGGAATTCTGCCTGCAGATGGCCTCCAGACTTGAACTACAACATCACATCTTCCCTGCATATCCAGTCTGCCAGTATATGTCTTCCTTACTAGATTTTTAGACGGTGCAAATGTTGGGATTTTCTCTAAAATAATTAAAGCAATCAACACATCGTCAGTAGCACTAATTTTGCCAGTAAAAGCCCCTTTCTAACATTCATCACATTCATTAAGCTAATTAATATCCCACATATGTCACCAGTGAAACCCATTTCTAAACTTATTGAGATAATTAGCAAAGCCACTGGTATTAATCAAAGGAAAAAGGTAACAAAAGAGATTGTCATGGCCATTTCTGGACTGTGAGCTTTCTGGTTAGATTTCATGCTGCCCACTCCTCGAAGGTGACCTTCTGATTTATGGAACTGACTGCACCCAGGGTGTGATTTAAACTATTGTAATTGGCACATATACGAAAACACACTGAGATACTGAAGTATTTGAAAGTAAATTACAGACATTCTAATGATGGGGTATAAGAAATGTCACATTTCTAAATCAAATTTTAATCTGCTTTAAGCCACCATCCCACCAAGATGGCAGGAAATTCAATTCCAGTGGGACCCTCCACCTGCACCCCTCCTCTTATGTCCCATGAGGGTCCCAGAAACTTTATGCAGTGTCTAGCATCCCAGGAGGACCCTCCCTTTGCTCCTCCATGTGGCTCTTCTGATGTGCTCCCCATCCAAGGCCACCTCAAGCCTGGCCTCAGGGATCTTTGCCAAGGCTGGAAGCCCAGAGCCTCTGTCCAGTCTCTAGAGGCCCCACACAGCCTCCCACACCTGCAGGACTGTGACACAGAGCCCACCTGTCATGAAGTCTCCAAGCTACTCCCAGACCCTTTCCTCTTTCCATTTGTAGGGAAACTCCTTATACTTTGAACCTCCCTCCCTCTTTAGGATGAGAAGACCCCCAAAGGACTACTAGAGCATGGCAGATATGGAGCAAGAGGAAAACAGGCTGAATCCTTGTGTCTTGGAGCAGGAAAGAGAGAAGGTCTGCCTCTAAGCAAAGGGCCACGTGTGATTTCCCAGAAAGTGTGAATCACGGAAGGTTTCTCAGCAGAGGCAAGTCTGGAGGAGGCATGTGCAAAGATCTGGGAGGGGTGCAGTAATTCTAGGTTGATGAGTGGTGGGGGTGAGTGAAAGTGTCCAGGTCTTCACCAGCTGCTTGGCCTTTGACATCACCTCCCTCCTCCCACTTATGCCCCACTGCACACCAAGTCTGGGTGGGATGGTCTCAAGCTTCATCATAAAAGTTTCTCTAATTAATGGTGAAAAGCCTACTGGCATCTGGAGCTCCAGGTTGGCCTCACCCCTGCCCATCCATAATGTTATGATGCTGCTCTCACCATGGCCACAAAGAGAGGCAATGCTGGCCCCACAGTGAGTCAAACCAAGGCAAAGAGAAGTCCAATCAGAGACAAGAGGACATGCAGCAGAAGCAAGAAGAACTACACTTCTGCAGCCTGTGGAAGGAAAACCACATTCACGGAAAGACAGACAAAATGAAAAGGCAGAGGACTATATACCAGATGAAGGAACAAGATAAAGCCCCAGAAAAACAACTAAATGAAGTGGAGATAGGCAACCTTCCAGAAAAAGAATTCACAATAATGATAGTGAAGATGATCCAGAACCTCAGAAAAAGAATGGAGGCAAAGATCGAGAAGATGCAAGAAATGTTTAACAAAGACCTAGAAGAATTAAAGAACAAACAAACAGAGATGAACAATACAGTAACTGAAACGAAAAATACACTAGAAGGAATCAATAGCAGAATAACTGAGGCAGAAGAACGGATAAGTGACCTGGAAGACAGAATGGTGGAATTCACTGCTGCAGAACAGAATAAAGAAAAAAGAATGAAAAGAAATGAAGACAGACTAAGAGACCTCTGGGACAACATTAAACCCAACAACATTCACATTATAGGGGTCCCAGAAAGAGGAGATAGAGAGAAAGTACCCAAGAAAGTATTTGAAGAGATTATAGTTGAAAACTTCCCTAACATGGGAAAGGAAAGAGCCACCCAAGTCCAGGGAGTGCAGAGAGTCTGAGGCAGGATAAACCCATGGAGAAACATGCCAAGACACATAGTACTCAAATTGACAAAAATTAAACACAAAGAAATGTTATTGAAAACCACAAGGGAAAAATGACAAATAACATACAAGGGAACTGCCATAAGATTAACAGCTGATTTCTCAGCAGGAACTCTACAAGACGGAAGGGAATGGCATGATATACTTAAAGTGATGAAAGAGAACAACCTACAACCAAAGTTACTCCACCTGGCAAGGATCTCATTCAGATTCGACAGAGAAATCAAAAGCTTTACAGACAGCAAAGGCTAAGAGAATTCAGCATCACCAAACCAGATCTACAACAAATGTTAAGGAACTTCTCTAAGTGGGAAACACAAGAAAAGAAAAGGACCTACAAAAACAAAGCCATAACAATTAAGAAAATGGTAATAGGGACATACATATTGATAATTACCTTAAATGTGAATGGATTAAATGCTCCACCCAAAAGACACAAGCTTGCTGAATGGATACAAAGACAAGACCCATATATATGCTGTCTACAAGAGACACACTTCAGACCTAGGGACACATACGGACTGAAAGTGAGGGGATAGAAAAAGATTCCATGTAAATGGAAATCAAAGGAAAGCTGAAGTAGCAATACTCATATCAGATAAAATAGACTTTAAAATAAAGAATGTTACAAGAGACAGGAAGGACATGACATAATGGTCAAGGGATCAATCCAAGAAGAAGATATAATAATTATAAATATATATGCACCCAACATAGGAGCACCTCAATACATAAGGCAACTTCTAACAGCTATAAAAGAGGAAATTGACAGCAAAACAATAATAGTGGGGGACTTTAACAGCCCATTTACACCAATGGACAGATCATCCAGACAGAAAATTAATAAGGAAACACAAGCTTTAAATGACACAATAGACCAGAGAGATTAAATTGATATTTATAGGACATTCCATCCAAAAACAGCAGATTACACTTTCTTCTCAAGTGCACACAGAACATTGTCCAGGATAGATCACATCTTGGGTCACAAGTCAAGCCTCGGTAAATTTAAGAAAATTGAAATTATATCAAGCATCTTTTCCAACCACAATGCTATGAGATTAGAAATCAATTACAGGGGGAAAAACGTAAAAAACATAAACACATGGAGGCTAAACAATATGTTACTAAATAACCAAGAGATCACTGAAGAAATCAAATAGGAAATCAAAAAATACCTAGAGACAAATTACAACAAAAACACAATGATCTAAAACCTATGGGATGCAGCAAAAGCAGTTCTAAGAGGGAAGTTTATAGCAATACAAGCCTACCTCAAGAAACAAGAAAAGTCTCAAATAAACCATCTAACCTAACACCTAAAGGAACTAGAGAAAGAAGAACAAATAAAACCCAAAGTTAGTAGAAGGAAAGAAATCATAAAGATCAGAGCAGAAATAAATGAATTAGAAACAAAGAAAACAATAGCAAAGATCAATAAAACTAAAACCTGGTTCTTTGAGAAGATAAACAAAATTGATAAACCTTTAACTGGACTCATCAAGAAAAAGAGGGACAGGACTCAATAAAATTAGAAATGAAAAAGAAGTTCCAACAGACACTGCAGAAATACAAAGCATCCTAAGAGACTACTACAAGCAACTCTATGCCAATAAAATGGACAACCTGGAAGAAATGGACAAATTCTTAGAAAGGTATAACCTTCCAAGACTGAACAAGGAAGAAATAGAAAATATGAACAGACCAATCACAAGTAATGAAATTGAAACTGTGACTAAAAATCTTCCAACAAACAAAAGTCCAGGACCAGATGGCTTCACAGGTGAATTCTATCAAACATTTAGAGAAGAGCTAACACCCATCCTTTTCAAACTCTTCCAAAAAATTGCAGAGGAAGGAACACTCCCAAACTCATTCTATGAGGCCACCATCACCCTGATATGAAAACCAGACAAAGATACTACAAAAAAAGAAAATTACAGACCAATATCACTGATGAATATAGATGCAAAAATCCTCAACAAAATACTAGCAAACAGAATCCAACAACACACTAAAAGGATCATACAGCATGATCAAGTGGGGTTTATCCCAGGAATGCAAGGATTCTTCAATATACGCAAATCAATTAATGTGATACACCAATTAGCAAACTGAAGAACAAAAACCATATGATCATCTCAATAGATGCAGAAAAAGCTTTTGACAAAATTCAACACCGATTTATGATGAAAACGCTCCAGAGAGTGGGCACAGAGGGAACCTTCCTCAACATAATAAAGGCCATATAGGACAAACCCACAGAGAACATCATTCTCAATGGTGAAAAACTGAAAGCATTTCCTCTAAGATCAAGAACAAGACAAGGATGTCCACTCTTGCCACTATTATTCAACATAGCTTTGGAAGTCCTAGCCATGTCAATCAGAGAAGAAAAATAAATAAAAGGAATACAAATTGGAAAAGAAGTAAAACTGTTACTGTTTGCAGATGATATACTATACATAGAGAATCCTAAAGATGCCACCAGAAAACTACTAGAGCTAATCAATGAATTTGGTAAAGTTGCAGGACAGAAAATTAATGCACAGAAATCTCCTGCATTCCTATATACTAACAACGAAAGATCAGAGAGAGAAATTAAGGAAACAATCCCGTTCACCATTGCAACCAAAAGAATAATATACCTAGGAATAAACCTACCTAAGGAGGTCAAAGACCTGTACTCAAAAAACTATAAGACACTGATGAAAGAAATCAAAGATGACACAAACAGATGGAGAGATATACCATGTTCTTGGATTGGAAGAATCAATATTGTGAAAATGACTATAGTACCCAAAGCAATCTACAGATTCAGTGCAATCCCTAACAAATTACCAGTGACATTTTTTACAAAACTAGAACCAAATATCTTAAAATTTGTATGGAGACACAAAAGACCCTGAATAGCCAAAGCAGTCTTGAGGGAAAAAAATGGAGCTGGAGGAATCAGACTCACTGACTTCAGACTATACTACAAAGTTACAGTAATCAAGACAATATGGTACTGGCACAAAAACAGAAATATAGATCAATGGAACAGGATAGAAAGACCAGAGATAAACCCATGCACCTATGGTCAACTAATCTATGACAAAGGAGGCAAGGATATACAATGGAGAAAAGACAGTCTCTTCAATAAGTGGTGCTGGGAAAACTGGACAGCTACATGTAAAAGAATGAAATTAGAACACTCCCTAACACCATATACAAAAATAAACTCAAAATGGATTAGAGACCTAAATATAAGACTGGACAATATAAAACTCTTAGAGGAAAACATAGGAAGAACACTCTCTGAGATAAATCACAGCAAGATCTTCTTTGATGCACCTCCTAAAGTAATGGAAATAAAAACAAACAAATGGGACCTAATGAAACTTAAAAGCTTTTGAAAAGCAAAGGAAATTGCAAACAAGACAAAAAGACAACCCTCAGAATGGGAGAAAATATTTGCAAATGAATCAATGGACAAAGGATTAATCTCCAAAATACATAAACAGTTCATGCAGCTCAACATTAAAAAAACAAACAACCCAATCAAAAAATGGGCAGAAGACCTAAATAGACACTTCTCCAAAGAAGGCATACAGATGGCCAAGAGGCACATGAAAAGCTGCTCAATATCACTAATTATTAGAGAAATGCAAATCAAAACTACAATGAGGTATCACCTCACACCAGTTAGAATGGGCATCATCAGAAAATCTACAAAAAACAAATGCTGGATAGGGTGTGGAGAAAAGGGAACCCTCTTGCACTGTTGGTGGGAATGTAAATTGATACAGTCACTATGGAGAACGGTATGGAGGTTCCTTAAAAAACTAAAAATTGAATTACCATATGACCCAGCAATCCCACTATTGGGCATATAGCCAGAGAAAACCATAATTCAAAACAACCCATGCACCCCAATGTTCATTGCAGCACTATTTACAATAGCCAGGTCATGAAAGCAGCCTAAATACCCATTGACAGATGATTGGATAAAGAAGATGTGGTACATATATACGATGGAATATTACTCAGCCATAGAAAGGAATGAAATTTGGTCATTTGTAGAGACGTGAATGGATCTAGAGACTGTCATACAGAGTGAAGTAAGTCAGAAAGAGAAAAACAAATATCGTATATTAACGCATATATGTGGAACCTAGAAAAATGGTACCGATGAAGCAGTTTGCAAGGCAGAAATAGAGACACAGATGCAGAGAACAAACTTATGGACACCAAGGGGGAAAGTGGCAGGTGGTGGTGGTGGGATGAACTGGGAGATTGGGATTGACATGTATACACTAATATGTATAAAATAGATAACTAATAAGAACGTGCTGTCTAAAAAATAAAGTAAAATAAAATTCAAAACAAAAAGTCAAATCAGATTGTATATAACATCCCCCCGCCCCGACCTCCCAGCCCCACACCCCACCCTGCCCAGGGCTCCCTGGCGGTGCCAGTTCACATTGGCCTGTCTGCATCTCTACTGCCCCTCGCTGCACAAATCCCACTGTGCTCCTGCTCCTCGCGAGACTGGCAGGGCTGAAAGCCAGGAACACCTCCCAGACACAGCGTTCCCTGCAAAGCTTCTGTGATAGTTTATTCTATGTGCCAACTTAGCTAGGCCATGGTACCCAGGTGTTCGGTCAAACACAGCCTAGATGTTGCTGTGAAAGCACTGTTAGATGAGATTAGCATTTAGATAAGTAAGGCCTTATCCTTTTAGCTGGCAGTCTTAAGAAAAAGGACTGAGGTCCTCTGGAGGAAGAAGGAACGCTGTCTCCATCCTGCCTTTGGACTTGAGCTGCAACATCACCTCTCCCCTGGGTCTCCAGCCTGTCAGCCTGCTCTGCAGATTTTGGACTTGACAGCCTCCATAACTGCATGAGGTTACCCCTTAAAATAAATCTCTCTCTGTCTCTCTCTCCCTCTCTCTCTACACACACACACACACACACACACACACACACACACCACATTTCATTTGTTATGTCCCTCTAGAGAACACTAACTAATACAGCTTCCAAGAGGAAATTTCTGAGTATACCTCTCTCCCTTCTCACAATATCAATTATTCCATTTTATATATTTCAGAGGTAAAAGAGGTAGGTGAACAGAAAATTTTAAAATGAAGGAAAGGAAAATTTTTAAATGAAGATAAAGCAAGAAAAGGAAAAGGAAGAAAGCGTCTGGCAGCCAAGAATGGGCCTGTGTCATTTTGGGTTCCCCAGGAAGCAGACGCTAACACAGAGTCCACAGTGTGAGAGATTTTTTTCTAGAAAGAATAGTAAACAAGGAAACAGGAAACTGGTCTTTTTAAAAAGCAGGCAAATCTAAACAAGCATTTACAAGTCAATAATAAGTCAATTATTCAATGAAGCCCTGGTGATTGATTTGGAATAAAAATAAAGTTGAATGTAAATGATGGACAATAACATGTGAGATCAAAAGAGGGAGACCCGGGGTTACAGTAATCCAAGATCCTTGCATTTTTCAGGAGTTCAGAGATATAATTTAACATTAGACTTGTTTAATGAAGATCTGTGTTAAAATTAAGGGTAAGCACTAAGAGATTAGAAATATACAATATAACTTCCAAATGGGAAGTCAGGGACAGAGGAGGCTAAGGAAATCTCAACTAAATTAAAACACAGTCAAAACGATGTAGGGAAGAAGCATAAAAATGTCAAATAGAAAACACAAAAAAAAGTGGTAGAACTAAGTCCAAATATATCATTAACCAAAGAAAATGTAGACTAAGCCCTCCAGTGAAAGTCAAAATGGCTATCAGGGGCTTCCCTGGTGGTGCAGAGGTTAAGAATCTGCCTACCAATGCAGGGGACACGTGTTCGAGCCCTGGTCCAGGAAAATCCCACATGCCACGGAGCAACTAAACCCATGCGCCACAACTACTGAGCCTGTGCTCTAGAGCCCGTGCTCCACAACAAGAGAAGCCACTGCAATGAGAAGCCTGCACACCGCAACGAAGAGTAGCCCTTGCTCACCGCAACTAGAGAAAGCCCACGTGCAGCGATGAAGACCCAATGCAGCCAAAGATAAACAAATAAATAAATTTATTTTTTTAAATAATAAAATTTAAAAAGAAAAAGAAAAGTTTTTTAAAAATGGTTATCAGTTCTGGTGCAGGAAATATATAAGGTAAGCCTGGAATATCTTATTATATCAGGGAGCAAAGAGGTTATCAAAATTGACAGGGGCGGGCTTCCCTGGTGGCGCAGTGGTTGAGAATCCGCCTGCCGATGCAGGGCACACGGGTTCGTGCCCCGGTCCGGGAGAATCCCACATGCCGCGGAGCGGCTGGGCTCGTGAGCCATGGCCGCTGAGCCTGCACGTCCGGAGCCTGTGCTCTGCAATGGGAGAGGCCACAACAGTGAGAGGCCCGTGTACAGCAAAAAAAAAAAAAAAAAAAAAAATTGACAGGGGTCACATAAAAAAGATTCAGGAGGGGCTTCCCTGGTGGTGCAGTGGTTGAGAGTCCACCTGCCGATGCAGGGGACACGGGTTCGTGCCCCGGTCCGGGAAGATCCCACATGCCACGGAGCGGCTGGGCCCGTGAGCCATGGCCACTGAGCATGCGCGTCTGGAGCCTGTGCTCTGCAGTGGGAGAGGCCACACGGTGGGGGCCCGTGTACCACAAAAAAAAAAAAAAAAAAGATTCAGGAGCTCAGTCCAAGAGGCTCCGACTGTCCAAAGATGGGACCATCTGAGCAGTGTTAAGAGCAATAACTGTAATATTGAAAAAAACACAGAAAATATATTTGCAATATCCAAACACATAAAATATAACAGCAAATATGTTAGCAAATAATTGCAACAGAGTGAAACATTTTCAGTATATCACAATGGTAACTTTTAAATGGTCGTATTTAAGGAAATAAATTCATTTAAAAAAAACTAGTAACTAAAAGGGAAAAAATCAAGCATTTATCTTGCCTTTCCTGTATAAACAATACCTCAAGGCACCCCAATAATTGAGTAGAGAAAACTTCTCCTTATAGAAGGACCCCAGCTATTAAATGAAAAATGGTTATAGAACTAGAATTATTTTTAAAGTGATATAGAATCATCATTTTGCAACCCTACTGAAATAATGGATCTAGTGCAAAGTTTGGCAAAACTATTTCTTAGAAGGCCAGCTAGTAAGTATTTTAGGCTTCACAGACTACACCGTCTTTGTTAGGACTATGTAATTCTGCTGTTCTGGCTCAAAAGCAGACATAGACAATATATAAATGACTAGACATGACTGCACGCTAATAAAACTTTATTTACAATAACAGCCATGATCAGGATTTGTCTCACAGTGGCCAGAGTAGTTTGCAGACCTCTGACCTAGATAGTGATCATCAGTATTTGCTAACATCATTAAAAGAGACAACTATATTATGTTTTCAAGCACACTGCAACTAACTGAAAAAACCAATAACAAAAGAAAATTATAGTCAGAAATTATAAAATGTACTTCTAAAATCTCAGAGATCAAAGAAGAAATCAAGACGGAAATTAGAAAATATTTTGCAACTAAATGATAATAAAAACACTATCCATCAAACTTCTGGAATTTACCTAACATGGCACTTAAAGGAACACTGTAGCCTTAAATGTTATATTAGGAAAGAAGAAAGATGGGAAATTAAGGAGCTAAGCTTGCAAACATTTAGGCGAAAGACAACAGGATAAATCTGAAGAAAAGAGAAGAAAATACATAATAAAGACAAGAGGAAAAGTTAATAACCTGGAAACAAAAACAAAAACAGCAAAAGAAAAGGAAAGCCAAAAGCTGATTATTAGAAAAGAACAATGAAACAGACACAGCAGGAAAACTAGTTAACACCCACACTTCAAGCAGTCTGGATAGAAAGGAATCAAGAAATTTCACATTAAAAATGCTACAAATGACAGATTAGAAAGACTATAAAGGGACCTAGTGTTTTGTTAACTCATGACTGCAAACAATCAGAATTTTTTCTAGAAGTTCTCAATATTCTACCTAGGGATTTATAATTCTTTCTTGTGTTCGGAGTCCATTAGTTTCTACCTGATTCTCTCCCTTCAGTTCTCCTACTCTGCGGAGCCTGCCCCTCACTCTCAGCAGAGAGATACCTCACCTCCAAGGTCACTGAGGAAACAGAAACCATTAGGTGCAGCCGCCTTGCCTGCTTCCCTGGATTCACTAACCCACCTGGCCTGTACCCGTTGTGTTACAAGCGCAAACCCTTGCAACCATGTTTAAATATGCCTTTCCCAGGTGTCCTGCTTGGTAACTAGTATTTTAAGTTATTTCTTCTCGATGTTTCTCCCAGCAGGTCTTTTCTACTCCACAACAATTTCATTAACACACAGCTCAGTGGGTGCAGCGACCTCTCACCCTGGCTCCCTGATTCCTGTCGTTTTTCCCCAACTCACCATGGCAACCATGGACGATGTAATTTCCCTTAAAAAAAAAAAAAAAGAACAAAAACCTGACAGTGCTGTCGAGCTACAAAGCCATCCAGGACTCCCTCCTGCCCGTAAGATGAAGACCAAGCATTGGTGTTGGCCATTCAAGCCTTCAGCCTCCCACCCACTTTCTGCCCCTGTAATCCTCCTTTCGAGATCTTTCTATGGACTCACTCATTGCAGAGCCTCCTCCTTTGTTCCTTAAGGACTTCCCTCCCAGGGATCCTCTTACACATCCAACTTCTTCCCCAAACTCCTATGCACTTCCCTCTATATAATGGATTTAGGGGCTTCACTTATAAAATACTTGGTGTGATTTCTCATGCAGCAAGTAATTATTGTTTCACCAAATATTTACTGAGCATTTTCACCTAGAGACCTATATCGGAATACTTATACCAGCCCTATTCATAATTACCAAAGACTAGAAACAACCTAATGTCTTTCTACAGTAGAATGGACAAGTAAATTGTACTATATTTGTAGACTGGAAAACTATACAGCAGTAAGAATGGATGAATATTCATAATATGGGACGTATATATGATTTTATCCACATCAAGTACAGAAAAAGGCAAAACTGAGTGATAGTGTTAGAATCAGGATCGTGGTGACCATCGACAGGGATGAGCGGAGGGGTTGGTGACCAGAACAGAGCACCGTGGAGGCTTCTGGGGTAATAGTAGCTCTGTTTCTTGATCCTGGTCACAGGGTGTGTTCCCTGTGTGACGATTCATCAAGCTATATAGTGATGATTTGTGCACTTTTTTTCTATATGTTAAACTTCAACAAAAAGTCAATTGAAAAAAAGCAGCGAGCACCTACTATGTGCCAGGCACAGCGTTAGAGGCACTAAAGACATAGTCCCTCCCTCAAGAATTGGAAGCTGAGTGCAGAGGCAGGTGAAGAAGCATGGCAGGCATTATGACAGAGTGTGGGTGTGATGATGGAGGTAAACACAGGATGTAGCCCATTCAATTCTGTGAGCCTCAGTTTTCTCATCTGTAAAATGGAGAACATATTTCCTACTTCACTGAGTTACATAAGGACCCAAAAGATAATAAAAATGGGTGTGCCCCACAGAGTATCTGGGGCATGGTAGGTGCCCGACAAATGGTTCTTGACTCTGAATCTGATTCTCAGCACGAATAGTCCAAGAAAGCCCCACAGATAGCATCTTGTCCCTCTCTGCCTCCACCGCCCCTTCACACCCTTGCACACACACTCGGACACACATAACACCACATGCACACTGGCCACCAGTCATGGCTTCTTGGATTAAGACAACAGTGGAAAATATATCTTAAACTTCAAAGGTGTTCGTGGTCACGTTCTCTCGTTTCTAAAAATGTCTGGCTTTCCATACACGCCCCTCTGCCAAGCCCTGAGCTGCCCCCACTCAGGTTTCCTCTGCTACCCAGCACCCGGCAGCAACCCAAAAGGCCACCAAAAAGTCCTGTTAGAAGTGTGTATGCCCCATGCCCTGAGGAACCTGGATAGGAAGCGAGTGGTGTCATCTCCAGGCTCTTTCTTTCTCTCACCAGGATCCAGGAACTTTCCGACCTGAATGAAAACAGTTCTTTGAAGTCTGCTCATGTTTAGAAATGAATGGGGAACGTGGACGGCCTCTGTCGGGTTTGGAGGCTGTGGCTCTGGTTGGTTTCCTTTGAGAGCAGTCTCATGAGGTCTGACAGATAAAACAGACAGTGACCTCAGTCAACAGATTGCAGAATTGCTGCGTGATCCTGAACAGGTCCCCCCAAAGGTGAGCTCAGGGCACAGGGCACTCTTGCCTGAGGCCACCTGCCATGACTCACCCAGAGGTACAAATGTGAGTGAGTAAGCCATCGATGGGAAGGAGATTCACTACAGCAGGTCAGAGCCCACGGATCCCTGCAAAGAGCCAAGAAGGCACCTTCACCTCTTCGGTTCCCCTTGAAAATCTCTCTCAAACCCCACCCCTACTTCCCATCTCCCTTGCCAAAACATCAGCCCCCATCAGCTGTCAGCCATACTTCTAAAATCCCCTCCTCACCCATCTCTCTGATCCCCGTCTTGACCTGCCGGCTACACCGCTTCCCCTCACCCTCTCAGGCCCACCAAGCTCCCTCCAAATTTGGCAGGTTGCCCTGCCTGGAACATTCTACACCTCCTCTTCAGCGGGCTAAGTCCTGCTCATGTTTCAGGTCTCTGTTCCCAAGTCGCCTTCCACAACTTCTCGCTGACCCCCATGCCATCTAAAGTAGATCCCTACCCTGCCATCTTCTCCCATAATAACCATCACGATGTGTAAGAATCTATCCATCTGTGTATTTGTTTGCATATCTGTCTCATCTGCTGCCAGATTATAGACTTTCATTCATCACTCTGTCTTCAGGGGCTAGCACGCTGCTTCAAGCAGAGTGCTTCAAGCTCAATATTATTGGATTAATTGGATTATTGATTGATTGATGGCTCTCTGGACAGGGAACATTGCCAAACAACTTTAAGCTGAATAAAAATTAAAAAAAAAAAAAAGCTTTTTCCTTCATTAGTGAAAGAGGTTTGGGGAAGCAATGGAAGAATTATGCTGCTTTTTATAGTGAAAAGTTTTGGGCAGTGATATGGAACAAGCACAGAACCAGACAACACGTTCCTGCCACACAACAGCTGTGGGATTTCAGAAAGTCACTTAGCCTCTCTGAGCCTTAGTTTCTTTCTGACAATGGGAAAAAATAGTACATTTTGGGGTTATTGATAGGATCCGATGAAATGAGGAATATGAAAGTATTTTATAGAATCTTAAAGCACTGGGGAATTCATGGGGTCTGAGTTAAGGCAGAAACAGGGGAGGCAGAACGTAATGGAAGTGTGCAAAACCTGTCTGAGATGCAGTTCACACACATACACGTACATGGGCACTGTGCTGTGTTGAGTGTTCCTCAAAATTTCACGGCCACCTGGAACCTGTGTATGTCACCTTATTCAGAAATAGTGTCTTTGCCTATGTAACCAGGTTAAGATGAGGCCATCCTGGATTAGGGTGGGCCTACTCCAGTGACTGGTGCATTTATAAAAAGAGAAATTTGAACACAGAGACACAGAGGAGAACGTGTGAAGCCAGAGGCAGAGAGTGGAATGGTGTCTCTATGAACCAAGGAATGCCAAGCATTGCTGAATACCCACCAGAGCTTGGAAGAGGCAAGGAAGGCTCCTCCCCTAGAGCCTTCAGAGGGAGCATGGCCCTGCTTATACCTTGATTTTGAACTGCCAGCCTCCAGAACTGTGCAAGAATGGATTTCTGCTGTTTTTAACCACCTAGTTTGTGGTGCTTTGTTACAACAGCCCTAAGATACTAATACACAGGCAACCAGCAATTTGCCATTTTGAATACCTACAGGTGGCCCACGTGCCCCACCTTTGCCCTAGTGAGTGAGCCTTTGTAACCAAGGAAACAGCCCTCATGCTCAGCCTTAAAATGCTTTCAGGAAGGTTTCACTTCAAAAGATAAGGCACAGAGATCAATTGTTCCTCTTGAGCTGCCTGCTCTCGGATATGACACTTGTCACTCTTAATGCCCCAGGTCCCTGCCTGCATTCAATGCCAACCAAGACTGCAGCAGTGGCCAACCCAGCTTCCTCTGTTGCCCGAGGTCCAGCCAACGTCTGGCTTCCCCTCCTCCTTACTGCAAACCACTGGGGGAACGATTCCATCACGGGCTCAAAATGACCAAGGAATAAGTGGCCAGGAAGGATTTTTATTTGCAGCTCTAGGCAAGCAGATTCTATACAAATGACCCAAAAGGAGGCCAGATGTCTTGGATCAGGGTGTCCACATGTCCTCTTCCCAGGAGGACACCGGACTGTGATTTCCCTTTCTCGACTGCATGTTAAAGATCAGAGCCTAGAACCGCAGTCAGCACATAGCAGTGACGGAAGGGAAGCCCCAGCTCACCCACTACGCCCACGTGCCAGGTCTGTATCTTCCTCTGAGGTGTCAGATGGGAATGCCCTTGCCTGCACTTGCTGGCCCTGAGCAGCAAGTCTTCCCCAAACGCTTCTAGCCCTTTGCTCCTTACATCTCCCCACAGAGGTGGCATGTTTCCTGGTTTGTAAACAACAGCCGTTGGTCTCTATTTCTCAAGAGGGAGGAGTTAATCCATCAGCGGTGTGGACTGAGGCTCCTTCCCTCTCCACCCACACCTCTGGGTTGCAGGGACCTGAGGAAGTGTATCTGCTCTGCAGATACAAAATTTGCCTTGGGGAGACTAGGCTGTGGATAGAGAATAAGCAAGCCCGCTTTGGCTCTCATTATAGCCTCTACTAATTTCATCAATAATAAATGTGACTTTTTAGGTTCCACATCTTAGACATTTTATGATTTATCAGTTGGTTCAGCACATGGGTGGTGAAGAGAGGGGCTGTTTGGCAGGGACTGACCCTCCCAATGACCCTGAGGTACTACTGATTCTTATTTTTAGTGATAGTTATGTTCTATAAAGTTCTGCAAATACTGAAGTAGCAAATACTGAACCATTGCCCCTCGGGGAAGTACACACACACACACACACACACACACACATCTCACATAGATTATAACCTTAAATCTTAGCAACAACCCATCCTGGTAGATTCAATTTGATTTTTTTTTTTATATATATAAGAGGGAAAGTAAGCTTCGGAAGTGTTAAGTGGCTTGCCTGAGGACACCCCACGAATAGGGGCCAGAGCGGGGATCCACACCCAGTCCAACTGGCCAGTGTCAGAGCCTCTTGCAGTGCCCTGTCCCATCCTGTCTCTGCCCTCTGCTCACCTCTGCACAAAAGCTGAAACACGGAAGCAGAGTGTTGCCTCATTCCACCTCAGCTAGGAAGGCATGCATCGAGCAACTCAATTTTTTTTTTGCTGCTCTGCACATGTCTGCAAATAACTTCTAAAGTGCCCAGAGTACTGACTTGAGAGTTACAAATAAATATTAGCTAGTAGGTGAATTTGCAATTATGGAATCTGTGAAGAATGAGGATGAACCGGATATTGTCTTATTGCTTCTAATTATTCACTGTCCTCATGGTAAAGGGTTTCTAATCTTTGCCCCTCTCATGTGACTTGCAGTGCCTCCCTGGGCGGGGGGAGGAGGGGGGTGAGTATATGCACCTGTCCATTGCCATCACGCCTGGCCATGTGACTTGCAGTGATATATGCCAACCCCGGGAGAACCTCTAAGAGCTACCTCATGGTTTTACCCACTTTCTCGCACTTTTTCCTCTTCCAGGAGAACATTATGTCCCCAAAGAGGCTGCTCCTTCCACCCGGATCCTGGAATGAAGACACATGAATCACAGCCAACATGTGATGTAAGTGTTTGGGCTTGTAACCCATTGAGACTTTGAGGTTTGAAATTGCAGCTTAACCAAGCAAAAGCTGACTAATATAGACCCCTGACGTGATGAGTAGACAGCCGTGCTGTTACCTTATCCTGTTGATTAAAGGCAATCATCCCCTTCTGTTTAGATGGTGGTTGGTTGGAACTTTACTTTTTTGCTTTCTGCAAACCTATAAAGAGGAAAAGTCAACCCCATGGTCTGGAGGACAAGAGAATGGGTAAAAACAGAGACCAGGACTTAATCCCACAGTAGTCAAGCATGCCAGCTCAGGTCTGGCAGGAAGCACTTGTCACGACGGGATCAGATGTACAAGAGATTCATACCAGTGAAGGATAGAGGGGGAAGGAATGGAGAAGACCAGGCGGATCCTTCAGACGGCGATGAAGCTCTGACACCTGGGAAAGGAGAGAGCGAAGGAAGGATTGAGGAAGAAGAGCCTCAGACTGCAGCTCAGTTCTGGAAAAGTGTCGACCAAAGCCAGAGCTGTTCCCTAGGGGAACCCCACAGTAAGCAGACACCCCAGCCAGGCTCAGTTACCGTCTGGGAGCAGCCTGGAGGCCGCTGGGCTTCAGTGTTCATGGGACGGCAGCTATGTTCCCCGAGGCAGATGCTCTTGAAAGAGGTCTGAGTGGTGGGTCTCCAGGGCTACCACACCTGTTTAGAAAGGCCTGCGCTCTGTGGAGCCCACATACAGATGGTCTCTGACTTAAGATGGTTTGACTTACGATTTTTCAACTTACGATGGTGTGAAAGTATTGAGTAGGAACCGTACTTCGAATTTTGTATTTTGTGTACTTTTTATACTTTTCCCAGGCTAGAGGTAGGCAGTATGAGGCTTTCTTGTGATGCTGAGCCACAGCTCCCAGTCAGCCCGGGGATCAGAATGGTCATCAACCGATACACTTACAACCATCCTGTACCCAGACAAGCATTCCGTTTTTAACTTTCAGTACAGCTTCAATAAATAACATGAGATAGTGAACTTTATTGTAAAATAGGCTTTGTATTAGATGATTTTGCCCTACCATAGGCTAATTGAAGTGTTCTGAGCATGTTTAAGGTAGGCTGGGCTAAGCTATGATGTTAAGTATTAAATGCATTTTCGACTTAGGATATTTTCAACCTACGATGGTTTTATCTGGACGTAACCCCATCATAAGTTGACGAAGACCTGTAGATACGGAAAACAGGCCAGATGAGGGATATATTAGAGATAAAATCCAAATGGCACGTCCCCCCATAGCTCTCTACTGGCCACCCTAACACATGTCATAGACTCAGCACCTAGAATATATGTCTATTTCTACAAAGCCTTTGAGGACTGTCATTCCATTACCCTTACAAGCAAATATCCAGAGGCTCCTGACGCTCCGTCAAAGAGGAGGAGCCATAAGGCAACCCACTCACTCGCAGTTATGCAACAAGTCCAGGCAGAACCAGAATTCAGACAACGCTCATGTAATCCCTTCCCTGAGCTACTTCCTTCCCAGGAGACATATGCAGATTCTCCAATCGAATGAGCATGAACTTGACTGCTGCTGCCCATGCTTACCCATTTCCTCCTGACATGGAAGATGTATCCATACAGAATCCATATGAGGTCACAATATCTGCTTCCACCTCCTCATTTCACACAGAAGGCAGATGACACCCAGGCAAGGGGGTGGGGCGGTCGGCCACACGTTGGTCTTATCCGATGGAGACAAGACCCCAGAATTTCCAAGTCTATCCAGGATTACCGTGAGGAAACAGAGGCCTGGATTTCGAGACTCTGCTTGTGCTGTGGCACTCTTTTATTGAGCATCTACTATATGCTGATCCTTGCCGCAGGCTGTGGGAATATGGATGAGAACGGGGGCTGGAGACCCGCCCTCGTGGAACTTACCGCTTCAAAGCCTTCCCAGGTGTGGCTCAGAAGAGCAGCTGCAGGGATCCCTAGTTTGGTTCTAAATCCACAGAAGTAAGAGCTTAGCCTTTCCCTGCTGTGTGTGAGCTCATGATTTTTTTTCTTATGTCGGTGAGGTCAATTACTCTCCTGCAGTTCTGCAGTAAAGCTTTCCAAGACTCTCAAGTCACTGCTCTTATTAATTACTGTATCAGCTGTTTTACACTCCCTAATTATCTCCCTATGGCACAGACAATGGCCTTTTAAATTTTTTTTCTTACTCTTTCTGGTAAAAATAGAAAATATGAATATGTATGTATTAAGCTTTTACGGAATTTAAACACAATGCGAGCGCCATCTGCTGGTTACAATGAGAAATAGCTGCCTTGATTCCTACAGTTTCAGCTTTGAAAATCCTACTAATAAAACGAATGGTAATAAATATAAAGTAATGATATATTTCAAAATAATAGATTAAAATATCATTTAGGCACCTAATTTAATGCATTCCTTTGCTAAGTGACCTAATCCTCATAGCATAATTAATTATTCTAAAATATTCGTCACGAATATCATAGCTAACCCTTGGTAAGAACTTGTTATGTACGTGATCTCAAAAACCTTCACAACAACTGTATTTGTTGGGTCTGTTACTATTCGCATTTGAAAAATTAGGAAATGACAGCACAGAGATGGAAAGTGACTTGCCAAGGAAGTAGAGGACACCGCCAAGATTTGAACTCCCACGGACCTGTCTTCTCCTGTGCACCAGCGTTCTATAATAAGCTTGGCGAAGGAGACAGAGACGACGTATTTAAAGACACAGAATGAGTCACAGTTTGCAAAGCACGTGCAGGGGCATCACCTTGGTCAGTCCCCTCAACCAGCTCATCAGAGAAGATGTGTCATCATCCCCATGATACACATGAGGAAGCAGAGAAAGGTTAATTGTCCTGCCCAGATGTCACACTCAGAGGGGAAACAGGACCTGAACCTGGGTCTGCTGACTCTGGACTCCACGCTGTACCCACCACATGGTATGGCTGTCCAGTCCTCACAAGTGATAGAGGACGGCATCTTAATCAGATTTCATCCTCCCCGGGGTCCAGCAAGAGCAGCCCCATCTCAGAGAACAAATAGGAAAATGCTTCGATTTCTGAAGGTTCCCCGCGGCAGAAGATGCAATAACAGGGCCTGACCTCCTCCAGAATAGGCCCCCCTCCCCCATCCTCCCCACATGCCCTTTTGTGCCTTCCACACCCACGCCTGCTGGAGCAGGAACTGCTCAGACTCTCCACATACAGGCAGGCCACCCTCTTCACACACACACACACACACACACACACACACACACACACTCCCTAACGCTGGCTGGTTCATCAGTTAGCTTTTCCTGCATCTCTAAGAACAGCAGGTATCACATTGCTAATCCTTGGTGTCTCCCTAACGCTGGCTGGTTCATCAGTTAGCTTTTCCTGCATCTCTAAGAACAGCAGGTATCACATTGCTAATCCTTGGTGTCTCCCAAACAGCACTTTACACACATTGTTGGTGATTCATTGATCTCTAAGGAGTGATTAAGATGGAGAAATTCCAATAACTTTATATGGTGACAGATGGTGACCAGACTGACAGATCATTTGTAATGTATAGAAATAGCAAATCACTGTGTTGTGCACCCAGAACTAACATAGTGTTGTAGGTCAGTTATATTTCAATTTTTAAAAGGTCTTCAACAGTAAACCTATGAATAGGTCTAAAAAAAAAAAAAAATGGAGGAATCCCAAAACCACAGCCATTTGGAGTCAGGCAGTTAGGGTCAGGGCATAACTTGCCCTTTACAGAAAGTTTTAAGCCTCTTTTTTTTTTTTTTTTTTTTTTTTTTTTTTTTTTTGCGGTACGCAGGCCTCTCACTGTTGTGGCCTCTCCCATTGTGGAGCACAGGCTCTGGACGTGCAGGCTCAGCAGCCACGGCTCACGGGCCCAGCCGCTCCACAGCATGTGGGATCTTCCCGGACCGGACCGGGGCACGAACCCGCGTCCCCTGCATCGGCAGCATCGGCAGGCGGACTCTCCACCACTGCGCCACCAGGGAAACCCAGTTCGTGTTCTTTGTGAGTCTCAGCCATAAAAAAGAAGGAAATAATGCCATTTTCAGCAACATGGATGGACATAGAGATTATCATACCAGGTGAAGAAAGCCAGACAGAGGAAGACAAGTATCACATGCTGTCACTTATATGTGGAATCTAAAAAATAATACAAATGAACTTAGTTACAAAACAGAAACAGACTCCCAGACATGGAGAAGTTTTCTTAAAGGAGATACTGGAGCTCGGTCTTAATGGATAAATGGAAGTTATCCAGAAAGAGAAGAGCGGAGAAATCATCCCAGGCAGAGCACCAAGTGCAAAAGCAAGAAGATGTCGGTGGAAACCCAGAGCAGCATCGAGCGGGTCCCACCTGCCACAGGCCACAGAGAGACACCAGGAAAGAGCAGCTGCTACCCCAGGTGAACCCGGCCAGCCCTTGGAACGCAGCTGCACCCCCAGGTTTCACTTTCCAGGGTGACTCAGAGGATGACGCACAGCGGCTGTGGGCTCCCTGGTGGTTTTTCGCAGGGACAGCTTCTGCTTGTCGGGTCATCACTGGCGAGTAACGAGACAGAGAGGCTTTATAGATGCAAAGTGAGAAAATATCAAAGCGCTCGAAGCAGGAAGTGAGAGGAGCTTGTAGAGCAAAAGAGAAGCGAGCGCTATTGATTCCCTTTTTGGAGCCGGTCCGGCTGCCTTCTTGCCGGCCCCCCTCAACGAAAGGAGAATCTCAGTCCCACAGCTACATCCACCGCGGAGGTCAAGTGGACTGTTCCTACAGGTTCCCCAGACCTTCTTGCCCTTTCTTCTACGCCAGAGCTGAAGCATCCCCTTCCACAGGGTATTGGGACACAGCTTTGCCGTCTCGGAGAGCCCTGCCCTGCCCTGCCCCAAGGTCTGCCTTCCAGATACCCAGGACACAGCTCACATCTTCTCAAACCTGCTCACACACTCAGCCCCTGGCCTGGTTGCCACTCCACTGAGCCCGCAGGTAAAAATGGTCTAGGTAAAAAGAAGGATAATGCTTGGAAGATTAAAACATCCCTGCCTCACATATACTCTTCCATGAGGATTCTCCCAGCAACCCTTGTGGAAGGTGTGTCGATCCACCCTGCTCAGACAAGAAACTGAGGTTTGAACTCATGTGCCAAGGCTCATGCTAGGCACTGTACCACTGCAGCTCTGAGGAGGAGATGTCGGTGTCTGACCCAGAAAGTCCCATTTTAGCATGGCGTGTATGACTAGCTGATACCCCCCTGTGCTAGGGACCATGGGAGACCCAAAGAAAGAGGAGGCATTGCCCTTACCCTCGATGGTGAGGACATCTAAAGGCATGCCCCCTGTGTGCCAGGCACTGCGCCGGTCACCTAACATGAACCATCTTAAACAGATGATCCCTTCCAACAGCTAGTTTGAGGTAGGGATTATCACACCTATTCTACAGACAAGGAAACAGAGACTCAGGGAAGCTGAAAGTGATTCATCAAAGATCCAAAAACAAGTAAATAGAAGATTCGGTCCCCAAAGCTCTGCTCTTTCGACTCCAGGAGAGATCACCACCGTGAACGATGCAGACTCCGGGGCCCCACCCCAGCTTGGCTGACTGAGGGTGGGACCCCAGTGATGTGCTTTTAAAACCATTTCTCTTCATGATTTTCTGATTGGCAAAGTGTGAGAACACTGTCCTCTATCAGGGGCCCCGAGTTGGGGACTCAAGGCCTTTATGCCTCAAAGGTCCAGTAATATGAGACAATGAGCCAGGATTTGTCACCAGGAGGCTGTGACATTTCCATGTCACAGCTGATGGCACAGCTGTTAGAGCATAGTTTCTGGAGCCAGGTCACTTGAGTTTGAATCCCGGCTCTGCTGAATAGTAGCTGTGTCACCTTGGGCAAGCCACATTCTCCCTTGTGCCTCAGTTTCCTCATCTGAAAAAGTGTAGTCAAGATAGGACACATCTAGAAGGTTGTTTGGGGGACTGAATGAGTTAAATGTGTAGAAAGTTTAAAACAGTGCCTGCCACAGAGTAACTATCCAAAATGCTGTTGTCATTGTTCCATGATCAATTGCCCCAAATGACACAAGAAAGAGGAGGATATTTGACACTGTGGTCCTTGAAAGAGCAGGTCAAAGGGCGGAGTTCCAAAGGATTTGGATGGATAGCGAGAGAAGAGATTAAATAGCAGCTCTTTCTTTAGTTCCTGGTCTGGTCTCATGTCACTGTTTGTTATTCCTCGGGAAATGTCACCAAGAGCAAGTCACTGCAGTGGAGACAGGTCATGAATCAGTCTGCAGGGCTGAATCACAGCTTCTCCAGAGTCGTCAGGCAAAGGAGACGACCGCTCTCTTTTAAGCTGTGGAAGACTTTCCCCAAGAAATGAGCTGTGTATGCTTTTGATGGCCACCAGGGGGAGACAAAGGGGACTCAGTTGACTACAAAATGTGAAAGATATCCTTAAATTCCCTGAAGATTTGGGCTATTTCCCACTGATTTGTTTTCACTCCTGCTATTTCCCCTACTTAGAATGCATCCCTCTTTAACCCTTCAACCTGGTGTCAACCTCCCAGCCAACTTCTTCATATGCAACCTTGGGCCAACCACTGTGCTAGGGGCCAAGGGAGGTACAAAAAAATATAAGGCATTGTCCTCACCCTTGAGGGTAAGGGCATTTAAGGAATGTTTGCTGTGTACCAGGCACTCAGCTGGAATCCCTACAACTACAATGAGGTAGGTTATATATATTCGTTTTCAAGACTCAGTTCAACAGGAATAAGATTCAGGACACTAAGTGCTAAGCACTTTCAGGGCTGTCAGGACACAGCAGAGTGTCTGTGCCAGAGAAGAACACCCACTCCATGCTGCTCAATGAGAATGGTCTGCCCTGGAGAGCAAGATGAGGAATGGGGGAAACAAGTACGTAGAGGCACAGAAGACAAAAATGACAGGATTTACTGTGATTTCCCAAGTGCATGCTGAATGTGCATTAAGCACCTAGCATGGGTGATCCTTTGTAAGCAAGCACCTCCTATGCTTCTAGCCTGCTTTATCCTCATGCATCAGACAGATGCATGAAACCAACCTCTCCTAAAAGTCCATAGGAACGCAATGTATGGATTCTTGCCAAGATCAAATGATAAAACCCCAAGTCCTCCTACTCGTGGACCCATCTGACTTTATGTCTCAGTTGTGGTCAGCTCCCACCTTGGACCTAGGACTCAATGACTCAGAGCTGGCCCAGTGTGCCTGTGTGCCATGCTTTGCCTCCAAGGTCTCCCACTCTGCCCCCCAAGGACCTAGTCCGACTTCTAAGCCCCACGCCAAGGGGCAAGTTTCTCCCATTTCTTCATGCTGCCCCTCTCGTGCTGAGACCTCGGCCTGTTGCCTCTCCCAGTCTCCCCATTGCTATGCTCTGCCAGCTAGGACCCGTCTTTTTCTTATCACCCCAGACATGGAGCTTTCACCTTGGCCTTCACACACAGTGGCTTACAGCACTCCCTGCTAGACCCTGTGCAGGACAGAGATGGTCCTATGGGGGTTCCTGGGGCTTAGGAGATAAGACTCAGACATGGAGAATGATAACTAAAGGAAAGAGAGCTTTAGCACCTTGTAAATCAGTCTTCCTCAAACTTGCTTGAGCATAAGAATCATCTTCTAAAGATATAACTTCTAAGGCCCCACCCATGAAGATTCTAATTCAGAACACCTGAGGCTTAGACATTTTGTTCAAATGTCTTAACAATTTTAAAAATTGTTAAAACATTTTTAACAAGCACCCAGGAGACCTTTCTTATGAGGAAAGTTTGGAAAACACTACTAAACAACTATAGGACAGTAGTAGTAACTATTGATTAAAACCTCCATCAGCCAGCCAAGGTGCTAAGGAATGTATATATATTGACTCATTTTAGTTAGCTCAACAAACTTCTCCATATAGGTGTTTAATTCCCATTCTGCTCATGAGAAAACCCAGATCCAGATACATGGACTAATTGCTCAAAATCATACATTTAGTAAGTGACAGAGCTAGGATTCAAAACATCTCCCTGACTCCTGACCCACATCAACTAAAATAACTTGATTCTAAAGGCTAAATGCTGGTGTAGACCAGTGGTCGCTGAGCATTGTTTGATCTAGCACCATATTGATAACAAAATTTTGAGCATGCACCTCCAGTGTATGTGTATGTATATTTAATTTATATATACATACTATTATTCTAATATATTATTGATATTATAAAATATATATGGCAATTCAAGAGAACTAAGCAATTTTAGTAATTTTAATTTTATTTAGCAACACCTAAGAACTTTTTTTGCTTTCCTGAAAAATCACTGATAATAATAAAAAAATTTTTAGTGAGATCAACGTGATTTTGCTTTCCTAGTTTTTTTCAGTCTTGGTTGAATCTTTATGACATAGTCATTAATAGTTTGATCTTAAATTCAGTTTGGTCTGACACCTGCTTTTAGTTGCTGTCATTTTTGGAAAAGAAGCCTCACAAAAATATGTAGATTCAAATGAAATAAATGCAACATATAGCCCTATTCCATCATAATACTTATTTTTCAATTCCATCTACCAACTATGCAAAGGTATTTGGTGAAATTTGGCAAGTAAATTTCCAACTTCCCTGATGATGACCCATTTTTCCTACAATTTATTGGATTTAGAAAAAAAAAAAAACTAGTTCAAGGGAATTCCCTGGTGGGCCAGTGGTTAGGACTCTGCACTTTCACTGCCGCGGGCCCAGATTCAATCCCTGGTCAGGGAACTAAGATCCCACAAGCCACGCAGTGCGGCAAAAAGAAAAAAAAAAAAAAAAGCCAACCTACTTTAATATCCAATAACAATTCATTTAGAAGCTTAAAACAGGCTAGAATATTCTGTTTGTCTTTTCAAGAATAGAGGTATAGGTTATATACGTCATTTTTAACAATGTTAACACTGGAAATGATTCAAATCTTCAGTGCTCAAACACTGTCTTCACATAAAAAAGTATCTTTTTCTTCTTTTCAATCAAGAATAATATGCATACAGGAAAGCGTACGTAACATAATTGTCCAGATCAACGTAGTTTTACAAAGTGAGCACACCCGGTTAAAGACACAGATCAAGAAGCATTATCCGCAGCCCCGTTATCAAAAGCCCCTTTGTGCCTTTTCCAGTTATTTCCCCTCACCCCCAAGGGTAACCACTCCACTCTCCTAACTTTCAGATTAGTTTTGTGTGTGTTTTATTTAACGTCATATAAATGGAATCCCATAGGAGGCACCCATTTTTATGTCTGGCTCCTTTTGCTCAAAATCTCATTTGTGAGATTCATCCATACGACTGAGGTTGTCTTGGTTATTCATTCTTATCATATGTAGTATCGTCTTGTGTGAATACACAACAATGAGTTTATCCATTTCACTTTTGGTGGGCATTTGGGTAAATTCCCGTGTTCGAGTATTAGGAAAAGTGCTGCTATGTGCACTCAGAACCATCTTTTGGTAAACACATGTTTGCATTTCTGTTGGGTATATTCCTAGAGTGGAATTGCTGGGTCACTGTGTTTGCTTTTGTCCTGCTTTCGTAGATACTGCCAAACAGTTGCCAGAACAGGTTCCATGAATTTACATTCCCTGCACTGTGGGAGTTCGAGGTGTCCCACATTCTCGCCCCCTCTTGGTATTGTCTGTCTTTTTCATTTTACCCATTTTGGTGTATGTATCTCATTGTGGTTTATAAAGTTTTTTTGAAAGGCAGTTACTGTCTCATTCATTATTAAATCATGACACAACCTGCAGGGACAACTTATGTACATGCTTCTGTTTTTTCAAATGTATCTATTATAGCTTACTCCCAACAGTCCCGTGTCAGCCTTGAAAAGGTCAAATAATTTGAAACCCTTGATTTTATGTTCATTCACTGTTTCAAATACTTTGCCAAAAGAGAATAAGAGAATCTCTGCTTGAGCAAAATATTTTCAGGTGCACTCCCTATCTAATTACAAAGTATTGTAAAGACTCTGCTATACTTTAAACTTCTTGCCTCTGTACAATGATTCACATCAGTGAAATCCTATTTTGCTCTGTGCTTTTGTGACTTTAACCTCCTGGCTTCAATAGCTTGCTATGGGAAAATGCAGCAATAAATTTCGGGTATAGTACTATCTGGTGAAATTTACCTTTTTTTTTCTTTTCATTCCAGTCAACATAAATACCCAAAACATTGCTTAAGAAATGTTTGAAATTTGTTAAGAAATTCATTTACTATTGAAGATGTATTTTTTCTGGTCTCTCTTTCCTTTAAGAGCTGACAAGAAAGGGTGCTGTAATGTATTTCATTACGGAAATGAAGAATCTAGAAATAACGTAAGCTAAAATATGTTGGAAACATTTGTACTTTCCAAATTGTAATTTGGAAAGTAATTGTATTGCAAACCTCTCACACTGAATTATTTAAGTTTTCTTCAACTCTTCAGCAAAAGTTCTATGCTTCTGCCAACAATATTTAATGACCAAGGAGTCCATTGTAATGTGTCACTATGTAGTTTTCAGATATTTCTTCAGCCATTTCACCATAGCAAGAGTAGCAAGGGTTTGACAGATGGATTATGACATTAAGTAATAAGTTTAAAATTATCACATTTAATCCAATTTTATAAAGGGCTGGGTTGAGTATATTATGGCTTTAACCAGTTGAAAAATTTTCTAAATGTCTTGGCAATTGCAATGGCTTCACCCTTTCACTAGCTATGTCAACACACAATATTCACTCAAGGACACAGTCATCATTAATGATAGTGGACCACAGACCCTATTTCAAATATCAGTCTTAATAATTTTTTAAGTCTTTTGACCAACTTTGTGATTGATATACTTAGACGGCCATTATTTTTCTCTTGTAATTAGCTGAAAAGCAGCAAACGCTAGGGGTTGCAGATGGATAGAGTCAGCCATTCTCCTACTGTTCGCTACATTGGCATCATTAACATGGTCCTCAGCTTGCAGTTTCTTCACAGGAATCATTTCAATCGCTTGTCCGTTTTGTGAGGATTAGTTAAATTGAAATGAGATCTCCAAAGCTGTAAATCCACTTAACAGGACACAAGACACAAATAGGCAAGGTTTATAGGAGGCATACAAATTTCCATTTCAGGAAGTCTCCTCTTAATAAGGAATGTTCCCCTGCACTTCACCATGGGAGTTTCCAAGGTCAGAGCTCTCAGGGCTTCTAGAAAGCATCTTGTCAGCCTCCTCAGGTGATAGATGAGGAGTTGGAGGCATCCAGAGGAAGAGTACAGACCATGGAGACTGAGGCGGGCTCTGGTGGTAGAGAACATAGGTTCAAGCCCCAGTCTCTGCCACCTCCTCTCTGTGTATGCTGGAAGAAATTATGCTGCCTCTCTAAGCCTGTTTCCCCAGCTGTTTACCCACACAGGGCAAACGCTACCATTTGTAAATTATATCTCCATAAACCCATCTTTAAAGGGAAGGAAGGGAGGGGGGAGGGAGGAAAGAAAACATCAATGCTAAAGTCTGAAATTCAGTAGAGATTGTCAAAGGATCCTAGAGGCTCCCAGTGAGTAGCATTTCTGTCTTGATTACCTCTGTATCCCTGGCATGCTTAGCACATAGTAGATGCTTAAAAGTTATTACTGATTGTAGTGGGTTGAATGGTGGCCCCAAAAAGATACGTCCATGTCCAAATCCCTGGAACCTCTGAATGTGACCTTATTTGGTTAAAGGGTCTTTGCAGATGTAACTTAAGGATCTTTCTTTCTTTCTTTCTTTCTTTCTTTATTTTTGGCTGCTTTGGGTCTTTGTTGCTGCATGTGGGCTTTCCCTAGTTGCAGTGAGCGGGCTTCTCATGGTGGTGGCTTCTCTTTTAGCGGAGCATGGGCTCTAGGCACGCGGGCTTCAGTAATTGTGGCACATGGGCTCAGTAGTTGTGGCTGGTGGGCTGTAGAGCGCAGGCTCATTAGTTGTGGCACACGGGCTTAGTTGCTCCACAACATGTGACATCTTCCTGGGCAAGAGCACAAACCCGCGTCTCCTGCATTGGCAGGAGGATTCTTAACCACTGCACCACCAAGGAAGACCCAACTTAAGGATCTTGAGTTGAAATTATCCTGGAATATATCCAGGTGAACTCTAATCCAATGACAAGTGTCCTTGTAAGAGACAGAAGACACAGAACATGGAGGAGGAGCTCATGTAAAGATGGAAACAGACACTTGAGTTATGCAGCCACAGGCAAGGATGGTTAGAGCCACAGAAGTTAGGAAGAGGCAAAGGAGGATTCTTTCCTAGAGCCTGTGGAGTGACTGCAGCCCTGCCAGACACTTTGATTTTGAACTTCTGGCCCAGAACTGTAAAATAATACATTTCTATTGTTTTCAGCCACCAAGCTTGTGGTAATTTGCTACCATAGGCCTAGGAAATGAATACACCAATCCCATTGGCTTCATGTGATCGTGCAAATTTGGTATTACCTCATCCAGTGATTTCCAAACTGAAGTTCTGCAGAGCCCTCTGTGGCCCCCATGATGCAATTTTGTATTTAGAGGTACTTCTAAGATTCCTTGTAATTTAAGTATTCTGCAGCTTAAAAAAACTAAATTAGGGAATTCCCTGGCAGTCCAGTGTTTAGGACTCAACGTTTTTACTGCCATGGGCACGGGTTCAATCCTTAGTCAGGGAACTAAGACCCTGCAAGTCACGCAGGCAAAAAAAAAAAAAAAAAAAAAAAAATTAAAAATCTAATCAACCAACCCCAAATCTTAGCCAACTCTAAATGTTAACACAGAAGATCAGAGACGTTACATAACGTGTCCAAGTTCCCCTGCAAACAAGAGGCAGAGCTACGGTCAGTACTACCACCTTCTTCCTCCCTCTGCAAGGCTCTGCCTGTTCCCCAAGGAACCACCAGTACTCCAATGTCCTTGGAAAACAAAGAGGAAAATATCAGCAACACTCCCACTATAGTGAACGACAAGGCAAAGATGCCCTTGATTATCAGCACCACCATCCAACAGTCAACTACAGGTTCCAAACACTGTGGGAAGTGGAGATAAAGAAAGAAAATGGAAAAAGAGAAAGGCGAAGTCAAGTAGTGGGAGCTCCTGACTGCCCACAGGAGATGTGAGGAAAGCGCCCATGGTATTGACACCTATGAAGGTAGAATATTCTTCCACCATGGACTGAGCATTCAGCTCAACCTGCTGTCACTTTGGAGTCAGACAAAGGTGAATCCCCACTGTAGCCCTGTCACTTAAGTCTGTGTAACCCTGAGCAAAGTTAACTTCTCAGAGCCTCAGTGTCCTCTGAGGAAATAGCTACCTTGCAGGATGGTTACAGAATGAAGGTTGCAAGAATTAAATGACATGACACAGCCTAGGGATCTGACCCAGATTCTGGAGCCAAGCTAGTAGACCCTTGCCTCTGTGATACTAGTTGTGGGTCTTGGACAATTACCTCTCTGTGCCTTGGTTTTCTCATCTATAAAATGGGGTATGCTACCTGCCTCCAAGGGTCATTATGAAGGTTAGAATAAGCTAATAGTTATAAAGTACTTAAACAGTGTCTGGCAGAATAGTGCTGTATGAGCATTTGTAAAAACAACATGAAAATGTACCTATGGAAGGGGAAGGTTTTTCTCACCTCCTCACAAGAAGGGACTCCTAAGTGACTTAGCATTTGGTAAAAAGACAGAATTTTGGTGGCATAAAATGCATCAATGTCAGTCTTAGCAAGAGAAAAGTTTGCTTTTCTGACAGATGCTCCACTCTAAGAGTCTGAAATCTCCCTCTCTGCCTGACTCAGTGTGGACAGAAAGAGAGTTTGATAAAAGTCTGAGAGTTTGGTGATTGGCTGACGGTGAGAATGCTTTCTTTCCGGTGATGAAGTGTCACGTGCCAGTCTTTCCAACACCACGGGTGTAAGTGAGGGGCGTGCACACGCACAGCCCCCGGCATAGAACAGGTGGTGAGTAATTCCCTCCCACTGATGCGCTTAGGGTTACTGCAGGCCTGGGACCAGGCATTCCTGGACTATGGCCGCAGGTCTTGCTAATTTGAGCCTAATTCCTGTGACACTGGTTTGCAGGCATCTAGCTCATGTCAGCTGATCACTGAGCACTCTCATTCCTCCTGACAAAAATAATAATACTAATAAACACCAAGTATGTATCCACCCCTCTGCTGCTAGGCTCTGGGAACACAGAGATGAGCTCACGGGAAAACAAGATTAACGAACAGAACATTGTAAGTCCTGTTAGGTAGGATCATAAAAGAGACACTGCAGCTCACCAGGGAGTGAGTGTAGAAGTTACGGAGCTCTTGCTATGTGCTAAACATGACTCAAAGTGTTTCCCTTTATTAACTCATTTCACCCTTACAGTCACTCACGGCCCTATTTTACAGTCAGGGTACATGAAGAACAGAGAGGTTAAACCACTTGCCTAAAGTCACACAGCTAATAAGGGTAGAATCAATGTGCATCCAGATAGCGGGACTCCAGAGCCTGTGCTCCCTGCCCCTCAAGCTGGGCTGAGGTGTCCCTGGTTGGTGACCCATTGAATTTCACCTTTGGGTTCTCAATTCCCTCAGCATTAGAAAAGAGAGTGAGATCTGCCTAGAATGCCAACGCTGGACTCCTGTCCAGAGAGAGGAACTCATCTTACCCTCGGGGCCCTGCTGCTCAAGGTTATTACTGTGGATGAAAAATGTCACCTGCCATATAAGTAAACAAAGAATGTTGCAACCACCAAGCCAGCAGCCACTGTAGCTGCTGCCAGCTGTGCACCCTGAGGGGATTCGGGATAGAGAAATGTAGGATACTCACCCTAGGAAGTGAAGGTGCACAACAAAGGAATGATTTCAATGAGTCCAGACTCTTGCATCTTCCCAGACAGAGAAAATGCTAAATTCATTACCTTGAGAGGTCTGGTTTTCTTCAATTAACAGTAATTTTTTGATGTTCCGCCCACCTGGTTTTTGTTGCAAAACTCCTGTGTATCCTGGCTCCCCCTTACCTCTTTGGAGCAGTCCATCAGAGCCATCTGAGAGGCTGTTTTCCAGACTTCAGTCCTCAGAAAAATCTGCCGAATAAAACACAGTTCTCACAATTTAGGTTGTTGTTTTTTTTTTTGGTGACATTGGTATATGTAGGTATGTAGGGTGAAATTTCAAGGACGATGCTTTGATGGTGTACCGGTGACGCACATTCTAACAAGATCTAACAAGATCAGACTGACTAAGGCCCAGTATGATCAGGCCTTGTACCTGACTTCACATCCTATTTTCAGCCCAAATCTGGAGATGGGTGTTCATGTCCCCATTTCACAGATAAGGAACACAGAGGATTAGAGAGGCCTAGTGGCCTGTTTAAATCATACAACAAACAAGAGAACTCCAAATCTCATGCCTTTTTCACTGTGCCACATAGGCCATGGAACCACTAGACAAAAAGCCTAGAGCCAGATAATTCAGAGCTTCTGTTGCTTAAAGGGCCAAAAATCTGAGGGTGAGGAAAAATAAATAACAATGATAATAGTGGCAGGTAACATTTACTAAGCTCTTCACATGCCATGCTAAGCACAGTATCTCATTTAAGCTTCTTATCATCGCCATGACATAAGTTCTTTTTTATACTTGTTTTACAAATAAGGAAAATAAAGCTCAGATGATAAATGATTTGCCCAGTTTGTATGTGGTGCAGCAGGAATCAAACCCAGAGAAGCCTGGATCCAGAGCCCATACTCTCAGTTCCTCTTGCCTTTGCAGCCAGAGATGAATCCATCTAACAGTCTCAGCCTCTGCACGGCGGGGTGCTCTTGGATGCCATACCTCTCTGAGAGTTGGCTTCTTCGGTTGCAGTTGCAGGACCCATAAAACCTACCTTCCAGGTGGTAGTGAGGGGCCATTGCATCAGGATCCCTGGGGCCTGGGGGCTGGGCATGACCACTGTGAAAACTCCCCAGGTGATTCTCAGAAGGAGTCAAGGTTAGGCTCCATCCACTGGGCCCACGTGAGTTGTAGAGGTATCTCACACTTCAACGTGATATGGATGTGCCTTCTGGCTCAGCAAGTCTGGAGTGGGACCTGAGGTTCTGCATTTCTAACCAGGCCTCCTCCCCCATCCCGAGGTTGGTGGACCACACTTTGGATACCAAGACTGTAGGTCCTGGTGGTGATATGAATTTTATTTTACGTGCCAGGGAAGCCCCTGCAGACTTTTAAACAGGGGAGTGTTATGATCCATTCTACCACATGCAAGGATCACTTCAACTGCTGTGTAGAGAACAAAGCCCTGGGTGATGAGGAGGTGGAAGACTGCCTAGAAGCAGGAGGCCCAATGTCTGCTGTGGTCCAGAGACAATGTAAAAGGACTCCTCTCCTCTCTTCCAAGCAGGAATGGATGGGGAACCAAGCACGGCGCCCATGCCCAGCCCAGGAGGCCAACAGTGTGTAGGGGTGGATGTCATCGAGCCTGGAAAGGGGCCAAAAGTGGGCATAATCCACTGGCCTCCTCCTGCTTTTCGCCTTGGCAGCCTCTAGAGAAGGATGCTTCTTTGGGCGCTGGGTAGAGAGCTTTCTCTCCTCGGCTGCTGAAGGGCCCAGTTCAAGAACAACACACCCTCTGGGAAGACCCAGCAGGCAGGTTGGAGCGTGGGATCGAGATTTTCCAGAATTCCACGAGTCTATCTAGACCTAGTCCAGAGCCTGCCACCCTGACCAGTGTCCTTTCCGAAAGGTCCAAAAGCCCCGCGGCCTATCTCGCCCCTTCTCGCCCCTTCTTTTGGGAGCTCAGATGAGAGTTCAGAGGGAAAGGATTTCGCTTCCAAAGGAGTGGCTGTGAGGGTTTGATAAAAGACGCACCTCTCCAGGCTCTGCATTTTCCTCTGGGCCGGGTGAGTCATGCTGCTTGAAAATGACAAACACGGGTAAATGAGATAATAGGAATGACACGGGTGACTCAGCTGACATCCATCTGGCAGGGCTCAGATGCCCCACAGAGGGCAGGAGGCTCACTCGGGAAAGGAGGATGATTGTGCATAAGTGATCCACTCAACACATTTTTTTTTCTTGTCCTGGTTACAGACAGCATTCACAAAGCGCTTCTTTCCACTGGGAGCTGCCTGAGTCTGGCAGGCCCCGGCATTACTCACAGGGGAGGGGGGTCACAGCCCAGAATCAAGGTCCAGGGATGGACAGATGTGTGCGAATCTTCCTTTGACTGTTGCAGGAAACGGCAGCGTCTTCCCCCAGAGGGCTGGTCTAGGCCTCATTTTCTCCCCCAAATCCTCCAACAGAATGAATTTGGACACTGGGGTGTTTATGTGTAAAATAAGAGGGTCCTGGGATTTATTTTAAAAATTCTATTCCCTACTCTAAAGTCACTGGGAGGTGATAGATGAAATGAGACTGGCAAAATGTTGACAATTGTTCAACTGAGTGAAGGTTGCATGGGTCCATGAAACCATTCTTTCTACTTTGGGATATGTTTTGAGTTTCCATAATAAAAAAATTTTCGTGCTTGTCATTTTAAAGAGATTTGGTCCAGTCACCCCTCACTAGCCTTTAAGCTTCTGGAGCACCAAGATCGTGCTGGGAAAGTTTGACCTCACTTCCCCTCATGGGCCTCAGTTTCCCCAGAAGCCGAGCCATCTCCTGGTAAAGGAGGAGGCATTGGTTTCTCTAAGCCCTTTTCCAGTTCTGCTTCCCTGTGAGCTGATCATCTCCATGGATTCCAAATTCTCACCGCCCCCCGGGCACCTCAAGCTCGTGTTTTCATAGCAAGTTTGTGTGACCTGTGTAGTGTAGCGGTTAGAGAAGAGATTCTGGAACTCCAATATCCAGATTAGAATCCTGGATCAACCACGTCCTAATTATGTGACCTCAGACAACTCACTGAATGTCGTGAGATGTCAATTTTCTGACCTGAAAAATGGAGATAATAATATCCACCTCATGGGGTTATTATAAAGATCCGATGCCCCTAAATTTGTAAAACATTTAAAACAGAAGTAATGTTCAATGAAGAAAAGGGAAAGACTTCAGAACCCAGCTGGTTCTCTAGGTCAGGTTCAGCAAACTCTGTCTCCAAGGTGCCAGATAGTAAATATTTTTGGCTTCAGTGGTCATATAACTTGGTCACCTCTAGGCTGAGGTATCTTGAAGCTGATATGCCTCTTCCATCTCTCTCTTCCCCAGCAGCAGCTGCCCCATAGGCTGTATATTCCAGAAGGTGTCACTCACTGCCATTTACAAAATTCAAGAGAACCCACAATCTGCGTTGTGCTTTAGCAGAGCGAGAGATAAACCATGATTGCATTAAGCTACTGTGATCTTTGTGGCTTATTTTGTTGCTGCAGCATGACCTGGCCTAGCCTGACACACAGGGTACAGCCCTTGAGGCCATAAAGAATATATCTATTGTTTTTTGCCCAGGCCCACTCCCAGTTACACAAACTTTCTTAGTTTTATTTCTTTTCATTTTCATATACCATCTCAAATCCTTCTACTGTGCCAACCGCCATCTCTAAATACCTTCCAACCTGCGCATGCTCTTCTCTAAGCCAATGCCCAGAATTGATGATGACCCCCCAGATGGGCCTGACTTTCAACAGAATGGGACCACTTACAGGAATACACCCTCAGGTCACATCAGGTGTGCATGGGGGGAGGGAGGTCAGATCTTATTTTTGGTGTATATGGAGTTTCTGGTGAGTCAAGACCCTAAGCATTTAACCTCGTTGCCTCTGTGAAGCCCATCTTCTTGTACAGGTTTTGTAAAATTGGCTTTTAATGGCGACCAAAAGGCTCTGTTCCATTTCCTCCTAGGCTGCCCTGCCAGCCTCTCGACAGCTATCACCCAGCTGAAGAGAACAGGACGACCTGGAAGGAAGAGGCAGAAAGTGTTGCCAAGTGTCCACAGTTCTTTATTTCTTACACACAATAGTCCCAGGTTCTTGGAGGGATTCTGAGAAATGAGTTCAGTTGGAGCTGTAGTTATGAGGACTGTTTATTCCAAGCTGAAAATCAGGATACCGATCTGATTAAAAAAATGTGATGCGGGGCTTCCCTGGTGGCGCAGTGGTTGAGAGTCCGCCTGCCAATGCGGGGGACACGGGTTCATGCCCCGGTCCGGGAAGATCCCACATACTGCAGAGCGGCTGGGCCCGTGAGCCATGGCCGCTGGGCCTGCGCGTCCGGAGCCTGTGCTCCACAGCGGGAGAGGCCACAACAGTGAGAGGCCCGCATACCGCAAAAAAAAAAAAAAAGTGATGCCACCTCTGTGAGGGACAGGTTGGGGGATTAATATGTAGGCTGACTTTGCGGAACTTTAGGAACATTGGGTGGTCCTTTGGGTTAAGAGGAAAGGACCCTTGGCCATAGGGGTTCCCCGGGCAATCTGGAGGGTACGATTATAACAGATCCTGTCATCCAGAGGCCTCGGAGAAGGAGTGGGTCTGAACTGCCACCATAGGGTCTGTAAGAGGACTGAAGGGGCCACAGGGTGCGACCCACAGCTAGGGAGCAAGGGAACTGGGCTTTGGGGCCAAGCAGGCCTGCATTCAAATCCTAATTCTACCCTGACCTACCATGTAAGCCTCATGCATGTCCCTAAATTTCTCTGAGCTACAGTCTCTTCACTTGAATTCCATTTGAATGGTGACACCTCCTTTAAGGTGGTGTGAGGATTAAATGATGAAGGTCTATAGACTCCAGGCTCTTAGGAGGTGCTGGAGCTGAAAATACCATTTCTCATCCCTTCTTCTCCCACCAGGTACTAGGGTGCTTCTCTCACCAGGTACTAGGTACTTCTCTCCCTAGGTACTAGGGTGCTTCTCCCACTGGGTGCTTATTCCCACTAGATAATAGATAGAAGGAACTGTCCGTAGAAGTGAAAAAAATTCACTTTATTTAAATGTAAAGATGTATTTCTCTCTTTAGAAATGGAGACTGCCTTGGAGCAGTGGTTCACATCGCATGTTAGAATATGGATATGCCATCTGGATCCATATTCCAGATAAGGGGAGTTTTTTAAAAAAATCCCAATGCCTGGGCCCACCTCCAGGGAATTCTGATTCAGGTGGTCAGGGTGACTATGATGTACAGCTGGGTTTGAGAACCAAGGCCCCAGCACCTCTTACCGCCCACCAAAAGGAGCCCACCCACATAGCACTCACGGGTCAAGGAAGGAACTCTCTCCAGCAGACAGTTGAGAAGGCAGTGCAGGTGACACACGATTATATCTCAATATTAGCTTGAGTAGAAAATGGAAAAGGTCTTGTTGAAAAATCCCTTTGCTGATATGTGTCTCTTGGAATTCTAAACCTTGCACACCCTACCTGATTGAAGTAGACTTTTTTAAAAATTAATTAAGAGGCTGGCAAAAACAGAAAGGAATCATCTCTGTTCTTTGGCCAAAATTTTTCCTAAAACAGCTGCAGGGAGAGGGACGGTAGTTTAAAGCATGAAGAGCAAAAGTGCAAGGAACTGTGTCAGAATCCAAGCAGGTCCAGAAGGAGAGAGAGACGTGAAACCCTGCTCCGCAGACAGACATGACTCAATGAACACCAGTCTTTCCCAGTATCCCCAATATGACAACACGGCTGTTCTTCCCATGAGGAAACATGAGTAAAGCAATAGAGAGAGGGAAGATCTGTCTCTAGTACTTTCAACGAGGATGAATATGTTGATGGGATTTTACACGTCTATGAGTCAAGGCAGGAAGGTTAAGAGCATCTGTGGAATATTCCAGAAATCACACCAGCCCCATAAACCCCAGGGCAAACTCTTATCTTCTTTTTATTCTTCATGTGCTCCTTCAATCTTTATTCATGCAGCCAACACTTCGATATCCCAGGCACACAGTGGGAGTTCCAAGTACCAAAAGGAGGTAGAAAAAGGAATTGGCTTTCACTGGTGCTTTAAAAAAATTCCTCAGACTCCATTATATCAGGAGGAACCAGGGCTGGCTGCCCAGAGACAAGGCCGTCCTCACTTTTGAACGACCCTCTTCAGGCTCAAACCACCTGAGGCTCAGCCCCAGCCCTGCACGCCCCCTCTCCTCTCCCGGCTCGTGCCATGACTTGGGCAAGTCACCTGACTTCTCTGCAACTGGATTCCTCACTGATTAAGAAAATGGCAGTTGTTCAACCTGCCTCGCAGGGTTGCAGTGAGAATCAAGTTTGTACAAACGCAGGATTGGGACTTATGAGACTGTGTATGTAGATGAGGGCTCCAGAGAATGGCATAGGAGATGGGGCTCTGCCCTGCCCCACCCCCACCAAATAGCAGTGAAAAGGGGAAGGAGCAGCCTGCTGCTGATGGTGATGTCAAGGACGACCACAGCCATGACAACGACCCTTGTCGTCTCAGAGTACAGATTCTGTACACAGGCTGAGCAGCGACCAGGTAGAAAAGGGAAAGACTCATAGGCAGACTGCTGTTTCTCCTCTCCCTGGGAGCCTACCTTGGTTTAGGGCATAATTCTAGACAAGGAAACGCACATGATTTAATTTGTTTTGTGATTCCTTTCCAGCATTTTCTTTTTGTTTACATTAAGGATGAGTGTTCCATGGAAGGTGTTAAAAAAAAAAAAAAGATCAGATTAGAATGGGGTGGTGTCCACCGCCACTGATAACCAAGGCTCCACCAATGATGTTGATATCCTGCCTTTCTGCCCAGGTACTCCGCAAACCAGTGCAGATGGGATCTCACCTGGGCACCAGACACTTCCTCTGGACCCACAGGGAAAGTGAGGTACCCCTCCCTCAGGGATGCTTTCCCAAGATGTTGCAGCAATCCTTATGAGCTAGAGAACAGAGGAGGGAGGAGGGCAGCTCATGTTTACTGAGGGCTAACCGGGTAATCCTCACAATCACCTTGTGCAATAAAAACCATGAGCTCCATTCTATAGAGGAGACAACTCCAGGTCTCACAGATAAAGTAACTTGTCCAAGTCACATCGCTGATAAGCAGAGGAACTGGAGCTTGAGAAAAGCCTGGCTCTAAGCATTGTGTGCTAAGTGCTGTGGGAAATGCAGAAGTAAATATTCCAAGGTTAATATGCCCTTTAAGGAACTTTCAGTCCTGTGAGGGAGAAAAACAGGTGCAACTGACATAAAATAGAAGGTGGAATACAATAAACAGTAACATACCAGCAATGGACTCTAAGTGCCCAGAGGAAGGAACAGTGAATACTGATCCCAGATCCAGATGGCATCTGAAGGGACCCATGAAAGATGGCTAGAACCACAGCAGGAGGAGAACAGGGAGAGGTGGGGGAAGGAGGGAGGGGCTGTGAGGGAGAGAGACTAGCCCTGGCGAAGGCCTGAGAGTCTGAGAGCCTGAGGACGGCGGAGACCACACCCTGCTTCCGATTCCTTTTCTCCCAGGAAGAGGTCCAGGCAAGGCTCACCAGGACCTTCAGAAACTGGGCTGCTTCCCAAGCCATGAACTGCCATAGTTGTGTCAGTCTCCCCAACTTCCCGCACCCTCTTTCACACCAAAGTCACTCTTTTTTTTGTTTGTTTGTTTTTTCTTTTTGCGGTATGCGGGCCTCTCACTGTTGTGGCCTCTCCCGTTGCGGAGCACAGGCTCCGGATGTGCAGGCCCAGCGGCCATGGCTCACGGGCCCAGCCGCTCCGCGGCATATGGGATCCTCCCAGATCGGGGCACGAACCCGTATCCCCTGCATCGGCAGGCGGACTCTTAACCACTGCGCCACCAGGGAGGCCCAAAGTCACTCTTGATGGGACACGTTTTCCACTCCCACCGTCCACACCTGACTCTGTCAGTCTGCATCCTAATCATCTTGAGTGCTAGATATCGTCCCCTCACCCCAGGAAGATCAGGCTTCCCTCCAATGGGCTCCCTCCAGTTGACCCTCCATTTCCCATATTATGGCACTTACCCAACTGCACGGCTGGCACTCACCAGTGTACGTGTCTGTATCTCCCAGGAGGCCGTGAGCCTCATGAGAACAGGGCTCTCATTTTGTTCCCCAGAGTGTAATGCAGCTCCTGGCACATAGGAGGTGATAAGGGAATAAAGTAGAATGGCAAACTTAATCAATGAACTGACCATAGAAAGAGAGGAGAAATGGGGGAAGAAAGGAAACAGGGGGCCAGCTTTCAAGTTAGAACAGGGCTTTCAGTGCCAGGTGAACTTGTTCCATTTTTACCATGTGGCCAATGGGGAAGGATTGATGGGCTTCGAGGAGGGAAGCAATACCTCCTGTGCGTCGGGACGTAGTGTGGCAGCCAGAGAGAGAGCAGGGCTGCAGGCAGGGAGAGTCTTTAGGAGGCTTTTGTGATGGTCCAGACAGGAAGTGAGGAGGTAGACAGACTACTCTCTTGAAGAAGGCTTTTTAAAAACTGGAACCAGAGGGCACAAAGCACATCCAGGCTCCGGCTAAACTGGCCAAGTGTTGTCCTTGAAAGTTGGCAGGATTCCACAACACGAGAGATGACTGCTGTGGACAAGCCTGGGGAGGGGTGAGAAATTGCCATGTGTGCATCGGAGCTCTTAAGAAATACTACATGAATAAATGGAAGCCTTGGCAAGAGCTTCCCTGGGAAACCGCCTATTACATGACTAAGGCTCTGAGAAATCTCTGCTGATGGCCTGGCAGAAACTTCGCCAGCCAAATCTCTCATTGAAAACCTCAAAGGGCTTCTGGGAGCATGTGGATAATGGGCTGTGGGAATCTCGGGTCAGAAAAAACTTTCACCCAGCTGCTCGAGTGCCTGGCTGGGCAATTAAGGAGGATGCTTTTAAGCAGATCAAAAGACTCTGGTGAGGTGATCTCAGGAAGCTTCCTGCCCTCCCTGTGAGGAAGGCAAGAGTCAGGTCTCCTAACCTTCATTTTACAGATGAGAAAAGTAGTTGCCCTGGTGACTAAGTCCCTTGCCTGAAGTCAAACAGCCAGCAAAGGGTGGAACCCCAAATAAGCATCCCAGTCACCCAATTCCCAGGACATCATTACTCCAGAGCCTCCCACTCCACGGAGGCTGGATTGCTCCTGGGAAGTCTGGACCCACGTTTGGGATGTTAGGGCAGGGAGTGGTCCACAGGGTCTATTCCAACCATTTAGCACCCACAGACACTTCCATGAATACACGGCGACTTGGCGTCTGCCCTTGGCAACATCAAGATGTCTTGATGGTCTTCTCACATTAGCAGTTTATGAAACCCAGGCGCCCAGCCTAACAGTAACAACCCAGTTACTCCTTGGCCCACCTAGACGCAAACCGTTTTAGAGGGCATACTCAATCTTAGCGGTCATCTTACAGAACTTCTCAAGTTCATGAAGTCGTACCTGACTTCAGATCCCAGTTCTGCCCTTGCTATTCCCAGGACCTAGGCAAGTTACATAACCTAAGTCCCACTTCCCGCATATACGAGCTGGAGATACACAGAATACCTCTCTAACAGGGTTATTGTGAGCAGTCGGTGAGGTCAGGCACATAAAAAGCATAGCAGGAAGCCCAGCATGTGGTAGCCATTCAATAAATGTTAGCAATTATTAATAGCATTGCTCACATGAGTGATCTGAGTTTGAAAAGTAATTCTTCATTCTCATAGTCTGGCTATTAAGGAATTAAGTTCAAATCTTAGTGTTTGACCAATTCCTTCCCTTCCGGGACAAGGAAGTTCATTTTTACTCTTAATAATCTCAGCTGCTTGCCATGTTTTAGACAAGAGATGACTCATTACTCTTAATGAGAAGGACACCTGTTATAGCAAGAATGCTCTAAGAGTCACAGAGATTTGTCTGGCATGTCATGGCCTCAGAATTCTTTCTGGGGTCCTGCCTTGTACTTCCCTTGTCTTGTCATTGCCACCTGGTCATCCACAGGTCCAGGGTCCAACAAATTAAAGGCAGCTAACAAAGAGAGGCCAGAGGCTGGGCTTCTGAGACAAGGCGGCATGTGCAGCTGTGGTCCCTAACTGCAATAGCATCTTGGCTTGAGTAAGTTTTTATAGTGTTTCCTGACCTGGAAGGCTGACTCTCCAGATGAGCCTGGTTACTCAATATGCTTGAAAATGGACTTCCCTGGTGGCGCAGTGGTTAAGAATCCGCCTGCCAATGCAGGGGACATGGGTTCGAGCCCTGGTCCGGGAGGATCCCACATGCCGCGGAGCATCTAAGCCCGTGGGCCACAACTACCGAGCCTAGAGTCCACAAGCCACAGCTACTGAAGCCCGTGCGCCTAGAGCCCGTGCTCCGCAACAAGAGAAGCCATCACAATGAGAAGAAGCCTACGCACCACAACAAGCCCCCGTGCAGCAATGAAGACCCAACACAGCCAAAAATAAATAAATTAATTAATTAAAAAAAAAAATGCTTGAAAAGGCATGTCCTATTATAGGCTCCCATTCTTTTTGGATATTACTCTTGCACTTCATACACGCCAATGTCCTACCCTCATCCCATCAGCTCATCCCGCAGGTCACCTGCAGTTTGGTGACAGTTCCCATACACTCCTCTGCCTTCTTACTCCAAACCCCTACATCTCTTGGTCTGAGCTCTTTCTGGGCCACAGGAGTGCACCCCCCTCTCTCAGGGCAGGCCAGGGAGATAATGCTTCTATGAGTGACCCTCAACTAATACAGGACAAGAATTAGTAGATAAATAGCCCAGTTACCTCATCCCTCAGTGCAGTGATTTCGAGGTCAGCCAATACTGCCTCTTAAAGGGTCCCTAGCACAACTGAATCCCAGGAGCCCACAGTGACAACTGACTCATTCGTGCACCTTCACTGGCTTCCGCCTTTCCCTGGATGACTGCCTTACTCCCCTAAGGAAGCTTCCTCAGATCACCTCCGTATTGACTGCTGGCACCCAAAGCAGTCTGGTGTCTGCTTTTGGGAGCACCGAAACGAAGACAGATTCTTCAATGAAAAATAGTTGTTATACTAAAAGTGCACAAACCATTTAACTATTAATATTAAATTAGGCAGACACTGGCACTGAAATATGATATGGAGCAAGTCTAAAATGAATAAAACCCCTGGTTACAATGTCTCTGTCTCAACAGACTCCCCTAATGCTGACCACCAGTTAACTCACGGTCAGGGCCTTGCTCACTAGTCATACCAGCCCCAGCCATGCATACGATGTGAGTCCTTCCAAAGCCTGTGACCAGCCAGTGCTGAGCTCACAGAAATAAATTAATTAGACTCTCCAAGGCCAAGAGACAGCTGCTTTTTGGCCCACTCAGTGCCAAATTCCCACCATTCTCTTTCATCCTTTTTTTTCCAGATCACAGACTTAAAAGGAAAAAAATCAGTGTACCCTCTCATCTTTTTCCTGCACAATCTTCAGAAATCTTCTCTTAGCTGAGGAAAGGCATCTTCTCAATGACTTATTCAAAGAATGTCCTCCTCCTCCTAGTTGCATTCCTCATCTGTATCAAATAAGTACCCTTTACTCAGCTCTGCAGATGTGGCTAAGTTGTCTCTTGACAGACTGATTTTCCACCAAGACTTGTTAAAATTGTATTTGAGGGTTTTGTCCTTCTGAAGATTTCAAACATATTTGGAACCTAACGACAACTGTTAAACAAAATTATGTTGTCAAATCTGCTGTGCCCTGAAATGTTTTCTAGATTTTCACATGTGTCTTAGAGGAGGTGAATTAGCTTTTTCCTATTGCTGTGCAACATGTTACCACAAACTTAGAGGCTAAAAACAGCACATATTTATTTCCTCACAGTCAAGAATTCAGGCATTGCTTAACTGGGTTCTCTGCTTAGGGTCCACCAGGCTACAATCCAGGTGTCTGCTGGAATGCGTTCTCATCTGGAGACTCCTCCACTGGGAAAGAACCGACTTCCAAGTTCATGCAGGTTGTTGGCAGGATTCATTTCCGGTGGCTGTCTCACTGAGGGTCCTGGCTGCGTGCCGGCTGCCAGCTAGAGGCTCTCCTCAGATCCAAGAGGTACCCACAGCTCCTTGCCACATGGGCTCATCTATCATGGTCGTTTACTTCTCATCTCCTGTTATTCAACCCTTGTATAATCCCCTCCTGATTGTGGGCTGCACCTAGTTACTTGTTTCTAATTAATAGAAAAAAAGTGTTGGGATGCCAATTCCAAGACGAGATTGCAAGAGGCTGTGACTCCTGTCTCGTTTGCAGTCTCTCTTCCTCTCACTTGTTCATTTTGATGAAGCCAGTGCTGTGTTGTGTGATGCTCTATGGAGGAATCCACATGGCAAGGAACCAAGGAGGGCCTCCAGCCAACAGCTCCTGAGGAACTGAGGCCCGCAGTGCAAGAAACTAAATCCTGCCAACAACCGTAGGAGCAAACTAGAAAGCAGAACCTTCCCAGTCAAACCTTGAGAAGACTTCAGCCACGTGAGAATCCCAGAGGCAGAGGACCCAGTTAAGCCTCTCTTGGATTCCTGACCCAGAAAAGCTGTGAGATACTAAATGATGCTGTTTGAAGCCACTAAGTATTGGAATAATTTGTTACACAGCAATAGATAACTAACACACCCCTCACCAATGGTTTGTGCCCAATACCTTAGTAAACATCGTCCGAAAAGAAGAGTGTTGGGGCACTGTTCCAAGGGGATAAGTGGGGCAATGCAGAAAACAAAGGGACAGCTTGAGTGCAATGGCTCAGAAATTTCTCAATAGCTTCTTTACATCTTGGAGCTTGACCCAGAACCTGTGAGCAGAGAGGTTGAAACCGAAGCAAACAAAAATTAGAATTATTCCATTAAAATCTCCTTGTCTATTAAGAGGCAAGGTAGCCTTCTCTTACAGACAAGATGCAAACAGAGACAGGCATTCTCCTCAGGTCGTCGGGAACACAGTGAGATGCTGGATGGAGAGAGTAGCCCCGATACAGATACCAGTCACACCAGCCTTGGCGAGAGCCACCAAACTTGGCTGTAGACATCAGAGCCGAAAGCTGGAGACGACAAAGGGAAGAGTAAACACTACATGGGAGCCAGAAGGACGGAGTTCACATGTACACATGAGCCATCCCCTGGGACTTCCAGAAATAACTGAGGTGAGAGCCTTGGCAGGGAGGAAGAGACTAGCACAAGGTGAGCATGGGTAAATATAAATATTTATTGACGGCGACAAAGTGATGGATGTGATGGATATGGTGACCCTGACCCTTCCCCCAATCTTTGATCCCTGAGGACTTAGGAATATAAAATCATTTTCTTCCTAATGGTATTTTAAGTCCCTACAGTACAGAGGTGAAGAATGTGGACAGAGAGAAAGACACAGTGGTCTTTCCTATTTAATGCGTTGAATAGAAATAAGTTTATGCTTCCTCCACTTGCCCCGTCCCTTGGTAACAGGCTGCTTTTGGGGCCGGGTCTGCCGAGGGCAGAAGCCTATGTATTCAGGGCTGCACGTCAGCCAGCTCGTCATCACACCACAGCCGGGCCCCATCTCAAACTGTTGGAAAGTACAATCTCCAAGCTTTCCCCTTCCTCAAAGCTCAACCCACTCCTGGTCCAGCTCCAAGAACAATCAACCCAGAAAATGTGGAATGGAGAAGGCATCAATGCATGCATGGACCATTTCCAAAATAATAAATGAGGCTGTTTTAAACCATGAAGTGTAGGGGTCATTTGTTACACAGCAATAAATAATTAATACACCCTCAACTGATGGTTTGTGCCCCACGCTTTAGAAAACAGCATCCTAAAAGACCAACATTAAGTCACCATTCCAGTGGGGTGAGTGGGATAATGATGAAAAAGAGAGGGACAGAAAGCCAGATGAGAAATCAAAAGCCTTGGGTTCTGGTTCCAGCTCTATCAAGACTCCCCAGCTGTCTGAGCTCTGTGAGATCATTTCCTCTTCTATAAAGTAGAATTCATGATAAATGCCTTTCTTACATCACACTGTTACTGTGAGACTCAGATTACAGAACCCGAGTGAAAGCTTTGTAATATGTGAGGTTATATCCCAAGTAAGGGGTTATAATCATCCACATTATCATCATCATCTTTATTGCTGGCTGTTACAAGGTAAAGCCAACAAAACTTTGAAAGGCTCAGTCAAAGTCCAACCAAGTGACTAGAAACCACTCTAAGTATTTGGAACCGGGAGAAATTAATATAGGAAGTGGGTTCCACAGGTGATGGAAGGGCTGGAAAGCCCACCAGAAAATAATGGGAGTGACCCAGAGATTAGTAATAGCAAGAAGGGCTTCCCTGGTGGCACAGTGGTTAAGAATCCGCCTGCCAATGCAGGGGACACGGGTTCGAGCCCTGGTCCGGGAAGATCCCACATGCTGTGGAACAATTAAGCCCGTGCGCCACGACTACTGAGTCTGCGTTCTAGAGCCCGCGAGCCACAACTAGTGAGCCCATGAGCCACAATTACTGAAGCCCGCGTGCCTAGAGCCCGTGCTCCACAACAAGAGAAGCCACCGCAATGAGAAGCCCGCGCACCGCAAGGACGAGTAGCCCCCACTCGCAGCTAGAGAAAGCCTGCGCGCAGCAACAAAGACCCAACACGGCCAAAAATAAATAAAATAAATAAAAATAAAAAAATAATAATAGCAGGAAATCCCTTAGCTGGAAGGATAGAGGAAGGAGGCAGGACCATAACAACCTAAGGCCTGGGGTCACCCTATAAGAAGCTGGAACCGTAGTGGGAGCCAGAGGCAAGGAAGAAATGCAACCTCTGCCAGATACTTCTGAAGGCAGCGGGGGGGTGGGGGTGAGAAATACCCTGGTTTCTCCCTTCCCAATGCCCTTCAATAATTGTCCAGTGCCTCCCGTTGGCCGGACCCAGCTAGAAACCAGCTGACACAGGAATGACAAATGGAACTGAAGCCAACAAGCCCTGGGCCAAAGAAGCAGTCTATTTAGCCAGAAATGCAATCATATGCTAGAAATGAAAGTAACATAACAAAGCGACTCAGAAGTCCCAAAGACTCAGACTCCAAAAGAGCATGGGGATTCATCTGGCCCAATCCCTCATCCCACAGGCGAGGCCTCAAAGAGGAAAATGACGTGACTTGCCCAGAATCAGCTGGCTAGGGGCAGCTGAAACCCAGGCATCTGAATTCCTAGTTCGTAGCTTTTTTTTTTTTTTTTTTTTTTGCTGTACGCGGGCCTCTCACTGTTGTGGCTTCTCCCGTTGCGGAGCACAGGCTCTGGATGCGCAGGCTCAGCGGCCGTGGCTCACGGGCCCAGCCGCTCCGCGGCATGTGGGATCTTCCCGGACTGGGGCACGAACCCATGTCCCCTGCATCGGCAGGCGGACTCTCAACCACTGCGCCACCAGGGAAGCCCCCCTAGTTCACAGCTTTTTTCACAGCATTAACCTTACAATGATGACTAGCAGAGGTGCTTCAGCTTAACAAAGGGATGTATTCCAACAGTTGATTTCTAAGATGATTGTTCGGACCTGAGAACTCATTTTCCCATAGAAACAAGGCTATCTTGGCTGACTGTGGTCCCAGTCTGGATGTTTAGCCCACCACATGGGAAGAAAGGAACCTTCCTTCTCTGAATTCATGTGAAATCAGGGGGCTGGTGAGCATCTTTCTCCCAGGGCAGAACAGAAGAGAGTCTCTCTCCCATCTCCTTGCTCTGCCATTAAAGGGGTCCTGGGGTGGGGACCTCCCTGCCTTCATCACTCCTCCTTCATCACTGCCAGACTTTCCCACAGTGGTCATTCCTGTGGCTGCAAGGTCAGCCACAGAGTAAGAGCTCCCGGAGGGCTGGAAGCAGGTTCTTTTTTTTTTTTTTTTTTTTAACACCTTGGCACCCTCGGCACCCTTCTAGTAACTGGCCCAACCAAATCCTGTGATTGTCACCATGCCCTCCCTAGTGGGGTCTGAATTAGCATCTTCAAAGTATAGTCATTATTCTGCCAATGCAGGGGACATGGGTTCCAGCCCTAGTCCGGGAAAATCCCACCTGTCTCGGAGCAACTAAGCCCGTGCGCCACAACTACTGAGCCTGTGCCCTAGAGCCCACAAGCCACAACTACTGAAGCCCGCGTGCCTAGAGCCCGTGCTCCGCAACAGGAGAAACCACCGCAATAAGAAGCCCGCACACCGCAACGAAGAGTAGCCCCCACTCGCCGCAACTAGAGAAAGCCCGCACGCAACAACGAAGACCCAACGCAGCCAAAAATTAATTAATTGATTAATTAATTAATTAATTTAAAGTATAGTCATTATTTTGAAGTCATTTTATATTTGGAAAATGAAAAAAGTTGCCTTTTGTTTTTCTACTCTAAGTGAAATAAAGTAAAATTTGCACACACACACAAAGTGCTCTTAGATGGTGAGGAGAATGAGGGGAGATGTGGAGAGATGGGGTGCTGTTACCTGTGAGATGAAGGCTCCTGTTCTCTGGGGCCACTGTGGGGTCACTGTCCTGTGGTTTGGGCAGAGAATTCCTTAAACAGCTACAAGGTTGCCCATACTTGATCTTCCTGTTTTAGACACGCCCCCTGCAATCAGTGAGCTCCGATTTAAGCAACCAACCATCCAGAAAGAAACTACCCATCCACCCAAAAGTGAGAATGAGGGCAAATTTCCCAGGAACTTAAAACAAAATGGAGCTAATGCAAAAATGGAAACTGAAATACACTTTCTGCTCTACAGGTCGAAACGCAGAGACAAATTTCCTCAAAACTTAACCCTACTTCCCAGTTGAAGAGAACAGGAAATCCAAGTCTGTACAGCTTTGGCAGTGTTCACACTCCAGTGCCCTCTGCCGTGAAGTTCCCCTACCCTGCAAAGGCGGAAGTGATTGGTCCCCATCCCTCTCCCCCGTGCCCCTGTCCCTTGCTCCCATCCCACTGGGTCAGGGCCACCATATACAGCCACACAGGCAGCACGCTGCCCAATTCAGGGGGTGCCATCTCCATCGGCGGCAGTATGAATGGTGCCCCTGGAGCTGTGCCGTGCTTCTATTAGAATATCTTGCCAATTGCTATGTCTTAAGACTGACATCTACAAGGCCACAAGGTTCTAGCTGAATTACAGTCACCTCTGTGTCCCTAGCACCTAGCACAGTGCCTGGTACAGAGTAGAACGTCAGTATAAACTCAGAAGCAATGAATTTGAGAAGAGAGTCAGCACCCCACTTAGACAGGAAATAAGTAATTGTTTTAAATAGCAGCAGCATCCTAATTAGAGTATGGATTCTTCTTGAACTAAGCTTGGATACTTTAAAGAGTAAATATAACAGAGTGATCAAGATCTCTGGCTCTGAGGTCAGAAGGATCTGGGTTTGAATCCCCGCTCCGCAACTACTGAACCATGCTGGGCACATTCGTAAACCTCTCTAAGCCTTAGTCTCCTCATCTGTGAGGACCCACTGAGATCATGCTTTAGCCTAGTGCCTGGTACACAGTAATGTAAGTCTTAGTTGTAATGATAAAGTACATTGTTAATGGCAATTAATCCATAATTAAACATTAATCCTAAAAGGCACATTTTAGCTATCAATATTTATATCCCACCAGAATGAATATGCCCAAGACATATTGAGGGCTCAGTTAATGCTTACTGAATGAGAGAGAGAGAAAGAAAGAAAGAAAGAAAGAAAGAGGAGAAACACAGAGAATGAGAATGAAAGTGAGGGGGGCGGAGGGAGGTGGAGAGGAAGAAGAAGGGAGGGTGGGAGGGAAGAGGGTACTGAACTGGGAGTCAGGAGAGATACAGCTTCAAATCTGACATCACTAACAGTGTGACTTTGAGTAAGTTCCTGTCTTTGTCTCAATCTGCTCCTTTTTAAGATCAAAGGTCGGTAGATGATGTCTCAGGTCGCTTCTCCAGGATCCCCTCCCACCTTTCGCTCCTGATCTTTTCTTGCAGGGTTCACTCAGATCCTGCAGGTGGTGCTGCTGAGTTAAGGAGAAGACCTGTTTTTCTGCAGCCTGGTGCCCAGCTGCCAAGCCTCTGCTTAAAGGGCAGACTGGGAATGAGGGAAATCACTTACTTGTTGCTGAAAATGCCTGGGGCAGTTCCCGGTGCCATGAAAGCTCTGTGGATATGGGGAGACAGCCGGCCCTGGATTCCAAGTCCAGTTCCACCACTTCCTGGCCAGTGACCCTGGGTAAAGGCACTTGCCCTCTTGGAGTCTCTTTAGTAGTCTTCAAAATGAGGAAAATAATATGGACGCCCCTGGAGCATTGGGAAAATTAAATACTGTTTGTCAGTTGAAGAGCCCAGTGCCTGGCACATAGTAGGTGTTCAAGAAATAACGTTCCCTTTCCTTCCCTGCCTTTAATTCACTAAGGACTATGGCTAGTGCTTGAGAAGAAATGAACAAGGTGTAATGATAGAGTGATGAGGAGGTGGGCTTTCCGAGGGGGATCCCCTGAGGAGAGGACACGTCATCTGAGGCAGGCGGGATAAGGAGAGATGTCCCAGGCAAAAGGACCAGCACGCGCAAAGGCACAGCCCATCTCATCCAGCTCCCCCTCCCCCTTCCTTTACAAACTGATCCTCAATCCAGTGGTTCTGTCCCCTAAGCCCAGAGCCCACCTCATTCATGCCTCTAGAACAGCAGTCATCTGCCTGTGTCATGAGTTTTATGTACCCAGAAAGGTCTCTTCAAGGACCAGGAGTGCATTTTATTCATATCTGCCTCCCCAGAGCCTGGCACAACAAATGCCTTAATGAACAGATGAGCTGATGAAAGTACCACACTGGCATCCTCCTGTCTCTTATTGGCAGTCTCTATACAAAGGCATCCTGACCTTTAGCTGTTCCCCCCACATATCTTGCATATCTAGCCCTTGGTACCTGGTAGGTCCTCGATACATGCTCACGTTGTTGAAATCCAGTTGCATTTTCCTTTATTGAGCACCTGCTGTGTGCCAAGCACTGGCGATGCAAAGATACACAAGGGCTCATTTTAGAATAAAAGTACAGTAGCAGGTATGCCACACGTGCTATGCTCATATCCCATGGCTAATTGCTCTGCACATACTCTTCCACTTAATCCTCACAAAACCCTATGAAGTAGGTACTATGATTAGCACCATTTCACAGATGGGGAAAGTGAGGCTCAGGTGGGAAGACTTGTACAGGGTGGCAGAGCCAGACTGAAAGCCAGGAGCCTGGCATGAAAGGCCTTGACACTCACCGCTTTGTCATGAGCATGCACACATGTGTGCAAACAATATAAATTGTTTAGACGTGTGTTCAGTGTAGGAGAGCAAAGGAATGGGACGGCAGCTGGGAAAGATTTCCCAGAAAGTCAGCATGACTTGGACCTTGAAAGATTGAAGAGTTTTCCAGATGGATCATGGGTTCAGTGGGGAAGGTGCAGCAGAGAGGGAGGAAGGAATATTCTAGGCGGAGGGAAGAGGTCTGCAGCCTGCAGGACTCTGGTGGTGAGATGGCGGTAAGACACAGCCTGTCTGGGAGACACAGGCTGCTTCTCCCCTCTGGAAAGTCAAGTGCTGAGTCTAGAGCAGGCCAGCTCAGGAAAAGACGCACAGGACTGGAAACTCTAGAAAAACATACTCTAGAGATAAGTTTAACAAATAAAAACTTTCACCCTTTTTAGTAGCCCATCTGTATGACTTGCCTGCTTTAGTCCAGGCAATCAAAACATACAAAGGCCCCAAACACTTATTCAACATTCACTAAACACCTACTAGGTGCCAGGCACTTACCACCGAACACCCAACCTGGGCTGTAAACGTTGTACTATGAGAGGAGGTGGAACAATTAAGGTTTGAATTTGTCCAGGTTTGCGTCTCAGCTCCGGTAAATACTCACCAGACACGTAACCTTTCACAAGCTATTTGTCCCCTCCATACCTTGTTTCCTCATGTGTTAAATGAGAATACTGATAAACAGCAATCACATAGGACTGTTGTATCAAATGAGTTCATTTAATGAACGGCCTGGCAGATAGTAAGCACTCAGTAGATGTTGGATATTATACATGTGCGCTACCATTGAAAATATACTCTTTATTGAACACCTACTAAGTGCCAGGCACTGGGCTAGAAGCAGAGGGTTTAGAGATATTAAAGAGAAAACCGCAGGCCCCAAACGGGGTTTCTTGTGCTAAATCTCGCGATACCAAATCTGGATTTAAAACATGACTTAAGGCTTCCCTGGTGGCGCAGTGGTTAAGAACCCGCCTGCCAATGCAGGGGACACGGGTTCGAGCCCTGGTCCAGGAAGATCCCACATGCCGCGGAGCGACTAAGCCCGTGCTCCACCACTACTGAGCCCATGTGCGACAACTACTGAGCCTGCGCTCTAGAGCCCGTGCTCCGCAACCAGAGAAGCCACCGCATTAAGAAGCCCGTGCACCGCAGTGAAGACCCAATGCAGCCAAAAATAAATAAATGAAATCAATAAAAATTTTAAAAATAAATAAAACCTGACTTAATTGCAATTTTGACCTTCCCCCAAAATATAATCTTTTTTTTTTTTTTTTTTTTTTTTTGCGGTATGCGGGCCTCTCACTGTTGCGGCCTCCGCCGTTGCGGAGCACAGGCTCCAGACGCGCAGGCTCCGGACGCGCAGGCTCAGCGGCCATGGCCCACGGGCCCAGCCGCTCCGCGGCACATGGGATCCTCCCAGACCAGGGCACGAACCCGTATCCCCTGCATCGGCAGGCGGACTCTCAACCACTTGCGCCACCAGGGAGGCCCCCAAAATATAATCTTAATCAGCCAGTCTGGAATTTTCTGGTCGGCACCAATGAGGTAATCTGTCACAGGGGCCTTCCCCATCCCTCCCCCAAAGGAAGAAGAGTCTGTCTGCATGACGCACACCCCTGCTGGTCCCTGTTCCCAAAAGAAGACGTTCTGCCCTGAAATCATCTTTTCTTTTCCTTTGCAGATACCTTCTTGCCCCTCCTTCTCCCTATAAAAACCTTCCATTTGGTCCAACGCCTTGGAGTACCTGTTTGTTTACTGGCATGCTGCCTGATTCATGAGTCTTTGAGTAAGGCCAATTAGATCTTCACATTTACTCAGTTGAATTTTGTTTTTTAACAGAGATGAATAAGACCATGGCCACTGCACTCCAGTAGGGCAGAGTCTAGTAAGAGTGAGGCTTATGACGAAAGTGATTACAACAGAGGAAAACAGTCCTATATTAATAATCATAATTAGAATGAGGAATTCCCATCCATGGTGTGATTCGTGGGTGCAAAGCACTGTGGAAAGCTGGCTGTATATTCGATCCTCCCCACAGAGCTTTAGGGAGAGACCATCGCTGTCTCTAGTTCTACTTGAGGAAACAAGATTTCTCAGCAAAGGATGCAGCTGCCGTCTCAATTCAGACCGGAGGCCACGCTGCCAAGGAGGATGCGCGGGGCTGGGGGCACGAGGAAGGAGCAAGTCCACCCTCCAGTGGGTGAGAGGGGAGGCCACGCAGAGGAGGTGACGTCTGAGCTGTGCCTTTAAGGATGCTGATGCTGAGAAGGAGAAGGGACTGCGGGGCGGGGGTTGGGGAGAGAGCACGTGACACAGAGGTCTGGGGGTGAGAACGGCCTGCAGGGCAGTGAGACGCTGCCCTGCCCGAAGCGGGGGGCGGGCAGGTGTCAGAGCTGCGTCTTGAAAGAGGCCTTGAGTGCTGGGCTATGGAGTTCAGACTGTTCCTGCAGAAGACGGGGACTCACTGCAGGTTTCCAACCAGGGGGATATGCTCCTCTCCGCTCGCCCCCCAGCCCCCAGGAATCCCGGCCAAGGCAGGATCCTCGGGCTTCTCATTAACGTGTCGGTCAGGGAGCCTGTCCGGCCTCCATATGGCGCGTAAATAATTTACAGCGACGGAGCGTGTTTGTGCGGGACGCCAGCCAGCCGCCTCGCTCCTTTAGCCTTCAGCGCTTCCTTTCGCTCCGCTGGCCGGCAAGGCCCCGCCCCCGGCCCCACGGGGCGGAGTCAGAGGCCGGGAGCACCTTCGGACTCCCTCCAGCGCCGCCCCTCCGGTGAGAGTCAGGGATTTCACGGTCCAGGGAGGCTGCGGAGCCCCTCAGTCCTGGTTCCCAGGGAAATCACATCCAATCCCAACCCCATGAAGGGGCCTTTCCTGCTCTCAGCACATTTTCCAGAAATGAGTTAGAAAGGGTTGACGTGGCCTAGGGGACAGGGTGGAGGGCTGGGCCTGGAAGCGAGGGGCAGGGTGGGGAAGGCACGTGAGCGGGACTTCCTGCCTGAGCCTGCAGGGACTTGGGCTGTCCCTGCACAGCCGTTTCCCTGCCCCGGAGTCCAGGTCCCCAACCAAGGAAAGCTCCTCAATCCCATGAACCAGCTCTCCCCGCATGGCAAAAATGTAATCAATCTGTGTCATACAGAGTGAAGCAAGTCAGAAAGAGAAAAACAACTATGGTAGAATATCGCTGATATGTGGAATCTAGAAAAATGATACAGATGAACTTCTTTGCAAAGCAGAAATAGAGACACGACATAGAGAACAGACGTATGGATACTGCTGCCAAAATCCTGGCTCTCTGTGCACCAATGTTGAATAGATGCACGAAGACAGTTTGGATACAAAGGGGGGAAAGGGGGAGTGGGATGAATTGGGAGAGTGGGATTGACATATATACACTAATATGTATAAAATAGATAACTAATGAGAACAGACTGCATAGCACAGGGAACTCTACCCAACACTCTGTGGTGACCTAAATGGGAAGGAAATCCAAAAAAGAGGGGATGTAAGTATACATATAGCTGATTCACTTTGCTGTACAGCAGAAACTAACAAAACATTGTAAAGCAACTATACTCCAATAAAAATTAATTTAAAAAAAAGAATGACATCAGAGGAATGTAAACTACTAGTAAATCAGAAAATTTTAAATGAATGACACTAATTTTTTTAAATCAAAAAATTTAATCAGTCTACCAAGTGCAGGAATCTCATAGCACAAATGTGACTGTGATTTATTAAGAAGAAATATATATTTGGTCTTCATCCTGGTTCCTTACATAGCATTCCTAAAACTCTTGGAATTTCCTAAGTGAAGAGAGTGATCAAGGTGTCTTTTGTTATTTAAGTGAGGTAAATTTTGGAAAGCCCCTACTTCACCTAAGGATAGGGGCTGGCTGCCAGGGAAACCAGCCAAGTGATTACGGGGTTGGAAATTTCAGCCCCACCCTCGAGCCTCGGGGGAGGGGAGAAGGGCTGGAGATTGAGTTCTGTGGCTGAAGGCCAATGATTTAATTAATTGTTCTGACCTCCTGAAACCGCCATAAAAATCCAAAAGGATGGGCTTTTGGAGAGCTTCCGGGTTGATGAACCAGAACTCCTCTGCGTGCCATAGTGGTGGCCCCCAAACTCCACAGAAGCTCCCACATTTGGGACTTCACCCTACGTGTCTCTTCATCTGGCTGTTGATTCATATCCTTCCATATTCTTTGTAATAAACCAGTAATCTAGTGATTGAACTGATTTCCTGAGTTCTGTGAGCCGCTCTGGCAAATTAATCCACCCAAGGAGGGGGTCATGGGAACCTCCGATTTATTGCCAGTCTGTCAGGAGCACAGGTAACAAGCTGGACTTGCAATAAACATCTGAAGTGGGGGCAGTCTTGTGGGACTGAGCCCTTAGCCTGTGAGATCTGATGCCACTTCAGATAGCAGTAGATAGTGTCAGAATTTAGTTAAAATGCAGGACATCCAGATGGTGTCTCAGAGAATTACTTGGTGGTGTGGGAAAAAACACATATCCAAACTGGTGTCAGAATCATAGCGGTAAAACCAAAATAATATCCAATTTAATACGGTCCTATGATCTATATTGAAGTTGCATTCAGGTACATTGTGACACCAAGGTCTGTTACATGTAAATTTGTATCTGAACCAAGTTGGTGAGATGTTGTGAATTCAGCTGGGTGTTGAAGCTAAGGATAAGTTCAGGGTGAATAGAAAGAAGCCTTTTGCTCAAATCTAGGCAGAAGAGGAGATGGCTAAATTGGATAAGGATTGCTACCAGTTAGGATTAGTAAGAAAGCTTCCAAAATTTACCTAGATGTTTGGATTTTGTTACCTTCTTGCTGCAACTCTGAATTGCCTTGTTAAACATACTAACTTGTCATACTGAGCAAAAAAAATACTTGGCAGTGGCTTCACAGCGCACGTGTGTGTGCACGCACACACACACACACACACAATTTCTCATTATTCATGGAACTGTAGTGATGTTCTATAAAGTCGCCATGACCACTGAATTAGTTAAGGCTGTACCACTGTTCCTAGGGGAAATAGAAGGTTAGGTTCCTGTGAGCCTCTGGTCACAACATTTTCATCAACCTGTCAGTACCATAACCTTGCTTTTTATATCAATATGTTTCTGTTTTGAGACACTTTATTTAATATGTATTGTTGATTCATTAACACTGAACTCATGGCTAACAACACTATAACCCATGCCTGAAGGAAGCTTAGCTAATACACCTATATTCCCCATAAGGCACCTCACAGCCTCCTGTGCTTGGGACACTACACAGCACGAGGCACTATGCTTGGGGGCGATGTTAAACAGCAAAATCACCCAAAAGATGTACAAAAATGCTCCAAAGATGGCATTAAATAGACTACAAAAGGGACCCTTGTTTACAATACAAGAGCTGAAACAAGAAGGCAGCGCACTGTTCAGGTGGGAACATGAGGGTTGGGTGAGTCAAATGTTTTCACTGCTCTGCACATGACCACAAATGATTGTGAAAGAGCCATGAATATAGGTTTGGGGGTCACAAGCAAATATTAGCAAGTAGGCAAATTTACAAATACAGAATTCACAAATAATGAGGATCAACTGTGTGTGTGGCGGTGAGGGGGGGTTGTACATGTTATACCTGACTGTTGTCCCCACGGATGCTGGCCTATCAGGAGCCCCCTCCCCTGGTTTCCCCGGGCCCTCCAGGCAGATGGGGAACAGCTGCAGCTCTGGTTGGTGGCTCCCAGAGGGCAGAGCTAGAAGATGGTTCCGAGTAGTGTTCACATGCAAAGAGCACTTAGCCAGCGCTTTCTCTGTGGAGTATTTAAAACAGCCTGTACTGCTCTCTGCCCTGGGTGGTCCCCCTAACACATCCTCCCAGTTAGTGACAACTTAGGCCCAAAGGCTCACCCAGCACCCTCCTCCTTGAAGCCCTACCTGACTCCCATGGGCAGCTGACCATTCCCACCTCTGCATGTCCCCCATGTACCCTGTGTGATAATGGGATCCATTGTCCTGTCTGTATCCCCGCCTAGAGTGCTAGACGCAGAAGGCAGAAACCATGTCTAGTTCTTTTTTTTTTTTTTTATTCCCCACACCAGGCACAGTTCCCAATGACCAACAGTTGTTGAGTGTTTTGAATCATTGAACAGCAGAAACAACAGGGTCATTCAAGATCATCCAGCCCCAGGAGACTCAAAGTCGTGACCATGACCAATCAGCAGCCCCACTGGGGAGCTTGTAAGCAATGCAGATTCCCTGGCCCTTCCCCAGATCTTTGGAATCAGAATTTCTGGGGAGGGATCCAGCAATTGGTATAATAACAAGTGTTCCAGAATATTCTTATGCCTACTAGATTTTAGAAGCTCTGAGTTTGTTCGACTCCCCTCCACCCCCATGCCTCTACAGATAGGAAGTGGAGAATTGGTAAAGAGACAAGTTTCCCCAAAGACACGCATTTGGTTAAGGGCAGAGGTGGAGCAAAAGCCCATATCCTAACTCTTTTTTTTTTTTTTTTTTTGCGGTACACGGGCCTCTCACTGCTGTGGCCTCTCCCGTTGTGGAGCACAGGCTCCGGACGTGCAGGCTCAGCGGCCATGGCTCACAGGCCCAGCCGCTCTGCGGCATGTGGGATCTTCCCAGACCGGGGCATGAACCCGTGTCCCTTGCATCGGCAGGCGGACTCTCAACCACTGCGCCACCAGGGAAGCCCCCATATCCTAACTCTTGATCCCATGCTCTCCTGAGCATCCCACAGTGGGGAGGCCAACAGGTGCCCTCGCTGAAACCGGCCCTTCATAGTGTTTCTCCACGAGACAGGTTCTCATTTTTATTCTCATTCATGGGTCTCCTCCTCCTCTTCCTCTCTCACCTTCTCTCCCCCGCCCCATCCCTCAACTTGTGGAAATAGCTTAAGCTCTCTGGGCACCTACTTCCTTTGAGTGTCAAATGGGAACAACCATCCCTCCCCTGGCCAGCTCAGGTCAATCCAAAGAACACAAGTTACCTCCAAGGGGATGCTCTGGTGATGACTGAAATGATGCAATTTGGGGAAAAGGCCTTGGGAAATTAAAACGGTCCACACAGAGGGCAGGAGTTATCTGTCAACGCTTCCTCCATCAAACGGTCATCCTGATTCCCACCGCCAGCCCTCACTGCTCCCACCATCCTCTCCCTCAGCTGTGACAACAGGATTTGTTTTTCTCTGCAGTGGGCTCTGGGTTATACATACAGGCAACTAGGTGAACGTTCTGTGAGGCCGTTAGGGTTTCTCAGAATGAGTCATTTTTTCAAAAATAACAAAACCTCTCGACATCACTTGATTTCAGCATTCTTGCCAGGCTCTTGTAACCTCTTTTGCAATTGCATTCCAAGCACTCCTGACTTTTTTCTCAGGCCTGATGGCAAGTCCCCCCTCCCAGCAGAAGGACTGATAAACAAAGAAACCAAGCTCAGGATCTGCCCATCCTGGTCCAAATACGTTTAGGTTTCAGAGGCTGGGAAGGAAATGTCTGGAGGCGCTGGACGGCAGTGGGGGAGGGAGCACAACATCAGAGAGTCACTCACTGGACTTCGACAAACCACCCTGCTACATCGCCTTCTCTACCCCAGTTAGGACTGCCTAAGGATACGAAGAGCGATAATTAACAATTGCTTAATGTGTCATGGTTTTACAAAGCACATTTCACTTCCATCACCTGTGCAGATGAGAACTTTCAAAGCTTCTGGAGAAGTGCAGAAGGTGGGTGTCTTGCCTGAGTGCTGGCAATTGATAGTGATGATTGTCTCTCTGCACTGAGTGAGCCAGGCACTTTACCAGTTGTATCTCAATGTTATACTCTTCATCCACCAATGCCCACAGGTAGGTTGTTACTCTCCCCATTTTCTAGATAGAGAAACTGAGGCTCAGAGAGTTGTTAAGTAACTTTCCCAATGTCTCACATCGAGTGGCAGAGCTGGAATTGAAACCCAAGTGTGCCTGGTTTTAAAGCCTGTGTCTTTTCCAACCCCTCACAGGCAAATACTGCTCTCAAAGAACTTTGCACGTTATTCCACTGGCACTTATTGTGAATTTGAATTGACACTCTACATCTCTTTGTCCTATGAGCTTCTCAAAGCAAGGAGAGTACTTCATTCATCTCTGTACCCTCAGCACGCAGCTCACTAATAGACATAGACGCACGCACCCATTGTTGGATGAAATCCATGAAGGACTCAACCTCTGGCCCTCAGAGGGCAGACCTGGGCGTGTCCCCTGTACTCACTGCCACTCCCATTCCAGAGCCCTCAGAGCCTGTGGTCTGAGGAAGCCCCAGATCTAAACCTGCCCCCTGTACTTCCTGACCTTGGTAAAGACATCTCACCTCCCCCAGGTCCATGTTTGCACTGGAGAAGCTTTCTCACCTGTGCAAACATGTGATTGGACCCGAGGCGCTCAGAGGGACCTCTGGGCTCTCACAGGGGACGCTTCTGAAAGTGTGCTGAGTTTTCTCAAGAGAACAGGGCCTAGCACATTTGTTGCTTGAATAACACTTGTTTGCAAAAAGGGTGCGGCAAAACTCATTGACAGAGTCCATAACATTGATCCTGTAGTATGCTTTGCATTTACTTTTGTCTCTATAACATCCTTGCACAAAAGGGGAAGTGGAACCTCAGAAATCTTAACTCTGTGTGACTAAGATCCTGTGTGAATGAAATATATACACCCAGTATCACTATTGTGTTTGCATCTGCTTTAAGACTCAAGCTAGGTGTCACTTTCCTACAGTCCCCACCCCCTCCTGCCATCCCATCACCAGGCTGGGCGGGATGACCCTCCACCATGCTTACGTCAGGGCACACATCACTTTTGCATTAAAACTTCCTGCTTATTTATCTCTCTTCCGGGAGGCTGTGTGCCTGTGTTTATCTATTTCCTACTACGCTTTGTGCCCGATGGTTCTTTGCATCTTCAGCGTTTAGCCAGAGTGCAGACCAGAGCCACGACTTAAATGTTCGTTGATTGCACGACTTCCCCAATCCCATACTCCTGCAGAATCCTTTGCTCTTCTGAGAGCACATCCGCATAATAACCCTGGGAACTAGGTAGTGGTTCTCTCCTTGTGCCCATTTTAAAGATAAAGGCACAAAGACTCAGAACGCTGAATGACTCATCCAACACTGTCCAGCCAGGAAGGAGCAGCACCCACACTAGAATTACAAAACCATGGACGATGAGATTTGGGGGAGCCTTGAAGGCCATGTAAAACAGAGCTCTTCCAACCTGGTTTTAGCAAAGGAATCTTTTTTTCTTCTTTCCCCAACGAAATCTTACTCGAAATCACAATATAAAATGTTTGCCAGGAGAACCTGCTCTTGATAAAGAAAAAGTAGAAATATTGAACCCCCATCATTTCAGCCCCTCAACTGGCCCTCAGGAGGAGGGAGGGGGTTCATGAACACCACTGGAAAGCCACTGACCCAAATAGACGTTCTAGAACATCTACGTTTATGTTCTAATCTTGTGTTCCTTCAACTGTAGCACCCCGCTTCCCCGAGGTTGCCTTCCTCATTCAAAAACTCCCTCTTGGCCACCACTGTGTCAAGCCCAGTGCTAAATGCTACCCAGGATGCCACTTATGTTGGACCTGGGGTCCAAGGATCCACTTTGATCCCCAGTCCTCCCATTTCCTGGCTGGGAACCTTGGGAAAGTCACTTGATCTCTCCTTGAGCCTTGGCTGCTTCACCCGTAAAGTGGCCCCAAGGCTTGGATTGAATGAGTTTGTTGTCCCATGAGTGTAAACACACTGAGCATGGATCTTGACACCTGCAGGGGCCCCTGAAGCATTGCCAGTGTCTGCGGATTCAGGGCCCTCTAAGGTGTGGAGCAGAAGCCCCAGGAAGGACCTGAGATCCCTTTTGTTAGGATGTCCACACTTTTATTTTAATCATCACACCTCATCCTGCAAGTGAGTGGGGTTTACGTTTACAGTAGCAATGTCTATGCTAAAGACATGGATTTAAATGAAAGAAATGTGGGTGGATTTCATCTCAAATACCAGGTTAGCAGCGTTACAGGTGACAGCAAGAGCACCTGAATGACTGGTGCTCAGGAGCCTGAGAACCCACGAGGCCACAGGTAGAACAGAAGGTGGGGTGGAGAGCCATCCTTCGTGTGCTGGGCTTCTGTTTCCCCAACCCCAGCCAACTATCTCTCTGGAGGTGCTGACAGGTGCATTATTCCATCAGGTAGCGCTGTCTAAGTTGGAAGCCTCCCAGATCCCCTGCAGGCCTCAAAGGGACAAAGGAGACAACGAGGTCTCAGGAAAGAAGCCTCCAGGAGCAGCTTTTCCTCTCTGCCTCTCATATCTTCATCTCTATCTGAAAGGTAGCAGCCAGCTGGCAGTGGCTGAATTCTGCAGGAGCCTCCAGGTTCCAACTTCAAAACCATTTGTTATTTTTAACAATAATAATAATAATCCTCTAACGTGTGCATTGTGGACCCAGTCCTTTCACTACATCGTGTCACTGCCTTTGAAATCCTCGCGTCTTGGGGAAGAAGAAAGCTGGACAGGGGCCACTAGCCCTCCTTTGCAGATGAGGCAATCGAGTCCTACAGTGGCTGGGGGTCACGGAGTGCCCAGGTGGCAGCACGTGGACTGGATCCTGGGGTCTTCCCTCCAATTTCAGTCCTCTTTCTAAAACCTGTTCTTTCCAGAAACATCCAGTAACTTATAAGGTGGGTGGGAAGGAAAAGGACCAGTGCCCCTGGCCTCACAGCCTCCCCTCATCAGCCAAATGGCTCTGGCAGGTGTGTGGCCTCCCGGCATGATGACATTTCCCAGGGCATCAGAACAGCATGGCTGGCCAGCAGCATCCTTGTAAGTTCCTGGCTCGGTGCTCTGAGCCCTCACCAGCACACCAGGGACTCTTGTCTTCCTTCCGTGGTTGGGTCACAGGAAGTAGGGTCCCCTGGGGCACCCACAGCCTTGCCCTTTCTCTCAGTCCTGGAGCCCATGGGCAGACTAGGTTCAGAGGTCTTGGGGCCAGAGCGGGAGGGTCCCCACAGAGGGGTTTCAGAGTGGTAGAGGCTGCGACTCAGCGTGACCTGAGAAGCTTGTTCAAAATGCATGTACCGGGCTTCCCTGGTGGCGCAGTGGTTGGGGGTCCGCCTGCCGATGCAGGGGACACGGGTTCGTGCCCCAGTCCGGGAAGATCCCACATGCCGCGGAGTGGCTGGGCCCATGAGCCATGGCCGCTGAGCCTGCGCGTCCGGAGCCTGTGCTCCGCAACGGGAGAGGCCACGACGGTGAGAGGCCCGCGTACCGCAAAAAAATAAATAAATAAATAAATAAAGCCACGAGATTTCCAGGGTTTATCTGTTATCACAGCAGAGACTATCCCATCCTAACTAATACACACTCAAGAATTTAAAGAGAACATACACACAGAGAATTGGACACAAAAAAAGTTTCATGTTAATGTCAAAGCTCTAGAGTAGGAACCCAGTGAATTTTTGCTACTAAGTGGAAGATAACTCAGTTACAAGAAGTGGGTTCTGTCCTGAGCAATTTTATGGTATCCAACTACCTTCCATCCTCTGTGAGGCCTGGCTGTCCTGAGGATTGTGTTCATTCTGTGATGCTGGTTGTGGTATATTCCTGATTCCCCAAGAAGTTTGGCCTGAATTCTGGAAGCTCCTTTATTCCTATATGTATCCTCACAATTACCCCGTTAGTTGAAGTTATTTGAATGCCTCTGCAACCCAAAGAGGCTGCCAACACAACAGATCTTTATGATCTGGCCCCTGCGGGCTTTTCCAAGCCTACCTCCTCTACCTGCTTCTCAAGTTCCCCTGAGTACCAGTCATGTTTGCCAGGCTCACCCAGGCCTCTCGTGCCTCTAAGCTTTGTGGTTCTCACTTTAGCCAGGAATGCCCTTCCCACTGCTTCCTCTATGTATTAAAAGTCTGTTCATCCTTCAAACCCCAGCTCATGGCCAGCCTCTTCCTGAGGCTGCCAGTTTCTCCAGCTAGAATTAATCACTTCCCTTTCTTCACTTCCATATACTCAAACTCTGAGATTTATAAGACTGATATAATAATAATTTGTACTTTACAGGGTGGCTGAGAAGGTCAAAGGAAACAATGTGTGGGAAAACTCTTAGAAAAATATCACAGACTATGTCAACATGAATTGGTATCGTGACACTTCTTCCCTCCAGGAGAGCGTATTGTATCCTGGCTGATGTTGTGGTTTGCTTTGTACTTTCCTCCCTTCCCTGTATCAATTAGGGTATTTTGGGTTGTGTAAAGAAATTCCGCCTACCTCAAGCACCCTCCCTATTAAAAAAAATACAAAAAATGCAGATTCCATATCAGTTAAGAGGTACATTTGGCTACAAGTAACAGAACCCCTAAACATAGTGGTTTAAAACAGTGAGGGGTTCTCAGCAAGAGATCCAAAGGGGAGGTGTTGCCTGATGTCACTAAGCAGGACTGATGTCTCTTCACTTTTTCCTCATGCTCATAACTTATCTGCTACAGCTCCAACCATCATGTCTTTCCTATATCCCAGTAGGAAGAAAGAGAAAGGGGAGAGACATCCCCAGCAGATGTACACTTGCATCTCATTGGCTAAGCCACACAGCCATCCCAAACTGCGAGGGAGCCTGGGAAAGTGAGCTTTGAGATTTCCACCTTCTAGAATAGAGAAAGCATAGTTTGATTGGAGTTGGGATGTGTGCTGAGTGAACCAGCCTATATTATCTGCCACAAGGAAGCTCTCAGGAAAAGAGAGAAAAGCTGAATAGCCAGGTGGTGGAAACTAATATGCAGGTGTCTTCAGGATGCTGCTAACTGGATCACTCAGCTCTAGCCATCTGAGGTTCTTGAGTCATAATTTGCTCTCCCATAGTCTGATTTTCCAGTTTGAGGCAAACACGTACCCCTTGGCCAGAGGAGTGCAGGAACGCTGATGAGCAAGCCCCCCAGTGTTGCATGCAATGAGGGAAAGGGAGATCCCAAAAGGAGAATGAGAGAGCTGGGCAGAGGAGAAACAAGAAAAAGTCCTTACGTAGCCCTTATTACGATGTGAGCTCCCCAGAGACAGAAGCCCTGACTTTCTCTTCTGCACATCTGCGGTTCTACCCAGGAAAATTATGCACTCAACCAATCCATGATTTCATTCTTCAGCCAGGAGGCTGAGTTTGTTTTCTCCTCTTTGTTTTGATTTGTGTCACTGTCATTTGAATCCTCATGGAAAGCATGGGTCTTGAAGCCAGACACACCAGGGTTGGAATTCCAGCTTCACTAACCCTCTTTCTGTGGCTTTGGTCAAGACAAGTTAATTCTCTATGCCTCAGTTTTCCTATCTGCAAAATAGGGAGATTGAAACCAATCTCATGAGGTTGCTGTATGAATGAAGCAATATAGTGCGTGTAAAGCACTTAGCCAGTGCCTGTCATATAGTAGTCACTCCAACATCAATGGTCTATTGTTATTTTTATGTGGGAATTTTAGACAATAGGAGCACAATGAATAACTCCCTACATCCAATTCCCCCATGATTCCTGTTTGGATTCCTACAGATCGCAGGTTTGATATTTGAGGAGAGAGCAAAGTTCTGATCTTTCTAGTTCATCCTAAAAATAGTCAGCTCTTCTCTGTACATTCTGTCAGCTCAGCAAAGCCCCATCTAGGGAACCGGGAGATTGTGTAAGGCAATCTTTCTAAACCGGGGTCAGATGTTCTTCTTTACCCGAGAGTAACTCACAGAAGATGCACATGAAGATGAAGGGCTGGCCCGGTAGTGTGGGGGGGAGGGGGAGGTAGTTGGGGGGCGGGTCTTCCCACCCAGGCTGGGGTCTGGTGTCTGGAGCCTCAAGGATAAAAGGCACCTGCATGCTAGAGAGAAGGGATATTTTCCTCATGTTTACTCATTCAACCATTCCAGTCATCTGAAAGACATTTACTGAAAACTACCAGCTCAGAAACTGGTAAATGCCCAAGATGCAGAAGTAATTAAGTATACCTAACCCTAGAGATCTCATGGTATGTTCAAGCTTATTTATTGAAATCTTTAAGCATTCAATAACAACAACAACAATAATAATAATTAATATGTATTGAGCATTTATTAGGTGCTCAATAAATAGTTCTAAAGCTTTACAAGCATCATTCACTCTTTTTTTTTTTTTTTGCGGTACGCGGGCCTCTCACTGTTATGGCCTCTCCTGTTGCGGAGCACAGGCTCCAGACGCGCAGGCTCAGCGGCCATGGCTCACGGGGCCAGCCGCTCCGTGGCATGTGGGATCTTCCCGGACCGGGGCACGAACCCGCGTCCCCTGCATCGGCAGGCGCACTCTCAACCACTGCACCACCAGGGAAGTCCCATCATTCACTCTTAATCCTTATCTTAACCTCATGAGATAAGGACTTTATCCCCATCTGCTGATGAAAACATCGAGGTACCAAGAGGTTAAATAAGTTATCTGGGCTCTTTAGAAACTGTCTTACCTGGAAAGCTTTCAATTGTTGCCCCCAGTGTGGGGGCATCTAACATATGAGGCATCACTGGTTGTCACAGAAACAGCAAAGGAACATAAACCTAGTGCACTTTACTGCTGGCAAACTAATTAACACCCTCTCTGGATTTTCTTAAGTCCTTCTCCAGGCTCAGACTGTTCCCTCCCTGAGAAGGTCTTCCCCTCCACCTTCTCTGTGTAGCTACACTTTACTCATCTTTCAAAGCTCAACTCCATTGCCACCGCTACCAAGAAAATTTTCCAGAATGCCCTTACCATGCCACCTAGGTACAATCTCTCATACCTTTGTGTTTGTCCAACTCTGGTGGTGCTTACATTCTGCCAAAAGTTATGATCTGCTGTGTATCTGGCTTGTTTGTCTACTAAATGAGTTTTCCTCCAAAGCAGAGACCTTGTTTAGTCAACCGTCTTATCTCCAGGGCCTGGAATTCATGCGTGGATTAATGGGCACTAAACCCATATGCCTGGCTCATAGCAAGCCCACGTAGGTGCTTGACAACCATTTACAGAATGGAATTGGAAATTGACAAAATGAGACAACACGAGGAGAAAATCTCGCATCCCAGAGTTGAAGCATGAGGAGGAAAGTCAGCAGATGCCATGAGCAGGAAAGGCCAACAGGCTAGACAACCAAGACTTCCTAAGATTTAACAATTAGACTGCCCTCCAACTTAATCGACTCTGTCCTCTCAAGCAAGCTGCTGGATTCCCCAGTTGCCACCCGGAGTAGATGAAAAGCAGAAGTCCTATTATTATTTTGTGCAACTATGGGGGAAAACCACAGTTTCTACTCCTTTGGCTTCCACGCCCTGTGCTGCCATTCCCTGCCCATCCAACTTTTTCCTCCCATCCACACAAGAAAATCCAAAAGTGCCTCTCTTTAAAAAACCTATGCCATGAAAATCCAGATTTACCAAGACTGTAAATCACTTAGGAGTAATGATCTGCTCTGCCAGAAATTATTTACTTTTATTTTTATTTTTTAAGGGTTTTTTTTTTAATTGGGGTAGAGTTGTTTTACAATGTTGTGTTAGTTTCTACTGTACAGCGAAGTGGAGTCCCCTGTGCTATACAGCAGGGTCTTATTAGTTATCTATTTTATACATATTAGTGTATATATGTCAATCCCAATCTCCCAATTCATCCCACCCCTCCACCCCCCATCTTCCCCCCTTGGTGTCCATACGTTTGTTCTCTACATCTGTGTCTCTATTTCTGCCTTGCAAACTGATTCATCTGTACCATTTTTCTAGATTCCACATACATGCGTTAACACATGCACCCCAATGTTCTTTGCAGTGCTATTTACAATAGCTAGGTCATGGAAGCAACCTAAATGTCCATCGACAGATGAATGGATAAAGAAGATGTGGTACATATATACAATGGAAGATTACTCAGCCATAGAAAGGAATGAAACTGGGTCATCTGTAGAGATGTGGATGGACCTAGAGACTCATACAGAGTGAAGTAAGTCAGAAATTATTTACTTTTTAAAAAGGATTCTAACTGGCAAATTGCCAGTGTGGTGCACTGAAAGTGAACTTGAATTTTCAGAGATTCAATACATACGTTTGTTTTTTCCTGGCCACAAGCTAGGTGCACTGTAGGGTCAGTGGAGCCGGTGGTGAAGTGATGGTGGGATATTTGAGGGAGAACTAGAATGGGGGAGGGCTAGTGAGAATCTGGAACTTGACTCCTCCCCCAAAACCTTCCCACCTGCAATTCCTTTAGAATTGATTTTCACAGAATATGTCTTGAGCTGATCCACCAGAAGTAAAGAGTTCCCATGATCAAATGAGTTTAACCAGAGCACCTGCTCTGTCCTGCTTTTAAAGAGCCTGATCATCATTTAGTTATGCAAGACTCTGAAGAATCCACAAGTAAAGCAAGTCATTTCATTTTATTTAACCCTACTTTTAGAAACTTATTTGGCCATGGGACCTTTTTATGATAGAATTTCTAAAAACATTCCATAGCATTCCTTTCCAGAGGAGGCTATCTTGAGAAAGACAGTAAAGTGAAGTGGGTGAGAGACTGGTGTCTGCAGCCAGAGAGCCTGAGTTTATGCCTTGCACTCTCTGTGTAAAGGAAGCACACTACTCTACCCACGCTCTGTGCTTTCATTTCCTCATCTGCAAAATGTAGATGATAAGAAGACCACTTCATCAGACAGGGGGGATGTGAGAATTAAAAGTGTTAACATCGGTACAGTTCTTGGAATGTATCTCGTATTCAGTAAGTGCTCAATAAATATCAGCTATAATTACAATTATTTAGAATGTAGGACTCACGTATCATCTAACAACATGAAGACCCAGGTATTAAACATCTCAGGATATTCTTCCAGCCCAGCCCCAAATTTCTGGGAAACGGTAAAGTGTAACTAACGTGACAATATTAGGTAAATAGAGTTACAGGCTAGATGGGGTGTAAGAAAGATACAACCAGCTCTTGGTGGTGTTTCATGTTGACTCCAAAACAATGGAGGAGAGAATGGAAGTGGTCCAAGGCTCTGGGTTACTAGCGTGACCTGTGGAGGACAATGGCTGAGGATAAAGCTCAGTCACACCATGTGCATGCTGTGTGATCCGAGGCAAGAAACCTAACCTCTCTGTGCCTGGGAAGTAGAACAACACAGACCTTTTAGAATTTTTGTGAGGATTAAATGAGCAATGCAATGAACAGTGTCTGGCTTCTAGCAAGTAAAGGTAGTCTTGATTATTCTTGTCTTAAAGTGGTAATGTCAATTTTTGGCTTAGTTTTGTTTCTTTTTTTTTTTCTTGGAAGTACATAGACTCACAGACTCAGAGCTAAGGGGTACCTGAGAGGTCATCCAGAGAAATATCTTTATTTTGCGGACAAGGAAATGGGGCCCAGAAAGAGAAAGTCGTTTCCCCCAGGTCACATGGCAAGGGAGAGGTAAGGGGAAGAAGCAACCTCCCTTCAGTGACACAGAAAGAAATGGGTACCCTTTCCCTGACTGCGCAGGCTCCTGGGGAGGAAGTGAGTCTTTAGAGAGACGTGAGGATGGCAGGAATGGGCATGTGTTCGGAGAGCAGAGGACAGCTGCTCGGGAGAACGATCCCAAATCAAACGGTGTTCTATTGGGCCATTTCATCACAGCAGTGCAAGTGTGCTTGGCCGTGGACAGTGGAAAGAATAACTGTGATTCACTTTTGTCCACTGCCACGCAGTGAAGAATGTTTGCCATCAACATCTCACTTATTTTAATCTTCCTATCAAGCTCATGTGTTAGGTGTCGTTATCCTTGTTCTTAAAAATATTCAGAGAGGGGCTTCCCTGGTGGCACAGTGGTTGAGAGTCCGCCTGCTGATGCAGGGGACACGGGTTCGTGCCCCAGTCTGGGAAGATCCCACATGCCACGGAGCGGCTGGGCCCATGAGCTATGGCCGCTGAGCCTGCGCGTCCAGAGCCTGTGCTCCGCAACGGGAGAGGCCACAACACTGAGAGGCCCACGTACCGAAAAAAAAATATATATATATATATATATTCAGAGAGGTTAATGACAAGCTGCCTAGCAGCACAGAGAAGATCCAGAGGCAGTGCTTCCTGATTCCAAGCCCCTGCTGCGGGGAGCCACGCCAGACCTGGAGCCAGGGCCCCACAGGCGTAGGGTGGTAACTCTAATACGTGGATTTAACAGACTTTAATTTCTTAGAGCCACAAAATGTTGGGGCTGGCCAAAAAGTTCGTTCGGGGTTTTCCATAACATCTTGCAGAAAAACCTGAATGATCTTTGTGGCCAACCCAATAATTCCCCCATGATGTGCCTCCAATTCATGTCTCCAGGCCCACATTCTCTGAGGAAGCTTCTCTGACCAGCCCAATCCACCAGCCCTCCTGGCTGCTCTGAACAACTCCAGGGTCTGCCATCTACACCTTGAGGTGTAGATCTACACCTGTCAATCACAGCCTGGTTTCAGAGGAGAAAGGCTCGGCATCTTATCATTCCAATGATAACAGTCCCTATACACCCACCAGGAATCAGGCTCCAAGTCAGATACCTCCACACCCACTGAGGATGAAGCGGGTAGGAGACAAGTTACTGCCTCCGTTATAGGTTATGGGAAGAACAGTTATCACAGCACTTTCTATGAAGATACGGTATGCGAGTGACATAAAACCTCACAGCTGGGCTTCCCTGGTGGCGCAGTGGTTGAGAGTCCGCCTGCCGATGCAGGGGAGACGGGTTCGTGCTCCGATCCGGGAGGATCCCACATCCCGCGGAGCGGCTGGGCCCGTGAGCCATGGCTGCTGAGCCTGCGCATCCAGAACCTGTGCTCCGCGTCAGGAGAGGCCACAGCAGTGAGAGGCCCGCGTAAGGCAAAAAAAAAAAAAAAAAAAAAAACCTCACAGCAACCCTGAAAGGTAGATATTATTATCTGCATTTTAGGGATGGGGAAACTGAATGTCAAATAGAAAAAATAATTTCCATGAGCTCACGCAGCAGGTGGGGTGATAACGGTGTTGTTGATTGTGAGAACAATAGAAATCAGCACCTCACAAGGACCTTGGGCAGATTACATAAACGGGACTGGGTTCCGGTGGATACAGTGGTGGTGGCGGTCGGGGTGGGTTTTATTGATGGTCCCTTTCTGGTTCCCTGCTTCCACTCTGCCTCCTGTGTTCTCCACTCAACAGCCAGAGGTATCCTTCACTCTCCATCCCCTCCCTGTTCCTCCCCAGTGCAAAACCCACAGGCACCCCTGCGGCCTTTGGGGCCTCACAGGATCTGTTCCCACGCCTCTCTGACCTCACCTCCCCCTCTCCCCTCCTCATTCACTGCACTCCCCTCCAGCCCTCCTCCTGGAATACACCGGGCAGCATGTTCCCTCCTCCAGGCATTCATCCCTACTGTCCCCTCTGCCTGGTGCACTCTCCCCGGTCCATCTGCAGGGACCCCTCCCTCTCCTTCTCCGTGACCCCTTCCATGAGCACCTTTATAAAATAGCTCCCATACGCCATCCCATAATTTTCCTAACCTCCTCATCCCACTTTACTTGTTATCTAAACATCACCTGACAAATTAGGATCGTACATCTCTGTTTACTATCTATCTCTTCCCACTAGAATATAAGCTCCATGAGGGCAGGGGCATTGCTTGTCTTATTGGTGCCGTATCTTCATTGCTTAGACCAGGACCAGGCATACGGTAGGTGTTCTATGCAGATCTATTGCATAAGAGGATGAACTATTAGGCTCCTCTGGGCGTTGTGGGCAGAGGGAGAGAGAAGGCAGAAAGCAGTGGCTGAGTAACGTGGGGAGGGGAGGGGGGGCCCAGAGCAGCTCTGAAGAAGGAGCTGTGAGCTGCTGCCAGCTGCAGCGGGTGCCCCTGGCAGGCACAGCTGGGTGCAGTTGCTGATCTTCCCCCTTCTCCTCCTCAGAGTGGAGAGCACCCCAAAACCACCCAGAGCTGACTGCCACCCCAGAGCAGGCAAGAAAACTGAAAGCCAAACCGAGAATCTCCCGAGGTGAGGCAAACCTCAACGAGTCTCTAGCCTGCTGATTTGCTGCTTTGCTTATGCCCAAGAGATGAAATCAAGGTGGGGGGCTGGGAGTTCATCCTAAGAAAAGGAAACTTCAGCCTAAAAAAGCATCCATAATAACAGGAACGTTAGGTGTACCTATAAGGCTGCCAGCAGAAAACAGAACTTACCCCAGATGGTGCAGATGGAGAGCTTTCGACGGAGGGACCATTTACGGATGTGGGCTGGAGCTGAGGCTCCCGGGGCCAGCAGCAGTGTGAAGCCACGACGCCCCCTGAAGGAACACAGGGAGGCAATCGTGGTCCTGGAGGCTTCGAAGAGAGTGATGGGAACCACCATGGTGGAGAAGCACAGCTGCCATGAAAGATGCTAACCTCTCTCTCTTTCTGCCCTCTGGTCTCCTGCCAGGGCCCTCCAGAAGACAGGTGGCTAGGGAGCTGGGGGGCGCAGTTGGCAGGGTCGGCCTCCAGGGCACAGAGCAGGGCAGGGAGTGGATCTGGTGAACCACGGAGAAGAACCAGCAGAGGTGACTGTTTAATAACCGTTCAGAGTTTTCCCGCTGCTTGGTGCAGAGCCCGGCACAGACTAGACCTGAATAAACGCTTACCAGTCATCCTGCAGCCCCAGCTCCCAGGGTCCTCCACAAGCTGCTCTGTCCTCAATACTCAGCACAAGCACCAGCTGAAGGTGCTTAAATCTCACACACACACACACACACACACACACACACATACACACTCCGACTGAGTTCTTACCATGTGCCAAGCGTGTCTTAAGCCCTTTGCATTCATGGTATCATTTACTCCCTATGGGGTAAGTTTGTCCACCCCCATTTTTTCAGATATGGAAACTGAGGCTAAAAAATGTTCATAGCTTTCCCAAGGTGACTCAGCTAGTGAGGGGCAGTGCCAGGGCTCCAGCCCAAATGAGCCTAACTCAGCGGGCCATGTCTTCAACCACCAAGTTCTCCATCCCTGAGCCTAGCACAGGGCCTGCCAGGGGATGGGAGGTTAAGGAGTAGTGACCTATAGAGGGATAGTGGAGGGGTAGTGGAACTCTTCCTACAGTCTCCACGTGAGTGGGAGGTTATGAGTTCTGCACATCGATGGTCTCCAACCCAAGGTTACTAGGTACAAAGTGGAATTGCTCGGGCTTCCCTGGTAGCGCAGTGGTTGAGAGTCCGCCTGCTGATGCAGGGGATGCAGGTTCGTGCCCCGGTCCGGGAAGATCCCACATGCCGCGGAGCGGCGGGGCCCGTGAGCCATGGCCGCTGAGCCTGCGCGTCCGGAGCCTGTGCTCCGCAGCGGGAGAGTCCACAACAGTGAGAGGCCCGTGTACCGCAAAAAAAAAAAAAAAAAAGAACTGGAATTGCTCTTCGCTGATCTGAGATGGTCCCCACAAGTCAGGGTGAGGGCAGAGGAATGGAGCGCAGGCCTTCCAATGCCCTGGGTCACTCTGACTCTAAAATAATCAGGGAAGTGCTTGCCTCCCTTCTCACTGCCTACTGACCGATCATCAATTACCCCATCAATGCCAGCTCAAGCTGATCAGCTGGAAGTTCCAACTCTGTGGCTAGAGTTTGGGGGAGTTGGTGATGGGGAAGCAAAATGCTGGATTTGTAGAAACCAACCTACTCAAAACTCAGAAAATGACCCCAGAAGAACACTGCATTGATGGTGCAACTCTTGTTTGCCTACCATTTGACTTCTAGCAGGAAGTATTTTTAAAGGGTATTTTTCTGCCTTGCTGGCCAGTTCCTCATTGAGAAATTCTCTTTTGTGACACTTGAACATCTCAGCTCCCAAAGTGATGATGGGACTTTTTTTTTTTTAATTGCCACTTCCAGGTTTGGATTCACTTCTTCATTCATCTGGAAGAACAGAAAGGATTTCCAAATGCTTACCAAATGTCTCCTCTGAGCTCTGAAGACTGGCCCTGTCCCTAGACCCTGACTGTCACCTCTTGGAACCACACGGCACAAGATGGGGTGTCTCCACCTCCTCTTTTTTTCCCCCCATCCTCAACTCACTCACTCAACACAGTTTATCAGCGCCTTCCATGTCCCCCTACGTTATGAAGCAACATGATACAATCTCCTCTTAGGTTTAGTAAGAAATAGAATGTAACCCGATGGTGAAACCACAGTGGGCTTCAGAGCTGAATGGGCCCCAGATGATGCTGGAAACGTCCTTACTCCCTGCCCTTCCTGGGGGCCAAGAAAATGGAAACCATCACCCATTATGGTGGCCCATGGACAGGGTCCCTGCCATCCCTTATGCTGCATACTTACCCTGTCACCCTCCTGCCAGGTCCCTCTGTGCCTCAGTCTTCTCGGTGACTACGAGATGTTAAGTCCTGCTTACTCTGCTGGCTTCCCTCACCTTATCTTCCTTTACTCAGACTCCATGCCAGGCAACACCAGGCCCCTGTCATGCCTTGCACAGGCTGTGCTGTTCCATCACTCTACCATTGCTCATGCTGTTTCCTCTGCCTGGGACACCGCTCTCCCTCAGTCTCTCTCCAGCCAACTTCTACTTTTGGTGGAAGACTCAGCTCCGGCTGACCCTGAATGTCATTTCCTGAGCCCCAAGCTAAGCTGTGCCCCCACTGGGAGCCCCAGGTTCCCCTCTGCCTCGACATTTAGTACCTTGTGTTAGAGACATCTGCTTTCTGGTCCACCTCCCACAGTGGACTCTGAGTCCTGGGAAGACCCTCTCTGACCTCTCCTGATCCCCAGAGCCCAGCACAGGGCCTGCCACACAGTGGAGGCTCAAAGGACCTCTGGCTGGCATTTGGCTCAACACCCTTTGTTTGCCCTCATCCTCTAAACGGGCATGTGCATTGGTTCAGTCCCTGCCCAGAGAAACAGGAACTTAAAGATAAGTACAAAGTGACTGAACCTCCTGAGCCCACAGCTCTTCCACCATTTGTAGTGGGCTGTGAAACAGAGAGTGGACAGCCCAGAACAGGGGCCCCAAGAAGCTGGTGATGGTGGGAGTCCCCAGGTAGTCCCAAGTGGTATAGGTTTCATGGGTTCCAAACCATCCTTCCCACCAGAAATTCCAGCACTAGAGCAACTTACCTTTAGCTGAAATCTCTCTCCCTGGTTAAAAGGGAAAGTCTCATGACAAGGACTTCTAAGCTGTCTTTATCTCTGCAGCTTTCTTTATAATCATAAAGTGATATACCTGTGCCCATCAACTCATTTAATTTCACAACAACTCTATGAGATTAGTATTATTTTCCTCATTTTATGGATAAGGAAACTAAGTTATTGAGAAATTACGGTGCCCAGGATCACACATCTCAGAAATGGAAGAGGGCTTCCCTGGTGGCGCAGTGGTTGAGAGTCCGCCTGCCGATGCAGGGGACACGGGTTCGTGCCCGCGAGCCATGGCCGCGGAGCCTGTGTGTCCGGAGCCTGTGCTCCACAACGGGAGAGGCCACAGCAGTGAGAGGCCCGCGTACAGCAAAAAAAAAAAGAAAGAAAAAAAAGAAATGGAAGAGCTAGACCAGCTCTGTCTGGCCCCATGGAGCTTCCTCTTACCCAAAATGTTAAACTGCCTACTTGAACAAGGGGAAAAGTCCCTGAACAGGAACCAGGAGACCTGCCACGTGACTGGCCTGGTCACAACCATTCTGACCCTTGATTTCCTCATCATTTCCCTCTAGGTCCAAGGTTACACTAAACTCAGGACACATGTATCATCACTTCCTCTACAGAGCCTCTCCCAACCACTCCAACTCATGGTCAATGGACCACTAATAATTCTTCCTTTGTGTTCCCACCAGTCCCTTTGTCACAGCACCTATGTATCAGTTGTTATCGCTGTATAACAAAGCACTCCCAAACTCAATGGCTTCAAATCAGCGGTCAGAAAACATTTTCTTAAAGTGACACATAGCAAATATTTTAGGTTTTATAGATCACACAGTCTCTGTTGCAATTCTTCACTCTGCCTTTGTAGCTCAAAAGAAACTAAACAATAAATAAATGGGCATGACCGTATTCTAATAAAGTTTTATTTACAAAAACAGAGAGCTGGCTGGCCCACAGGCCATAGTTTGCCAATCCCTGCTTTGAGCAATAAGCATTTGTCATGGTTCACGAGTCTATGAGTTGGCTGAAACAATCTGCTCATCTGGGTTGGGCTCCACTGATCTTGGCCGAACTCACTCATGCATCTGTGGTCAGCTGGCCAGATGCCTAAAGGTTAGCTGGTCTAAGATGCTTATTTGCATACTTGGTAGTTGACCTGCTCTGAGTGAAGGTGGCAGAGATAACAGGGCTGTGTGTCTTTCATCATCAGGGAGGTTAACCTGGGTTTATTCTTCTAGAAGCTCAGCAAGTTTCCTACAGATGGTGGAAGCACACAAGGACAATCGAGACCTAGGCTCAAAACTGGTACAGCATCACTTCCATCACATTTTATTGACAAAGCACCTCACAAGACCAGTCCAGATCCAAGGGGTAGGAAAATAGCCTCAGTCTCTTGATAGGAGGAGCTAGGAAGTAACATCTCAAAGAGTGTGGATAGAGCACAAGCCAAAGAATTGTGGCCATGTCCACAGTCAGGCCATCAGAGACAGTGGCACTTGTGTGTATGTATTTCTTACACGTACATCTCCCTCTTTTTAGACTGTAGGACCTTTAAAGATGGGTTTAATCTTTGTATCTCCAGCGCCTATCGCAGTGCCTAGAGCAGCCTATTTTCACCTCCTAAATCAAACCCATCCATCTCCATCACCACCACCTCCACCCCGGTCCACGGTATTGTCAGCACTCGCCTGGTCCACTGCCACAGCCTCCTGACTGCTGAGGGGGCGGTTAATATTCACTTGAATGGGGAACCAGTTCACATCCATGGGTGCTGAGCAGCCTAGTACGGAAGAACAGTACCTGGGAGGGCAGGTTGGAGGCTTCCACTAACTAGGAATTGGGCAGAAAGTCCGCGGATACTGATTCCGCAGCCATGACTCTGCTCAGTGTCGGTCCTGGTGCAGCTCCTAACAAGACACCTGGGATGGAAATCTCAAGAACTTTGGTGCAGGGAACCAATAAAACAAGCCAGGAGGGCCTCCCTGGTGGCGCAAGTGGTTGAGAGTCCGCCTGCCGATGCAGGGGATACGGGTTCGTGCCCCGGTCTGGGAGGATCCCATAAGCCGCGGAGCGGCTGGGCCCGTGGGCCGTGGCTGCTGAGCCTGCGCGTCCGGAGCCTACGCGTCCGGAGCCTGTGCTCCGCAACGGGGGAGGCCACAACAGTGAGAGGCCCGCATACCGCAAAAAAAAAAAAAAAAAAAAACAAGCCAGGAGCAATGCGGGTTTAGCATCAACATCAACCCACAGGTCTGCTTCTTTACAGACACCTTAACTTCTCTGTGCCTCATTTCATCATCTGTAAAATAGAAATAAAAATAGAGAACGCCCTTTCATCGTAAAACCCAAAACAAAAGAGCTTCTGTTACAGGATGTTGTAATAAAGCTAACACTCATGGTGTGCCCAGAGTGGCTCTAAACCTTTTACCTGCTTTGGCTCATTCAATCCCCTCCACGGCCTCATAAAGCAGGTCCTACTATCATCCCCATTTTACAGATGAGGAAGCAGAGGCTCAGAAATGTTTAGTAACTTGTCCAAGTTCACGCCGCTAGAAGGACATCAGTCTGGGATTTGAGTTCTTGTTCTTTTGTTCCAGAGCCTGTGCGTGATATCACAGACACATTGAACTAACTCCAGGTCACGTTATTATTAAGGCCCCCAGCCTTCCCTAAAGTCAGGCATGCCTTCCTCTTTCCTTCCCGTCTTCACTTTCGAGGCCAAATGGCAAAACAGAGGTCCGTGTTCTGAGCCCGCCCCTGCCAGTTCCTTACCCCCTGACCTTGAGCAAACAAGGTCGCCTTTCTGAAACTCGGTGTTACCCTGTCCATAAAATGGGTCTAATAATTCATGCCACCCTGGTAGCAATCATGAGGGTTAACTGAGACCCCTGTGACAGCACAAAGCAAGTTACCCAGCAAGGCCCAAAATGAAAGGGCTACAGTACGGGGCACTTCCAGCCTGGAAGAATGGGGACACTGAAAGGCCCAAATCTTGGTCAGCGGGTTGGCTCTTACAGAGAAGGCCACCGCCGCCTGGAAGTCACCTTGTTTATGCAAAGATCAACAGAAGCTGAAATCCAAGAGGCTGCCATCTTCCCTCAGAGCGGACCTGGCTGCCTCTTTCCTTTTTATCTTCATCGGCTTCAGGTGGTTTGTTTCTTTACAAAAAAGTTTGGCAAGAGATGTTGTCCCAAAAATTTTAAGTGGTTTGGTTTTCTTTTTCTTTCTTTCTTTTCTTGTTTGTTGTTTTTTTTTTTTTTTCCTTTGATTGCATGTAACTTCAAACAATGGTGTCATTTACGGACTCCAGGTGGCCTCCTGCTGTGGGTCCCACACTGAGCTCTGCTTTCTAAATCTTTGGCCGCTGCCACTCTGACCCTGAAACCACAGCTCTCCTTTGAGGTCGGGTCACATGGCATCTGAGGGCTCCATAACCTTCAAGGGGCGGTATGGGCTAGGCTGGATTCTGATTTTTTATTTTAAGCTCATCACTGTTATTAAACAGTGGTGCGTTTAGGCTTTGTAGATCACACAGTCTCTGTGGCAATTATTCGCTCCGGAGGAGCTAGACCAGCTCGGTCTGGCCCTGTGGCACTTTGCTGTCTCCTTCCAATGCGTCTCCCAGATTCTCAGTGTTAAGTTCCGTGGGTCTAACCTTCCCACTCTTGACTCCTTATTCTGGGAGACGGGACAAATAAGGCTGACCAGGATCTGCTGCACTTGGACGTGTAGAACAGGTATAACATATGCTTCCCGCCCTCCTGGATTCCTGAAATCAGGACACTTCATGTTAAGACAGTAATTTTGGAGAGGAGGTACATTAAACCCCAGAAGTCATTTACCCTAGAGTATGATTGGCCTTTTAGCAGATCTGAAAGCAGTTGTCAGGTGGAGAAGGTGGAGAAGATGAAACTTCTGGGAGTTACAAGCAGGACGAGATCCCACAGCGGGTACAAAAGGAGTAGGAACAGGATTGTCACATGCTGAAAATGAACTTGACTTCTGTCATGACTTTGCCTTGTGCTGGGACCATGCCAAAGCTTTACTCTGAGAGGAGGCTATCACCTAATAGACCTCCATATTGTTTATGAAATTGATTCTTTATTTACTTTAATAAATTTCATATAGTACATCTATCAACTCTGTGTTAGGGGTTGTTTTAAGCTCTTTACAAATATAATCTAATTTAATCTTCACAACAACCTCACTAGATAAGTAATACTAGTATTCCCATCTTACAGATGAGGAAAGTGGGGTCCAGAAGAATTAAGTGATTTGCCAGACGTCACGCAGCTTCTAAATGGCAGAGCGGAAGTTCAAATCCAGGCAAGTCTGGCTCTAAAGTCCACGCTATTAACTTTACGGTGTAAAAACGAAAGAATACAAAGCCATGAGTATAATTTTATCTTTTTGGGACAAATAAATGAATAAACTCTTGTGATGAGTAAGTCGTTTCAACATTCAACTTTAAAAGCATTTTCAAGATTCTCAGAACCCGTAATCAAAGATTGGCTTATGAACTTGATGATGACATTCATTAATGCACCTTTTTGACGCATTCAACAAGTGCCACCAGGCACCCTCTGTGCCTCAGGCTGGACACTGAGTAGACAATCATTAATGAGACAGTCACAGCCTTGCCTGCCTGGAGCTTACAGTCTGCCAGCAGTCAGGGCCTCAGCTGGGAGTTGTAATATAGGTGGCAGGTATGGACCAGCTCACTGTGGGAGTCCCGGGGTGGGGAGATGGGGCAGGTGTAGAGAAGTGACGTCTAAGCGTCACAAAGAAGTGGGAGTCTGCCAGATGAGAAGGCAGAGGCAGAATGAACCAAGAAGCAGAAAGAGCACGTGCAAAGTCCCAGGGGTGATGGAGAGCTGGGTGGCTAGGAAAACAGAAAGTTGAGTGAGGCTGTTGGCAGAGGGAGGTCAGCTGTGGACGCTGAAGGCAGACAGACACCACAGGGTCATGTGGACCCTGACCTGAAGTTAGGGTTTACCCTGAGGTCAAAGGGGAGTGAACCGGGGAAGGCACTGAAGCCAGGGTGGGCCAGGTAGAGATTTGAGGTGGAGCGGACTGGAAGCAGGGTTAACTTCCAATAACCACAGAGAGCAAAAGGTACATCTCTCCCCCCATATGGGCCTCTAGATCTGTGGGTTGATTAAAGGGGACTGAACCTGATTACCTCAAGTTAAATACAACAGCTTACCTTACAAGAAGTGTCTGGACCCACTTCTCCTTGAAACAATACAGACTTGGCAAAGAACACACACCTGTAAAAGAAATAATCCCCAGTGATGAGGGAAACCAAACTGGAGAGTCTTTAGGGTTACGGACTAAAAGATATTTGATTCTATTTAACTTTCATTTCTCCAGACTCCGTCAGTGCAGGTCAAAAATGAAGACAGAGGGGGACAGACAAAGTGGTGCTAGTGGTTTGTCCCACCCCAACCAGGGGTGTGTTGAAGGCAAAGGCACCTTCCCTTTGCCTCTCGCCTGGGTTTTCGGTCACTTCCCTTGTGGCCACCATCATTCACAAAAGCCGATCATCCTGCAGGTATTTCCCGAGCTCATGCCTCCTGGCCGCCCACCTGGCCTACTTCGGAGCTGCTTTCTCTTCCACACTGTAAGTCACGTGATGTGAAACCCTCTGATGCAGCCACAAGGCTGAGCAAATGCGCTGTCTTGGAAACCTTTCAGCACAGCTTCTTCATTCCCCAACAAAGTCATTTTGAGTGTTTTCCGGATGCCAGGCACTGGGGACAGAGGGGTGAATAAAACCCAGTCCAGACCCTTGAAGAGAGTCTAGCCTCATGGAGGAGGTGGGGGGGCGCTTACGTTGGGTTCTCCCATTTGGAGGCATCTCAAAGCCTGATGCCCGGCTATCGGCACAGGTGGAATGTCACCAGGTGAAAGGCAGGGGGAAGGCATTCCAGGAAGAGGGTACAAGCAAGGTATGGCCGCAGCCTGGCCTGCCGGAAGGACAGATCTCCCCCTCTAGTGCTGGAGAGAGCCCTGGTAACTTGCTCCAACTCGAGCTGAGAGAGAGAAGCAATAACAATAAGAATGGTAGTAGCTGCCTCCCTGGTGGAGCAGTGGTTGAGAGTCCACCTGCCGATGCAGGGGACGTGGGTTCGTGCCCCGGTCCGGGAGGATCCCACGTGCCACGGAGCGGCTGGGCCCGTAAGCCATGGCCACTGAGCCTGCGCGTCCGGAGCCTGTGCTCCGCAATGGGAGAGGCCACAACAGTGAGAGGCCTGTGTACCACAAAAAAAAAAAAAAGAATGGTAGTAGCTTACTATATTCTAGACCAGCTCTGTCCAATAGAACTTTCTGTGATGATGGAAATGCTCTGTATCTGTGAAGTCCAATAGGGTAGCCACTAGCCACATGTGGCTATTGTGCACTTGAAAGGTGGCTAGTGCAACAGATGAACTGAAGTTTTTTTTTTTTTTTTTTTTTTTTGCGGTATGTGGGCCTCTCACTGTTGTGGCCTCTCCCGTTGCGGAGCACAGGCTCCGGATGCGCAGGCCCAGCGGCCATGGCTCACGGGCCCAGCCGCTCCGCGGCATATGGGATCCTCCCAGACCGGGGCACAAACCCGTATCCCCTGCATCGGCAGGCGGACTCTCAACCACTGCGCCACCAGGGAGGCCCAAACTGAAGTTTTAATTTTAGTTTATTTAAATAGCCACATGTGACTAGTGGGCTCTAGATTCGACAACACAGTACAAGATATTGTAGTCACTGAGTACTTTATGGGTAATATATCAATTCTAACAATCAAAGATGAGATAAGCGTGATTGATTATCATCTCCACTTTACAGATGTAGAAACTGAGGGCCAGAGAGGATAATTTGTCCAACTCGCCCAGTTAGAAGTGTCAAGCCAAGATTCAAATCCCAGAAGACTAAACCCAGAGAGAAGAAACGGTTCTCTCATCATTCATTCATTCATTCCAGAGACGCATAGTCACTGTGGGTCTGATGTAAATCAAGCACCGAACCACATGATGGGGATACAGACATAAAAGGGGTGTGGGCCGTGGCCAAGGGGAGCCGAAAATCTATAGAAGGAGACAGACAAACGAAAGGAAGCCTCACAGCCAAGTCACAACTGCCACGTTCAAGTGCAGTTCACAATGCCTAGGAGCCCTCAGCCAGGGCCATTAACCCAGCACAGAGATGTTAGGGTATCTGGACAAAGAGCAAGCCTTCTCTACACACAAATACTTCCTGCTTCCTGAGCCCTGGCTGGGTCCTCCAACTCTCCTCGCTAGGTGCCTTCCTCCCCGTGATGGGGAGCACATGAGAGGGAAGGGAACGGCAGTCCCAGGGAGGGGGTCCATCCCCCCTCTCCTACTGAAGCCCACAGGACACGCAACAACTCAAAACCTCCCCTGACGTGCCCTCAACTGTCCAAATTGGTCTCTGGTAACCCACTCAGACTGTGATTTCTAACACTTTCCAAGTTTTGCATCTTCCAGAGCCTAACCTGGCACTCAATTCATAACAGGCCTGCACCAAGGCTGTGGAGCTTTCGGATCAGTTAGACCACAAGTTCAAGGTCCAGCTCTACCACATAGTGACCTTAGGCAAGCTTGTTTTAACCTCTCTGAGTCTCAGTGTCCTCATCTGAAAAATTGAAATAATAATACTTACTTTCCAGGGTTTTTATGAGGATTAAATGTGTGCAAAGCCCCTAATACTTTGTAGACTCTTAATAGATGGTGACTATTGTTATTAAAATTGTTATCGATTAGAGCTCAGAGTCTTTAGGGTTACGGACTAAAAGATATTTGATTCTATTTAACTTTCATTTCCCCAGACTCCGTCAGTGCAGGTCAAAAATGAAGACAGAGGGGGACAGACAAAGTGGTGCTAGTGGCTTGTCCCACCCCAACCAGGGGTGTGTTGAAGGCAACTGCCAGCCCTGGTAACTTGCTCCAACTCGAGCTGAGAGAGAGAAGCAATAACAATAAGAATGGTAGTAGCTGGGCTTCCCTGGTGGAGCAGTGGTTGAGAGTCCACCTGCTCCTCCGTCCTTCCCATCAGGGCACTGAGGCAAAGGAAGAAAACCAGAGGCGCAGAATGTGTGGCTGAGTGTTAGGAGACCTGGGGTCTCATCCAAGCTTGATCATTTTCATAAAATTCATGTCATGTCCCCGCTCTGCATCTCAGGCTCCCCAGCTGTAAAATGAGACTATTGGCCTTAAACTTGGTAATCTGACATACAAGTGCCTACTGGGACAGTGCAGGGTAAGAAAATGGGCCAAGGAAACCTAATACGGGGGCGTCTACCATTCACTGACAGTGTCACATGGGAATTCTGGCCTACTGTTCCCAGATATTCTGATTTTCACCAAAGCTGGACATGCCATTTACAACCACCTGGATGGTCCTGGAGGGCATTAGGCTGAGTGAAATAATTCAGACACAGAAACACAAATACTGTATGATCTCATTTATATGTGGAATCTGAAACAAAACAAAACAAAACAGAAAAGCAAGCTCCTACATATAGAGAACAGATCAACGGTTGCCAGATGCTGGGAGTAGGGTGGGAGAAATGGGTGAAAGGAGTCAAAATGGATTTTTGAAAAAAAAAAAAAGTTGGGCTTCCCTGGTGGCGCAGTGGTTGAGAGTCCGCCTGCCGATGCAGGGGACACGGGTTCGTGCCCCGGTCCGGGAAGATCCCACATGCCGCGGAGTGGCTGGGCCCGTGAGCTATGGCCGCTGAGCCTGCGCGTCCGGAGCCTGTGCTCCGCAACGGAAGAGGCCACAACAGTGAGAGGCCCACATACCGTACAAAAAAAAAAAAAGAAAAAAAAAAGTCTTGAATTAAAAGGAGATGGTAACTCTTTGCATCTTTAAATCTTATCAAACACTGTAAAGTGAAACTAAGCAAGTCTTCAAGTCAAGGCTGGTCCAGTGGCTGCCACCGTGGCCTCTACAGGCCAGGTAACCTCTCAGGACCTCTCAGTCCTGATGGGCAGCCAATCTGCTCCTTGGGGCCTCCGAGGCACTGCCCCTCCACCCCTGCTGCTCCCTTTGCCTGTTTCTGAGAAAACACATCTTTCAGGTCCCCTTTTCGGTTCCTTCCCACACACGCGTCACAGACCTGTGAGGCCACAGAGGGTGTCCCTCTGAGGGCTGGGCCTCCTGGAATCCCACACTGATGCATCCTGGCAAGTTCTCCTTGCATTTCCAGGAGGCTCTGCACCTCTCAGTTCCCAGTTCCCGTTTGTGATGATTGATTTCTTACACTGACCTCACTCCCGAGCAGAAAAGGTTGATGAAATCATTGTGTCAGCCACCACACAGGAGAGCAGGTGTGAAATCCGAGGCTGAGCTGACAAGCCAGAGGGTGTTAGGAGCCATCCCCCTGTCAGGCACTGTTCAAAGGATGTTGTAGGTGTTTCATCAACTTCAGCTTCGTAGCACCTCTGCAAGGTAGGTACCATTATCAGCATCTTTTTGCAGAGGAGAACACTGAGGTTGCAAGAGGTTCAGTAACCTGCCTGGGGTCACCCGACTAGCGCTGCTGAGACCCAGGCGGTCTGGCTCCAGAGCCCCAAGCTTATAAGTCATATTCCCTCTGATGTTGAAATACAGCGTCAACCCCTCCTAACAGGATGAAGCCCAGCCTCCGTGGGTGGGCCTGTCTGATCCAGCCCAGTCTTGCCCTCCAGTATCATATCCGACTCCCCTCATGAAATCATGTGTGCCCCTGTGCCTTTGCACATGCTGATCCCTCTGCCTGAAATGTTCTTCCCTCCATTCTCTGATTGATGGGCACCGTGGCTGACCCTTCAAAGCATGTCTTCTGTGAAGTCATCCCGGACTGTGGATTGTTCCCTTTCCAGGCCTGCATCTGCATGGTGTGTATTTTCATCACTGAAGGACTCCCATTGGACAAGCTATATGTTATCCCCTTGTAGGATTAGGAGGTCCTTGAGGGCAGGGCTAGCCTTCATCTTCCAGCCCTGACAACACAGCAGGTTCAACACATGGTGTCCAAGGTGACCTACACTGAACCACTCCCTTTGTCTTGCCTGAACTCCTTTCATGTTTGGTTTAGCCGGACCCCACGAGGATCCAGATATCATGGTTGGGGGACAGTGCTGTTGAATCAGCCAATGGTGTCACCCTGTATCAGTTTGCTAGGATTGTCACAACAAAGGACTAGAGACTGGGTGGCTTAAGCAACAGAAATTTTTATTTTCTCATGATCCTGGAAGATGGAAGTCCAAGATCAAAGTATTGTCAGCAGGCGGATTCTTCTGTGGTCTCTCTTCTTGGCTTGTAGATGGTTGTCTTCTTCTAGTGTCTTCACATGGTCATCCCGCAGTGTGTGCATGTCTGTATCCCAGTCTCCTCTTCTTTTTTTTTTTTTTAAAGATTTTTTAAATTAATTTATTTATGTATTTATTTTTGGCTGCATTGGATCTTTGTTGCTGTGCGCGGGCTTTCTCTACTTGCGGTGAGCGGGGCCACTCTTCATTGCGGTGCACGGGCTTCTCCTTGCGATGGCCTCTCTTGTTGTGGAGCATGGGCTCTAGGTGCGTGGGCTTCAGTAGTTGTGGCGCACGGGCCCAGTTGCTCCGCGGCATGTGGGATCTTCCCGGACCAGGGCTCAAACCCGTGTCCCCTGCCTCGGTAGGCAGATTCTCAACCACTGCGCCACCAGGGAAGCCCCCAGTCTCCTCTTCTTATAAGGACACTAGTCAGGTTGGGTTAGAGCCCAACCCAATGACCTTAATCACTTTTTTTTTTTCTTGGCCACGCTGCACAGCTTGCTTAATCACCTCTTTAAGACCCTATCTCCAGGGACTTCCCTGGTGGTCCAGTGGTTAAGAATCCGCCTTCCAATGCAGGGGACCATGGGTTTAATCCCTGGTTGGGGAACTAAGGTCCCACATGCCAAGGAGCCCCCGCACCACAGCTAGAGAGAAGCCTGTGGACCACAAAGACGCAATGAAAGAGCCCACAAGGTGCAACCAAGACCCGATGCGGCCAAAAATAAATTTAAAAAAAATAATTTTTAAGAAAAGACTCTATCTCCAAATACAGTGACATTCTGAGGTCCTGGGGGTTTAAGACTTCAACATAGGGATTTGGAGGAGATACAATTCAGCCCATAACGTACCCCAGTTCCCCTCTTTCCTCCTGCCCCCCTAGGTGACCCGTATGCAGCTAGAATCACTAAAGATCAGGCTGGGAAAGACTTTCATGAGTATCCAGCTCAACACTGGCATTTCACAGATGGGGAGACTTGAGGCCCACAGCGGGGAATTGGCTTACCACCCAAATCACCCCACAAATCAAGTCAAAGCTCCTGACTGCTGGTCCAGGGGTCTTTCCGTGACTGCACATCCATTTGCAAATACCATCTTTGCTATTTTGAGCTCCCATCCAGACGCCAAGGCGGAGCAGAGGGGAGGCTGGTGGGAGCCAGAAGCAGATTCCCTGCCAGGAACTCTCCTACCTTACCTGAAGCCCAGGCCTCTGGAGCAGTCCCCAGCTACCTGTGGGATTTCTGCAAGCTGCCCCTGGCCACCCAGGCTCAACCTGAGAGCTCCCAGAAGGGGAATTTGATCAAAATACCAAACATTTGACCTTCTGTTCCAATCCAGAATGTCAGTAAAACAAGAGCCCCTCACCACCCGACGTGTTCTGCTTCAGTTGGTCAAAGGCTTCCCAGAAGCTGAAAGTCACCCCCACTGCCCTGGGAGCCTGGGAGGCAGCCCCTCAGCCCCTGTTTCACAGCCTCTTCAAGCCTGCACAGCCCAGGGCAGGGCAGCTCACGTCTGTATAGTACAAGACTCTCTGGGACTTCCCTGGTGACGCAGTGGTTAAGAATCCGCCTGCCAATGCAGGGGACACGGGTTCGGGCCCTGGTCCGGGAAGATCCCACATGCCACGGAGCAACTAAGCCCGTGCGCCGCAACTACTGAGCCTGCACTCTAGAGCCCGCGTGCCACAGCTACTGAAGCCTGCACACCCTAGAGCCCGTGCTCTGCAACAAGAGAAGCCACCACAATGAGAAGCCCACGCACCACAACAAAGAGTAGCCCCCGCTCACCGCAACTAGAGAAAGCCCACGTGCAGCAATGAGGACCCAACGCAGCCAAAAATAAATTAATTAATTAATTTAAAAAAAAGACTCTCCAGGGCCCCCCTCAGTCAGTCCACACTGTGCGAACTCAAAGCCCTCCCACGGCTCTCCATGCCTCCAAAAAAAGTTCATCCTCCTCCGTGTGACCGTCAAAGCCTTTTGCCTTGGCCCCCAGTTAGGAGCATGGACCTTGGGGCCAAATTGCTCATGTTCAAATCCTTTCTACCTGTGCAACCTTAGAAAAGTGAGTTAGTCTCTCTGTGCCTCAGTTTTATCCTCTATAAAATGGGGACCACAGCAAAGCCTTCTTTATAAAATTGTTATGTATATTAAATTAGTTGATATGCGTACAGCACGTGGATAGGGCCTAGAATATACTAAGCCCTAGGTAAATATTGGTTACATACATACATACATACACACATTCCCTTCATCCCACCCAACACAACAAGCTTTCCTAAGGACCCACATTGTACAAGGCACGGGAAAGGGCTTATGGATGCAGGCATACTTGATATGGCCTTGAAGGGCAGGGAAATACTCCTGGGTGGGTGGGGCGGCAGGGGTGGTGGTGGTGGAGTAATTCAGGTAAAGGAAAGCACCTGAGCAGAGTCAGTCTGGCTTAAGAGCAAGTGGGTGTTGGACAAACAATAGACCGTAGGTGTTGAGGAGGAAAAGACAGGAGCTCAAATCTTGAAGAAAAGGGATGTTACAGTGAGGGGCCTCAGGGTGTGGACCACTTATCAATCTAGGGATGTACCACACATGTGTCCCTCTCTGGGCCTTGCTCACCCTCATCCTGTCTCTGCCCATGCTGCCAGTCAGCAAACGCTGAGTTGCAACTCTGTCCCGACTCAGCGTTCAGCCCAGGATATAAAACCGCATGGGGTGTGTGACGTCTCTGCTCTAGAAAGAAGACAAAGTCGAAGAAGCTAATTAGCCAGTTTGAGTGTGATGTCAACGAAGAGTAAGACCCTGGACGTAGGACAGCGCCAGCTGAAGTTGGGGGGTCAGGGAAGGCTTTCCAGAAGATGAGACATGTGAGCAGAATGGTGAAGGGCACGTGAGCCTTTGCAGTGGGGGAAGGTAAGGAATGTTCCAGTCTGTGAGAAGGCACAAGAGCATGGAGTTGCTTATGGCTTGACACAGCAGGAGCAAAGGGCACACAGGCCAAGAGGCAAGGGACGGGGCTTCTGGGGAGGAAGTGACCAGAGCTGAAGGGGCCGCATGGAGCAGGCCGAGGAGCTGTACCATCTCTAGGAGTCTGTGAGCTCAGAGATGGAGCTGGAAATGGGAGAGGCACGAACAGAGCTGCATTTTAGAGGGAACCCTGTCGGTTCCCCCAGCACCAGAGCCTGAGACGAGAATATGAGTGGAGGTTGTTTATTTGCAAGGTGACCCCAGGAAGCAGTGACAAGAGGAGGAGAGTGAGCTAGGGATTTGGGGAAAATACAGTGAAGGGTGCATCATTCTGCTGGTCATCCCTGTGGGAAGCTAGAACCAGTCCTGCTGGGGACACTCGGAGACACCATTAATGAACTACATATTGTTGCCAACTTTGAGCGCCCACTGTTTGAGGGCAGCCTCCAAGAGGCATGAACTGCCTCCCCTCCCATAACATTCTTCCAGGTTGTTCCTTGGCCGGGGTTGATGGGCCTTCTATGGTTTTGAACAAGCCCTGAAAGTTTGAAATAGGACACTCATGTATGCATGTAGCTGTCCTCATAGCTGTGCTGAAATCAGGTGGCTCGAGGGAGCTGTGGGGCAGGGGGCCACAGAAGTATCTGCAACAATGTCCCAGGTACAAGGTGCATGGTAAGAATGGCGCTTTGTTGCAAATAACAGAAAAACAAAAGATAATAGTGGCTTAATCAGGTTAGATATTGCTTTCACCCTTGCACTGAAGAAGTCCAGAAATAGTGCTTTAGGGCTGATGTACATGTGAAGGGCCTTCCTCTAGCTATGGAAGGCCATGCTCTAAATGGCCCGAGGTAGCTATTAGAGCTTCAGCCATCAGATCCGTGTTCCAAGCAGCAGCAAAGAGCCAGGAGAAAGAAGAATGCTCCCTCTCCACTTTAAGGAAACTTCCCAGCCCTTCCACTTGACACTTCTGCTTCTATCTTCTTGGCCAGAACTACGGTTCCTGGTCATTCCTAGCTGCAAGAGAGGCTGGCTGATATTGTCTTCTAAATTTATTTATTTATTTATTTATTTTGGCCACGTCGCAGTCCACAGGGTCCCAGCTCCCCAGCCAGGGACTGAACCTGTGCCCTCTGCTGTAAAAGCACAGAGTCCCAGCCACTGGACTTCCAGGGTACCCCCAGATCTTGTCTTTTAGATCACTGGCTATGTAGCTAACTAAAAATTGGGGTTCTTTAACTAAGAAGGGAGAACGAATAGACTTTAAGAGGTGACTAGTAGCACCTGCCACGAGGATGTGAGATATAAGTTGGAAGTTAATTAAGAAGTAATTGTCATAATCCAGGGAGAGATGAAGAGGGCCTAAGCAAGGGAGAGGGTGGGGAGGGGATGGAGAGGGGGCTGCACATGTCAAATATCTGGGCGTGAATTTGGCAGGACTCGGTGAGGGATGTGGACAGGAAAGGAAGGCCAGGAGTCAGGAAGGCCATTCACGCAGGCAGGGAATATATAAGCTAAACAGTTGAAGTTCTACTGAGTTCTACTGAGGACATGAGTTCTACTGAGGGAATATATAAGATAAACAGTTGAAGTTCTACTGAGTTCTACTGAGGACATGAGTTCTACTGAGGGAATATATAAGCTAAACAGTTTAAGTTCTACTGAGTTCTACGGAGGACATGAGTTCTACTGAGGGAATATATAAGATAAACAGTTTAAGTTCTACTGAGTTCTGCTGAGGACATGCTGAGTTTGAGACGCTTGAAGGACAGCCAGAGATGTCCAGTAAGCAGATAGTTGTGTGTTCAGGAGGTCAGGAGAGAAATCTCTGCCCAAGAAAGCAATTTGGGGGCATCAGCCATTGGGCCTTTGGAGGCTCCTCAGGTTGAGAATGTAGAGGAAGGGAGTGCGGGGTCAGACAGAGCAACAGGCCAACATCAACATGTAAGGGGCATGGGAGGCTGACCTTTGTGAAGTCATCCAAGGGTGGGAGAAGAGTCGGGGGTATTTACACCCTTGGGTGGCTGTGTCCCTCTGTCGAAGCAGCTAACAGGAAGTCCCCTCTCATAGCTATACTCACTTGGCCTTCAAGTCTAGGGCTAACGGTGGCTCTTTGAGATTATTCATCCTAGCGTGCTGTACTATTTCCTGTTGGATTCCCTTAATCCTCCCTTACTTTTGTAAACAATGCCTTCATTAAACTCTCCTTAATTACAGAGATGATAGAGATAGATAAATAGATGATAGGTAGATAGATAGATAGAGGAGAGAGAATAAATATATGGATGGGAGGATGGATGGATGGATGGATGGATAGTAGATAGATGGTAACAGGGAAATTTAGAAGGAACAGCGGGGGAGGCAGGGGAGAAGCAGCCGTCAAGGGGGAAGTGAAAGGTGGCCCCCACGTTCGTTAAGAGGAAGGCTGTGATGCATCCATTGGATATGCCACAAGAAGGTCGCTGATGACCTGGCAGAAGCCAGATTGCAGTGGGTGGAGAGGAGAAATGAGTGGAATATGAGGAAGTGGGGACAACTGCTTTCTCCATCACCTCCACCTAAAAGGCCTGGCTCAAATGTCACCTCCTCCACAAAACTCCTCTGAACCTTCCTCCCTCCCCTGTGCGCCCTGAGCATCCGGTCAGCCACCGGCCACAGATCAGTGGCTGAGCTCCAGGGTAGGGGTCCTCTGGGACCCTGCCACATGCCCAGTGCCCCATACCATGGAAGGTGCCTCCCAGCCACTCAGCATCCACTAAAGGACTGCAGCCTGCCTGCCACTGCCCTAATCTGATTCCTTGGCCATGAAAAAATATAAGAGCATCCAATGGTCACGGACATCTCTCTTTTGTACAACCTCCAGGACAGAGGTGGCCTCTGTTACAAGGTAATGCCCACATTGTTCCTGGAGGCTCAGTAAGGAGCCCAGCTACTACTGCCCAATCATCCTGGACTGTCACTGCCTAGATCTGTCACTCAGGGTCAACTCTGACCACTTGGACCAAGGCTCCATCACCAGCAAAAAGAACTATACATAGCCAGCCACAAAGCTGACCTTTACAGGGCACTTCCCATGTGTTGGGCATGGTCTAGCACGGTGCTTGTATCATGTCAGTTAACCTCATAACAAGTCTATGAGACACGTTCTCTTCTTATCCCATTTTATGGGACTCAGAAAAGACCAGTCCTTGGAGTGATTTGACATTTTCAGATCCAAATCTCTTTTCTTGGCAAAATCATGAGGAAATAAGTATGGAAAGAGAAGGCAATTAGCACTTTTGCTGAGCACCTTATATATGTAGGAGCATCATCTTATAACAGCTCCGTGGGGGGGAGCATTTTATAGATAATCAGACTGAGGCTTAGAGAGGGTAAGTGTGGCCAAGTGGGTTAGTGACGAAGCACAGAGCTATGATTTAAACCCAGGCCACCTCTTTTGTTTGATCTGCTTGATCATTCTCAACTCAGAGAGAGGCAGGTAACGTTATCCCCACAACACGGATGAGAAAACGAAGGCTAAGGCAGGTTGGAATGACTTGGCCAAAGTTGCTGCGAGATAGGAGGGCTAGGGGGTGGGTAGCAGAGGAGGAACACAAGGGGGAGAGCTGGCATTTGAACCCAGACCTCGGACTTTGAAGCCTATTGACACCAGGTGGGGGAGATGGAATTGAGAAATGGAAGTCTTTTCTCTGCCATGGTCTCTGTGGCTTTTACACCCCTCACTTCTGTGTCTTAGGCAGAGTGATCCTCCTCATGCCAGCCTCCGTACCCAGTCCTCCTCGTGTGGAGTAACCTGTGGAAATGTCAGGCCTGGGAAGGGTTGGCATGTGTGATGGAGCCATTCCCAGGCTCATCCTCTGAGCTCCTTGCCCCCCATCCAGAAAGGGAGGAAGACGGGGCATAATCCTACACTATCATCGCCTCATCTTCCCTGCTCCACTCTGCCCTGGCAAGGCCATCCCTCTGAGCTTGTGGGATGTGTGGGAAAACAGAGAATGGCTTGGGTTCTTGGAAAGCTGATTCACTCATCTTTCACAGAAAAGAAGACTGTCTTGTTTTCTGGACCCAAGTGGCGCTCGCCCTTGCGCAATCCTGCCCTTTGAATCTCCTGGGTGATACCCAGGCTGGAAATCTGTGCCTTTTGAGACTTCAGACCTGTCCACACTCCCTGATTAGTAGCAAAAACAATCACCCACTCAGGGCCGTCACCCCAGGTCCTGCCTGCTGAGAGACGCTTCCAGCTCCCGATCAGGAGCCTGAAAACAAGCTCCATCGCCCACTGTAATGAGAAGAAGCCACGCCTTGATGGCTTCCAGCTTCTGAAACACTGAGAGTGGCCTGTTTCCGGGAAAGGGGAGGTGTCTGCCTCCCCTGGGGGAAGATTCGAGAGACCCCTCCACAGGTAATCTAAATAAACCCGAATGCTTTGGGACAGTCATCTTGTTTGCTTTCCTCCAGTCGTAAATATAGTGGAGGAAAGCAAACAAACAAGCAGATACCAGAGTCAGACAGATCTGGATGCAGATCCTGGCACCACCAAATTGCTTTCTGCCTTTGGAAATGCTCACTTCTCTGAGCCTCAGTTTTCTCACCTGTAAAATGGAGTTGGTTATCACAACTGTTGAAAATGACACCTGGGGCTTCCCTGGTGGCGCAGTGGTTAAGAATACGCCTGCCAATGCAGGGGACACGGGTTTGAGCCCTGGTCCAGGAAGATCCCACATGCCGTGGAGCAACTAAGCCCGTGAGCCACAACTACTGAGCCTGCGCGCCTAGAGCCTGTGCCCCACAACAAGAGAAGCCACCGCAATGAGAAGCCCACGCACCGCAATGAAGAGCAGCCCCCGCTCGCCGCAACTAGAGAAAGCCCGTGCACAGCAAAGAATAATAAAACGCAGCCAAAAATAAATAAATAAATTCGTTAAAAAATAAAATAAAAAAAATAAAAACACGGAGAATGCTCGCTGAAGAAATCAGCCCTTAGGACTCCATGTCCCCCAAAAGCAGCAAGATGAAGCTCCGAGAAGGCAAAGAGCTCACTGGGGCACAGAGCTGGTAGGAGGCAGTGTCGGGGTGAGCTTCCTCTCACCAGTTAATAAACTACCTCCACGGGTCACCCGCCTTGGTTCCATTTTACCCAGGAGTTCCTCCTGTCCCTCCACTGGGATCTAGAAACCAGAGACGTCAGTGACCTCTGAACCACTTTATAGTCAGTTGCGTGTCCCATTTGATGAACATTCAGACCCTTGACATCAGAAGAACCAGAGGCACTGTTTTCAAAAGCAGGTGCCTTGGCCCCACGCCCCGGCTCGGGATTTCTCAGGGAGGTTCCAAGCATGCCTGTTCCTGAGAAGGGCAGGTCTGATGTGGAACCAGGGCCGAGAACCACCAAACCTAAAATTATTCATAGGAAATAAAGACTGAGCACCTGCTGGGTGACAAGCAGTGTCACCGTGGTTAACCTTGCCAGCACCCGGCAAAGTGGGCTTTCTCAGCTTCACATTGTGATGAGGAGGGGGATGCTCCTAGAGGTCAAGGAGCTTCCTGAGCCACAGCTGGTGAGAAGCAGAGGCAAGCTTTCACTCTGGGTCTTTCTGATTTCAATGCCCAGGATCACCGGGATCCCTCTATGTGTAGGCCTACTGTGTGAGAGTCTTAGGGTTATGGGATGAGTCAGACTCACGCCTGGTCTGGGAGCTGACACCTGAATGGGGTGGCTGACACATCAACAGTTATCTCTAACACAAAGCTGCTGAGAAGAAGGATAAGCAGAGGCTCCAAGGGCTGTGAGAGTCTAGTGCTGACACTGTGGAGGAACCAAGGAAAACTGCCTGGAAGAGGTGGCGTTTCAGCTGGGTCTTGGCTGATCTCTTGGTTATTTCCATCTGTCACGCAACATGCCTAGCACTATGCTTGGTCCAGGAGATAGAAAGAGAAACAGAACACGATCCCCGCTCTCATGACGCTTGGGAGTCTACTGTCCAGCCTTCTCAGCACCTCCCATTTTCTCTGCAAGCCCTCCCTCCCCCACTCCCGCTGCTTTCTCTGGTGCCTCAACTCTCCCTCACCTTGCCCTGTGGTTCAGAGGGCCCTTCACAGTGAGCCAGGCCTTTTTGGTCTTCCAGGATACAGGGTGCTCCAGGCCCAGAGCCAGGGAGGGAGAGGCCTGAGGGCCCCACCAAGGCCGGGGGAGTAGGAGGTGAGCTCCAGAGCCAAGGGGTGAGTCACTGCACCCAGACACCCAAGAAAGGGGGTAATAAGACCCACATCCCTGGGAAGTTGGGAAGAGAGATGAGATAGGAAGGGAAAGTGCTTTGAGCTCCTCAGGAGAAAGAAACCATAAACAGAGCCAGGGTATTATTACCACAGTCATTACCTGCCTCCATTAATGGGGCACCCAATCTATCTACATGAAGAATCATTAACCTGTCCTGCAATGCACACATGATTGGAATTTTAATATAATTTCATTTTTATTATTAACAGATAAGCCCATGAAATATTCCAAGAGTCATTTTGACATGTTCATACTCCCCTCCGGGATGGTTAGGGTCTCCTCCCCCTACGTAGCTAGGAAGGAAAGGCTGAGCCTCCTGGGACCCCTCAGCTCCCCGGCCCCCAGGCCCCCCCCACACACAGAGGTTTGGAATCATCCCTTGGCCCCCAACTCCATTGTCCAAGTTACCTTTCCCCTCAGTGCTTTATACCTTTCCTGCTTCAAGCGTCTGCCCACAGCTGCCTTATCTATCCTTCAACTAAGGACCAGGAGAATTTAGTCAAGTCCTACTGGGTGCCAGGCACTGGGGAAACAAAGATTGGTTAGACACAGTCCTTGCCTTCAAGCAGACGAGTGCACCAGGGCATTTCATTCATTCGCCCAGCCAGCTCTGCTCATTTTACGCATGCATCGGGCTCTGTGCCGAGTCCTCTGAGCGCCAAGGTGGATACACACATCCCCCCCGCCCCCGCAGGACACACACCTACGAGGGGAGACCGCCCCCGAAACAACCAAAGAAATACGTCCCAACATGTACTGTAGTAAGGCAATGCCCCCAAGTGATGCGGAGACAAGGCGGAAGGAATAATTATAGCTGCCTTCAAGCCAGGCTGGCAGGAGCTTGTCGTCCATGCCTGAGGATGGTTGCCCAGAGGAAACAAATGTGGGCCGGGCCTCAGGCTGTTTGGGGAAGCAAGATCACTGCAGGCAGAGGGAACAGTGGGAGAATGTGTGGGGAAGGAAGAAATCGGTGTGCTTGGGGCTAGGGAGGTGGGGGAGTTGGGAGGAGGGATAGAAAGGAGGCTGAATGCAGAGCCAGGGGCAGGTTGGGAAGGGCCTCTTAGGCCAGGACTCTAATAACAGCGGAGGTTATGGCCCAGGTGAGGTGTTTTCTTAGCAGTCACTTAGGAAACCCTCCCAACAGCCCTCGGAGGTGCTATTACCATTCTCTTTTTCTCCTGAAGACACTGAGATCTGGAGCACCCAGGCTGCCCAGTTAGTAAGAGGAGAAGCAGGCTCAGAGGGACCCTGGCTCTTACTGGAAAACGCAGGGGTCTGACTGAGGACAGCAGCGAGGGGGCTTAGGCAGAGGGAAGGAGAGCCACGGGCTCCTTGGGGTAAGGTGTTGGGGCATCTGGCGCAGAGCAGGACGAGGGCAGGGGTCGCCACGGGAGGAAGCGGAACAGGTGGTGAGTGGGGGGCTGCAGGGAGGAGGGGGGCTCCTGGCAGAGCCTGGGCCTCCTCCACAAGAACCAGGGCCAGCACAGAGTGAGATCATAAAAGGGCAGAGCTGGAAGCAACCCTGTGGAAAATCTCCTGGGGAGTAGGACCTTCCGAAATCATGCACCGAGCTGCCCCCTCTCTCCTCTAAGCCATCCTCACTCTAGTTCAAGTCAACAGCATCTCTTGCTTAGATGCTTTCTATGAAGCCCATATCCTCATCATGGCCCAGAAGGTCCTGTGTGACCTCTTTCTGGCCCTCCCCACCCCACCCCCTACTCCTCACCTTCCCACCCCAGTCTCGTGCCCACCCCACCCTGGACTCCCTTCGCTCTGGCCACACAAGACTTCAAGGGTCTTGCAAGAGTTAAGCTCTTTCTGTCCCTGGAGCTTCATGCTTGGGACACTGTTGCCGTTCCTCCCATTTCCAGGCTGACCCCTCATCCTTCAGGGCTCCGCCCTCGCCCACCCGCTTCCTGCCTCCCGTGCCCTATCCACACCTGTCCGGCCGTTCAGCCCTGCCCTGACCCTGCGTCCTTTTCCAGCTCGTGCTTTCCTCACTGGTCATACTTGTTCACTATCTGGCTCCCCCACAACTCTGTGAACTGGACTTGTTCCCTGCTCTGATCCCCAAGGCTGCAACAGTACCTGGCACAGAGTAGGGCTCCGTGAACTATTTCTGGGGTGAATGGATGAGTAAACAAGAGAAAGAAGGAGCAAACGAGCGCATGTGTGAGCCCCACGTGCTGCTCTTTGGCTTGTGCCCCATCCCCTTGCCTGGCCCAGCCTCCTGCCTTCGGACCGGAAGCCCCCCTTAGTCCCACGTGCTCTGAGAAGGCCTCCCTGGGCATCTGTAACACGAGGAGACACTCCTCCTCATGGTGCCGTAGGACGTGTCGTCTGAACGCGACAAGGTTTCGGTAAGTCCACTGCAGCCCGTGGGCTGCCCTCTGCTCTGAGCGCGTCACTCTCACCTCCCCTGCTAAGAAGACAGCTCACCAAGGCCTGACACTGGGCTACACAACGACGCCAGGTGAGGGAGGTGAGGGGCCCTCATGCCTGAAGGCGAGCTCAACCACCAGACGGGTTGACTCACTGTAAAGGGTGGTGAACATGACACAGCGTCACACAAGTGCAGCCCAGCCTCCTTTCCCTCCCTGTACTGACTGAACACTCTCTACCCACAAGGGTCTGAGTTAGGTGGCACCGGAGAGGGAAACTGTGCTTCAGCCCTGATCCCTGTGCGCTAAGGGTTTATGGTCTGGTTACAACATAACACCTAATCATAAGTCATCACCATATAAGACTATCAGCTAAAGTGCAAGAGAACCCTACCTCCAGAATTCCATGTCTTTATCACTGAACAATCCCAAAGTCTGGCCCCATGCCCATGAGGCACCTGGGTGCTCGGTTCCCTTTCTCACTGGGCGGTGTTCTCTTGCACAGCACCATCACCCCTGGATCTCCTGTTTCCATCTTTCTATTTTATCTTCTCCAGTAGGGGTGTGTGTGTATGTGTGTTCCAGTGAACTTGTCCCCGATAAAGTGCACATGGCTAAAACCATTCCATTCCCAGTTGTCCACAGAATATGCCTTGGAATTGTTTTTTATGAGTGTTTGAACTCAACAGCCTGCCTCTAGCAAACTCATCCAATTGGGTGACATGGCCAAATGGCCAGGGAGAGTGTAAATGCTAGACCCTGGGTCCAAAGGTTTCCATGATTACTTGGAGTCCTTAAGCACACTTGCAAGATCCTTTGATGGGAGAGGCAAAGGTGTTTTGGATACATAGAGACCCCTGATACCATAGGAAAACAGATGAGTTGTGTAAGGTGACTCTCTTGGCACTCTTCAGGGCCTGAGGCATGGAAATTGCCCAAATTTCTCAAATTCTACCAGCCCCACCTGGAGTTGCCTGGTTGATGAAATATTCTGAAGAGTTGGAGTTGCCTCCTCTGATGAGCTGAGCTAAAGTCAGCAGCCCAGCCTGCCTCCCGGGGGATCACTAAGGACTACAGGTCAGACTTGCTGTGGTCCCCCCAACACTCTACAGACCACAGCACATCTCCCCTCCTTCACTGCCGCCAGCATCACAGTGAGTTACTTCACCACTTCACTGGCCAAGAAAATGCCAGGTGGAAGCAAAATGTGGAAACAAAGATGGATGCATCCCCACCCCGAGGCATGATGAAACACTTGCAAGAGGCCTTCGCAGGTGCTTGGCACATGTGTGAGAGAGCAGGGGAGGTGGGTGCTGGGGCTGGGGATACCCAGCTGCAAGGTCTCAACTTGAACTTGAGTGTGCAATGGTGGCAGAGAAGCTGAGGATGGGACGAGAAGGAGGCTTCGGGGGATTGGGGCAGCTGCACCATTACCAATCTGAAATAGTCACAGATTCCAGCAGTTAAAAAAAAAATCCTTCTCAACAAATGGAATGGTGTGTGTGAATATACGTGCGAGTATGTATGCATCTGTGTTTGTGTGCTAGAATGGTGTGTGTGTGTGTGTGTGTGTGTGTATGTGTACCTGTGGGTATATTTGTCTGCATGTGTGTATATATGTTTGTATGTGAGCACGAGTGCAGTGTGAGTACTTGTACATTGAATGGTGTGTGAGTGTGTATGTGTGTGTGCAAGTGTGTGCATGTGGGTGCAGATGTGTTTGTGTGTGTATGTGAATGTGTGTGCATAGCTGTGCATCTGTGTCTGTACAGCATCCCAGAATGAAAACAACCGTGGAATAAGTCTCAAAAAAGATGGGATCTTATCCTGATCGGCCACATACCAGCTGTGCGACTTTGAGCAAATTATGTCACCACTCTGAGCCTCAGTTTTCTCATATGTTCTAGTTCCTAGAGCAATGCCTAGAACCTAAAACCACTCAGTAAATATTTATTAAATGAGTGACTGTTATTTGGGGACCATGCTGCCTCCTTCTTAGGGTTGACACAAGTTCTTAGATGACAAAATGAGAAAATATATGCAAACTACTCTCTTACTCTCTTGGTGCTTGGCACGTAATAGAAGCCCAATAATTCTTAGCCCTTCCCCTCCCCAACTTCAGTTTTTTCCCCTCCTTTGTAGAAGGAGTTTGAAGGATGAAATGATGCGTTAGGTCACATGCCTCTTGCAGCCCCCTTCCTTGGGCTAAGTACCACGGATCATATTCTTGAGCCATTTCCAGGGGCTTCTGAGTTCCCATTAAGTTAGATATTAGCCAGGCCTCTTCTGCCTGCTCTCCAAGATCGACAGTAATTCATTTGCAAGAATTAAATGCAAGATTGAATTTTAACGACTTAGAAATTTGAAGTCAACTTTGCTTGCAATGACCTGTAGGGACGGGAAGCCTGGCGAGTGAACTGGTATCCTGACCTTTCATCTGGTGGTATGCTCTATGGGTTACAATCCTGCAAGATAGGAATTATTATCCTCTTCCTGCAGTTGAAGGGACAAAAGCTCAGAGAGGTCAAGTGACTGGCCCAAGGTCACACGACTCACTCCAGGGCACCAGCACGGCCTCTAAGCCCAACCAGTGATATTCAGAAGCTTCAGAAAGGTAAAAATCTCCTCACTCAGGCAGACAGAAATGAGGTCTCAAGTTCTGAACCCACAAACATCTCAAAATCTCTGACCAGTCAGCCCCGGTTGAGTACTGGCAGATAGAGCCAGGTCCGTGTAGCAATCAGAAAACTAGTCAGGTGGGACTGGAACGGTGCCTCTGAGGTATTTCACAAACACGGGGAACAAACACATTTGGTGTCGCAATCCTGGCCACCCGGAGCTGCCGCGTTGGCTGTTTTCTGAGAACGGTTGGTGGATAAGGAGTTTGAGGGCTGACAGGCCGGAAGGTCCAGGTGGGCAGCCCTCTTGGAGACGCACCAGCCCTCAGGACACACGGCTCCTTCAGCCCCCAAGCCCCGCACAGTCACAGCCAGGGAGCTTCACTCCTCCCAAAGGGCCAAGAGCTACTCTAGACCCCTTAGCAAGGTACCCAAGGCCTTCCACGGCCCAGAAGCAACCTGGACTTCAACTTCTCCCGCTGTTGCCTCTGACAGACTCTGTGATCTGGACTAACCAGCCTTCTGACTGGATCCCAAACATACATTTTCCTTCACTGCCTCCATTCCCAGGAAATAGACTATCCCCTGCCCTCATCCCATAATCCTAAAAACAAAAGTTAATTAAGACCAAATCTCTCTAGCTAGTGGGAAGCAGCTGCATAGCACGAGGAGATCAGCTCAGTGCTCTGTGTCCACCTAGAGGGGTGGGATAGGGAGGGTGGGAGGGAGACGCAAGAGGGAGGGTATATGAGGATATATGTATATGCATAGCTGATTCACTTTGTTATACAGCAGAAACTAACACACCATTGTAAAGAAATTATACTCCAATAAAGATGTTAAAAAAAAAAAAAGAACATTACATGTGTTTTCTGCCCTTAGGGAATAAATCTTCACAATGTAACTGTGGTCTTTGAAATGTATTCATTTCTGTCAAAACTTTTAAAATTATATATATATATGTATATATGTTATGTATAAAGTGTGTGCCACAAACACACTCTTTAATAAAAGCAGCAATATCAAATATATACAAAGCAAGAGTTGTGTTTGCATCTTTGACATAAATCACAGCAAGATCTTTTCTGATCCACCTCCTAGAGTAATGGAAATAAAAACAAAAATAAACAAATGGGACCTAATGAAACTTTAAAGCTTTTGCACAGCAAAGGAAACCATAAACAAGACGAAAAGACAACCCTCAGAATGGGAGAAAATATTTGCAAACGAGTTAACGGACAAAGGATTAATCTCCAAAATATATAAACAGCTCATGCAGCTCAATATTAAAAAAACAACCCAATCAAAAAATGGGCAGAAGACCTAAGTAGACATTTGTCCAAAGAAGACATACAGATGGCCAAGAAGCACATGAAAAGCTGCTCAACATCGCTAATTATTAGATAAGTACAAATCAAAACTACAATGAGGTATCACCTCACACCAGTTAGAATGGGCACCATCAGAAAATCTACAAACAACAAATGCTGGATAGGGTGTGGAGAAAAGGGAACCCTCTTGCACTGTTGGTGGGAATGTAAATTGATACAGCCACTATGGAGAACAGTATGGAGGTTCCTTAAAAAACTAAAAATTGAATTATCATATGACCCAGCAATCCCACCACTGGACATATACCCAGAGGAAACCATAATTCAAAAAGACACATGCACCCCAATGTTCATTGCAGCACTATTTACAATAGCCAGGTCATGGAAGCAACCTAAATGTCCATGGACAAAGGAATGGATAAAGAAGATGTGGTACATATATACAATGGAATATTACTCAGCCATAAAAAGGAACAAAATTGGGTCATTTGTAGAGACGTGGATGGATCTAGAGACTGTCATACAGAGTGAAGTGAGTCAGAAAGAGAAAAACAAATATCGTATATTAACGCATATATGTGGAACCTAGAAAAATGGTACAGATGAACCGGTTTGCAGAGCAGAAATTGAGACACAGATGTAGAGAACAAAGACATGGACACCAAGGGGGGAAAGCAGCGGGGGCGGGGGGGTTGCTGTGATGAATTGGGAGATCGGGATTGACATATACACTAATATGTATAAAATGGATAACTAATAAGAACCTGCTGTATAAAAAAGTAAATAAAATAAAATTCAAAAAAAGAATTGTGTTTGAGCTATCAAAAGTCCCCCTGTTTAGCCTAATATTGTTGCTTTTGAGTCTGAAAATTTTCTTAATATATCATGTTGATAACAGGCATTTTGCAGTATTCAGGCAACAGTATTCTGTTAGCTGATGTGTAATATATGTCAGTTATAGAACTGATCGAGTTAAATAAATACTCAAATATTTTTTAAAAAATGAAGACCAAATCTCTCTTAGCATTTCACAGTGCCCTCTGGAATAATTAATGTAACTGGTATGAACTGCTCCATAAACTCAGAGCATAAATATGGTCACATTTCACTGACTTTTCTAATTAATCTCTTAAGCACACATCTATATTAAAAGCAGAAAGTCCAGCGTCTCCCTCTGGAGGTTTCCTCCCTTCCCAACAAAATTGTCCCAAAGCCCTGGGGACAGGACAAGCGAAAACAAAACTGAGTCCTTGCCTTCACCAGTCACAAAGGAACTGGAGTCTGTTCAGTTTACAAACTGCCCCGATTCTTGGCCATGATTCCTACCACCACACAGGGTCACTGTTGAAACTCATGCCTCCGTAATTTCGTGGATACACACAAATGTCAAAACCAAGTCCCCAACCCACAGACAGGACCCCATGAGAGCCCTTAAAGTATAATTCTCCTAATTCATCTTCTCATACTCAGCTATTTCCCAGGGTATAAGAAGACAGCAGGAACACTAAGTCAGGACTGACACTACTTTCCACCCCTCACAAGCCCCTTTCTCCATGCCCCACGAGCACTGCAGGGAACACCTTCCATCTTTTAAATTTCCAGATAGGGAAGCATCTTTTTATCCTTCTCTCAAGAGCATGAGGGCTACTTGTTATGTCCCTACTCTGCTCAGGGAAGCTGGCCTTGGTTTTCTGCTTGTTCCCTGATATACCTGGCAACTTCCTCACTAAAGAAGAGAAAGAAATTTTGCCCAAGTTAAATTTCCAGCAGGGCTCCTCCTTTTAGGACACCTGCAACATCTGCAGCGAATTTCAGGGCCACAGAACTGCTCCCAGCCATAGCTAGAGGATAGTCATTATATCCAGGAAGGGCCTGTTGTCTACCAGGCTCTTTGATGCATATGATCCTGGTCAACCCCTAAGACACCGGGAGTGAAGCGTCCTGAGCTATGTTTTACGGGGGAGGAAGAGGAGGCTCAGAGCTACTCGGCTATAAGACGCTTGAGCTCTCCCTCCCGCCCTGGAGAAGGCACAGGGTGTTCCCCCACCCCCAATAGTTTACTGCAAGTGAGGTCAAACTAAAGGAACCAGCCTGAGCAGCTTGAAAGAGATAAAGGGATCACAAAAGGGCAGCTGAAAGGGCATGTGAGGTCGAAGAGGGAAGATGGGGAAGGAATGGGTTCATTTTAGCCCCTAGAACTCAGCCTAACACATAGTAGGTACTCTATTAATATACACACATATTAATACGTACACACATAGAGTTGTAAATGATATCATGGATACTTGTCCTGGATATGGCTTAAGCACCAGACCTGAAGTGGACCAGTAAAGCACAAGGGCTGATTCCAGCACAAAACCTCATCTCTGGGCTTCCCTGGTGGCGCAGTGGTTGAGAGTCCACCTGCCGATGCAGGGGACAGGTTCGTGCCCCGGTCCAGGAGGATCCCACATGCCACGGAGCGGCTGGGCCCGTGAGCCATGGCCGCTGAGCCTGCACGTCCGGAGTCCCGCGTACCGCAAAAAAAAAAAAAAAAAAAAAAAAACCTCATCTCTGAGCTTACCATTATGGAGAAGACTCACTTCTTGATTATTCTAATTTAACGTTGAAAGAGAAACATGATTTCAAACAACTAGAGAAATGATGAAAAGAAAGCCCAGGAGAAGAAAATGCTAATTTCCACTTGGAGAAGCTCAGGAAGGCTTCCTGGAAGAGGGAGCATTTTAGCTGGGCCTTGGAATACACATAACAGTAACAGCAACCATAATCCACTAACTACTGTTGACCACTTGCTCTATGCCAGGCACGAGATAAGCCCTTCTTATGTATATCGTCTCATTTAATTCTTCCAATATCACCTCTTTAAGTCTACAAGGTTAGGGCTGTTGTTATTCCCATTATACAGGTGAGGACACTGAGTTACAGTCATAATGACAAACCAGTAATGGTCAAAGCAGATATTGAATCCCAGGTGTCTCTGGAACTTATCTGCCCAGTCAGAGGTGAGGCCGGGACAGAGAAGGAGAAAGAAGTGGCTCCTCCAGTGGGAGGACTCCTCTGGAGTGGACTCTCTACGAGGAAGCAGGAAGTGGGAACATGCAGGAAGGGGAGAAGGTAGAGCCTATTTCTCTTTGAAAGGCACAGTCTCCCTGCCTACCAGTAAACAGCAGCACAATGAATAGCAAAGCTTGTCGCTTGCAGAACAATTAAAGAGAGAGATTGGGACTGTTTGCTCCAAAGTTTCCTGAATGCAAGAATGGTTAGAAGGGAATTGGACAAAGGAGCTCATTTTCCCACCATTAATAGCTACTCTTACTATGGGCAAGGCATACACTAGGTTTTTGCAAGTATTATTTCATTTTAATTTTCCTAGAAACACTGATAATATAGATAGTATCCATTGATTGTGAAGCATGTGCCGGCCATTGTTCTAGATGCTTCTATATTTTTACACTCATCGGATCCTCACAACAAGTATTATTATTATCCCCACTTTACAGAAGAGAAAACTGAGGCATAGAGCAAGTAAGTGTTTATCCCAAGGTAACATAGGGGGTAAATAGAAGAACCAGGCTTTTGAACTCAGCAGTCTGGCTTCAGAACTCATGCTATTCACCATTATCCATTCAGCCCTATAAAGAAGGCATTATTACCCACGTCAAATAAATAAGGAGGTAGAGGTCCAACAATATTATATGACCTGTCCAGTAATTTTGGTGGCAAAACCATTAGAACCCAAGAGCCACACTATTAACCACTTGGCAAGAGTAGCCCTCTGACTTCTGGTGTGCAGTGCACATGTCACTTCTCTCCCTGCCTCTGTTTCACCACCTGGAAAAGAAGAAGAAAAACTTTGATATTTTTTAAGAGCCTGGTCAACTCAGACCTCCCGGGACAGGATGGGAAGTTTGAATATCCCAGAGTATCACCTGAGTATGAAACCAGTTGTTTTCTGGCAGGCAAATCACAGCTTAACCCTGAGCAGCTGCTCATTTGCATGAGGATAATAAAGGGATCCTGTCACCACTCCTCGTCCACCCCTGTGGCAGAGTCTCCAGCATGGCTGCCAATAGTTTCTCCCTTGCCAGTACATACATTCTGCTCCCACAGCAAGAGGTGGAGTCTATTTTCCTTCCCCTTGACTCTGGTCTGACCTTGTGATTTGCTTTGCTCAACCAAATGTGGTAGAGATGACATCCTGGGACTTCTGAGCCTGGTCTTAAGAGTTTGGAGAGCTCAGTCTCCTGTTTCTTAGAAGGCAGCTGCTAGGCTGTAGAGAAACCAAGCTAGATGATGAATGATGAGAAACCACATGGAGGAGAGAGGGCCTGAGGATGAGAGGTCACCTTGGATGTTCCTGCCCGCGGCAAAACCCAGCTGAGTATAGTTACTTGACTAACCTCGGTTACACCACGTAGAGCAAAAAATTGCCCAACTATGGGGAGAAATAATAAATCTTTGTTGTTTTAAGCCACTACACTTGGGAGTGATTTATTGCACAGTAATTGAAAGAACCCCATTTCTTCCACCTTATCTTTTTTCACCACAAAAGATAACTCCATAGCTCACAGGTGTCAATGTCCACTGGCTTATGGCATTTAAGTGTTCTCATGCCTTCATGACTAATGGACAGGTTCCTACCTAAGGCAAAGGGCAGTGATGTGGCTTCATTCATTCAGTGTGAGCATCTGCCTGTGCCAGGAATAGGTTGGGGTCTAGAGACCCACAGATAAATAAGACACAGTCCATCCTTCAAAAAGCCAAGTTTGGGGAATAGCCGATTTCCTCCCATCACAGCCCGGAGTGATGGGGTCAATTCGTTCATTCATTCGGCATCTTATGAGTGCCGACTACACGTCAGGGACTCCTACTCATTTGTACCAGTGATCAATGAACAAAGTGCAGAGCCAGGCCCTCCTCCACCTTATATTTTAGGGGATTTCATTCTAATAATCACAGAGGTACAAGTGAAGCTCTGTGGGAGCACAAAGGAACTAAATGCTGAGATGGGAAGGGTCACAAGTTTTATCCCTGTTCTACAGATGAGGATTCTGAGATCCAAGAGAGCTCAGACTTACTCCAGTGCTTATTAGCTGTGTGACCTTGAGCAAGTTACTGAACACTTCTGTCCTTCACTTGCCTCATCTGTAAAATGAATTTAATAATTATATGTATGTCATGGATTATTATAAAGATTAAATGAGTTAATATTTATAAAGCACAAAAAGTAGTTCATGACACATTTAAATACTATATTAATTTTATTCAATGAATTTTAGAAACAAAACAAAAGAAAATGACATGATTAGCCCAAGTTCACAGCACTGGGTCAAAGTTGGAACTGACCCCTGATCCAGTGCGCTTGCTATGCACCTCTATTCTGCTGCTCAACTAAATTTGTGCCTCCATTTTCAGTGAGAGATTTAAATCATCTGTGTACTCCCCTCTGGACATATATAACACAGGGAGACCCTTTGCGCATCCCCAAGTCAAAGAATTCAGCAGAAAGGACTCCCGAGGTTCAAATCTCAGGCTCCCCACAGACCATGTGCAGGGTAGAGATTGTTGCGATGACTCAGGTTGATGTTAATTTACAAATTCATGCGTCAGAAATCATGTTCGTGCCCCAGGTGTTGTGAGAAGGACTTGAAGGTTTAAAATGCACCATCGTGCAGATAGGGACTGCCAAGGACTGTGAATTCTCCACAGACATTCCCACCTTCTATTGTCTGGCCATCCTAGGGTAATACCTCCATGACCCTCATCTGGTGAAACTCGGTCCAGCCAAGGCATATAATGCCCAGGCCCTCTGAAGCTGACATTGTCCTTCCACCAGGGTGGCAAGCAAGGGCCCTGGGAAGACTGTAGTCTCATCTTCAGCCTGGCTTCCATCCACTTACCAACAATGACACAACTCCCTCTTCTGACAAGCACTTCCCAACCTCCACTGAGATTTGCTGGATGAAGAACCAATTTCCATCACAGCCGTGCACAGGCACTGTGGGTGGGGCTGTGGATGGAGCTCTCTTCCACACCCAGATCTGGGAAGATGAAGATCATCTCTTCACCTACCAGAAGCCCAGCCAAGCATAATCGGTCTGCTGTGAGGGGCCATGAGAAAACAAGTGGGAAATGACCCAACAATCAGGACTGTGAAAGCCACGGTTGTAAAGAAGCATGCTCAACTGCCCTGCTGATGGAATTGTCCCAAAAGGAAAGATTTAACTTGTTTTAGGAACTAGTCAGAGCATGGCTTGGGCACGCTGCCTGTGTATTACAAGAACAATCTCTGGGAAATGTGGAACACAGTTACCGTCAAGCAGATCGTAGCCCTGGAGCCTGATATTCAGTGGTCTCTGGTATTCAGCTAGCCCCTAATTCCTCAAGACCCCCCTGACCACTACCCGTGTCAGACAGGCTGACCCATGGTTCTCAGTTACTCCACAAGTATCAGGAGCTGGGGCAAGAGGTTCAAGGACATAGCCTCTGCCCTCGAGGACTTCTTTGTCTGGAGCTCATGGATAATTACAATCCAATATGATGGATGCCGCAGTGTGTACGGATTCTGGGAGCCCAGACGGAGGAGTGACTTGTCCTGTCTGGGCAATCCCAGGAGGATTCAGAAGAAGCGAATGGTGAACCGGGCCTCAGAGGATGACTTCAAGTAGTGTTTGTGAAGTGTTTCCAGGGTACCAGGCGAAACACCAGCACTGGCCAGGGAGAGTGAGCCAGACGTAGGGGATTCCAGCAGGGTTCTCTTCCCACCCTCCCCGCTGACCCCAGACTACCTTCCTTTCAAACACCAGCTCAACAGTATCTCCCTTCCAGGAATAATTTTCTGGTTTCAGCCAACCCCTAACTCAACATCTCTTCTCAAGCCATGAACTTAGGGGCAACCTCTTCATGAACCAAGCAAAAGACATTTACTGAGGCCCAAAGAGCCTCTTAGAGTAGTTAAGAGCCCTAAAAGACTCCTCAGCTTATGCTCCAAGAACCAATATTCTTGTCCTCAATGGGTGCTGAACTGAATGGTCATATTTAGAAGTCCATACAATATGAGGGATAACAATTAGGGATGAAGAGAGCATTTATCCTCCTTGGGAACTCCAGCTGAAAATGTTTTTGGACAGTTTCGAGCGTGAACTGATGTTTGGACCCAGGGAAGCTTCAAGCCCCTTGAGAATAGACGTTTGTGTTTTCTGCACTTTCTGCATCTTCATACTTAACTTCTTAGCAGGGACACCTATAGTTTTAGGACAGAATGTACTTGCTATGGTCTGAATGTTTGTGTCTCCTCACCAAATTCATACGTTGAGATTCTAAAGTCAAAGATGATGGTATTAGGAGGTGGGCTATTAGGAGGTGCTTAGGGCCTGCGGGTGGGGCCCTCATGAATGGGATGAGTCCTTTCATAAAACAGGCTCCAGGGAGATCCCTTGCCCCTTCCACCATTGAGGACACAGAGAGAAAGCACCGTCCCTTCTTAAACCAGGAACTGAACCCTCAGTGGCCATCTCACTGAACATGCCAGCACCATGATCTTGGACTTCCCAGCCTCCAGACTGTGAGAAATAACTTGCTATTAGCTACCCAATCTGTGGTATTTTGTTATAGCACCCCAAACGGACTAAGATAGTACTCAAACAAGACTTTCTTAACAGGAAAGGTAGACACTTTGACATAGCTGAATCTCTCCTTACCTGTCTGGAAGGTTCCCCCAGCTGGGCCTAGGGAGGTACCTAAGTGATTGGGATCCAGAGGCTAGATATTCCATCCATCTGCAGAAGGCAGAAAGGCAGGACAGCAGGGAAAAGGAAGGAGGGAAGGAAGGAAGTGAGGGAGGGAGGAAGGACTGCAAGGTGGCTATTTTTTGAGTACCTACCATGTGCCTGGCACCAAGTGAAGTACTTTACACTTACTATTAAACACTGTTATAGTTAATTTCTGCTTCCAAACAATCTGTGAGAAAGGTTTCATTGACTCTACTTTACAGCTAAGAAACTTGGGCTCAGAGAATTTAAGTAACATACTCAAGGTCAAAGCCCTAATAAACAAGGATTCCATCCAAAATCTGAAGACTCGGAAGATAGTGCTCTTTCTAGATGGCCTGGATAAAAATAACTGCCATTTATCCAGAACGCTCTGCTTGTCAAGTCCTAGGAAGGCCCTTTACAAACAGTGTCACATAGACTCACTGAGAAGATTCTCCTGACAGAGCAGCCCGTGCCCAGGTGCTCCGCCGGCACAGGGGCCAACAGCCAAGGTGACCGCATCATGTAGCATCCAAACCAGAGCAGTTCTGAGCAGCAAGTACAAGGGCACTGTCTCATGTGTTTGTCCTAGTTGTGGCCCCTCTTCCAACCATCCATCCATCCCCTTGAGCAAATATGCCTGAAGGGGCTTAAATCCAACTCTCTTGTGTGATCCTTGAGTCCTCCTCATCCTCCCCCAACAAGGGGCCATCAGTCTTTCCAGGGCTTCAGAGACACTGACCACACACTAAGGAATGTAAAAGAAGTGAGAGCAAGGGATTTTATTATGTAGCTTTTTCATAAAACACTGTCCTATTCAAAGCATTGTCATACACCTTAAGAACACATTTTTCTTGCTTTCTTAAGGTTTAAAAATACCCTTTCTTTGGGGCTTCCCTGGTGGCGCAGTGGTTGAGAGTCCACCTGCCGATGCAGGGGACACGGGTTCGTGCCCCGGTCTGGGAAGATCCCACATGCCGCAGAGCAGCTGGGCCCGTGAGCCATGGCCGCTGAGCCTGCGCGTCCAGAGCCTGTGCTCCGCAACGGGAGAGGCCACAACAGTGAGAGGCCTGCGTACCGCAAAAAAAAAAAAAAAAAATACCCTTTCTTTGGATGACACAATGGTTATAATAAGTTGTCGCTTGGTTTTTAATGACTTCAATGGACAAAATTAAAATTGGACAACATTATGATATTGGTTTGCTTGGTTTAATTTTGTTTTACCATTTTGAAGTGTACAGTTCAGTGGTATTAAGTAGATTCGCATTGTTCTGTAACCATCACCACCATCCATCTCCAGAACTTTTTCATCATCCCAAACTGAAACTGTGTACCCACTAAAAATTAATTCCCCATTCCCCCATTCCCCCAGCCCCTGGCAACCTCTGTTCTACTTTCTGTAGTTATGAATTCGACTGCTCCAGGTACCTGCTATAAATGGAATCGTATAGTATCTGTCCTTATGTATCTGACTTATTTCACTTAGCTTAATTCCCTCAAGGTTCATTCATGTTGAAGAATGGGGTAGCATTTCCTTCTTTCATAAGGCTGATTAATGTTCCATTGTATGTATATATCACCTTTTTTTTATCATTTATTCATCCCTGGTACTTGGTTCAATTTGCAAGTCAGTGTAATCCAAAGGCCTGGGAACCACTGATGCAGTCTGTGCCCATACTTAAGTGATGGGATACTTGCTCCCCACCCTACCCAGGACTTCTTTTTGTGGTTATATTTAAGCCTGGATGACAAGGGGGGACCAACCGAACTCAAGTGGGACAGTAGAGAATAATTTTCAGGCCTCAGCAGCCTTTCAACACTTCAAGATTTGATCCCGATGGCTGTGGGTCTAGAAGCTTGTTGCTCAGCTTACCCAGGAAAGATTGGACCCTAGAAAGAGGGTTCCAACCACTATACCCACAGCCACTTCTTTGTTCATTCTCTCATTCACAGAGATGTACCCTGAACTCAGAAACTCAAGCCAAAAACTTCGGAATCACCTTCAACTCCTCTCTTTCTCTCACACCTCATATCCAAACCATCATCAAGTCCTGTCATCAGAACTTTAAAATAGAACTCAAATCTTACTCCTTTTCACTGCACCACCATCTCCCTAGTCCGAGCCACCATATCTTGTGCCTGGACTACGGCGATAGTGTCCTAACTGGTCTCCCAATGTGAGATCTTTCTCCTTACAATCCCATCTTCTCCCGACAGCCAGACTATCCTTCTAAAATGTAAGTGTGGTCATGTGATTCTCCTAAAATACAGCAGAAACCCACCCAGTTTAGCACAATAAAAATACTGGACAAAGTCTTTTTTAAAAATTGTTCCTCACACCCTAGGGCCTGTGCGCCACAACTACTGAGCCTATGTGCCGCAGCTATTGAAGCCTGCATGCTGCAACTACTGAAGCCCGAACGCCTAGAGCCCATGCTCCACAACAAGAGAAGCCACTGCAATGAGAAGCTCACGCACCACAACTAAGACCCAACGCAGCCAAAAATTTAAAAATTTTTTTTTAATTATTCCTTAATGAATGGCTAAGCTAGTAAAACAGAAAAGGAATCCCTTAAAGATCAGAAAAAATGAGATAGCTTGAATCTGTAGGGGTAGGCAAAGAGTGGACCTGACATGTACCCAGGGTAAGAGTGATTCCCCAGAGGCAAAGCGATGAGGTCTTAATGAATCTTGCGAATTGTGGGGGGAAAGGGCATGGGTGGGAAGCAGGAGACAAGACCTGGGGCCCTAGCAGTGTGAGAGGTCAGACTGGAGACGCCCATAAAAAAGCCGGGACCTCCAAAAATGACAACCTCAGTGGATAAACGAGGAATAAAAATTCATCCCACAGCATGAGATTTGTTGGTCTGGCTTTGGCTCTGGGTGAAGCAGAAGCAAAGGAAAAAACTATTCCCTTAAACAAAACTTCATAAGTGAGAAGCAGCAGAATCAACAAATGATGGTTCAGCTCCATAACTATAGATGTTGGAATTAATAGATACAACATATAAAGCAATCATGCAGATAATGAAATAAAAGAGAGATTTGAACGAGTGATAAAGGAATAAGAAACCAACCAGGCATGTTTGGAAAAGAGCCAGATAGAACTTCTAGAAATGAGAAAGTATAATAATTAAAATTAGAAATTTTAATTATAATAATTAAAATTAGAAACCAAATGGATTGCTGAAACAATGCTTTAGCAATTAGTGGGAAAGGGAAAATTAGTAAAAAAAAAAAAAAAAAAAAAACTTAAGAAATTATCCACACTGCACTCCAGAGAGAAAAAAACAACATGGTGGATAGAAAGAGAGGGACTAACATAATGTCTATTGGATGGTCAGAAGAAGATATGAGAGAGAATAGGCAAGCAGTTGAATAGGAACATATCAATTCCCAGCTCAGTGTCTCCTATCATTTCCCTCACTCTAAGGAAGAATGTCAAAGTCCCTATCAAGGCCTACACAGTCAGACACTGTCTGGCTCCTAACCACTTCATGTTGGCCACCCGTTCTGGACCTTGCCAAGCATACTCCCTCACCTCCAGGGTTTCTTCAGGGAGCATTCTTCCCCCAGAGCCTTGCATGCCTTACTTTCTTGCTTCATTCAGATGAAAGGCCACCCTTGACCACTCGAGTTACCATTGTCCCCCACACCTCCACCTGGCCCTGCTTTATTTTGCTTCTTGTATAATTACCTAATATTAGATTATACTTTTGTTTGTTTATCCTGTATTGTTCTTTTCCTCAGTGTATAGATATATGCCTTGCCCTGAGTAGATTCAGTGAATATTTTTTGGTAGAAATAATGGACGAGTGAAACATAGACATACCCACTGTGTGGTCAGTGCTGCAAGGTACAGAAATGGGTGAGGCGGGGACACTGGGTTGCCTGCCTTTATCCCCCCTCTTCTTCTCCCTTAGTAACACAAGGGAAGCAATGGAACAAGCTGAAAAGCTCTATTTCCCAGGTACCCTTGTAGAAAGATAGGATCATTTGGTTATATGCTGGCTGGTGTTATATAGGCTTTCTTTGTTGGGTGGTACTTCCAGGAAGACTCCTCAAAAGAATGAGTGGACTTGTGTGGGGGACCTTATGTATCTTTGTCCCTTCTCTTTCTTGCTACCTGGAATGTGGACATAAGGGCTGAGACTGCCACAACTATCTTGCAACCATAAGTCAACCTTGAGGATGGGGAAATTCCCTGGCAGTCCAGGGGTTAGGGCTCCATGCTTCCACGGCAGGGGACCCGGCTTCAATCCCTGGTCGGGTCGGGGAACTAATCCCGAAAGCTGCGAGGCTCGGCCCAAACAAACAAACAAACAAAACCTTGAGGTTGGGAGCCATGAGCTAAGGATGGTAAATGGTAAACCACACAGATAAAAGGAGCCTGGAACATCAATGATGACACAGTTGTCATTCCAGGCCTGTCTCCTTAACCCAGACATATTTTAGCAGAGAGAAAAGTAAGTCCCTATTTTTTTCCAAACACTACTTACTAAAGGTACTTGTCAATGATACCTTGAATAAGATTCAGTCCCTGACTTCAGGAACTTACAACCAATAATAAGATTCAGACATACCCACTGACCCTCAGGGCAATGGGCTGGCCAGGAGGAACTCAGCAGGGTCAAGTGCCTTGCCCAGCACGGGGCTTGGTGGGCAGTAGGAGAGCACTGGTATCTCCCCAAGGAAGGATTGGGTCATCAGCATGGCCTTTCACACTCTCAAATTGTTGGGTTAGGCAAGGACTGGCAGTGTGAGGGGTCAAACCACAGCAATTTCTGCTCCTTCTGGAGTCACCCAGTGGGGAAAATGTCACATCTGTTCATGAGGTGTCACCAGTCAATCAGAAGTCTTCGCTCAGCATCCTCTCTGTGCCTGGCATTGTGTTAGATGCCATGGGGGGAGGCGCACGGAGGAGATGTGGCTCCTGACCCCATGAGGCTTTACACTGACAGATACTCATGGACTCATGTCTGGGAAGAACGTTGGTGGGAACCTCGGTTTCCTGGCCTCGAGGTTCCACGTGGAGGCATCTTATCTGGGGTAACATTTCCTACCTCATTTCCGCACAAGGCTCACTCCTCATGAGAGGTGGAGTGAGTCTGAGAGCAGAAACAGATAAGCCCTTCTGCGTTCTCTCTCTTTAAGATCCACCTTAGGATGTGCCTGTAGGATGTTCAGTTTCCATGGAAGGGATGGACAAGTCTGTCTGACTCCAGGGAGCCCAATCACATACTTGTGCCACATCCTTCAACCCAACTTTTATCAGTTAAAAAGTTGATATTTTTATCTCTATCTCTTTTTTGGTTCTGAATTCAAGAAGAGAAGGAATGAGTTTTTTTTGGTCTGTCAGTATAATTAACGTTGACAGCTGTTATGAACAACCTCCAAATCGCAGTGTCCTAACATCATAAAAGTCTTAGTTCTCATCTCACAAAGTCCAATGATGACGTTTCTGGTCAAGAGGCTGTGCTGTAAAAGGGTGACTCAGGGACCCAGTTTGCTTTCATATTGTGTCTCCACCATTATGCGGCTTCCAAGCCAACCTGGAATCATCCAGCCATGGGAGATGGTGAAAGCCTGGAAGATCATGCTGTGGGATATTTTATAGTGTGAACAGCCAAGCCTGGAAATGTCAGAGATGACTTCCACCTACACTCCGCTGGGCAAAGTAAGTTACATGACATCTCCTAGATGCAAAGGAGGCTGGAAAATGTGTCTTTTTCACGTGCCCAGGGAGAACTAGACATTGGTGGACTTCAGCAGTCTCTGCCATGCCCAACATGGTCTAATCCCGTCATCATGAACATGACAATTTTGAGAATCGAAGCCTGTAACAAAGCTGCCCAAAGCACACAGCCATTAACAACAGAGCTGGGAAGAAAACTGGGCATCGCCGAAACTAGATAGCATGTGTGGAGTGGGGAGGGGTAAAACCGAGGGCTTTGAACCTAGGTGAGGCATCTGCCCGGCCTGGCCTCAGGGAGTGGTGAGTTCCCTGTCACTGCAAGAAGGCAAACAGAGGCTGATCATTGGTGGAGTTATTGAGAATCTAGTTTTCCATCAGACAACTGGATTACATCAGTGATTCCCACACTTTTCATTCTCAAGGGCCCCTTTCATAAGTTTTCCCTTTGGACTTCATGTTTTGAAAGATTTTGTCAAACAAACAAACTGCACTTATTGAGTAATAACAAATATATTTCCCCACTTCTTCTTAATCAAGGGTGTGTGTGTGCATGTGTGTTGTGTGTGTGTGTGATCTACAACTGGACACGCTCACATTGACACCATGGTTTTGATCTGCTTGTCGTATTCCAGAAATGCCCAAGATGTCATCAACAGCCAATCTAACCCTTTGACACCCTGCATGGATGATTTAATTCCAGCCAAAGCAAAGACACTAAGAGTTTAGTTACCCCTATCATGGAGTAAAGTAACAATTTTTTAAAAGATTATTAAAAAACTCTTCCGGACCTATAGCATGTTTAGGACTCCAGACATCTCACTCCCTTCTTCAACTCCTTCATTCCCCCCAACAGACAGTGTTGGGGTACATTTTTTTGCCCCACCGAGTAGGAATCTTCTCAAGGACATGGACCCTGTCTCCGTATCCCTGGTGCCCAGGCTGGTACCAGGTAGTCACTCAATAATTAGCCATGAAAAAAAAAATCTATGAATGAATATGAGGAACTCCATTTCTAGCGTGAAAGTAAGTCTGGCGGATCAAAAGAAAGCAGACCCCTCTGAACTTGGCAGTTACCCTGATCAGAGAGACAAAGTCAAAAGTCAACAGTGGGGGTCTCCCAGCCCCCAGCAAAAAGTCCTCACTGTGTACACCACAAAAGGGGAATTCCTGGAGGGCTGCAACTCTTTCATTCCTCTTTAAATAGACAGAGGCTCGCAGAGTGCCTGGTACACAGCAGACCCTCGAGAAGAGATCATGGGGGTCTCTCTCTTCTTAAGTCCCACCTTTCTTTCTGTGTCTCCTCCCTCCCTGCCTTCCCACCAGTGCTAACACCCTCAACCCCTTGCTTATATCCAGGCCTGGCACAAATTCTCAGGCCCGCCCAGCATATGGAATAATTAATTAAGGGTACCACTCAAGTCACATGGTCCGTTTAGATAGAGCTCATAAAATTCCTAAACTGGAGCTTAAAAATAGCTTTCTGGGGCTTCCCTGGTGGCGCAGTGGTTGAGAGTCCGCCTGCTGATGCAGGGGACACAGGTTCATGCCCTGGTCCAGGAAGATCCCGCATGCCGCAAAGCGGCTGGGCCTGTGAGCCATGGCCACTGAGCCTGCGCGTCTGGAGCCTGTGCTCCGCAATGGGAGAGGCCACAAGAGTGAGAGGCCCGCATACTGCAAAAAATAATAAATAAATAAATAAATAAATAAATAAAAATAAAAATAGCTTTCTGAATCCACGTGAGGGGTTTATCCTATAGGTTTGTTTTCTATGCCCCACCTTGCTCCACCAAGGCCCTGAATGAGGAATGGCACGAGCTGGTGGCCTCTCCCCTGCCCTTCTTCAGGCCTGGTGCTCACCTTCTTGGTAGCAATGAGTGGTCCCCAGACACCCTGCCCCCAGCTTGATCCCAGAGTCACTGAGACACTCAGCATCTCCCACAAGCAGGGAGACCAGGACGGCACGGCCATGACAGATATCCTCACGCCCTATTTTTGTCCTTTAGAACAGTGGTCCCCAAACTTTTTGTCACCAGGGACCGGTTTCGGGGAAGACAAGTTTTCCACGGCCGGGGTCGGGGGATGGTTCAGGTGGTGATGCGAGCAATGGGGGAGCAGCAGGTGAAGCTTCGCTCGCTTGCCCGCTGCTCACCTCCTGCCATGCGGCCCGGCTCCTAACCGGCTGTGGCCCAGTGCCGGTCCATGGCCCGGGGGCTGGGGACCCCAGCTCTAGAAGATTTATCCCAGTCCATAAACACAGGTTTACACATGGGAATAGTTGTTTATTTGCTGTCTCCCCACTGGATTGTAAGCAGGAACCTTGTCTGTTGCCACCATCGTCGCCCTTGCACCCTCAGTGCCTAGCACAGAGCCTGGAGCACAGGAGCTGTTCAACAGACGCACAAGTGGATGCAAGAATGAATGATTGTATGAACTCTGCTCAGTTCACTAAAGGATAATGGAGAACCCTTTCCCCTCCCCCACTTGGCTCTAGGGAAGCTCTTGATGCGACGGGATGAACATTCCACTGGACGTGAGGAGACCCGGGTTTTACGGTCCAGCTGGGCCTCCGTTGTATGATCTCGGGTAGGTCAGCAAACAACAGGCCACACGCTCTTCACACGTACAATCGAACAGGGTGAAGAGGATCAGTGGTTAGCAAACTACTCTCCAGAACCCCAGGGTTCTGTGGCAACTCCTGGAGAGCCACTGCCCAAAGAAGGGAAGGCCAAGTGGGTAGGAACCCGGGCCCCAACCCTCTTTCAACTCAGCAGCTCTGCTTTTAGCTGCAAAATCGGTGCCCTGAGTGAGCGACAAAGCTGGGATTTGAACCCAGGTCATATATCTCTGAAACCCAGGCTCTTAGTCACGGTTCTGTGTGGTGGCACCATAATACAGAAGGCAGTCAAGAATCCAAGGTGCTACTAGCTGTCTCAAATAGTACCTGGGATGTGACAGGTGTTTAAAAACAAATTTGTAGGCTGAATGTATAAAGTTAGGAATGAATGATTCTGGGTGGAAGTTTGGAATGGCTTCATGGAGGGGATGATATTTAAGGTAAGTCAAGAAGGACAGGTAGGGCTTCCCTGGTGGTGCAGTGGTTGAGACTCCGCCTGCCGATACAGGGGACGCGGGTTTGTGCCCCGGTCCGGGAGGATCCCATATGCCGCGGAGCAGCTGGCCCCGTGAGCCATGGCCGCTGAGCCTGCGCGTCCGGAGCCTGTGCTCCGCAACGGGAGAGGCCACAACAGTGAGGGGTCCGCGTACCACAAAAAAAAAGGGTAGGCGCTCCCCTGGATGGGAAGGTGAGCCCACCATTCCAGGCAGAGGCCAAAGCAAAGGCAGGACCCTGGGCTGTTTGGGGTCCTGATGGGCGTCCCATCTCCCTGAGAGTAACTTCCAATCTTCCCTGTGTCTATCCCACACGCTGTAGATCCTAAACATCAGAGCCCAGCAGCAGCATTGCCAAGAGGCAGGGAGGGAGCCTCAGCCCCATTATCTTTTTTTGCAGGGCCTTGATCTCACCAAGCACCCATAACTCTCAAAATTTGGAAGGGGTTCAAACACAGGCAGATGAAAGGCTACATATTCTCTGCAAAGGTGAACTTCAGGCATGGAGTTCAGTACTGGCCCTTGGTGCAATTTCTTTTCTATAGCTCTTTTCTCTACTACCTTTGTATTGGAGTTAGTTTTTTTTTCTTAATTCCATTTCTTTTTCTATTTGGACCACACAGTAAATTCAAATATGAAAGCAAAATAGAGGATACGAGAATGTTCACAGTAGCAACTGTTGTAATAGTAAAACTCAGCAGACAAAAAGCTAGATACAAATGAAAAGCCCATTTGTAAGGATCAGCTGAACTAAATATGGCACAATTTCTATAACTGACTATTGTGTGGTTACCTTTAAAAAGTAGACCAGTTCTGTTGATATGGAAAGACATCCACAATAAATTGAGAAAGTCAAGATGCAAAATGTCACAATAGGCTACCATTTGTGATATTTTTAAGAGGCGTGGTGTGGATTATATACATGGAAAATTGGAATAGTAATACAGAAAAACTGTTGAAGGTGATTACCTCTGGGAAGTAGAATTGAAGATCTAAAGTGGAAGAATTATTTTTTCATTGGTACATCCTTTGCTTTTGAATTTTTACCATGTACATACGTTATTTCCATAATGAAAATTAATTTACTGGTTTATCCACCTGTAATTTACCTCTGTTCATTAATTTTAATAGAATATTAAAATGTGTGCCCTGGATACAAAGTCCAGTTATGAATTTATTTAATTAATATTGATAAGGGTTTATTATACCCCCAGCAAGCGCTAGGTGCTGGGATTACATAGATCCACAGAGGAAAGTAACATAGAGACCTTGCCTTCTAGTGGTTCACTGTCAAGTGAGGGAGCTAGTCAAATAAATGTTGGCAACGGGAGAAAAATCAGTGTCATGATTGAGAAGAGTCCTGAACATTATGGGACCATAGAGGACGGCACCTGGGAAGAAGACTTTCTGAAGGAGGTGCTATCTGCAAAGGGTTTTGAGGATGAATAGAAGTTAATTACAAGGAAGAAGGAAGGGGAAGCGCTTTCCAGGTGTAAAGAGCAAAACACATCCAGCTCACGGGACAATAGGATGGATGGGTAGTTTTAACCACAGCAAATACACACTTGGAATACTTACGATTTTAAAATGCTCTCCTAATGAAATAGTATGCAACCCCTACAAGGGAGAGTTAGCTCAACTGGAAGCAACTAACAGTTGGGTAAAGTGGTTAGGAGTTTGGGCTTTGGAACCAGATGTTAGATCTGGTTCAGATTCTGGCTCCACCACCTACTGGCTGTGCTGTGTTCCTTAACATCCCTCTGCTAAATTTCCTCCCCATAAAATGAAAATAATGATAGCACATTCTTCATTGGGTTCTAATGAGTATTAGAATGAAATGATGTATACAAAGTCCTTATCCCAGTGCCTGCCACAAAATAAGCATTGCATTAAATACGTGATAGCTACACTCCCATGGACTGATATTTAAGACATGTTAAGTATGAGGGAAAGAGACACATTGCTTTTTATCTTTATGATATTATCTTATTTCAACAGGGACTTTGCTGTTTTGTTCACCAATCTGTATCCATCAATACATAGGTGCATTCCAGTAAATCACTGTTGAATGAATTAAATCCTGTAAAAGAAAATATATGTTGCATTTGCTACTACATACACAGAAAAAGAAACTGAAGAAGTATATACCAAACTGTTAATAGATGCTGATTCCGGAATGACAGGATTATGAAGGGTTTATCCTTTTTAAATCATACTTTTCTCTAACAAATGTTTTGCAAGGAGCCTGATACCTGGTAAAAAGCAGAAAACAGCAATAACATTTGAATGCAAAACAAGAGGAAAAGTAAACATTTTAATTGTTTACTGGCACCATCATAGTCAATTCAAAGTTTTTTTCATTTTTTCTGGAATTTGTCTCCAGTCTTCTGAGAGAGAAAATAGAGTCTTGTATATATACAAGACTGCATATACACTGTATAACTGTATAACTTGTATATACAAGTTGATCTTTTCTTAATTTAAAATTATGAGATGGGCTGAACTTCAGTCATTGCCCCAGTTCTTGGATCTGTGCTCTTTGGTCGTGCTCTCCCAGCACTGTCTCTGGGCTCAGCCCTGTGGCTTGGTTTTGACCAATGGAAAAGTAGCAAGCATGACAACATTATGGCTTGAAAAGCACTTGCACACTGGGGGTCTTGGAGCCCTAACAACATATGAAGAAGCCCAGGCTAGCCAGCTGAATGATGAGAGACAGGCAACCCACTCCCGCCATCTGAGACCAGACCGCCCACAGACACGTGAGCCGGTGCGGCCAAGATCATCCAAGCCCAACCTCAACCAGAGAACCACCTGACAGGATCATGAGCTAAAGAGACAGCTGTTATTTCAGGCCACTAAATTTTAGGGTGGTTCATGGTTTGTCATGCAACAACGGATAACCAATACAAGTTACTTTAGTCACATGGCTTCTAAACAAAGTGCTCAACTGTATGTGATTTTTCAAATGAAAAAAAAAGTCAAGAACCTGCAGCAAAATCATCACAAACTATTCACAAAGAGCCTCTTTTAAAAATAAAAGTATATCAAATTGAGGGCTGCCTTTTGTGAAGGACAACAGACACAAGAATATTATATTTTATATATTATATTCTTGTGTATAATATTTTATATATTATACAATATTATATTATAATAAGGGCTCTAGTTTTCTGACCACAAACACAGCTGAACTTTACCCTGGTATAATATATATTTGACTTCCTTTTGAGATGATGCAACCAGTAGTATTAAGTGATCCATTAAACTTCTTGAAACCTTTACATATCTTTACAATGAATTCATTTCTTAAAAATCACCCTGAACCTTTTCTTTTGGACATTTCTGAAGCATGAAGCGGCAGCATCCATCTCTCTACTAAGAACACACCTCTGCCAGGTGGGTCTCACATTCACACACATCACCTCATTTGTTCCTCACAGCATTCCTGAACATAGGTGTGATTATTCCAACTTAACCGAGGCAATGAGGCCCAGAGAAGTCAAGCGACCTGCCCAAGGTCACACAGCTCATAGGGGCAGACCTGAGCCCTGTCAAGACCAGGTCTTCTGCATCCAGATCTCTCATTTTTATCACATCACAGCACATGCTCTGGGATACTTTTAAACCTGGTGGAGTTAGATGGTTTACACTGAGCATCCAATCATCAAATAATAATAGCTAACCTTCACGTAGCATTTGCTGAATGCCAGGTACTGTTCTGAGCACTTTGTGTATATGAATTCATTTCATTCTCACAACCAGCCTATGAGGTAGGCTCTCTTATTATCAGCATTTTACTAATGAAGGGACTAGGGCATATAGAGATTAAGTGATGTGACCAAGATCACACAACAAGTGAGCGACAGAGCCAGGATTCACACTGGGGAAAATAGCTCCAAAATCAATACTCCTAAACCAATAAGCTGCACTGCACCAAGACCTAGCATCCTGGTTGGCCTGGGACTGAGAGGCTTTCAAAGATGCTGAACTTTCAGCGCTAAAGCCAGGAGAATCCCAGACAAACCAGGGCAGTGGACAGAGGTTACAAACCAGCAGCCCTCAGGCCACATCCAGCCCATTCTATTTGAACCACACAGTATTCTGAAATAATATTGAGCCAACATTTAAAAATTAGATGACATATCTTATTAAGAGCTATACTTTGGGGAGATCAGGGTATGCATTCAGGCATAGTGACAATAGCTGCTGGGCCCTGTCCCCCTGGCAACAGCCCACCTGCGTCCTCTGCATTCCCCACCACATACACCAGGTGTCACGTGCCCTCACCCCAGCCTGTTGGGCTCATTTCTGTGCCTGACCAGATGTTGTGTGCAGTTACTGGAGTGTGGGACCCAGCTTCATCGTCCTGATGCGCTAGAGCAGGCCTCCTGCACCTGTGAATCATCTGGGGCACTTTGAAGATGCCCAGGACACACCTCTGCCCAACAGACTCAAACTTCAATATGCACGTGAATCATCAGGAGATGAGGCAGGTTCTGATTCAGTGGGTCTGGGTGGGGCCCGGGATTCTGCATTTCTGACAAGCTCCAAGGTGATGTTGATGCTGCATTTCCAGGGACCACACATTGAGAGGCAAGGGGCCAGAAGTCAGCGGCTCATTAGCATGTGAGCAAACTAAGCTGGCTCTTCGGGACAGCTCCTGTCTCCTTGGAGACTCATTAGCAGAGAGGCCTAGAGAGGGGCAGTGAGCAGCCCCAGGTCACACAGCGCACCCAGATCTCTGCTGTTTCCCACCACACAGCGCTGTCTCCCCCGACAGGTGACTTCACCCACCCATCCAAATCACAGCACCTCCAGGCTCACTGTGTGAGGTGAGGCTGGGGTGAAATTCCCCACGGAGAGGTCAGCTCCTGGAGAATCTGTTTCTGGATGGGGGTGGGTGGCAGTCCTCAGTGGAAAGGGGCTCCAGGGAAGGTGAAGCATCCAACGTGCATGCAACAGAGACAGCAAAGGCTGACGAAGGGAGGAGGGGTCGACTGAGGGATGGAAGCTCGGGACACAGGACAGTCTCCTCCCCTGCCCCCTGTCAGACAGGACACCCCATAGCGCCTGAGTCAGAGGGCCTGTGAACCCAGCCCCCCGCTGCTGGTGGGGAGGGTGAGTCAGAGGGCGTGTAGTGAAGTGCACTTCTCCCTGGCCAAATATGGGGCTGTGCTCTGCTGTGTCTTGCCATTCACGCTGCCAGAGGCCTAAGGCTGCGTCTGCTCCACACGACAGCAGGGTCCCTGATGAAGAAGGGACACTATTCCACGCTCGCTGACCCCTCTCTTGCTCCCTCACCGGTGGGTGGTACTTTGCTTTGCACTCTCCAAGCACCTTGTCAACCCCCCACTGCACATCTGCTCTCCCCACACCATTATATGAAGCATGAAATAGAGAAGTAATAATAATGCATTTTGAAACAGTGTTTTTGTCATAACGGGGTGCTGGTCTGCTGTCGTACGCCCACAGGACTGTAGGCTCGGGGTGAGGGTTAGGAAAGAGGCCACATCTTGCTTTTCCTTATACCCCTCCTCCCCCGCCAGTGTCACACACGAAGTCCGGAACAGGGCAGATGTGATTAGCTATTTGTTAAATTAATCACTGTGTGTATTGTGTGTGTGTGTGATTCTCTGCCACTAGACTTTTACTTTCTTGAGTAAATAACTTACATAGCATGCCCTGTGTGCTGGGCGCTGTTCTGAAAATCTTCTCATGTTAGGTCATTTAGCATGAGGAGTAACTCATTTAATCCTCACAACAATTCTACAAGGAAACTACTATGATTATCCTCATGTTACGGATGAGAAGCCTAAGGACCAGAGAGGTTCGGTAACTCCCCCAAGGTTGCACAGCCAGAAAGTTCTAGAATCAATTCTAACCTCAACAGCATGGCCTCAAATTCTGTACTCTTAATGGTATTGGATTCATTTCTGTATCTCTGATGCCTGGCACGTGATATGTAGTAATAACTGTGTGTTGACTAGATGAATGAATAATTAATTGGTTAATTACTGTGTTTGTGTATGTGTATTTGTGTCTCCCACTAGACATTGAATTTCTCGAAGAAAATATTGGTCTTGCCGATGCCTCCCTGTGCCTTTAATAAATGATTAAAGAGAGAATATATTAAGGAATGGATGTTCCCCAATGCCCACTTATCTGATGTGTGATCCAGGGTGCCTGGCAGGCACCCTGAGGTTTTCAGAGTTTATTCAGGTGTCCAGGAGGAGACAGGTAGGGCCAAGAGTCAGGGCCGGCTTCATGGCCCTGTGTGGTCTGTACAGCTGCACAGGGTCCTGTGCTCAGAAATGTCCCCCAACTTGGTTCAATGTCCTACTGTCGCCATCTTGAAATTCTTAATAATTTTGAACAAGGGGCCTCCTGCTTCTATTTTACACTGGGCTCCACAAATGATGTCGCCCATCCTGCCAGGAATGAATAAAGGCCATGAAGATGCCTGCAGGAGAGGAGAGGGAAGGAAAGGGACTCCAGGAGCTCTGTGTCCACAGCCTCCTGGAGAGAAGCCTTAGTTGTGGTGACCATTCTGATGGTGGGTCACAGGCTTAGTGATTCCAGCCCAGGTGTGTCTTCTGAAGGGGCATTTGCATCTCATCACCCTTCCCCAAGAGCTGTCCCTGAGACACCCCTGGGCCTCAGGCATCAACAGCTTCAAACTGTCACCCAGGCGAGCTTCTACAGGCCTCCCCATTTCAGCCACTACGGTAACAATGCCTTCGTGTCATGGAGCTCAGACTCAGGCTGAGCACTGGGCTAAGCTCTTTTTTTCATTTGATGCTCACTACCAACACCCCAAGAAATGGGTTTAAGTGACCCCACTTCAGGCATCTGAGGTTCCAAGTTAATAAGAGGCAACATCAAGTGCCAATAAATGGTTCCAAGACCCTTCTTAACCAATGTCCCCCACTGCCCCTCCCTGTTTTAGGCAGGCGCTCTTTCTCCCTTCCTGGAAAGCCCTCTCCCCTTTTCCCAAATCCTGTCTTCTCCCCTTACTTCTCCTCCAGCCATACAGCTGGGAAGTGGGAGGACCAGGGCTCCAACCCAAGCAGTCAGCCTCAGATTACTGCTCTTAACCATATTTGATAGATTCGCCCTCTTTGGGCCTGGCTCGGATATCTCAACTCACAGGAACGTGAACCTGGAAGGAACTCCAGCTTCAGCTTCTTCATCTGTAATAAACAGACCTACATCACAGATTTGCCTGGATTAAATGTAATGACAGATGTCAAAGTGCTTTTTAACAATCCAGGTCTAGGCAGTTAATTCTAGTAATTACCAGTAGTGAAACCAAGGCTTATTACACCCGGTGCTAAAGAAACAAAGGTCATTAGCTCCTACCTGCTTCACCTCAGTCAACCCGAGTCTGGCCACACCCTGGCCAGTCACCAGTCAGTAAAGAACTAAACAAGAAGCATGCCTGCCAATCACCAGGATTTCTCCTGCCTTGTCTTTCAATCCTGAATCTGCCTCTTCTTAGCTATGTGACTTTGGGCAAATCACTTTACCTCTCTCAGTGTTGAGTTTCTCATCTACAAAGTGGAGCTGATGGAGATTGTTGTATTGCAGGGTGGTTGTAGGGTGACCAGCATGGTAATCACCAAGTGGTGGTTGGTGTTATTCTTGGAGAAACTCTCGTACACACAAGATTCCCTGCAAAGCAGCAAGCGCCTGATCAGCATCTTGTGATTTGTGATGGTTAATTTTATGTGTCGAGTTGACTGGACTAAGAAATGCCCAGAGAGCTGATAAAACATTATTCAGGGTGTGTCTGGGAGGGTGGTTCTCAGATAATCACTTAAATCGATAGACTGAGTAAGAAGATCACCCCCTTCAGTGCAGGTGGGCATCATCCAATCTTCTGAGAATTTGAATAGAACAAAATGGTAGAGGAAAGGCGATTTTGCTCTCTCTGCTTGAGCTGAGATGTCCATCTTCTCCTGCCCTCAGACCTCAGCACACCTGGTTCTCAAGTGTTCAGATTCAGACTATGACTTATCCCATTGGCTTCTCTGGTTCACAGGCCTTGAGTTTGGACTGGAACCACCAGCTTTCTGAGTCTCCAGACTGCAGATAAAAGATCATGGACCCTCTCAGTTTCCATATCATGTGAGCCGATCCCTTATAATTAATCTCTTTCCATCTATCAATATATATCCTAATGATTCTGTTTCTCTGCAGAACCCTGATTAATACGCTCTTAGAGCATCTTTTCTGAGGGTTCTCTTCCCACTGAAGACATGCTATGCTCCGAGAACATAGGTGAACACTCTACTTATAAGTCCTAAATAAGACAGCTTTCTAAATCTCTCAGCTTGGCCAAATCTTGACCAAGCTGCAACATTGTCGACAGCTCTTCCAACGTCTTCCCCTCCCTTAGCCTCCCTTTCCCTGACTGCCCAGGGTATAACTGACGGCCTTTTGATTCCACTCCTGCTCCCACCAAAGCTTCACCCCCCCACAACCAGGTTGGAACTTTCTGGTTTTTTTAATCTTTGCAGAAGAAGGGGCCAATTCAGGGCATAACAAGGGGTTAGGGTACCGGATACAGTGAAGCGTCTGTTTAGAGTTGAAGTCTCCCTGTGCTTCACCTACTCTCTCCCCCAATGACATTTTTCCAAAGAAAAGAAAATTGTGCCCATCAGGAACACACACACTAGCTTCCCAGGTGCTAACTCTGTGATCTTTGGCAAAGCCCATAGTGTCTCTAAGGCACAACTAACTGGGAACAGTCAAAGTGCCCCTCTGGTAGGGCTGGCTTTGGGATTAAATGAGATAACCCATGCAAAGAGTCTAGTACAGTTCCTGGTGCATAGTAAATACTCAATAAAGGTAACTATTTTGTTGTTATGGTTATATGAAATCAGTTCCAAACAGTGAAATTGTACATCACAGTTTTATTCGATCCACAACAGTATTAACCTAATTTTTCATCACCGTAGCAAGTAAGAACTATGAACATATTGACAGAAATCAACTGATGATGACATTTTCACAGGCCTAGGTGCTGTCCTGCCTCTTGTCCCAGCATATTTTTTAAAAATTCCTGCCAGCACTCTGGCTCTGTGAGCAAACTTTTTAAAAATTATAAAACTTGCTCTTGGGCTTCCCTGGTGGCACAGTGGTTACGAATCCTCCCACCAATGCGAGGGACACAGGTTCAAGCCCTGGTCCGGGAAGATCGCCCATGCCGCAGAGCACCTAAGCCCATGCGCCACAACTACTGAGCCTGTGCTCTAGAGCCCGTGAGCCAAACTACTGGAGCCCATGTGCCACAACTACTGAAGCCCACGCACCTACAGCCTGTGCTCCACAACAAGAGAAGCCACCGCAATGAGAAGCCCACGCACCGCAACGAAGAGTAGCCTCCGCTTGCCACAACTAGAGAAAGCCTGCACACAGCTACGAAGACCCAACACAGCCAAAAATAAATAAGTAAATTTTTAAAATAAATAAATAAAAATCATATACCAATCTATGTTCCCTGGAAATTGGGAGTATTTGGGGGTATATTTGAAATCAGAGTGAACCAACCATGAAAGAAAAGAAAAACTTCATTTGTTCATTCCATAAATATATGATAAGTACCTACTGTGTGTCAAGCTGTACAAAAATAGAAATTTTTTTTTAAATAGGCAAAAGGCCCTGCCCTCAGAGAACTTACCTGGACTGAGGAGTTTCCTAGTTGATCACTATAAAAGTGATTTCATTTTTTAAATGAAATCTTTCAAAGAACAATGAAGAATGAAATGTTTCAAGGCATAACAATGAGATCAGTGTTTCCTCGGCTTAGTCAATAATGTGTGATGAGCCTCCTGGCAGAGCAATAAAGGAAGACTTGTCATCTTGTGCAGCAGAGATCCAAGAAGACCTCAAGGCCCAGCATAAACAAAGACAGGCTGTTAGGACGCATTATGGTTGAAGGGAAAACTGGAACCAATTTGCACATGGTTGCAAAAATGGATTTGCAGCATGGAGTTGATCGGAACAAAATTCCTAGCCAGGCCTATCACAGAGTTGCTAACAGGAGCAGAAAATTGAATGAAGTTGCAGCAACGCTGGTGAAAAGAGAGCCAAGCATTTCATACACACAAGGCTACGTCAAAGTTTGAGACTCGGTAGTAATAAATTTTGATGTGAGATCGAGAAATAAAAAAACTCCAAAAAGCTCTCAATACTATCAACTCATGCATATGAGAAAAAACTGATGATTTTTTTCAAAGCATTTCCATGCAGAGTGAAGGTGCAACAGGTAGGAAGCTGTGTTATTCTGTGAAAATGTCTTTGGGCGATCCAATATGGTAATTTGTGTTCATTTGGGTTTAACCTCCTTTCAGAGATTACAGAATTTAGGAAACTGTATCAAATGATTCTTAAAAGATCAAGTGTCTGATAAATTGAGCAGGGTACTGAGGTTAACTTCCACCTTTGAATTTATCTTTTGTCTAATACATATTAAGTATTTCAGGAATTCTTTCGAAGGGCTGCAAAATAAAATGATCTATAATCACTTCTTTTTTTCTTTCTTCATGATTTATCGTCTGTGTAAAGCGATAAACATTTCAAAACTATTCAGGACGGGGTAGAAGAATCATGCCAAAAAATAATCATAGAGTTTCAGAGTTTAAAAATCATCCTTTCCAATGAGTACCAAAACATCCTGGAAGAAAAAATATCTTGGGAATTTAAATCCTTTTTCTTTCAGAAAACAATATAACAGTGTTGTTTATTTACTAAGAATTTGATTCTTAGTTATTAAATTTAAATATATATTTTATGAACATGAGCACAAAAAAACTTTTTTGAGGTTTTGTGTATGTATATACATGAATATGTACATATATGGAATAAAGCATTAAGTGAAATAGCAGGCAACATTTTTCAAGAATATAGATGTACATATGATGTACATACGGTCCCACAGCTTCATTTTCCTAAGAATGGTACAAAGTTTAATTTTCTTCATGACTGCATCAACATAACCAACACGGGTTACTCCACATGGCCTTCACAAGAATGCTACACATGTCCCGAGCCATTGCACTTTGTTTCCGTTCCAACGGCCAGACCAAGCAGGGGTGCTTATTCTTCCTCTACATCATCTTAAAACATACTGCAAAGGGCACTAGCCCTTGATGGTTATTAAGAATGACTCGGTGACCAAACGGATGGACCTCGAAGGAAGGAACCGGTGGTGTTTGGAGAAATTGACCATGCAAGAAGAGAGGCAGATGGTGTTTGATGGATCCAATCTCACCTATCAGAATTACTCATCCAGCTTGGTAGATTGTTATGGCTGACATCCAAATCTGAACTCGAAGTCTGAAGGCATGCTACTCTTATAACAATTGGACACCATTCCTGGGAGAGGATGGTGACACAATAGAAATCATCATGTTGTTTTTATTAGCATATTCCTGCATGTTCAAAGATTTTTGGAAACCTGCATTTGAAAGCTGTTGCTCTAAAATCTCCCACAGAGGGCTTCACTTGTTTGGTGAAGTTTCCCTCACATGGAAATCTGCTGAAAACAAGGATAAGGGATCTGGGTCTCCCACAAACATCCTATCAGCCTCCACCTTGTCTGGGATTATTACAAAACCCCATTTTATAGATGATGAAACTGAATTTCAAAAAGGTGAAGTCATTGCATCCTTGATGTCCTAAGGGAAAGGCTTCAGTATGTCCCTTTGTCACTCGATGTGCAGAGATTTGTGCAAGGGATTGTTTATTTACAAGAAGGCAATCGAGCCTCTGGGTGGGTCAGTGTATGACTGATATGCTTACAGTCCCTGGGGTCCTTGGGAACCCAGGGTAGCACCAGGCCAGAGGGAGCCACTTCCAGCTCCGCTCCAACCATGACCCCTGCCTCTCCCGTCCTCGACCCCAGACCCTGGCCCCTCCTCCCCTGCAGCCGTAATGGGTTCCTCTCAGGCTGTGTGCCCTATTACCAGCAGCTTTTTCTGGTTCCACTCCACTGCCTAGATCTTTCCCACAACCTCTCCGCAGCCTGGGCGGCCACCACCGTTCTTCAGACCTCCGTGTGGTCTCATTTCCTCCAGGAAGTCCTCCCTGCCCCCTCTCCACCAGCTGCAGCGGGAACCCTTTCTCTGGGCTCTTGTAGCATCCTGTGCTGCCTCTAGTCATACTGCCCTGAATAAATAGTTGATTTGGTGGTATGAACAAGAGGTGATCCAAGCAGAAGCTAAAAAATAATAATAATAATAAATAAATATTTAAAAAAAAAAAGAGGTGATCCAGCCCTCTGGTTCAAAGCCTGGGCTCTGGAGCCAGTCGGCCTGGGTTTAAATCTTGGCTCCGCCTCTTATGTATGAGCTCTGTGACCTTGAGCAAGGTCATCTCTCTGTGTCCCCATCTCTGCCTCTGCAAAATAAGAATAATAACATAACCAGCCTGTTGTAAAAAACCCAAGAGTTGGGCCTCCCTGGTGGCGCAAGTGGTTGGGAGTCCGCCTGCCGATGCAGGGGATATGGGTTCGTGCCCCGGTCTGGGAGGATCCCATATGCCGCGGAGCGGCTGGGCCCATGAGCCATGGCCGCTGAGCCTGCGCGTCCGGAGCCTGTGCTCCGCAACGGGGGAGGCCACAACAGTGAGAGGCCCGCATACCGCAAAAAAAAAAAAAAAAAAAAAAAAAAACCCAAGAGTTAATACACGCAAGGCACATAAAACAAGGCCTGACATATAGCAAGTGCTCGTGACTGTATCATTACGTAATCTACTGTTTTCTGGTCCATCCGTTCACTAGACTGAATTCTTGATTGTACAGATGGTGTCATAATCCTCTCTTAGCATAGCCTCTGGCACATAGTAGGTACTCAGTAAATATTTGCAGAATGAACGAATGGGCAATAGAGGCCACAGCCTCTGTTGAACCGTCTGCCTACAGTTGGCTTTCTCTAGAGGCCGCCTTGGTTTCCATGGACTCGAGGCCCATGTTGGCTGAGCTGATTTGCTTAGAGGAGACTTGCTTATGCTCTCGCCAGGGCTGAGCTATTCTTCCTAACACAGCTGCTTATGCCACTGGAGTTGTGCAACTCCACACGATTCAGCTTTGCAATGACGATTCCTCGTATGACTAGGGTGTTGACCTGTTTTCATGGAATTGAACTTCTCCCACTGCAAGGTCCCAGGGCCTCAGTCTTAGCCAACAGCCTCACTGGCTGCTCTGTGAGCAGCTAACCCTCTCCTCACCATTGCCTGGGCTGTGCCCCACGTTCCGGAGCTGGCTGTCCCTGCTCTCCACCTGCTACAGGCCAGCTCTGCCTTCATCTCGACGCTCAGAGGCCACCCTGACCAAGGCTTTCCCAGACGACTCCCAGATGGAAACCATTCCTCACCACTCTGAACTCCCATAGTCCTCTCTATGTATCCTTGCTGCTTCACCTCTTGGAGTCTCAGCTTCATTATCTATGAAAGAGATAACCATGCCTACTTCAAAGGGAGGTTATGAAAATCAAGTGACTCAAGTAAATGTTTCATATCATAAGCATTTGCTTGTTTACTACCTGGGAAGTTTCTCAAAGCCAGGAACCCTCTGTTTCATTACTATATGCCCCTTATTCTTAGCAACTGATTTGTCTTAGGCATCCACTAAATGTTTGCTCAATGAATGAATCAATCAAAAAACAAATCAAAAAACATAAATTATGGCAATGTAGCAATATCCTACAGTTGTAACAGAAAAGAATTGTCTTCATGTGACTTTCTTTCTTTTTCTTCCTTTTTTTCTTTCTCTTTTCTTTTCTTTCTTCCTTGTTTTTTTCTTTTAATTGTTTTCAGATTAGAAATAGCCAAACCAAATCAACTATTCTTTTCCTGGGAGGTGGATTCACAGTGCCTGGTGTGTTCAAAATATCATTATTTAACCAGAGAACTTGGACTTGGGAGTAAAGACATACACATATGTACACATACACTGGGGATACTTTTAAGGAAGGAGTGGGTTCTCCTAATGCTCTCCCTGCACTATGTGAGCATGGGCTACCTTGTCCAGCCTCTTGCTCCATCCTGGGCCCTTCCCTCCCTGATCCCCACATGTCATCACCTGTAGCCAATGTCACCAAAGCTAAGTGATTATCGCCTACTCTTCTTGACAAAATTTCCTCCCCCACAGAACCCTCCAGACACCAAAGGGGAATGCCTGGAGAAGTTCATGTTAGGGGGGTGGAAAGCAAGAGTACTGCCTCATTTCTTATAAGCCCTGGACACATGGAAACAGGAGGATATGCCTCCTTTTGCGACTCTCTCCTGTTCTCTCTCACTGATATTCAGAGAGGCCTGTCACGTTCAGTGGGTACAGGTCCCCAAACTTCCTTCCCTTGTCCATGCCCTGAGCCCTGGAAGGAAAGCCCAGATTCCCTACAAGGTGGTGCCTCCAGGAATTGCCCCATCGTCCTCATCAGACCTACTTGCCTGCCCGACCCAGACCTGTCCCTTGTATAGTCACCAGAGAGGCTCAGCCCAGATGGTTGCAACTTGCCCAGGTGAAGCAAACTGACTTGCCTGAAAGCTGACAGTGAGCCAGAACCGAGCCATCCAAGAAAATCCAGAGCAGGTCAGTGTGGCAGCAGGATGCTATGGGGAGAACAGGGGAGGCCTGGGCTGCCCCAGTACAAAGGAACAATCACTGGCCAACTCCAGGCAGGGACCTCAAGACCTGTTTCCCCTCCTCCCACCTCTAACTCTCCCCCTGCAGCCCTGGCTACAGTGGGCTGGCTGCTCAGACCACAGTGATTGGCGGGAGGGTATGCACAGCGCCATGATGCATCCATCTAAGATGCCAGTGACTGTGAGAGGTGCCTCTAAGGAAGAAAGAGAGCTGTCTACATCCATGGTTTTCCCCACAAACTCATCCCCTGGGCCGTCAGGAGCACAGGGACAAGCACAGGAGCAATGCAGCATGTGTTCAGAGAGTGGCCCCAGCACTGTCTCCAGGGTTTTCTTCCAAGCTGCTGACATTGTTTTGCCAAATTTGAAGCACAGGTGGTGAAACCCACATCATGAATGCCTCTGTCCCAATGTGACTTATAGGTGCCTCCTGTTTTCAGAGATGTTAGAAAGGAAAAGAAAGTGCATTTAAATTGATAAAACATGAAATAATAATGGCAGCTAACAGGTATTGAACAGCTGGGACGTCCCAGGAACTGTGCTAAGCATGCACCTTACATGTGTTATCTTAGTCTATCTTCTCTCTGAGGTGGGTAATAATATGAGCTGAACTTTTATAGAGCTTACTATTTTCCAGACATGGTTTAAGTTCCTTACATATATTTACTCATTTAATCCTCCCAGCAGCCCTATAAGGTAAATAGTATAATTATCTCTATTTTGAAGATGAAGATGATGAGAATAAATTACTTGCACAAGGTCACACTGCTTCTAAGTGGTAAAATCGGTATTTGAATTCTGAAGTCCTGTTCTAGAGTCTACACTTAACCACTCCACTATACGTGGCACTATTAATGTGCCCATTGTACAGATAAGGAAACTGAGGCTTGGACAAGGTAAAGACCTTGCCTAAGGGTACTCATCACAAGGGCCATGATTCAAATCCACAGCATCCGACTCTAAAGCCCATGCTGTTCATCATTTTGCTATCATCATATTTGTCAAGAAGACAAAAGGGCGAACATCAAATCCAGATATTTATATTTTATCTTGTCACCCAGAATCCCACGTGGCATCATTCTGAAAAAACTTCACTTGCTTTCCTTTTTCTCAAAGATGCAGATAGCACAATTCCTTGTAGTGATCTAAAGAAGGTCTCATCCATCTTATTTATTCACTGAATAACTATTTTCAAAATGTCCATTATGGGCAAGGCCCTATGCTAGGTGCTCCAAGGAGCTCACAACGCAGCAGGAATAACAGACATTCTACAAGTGATGATAAGTGTAGCCAAGAGAGGGGAGATGCTGTTGATAACTGGAACTGACTGGAACCTCACCTGCCACGGAGGACAGTCCAGGAAGCAGAGGTACACAAAGTGGGGGAAAGATGTTTAAAATTTTTCAATGGCTATTTTTTTTTCTCCCAACCCTCTCCTATTACTGGGCCAGAAGGTGGATTAAGTGTCCTCCCAATATCTTTATTGACTCTTCCAGTCTATTCTTTCTTCTTCCTCCCAAACCTACTCCCCACCCCACACCCAGCGCTAAATATTTCCCGACTCTCTCTCACTCCAAAACATGCTAGCTAAAAACCAACGTGAATAAACATTCTTTGCCCCCATAAATTAAAACATGTTAATGACTTATTGGCTCTATTTTTACTGGACTACTATGGGGCACAGGACTTCCAGAATTCAGATGCCACAGACATTTCTCAACACATGCTCGGTGGAAGGCATTGGCCAGACTAGTCACTTTCACATACTGTGGCATTTAATCCTCACCATAATCCTATGAGGTTGATAAACACACAGAGGCTCAGAGGAGTGAAATCTAGAGAAGAAATGGCCCCAGCGGGAATGAATAGCAGAGGGAGGCTTTTGACATGTCTCCAGATTCCTAGTCCTGTGTATTCAGTAAGCACGTATTGAAGACCCGTCCATGAGTATTGTAGTATTGTACAGGATAAAAAGCAGCTGCAGTATCTCCCTTTGACTTTACAGCATTGATGCTGGGAAATTCTTCCAGGTATCTACTCTAAATTCCTTCTGCAACTCAGTCCCATTCCCTCCCTCGCCCCCATCCTCAGATAAGTACAAAACAAACAGTTGCTGATGAGATCGACGCCAAGCTCCTCCTCTCCTTGTGACTTCTGTCTTCAGTTGCCACACAGGCTTGAGATAAGCCTCATGGAACAGGTTTCGTATCTCCCTAGGCATTGCTTCCACCCTGCCCGTCACTCTTCAGCCCTTGTCCAGAGTCGGGGAAGACCAAGTACTTTAGGAGAGTCTTCTCTGTGGGAGGGGAGGAAAGACAGAAAGCTGAAAGCTGACAGCTTCTCTCAGTCCATCACTTCTTACGTGACACTTTGTATGAAGACTGTCGCCTTTCCAGAGAGGCTCCCCAGATTAGGAACTGTACTGGATGGGCTGTAGTACGTGCCCTTGACCTCCACAGCTCCTGGAGGCTCCCACTAGATACACACCACAGAGGACTCTTTTTCACTGGCTTATCAAAGAAGACCAGGACAGCAACAGCCTCCCTGTGGAACTCAGAGATGACAGGGTCCCAGAACACAGAACAGACTTCATAGATGGTTTATGAGTAAATGGTTGAAACAAATGAATGAATGTGAGAGTGAGTGAATGAGTAAATGAATTAGATGTCATTAAATGGACCAATGAAGGGAGAAAGAAAATAGAAGAATGAATCAGGGTGAATTAAAGAATAAACTTCTAAGAGCTTGAAGGAATAAATGAGAGGAAAGGGTAACAAAGCAATTAAATGAGTGTATGATTGAGCCTGTGAAAAAATGAATGCATAAATATGTGAGTCAGTTGAATGAATATATGAATGATGGACAGATAGATGGATGGATGGATGGATGTGATGGATGGCTGAATGGACTGATATATCAGTGAGTGAATGAATGATGAGTAGATTCATAGCTTCTTAGAGGAAGACAAAGGAACTAAATTATGGCCTCTATGAGACCAACTACCAGGGCTGTTTCAGTGGCCTACACATCGTAAGAATTCTTATAAGTGAAATGAATAAGCAGACGGATAATTAGATAGCCTCCTGCTTGCAATACATGGTACTAAAATCTGCCCTTGATGGCGTCCTTAAATATCAAGGTTCTTCATGTGAAAAGAACTTTACTCTTGAGTTAGATGAGCCTGGTCTTAAGTCCAGCTCTGCCATTTCCTAAGCTGTGTGGTCCATCAAAAGGCACTTAAGGGCTTCCCTGGTGGCGCAGTGGTTGAAAGTCTGCCTGCCGATGCAGGGGACGTGGGTTCGTGCCCCAGTCCAGGAGGATCCCACGTGCCGCTGAGAGGCTGGGCCCGTGAGCCATGGCCGCTGAGCCTGTGTGTCCGGAGCCTGTGCTCTGCAATGGGAGAGGCTGCAACAGTGAGAGGCCCGTGTACCGCAAAAAAAAAAAAAAAAAAAAAAAGGCACTTAAACTCTTGGAACTTTAGTTTCCTCTTCTATAATGTGGAGACAATCAGACCTACTCCGTGGTGCTCTAGTGGAGACTGAAGAAGAATATGTGTAGAAGTACCCAGAAAGCATCCAGCACATAGAAGACACTTGGTAAATAAAAATTTCCTTCCTTTCTCTCCCAAGAGCATCTTCTTCCCCCATCCATCCAAAGCCCACCAACTCCAGTGCCCTTTGAGGCCCTGCCCTCTGTAAGCCCGTAGTCTTTTAAGGGACAGATACAAGTGGAAGGAACTCTGCTAGCAAGTGGAAGGGTGAAAGAGTTAGGCTAACCTATTTGAAATTGCAACAATTCAGCTGATTATGACCTAAAAAGCCAGCAACTTCACATGTTTCAACTACAGTAGCTGGAAATATAAGAGAACATGAAGGATTCGTCCCAGGAAAGGTCAAAGGAGCCTGGGAAAAACTGGTGGGATTGGGATGTGTGCTCTATGAGTTGAGGAACTTTGTGGGACACTGTGTCCACCCAGAGTCCCTAAGAAGAGGGGAACGAAGCTGGGTTGAGGGTCTAACAGAACTACCTCTGATCCCCCTCTATACCCGGGTCAAATGATCTTGGACATGTTTCTTCAATAAACTCAGTTTCCTTACCTACAAAAGTGGCATCAGGAATATGAGCCCTGCCTGGCTGACGTAAGAATCCTCATGGAATTCTCATCTGAAAGCACCTGGCATCTGGTCGACCTGCCCAGGAAAGTACCATTTCTCTTCCCTTCCCAGAGGGGTCACCCAACACTTTCCCACCTCCCAGCCAGCAGCGCTGCTCGTGCTGTGTTTGTTGACACCACATCCGGGCCTGGCTGATGTTGTCACTGTACGTTACACCACCACACCTCACCAGTGACATAACCCCCCTCCATCTCCCACCCCACCCACCCCAGACTGGCGTAACCCAGGCTCTGCTGACACATCCTCACTGAAATTCAAAACCAGACGCTGTATGTGTGTTTGCTGGTTCGTTGGCGGGCAAAGCCAAGTCCAGCCCCTTTTTTGCTTGGCTCTCCCTCCCCTGGTCTCTGAGACCTGAGAAGCTGGGAGGGGGCCCCCAAGGCAGCAGAGCCAGGCCCAGCCCATCCAGCACCTCCCGTTGGTTCCTGAGGCTGGATGGCAAAAGCCACAGGTGCAGCAATGTGGTGACGTGAGGAAATGGGCCTGCCTGTTGAAACCCATTTCTCAGTGAGGAGAGCCAAGGCGGGCTGGTCAAGGAGAGACAGAGAAACAGAGAGAGGAGCCAGGCTGAGGTTCCCAGGAACATCTCCACTCCCTCACCCATTCAAAAATATTTTTTGAGCGCTGACTGTGTGCTAGGGTCACAGCTGGAGACACTGTCATGAGTCAGGCCGGATCAGAGTTTCCAGCCTCACAGAGCTGTACATTCGAGTGGACAGCACAGCTGATAGCTGAGTAAACTCACAACAAAACAAAGCAAGAGAGCTTCAGGTTGTGAAAAATGTTTTGCGGGAAACAGATGGGCCGGTGCCATAGTAACTGAGGCAGGGGAGAGGGTACTGAGTTAGTGGGTAGATTAGGGAGGGCTTCTCTGAGGAGGTGACAATGAGCAGAGGCCCAGAAGATGAGAAGGAACCAGCCATGCGAGGAACTGGGGTGGAATGTTCCAGAAGAGGGGGCTGGAAATGCAGAGGCTATAAAATAGGGGAAAGGCTGGCTTGCTCAAAGACAGGAAGGGACAGTGTGTCTGGAGCACATAGCATGAGGAGGAGCGCAGTTCTGAGAAGCTTCCAGACTCCAGATCACGAAGGCGGGACCTCCTAGGCCAGGGCAGGAGCTAGGACTGTATTCAAAGGGAGATTTCCAACACCCTGGAGGACTCTTCCCTTCCTGGTACCGAATGCCTGGAGGACAAGGGTGACCAACAGGACTCCCACTCATAGGCACTGGAATAGATCAATGCCCTCTGCTCTGTCGATGGGGAACAGCCCAGAGATGGGAAGGCATGTGCCTAAGATCACACTGAGTGGCTATGGCAGAGCAGAAACTAGAACATGGGACGCTGGAAATGAAAGTGGAGCTCACATGTTTAGCACTTACTGCGTGTGGTGTCCTCTTACTCTTCACATCAACTCCATTTTTTCACAGACAAGAAAGGAAACATGGTCTTGTAGGGTCCACCAGGCCCTAAACCCAGGTTCTCCTGATGCCAAAGCCCACACCCTTTCTACTGGGCTGTTGCTTCAGTGGAAATGCTTCTGATTTACGTTGCCACTGGCAAATGCTTCAAATTTACGTCAATATTCCTAGACACCTAAGCTGTTCAGGACCCAGGTACTTCCTGAAAATTGCTGGAACTTTCTTTGGGAAACACCTCAGGGCCCAAGCAGGTGAGGCAACAAATGAGTCAGTAGCCCTCATGGATCAGTCCATTGAGAAACATATGAACACATTTTAAAAAGTAGATCAAGGAAAACATTTATACATAGATTATCCCTCTATATCTACTTCCAACCATCAGATGTGACTCTCGGAATGTCCTCTGAAACTGAACTAGGGCAGAAGGGTTTTTCTTCATAAATGACCTGCTGGATCCTCCCCCTGGAGTACCATGGAACTCGAACTTCCACAGCGTCAAACTAACCGGGAGGGTTTATTAAAACACAGGCTGCTGGATCTTATACCCGGAATTTCTGAGTCAGCAGGTCTAGGGTAGGGCCAGAGATTTTGCATCTCTAACAAGTTCCCAGGTGATGGCGATGCAGCTGGTTTTGGGGACCACCCTTTGAGAACCACTGCCATAGTGGACGCTGAAAACCACTGCTGTAGTGGACACTGAGAACCACTGCCAGAGTGGACACTGAGAACCACTGCTGTCGTGGATGCTGAGAACCACTGCCGTAGTGGACGCCGAGAACCACTGCTGTAGTGGACGCTATGGTCTCTGCCCAGACCACCCTTTAGGACTGAGGCCCTCACTCACCCAGGAATCATCCCTCCCCAGAAATTGTTCTTCATTGAAGGGTACTTCCTCACCCGGAGTTATCACCCCATCCTGTGAGCAGCCCACTGCTGGTCAATGGAGAACCTCCGAGGCCTTAATTTGGGACAACTCTGCAGGGCCAGCTCAGCTTCAGAGTTTCCCATGGGACTGGCTGAGGCCTCCCTGGGAACTGCACCAGAATTCAACATCTCCCTCTGCCAATCCTATATGCTTCATCCCTGCAGGTGTTGGTCCCCAAAGCACTCTGCATGAAACACCCTGAATTCAAATTTCTGTCCCAGAATCGATTTCCCAGAGTGTCTGACTTTAGAGTATTGATACCAGAAGTGGGTGGTCTAAAGAAGCAGATTAAAATGGGACTCTGATTCACCCATTCACCAGCTGGCTGACAATGACTGCTCCGGCCCTGGGACAGGTTGGGAGTAAGTTGAGTAAGCACAGCCCTTGGGGTGATGTAACAGTGGAAACATGAAGCTTTTCACTGGTGGCAAACTGGGATGGGTTACCTGTGGAAGGGAATGAACTCGTAGGTGCAAAATCTCAGGATTTGGAGAGGTTTAGATAAGGTACTAATTATAATGACAATAAAATTGGTTGGCTCTCCAAAATGTCAACATCAGAGGGCCTCTTTGGCAACATCTAGAGAGCCTTCATCTCCTGCAGTCAGAAGATAGAAACGGCTGAGACTCAGGCCCGGGTCTTCATTAGAAGGGCAATAGAGCACCAGAAAAGTCTCAACCCTGGCAATGCTGCTATGCCAAGGTCAGAGCTTTCATTCGAAAGAAGTGGGGCCCTGAGACCTGGAATAGCAACATGAATGTGGATGCACTCAAGAACCTTGAGGCCCCCAGACTCTCCAGAACTCTCTAAGCCTGCAGAAGTGGTCCAGGACTCCTACTAAATACAAGCACTCCTGCTTGGCTTTAAAAGGTTGCAGAAAGTTATCTCCCCTTCTCTGTGCTGCAGGAAAACATATGCCCCCATCTCCCACTCAGTTAAACGCCCACCTTACCTCCTGACTGCCAAACCCATATCTAAGGCCAAGTTATAACCTTATTCAGCCAGAAAACACTGGGTCTGCTAGGCTTCCCAGAAAGGAATGGGAATGATAGGATCCCAAAATAATAGATGCCAGATGGCACTTAGCCATCAGAAGGGAGATGAGTGCAAATATTGTAAAGGAGCGGCAAAAGTCACAGGAAGCTAGGGCCTGACCCACAGACAGCCCTGGAAATGATTAATAGAACACGGCATCCCTAAAGACAAGTTAGATGAGCAATTGCTCAATCTATGCAACCAGAAAACATCAAGAATCAGGATCTCTTGCCAAGTTCCCAGACCTGAGCCCATTTTCAGACACGGAATCTATTGACCAAAGGAAAGAGCAGCCCCCCAGGAAGAAGAACCCTGCACCACCATGTCAAAGTGACCTCCAGGGTTTCATTCCAGAAAGGAAAATGCCCAGGAATTTTAAGGACTGTTGGATATAAGGTCTGAGTTAATACAAAATATTACCTTGGTCCCTGTTAGAATGAGAAGGTCCAGGGGGCCGGGTAAGAAATGGAGTCCAGACTCAGACCTATCACCCAGTGGTCATTTCATCAGTCCCTAAATATAACACCAGGATGGACATACTTGATAGTTGGCAGAACTTCCATATAGTTTCCTTGGCCTGTGAGTCAGAACAGTCATAGTAGGGGAAGGGCAGGTAGAAACTTCTGGAACTGCCTCCACCCCCCACCCCCACTCTACCCCCACCAGCTAAGAGAGTAAATCAAAATCAGTATTGCATCAGGGAAAGATTAATGCCACCCTTACAGATCTAAAGGATATAGAGATGGTAGTTCCCACTATAGCTCCATTTAATTTGTTAGTTGGGCCACTAAAAATACCCTAGAAGGATTTAGAGGCTGTCACAACCAAGTAGTAGCTCTGATTGCAATTGTTGTGCTATATGCAGTATCTCTACTGAGCAGGGTAACAGCCTGGGCTGGAGTGTGGCCACTGAGCTGAACTGATGAAGGTATTCCTTCAAATGTATCTCAGGAAGGTAGACCAGGAGCAGCTCACACTTGTGTAGAATGGACAACACTCTACATGGACAGTCTTCCCCTAGGGCTACATTGACTCTTCTATGCTCTGTCGTAGCAGTTTGGACCATCTGGACGTTCCACAGAATGGCACATTGGTCAACCACATTAATGACTTCCTGTTAATCAGTAAGTGATGAGTAAGAAGTGGCAAATACCTTGGAGGTCTCTATAAGACACAAGCACTCCAGAGGATGGGTGATAAAACCCACGAAGATGCAGGGTCCTGCCACATCAGTTTTAATGGGTTCTGGGAAAGGCCAGGGCATCCCCTCCAAAGTGAAGGGTAAATTATTGTACTTGGCACCTCACACCACTAAGACAAAAGCACAACACCTGGAAAGCCTCTTCAGGTTCTGGAGTGAGCAAGTTCAGCTAATCATTCATTAGGATTTAGCATTTCCTAGTGAATGCTTTTTCTATTTTGTAAACCACTGGGTAAATGAGTTTTATTTTTCAGAAAGTTTCTTGACAAACGATGAAGCATGCACTAAATATATTTTCTTCTTTATTGCTAGAGAGATAACACTTCAGTGACTTCATTATTTTTTCCTGACTCTGACGAACACCAGAATGAGAGAGAGGTGGTAGAAACCATATGTTCCTATTCATGTCTGGCCACAAAATGAAAAGTATTGTACAGTCTGTAAACAGATCTGGTGTGATGTGACATTTTGTAGGAGAATACTATCAATTTAAAATGTAAAATTCAGAAAAGGGTGTTCTGCTTTATCAACTCCTTTTATTCTTAACATGTTCAGAAAAATGGATATGGAATTGGTGCAATTCTGTGACTGCTTTTGTGTCAGATTACATCTTGATGAAAAAACAATGACATACTCTTTTCCCTATCTCAAAGAAAAGTATTTTCCTTTAAGGTGTTTTTCCTTTGGAAAATTTTTCAATTGTACATTTTATTGCCCTAAGAGTTGCATTTTTCACAAGGAAAATGTTGTGGCTATAATTATGTTTGATGTATCTGTACTACATTTTTCATTATTTGCAGTAGATCTTATTTAGTTATGTATTTTTTAAGAGAATAATGCTCCAAACCAATTTCTAAGTGACACAGAAGACTGCCAACTTTGAATGGAGCCTGGAGCAAAGGAGTGCTATGCAGCAGATTCTGGTTACCGTACACACGGTTACAGTACTTGAGCGTTAAGCCCTAGCAGACCCTATGGTATTAGGGCAAATCTAAGGGGAAAAAAATGCTGCATGGAGTTTATGGCAAACCTTAGTAGGAGAATCACAATGTATATCCCTGCAGCAGATCTGCCCCAGTTGAAGGGGATGGGAATACCTAAGGTGCCATGGAACCCACCCATTTTGGGAACCACTGAGTAAGATGTTCTCAAGGCGCCCTCCAGCTCAGATGTTCTATGGATCCTTCTTACTGTGGGTTTGCTCAAGCCCAGGCAGCCTGGTCTTATTTATTTGGGGGCCAATTCTGCCTGTGACTTGCCCACATGCCTTGCCAACAGCAGCCCAGGAAAAATTTCCCTATTCCTCTCACCCTGAAGTTCTGGCTCCGAACGGGCTGGGAACGCCAGCCAGGGGCATTGCCAATGTTTCTAGTCTGAGTAAGAACTGTGCATCTTTTCCGTGACTCTGCCCTCTGCTTTGGCTGCAGAAACCTAACTTGCATTGGTTTGGAAAGCCCAGTCTTGTTCCTTCTTGCATGAGGCTGTGGTGTGTGTGTGTGAGTCCCAGACGGCAGCATAGTTGCCTTGCCCTAAATCTTCCTTTCTCTGGGGGTGGAGGAAGACCTTGTGTGGGGCACCTTTACTGACCACAGTAGCCCATGCCCCTTCACTTGCCAACAGAACCCAGCTGAAGGAGAGGGACCATCATGGCTTCCCTTCCCCTCTCTGGGCCTCGGTTTTCTCCTCTATTAAATTAGGGGGCTGGTTCAGGTGACATCTAAGGAGACTCTGTCTGCTTTGATGTTCTGTGACCCACAACTTGAAAAGGCAGAGAAAGAGCTGTCCTCTCCTCTCCTCTCTCATCTTCTGGCTCCTGTTACAACCACCTGCCCTGCATCCAATTTTGGAAACACATCAATGCCCTTGTACTTCAAGAATGGAAATAAATGAATCAACACATCCTAAAATAATGAGAGGCCTGGCTGATGGAGCGACTTCCCAGCTGGGGCAGGTGTGGGTATTAAAACAATACCACCTCCTGGATGTGAGGATTAAATGTATATAAACCCCAAAGCACCACACCAGGACACAGTGAGCATTCAGTAAATGGCAGGTGCCATTACAATATCACATAAGGAACCAAGACTCTCCAGTAGAGGGATGAGGCTCCCCTGTCTAACCCTCTGATACCCTAGTCCTCCCACCCACACTCTGATAGTGACAGGGAACTCACTACCTTACAGAGCAGCCAGGGCAGCTGGGTCAGGTACTGAGCCACATGCTTTAGAAGAGACATCGACCAACCGGCACTAATCCTGCCCTGGAGGAGCTTCGATTCCAGAGATGAGTCACGAATCGAGTTATTACACAGAGGGGTGGTGTCCTACGCAGAGTGAAAACAACAGGCCTGGAGTTTCAGATGTGAGCTGTTTTTTCCAAGTGGGGAGGTCAGGGTGGCTCCTGAGGGCAGGGTCCATGTTTACCTTGCTCCACAAGTGAGCTCCAGACCCCAATACAGCTCTTGGCATATAAGAAGTGCCTTACGAATATTTATACATTAAATCATTGAATGCATCAGAAAGAAGATGGCCTCGGAGGATCCAGATATGCAGAGATGGACAGAGGGGGAACTTTCTAGGCAAAGGATTCCAAGAGGAGTCACTTCCAGGGAGGTCTAGGATAGTGTTTCATTTAGTGACATCCAAACTCGTTCCAGGGAAACCAGAACCAACTGCCTTACCATCCCCTTATCCCCAAAGCCCTGTATTGACCCAGAAAATCTGAAGAAGGAAAGTAGGAGTCTGGATGTGGGAACTTGGCTTCCAGTCCTTAGATCTCTCACCTACAATCCTGGTGACCTGGGGTAAGTCACTTCCTGTCAGCCTCTCAAAGGAAAGGTGTCGGACAAGTTAATCTCTAAAATCATTTCCAAGTCTACAAGTTCTTTTTTCTATAAGTGTAGTTATATTATTGAAGTATAGTTGAAGTATGGTTGATTTACAATGTTGTGTTAATTTCTGCTGTATAGCAAAGTGATTCAGTTATACATATATATACATTCCTTTTTATATTCTTTTCCATTATGTTTCATCGCAGGATATTGAATACAGTTCCTGTGCTATACAGTAGGACCTTGTTGTTTATCCATTCTATATATAATAGTTTGCATCTGTCTATAAGCCCCCCCCGCTTTTTTTTTTTTTTTTTTGCGGTACGCGGGCCTCTCACCGTTGTGGCCTCTCCCGTTGCGGAGCACAGGCTCCAGACGCGCAGGCTAAGCGGCCATGGCTCACGGGCCCAGCTGCTCCGCGGCATGTGGGAGCCTCACGGACGGGGGCACGAACCCGTGTCCCCTGCATCGGCAGGCGGACTCTCAACCACTGCGCCACCAGGGAAGCCCTATAAGCCCCTTTTTATTCTTCCCTCTCCCCTCCAACTACCTGGGGCAACCTGTTGTGTGCTGCTATTGTCATTTTTCTGGATGTTTGGTCCATCACTGTGGGCCACAGAGAGCTGGCGAGGTACAAGGTGTTCTGGTTACTATTGCTATGAAGTAAATTACCCCAACACTCAGTGGTATAAAAGAACCGCCATTTTATCTTGCTCATGATTTTGTGGGTTGAGAACCCAGCAATGGCTTGACTGGGTGGTTCTTGCTTCAGGTCCCTTATGAGAGTGGAGTCAATGCTGGCTAGGGTTACAGTCATCTGAAGGCTTGGTGGGGTTGGACATCCTGGGTTGCTCAGTCACATCCAGACTCAGTCCAAGATGGCTGGTAGTTGAGGCTGGTTTGGGGCTAGGTGCTCAGATGTGCCTCTCCAGCGTGGCAGTCTCAGACTTTTTACATACCAACTGGCTTCCTCCAGAGCAAGGGACCCAAGAGAACCAGGCAGAAGCTCCATGGGCTTTTATGATCTAGCCTTGGAAATCATGTGGTAAAACCTGTACTGCATTCTACTGCTTACAAGTGAGTCACTAAGGCTAGCTCAGATTTAAGATATGGGGCAGGGAGGGCTTCCCTGGTGGCGCAGTGGTTGAGAGTCCGCCTGCCAGTGCAGGGGACACGGGTCCATGCCCCGGTCCGGGAGGATCCCACGTGCCGCAGAGCGGCTGGGCCCGTGAGCCATGGCCGCTGAGCCTGCGCATCTGGAGCCTGTGCTCTGCAACAGGAGAGGCCACAACAGTGAGAGGCCCGCGTACCACAAAAAAAAAAAAAAAAAGATATGGGGCAGGGAGAAACATAAACCTCACCTCTCAACGGGATGTATATCAATGAGTTTGCAGACTTGTCTTAAAATTGCCACACAAGGTACCAGCCTGGCCCTCGGTAGAACACTGATGTACCATGTATGGCCTTGGCCTTCCCTGTTCACCCCATGTCCACAGCCTCAGGGCCCTCATACTATCCTGGAATATGTCCCCTACTTTACCAGGTCTTAGGTCTTTCTTCTCTCTAATCAAATCTTGCCTTTTGTTATGGTCTGAATGTTTGTTTCCCCCAAAATTCATATGTTGAAGTCCTAATCCCCAATGTAATGGTATTTGGAGGTGAGACCCTGGGGAGGTGAGTAGGTTCACATGAGGTCATGAGGCCTCCCCGATGAGACTAGTGTGCTTGTAAGAAGAGTTGAAGAGACCAAAGCTCTCTGTCTCTCTTCCTGCCGTGTGAGGACACGGTGAGAAGGCCACCGTCGGCAAGTAAGGAGGAGAGACCCCACCAGACCCCAAATCTGCCAGCACCTTGATCTTGGACTTCCAGCCTCCAGAACTGTGAGAAGTTAAGTGTCTATTGCTTAAGTCACCCAGTCCATGGTATTTTGTTATGGTCGCCTGAGCAGACTAACACGCCTGCCCTATGTCCCATTCCCTCAGGATCCCAGTCTATGCAAGATCCCAAGGGACTCTAATAGACTAACTGGACCCCTGAACCCCATTAAACCTGCTCATCTCTAGAAGGCCTCCCACTAAGTGACCCAAAGAAGGCAATTTCAGACACTGTGGCAGGTGAGAAAATGAGGCACGTATTTTGAATCCAAATGGGTTTATGATGTCTACTAAGGCCCTATATTTGGAGTACATCATGACACAAAAAATTCATGAGATCAGCAGGCTACACGTGGGGCCGTGTATCTGCGGCAACCAATTTCTAATTGCTTTCTAAACCTGAAACTGGTCGTCAGGCAGAACATCTGTCCAGACTTGGGCTGAGTCCCGCAATGAGACAGCCCCATCTCCACTGGCTGACCTCCAAACTAGCAATCATTGCATCTCTACCTGTTACCTGATATTAGACTAGTAACCCAGTTGGTTAAGCCAAGTCAAAAGAAATGAATTAGGACTGAAATAATAAACCAGGAGAGCATTTAAAGGATTGGAATAGGGTAGATAATAAATAAAAGAACGAAATGTAATGTGTGGGATAGAATGAACTGGAAGGGAATGTGTTCCCTTCTCAGGCCTTCATTTCTTTTCTTTTTCTAGAACTTTCTATAACCTTATGGCAGCTTTCTCATTTCATTCAGGTCTCTGCTCAGATGTCACCGTCTCTGACCACCCATCACTCTCACACCCTCTTCCTTAATTTTTTTTTATCTCCATCTGTAAATATCCTCCATTTATTGGCTTATTTCCCTTTCTAATTCCATGAGAGCAGGAACCTTGTCCTTTCCTGCTTCCTGCTGTTGTCTGCCCTTCCTAGCCTAGGATCAGGTATACGGTAGGCCTTCCATAAATAATTTGGGTATGATTGAATCATTCAACCAATCAATCTCATTGGAATGTATTCAAGTAGAATGGATCACAATCAAATAAAGTGGAGTGGAGTGGAACATAAAAGGGAAAAAATGGAATGGAGTGAGATGGGGCAGGGTGGGGTGGGGAGGGGCAGGTAGTTCAAGATGAAAGGAAGCAGGAAAAAAAAAATCAATTCAGAGCAGCAGATGGACTGGAACAGTGGCTTTTCAACCCTCAATGCACGTTGGAACCACCCGGGGAGCTTTTAAACCCTACAATGCCTGGACCTACCCATGGCCATTCAGACTCAATTGGTCTGGCATGGGGCCCAAGCGCCATTATTTTTTAAAGCTTTTCATGTCATTCAAATTTGCATCCGGGGTTGAGAACCATTCTATGAGGACATTCTAGTTACAGAAATTAAGTTAACCTCAAGCCCAGCTGTCAGGCTTATGCACACAAGAGTCACAAACCAGAACCTCAGATCCTACAAACAGCGTGTCTGTAAGGGAAACATGTCCACCAACAACCACCACAGAAGAAAACCTCTCGAATTTTCAGCTATTGCCCCATAAAAATTGTGTGTTCTTCGGACAAACATATGAGTGAAAACTCTCATCTGAACCTCAACGGCTGACTCTGCCGTGGGGCCGGGCGGACTGCTGAAGTATCTCCAGGCTCTTACCTGCGCAGTATGGATTGGGCACTCTGTGAAGTTGTTCCATCTTTGTAGAGAGATAAATGGGGTCACCCTGGAACTCCAGTCTTCTCTAAGGCAGACTCTCCCCCGTGTCTTTCTCCCACTATCCAGCTAATCGCAAAGTGTCCCTCTGCTTTGGACAAAACCAAGCAGAATTATAAAGGAACCCCAAAGTCTGACTTCCACAGTCTTCCTGACTTCAGATTTTTTTTTTATTCAATGTATTTAAACTAAAAAAAAAACAGTTTACCCATCTCTCTCACCACCCACCTCTTGCAACCCCCAATCTGTTCTCTGTGTCTTTGAGCTTTGTTTGTTTTGGGTTTTGTTTATTTGTTTTTTAGATACCATATATAACAGAGATCATTCAGTATTTGTCTTTCTTTGTCTGACTTATTTCACTTACAATGCCCTCAAGGTTCATCCATGGTGTCACAAATGGCAAAATTTCAGTCTTTTTATGGCTAAAATTCCATGTTGTGTGTGTGTGTGTTTGACATATTCTCTATCCACTTATCCATCAATGGACACTTTGTTTTCATATCTTGGCTATTGTAAATAATGCTGCAATGAACATGGGGGTGCATATATCTTTTAAAATTAGTATTTTTATTTTCTTCAGGTAAATACCCAGAAGTAGAATTGCTGGATCATATGGTAGGTCTATTTTTTTTTTTTTTTTTTTTTTTGGCTGTACGCGGGCCTCTCACTGCTGTGGCCTCCCCCGTTGCGGAGCACAGGCTCCGGACGCGCAGGCCCAGCGGCCATGGCTCACGGGCCCAGCCGCTTCGCGGCACGCGGGATCTTCCCAGACCGGGGCACGAACCCGTGTCCCCTGCATCGGCAGGCGGACTCTCAACCACTGCGCCACCAGGGAAGCCCGGTAGGTCTATTTTTAATTTTTCTAGGAACCTCCATATTGTTTTCCATAGTAGTTACACCAGTTTACATTCCCATCAATGGTGTACTAGAGTTCCCTTTTCTCTATATCCTCGCCAACACTTATTTCTTGTCTTCTTTTCTTTTTAATATTTATTTATTTATTTGGCTGTGCTGGGTCTTAGTTGCAGCACACAGGATCTTCATTGCCTCGTGTGAGATCTTCACTGTGGCGTGAGGGATCTTTTAGTTGCAGCATGTGGGCTCTTAGTTGCAGCATGCAATATCTAGTTCCCTGACCAGGGATCAAACCTGGGCCCCCTGCATTGGGAGCACAAAGTCTTAACCACTGGACCACCAGGGAACTCCCTCTTGTCTTCTTGATAATAGCCATTCTAATAGATGCGAGGTGATGTCTCACTGTGGTTTCAATTTGCATTTCCCTGATGATTAGTGACGTTGAGCATCTTTTCATGTATCTGTTGGCCATCGTATGTCTTCTTTGGGAAAATGTCTATTCAGGGCCTCTGACTATTTTTTAATCAGATTGTTTGGGGTTTTGCTACTTAATTGTGTGAGTTCTTTATATAGTTTGCATACTCGGCCCTTATCAGACATACGATTTGCAATTACTTTCTCCCATTCCATAGGCTGCCTTTTCATTTTGTTGAAGATTTCCTTTGCTGTGCAGAAACTTTTAAGTTGATGTAGTCCCACTTGTTTATTTTTGTTTTTGTTGCTTTTGCTTTTAGTGTCAGACACAAACAGTTATCACCAAGACCTATTTCAAAGGATCTTACCCCCATGTTTTCTTCTAGGAATTTTATGGTTTCAGGTCTTACATTCAAGTCTTCAATCCATTTTGAGTTAATTTTTGTATCTGGTGTAAGATAGTGATCCAGTTTCATTCTTTTGCATGTGACCGTCCAATTTTCCCAAAACCACTTATTGAAAAGACTGTCCTTTCCCCATTGTATATTTTTGGTTCCCATGTCAAAAATTTATTGGCCATATATGTGTGGGTTTATTCCTGTGCTCTCTGTTCCATTCCATGGATCTATGTATCTGTTTTTATGTTAATTACCATACTCTTTTAGTTACTATAGCTTTGTAATATAGTTTGAGATCAGAGGCATTACGCCTCCAGCTTTGTTCTTCTTTCTCAAGATTGCTTTGACTATTCAGGGTTTTTTGTGGTTCCATACAAAGGTTAGGATTGTTTGTTCCTAACTTCAGGTTTTCTTCTCTCCAATGCACCTCCCAGCCCCAGCTTTTCTCCAAATTCACTTCAGCTCTCTGGAAAGAAAGTAATGATGATAATGAATGACAACTACACTTTCTTGAGCTCTGGCTGTAATTAATTTATGACAACGTGCTCTGATAATCGCTTTATATAATGATACCTAGCACTTATTGAGAACTCATTATGTACCAGGCATCCTTCTTTCAATTTTACATATATTAGCTTATTTATTATATCAGTTATGAGGGAGATGCTATTATTATATCATCCCCATTTATAGATGAGGAAACTGGGGCACAGAACAGTTAAGTCACCTGCCTAAGGACACACAGTAGCAGAGCAAGGACTTAAACCCCCGGCTGTAGAGTCCAAGTTCTTAGCATCTACATCCTGCTGCCACATGCAATCCTCATGTGTCCTTAATAACAGTCTTTCCAGGCAGATATTATTTCCTGATTTTACAAATGAGAAAGCTGAGGCTCAGCTATGTCTGGGCACACGCACCAAGTCCCCATATTGGAATTGGACCTCAAACCCAGTATTGTCTAATTCTAAAGTGTGAGGCCCCCACCAGCACACATCTCTGCCCCTCAGCTCACACTCCTCTGAGCTTGGGGGAGCAGGGAGGGCCTCCCCATCTCCTGACAGGAATGGTTTGAGCCTTCTCCTCATGGTCAAGAACTTCTCACATGGGCCACCCAGTCAAGGGGAGGTCTCTGGGGTTTCTGGATCCAACGCCTGTGTGTCACCATCAAGCAGCTGCACTAGCCACACCTCCTCGGATTTTCTCCAGTCTTCAGCTCCTTGGTAAGTGCAAGAGACTTTGTTCCATGATGGAGTGCCGCTAGATTCCAGTGGTGGGCTCAGGTGGGCGAGGGATGCCTTTTGAGTCACGGAGGAAACCACAGACTTGGGTCCCTGCAGCCCCCGCTCGCAGGCCCCAGAGGCCGCACCCCTACACTTTGGAAATGTGTAATTCGCACCCTCCTCCTCCTCCCACAGACGTGGTGTTCGGCTGCTGCTGATTCATTTTGAGAAGCTCCTCTTTCCACAGCTTCGTGAGGAAGGATTGTCCCCACCGCCGGAGCCATGTGTGTTTGCTATGATTCATCAGATCGCCTGCAATCGCCTCAGAAATAGCCCTTACGCAATCCAGGAGCCTCTGGGAGCCTCGGCACAGGGGCTTCCCCTCTTAGTCACCCTCTGGGCCTCAGTCCACTTCCACGCAGCCACGGGAACACGGAGGGGCAGGCACATGCCCAAAAGAGGAACTTGAGAAACTAGCAGGCGGGGTGAAGGCCACCCCCCATTGCTGGCAACGGCAGTGAGGCAAGATCGCAGCTGTGCGGCTCTGTTGAAGTGAAATGTGCACCGTAAACAAAATCTCCCAAGGCCAAGGGTGGCCGCTGCCCTGTGCCCTCTGGTCTTGGGGTCTGTGGATCTGAAGAAGGCCCTGACATGGCTGATCTTCTCTTCCTGCAGATCAGGATGTTTGACGGGGGAGGCAGGCTGCTGGCCGAGGCTGAAGCTGGTCTGAGCCTGAGGAGGACGCCAAAAGGGACAGAAAGGAGGGAGGTGGCCCCGTCAGGAGCTCCTCCTGCGGGCCCTGAAGCCCTTTGGGTCCAGTGGTTTTTTGATTCTGGCTGCCCAGAGGATCACCTGGGGTGGCGGGTCGGGGGGGAGTTGTAATAAACACGGATGCTCAGGCCCCATCTCCAGAGATGCTGGGTAGGGCCTGGGCATTGGTGCTTTTGAAAACCAGACATTTTAGAGTTGAAAACTACTTGCCTAGTCCAAGCCCTCACTTTGCACATGAGGAGTCACTGGACTTGAACTTTCCCTTGGCCTACAAAGCCCTCCATGATCTGGCCTCCCCATGTCCGCATCACCTCTCTTGAGTCCTCTCACTTTACCTCCTCTCTCTCCCTCTTTCTCTCCTAATCTCCTCCGCCTCTCTTCCTCCTTCTCCCTCTCCCTGACTCTCTCTCTCTCTCTCTCTCTCTCACCTCTGGGCCTTTGTACTGCCTGTTACCCCTACCTTTAACCCAATCCCTCAGGATTCTAAGTCAGAACCAGTGCCTCGGTGCCTCTCCATTTTCTCACTTCGCTTTATCTTCCTTCATGGCACAACCTGACCTTATGTCTGTATTTGTTTACCCCTTTATCCTCGATTAGAATGTGGTCCAAGAAGGGGCGGGGCTTCCTGCTGTACCCCCAGCAACAGCAGAGTGACTGGAACACAGCAACTGCTCAATAAAAATATTTGCTGAACAGATGGACAACCCCGGTGTGGTGTTCACACCGACACCAAGGCCCCAACCCACACCCACCAGAGCAGCGCATCATCTGCCAAGCCCTGGGGTCACATGTTTCTCTTCAAGAACTAGTTCACGAATGCGCACAAAGCAAGCTCAGAACCCAGACCAGTTCTCTGTACAAACAGTGTCTCCAAGGCTCGCCCACAGAGGACAAAGGGCTTCGTAACCAACATACCAGGATGACCACAACCAGAAAATAGTTGTCTTGGCCCAGAAGCCTCTTAGGAGGCCCTTCCAATGATGCTCACACTGATCAAATGTGTTCAGACTCCCATGGGGAACTGGCCTTCACAATTTACTGGCCCCAACCTCTTGAACTGCTGCCACCATCTTGTTTTCAACCAATCATAACTTGTGTATGTACAGCTGTTTTTCAGTCACAAAATGATTTCACAAATATGCTCGATCCTCACAGCAAATCTGGGAGCTGAGTGCTACTGCTCTTCATTTTCCAGATGAAGCCCCTGGGTCCCAGAGAAGTCAAGTCACTGGCCCAAGATCACACAGCAAAGGCACAACAAAGATCAGACTTAAAGCCAAGTCTTGGCAAAGGCCAGTCCTCTGCTGGGGCCTCCACCCAGCCCCACTCCACACCAAATGTGATTTATCACCCACCTTGAAACCAAACTTTGTTCTGGATCATGTTTGGCTGCTGGCAGAAATCTCCCCCTCCTGGAAGATGAAAGGTTTGCCATGTTCAAGGAGATATAAAAGATCGGGGCTCAGCTTCCAAAAGGCAGTCCAGAAGAGAGACTGACAGTGCTGTAAGAGGTACCACCGATTTCGGCTTCTGTTCCTCCAAAACAGAGCCTCAGACAAGGACAGATAGGGACACTCAGTGGAAGTGACCAGCCCAAAGCCTTCTGCAAGTTAGGGGCATCGGGTCCCACAACCTTTTGTGCATAGACCCAGGACTAGCCACACCATTTGCAGGGCCCCTTGTTCAAAAATTATTAAGAATTTCAAGGATGGTGACAGAAGGACCAATTAAACCAAGGGCAGGGTCCCTGTGAGTGCAGGGTCCTGTGTGATCACAAAAGTCACACACGCTTGAAGCCAACCCTGTGTAGAAGCCACCTCTCCCAAAGAGGCAGGGCGGGCTGCTTCCAAAACAACTGCTTTCCAGCTAAATAAGCCTGGATTGAAATCCCAGCTTTGCTTTTCACCTGCTGTGCAAGTCATATGAAACGCTTCACCCCTCTGGCCTCAGTTTCCTCACTGTAGAATGGGGATGAGATATAAAGTGTGTGGCATATGGAAGGCACTGAGCAAATGGGAGCTCTTTGCCTCCCTCCCCGCCTCCCTCCTCCACATCAGTTTCTTCCCCTTCAGGCTAGAAGAACCAGGACACATACACCACCATCCCCACCACCACCACCATCACCACCCTGGCCATGATCTCAGCCTCAAAGTAACAGCTGGAGAAACGTGGGGGACACTGTCCCAGCTCTACCACCGGGGGCCCGAGTCCAGTGAGGAAGAGGATCCTGGGCACCGCCACCCCCATCCTCATTTTTCTCCAACCCCACCCTAGGTCGGGCTGGAGCCACTGAGTCTGGCTGTACCCCTTCCCTCTCCAAAGAAGAGCCTGACATTCCCAGGGGTGGCAATTCTTCTTCCTGACCCCCCTTCTCTCCAGAGGGAAAGGGAGGCTGCAGGGAGCCTCCTCAACTGACTCATCGTGGCACCATGGGCAGGTCACAAATGATAATCCCGGCCTCGGCTTTCCCATCTCTAAAATGGGATTCATGATGCCTGCCACTTGCCTCGGCAACAGGATGCTTGGGGAGCGCTCATTATGGCTGTACTGCTGCTGTGATTGTGCTTTAGCTAAAAATACGCTGCCCTGGTGAGGCCCCGGATGGCCCTGGGAGCTTTGGGAAAACACACTCCGATTCATCTTCAAAGCATCCTTGAGAAGTAGGTGGGAGGAAGGTCTCAGCTGATGGGGAGGGAGGAAACTGAGGCATCCCAAGAGGCAAGCACCTTTGTGACAGAGAGGGGGATGGGACGAAGGTCTGGGGGGCCCAGAAGGGGAAGGTGGTGGAAGGTATTTGGCCTTAGGTGATACACACGCCCGGGTTCAAGTCTCCCCAGCAAGTCTGCTGAGAAGAAGTTAGACAGGCTTGGGCAAGGCAAGCTCTTCAGGCTTCGTCCTGAAATGCGAGGAACAACAGCTGCTTCCCGGAGTCGTGGTGAGACGAGGTGGCGTCACGTGAGTGCAGATGCCAGCACCTAGTAGGTGCTCAGGAAACGCGCACCCCGGACCGTCCCGCCTCCTCCCTGAGAAATCAGTGTGATGGGTGAGGCTGCCAATCAGGTCCGCGCTGGACACTTTCCATGGCACTGGTTTGTTGACTTTCCCCTCTTGGTAAAATGTTACGTAGTTGTTAGGCCACGTGTCCCACCTCTCTGGCCTGAGATAACGTGTGGTGGAGGGGGACCAGGTTCCCATCGTCCAGCTGGGGACACAGGAGGAAGGGGGGAGGGGAGAGAGAGCTGCCTTCTTGTCACAAGCAAAGCCTGGCGGGAGGGACAGGTGTGTGCTAAGTGCCTACTTGGGCCCCCAGCACTGTGCACACCTAGCACGGCCTCTCCTTGGCTCCACCCCACAGCCTAAGTAAGATTTCCCCGTCGTTCACTTGAGAAAGTGGTGGCCCAGGAGGATAAGCGACTTGCCCGAGATCACACCCTGGCTGAGGGGCCGAGCCAGGGTCCAGACCGTGGTCTCGGTGCCCCGCAAGCCCGTCACGACCTGTGGCCCCCGCGGCCAGAAACGCAGCTCGAGTTGGCAACGGCCTGGCACACCGTCTTGCCCAATCTCCCAGCTTGAGGCTGAGGAAACAGGTGCTCAGAGAACTCAGGGCAGCAAGTGTGGAGCAGCTGGAATCAAGGGCCTGCGCCCCGCCCGGGGTGGGGTGGCCTGGGGACGAGCGGGTGACCCTGGGGCGCTGACCACAGGCTCCCGCCGGCCCTGACTCGGGGACCAGCATCACTGTGAGTGGGAGGTGAGGCACAGGCGGCTTCTCCGGTCAGAGCAGGTCAGCCATCCGGCCAGCGAAGCGCCTACTGTGTGCCATGGGGACACGGACCAGAAGAGCACACACCGGGGCCCTCTGGGTGGCAGGTGACAGTAGCCCCACAGCGGGGGACACAGAAGCTCAGGAAGGTGGCTTGTCCAAGGCCATACTGGGCTTGGCGGCAGAGCTGGGGCAAGAACCCAGCCGACCCTTGGCGGAGGGAAGAGGGACTCCAGCAGTTAGGAGAGGGAACGGACCGTGGCTGTGCCATTTAGTGTCCAAACGGGGACACTTCTGAGAGTAAAAGGGACGGCTATTAAAAATGACCCTAGGACAACGGGCATAAACCCGGCTGTCCCAGGCAAACTGGGACACGTGGTCACACGAGCCATGAGCCTCTGATGTGAGAGGAGATTTAGTCACTGGATCATCATGTCAGCCCTGAAAGGTGGTTGTTAGTATTACGTGTCCATCTGACAGGTTCAGAAACTGAGGCTCAGGGAGGGTACTAAAACCTGTTCAGAATCCTCCGGCCAACAGGCAGCTGCAAAAGAGGGTGAGCAGATAGAATCTGGGTACCGAGAAAAGAAAGGAAAAAGCAGGCGAATAGTCAACTGGTCTGGTCACCTCCGGAGGGTTTGTGGTGGTTTCCGTCCATTGCGATTGGGCAAGCTGGGGACTATTACAGACGTTTACTATTCCCTGCAGAGAAGGAGCCTGGGGCAGCCCAGGATGACAGAGGGCTCCGTGGGATGGGGACGGGGCAGAGGAGGGGTGTTGCACAGCCAGGAGGCCCCCCGTTCCTGGAGTTTCAGGGAAGCTAGAAGGAGCCACCGCATGCAACTTGGCCTTGCTGGGTGGTGGCCTCTCTGGGAGGGAAGCCCTCAGGTTCCTTCCTTTGTTTTCTAAGTAGGTTCGAAAGCAGCCAGTCCAGGGTCTGAGAGCCAGGAGGGCGCCAAAGGGGAGAAGCAACCTCAGTCAAGGCAGAGAAAGGCAGTGCCCCAAACTGGATGGGACCAGGACAGGGACAGGGAGAGGCCTGCAGGCCAACCTGGCAGAGCTGGCCAGACCCGGGCAGACCCGGCCACGGGAGGCCATGCCAGCCCCTCCAGCTACAGGGCCGTGAGGGTCCTGGGCATCTGCTGAGGCCCGTCCACAGTGCCCCCCTCAATTCTGGGGCCCGGGTTCCCTGCTCCCCTTGCTTCACCTCCCAGCCCTCTGCTTTCTAACAGGAAGTGCCTTCCTCTTTCTATGTTTCCCACCTTGGCCGGCACCCAGCAATCCCCAGCCCAGAGTCAGGGTGACTTTCAGGAAACTGCCATTGTGAAAAACCCAAACCACTCCCAACTGGCTGTCTCTAACCACCTGGGGTGAGGTGTCTGTGCTCTGGGCAGGCGGGGCAGCCGAGCTGTCAGGAGGGCCCTGACTAACCCAGGAGTAAGAGCCTGCAGACATTGCAGCCACCTCCCCGGACTGCCACCCTCACACACACACACACACACACACACACACACACACACACACACGTGAAGGAGCTCCAGGGCAGCGTGCAAAGATTCCCTGCTGAAGTGAGATTAAGTACCAACAACAGTTTCCATTTATTCACCTGTTGAGCACTTAGGACTTGCCAGGCATTTTATATACATTGTCATTAACGGAATTGCAACTCTATAAAATACTCCTCGCTTGGTAGAGGGTATGTATATGTATACCCATTTTATAGATGGTAAAAATGAGGCTCAGAGACATGAACTGAGGTGCCCAAGGCCACACAGCTGGTACAAAAGCCAGCAGGCGTTCACAACTGTGAGGTCTGTTTGTATCAGAGAGAACGTCCCACCTGTGTTCAGACCCCAAGCACTCTTACACGCACCCAGCAGTGTCTTCTCTAAAGGCACAAGGATAACTTGCAGCTTTCAGATGCAGCATTACTCCTCAGACTGTCACATTCCACACAATGTCTCTGGTCACAAAAACTGCCTTCACTTGACCTGCCAGATTTCAGATCCTCACAAGAAACAGCCCCTCAGTGGTTTTCTGGTTCAGCCCCTCAGCTTGAGTCCAGCAGGTAGTGTTGGAGAGGGTATTTCATAACTGGGGATCCAACCTGGATTGGGGGATGTCAGGGAATGCTTCCTGGAAGAAGTCGCATTGGCTCCAAGAGCTGAGGGATGCTCAGGTATGGCCAGGCAAAGAGGTGGGAGAACATTTCAGGCAGAGGACACAACTCATGGGAAGGGCTTGAGGGGCAGAGAGAAGATCAGTGTGTCCGGGGTGGGCTTGGAGAGAGGGAGGAGTAGCTGAGGGTAAAGTTCAAAGAGTGTGCAGAGACCAGCAACATGAGGAGTGTAACCAGACTGTAACCGGAAACCTCTGAAGACTTTTAGGATGGGAGGCAAGGGAGTGGCTGTATCAGACGTGACATTTTAAAGGTCCCCTTCAGGCAGCTGTGGAGGGAAGTACAGCAGTGGTTCTCAGCTGGGGTGATTTTGCCCCCAGGGAATGTAGGGCATGTGTGCAGACATTGTTGGTTGTCAAAACTGGGGGTGGAGGTGCTACAGGCATCTGTCACCCATCCTGGGTAGAAGCCAGGATGCCGCCAAACACTCTACAGGGCACAGGACAGCCCACCCCCTGCAACAAAGAGTTGTCTGACCCAAAACGTTGATCGTGCTTAGCTTGAGACACCCGAGATTAGAGGAAAGCAAAAAGGAAGCAAGGAGGGTGCTAAGCCTGGCAGGAGAAGCAGGAAACGTGAAGTAGGGCATCGGCTATGAAAATGGAGAGATCCGTGCCAGCAGGACTGGTGACGGATTAGACGTGGGGAGAAAGGAATCAGACTTCAAGTTCCATCCGTTCTGCTCCCATGAGGCCTCTCGCTTCCATTCTCTCCTCTTCACTCCCACTGCCCTCTTACATGGATGATTGCATTAGCTTCCCAACTTGTCTCTCAGCCTCCAGGGACACCCTCCTTCACTCCATGACAATGCCAGAGTGATCTCTCTAAAGCTCCGCTTTGGTCAGGTCACACCCTCGCTCTACAGCCTTCCATGGCTCCCCAAAGCCAGGAAGATGAACTGACAATGCCCACCCGGCATTGAAGTCCTCCCCATCCTCCCACACTCATCCCCAATTCCACATCCCTGGTGGCACACACTTTACGTTGCTTATCCAAAATGCATCTCCCCATCTTCCTAGCTAACAGAACCCAAACGTTGTTTGATCATCTATTCTCTTCTACACGCATGCTTCCCTAAACTAGTCCTCTTGCGGGTAAGCAGGAGATAAAATTCTGGCCTTGGAAACATGCAGAGGAAAAGAGGAGTGGGAACTTCTAGGGCAGGTTTCTTTGCTGATCAGTAGACATTCACGTGAAGAAACAGAGACAGTCCCCCGTCCTCTGCTGGACACTGTCATGTCAGTACTAGGTCCCTGAATTACCAGCAGCCCTCCTGGGGTGAAAAGCCGTGGCCAAGGCAAACCCTGTGAGATGACGGTGGCAGAACGGGGGAGAGAAAGAGCAGGGGTCCCTGGCCAGGGAGTCGAGGCACCATATTGGCCAACCTGGACACTCCCTACCTCGGGGCTTCTTCTGTATGAAAGGACTTGAGGTTGTCTGTTGCTTATAGCCAGACATCCTGATAGAAAATCACTGACTCCAAACCCAGCTCTGCCCTGGGTTCTAAGTTCATACCCTGCTTTCCCACTTCTGTGCCATAATTCGGGCTGTTCCCTCTGCCCATTTGTGGGAATCTTATCCTTCCCTTAAAGACCAACTCAAATGTCACCTCTGATCGGAATCCTCCCAGGAACTCACTGACCAGAAGCCGCATCTCTGTCACCTGCACTTGATCTGCAGCTTCACTCTAGTGCTCAACACTCTGCGCCTCTCACTGGAGTCCTTTGCCTTACGTCTGGGTCCCACTGATAGACTGTAAGCTCCTAGATGGTAGAATCCATGTGTTATTTATACTAGGATATCTCCCTGCATCCCGAGGGGTATCTACCTACCGTTTTCTCAGCTTCTGATAGTCCTTATTCCCAACTAAATTTGTTTCCTATTTTTACTGTAACAAATCACCACAGACTTACCAGCTTAAAACAACACAAATTTAGTATATTACAATTCCGGGAGTCAGAAGTCCAAAATGGGTTTCAAGGGGCTAAATGAGCCGGATCGTGTTCCTTCCTGGAAATTCTAGGAGAGAATCCATTTGCTTGCCTTTTCCAGCTTCGGAAGCCACCTGCACTCCTTGGCCCATGGCCTCTTCCTCCACCTTCAAAACCAGCAATCGCATCAGCCCAACCTCTGCATCCATCTTCACCTCTCCTTCTCTGCCTCTGACCCTCCTGCCTCCCTATTCTAAGGACACTTGTGATTATATCAGGCCCTCCGGATAATCCAGAATAATCTCCCATCTCAAGAGCCTTCACTTAATCACATCTGCAAAGTCCCTTTTGCCAGGTGAGGCAACATATTCACAAATTCCAGGAATTAGGATGTGGACATTTGGGAAAGGGAGTGTTACTATGTCAAATGCACCCACTAGAGGCTTTAATGAAGCCACCAGGAATTCACTAGAAGGGCAGGCAGTAGGTAAACAGCATCGTCAGGATGAGGACAGAGATCTCAGGGCCAACACAAGCTCCCAGTTATCACCCTACAAGTTTCCAATTTGACGTTTCTTGGTATTTAGGCAAGTAGAGCCTCATTAGGTGGAGGTCATAAAAGACTTGAACCAGAATTGGGAAAAATAAGACAAAATGGAGCTGAGGGACAGGAGAAAGGATGCTAAGTCCCTGGTGCTTAGACTTAAAGATTTGAGACCCATCATCTCCAGAACAGAAGTGGTCCTAACCCCAGGACTGGGTCTCAGGGGCCCCAGGAGAAGGAAAAGCCAAGACATAGAGGCTGGAAACTCGATAGGGCCTGTGACATTTAAAACCTACCTGTCCTCCATCTCATAACCCCAAGGCCCGGCTTTCTGTTATCAAATAAATAAGGCCACCATGAGGCATTCGTTGGCTGGTGACAAGTTAGTCATACTTTGGTAGAAGTTTTCTGGTAAGTAAGAACCATAGCCCAGGGCTTCCCTGGTAGGGCAGTGGTTAAGAATCTGCCTGCCAATGCAGGGGACACAGGTTCGAGCCCTGGTCCGGGAAGATCCCACATGCCGCGGAGCAACTAAGCCCACGCGCAACAACTACTGAGCCTGCGCTCTAGAGCCCGTCCTCCGCAACAAGAGAAGCCACCGCAACGAGAAGCCCGCGCACTGCAACAAAGAATAGCCCCCGCTCGCCGCAACTAGAGAAAGCCTGCACACAGCAACGAAGACCCGATGCAGCCAAAAATAAATAAATTAAATTAATTAATTAAAAAAATAAAAGAACCGTAGCCCAAAGAAGAAATCTCATGTGGTGGAAACTCAGTACCATGACAGGCTGGTGGAAGGGCCATTTTGCTGCCCCAAGATGGCATGCGTGGTCGTGAAGCCCCACGTCAGCTGCCTGGTCAGGACTAACGTCTGGTCCCCTCTTGGCGCTCTTGGGCCTTTGGACTTCTCTGAAGCCACTTCCAGGGCTGTGTGCCTGGCAAGATGTGGTGGTCATCTCCCCTGAATGGACCCCAGCAAGGGCAGGTAGCTGCACCCTGAGAAGGCCTCTCTGTCCATTGAAAAGTGAGGGAGAGACCATAAGTAGCAGTTTACAAAACTCAACAGTGGTTACCATCAAAACGATCAAAGGCAAAACACATTGCCTCCAATTCCCCTTTGAAGCTATTTCACAAACTGAATTCCTTTCCTTTGACCACCTTTCCCAATCCTCACATATTTACCTTGCAGGGGAGGCTGGTACCCACCCCGCCATGGTGGTGTCCACTCAACACCTCCCCCATGAGCACCTCCACACGACCCTCAGCTCACCTCCAGGACCAGTAGCACCTTCAACAGACCATGGGTTCCAGCAAGTGAGCCGAAATTCTCACAATCACCCTCTGAGGAGGCCATTGGGCTCCCATTTTACAGATGAGAAAACTGAAGCTCCGAAAATTTAAGGGACTTGCCCAAAGTTCACAACCAGCTAATGAAGAACCGGGCTGGTATTGAAGTCCAGGCCTCCAAGCCCAGGGCTCTGTCACCACATGAGGAGTCCCCAGACTTTTGGCCTCAGGCCCTCTTTACTGTCTTAACAATCACAGAGGCCCCCAGTGAGCTTTCATTTTTGTGGGTTCTATCTACTGATATTTGCTCCATTAGAAATTAAAATTTTTAAATTTTTCATCTTTATTAATTCACCTAAAATAACAAGAAACCCATTTCACTTTAACATAAATAATACCTTTTCATGAAAAATAACCCTGTTTTCCAAAACAAGACAAGAATTACTGAGAAGGGTGGCACTGTTTTACATCTGGCAAACCTCCTTAATGCTGAGCTTAAGAGAAGACAGCTGTGGGCTTCCCTGGTGGTGCAGTGGTTGAGAGTCCGCCTGCTGATGCAGGGGACACGGGTTCATGCCCCGGTCCAGGAGGATCCCACATGCTGCGGAGCGGCTGGGCCCATGAGCCATGGCCACTGAGCCTGCGCGTCCGGACCCTATGCTCCGCAATGGGAGAGGCCACAACAGTGAGAGGCCCGCGTACTGCAAAAAAAAAAAAAAAAAAAAGAGAGAAGACAGCTGAGCTTCTGCCTCTGCTCCTACATTCAGGATTGTGCAATACGCTGTTTGGAGGGAAAATCCTAGGATCTTACAGAACCCCTGCAAGGGTCCCGAACCAGACTTTGAGAATCACCACGCTACATTGCACTAACTCATTTCTGATGCTCCAAACCCAAGTTTCTTTGCACAAAACAGATGCTTAACGTGTTTGTTGAGTGAATAAAGGAGCAAGTCCAGGGCAAAGATGGGGGAGGAAAATGTCAAGTCTTAGGTCAAAAGTCATCCGTGAGCTTCCATTATTGAGACTCTGCCTTCATGGGGTGGAAGGGGAGAAAGAGAGTTTGCAAAACGTTCTACGTTGGGGCTGCTGTGAAAGGTTGTATAGGTTGTGGACTCTTCAAGAGCATCTGAGAGGGTGTGCAGAGGCGGGAATCCAGCCCAGGTTCTGTTCGCCAAGCCTTGTGCCCTGTGACAGGGCTAAGGAAGGGGTGCATTTTCCTAATCTGTCCAGTGCTGCGGGGTGTGCTAGCAGCAGCCGAGGACTCACCCCATTAGTATGAGCCTCCCAAACACATCTGGGTGCAGCGAGGGACAGGCAAACCCCAAATTCTTAGAAAGGGTGCCAGGAGATGCTGCAGCCACCAATAGTTGAGCCAGAGACTGGACACAAATCCTCATTTCTGTGCCTTTTACACAGCCTGGACCTGCCTTTGGACCAACCACAAACCCAGACAGCAAGGGGCCCTAGCAGGCAGCCCCATGGATTGGCACCTACTGCATATATGCCTCCCTAAACCCTGGGAAAGGACATCAAAGAAAGGCAGCACGGTCTGCTAGTCTTTACTGTATTGCGGTGGTTCTCAGTCCTGGGATATTTTGTCCCTTGGAGGACATTTGCCAACGTCTGGAAACATGTTTAGTTGTCACAGTGGGTGGGGGTGAGAGCGCTACTGGCCTTTAGCAAGTGGAGCCCAGGGATGCTACTCAGCATCTTACAACGCACAGGACAGCCCCACACAGCCAAGAATATCCAGCCCCAAATGGGAATAGTGCTGAGTTTGAGAAACCCTAGTGCAATGAAAAAACTATGGGCTCTAAACTCAAAGGTCCTAGGTTCAAATCTCAGCTCGGCCACTTTGTAATTCTGAAATTCTGGGCAGGTAAGCGGCTTTCCTCTTGTGTAAAATGAAGGGAATAACACCTAACCTGCCAGATTGTTGTGAGGATCAAATGAGGGAGGGGGTTGCTTCAACTGGCCAAAGGTGGGCAGTGATCTCAACCTCTGACTCCACCAAGCTAGGAGTGATAGCGACAGTAACAATAACCCTTGTATCCTGTGTCTGCCACCGGCTGGCACTCTGCTGGCGGTCAGGTGAATGACACCGGTCTCTGCTTCCTTTCAGGAAGCTCAGAGCCCAGCAGTCAAGTCAAAGTTCCAGGGTTGCAGCTATTTAAGTTGATATGCATGTGAACAGAGACTGGAATGTTCAAAAATAAGAGGGCTGATGGATGGAGAGGTTTTTTTTCTCTATTTTCCAAAAAAAGAAATCTTTGGTGTTATTTTTATGTTGTTTCCCATCAAAAGGAGAAAGGGGGAGGGGAAGTGAGTTCCACTGGTTTTGAAAAAATAAAACATGTAAATGATTGAATCTGAGCACATGTGCCCTTCATTGTAGGCCTGGGCTTAAATCTAATTTCCTCACACCGAATCATTGTCTAGTGTGTGACTGGTATTTGACTGGCTCGTTTGTAAAGTGAAGAACAGTCCTCCCCTTCATTTGTCTTCTCCCAGCATCTGCACCGTCATACTGTGTAAAGCAGGACCCACCTGCAGAAGCCAAGCGCCCTCTAAGCGCTGATGGGTAGCAGGTGTGTGTGGTGGGTGGGGGCAATCAGAGAAGGCTTCCTGGAGGAGGCAAGGATTGGGCCACTTTTGTGAAAGCAGCCATCAGTGGGGAGGAGGGAAGGTGAGCTGAGAGCCAGAATGACATATGCAAAGGCTCAAGGGCAAAAGCCCCAAAATGACCAGCCCTGGTGGGGGGAGGGGGAGGCCTTGGAAAGGTACTCGGAGCCCCCCCAACCCTCGCACCCCCAGGGCTGCTTGGCCTCCAGAGCGCTCAGGTGGAAAAGCCAGTGGGCCAGGTAGAAATGAGTCACAAAGCTTTCATCACCGCAGTGCCCTTCAGTCTCTGCCTGGCCTGCTGCTGGGAAGCTGGGAGCCCACCTCCTCACACTCACAGTCTCCCACACCCACCCGCGCCAGGAGGCCCAGCCCTGGCCGATTCTCCACCCGCCCCCACGCCCCAGGACGCCCTGGGTTTTCCTCTGCCCCCCAGGTCCCACATAAACCCCAAACTGGGGCATCCTGAGCAATGAACGTCCCCTCTCTGAGTCTCAGCTTCCTCGTGTTGAGAATGCAGTTGGTGACATCCACCTTCTAGGGTTCCTCGATGGAACCGTGAGGAAAGTGCCAGACAGCCTGCCTCACACCCACCTCTTCTTAAGAAGGGGTGCATCCAGCCCCAACTCCCATGCCCCACCCCTCCCGGCTGTCTCCTCTGTGGGCCTCTGCCCTGAAGGGGCCAAACGCCACCCCCTACCCCACGAGCTCTTTTGAGAGACCCTGCCTGAAACACAGACACAGAGGGACCTGCGACTTAAAGCTGAATGCGAGAGCAAGTTTTTGATCAAGACAGGGGAGCAGACACTGAACATCACTCCCCTCCACGCTAAACCCCACTCCCCATATACATTCACACAGGTTATAACAAAAATCCCCTTGGCTAGGCACCAACTAAGTGCTGGGTCCTGTGCTGGGCATTTACACACAGCAGTGCACGTGTTCTGAAAGGGCGAAGCAGACGCACCTGGAAACCAGAGCTTAGAAAAGGCAAGCAGCTTGCCAAGAACTCCGTGGCGAGCAGAGCTGGACTGCATGATGTCTGAATAAAACGGTCGTGTTTCTTCTGTTGGACCACCTTCCCAACTACCCTCTTACCTACTCTGCAACCCATCCCCACAGCATTTCAGTCTCCCGTTTGGGGCAGCGCTGGAGTTGGGCCGATCCACACCCACACCCGCCTCCTTCTCCCATGTCCTCCTCTAGTAGATAGGTGGGAAAACCAAATAATCAACTTCCCCATCTCCCTTGCTGTTAAGGGGTTACCATATGGCACAGTTGTGACGGGTGAAATATAAGCAGAAGTTTGCTGGGAAGTGAGGATGCATCTGGGAAAGTTTATGACTTTCCTAACAAAAAGTAAACAGCCCCAGCTGGTGTGATCTCTTGCTCCTTCCTCCTGCCTGGCCAGTGGGCACGATGCCCACCTCATAACCAGAAGGCTGAAAGTCAACACACGGAGATAGCAGAGCGCAAAGATCAAAAAAGCCTGGACCTGGATGACACCATTGAGTTTCTGTACCACCTCTTGCCCGCCCACCTCCAGACTTCTTGTTCTGCGAGAAAAATAATCCCCTTATTATTGAAGCTGCTATGGGTTGAGTTTTCTGTTACCTGTTGCCCAACACACTGTTAACACACTATTCAAGTCATAATCCTACACTGCAGCCAAAACACATATATACCCCCAATCCCCACCCTAGCACCATCCCTTAATAGTACTGACCCATATAATCACTCTCCCACAATACAGCAAACAGCCCACCCTAACCCCAGCACCCAGTACACATGCACACCCTTAAATCACATGCCTTTCTCCACAGGGAGCTGAACCGCTCATCCCATCATCCACTCCCCTCATCCACCTTCCCACCATTCAGCCGCAGCGGTAATCACCTCTTCCCTCACCATTCCCAGCCCCCAAGCTTTATAAGCTGCCTCCACCATCATTCAGCTGCTCTGGGAAGAAAAATGCTTTCTCTCCCAAAGGCCGATGGAGAGTCTAGTCACGTTTGTATTTTCTGAGTTAGGACAGGTTTCTTTATCTATCTGAGATCATGCACCCCTCCCACAGTGCAGAGAAACTCTCCTCTGTGGGGAAAAAAACAAACAAACAAAAAAACCTTTTGCCTTCTCTTTAAGAACTTTATTTCAAAACACCGGACCATGTCGATCATTTGACAAACATGGTGTGGGGCAATGCCTCCAGGGGCCAAGAGAGACTCTCAGGGAACATCCCTCCATCACGGTGAGCAGCCTGAGTTGCAATGGGCTTCCAAGTAGCTGAGTGACTCACTCACTTTGATGGGGAACGGAGGAATGGGAGAAAGAGGAGGAAGAGTCCAGACACCCAGACACAGCACCCTGCTTTGTAAGACCACTGCCCCGAAGACGGCAGGATTTGTTACTGTCCTTGGGTTGCAAGGGCAAGAGGTTGGTGGCAAGCCCACCTGCCTGCAGCATTTCACCACCGGACACCCCATCCCTTCCAATCCACATCGTGAACTTCTACCCACCTAGAGCGCAGTCTTGTCACCCACCCACAGCTCTGACTGCTGAGAGAGAACTGGCCTGCAGGCACAGACCCAGGCCAGAAAGTCCCAAAGAGGGGGCTGGAGACCAGGACAGCACCAGGCCAGAATCCCTGTACCGTCGCTTCCGAGTTACATGATCTTGGGCAAGTTACTAACTTCCCTGGCTCAGCTGTGAAATCACTGTAAAATCCGGATACTAATAGTATCTACCTCCTAAGACTGCTTTGAAAATTCAAAGAGATTATATAAAACACTGAGAAGAGCACCTGGTGCATGTGGACATTTAGGGACGTCGACAGGGGACAGGCATTCGGTGGCAGAAATGTCTCCCCTCCCCGGGAGACATCTGCCTTCACCCTTACGAAAGCTGAGATAGGCAAATAGCTGGGGAGTTGGAGATCCCGCGTTAAAAGGTCTTGCCCAGTTATAATCTCAATCCATGGATTAAAGACAGAAAAAGTGTATAGATGAAAGCTGACACCAGGATTTCTCTGAAGGAGAGAGCTGTTTTTGTTTGGGGTGTGTGAGGAGGGGGGAATTATAAATACCTTGATGGGTACTTGCGAGGCAGGGTGAGCCTGGGAGGGGATTTGCAGAGGAAGACCAGTGTGTTTTGCCTTAGAAATAGTAAGACTTGGGAGCGAGCAGGGGGTGGGCGGGTGGGGGACAGGGGAGAAGACGGGGCTCCTCCCTGTGAGCCCCAGAAAACCTTCAAGAGCATCTCCTAAAGTTTCAAGATCTTGGGAATTTGGGGGGTACAGAGCAAAGAGATGGTCTACGCCTCACACTGAGGATGATGAGGTACAGGACGGAGGCTCCACCTGGAAGTAAGAGAAGTTGGGGGAAAGCTTTGCATTTCCCCCGGCAGAGGGAACAAAGGATTTGTGAACTGGAAGAGCAAAACGGCAAGGTGTGCGCGATTGGCCCTCAGGAAGAAAAACTGCATTTGGCAATGGGAGAAACGGACGCAGAATCCAAGGGGCTGGGGAGATGGACGTGAAGAAGCATGAAGCTTTCTTCCCCAGGGCACCCATCCTTAAAAGGACCATTCCACATCCACGTGGGATTTCCCAATCACCCTTTTTCTCTGCTCTTTGCCAGAAACCCAAGCCCCAAGGATTCCAAAAACAGAGAGATGGCCCCAAATTTGGCCTGGGGGAAGGGATCAGCCCCTTCCTGAGACCATCACCCAGGGCCATCCCTGTTGCAATGGTGGTCTCGTAACCATTGCTTACAAACCCGGTTAGGCAAGTTGCTTTTGCGTGATGGGACTATCTTGAGTAAATAGCATCCTATGTCCCCTGCCGGTCACTTGCTCAAGACATTGCTGGACATTGCATTAGAGTCACTGACACACGGAGTTTTGAAAATGAAAACAGGCCTTCTGGCTTCTGATCAGATAGCATTTAACTCATTCATGATTGCGCCAGGGTTTCCCAAGGCTCTGGGGCCATAGAATGGATATTGCTACAACGCAGTCAGAGGTTGGTGGGGACAGTTGGAGCCTCAGGCCACCTACAGGGTGAGGCTTCCAAAGGTGAACAGGCCAGTTGGGGTCTGCATCACCTTGGCCCCAGTAGCCCCCACGTGGGCCTCCTCTGGGCTATTTAGCATGTTGGGCTAAACCTGGGAGCCAGGTTCAAACCCCAGGGGGTTAGGGGTAAGTTTTGTTCCAGTCCATCAATTTTGCCCCTTATTCTGGGAACCTGTCCTGATGATAGAAATCCTGAGTTGAAAGGGGTGGATAAGATGTAGCTCAGGCATCTATTGCTATGTAACAAATCAGGCCAAAACATAGCAGCTTGAAACAATGACTGATGATTTCTCGGTTCTGCTAGTGGGCTAGGCAGTTCCTCTGTTGGTTTTGTCTGGGTCTGCTGAACCGTCAGTGGAGTGGAAGGTCCAAGATGGTCTTCCTCATGAGTCTGCAAGATGGTGCTGGTTGTTGTCTGGGGCACCTCAGTTCTCCTCCGTGTGACCTCCCATCCTCCAGTCGGTGAACTGGTTGCCTTACACGGGGGTTCTCAGGGGAGCATCCCAAGGGGCGAGGGTGAAAGCCACCAAAGCATCCGGATGCCTGGGCTCCAGAACTCACACAACCGCACGTCTGCCCCGTTCTGCTGGTCAAAGCGACTCCCCCAAACCAGCTCAGGTTCAAGGAATCGCGAAATAGACTCTTCCTGTCGATGGGAGTTGCTGCAAAATCTGTTTTTCCATCTACCACAAGGTGAGAAAATATTGGGTTGGCCAAAAAGTTCATTTGGGTTTTTCCATACGATGGTACGGAAAAACCCAAATGAACTTTTTGGCCAACCCAATATAAACGGCTCCATGGAAAATTTTCCTCACCATTAGAAAATAGTTTGGCAAAGTTATGTTTTCTGAATCAAAAATCCAGATTCCCAGACTGACAACTTTCCCTGATCCATGAGTGCAGAGGTAAGTCAACAGGCTCACATCAAGTCGCGTCAAGGGCGGCGTTTCTCTGCCCTGGCTGAACGTGAAAGTCCCTTGAGAGGCGTTTCCAAATCCCAAATTCCTGGGCCACACCCAAGACCACTCATTAGGGGTGGGGCAGCGGGAGGGTTAGGCCTGGTGATCTGCATTTTCAAAAGTTCTCCCAGTGATTCTGACCCACAGTCAGGGTAAAGAACTGCCGGATTAGCTAACAAGCTTTAAGGGAAAAAAGATCAAGGAAGGAACTCTAGAAGTATGGGCTACGAGCCTATCGTTTATAGAGAGGCTTCCGGTTAACCCAACCTAACAGGTCACTGCTGGGGCTACTGGACTCTAACTCGAGGGTCTGGAGTGAACGAGACTCAGCCCCTGCTCCCATATTAGAGCCATCACGCACTGCGCGCCAAGTCCTATTCTGTAGACCTTCCGTGCGTTACCTCCTTCAGTCTCCACAGCTCCATGAGGTGGGTATTGCCGTAAGCCCCAGCTTACAAATTAGGAAACTGAGGCTCAGAGCAGTTGCATAATTTGAACCCAGTCACACAGCCAATAATTCACCAGCCCACCTGGCTTCAGAGTCCATGCCCTTAACCTCTAGACCACCTGCCTCACTCAGAGCACCCCATCCAGGGGGAGCACCCCATCCAGGGGGAGCACTCCATCCAGGGGGAGCACCCCGGGCAGGGAAAGGAAGGGGCCAGGAGGTAGGGGGTCTCTGTTTCTCCGGCCCACTGGCCCTTTTTAAACCAGTGGCTCTCAACTCGAGCTGCACGTTAGAACCACCTGGGAGGCTCTTTTACAATAGGGAGGTCCTGCCCCCCAAATATTCTAGTCTTTGCTCTCAGTGGTGCCCAGTTATGGAAGATTTTGAAAAACTCCACGAGGAAATTCTAGTGCACAGCCAGAGTTGAGGTGAGGACAGAGGCTCTGCAGCTGGGCTAGAATCCCTGCTTCTCAGCAGGGAGGATGGCGGCCCCAGTGTTGGTGACACCTGTGACCACCATATCTCACCAACTTCCAAGAAATCAAGCAAGCTTAAGCCAAAAGGGGCCCCTCCCAATCAACCAGATAGATGGTCCCAACCTTGGCCGAGCATTGGCAACAAATGGGTAGCTTGGGAATGATCCTGATGCCCCACGCAGATATTCTGATTGAGTTGGTCTGGGACGGGGTGGGACGTCTGTGTCTTTATCCCCGTCCCCCAAGTGGATTCTAATGTGTAGCTGGTTTGGAACTACTGATCCAGCCCCAGATGCTCAGTTCATAGATGAAGAAAACAAGGCTCAGAGAGAAGTGACTTGCCCAAAGTCATGCAGCATGCTTGCTCCAGAGGCCGGACTAGAGCCCAAATGTCTGGCCAGCACTATTTCTATGCTGTAGCCCATAGAGTTTGCAAAAGTATTTCACATACATTACCTAGTCGGTCTATAGCTTGCCACACTGTGTTGCTTCCTGCCACCATCCTCTCATTTCACAGAAGATGAAACCAGAGCCCAGAGAAGGAAAGTGACCTGCCAAAGCCCCACAGTGACAGAAACCAGATAAGAACTCTTATCTCAGGTTGGGGATGTGGCCGCACCTCTAGTGCCCACAGCCGGTCTTCTGCCGACCAAGCTCCACAAGCATGTGGGGTTCTCCTGAGACTCTACACCATTAGCTGAGTTTGGACACCGCCCCCACCCCGTGCCCAGGACAGGCTGTGCAGGAATCTCCTGATGGAAGTTGCCAGATGCACTGGCAGCTCTACTCAATGATAATCCCTTACCCACTGTTCTGAGCTTCCCTATTTACAACACACATTTGCATCTATTGTCTCTGACGTGTATTCATGACAATCCCTATTCTACCAAAGGGCAGACTCAGGGCGCTTTTAAGACTTTGCCCCAGAACCAAAGCTACACCCAGACCCAGAACCAGATCTGTGGGCTCCAAGTCCAGTACTCTGTCCACCTGAGGCCAGTCCGTGGGGTCTGGGCATGGGACCTCCTGCTTTGTGCTTTATGGAAGTGTTTTCCGCCTGCCTGGACAGAGGGCCCGCAGAGCTTATAACCAGGGCTCAGGAGGGGGAGGGGGGAAGGGGGGTGCAGGGCAGGTGCCCTGCTTTGACCAGTTCTGGTTTCTGGTTACCTGTTGCCAAAAGACAGATGTTCACCAAAGTGGTAGGTGCAGAAAGCAGACCTCACTTCTCACTTTAGATGAAGCCCAAAGCAAGCAGTTGATTTTGACCTCCCTCCTTTCTTCTCACCTAATCATTTGAGGATGAGGAACATCGAAGCCTGCTTTCTCCCTGTCCTCACTTCCTGACAGTGGCCAGACACAGGGGCTCGGAGCTTCAGGAAGGGCACGGGATAGGCGGTAATTTATTTTACTTATAAGCGCTGATGTGACCCTACTCTGAGTGCTCTGAAATGAACTCATTTCAATCCTCAAAATAGCTCAAGAAGAGGATACTGCTATCATCCCCACTTCAGAGGTTAGGAAATAAGGTACAGAGAGGTTCACTGACTTGCCCAACGGCACACAGCTAGGAAGAGACGGAGCTGGGATTGGAACCCAAGCAGCCTGGCTCCAGATCCATCTTAACTGACTATGGTTTACTGTGCAACGTCATCGGCCTGGGTTTCTGGCCTAGGACAGTCTCTCCAGGAAGGTTCTAAGCACAGCGCAAAGCAAGACCTTACACTCGGCTGGCTCTTCAATCTGTATGAAGACAGCGTGAGGACTCCCCATTTCCCGGGGGGTGTTCTGTAGAGCATGCAAGCCCCCACGGATGCCCATTTCAGGCCCTGGCTGTGCCCTCCACCCTCCTTCTCACGTGACTGCTGTGATTAGAGTCTGTAACTCCAGTGGTTGGTATGATAATTCCCATTGTACAGGAAGGAGCCCTGAGGCTGGGGGAGCATATAAGCGACTGGCTCAAAGGTACAAAGTTAATAAATGGCAGAGCTTGGAGTTCGACCTTCACCTTCTGCCCTCAACTCCATCTGATGCTTTCCAAGACCCCTCGGAAGGATTCAGCAGGAACTGTGCTCACCATAATGGGAAAACTAAGGTGCAAAGTGGTGTGATCGGTATGAGAGTCCAGGCCTCTTAGCTTCTGAGGGGGTCCTCTCCCACCTCCCGCTGCCACCATTGGTCTGTGTGTGTGGTTACCATTTCAGTAACCCCATTTCTGGGATGTGGGAATACATGTTAACCTGCTTGGTGTACGGTTCAGCAAATGGCCCAGTGGACACTTGGTCTTAAAGGGAACAGGTCAGGTCTTGCCTGGCAGCTAGGTTAGGGCCTGAGAGGCCTTCCTGCCCGTCTCAGGATGTCCAGAGGACCCGTTCCACCCTCCTGGGTGGATGGTGGGACCAAGTCACCAAGGGAAGAGGCAGGGTGCAGAGGTCCATGTTCTAGTGGGGCAAGAGCCTAGCAACGCCAGGCACAGGGTTCTTAGTAATCACAACAGCTAACACGGGTTGAACACTATGTGCCAGGTGTCACTCTAGGTGTGTTAAGCCTGGCATGACCTGGGCTGTGGGCTCTACCGAGCACTTAGACATCAGCTGCCCTTGGAAGCAGTGGCATCGGAGGATCACCTGTCACTGCAGCTGGCAGGGCACTTGGCCCTTTCTGGAGGGTCTGCTGGGGTCCAACCACAGCCCTGAGATCCTGGGCCCTGCCCCCGACTCACCCTTTCCCAATCTCCATTTTGCAATCAGTCAGCCTGACCCAGTAAACATCCGCAGCCTGAGGAGCACCCATCTTCCTGACCCTTTTCTATGTGTTTCAAAAAAGAGTCCAGGGGTGTGGCGGAGAGGGCCCCAGCCATCCGTCGGGAGGCCAGGAGAAGGCCCCTGGTTCCTGGCCGGCCACCTGAGCACCAGCCACACTGCCAGAGCATCCCGACCAGCCCCGAACCCAGCGTAGAAAAGGGGATCACTGGAGAGAAAACTGGGCAGCGGTCTTAGATAGGTTATCATTTGCCATGCCTCTAGGGCACCTTAAGTGAGTAACTGAAAAACAAATAATTCTATTGAGAAATGGTCAGAGGACTTGAAGAGATATCTGCACTCCCATTTCACTGCAGTACTATTTAGAATAGACAAGGCATAGAAACAACCTAAGCATCCGTCAATGGATGAATGAATAAAGATGCGGTATATATATTCAATGGAATATATTTAGCCATTAAAAAGGGAAATCCTTCCATTTGCCACATGGGTGAAACTTGAGGGTATTATACTAAGTGAAACAAGTCCAAGAAAGACAAATACTGCATGATCTCACTCACATGTGGAATCTAAGAAAACCCAAGTCATAGAAACAGAACAGACTGATGGTTGCTGGGACAGGGAGGTGGGGAGAAGAGGTGAAAGTGATCAAAAGGTACAAACTTCCAGTTAGAAGACGAATAAGTTCTGGGGATCTAATGCACAGCATGGTGACTGTAGTTAACAACATAGTACTGTACACTTGAAAGTTGCTGAGAGAGGTCGTAAAAGTTCTTACCATAAAAAAGGGTAATTATGTGACGTGAAGGATGTGTTTACTAACCTTATTGTGGTAAATTTCACATGAGATACATGTATCAAACCACCACATTGCACACCTTAAACTTACACAATGTTACATGTCAATTATATCATAATAACAGTGGGGAAATTTTCCTTTTGAGAGAGAGAAAGAGAATGTGTGTGTTTGTGTGTGTGTGTGTGTGTGTGTGTGAGAGAGAGAGAGAGAGAGAGAGAAAGTGTGTCCTGGAAGCCAAAGGAAGAAGGCATCTCCCGATGGCAGACATGGTCAGCTTCATCAAATGCTGCCAAGTGCCTTGACCCTGTGCCGCTTTTTCTGAGCCATGTTGCTCCTGAGTCTGTTCAGATAAGCTAGTGACTCCCTTCAATTCTAAGATGCTAACACTGAGGGAATCAGGGTACCCCTTGCAGTCAATATTTGTCCCCACCACACACACCAACCTTGCCAATAAATAAATAAAGAGATAGATAAATAAATAAAGAGATAAATAAATAAAGGCTGTTACTAAATCAATACAGCATCTTATAATCAATGGGAGGAAGGGATATGTTGTCATGACAACCAGGAGAGAAAGGCACTAAAAGAGAGCCAGAAAGAGATCTACCATTTATTAGATGTCTACTGTGGACCAAGAAATGTGCTTGAATTACATTGTGTCTCATCAAACAGCAAGAGAGGGAAGAATCTACAAGGGAAGGAGAAACACTTTTCCAATTTAGCATGATAAAGAATCAGAGCCTTATTCCTGAAAAGCAACAGGCTCTCCAGCTCAAAAAGAGGAAATGCCAAGGTCACATTGGTTTGCCCATCCCTCACCCTCACTCCCATCCCCCCAAAACACCAAGAAGTGACACTCTCACCAAATTCAGTGTTCTCTCAGAACTTGTAAAAAGCTTTAAATACATAAACACAGCAAGTGCTTCCCAAAGTCATAGGTGTTCACAAAAACCAGGGGACACATCTTTAAAATAGGTAGGAGATACACCACTTGGTTTCCTGAGAGCTGTGCTTAAGACTCTTCCCAAAGTTTTGGCTCATTTCCACTTGACTAACTAAGTCACAATGACCTGCTCTTGGGCTGGGTCTGCTCAGATCTCCAAACTGCTATCTTTAAGTAGAAGATTCTCTGGGGTTGGAGTACCTATGATGAGGGCAGAGATACAGGGAAATGGACTGGGTTTGTTTTGCTGATTTGTAGTTGCTTACTCACTGTAAAGTGAAGTCAGTAGTTTCGTGAATGACACTGATCTTTGGTTTTCTCTATCTTTTTTTTTTTTTTAAAGCTCCAGCATAAGCTGGTGTGTCACTAGTCTTCACAGAACTTTATGGGTGTGGCCAATTCCAGCCATAGAGAACAAGAAATAGAGCCTACACTTTTATTCTCTTCAGAGCTAGAAATAAGATCAAGCCAAGATCAATAGTGAAAACACACTTGCCCTTCTCTGGGATCAAATACCCTACAAGGACTTGTCCTTGGCAAGTTTCTTCTTTTCCCTACTTCCAGGGGGCGGCATTTCCCTCCTGACCTGGAAGGTGTACCTTTTGATTATTATCAAGCCATCTGTCAGCGCCACTCTAGCTGGCCCCAGAGTTTCTCCTTCTCGGAGGGCCCATCTCTCCCTCTGCAGCCATGCCAAGATCATCCTGGAGACGCAGTCTGTCGCAGAGAGAAGCTGTGGGGATCAGCCACCTCAGGACCTGGCTGGGGCCCCCCAGTTTTCCCAAACAGCACATCGATGAGCACACCAAGGGCTGGGTCCCACAAGGGAGGTCTTCCCACTGCGACTCCCAGGGCCCCATCCTCTCTCCCATCTCCCAGTGAAGCAATCTACATAACTAGCCACATTAATACCCAGGCCACCCCAGGCCACCTGTCTCAACCTGGGGCCAGGTGCCTGTCACAACGAGCACGTAAATGATTATTCAGTTCCCTTCCAACCAGCTGCACAAAGATAAATGGGGTCTCACTCTGGGATGCCTGCCTAACACCCTGTTCCCCTGGGCTGGGCTCGGTCCCCAGAACAGGTTTTTCCGGAAAGCCGACCCCTGTGCACCACAAGGGTACTGTTCTGACATGGCAGTTGAAATGCCAAAACAGCCCCAGGGATTCTGGACTTTGCTTTGGCTCTGAACATTCTTTGAAAGGCCGTTTTGTTAACCAACATCTTTTGAGCGTTTTTGTATGGGCAAGGCACTCTCAGGGTTACTGAGATGCTCTAAGCAAGATCCTCTGACCTCTAGTTTCCTACCACTTTATAAAAGAAGTGGTAGGAAACTTTTCGTACATCTGCAAAGACAAAGGGGTGGGTGGGGAGTAGGGCTCATTTCTACATAGACTGAGCACAGAAGGAAATGCCACCACTGAAGGTATCACTCTCCCCATTTTAAAGGCTCAGATTAGTTAAGCAGAGCCAGGAAAGGAATTCTCTAATAATTCTCCACGTGACCTAAGGAGATTTCCTCTCCCTCTCTGAACCTTTAATCCTGGGCAAATCCAGGACTAGCTAAATCACTAGCTTAATTCCTCTACCAGTGTCAGTGAAGGTGGGTCTGCCTCCACAGCCCAGATATTACCCAGGGCTCAGCTGGCCCTTCAAGAATGATGTGGATAAAGGTGCCCACAGCCTGCTGGCTCTGCCCCGGGGAGGGAGGGAGGGCATACAACTGTTACAAGCAGTGAGGGACCTTAAAGGGCAGACGGGAACTGGAGGGGCAGGGCGAGGGGAGGGTAAGTTTCATAGGCAACAGGAAAGGCTCAGAGGTGGAGAAACGGGCAAGGTAAATTGAGGCTAGAGGGAAAAAATGGAAGGGACTCTCAAACCTGCGGCTCTGCCAGACTCCCAGAACCTCATTTTCCAGATTTTTCCATTCCCCAAGAGATGAAGCTGCATTGCTCAACTATTGCGCTCAGTTTCTCATGGGTGTTCCAAGCTGTTCCCAGAGATGTTATCAGCCCTGGGTCGTGGATTACCGTATGAACTGACTTCGAGGTGGGAAGGGTTTGCTGGATACCTACTCATTGGTACCCAGATGCATGCATCTTCCCTTGACCTTTTCTCTTTCAAAGCCCATTCCAAATGCTACCCACAGCATGACTGCAACCTGCAAAGCTGCATGGGGTAATAGCCTGGGTGCAAATGCAGGCTCAACCATTTAGGAGCTATGCATCCTTATGCAAGCTATAGACCTCAGTTTCCTGAGCTGTAAAATGGGGATTAACCCTAGCACCTATCACAAAGGTTTCCTGTGGGAATTAAATAAGTCTAACACGTGCACAGTCTCTAGAATAGCACATAACACACAGTAAATACCTCATCAATGTTAGCGATGGCCAGTGATTGTGTGTAGCTTTCCTTTATTCCCTGCTCTGGGAATCACTGCATCTCTGTATTAGTATAATGCCTTTGCCAGGAGGTGCCTGGGAGAGATGTGTTGAGCAACTGATGTAACTTGGTTTGGAAAGCCTGGGACAGCATTGCACAGAGGGTCATGCGTGGGCTTCAGGTCCCACAGCCTGTGCTTGAATTCCAGCCCTGCTACTTACAAAGAGTGACTTCAGCAAGTTACTTAACCTCAGTTTCCTCATCTGTAAAATGGAGATTAAAATAGTTCCAACCCAAAAGGATTCTGGGCAGATAAACAAGAGAATGCCATGGAGAGTTTGTCAGAACACTGGGACCGGGGCATGGTGAGGGCTGGTATTGCTCTAACGCATGTGAACTTGCTCTCCCAGGGCTTTGTGTCTCAGACATGAGCTGCAGAGAACAAAATAAAGAAAGTGGCAGGTCTGGTGCCTTCTTTGTCCCCTCTCCTTCCCACTCCAAAACAAAACACCTCCTTCCCTTAGTCAGTCGGGTGGCCGCACAGAGGACAAAAGTCCTGGTTCTGTCAAATACCGTCTGCACGGCCTCGGGCAGGTCCCTGCACATCTTCAAAGCACGGATGCTGGTAACCACTCCACCAAATAAGTCAGTCACATCATTAGTCCACAGGACCTTCCCTGAAAAGAGCCAGAGAAGCTCCTAGGTGTTGGCTTCTGCACAACCTTTAGTGATCACTGCTATGTCCTGCCCTGGGCTAGATGCTGGAGATACAGCGCTACGCGGGGCCTTCAAGTCCTTTCCAATCTCCTGCAGGAGGCAGATGCTTAAGGGGAGAACTACACTAAAGAGTGCTGAGTGGTTGACAGGCTGAGCGCGTCCTCTGAGCAAGGCTCTACGCCGAGAGCTCCACGGAGGTGACCTCTCTCCACCTCTCGACATCTCTGTGCTGTCCATACAATTCCTATCACAGCCATTTTACAGCTGCAGAAACTGAGACTCAGATAGGTTACACAATATACACAGGGTCACACAGCCAATCAACTGCTCTGAGAGAGCACAGAGCAGGAACGTGTAACCCAGCAGGAGCAGAGGGTTTTTTTGGGAGAGAGGGCTGCCTGGAGGAGGTGATGTCTGCATCTTGCAACATATGGAAGAGTCAGCAAAGGGGAGGGGGTTTGGGAAGAGTGGACAGTCAGGGCAGGAGCCAAGGGAACAAAATGCTGTTCTTTGTTCTCCCTGTGAACAGTACAAGAAGCATATGATGATGGGTGAGGCTAGAAAATAGAGGTCAGGTGACTGAAGTCTTGATTGCCAAGCTGGTAAGAATTTGGGGTTTTATCTGGAAGGCCATGAGGGCCTGTTGAAGGGATATAAACGAGAGAACGACATGATCAGGTTTACAATTTTGGAAGCTCTGCTCACCTGCCCTCATAAACATCCAGGCTTCCTTGAGCTCCCATCTCCAAGAGGGAGTCTGCAAAGGTTAAGGGCACCTCGCAGCCAGTACAAGGCCCGTTTCCTTTACGCCACCACGGTTTGAGCCCATTCCTTCAACTCCACGCCATGTATTGACCAAGCTACTTTATCTCTCTGAACCACAATGTCTTCATCTGCAATGTAAAGTAACAGCAGTTCTGTGGTCAGAACCTGGGATTACATCTGTAAATGCCTAGTCCCTCACCTGGCCCATTAGACAGGCTCAGTAAAGGAGTTTCCTTCCCCTTTCCTTTTCCTGAGATGCATTCTTCTTGTTCCTAAGCTGAAAATAAACAATTTCTAAACATGTTCTTTGATTGATTGATTGATTGATTGATTGATTGATTGGATGTTTGATATTTTCCACAATCAGTAGTTTTGACTATCCATGAGCAACTCCGAAGGCCTCTGACATGGTAGTGACTTTGAATTTAGCTGAAGTCTGGATTCGAATTACAGAAACAATAAAGCTGGTGAGACAGGCAAGGCATTTAGCAAATGGGTCTGACCATATCAGTCAGGTGAAGACTGGGCTGCTGTAACAAAGAAGTCCAAAAATGCAATGGCTTAAATAATACGGAGGCTTCTCTTTCATGAAACAGTCCTGAGATGAGCTGTCCAGGTCAGCAATGAGGCTCTGTTCCACTTGGTCATTCAGGGACCCAGGCTCCTATGTCCTATTGTTCCACCATCCCCTAGACTAGAATATCATTGCATTACTGCCTGGTCCAAGCTGGGTCACCATCACAGCTGGGTTCCAGTTACCAGAGTAAAGAAGAGTTTTCAAGTAACTCAAGTCTCAGACCCACAAGTGGCACACATCACTTCCACTGGCAACCACTCATGCCCGTGGCCACACCTAACTGCTAAGAATGCTGGGAAATGCAATCTAGCTGTCCATCTATGTGCCCGGCCATGATTCTAACAACAGGACAAATGGAAGAATGGATTTTGGAAGCCGACTCACAAACAGAATCTGCCTCCCTGGCTGACCATCGAGCATCTGCAGAATACGAGACTTTGTTGTGAATACGAGACTTTGTTGTAAGTCACTATAGGTACTTTACAGATGCATTTTGTTCACCCAACGCAGGGGTTTACGATCTGGGGGAGTCGATAGGCCATTAGACAGGATATTGTCTCCAGCGCAGCTCTAGACCTCACCACTCCCTATTTTGATAACCCAGTCCAAACTCACAATTATTTTATATTCTTGGTCCTGTGGGCATTTGAGTCTGGGGCCCCTGTTCTATAATATAAATTATAGTTATTATTGAGGCTGGGATAATATTATGGAGATGTTATGACTGACATTCATACCAACCATCTTGCCATTTAGTGTGATGTTATGTGCCATATCCTTTTATCCCAGTCTGCTTGCTGCTCACCAAAACCCATGTTCTCTTCACCCTGGGCACACAGCTAGACTACATTTCCCAGCAGCTAGGTGTGGCCATGTGACTGAGTTCTCTCCACTGTAACATGAATAGAGGTATAACTCAGGCCTGGCCCATGAGACCTCCATATACTCTTTAACTTCTGGTTGAATGGATGGCTAAAATGACCCTCAGGGTGACCTTAGAAGCTACATCTGTAAGATGACAAAACCACTGGAAGCCAGCATCCCCAGGTGACTGCATGGAGAACAGCCAGCACCAACTTGGAACAACCTTAGACTGTAATGTAACCAAAAACTCTTTCTTGAACTATGACACATTTGGGGTCTATTTGTTACAGCAGTTAGCCTATCCTGACCAATACACTCCATTTTATAAATGTAGCAATGGACACACGAAGAGATCAAGACAACTGTTCAGTGTCACAAAGATAACATGTGGGAATGCAGGGGTTCAAACTCAGACCCACCAATTTTAAAGCCTGTGCTCAAAATAACTTTTATGCCTCATATTTAGCCAGGTTTATTGAGGTATTAGTTACATGCAACAAAATTGATCTTTTTTAAGAGTACAGTGACTTCCCTGGTGGTACAGTGGTTAGGAGTCCGCCTGCCAACGCAGGGGACATGGGTTCAATCCCTGGTCTGGGTGGATCCCACTTGCTGCAGAGCAACTAAGCCCTTGCACCAAAACTACTGAGCCTGTGCTCTAGAGCCCACAAGACACAACTACTGAGTCCGCATGCTGCAACTACTGAAGCTTGCGTGCCTAGAGTCCGTGCTCCACAACAAGAGAAGCCACCGCAATGAGAAGCCTGCGCACCGCAACGAGGAGTAGCCCCCACTCACCACCACTAGAGAAAGCCCGCACGCAACAACGAAGACCCAACACAGCCAAAAAAAAAAAAAAGAGAGAGAGTGTAGCTTCATGAGTTTTGACAAATGCAGTCATGTACCCATTAACACAATCAAGATATAGAATATTTCCGTCATTCCCAGAAGGCCTCCTGGGCTTTTTGGCAGTCAATCCCCTTCTCGTCCCTCTTCCCCCAGCCCCTGACAACGATTCACCTGATTTCTGTCGCTGTACTTTTGGAATCACATGTGTGGCCTTTGAAATCTGGATTCTTTCACTAAGTGTAATGATTTTCAGATCTACCTGTGTTGTTGCTTACATCAGGAGTTTATTCCTTTGCTGAGTAGTATTCCGATGCATGGAGGTACCACTATTTGTTTGTCTATTCACCAGCTAATGAAGATCTGGGTTGTTTCCAGGTTAGGGCTGTTACGAGTACAGCTGCTGTGAATATTCACATACAGGTATATGTGTGGACATATACTTTCATTTCTCTAAGGCTTGATGGAACAGACAGAAAGTATATGTTTACTTTCATAAGAAAGTGCCAAAGTGTGTTCCAAAGTTGTTTCCCAGATTTTTACAAAGATGGCACCAAAAGTGAGAAAAGAAGCCCTTGTTTCTACCAAAACCCAATCCAAAGCAAAGGCTTTAACGACCAGGAAGACAGTGCTGAAATATGTCTAAAGTCACCAAAACGATGAAGAGCCATATGTCACTTACCTTCCAGCGGCCCAAGACACTGTGGCTCCAGGGGCAACCCAACTGACTAAGGAAGAGCATCCCCAGGAGAAACAAGCTTGACCATTTGCCATCATCAGGCACCCTGACCATGAAGTTGGCCAAGAAGATCAAGTTCACACTGGTGTTCATCATGGATACCAAGGTCAATAACCGTGAGACCAAACAATGCTGTAAAGAAGCTCTACTACCTGGGCTGGCCAAAGCCAACACTCTGACCAGGTCTCATGGTGAGAAGACAGTGTGCATTTGATCCCTGCCTACAATATTTTGGATGTTGCAAAAAACATTGGGATCATCTAAGCTGAGTCCAGTTGGCTAATTCTAAATATAGCACACTTTTTTTTTTACCATCTTAAAAATAAAATGCAGTCATTCCATTTTGCATTCTTACCAGCAATGTGCAAGAATTCCAGTTGGCATTGTCAGTCTTTTTAACGTTAGTCATTCCAGTGTCTGTGTGTTAATATTTCATTTTGGTTTTTATTCACATTTCGCTGATGATTAACAGTGCAGAGCATCTTTTTATGGACCTACTGGCCATTTGTACATGATATCTGGTAAAGTGTTTATTAAAAATTTTTTGACCATTTCTTAATTAGATTGTTTGTATTGCAAATATTTTCTCCCAGATTGTGGCTTATCATATCATTTCCTTAATACTGTCTTTCAGAGGGCACATGTTGTGTTTCCCTGGTGGCGCCGTGGTTGAGAGTCCGCCTGCCGATGCAGGGGACACGGGTTCGTGCCCCGGTCCAGGAAGATCCCACATGCTGCAGAGCGGCTGGGCCCGTGAGCCATGGCCGCTGAGCCTGCGTGTCCAGAGCCTGTGCTCCCCAACGGGAGAGGCCGCAGCAGTGAGAGGCCCGCGTACCACAAAAAAAAAAACAAAGGGCATATGTTTTCATTTTGATGAAGTAGAATTTAACATTTTTTTCTTTTATGGTTTGTGTTTTCTGTGCTGTCATTTTTTTTTTTTTTATGATTTAAAATTGTGTTTACACCTCATCCAGAGAGCTTTCTCTGCAAGATGAAATTGGATGTTTTTAGAAGGTTAAATTTACACATCAGATTTACTTTGGCAGGGGAGTGAGGGAGTGGCTGGGTTTTCATTTGGTGTGTTGTGACTTTCTGAAATTTGTGTTTATGACAGTAACCACCAAATGTGAAAGAAAAAATTAGGGCAATTCGAAAAGGCAGTTCAGAAGTTTTGTGAGCACAAGACTCTCAGCAGAAGCCTGATTCAGGAGGTAACAGAGGAGGGAGTCTTGCTAAATGAACAGAACGCAGCAGACAAGATCCACGGGCCTGGCACCAACTATTTTAAACCTGTGGGCAGGTCTCCAACCCCCGACCTGCACTTGACCGAGAGAAAATGATTTCTACTGCTTAAGGAGGCTCCCTCCTGGAAGGGCCATTTATTCCCTCCCACGTTGGGCGGACTTTAATAAGCAAAGCACACAGCTTCTTGCGAACAGCCCAGACAGGAGGATTAACTCATTCTTTCCCCTGCAGTTACAACCAGCCAGATAATTCTGGAACAATTTGAGTCCCAGTTTAACAGGAAGGGCCGACAGTAGATAGCAGATTTCCCATGGCTCTCACAGTGTCCTGCTGGCTGTGGAGCCCACTGGAGCCTGTCCAAGGAATTTCAGGGTTGACATTACATGGCTGCCAAGACTGCAACTGCTGACCCGGGCTAATTCGAGACAGTGTCTGTGCCTGCTGCTGTGTTATGGGTCCATTCCGCAGCCATTCCCATCAGGGCCTCATCCCAAAAGATGGCATAAAAGGTCACATGGTCTGGGCTCATTGGAACTGAAAGGCCATCTGTCTAAATCTGGATTTTTTTTTTTTTTTTTTTTTTTTTTTTTGCGGTACGCGGGCATCTCACTGCTGTGGCCTCTCCCGTTGCGGAACACAGGCTCCGGACGCGCAAGCTCAGCGGCCATGGCTCACGGGCCCCGCCGCTCCGCGGCTCGTGGGATCTTCCCGGACCGGGGCACGAACCCGTGTCCCCTGAATCGGCAGGTGGACTCTCAACCACTGCGCCACCAGGGAAGCCCTAAATCTGGATTTTTAAAGAAAGAGATACACAGGGTAATGAAAAAGAGAGTGCCTGAACTTTGGTGTCGGGAGGCTTGAGTTAAAGCTGCGCTACTTACCGGCTGTGTGACCGAGGCAATGCATTCCACTTCCCTGGTCCTCCAGTTCCTCACCTATAAAACATGGATCGATGAAATCACAAAAGGGTACATGCAATGACAAAAAGGTGCCCAGCTCAGTTAGTCCCTGGCACACAGTGAGTCCTCAATAAATGTGAGGCCCCTTGCTGTACCTTGTCTCTTCTTTCCCCTACAGACAGTTTGCGAGCAAGTCGGTGAAATAAACAGCTGGAGTTAATAATCAGCCCCTTCAAATGTAAATTGGTGCAGCCACTATGGAAAACAGTATGGGGGTTCCTTTAAAAACTAAACATAGAGCTACCATATGATCCAGCAATCCCACTCTTGAGTATGTATCCGGAAAAGATGAAAACTCTAATTCCAAAAAATACATGCATCCCAGGGTTCATAGCAACGTTATTTACAATAGCCAAGACATGAAAACAGCCTAAGTGCCCATCAGCAGACAACTGGTTTAAGATGTGGTGTATATGGGGTGGGATAGGGAGGGTGGGAGGGAGGGAGACGCAAGAGGGAAGGGATATGGGAACAGATGTATATGTATAACTGATTCACTTTGTTATAAAGCAGAAACTAATAAAAAAAAAGATGTAGTGTATATACACAATGGAATACTACTCAGCCATAAAAAGAATGAAATATTGCCATTTGCAGCAACATGGATGGACATAGAGATGATCATACTAAGTGAAGTAAGTCAGACAAAGAAAGACAAATATTGTATGATATCACTTATATGTGGAACCTAAAAGAAAAATGATAAAAATGAACTGATTTATGAAGCAGAAACAGACCCACAGACATAGAAAATAAAGTTATGGTTACCAAAGGGGAAAGGGAGGAGGGGGAGGGAGAAATTAGGAGTGTGGGATTAACAGATACAAACTACTGTATATAAAATGGATGAACAACAAGGATTCACTGTTTAACACAGGGGACAATATTCAATATCTTACAGTAACCAGTAATGGGAAATAATCTGAAAAAATATATATGTATGAATAACTGAATCACTTTTCTGTACACCTGAAAGTAACACAGTATTGGAAATCAACTACACCTCAATTAAAAAAAAAAAAAAAAAGAGGGGCTTCCCTGGTGGCGCAGTGGTTAGGGATCCGCCTGCCGATGCAGGGGACACGAGTTCGAGCCCTGGTCCAGGAAGATCCCACATGCCGCGGAGCATCTAAGCCCGTGTGCCACAACTAAACAACAACTACTGAAGCCTCTGCACCTAGAGCCCGTGCTCCGCAATGAGAAGCCACTGCAATGAGAGGCCCGAGCACCACAACAAAGAGTAGCCCCTGCTCTCTGCAACTAGAGAAAGCCCCGCACAGCAACAAAGACCCAACGCAGCCAAAAATAAATAAAATAAAATAAATTTTAAAAAAAAAAGAAAAGAAAAGAAAAAATACTCATCCCCTTCGTAGCTGTGAACATGGACATATTACTTAACCTCTGTGTGTTTCAGCTTCCATATTGGTAAAGAGTGTTCTGAAGTGAGAGACCTGGGCTGGAAACGTTGATCTGGGCAACATCAACAGTGGAAGGAGAAGAAACTGTTTAGGTGGCATGTGTTTCAAGAAAAGGAACAGGGGGCTTCCCTGGTGGTGCAGTGGTTAAGAATCTGCCCGCCAATTCAGGGCACACGGGTTCGTGCCCCAGTCCGGGAGGATCCCACATGCCGTGGAGAGGCTGGGCCCGTGCGCCATGTCCACTGAGCCTGTGCGTCCGGAGCCTGTGCTCCGCAACGGGAGAGGCCACAACAGTGAGAGGCCCGTGTACCGCAAAAAAATAAATAAATAAATAAAATAAAATAAAGAAAAGGAACAGGGTGAGGTCAGAACAGGGGATACACCAGCACTCAAGTGTCAGCTGGAGGATGGGGTGAAAGTTGAGGAAGACAAGAAGAATAACAAGAAGTGTCTGGGGAAATGTGGATGCCACAAAGAGCACCAGGAAGAGAAAATCTAACACATCTCCAGGGCGTTTGGCTCTCGGGAGCTTATTTATTTCAGGGGAGTGATGGGGGTGAAGGTAGTGGATTGAGGTGGGTAGATATACGAGTTGAGAATGAGGGGAAAGAAAAGGAACTACAATTAAAAAGCTAAAGCCAGGGGACTGGGACTTCCCTGGTGGCGCGGTGGATGGGACTTTGTGCTCCCAATGCAGGGGGCCTGGGTTCAATCCCTGGTCAGGGAACTAGATCACACTTGCATGCTGCAACTAAGAGTTCTCATGCCGCAACTAAGGAGACCACGTGCCGCAACTAAGGAGCCCGCCTGTGGCAACTAAGTAGCCTGCCTGCTGCAACTAAGACCCAGTACAACCAAATTAATTAAAACTTAAAAAAAAAAAAAAAGCTAAAGCCGGTAGGGTTAAGTCATAATGTCAAGACAGGAAGAGCTTGAGGCATTAAAATGTCACAGGAAGGAAAAGGAGAAGATAAGGACAGAAAGTTACAGAAAGACGTCAGGAGCCAAGAGTTTGTTGGGTCAGTGTGGGAAGCCAGCGTCCAGGCCACTGCGGTGTTTGGTGAAACCATTCATGGCAGGGGGCGGGGGGGACGCGGTGTTGGATGAACTTGCACAACATTGACTCCTGAGTGACAGGGAGCAAGGTCAGGGTAGTAAAGAGCCCTGGTGCCCTGTGACCTGGCACCGGCCCAAGGAGTGAGTGCATACATGGGGATTCCACCTGAAGCTCCAGTCTCTAGAAGGTGCTAAGAGCAGGGGGGAAGATTGGAGAGTCACTGTATTTGTCCACGGGCTGCTCAGAAGGCAGCAAGGATGAACACTATCTTTGCGGGTGGACACTATCTCCATCCCCCCTGGAATCTGAGAAACCTCATGGGCCGTCAGGTACAGCAGGGCAGGACGAGGGGCAGAGAATTTGAGATTTGAGGAGAAAGCTCAATCTTCTGGGGTTCCACAGTAGTAGTGGTTTTGACTCATATCTGTCCTGTCCTTTGCAAAGTGATTTCACTGGCATTATCTTAATTTTGGAAGAATGAGTCCCATTTTACAGAATTGGGAAATAGTTTTGGGAAAGTTCAGTGGCTTGCTCAAGATCACAGAGTGGGGAATGGCAGGGCTGGGATGGAGACCCCTGTTTCTGTGATTTGGGGTCCAACTCTCCCCACCAGGGTGCTTCTGAAATCAACCCAACCAAACACACATTTCTTAGGCACCCTTGTGTGCTAGGCACCACATGAAGGCATTGATCATGAATTTCATGAGTGGCAGACGTGTTAGTTGTTGCCCAATACCCACTCCACACTCCTGGCTGCTACCAAGCTCTGATTTCACTTGAGGTAACCAAATGTCTTTGACTGGAACAAACCACCCATGACAATCCTGCTCCTCGGTTTCCTGCAACTTAAGGGTGGTAACATGACCCATTTCTGGTCAATGAGGTATAAGGAGGAATGCCCCAGGTGGGGTTTCTGGGAAGATTCTACTTTCTCCCTCTCTTTTTTTTTTTTTTTTTTGGCTGTGTCATCTTAGTTCCCTGACCAGGGATTGAACCCGGGCCACAGCAGTGAGAGCACCGAGTTCTAACGACTGGACTGCCAGGGAAACTGCCCTCTACTTTCTTGAGAAGAGGGGACAGACTCAGCTGTGTCTCCCGGTCCTTCTGCTTCCCGAGTCCCCTTTCCCCTGCCTTGCTCGTAACCTGAGGCCTCAGGATGGCGACTTTGCATCCTGCAACCATAAGACCACAGCAGGATGTGGAAGATGAAGAGGAGAAACAACTCAGATCTCTGGTGGCACCATCAAACAGCTGAACCGATGCCAGCATCCCCCACCTCCAAACTTCTTGCCATGTGAGGAGAAAAAAATATGTTCACTCCAGCCATTGGTATTGGACTTCTTGTTACCTGCAGATGAATGTATTCTAATTGATAAACAGGCCCACTCAGGGAGGCAAGCCCTGAAGCCAAAATCAGTAATCCAATTGGATTATGTTTATTTGTGAGTTTACTGATATCAGCTGTGATGGCTGATTTGATATGTCCCCTTGATTGGACCACAGATACTTAGTCAAACATTATTCTGGTTGTTTCTGTGAGGATGTTGTTGGATATAATTAACATTTAAATTGGTAGACTGAATATGACAGATTGCCCTCCCTAATGCTGGTGGGCCTCGTCCAATCAGTTGAAGGCCTGAATAGAACAAAACCTTGACCATTCCCCCAGTGAGAGGGAATTCCTCCTGCCTCACTGCCTTTGATCTAGGATATTGACTTTTTTTACTGCCTTCAGACTCAAACTGAAACATCAGCTTTCCTGGGTCTCCAATTTGTCAGCTGCAGATCTGGGAACTTGAGAGCTTAGATAATTATGTGAGCCAATTTCAATAAATAAATAATAGATGACAGATAGATGACAGATAGACAGATAGATAGGTGAGAGATAAATCCTATTGGCTCTGTTTCTCTGGAGGACCTTGAATAATACATCAGCTGTCTTTTATTTTCTACATACAAACTTGTATATAAATAGAGCAGTTATATTCATAATAGCCCAGAAATGGAAATAGCTCACATGTCTATCAACAGGAGAATGAACAAACAAATTATGATATATCCATACAATGGAACACTAAGCAATAAAAAGGAACCACTGCTGGTATACATAAAATCATGGAAGCATCTCAAAAGCATTATGCCAAGTGAACAAAGCCAGGCACAGAAGACCACATACTGTATGGTTCCATTTATATGAAACCCTAGGAAAAGGTGAATCTGATATACAGTGGCTGTAAGCTGATCAGTGGCAGCTGGGACCGGGTACAAGGGAATGTTGCGTGATAGAAATGTGTTCCCTGTCATTACTGTAGTGGTGGTACATGGGTGTATACATTTGTCAAACTCATCAAACTATATACTTAAAGTGGATACGTTTTATTTATGTAAATTATACCTCATTTAAGTTGATAATGCAAGACAATGTTTTTTAATTTGAAGTGGGCCACATAGATGGAGATAATCCAAATATATATAAACAAAGAAATGGAGGAAAGAAAGGCTGAATGTAAGATAAAGCCAGGGAGAAAGTCAATTCACAAAGTACGTACACATCAATCCCTTGACCATGTGCAGCTACAAATTAGGATTTGAGCTTCCCAGAAGCCAAAGCAAAAAGAGAAAAAGAAATACTCACAAGTTTTCACATGTCCATAGGAGAAAAATCACAGTGTGCGTAAAATAAAATTGGACCACAGAGATATGGTGCCTTCTGAGTGTGATGGGAATATAGAGAAGGAAGTGACTAATTCTGTTTGGGAAAACCAGGAAATGCTACAGAGATGAGGGTAGGAAAAAAAAATAGCTAATGCTGACTGTTTGGGGAGTGTGGATGTGAGAGGGGTGGGATTGGGCTTCTGGATGGGAAACAATCGGCTTTACTCATTTCCTAGATGTCCTTCAACTCTGAAGTGGGGGGAATCAGAGGTTTCATTCTCAGGAAGCAGGAAGAAGGCTGGGGCCCGAGCCTATGTCTCTGCAGGGCCTGAGGAAGGAACTGCTACCCCACAGCCAGGAGGGGTGTGTAATTTATTTACCCACCAGTTTGCCACAGATCCAGCCAAACGAGGTGCAGACCCCAGCTGGACCTCGTCTGGAAGGCCTTTGCCAGGTCAGCACTAACCCTTTTGCTGCTGGATTGTGGGGTGGCGGGGGTCCCTGAGGAGGGTCAGAGCCGTGAGGGAGGCAAAGGGCTCAGCAGCCCATATAGAGCACTTTAGTATTTTAGCAGGCGCAGCCAGTCATGCCTGATTATCACCAGCTAATGAGAATTCCTGAGCTTGGTCAACGGCCCACATTCAGGCATTTGCTATTCATGAGAAATGTCAACTTTATGAAAACCCATCCTGTGTGTCAGCTCTTTTTCCCACATTCAGGGTTTACAGCTGACGAGAGTCGGTTTCACATGATTTGCTGATGGGGGGAGAGGTCGTAATCCAGGAAACTGCTCTGGCAAATCATCATCCCTGAGCCAGCAGAGCCTTCTGGAACATTCTTTTTATTTTTCCCCTTAGAAACCACTTGGAAAGGGCAGTGTTGGAATTTAAGCAAGGCTGGAGTGGAAGACTTGGTGCCCAAAGGAATACTAGAGCAGACCGATGAGGCCACCAAAACCTGAATTCATTTTTCCCAGTGTATATACGAAATGGTTACCAGATTGAGAGGAATACTGGAAACTCCACAGGAACCCCAGGGTGATGAGAATTGTTATTCAGGAGTATGATGTTTCATGATATGACATTATTTTCTTCATTTATAGGATTGACAGTATAAAGTCCGCTCTGTATAATATGCGACCTTTCTGGCCCTGGGTACATAACGGGACTCATTTCAACAAAGCACCAGCCCCTTGGAGAGCACTGCCCCACATCTGGTTCCTTGACTTTCTTTTTTTTTTTGGGGGGGGGGTGGGAGAGAATTTTAATACATTCACCAAATTAAAGGACAAGAACATACTGTAGACACAGCTTAAAACAATTTAGAATCATAAACAAAATGTGAGGTAGACTGACTAGTGAAATTCACCAAATTTTGGTTAAGAAAATTTTACAGTAATAATGTAACACAGGTGCTTCCTTTTCTAAAAATCACAAAAAGCATTACAGCCAAAATAATGGAATACAACAATTCTCATTGTAATTTTAGTTTACATTCAGTACTAACCTGTGTGAACTGTCATATGTGGTAAAGTTCAACAGGTCTATAGGTCAGTTATTATGCAGGCCTAGTGAACACATTCACACCACAATATTCTTAAGGGATGGCAAGCCTCGAGGTGAAACACACCAAGGTACATATTAACCAGTCATGGTGTCCTGTGCTTGTGCAGTTTTATCCTTGCAGGAGAACGACCTAACATTCTCTAAAGAATTATACTGATAAGGTGATTTTAAAAGATCCAAACCTTAGTAAGATAGGCATTGAAAAGAACAGGCAGGTCAGTTTGATTCTCCATCATTGCAGTGATGGTCTTTTGGCTTTATGCTAGCATTTCTCTTCCCCAGAGTTAAATAGTATTTAAGAGATCATAATCATTTGATTTTTCAGAGTACAGCCCTAACTAATATGGGGTCCCCTCAGGTCAAGTAACTACTTTAAAAAATTTTCCTTAGACTATGAAGCCATAAAGCCTGAAGAAACCCTGAGAGGCCGTCTGCCTCAGGTACAACTGTTTTAGGATTATTTCAAGTATTTTATTTGCCCTATATAGTAAATATTTTTGGAATATTGCACAAATAGTGGGTTTCTTGATATCATCTGCGTTAGGCCCTTTCAACAAAACAGGAACAACTGAAATACATTCATATCTAAATCAGCCTGCTTCAGAACGTATCTCTTTGCCAAAAATTCTGCTGTACTAAAATTGAGTATTTTTAAAGCATCTGTAAGGCAGGTCCTCTTTCAAGGTCAGTTAAACATGGAGTTTAAAGGAATTGTTCGTTTCAAGATACATTTAGGGCTTCCCTGGTGGCGCAGTGGTTGAGAGTCCGCCTGCTGATGCAGGGGACACAGGTTCGTGCCCCGGTCCGGGGAGATCCCACATGCCGCGGGGTGGCTGGGTCCGTGAGCCATGGCTGCTGGACCTGCGCGTCCGGAGCCTGTGCTCCACAACGGGAGAGGCCGCAACAGTAAGAGGCCCGCGTACCGCAAAAAAAAAAAAAATCCATTGAAAGCATCATAGGTAGCTATATTAAAACCAAGAGATCTGAAACCATTTTCAGATTAGTACATGCCATCTTTTCACTAGCTGTAAACTCCTTGTTATCACAAACTAATAAAGCTGGTCCGTTAACACTATTTGTTCTAAGTAAATGCAGGCTTCAGGCCATAAATATGACATCGATTCAAGTTAAAAATGGCCATTTAAAGTGGGAATAAAGTGGTACATATGGGCTAATGAGAAAAATGCCCTTGACTTTCTTTTTTGCTCCTAATCTGACTTCTGAACCAACAGATAATTACCTTCATAAGGAAAACAATGCCATCCTGTGGAATTCCAGGAGGGCCTGTCCAGAGGATGTATATTCTAGGCCACAGGCTGGGAAGGGATATTTCTGAAGGTGAACTTCCTTACAGGCAGAGACCCTGGATTTTCAAGGTCTGGCGTGATAACTCTGGATGGAGCCAAGCACAGGAAATACTAAAGCTCTACAAGCACTCAGAGAGAACAGGAAGGGCTGGGCTCCCACTGCCCCAGCCCCAAGCAGCGCCAGCTCTCCTCGAGGGCCCGGCCAGCCCCTGCCAAGTTCCCAAAGGACCGCGACAGCATACAGCCAACTAAATCCTAGTGACTGGGTTTGTATGGCACCCCGAGGTTTTCAAGGGCTCGCAGCCAACCTCCCACGGCCCAAGGAAGATTCAGAAGGCTTTACTGAGATTGGGAAACTGAGGCCCAGAAAAGTGCCCCGCGTCACACAGCTAGTCAACGGGGAAGTCGCATCGTTACCAACAGCTTGGTCTTTGCAGTCAGAGGAATCTCGCTGAAACCCTGGCTGGCTGCCCTCAGCTTATTACCTCACTCCCTGGAGCTGGTTTCCTCCCTGCAATATGGCGCACGCTCCGGGAGCAGGGTTCCGGGGCCACACTGCCAGGGGCCGCAGCTCCACCGTCTAACAGTTGTGTGATCGTGGGCAGGTTACTTAACCTCTCTGTGCCTTGGTTTCCTCATCTATAATGTGGGGATGGTACTGGTACCCATGGCACCCACAACACAGTGACTCTCACAAACATATGTGGGGAGAAAGAAGCCAAACCCAAAAGGCCATAGTGCGTGATTCATTATACTTGGTATTCAAAAACGAGCCAGCTGCTTAATGAGCGTAGGGTTTCCTTGCGGAGTGCTGAAAATGTTTTGGAACTAGATAGAGCTGTTGGTTGCACAACCGTGTGAATGTACTAAATGGCACTGGATTGCGCACTTTAAGGTGGTGGATTTTGTTATATGAATTTCACCCTAATAAAGATAATTTTTTAAATGGGCCAAACTCGTCTTCAGTGCTACAAGTCAAAAGAGTGGTCACTTGGGGGTGAGGAGAAGATGGGAGGGGACACGAGGGAGCCTGCTGGGAAATGTCCTGTATCTTAATCTAGGTGCTGGGTGATCACCGAGGTAAAAACTGATCGAGCTCCATGCTTGACATGTATGCATTTAGAGGGTTGTTGTGAAAATGAAATGAGGTCATCCGCAGCAAGCTCTTTAAACAGCCCTGGCACATAATAAATGCTCAATAATTTGTAACTCCCTTTAGTATGATTATCTCATACTGTTAGGAGGGTTGGATGACACAGTACACACAGCTTCTTTAGTAGAGAAGCTGGCATTTCATATGGCCCCCAAATAGAGGCAATTTTTATTCATTTTAATTTGAACCCAAACCTTCTGGCTCAAGATTCATAGCATTTTGCAAAGCAGTGTGCTGCCCACTCCCGGGGGTTGTTTTGACATTAGCTTTGTGGAAAAGAGCCAAGGACTTAAGGATTAGGGGTTGGTACAACATAGCGCTGCCTCTGGATAAACTGAGTTACCTCTCCCAGGCCAGCTTGGGTACAAAGCAAACTGTTTGCCATCACCCAGGCAGAACTTGGAAGGGAAATGCATCTCTCGCTCACCCAAAGTCTGATGGTATGCAGGGAGAGACTGTCCTTGCTAACTCCTGCTTCCACTGGCCCCTGGCAAGCAGAGCCCACCCTGCTCATTAACAGGCTCATTTTATTTGCTTCCTATGCTGCCCGATTTCTTTTGATTGGCAAGCTTTATACAAACCCCAAAGAATGACACCCCTCCCTCCACTGGGTTACCCAGTCCCAGGTACATCCTTACTTCCCCAGGACCTGAAAGGTGTGACAGCTTTCATTCATCGTGTGTCTCTCCTTCCAAACCCAACTCTCTGCAGGCATCAGTCCTGCTAGGGCTTGGTCATCTTTTCAGCCCAAGCATAGCTCCTGGAACTTAATAACAGGAACTTAATAAATGTGCGAGGAAGGAAGGGAGAAAGTAAGGGGCTCCCTGGCTGGGCAGACCTTTGAGAACAGAATGATTTCCCTACCTTCTGATCCCAAGAAGATTCATTCAGAAAGAAAACCCTGAAGCAGAAAGAGCTTGATCTCCGGTGGGAAAGGCAATGGCTTCCTGGTTCATTCTGAGTCCATTTAGAAAAAGTTATCAAGATCCAGAAATTGCAGTAATTGTTGCTTTGCGGGTGGGGAGTTGGGGGTGTGAAATTAGGTGCAAAACAAAATGTGTAATGTTTTGTTTTGTTTTCATTTGGGGCTCAGGTTCTCTTATCTCTTATCAGCATGGTAATTTTGCGAGCATATAATGTCAACCACAACACATTTTCATCTAAACTAACTGAATTTAGATCTTAAAAATAAGGGCAACTTTTTACCTCCATGGTCTTCCTCCCCAAAACCCGTAACTGCAGACTGATCATGAGAAAAGCATCAGAAAAATCCCAATGGAGGAACATTCTACAAAATACCAGACTGTTACTCCTCAAACCTCGTTAAAAGGTCAAACTCAAAAGGTCATCAAAAACAAAGAAGGTTTGAGAAACTATCATAGCCAAGAGGAGCCTAAGGAGACACACACAAAAAATGGAATGTGCTATCTTAGATGGAATCCTGGAACAGGAAAAGGACATTAGATTAAAAACTAAGGAGATCTAGGCCTTCCTTGGTGGCGCAGTGGTTGAGGGTCCACCTGCCAATGCAGGGGACGCGGGTTTGTACCCCAGTCTGGGAATATCCCACATGCTGCGGAGCAGCTAGGCCCGTGAGCCATGGCCACTGCGCCTGCGAGTCCGGAGGCTGTGCTCTGCAACGGGAGAGGCCACAACAGTGAGAGGCCCGCGTAGCGCAAAAAAAAAAAAAAAAAACTAAGGAGATCTAAATAAACTTTGGATTTTTGGTTGCTAATAATATATCAATATCGGTTCATTAATTGTACAAAAAGGAAAAAGAAAAGAGTCCCATTCTAATTTAAGACATTACTAATAAAGAAAACTAGGTGTAGAATATATGTGAACTCTCCGTACTATCATTGCAATTTTTCTGTAACTCTAAAACGATCCTTAAAAAATGAAATTCTTTTTAAAAATTTTTCTGCAGAGCATTGTCCAAAATGTCAGTAACCCAGTCCCACTCACAACTCCCCTCCAAAATGTACCTGGTCATCAAGACTTTAACACCTCAGAGACGCCATCTCTCTTGTGTTTCTTACCCCCAAAGCGCCAGACCACCATTTAAGGTTAAAGACAATCGGGGGTAGGATGGGGAAATGACCCCTGCCTGGGCTGCCCCCCATTCCAGAAATTAAAATGACTCTAAAATGTTTAGCTACAAACTAACAACTTGCTTATTCCAGGTATCCAAACTTGACAGTTTAGTCATTTAGAAGAGCTGTTGCAATTTTATTGCATGCCAAGCATCCAGAACTATCCATGAGAAAGATAGATAAGGTCCCTTCCCTCCTGGGGATTCTGGTTACATTCCAGGATGCATGATAGACAGCTGGGCTAGGGAGGGGATGAGGGTGTGACAGTGACCGAGAGACCCTCTGCTCAGGGTTTGCTCCAGGTGCAGTGATGTGTGGTCAGGCCCCATCCGCACCCTCTGCTCTCACCTCTCTTCAGACCAGAGAGCTGGTTAACTGAGGTTTGATACAGCCTGCAGCATTTGGGTCAGAGATTTTTCCAGCCAAGTGATTGGGGGCTTGAATATGATCCTGAAGGCAAGGAAAGATTTCTTCAGGTGGCTCCATTACTTTGGCAAGTCATTAACAGCTCTTCCTTAGACAAATACTCCTTGCGTGTCCAGTGAGTCTGAGCCACTGTGCTAAGTGATGGTGATCGTGCAAGATACGTCTCAGGGAGCTCAGAGTCTAATGTGAGACACAAAACAGAAAAACTGATGTGAGTCTGAAAACAGACTGAGAAAATACAGCATGAGGAGGGCTAAGGTATAGAGATAGAGATCTGCAAGGCTTCCCCAGGCCAGACCCCATGAATAAAGATTTTTTTTAAAAATCAACTTTATTAAGGTGTCATTTACATAAGTAAAATAATCTGTTTTAACTGTTTTATGAGTCTGACAAATGTATACGCCTGTGTAACCACCACCACAAGCATGATCTAGAATAATTTTATCACCTTAAAAATTTCCTTTGTTAGTTCTAGGAGTCCTTTTGCAGATTGCCTAGGGTTTTCTATATAAATCGTCATTATCTGTGAATAAAGAGCGTTTTACTTCCTTCTTTCCAAAAAAACCAAAACTTTCCTTTGTGCATTTGTACCCAATCCCTGCCCTCTCCACCCCCAACCCCTGGAAACCACTGATGAGTTTTGTTATTATAGTATTGCCTTTCCTAGAACTTCCTGGAATCATACAGTCTTTTGTTTCTGGTCCCTTTCATTTAGCCTCATGTCTCTGAGAGTCATCCCCGTTGTTGTGTATGAGTACAGTCCTTTTTTTTTTTTTTCAGTACGCGGGCCTCTCACTGTTGTGGCCTCTCCCGTTGAGGAGCACAGGCTCCGGACGCGCAGGCTCAGCGGCCATGGCTCACAGGCCCAGCCACTCCGTGGCATGTGGGATCCTCCCAGACCGGGACACGAACCCGTGTCCCCTGTATCGGCAGGCGGACTCTCAACCACTGCGCCACCAGGGAAGCCCGAGTACAGTCCTTTTTGTTGCTCAGCAGTACTCCATCATATGGATGTACCACAGGTGGTTTATCCATTCACCAACTGATGGACACTTGGGCTGCTTCCAGTTTGGGGCTATCCTAAGTAAAGCTGCTATTGACCTCAGTCTTAAAGGGTTAGTCTGTCAGAAAAGAATATTCTAGAAAAGAAGATCAGCAAAGGGAGGAGTAAAAAGAAAGACTGGAGAAAGAGGCAGAGGAACAGCCATGCCACCAATACTAAGGGAAGACATTGAAAAGACACGGCAGGATTTTCAGCAGAAAGATCACTTGATACAGTTTGCTGATTGGAGCCTGAAGATGACCTACGAGGACTGGAACGGGTTGTTTGTGATATGCACCAGATGTCCAGGAAGGGAGGTTTAATGAGAAGTGGGAAAAGATCTGTCTGAGTACACAGTTGGCACACAATGGTTGAAGCCATGGGTGTTGGCGAGATCACCCAGGCAAAGCACATAGAGTGAGGAGTTATTTGAGGGCTCCTCTGTCTCCCCCATGGGCATAGAAGAACCAGGCTGAGCATAGTACTGTGGTTAAGAACATGGACTCTGGGGCCAGACTTCTGGGCTTCAAATGCTAGCTGTGTGACATGGGGTAAGTCACTTGGTCTCAGTTTCCTTGTCTATAAAATGGTTTATAATACACCTACTCATGGGGTTGCTATATGGATTAACTGAGTTCATTCATGCATAGCTCTTAGAACACTATCAGACTCTTGCACATGAGAGGTGCTACTATTATTAATGTGTATTAAGGTGTTAGCTATTATTAATACAAAAAAGAAGAAAAGTCCAGGGTGTAGGTAGCAGGGAGACCTAAACTTGAATGCCATCTCCATGCAAGGCAAGCTGAATGACCCTGAGAAATCTAACGTTTCTGAGCTGAAAATTCCTTACCTGAAAAACGAGGATAATACTTTCTACCTCACTAAGTTTTGGAAGGAGTAAATGAGTACCAGATCAAAAGAAGAAACCATCAAAGACTTCTCCCTACAGGGTTAATCTTTGTTCCCTCCTCCACTCCTTTATGTTCCCATGGAATACTGTGTTTTTCATTTCCAGCACTTCCCTCACCACTATGGTGGACTGTTTCCTGGTGTATTAGTCAGGATGGTCTAGGTTATGCTGCAGTAACAAAGAGCACCTGATTCTCAGTGGCTTACAACAGCCCAGGTTTACTTCTCACTCACCCTATGTGTCCAGCACAGATTGGTTGCCCCTCTGTTCAGCTTCACTCAGGAACTCAATTGAACAGTACATCCTGTTTTGGGGACGTTGCTGGTCATCATGAGAGAGAGAAAAGAAAAACACATTAAAGAAGGTGTTGACTTTTAAAACTTCCACCTAGAAGTAATACACATTTAGTCTTTTGACATTTCATTGTTCAAAGCAAGTTAAACGACCACACGGGTGTTTAATGTGGCAATGATGTGCAATCCTACTCAAAGGGGACAGGAATACTCTATCACACCTGGGCCGCTAAACTGAGAGCCTCGGGAAGACAAGAACCGGGCACTAGTCACAGTCACACCTCCACCCTGGCATAGTGCCCTTGAGGTTTGGTGAATTAAGACTGAGAGCGCTTCCATTTGGCCTAGGTTTACTCCGCTCCAAGGTGGAAAGGCCTCCTCCAGTCACTGCTCCTGGAGAAAGAGGAGTGAGCCTGCTGTCATCAGAGGGCAAAGCAGTCCCCCTTCCAGGTCACCAGAAGCCAGTGTGTTTGCTGACCAGTGAAGCAACTCCCACAGCCACCAGCTGCTCCCCAGTTTCCCAGGGGACCAAGCTCCTTTTGTATGTGGGCAGAAGATAATAATTCACCACGTGCTTTACAAACATTGTTTCATCTGCCCTTCAAAACATGCCTGTGAACCCTCTGATGCAGGCAGGTAGCAGCATCCCCAGTGGACAGATGAGTCCATCAAGACAGTGGAAACCCTTGTGCATGGCTTCCTCCTTCCGTCTGTCCATCCTCTGGGGAGATCCCCCTCTGTCCTCTGCCCTGAAGCTGCCTTCAACCAGCCCAGCCCACAGGGGTCTGACCTCCAGGCCCAGGATTCCAACGGCATTTCATGGACACCACACAGCACAGCCTTTCATGCCACACTGCTGTTCATTGTGGTCTGAGCACACGTCACAGCTCATCCATCTCCCACTCAGCGCCCGCTGCATAAGAGGCCAGGCCTGCATCTGGGCAAGTCCCCTCCCCCTGCCACCCACCCCCACCTCCCCAACCGTCATACAGACTGCTACCATCCGTGCCCCCCGGGGTAAGGAGAGAAACCTCCCAACCCCTCTCCAACCTACGATCTTGCTTCCTCTCGGGCATCCCCTTCTACCAGAGTCATTTGCCTGAACACAGGTTGCTGACATCACTCCCCTACCTCAAAGCCTCCCAGAGGTCACCAAGGTCACAGGACAAAGGCCGGACTGCCCAGCCTGGCATGTGAACTCCCTGGGAGCCAGCCCCAGCCTACCTTTTCAATCTGACCCTCCACCCTGCTGCCCTGCAAATAGGACACTCACGGCTGACTTCACTTCCCCCTCCAGAGCCTGGGTTTAATATCTGCTCTATCATCTACCAGCTGTGTGACCACCGGCAAGTTATTTAACCTTTCTGACCTACCGTAAAATAAAGATAATAATAGCATCTACCTCCTAGGACTGACGTAAGGATTTAATGAGTTTGGATTTGCAAAGCATGACAGGTCTTGGCACAGGATAATGCTGGGTGTGCTGTTAGTATTCCTACCACTGTTCTCTCCCTCCAGGGTCTTCTTTCCCAGCCCCATGTCTGCAGAATACAGGCCTCTGTCTTTCAAGACCCCTCTGACATTCCACCTCCTCCACAAATGCTACCCAGACCCCCCGGAGCCCCATGGTACTGTCTGCATTACCTCAATATCATAGTTATTTCTGTTCACCCTTCACCAGACGTCAAGGGCCTGTAGTTAGACACTGAGGCTCCTTCCCCTCTGTGACCCCCACAGGCCCCAGAGGAGTTCTTGGCACATAGTTTGGCAACATGATTAGTGAAAGTACACAGGCTCTGGGGTTTGACGGTCTTGGGTGCACACCCTGGCTCTGACACTGCTAGCTGTGCAATCTTGGGTAAATTACTTAACCTCTCTGAGCTCCAATTTTCGCCTTAGGAATGAGGATGACCATCTCGGTCTCATAGAGTTGCTCTGGGAATAAATCCAATAACCTCTGGACCCCCTGACACAGTGTCTGGCACAGAGGAGACCCTCAGCGAAGATTAGTTTCCTTTTTACCTTTAATCATGTGAATTCACATCTTCCACAGCTTGAGCGTAAGCACCTAGAGGGCAGGGATCATGCCTTCATCCAATGAGATGAAGGGAGAATTTGTGAGCTCGTCCAAGATGCTCCCCAAATATTTGAGCATCAGACATGTGAGTGGTCCTGAGGGAGGTCAGCAATGAGGGGACTGGGGCAGGGGGCGGTGCAAGCAGGAGGACTGGAATGAATTTTTATTTGTCGCTAACTTTCCTCTAGGCAAAGCTTCTGCACCATACCTCCTTCTTTTTTTTAATAGATAATTTTAATAAGTCTATATTCATTTTGAAAATTGAGTCAATAATCAAAACCTTCCAAAAAAGACATCACCAGGCCTAGATGGTTTCACCAGTAAATTACACCAAATATTAAAGGGAAGAAAGGCTACAGATTCTCCATAATTTTTCCAGAAAATAAAAGCAGAGGAACACTTGCTAATTCATTATATGAGGCTAGTATCACCGTAATGTTAATCAGATCAGTTTGCTGGATCGTGCTGCTTAGAGTATCTGTGTTCATATGATTTTTTGCCAGCTTGATCTATCACTGACAGCGGGATGCTAATGACTCCAACTGTATTGGTCCATTTGTCCATTTCGCTTAAATTTCTCAATATTTTCCTCGCTTCCTTCTTAAAGTGGAATGAATTACGCAGCTCCCAGGGCCTTCCTGTCCCACAGTCACCTCCTGAGGCTGCGAGACACTGAGGCTCCAGAGACCATCCGGACCCAGCAGAAGCTCCCTTCTGGCTGGAGGAGGGAGAGGGGAAGTCATCCCATCCAGGTTCCAACTCTGTTTGACTTGCTGAGCATGGCCGTCCCCGTAGGCTGCATTCCGTGGCCTCACGCCAGCCTGGTGTGTAATACGCTCCAGCCACCCTCTCATTACCTAATGCCTTCCTAATCTGCAGTTTACGCAAGATGAGTGCAAATCTCTGAGAAACACTAAGAGAAACACCCGACCAGGCACTTCCCCGGCCGGCCTGCACCCTGCTTTGGGGCTGGCGGTTTCATCCTGGAGATGCCTGCTGTTCGTTACCATGTGGGCCACTTGGTACGGGACTTGGAGCTCCACTTCTCACATGACACTCCCCCCAATCTGTACCTTCACCCCTTCTCTGTCATCACTCACACTGGACTAAAAAGTCTATTCTACGTGGAATGGTGGACAAAGCCTTATATCTTTCAGTAAAGCAGATCTTTCAACCAATGGTGCTGAAACTATTGGCTGATCAATATGGAAGAAAAAAAAAAAAAAGCCTTGACCTTTAGTTCATATCATATATGAAAGTTCACTCAAAGTCTCAAGATGGATCATTATTGACCCAGATATAAAACCTAAAATGATAAAACTTTTACAAGAAAATAAATGCGAGATAGAATCTTTGTAACATTGAGCTAGGCAAAACTTTTATTAGAAAGTACATGAACCATAAAAGAAAAAAGTGGTAAATTGGGCTTGAAAAAAATGGAAAACTTCACCTCCTCAAAAAGCATTCTTTAAGAACATGAAAAGACAAGTTATGTTCAGGGAGGAACTATGTATTTGCAAAACATGTATTGGATAAAGAACTTGCATCTGGAATATGAAAAGAATTCCTACAACTCAATAAGAAAACGAACATCCCAACTGAAAAATAGGCAAAATACTTGACCAGATAGTTCACCAAAGAAGAGACGCACAGGGCAAATAAGCACTGGAAAAGAGGCCAGACCTCACTAGACATTAGGGAAGTGAAATTTAGAACCACAGCAAGTTACCACTACACGTCTACTAGGATGGCTAAAATATTAATTAATTGATTAATTAACTAATTAGCTGACAATACAAAATCTTGGTGAAGATGTGGAGCAACTGGAACACTCATACACTGCTGATGGGGATGCAAAATAGTATGGCCACTCTGAAAAGCAATTCAGTGATTTCTTATCAAGTCAAACATATGAGCCAGCAACTTCACTTCTAGGTATTCACCCAAGAGAAATGAAAACATACATTCACACAAAGACATGTACATGAATGTTGATGGCAACTTTACTCATAATAAGCCCAAATTGGAAACAACCCAGATGTTCTTCAATTGGTGAAGGGGTAAACAATAGGTTTCCATCCACACAATGGAATACTACTTAGCAATAAAAAAGAATGAACTAAGATACATACCACAGCATAGAGAAATCGCAGAAGCATTTTGCCGAGTGAAAGAAGGTAGACATAAAAATTTATATCTGTATGATTCCAAATCTCTAGAGACAGAAATCAGATTAAAGATTGCTAGGGGCTATGGATAAACAAGGAGAGTGACTATACAAAAGGCACAGGGGGACTTTTGTGGTGACAGAAATGTTTGAAATCTTTATTGTGGTGGGACTCATACAGGTGGAAGCATGTGTCAAGTCTCATCCACGTGTACACTAGACAAGGGTCAATTTTACTGTAGGGGAATTATACCTCAATGAATATGACTTTTAAATAACAGAAAGTAGAATAAAATAAAATGCAAATCTGATGGAACCTGTCCTCATCATGAAGCTAAAATGACACCAGTAATTGTAACAGTCAACGTGCAGCAGGCACTATCCTAAGAAATTTATACCCATTGTTTCGTTTAAGCCTCAGACAATCCTTGCAGGTCCTCAAACACAGCAAGCACTTTCCTGACTCAGGCCCTTTGCACTTGCTGTTCCCTTTATCTGGAATGTTCTTCCACTAGATGACTCCATCCCCCACATTCCTTGGGTCTGTATTCAAAGTCACCTCCTCAAAAGAGACCTTCTGTCCCCATTCTATCTAGAATAGTCCCTCAACCTATCACTCTGTACCCTTACCTAGTTTTACTTTCTTCCCAGATCTCAGTAGTACCTGCCATTACATTGAACATGCTTTGTTTCTATCTCTCCATAAGAATGTCATTTTTTCACTTGCTCCTTCTTCCATTCCAACACCCACTGCGTGCCTACCCTGCGGTATGTGTGGGCAGAGCAAAGCTCCCAGAGGCAGAAAGTTCCCACAAGGCCGAGATAGTGTTGACTGGTCCTGTCTCCCTCCCGGCACCCCTTCTTGTAACCTGGGAGGGGTCTCTGCAAGGGCTTCACCTGTTTAAGAGTCACAGAAGTTACAGCATGACAAGAGCACTGGTCTTGGAGTTCAGACACCTTTACACCAGCCTGGGAGACCCTGAGCCAGGCACGTCGCCTAACAAGATCTCAACTTCCCCACTTGTAAAATGATTAGAAGTGTGTTCTTTGGATGTTAGCATGAATAGGAATGCCCTAAGAAATCGATTTAAAATGCATGTCTTTTCCCAAGAAAATGGGATTCAGCAGATCATTGGTGGAGTCAGGAAATCAGCACTCTTAACCCTCACCCAGGGCAATCTGACAGTCTAGGGACCAAATGTTGGATACTGATAGTTTCAAATAATTTGAGCTGCAGAAGTCTTCCTCCCAATATCATTTTATGTAGAAACCATATATCCAGCGCATAAATTGGAGGAGCTCTGGGCTGGCGAAAGGAGCAGAATGACGCTGACTCCTTCTCAAGTGTTTCTCCCTCACACTCCCACCAACTCACCATGCAGTGGCCCCAGGCACCCTAGCGTTCCTTGGAACACAGTTTGAAAACCACACTCTAGAGCTCTCTGATTCAGTCATTGCACAGGTATTCATGAGCATCCACCACTCCAGTCATTCTTCCAGGTACTAGGTATCCAACAATAAAAACAGATAAGTCCCTGCTCTGACAGATTTCACATTTTATGAAGATGGCCTACTTGCTTGCCACATGCCAGACACTGTTCTAAGGGCTGTTTATGTATTAACTCATTCAATTCTCACCACATCCCTACCAGACAACTACTACCGTTAGCCCCATTTTACAGAAGAGGAAACAGAGGCCTAGGGAGATTAAATAAGTTGTCCAAGGTCACACACTCGAAAGTGGCAGAGTCAGGATTTGAACCCAGAGATTTTAGCTCTGGCCAACATGTCCTTCTGAAATCCTGCCCAGTTCTCAGAACCTCTGCTCTATGAGCCCAGGAGGTATGTGTGAGCCCACCTGAGGCATGTAGGTGCCTCTGCCTGCCTCACCAAGTGTGAGTTCAAACAAAACCCTTTAGCACCCAGGCCCTGCGGGGTTAAGACTCCAAGACTGGGCTCCAGGTGAAACCGGACCCCACATGACTTCCAGCTGACGCAAGTGGCCTTCTCTACCTGCAGGGACACCGAAAGTCTCATCTCTGGGGTGTGGAAGAATGTTCTTTTTGGCCCAGGTGCTGAGTTTATTCTGGTCACCACTGCACCGCCTTGGCCAGCTCTTGGAAAGATGACTGGGCCCAGCAGCTCTGCTGGTGTTTCTAACTTGACAGGGTGACATTGATGCATCTGCAACCAGAACGTCAGCACCAAATTAGGAAGCACCACGGGGACACAGCCAAGTGAATGCTGAGTAAGAGTAGAGAACACACGGACTGGCAAACTCTTCCAACAGGAGGCTGGGGAGGGAGCTTAGAGGTCATTTACACACAGGCCACTCATTCTGCCAACTGGGAAACCAAGGTCTTATTTCAGCTGTGTTCTCAGGCTCTGGCCGCTGCCTCTGAGGTTGAGAAAGGTGATGGGACTGGAGGCCGGCAGACAAGTCCATATCCCAGTCCTGTCTTTAGTGAGCTCTGTGACCTTGAGCACTTAACATCTGAGTCTCCGTTCCCCATCTGTACAAAGGAGATGATGATATCCCTCAGAGATGCTGTGAGGATTGCAAGAGATGATTCATTCAACACACCCAATGCCAAGCAGCTACTCAGTAATATGAGTTCCTCGCCGTTCCCCTCTCCTGAATTTACCCAAAATATACCCATTTTCAGGAATGACCTCACCTTAACTGAGACTTAACGGGTCTCTGTTTGAAAATGGGTGGCAATCTCATGTTGCCCTAATTGGTCAACAGCGTCCGCTTCACCCAGGAGCTGGTTGAAAATGTGGAGTCTCCGGCCCCACCCAGCCCTAATGAACAGAATCTGCATCTTAACAAGATCCCCAACCCCACTTATGAGAAGCCCCACTAAGCATATGTTTTTAATGAGTTGACTTACTGCTTTTGGCCATCATCGACCCCAGTTGTTAGTAGCCAACATTTGTTGAGACTTTGATACATGGCAGGCATGTGGGAAATGTTTTACGGGCATGATCTTATCTAAACTGCACAATCTCAGGAAGTGGGAATGCTCACGAACCCATTTCACAGCTAAGACAACTGAAGCTGAGGTGGGTGAGTTCCCTCCGCAGGTAAGTTCTAGAGCCACACTTCAAACCCTGGGCCTCTGCAACTCCATGATCCTCACTTTGCCACCCTGCTGGCTAGAACTAAGCTACCTCTGCCTCTGCAGAAACTGGGCATGGGTTAATTTTTTTAATCCCTGTTCTCCTTGTGGGATCCCAGTGAGGCCTCTTGGGTGTCTGTGAAATGGCAGTTTCAAGTCCCCCGGGGCTCCCAAGGTGGGTTTCTGAGACCCTGGTGGAGCTGGCCAGCTGGACAAAGCCAGAGAAGCCAGACTGTTCTCTGCTCACTTGAACTGACTAAGGCCAAGGTCAACAGGCCCCCTGGGGAAGCAGGTAGTGGGAAGGCTAATGCTCTGGGCGCTGCCCTGCTCCCCGAGACTGGCCCTCCCATCTAAGCTGCCCCCTAGAACAGTCAACACTTTGACCTGACAAGCCTGCAAGCCAGAAGGAAAAGAACAGTTATGACAAAGGAGAGAGGGGGACGTGTAATAATGACAACGGGAACACTAATCTCTGACCGAAATCCCAGGCCAGGCCCTTTGTGTGTTTTATCACCAGTCCTGCCTGCGGCCCTGCAGCTCTGCAAAACACTTATTTTTATGTACCCATTTTACAGATGAGGAAATAATGGGTCAGAAAGATGTTGCAACTTGCTGAAGGCCACAGACCAAGTAAAGAGGGAGGCTGGGATCCAAATCCAGGTCCGTCTGACTTCCCAGCCTGCATTCTTTCTACTTTGAAGGGATTTGCCTGAATTTCAAGCCACCTACGAGGCACCTTGGCCTAGACACTGAACAGGTTTACTTCATGTAACCCTCGCCGCACAGCACTGGGGACAGGTGGCATTATTATTGCAGCTGAGGCAGGGAGCAGTCACGTGACTTGTCGTACAGCTAATTAGCTATGGAGCTGGTATTTGCTACCAGGTCTCTCTCACCCTGAAGTTCAAGCTCTTTCCTCTTTCCTGCCAGCTCTGGGAAGTATAAAGTGTTTTACCCCAAGAGAGCTCAGGGTCTACTGACATGATAGGACTTTAGTTGTGGGAATAAATATAAAAGATGAACATCTGCCAAAATGGGGGAACAGGTCACTCACACGTTAAGAGCATATTCATTAGCATGAGACTCCCTATGTTCAGATCCCATTTACTAGCTGTGTGACCTTGAGCAAGTTACTTACCCTCTCTGGGTTTCCATGTACCTACCTGTAAAATGGGACAAATAAGAGAGCCTTCCTCACAGAGCTGTTATAAGAATGAAATGAGGCCATGTCGGTAAAGTGCTAAGGCAGCGCTGGGCAGACATGAGTCCTCAGTACACGTGGGTTCCTATCATCACAGTCTTTCTAATTATTCCCTTTCTGTGTTCATAATTGGCACAGGACATCCAGCAGTGTGTCGAAAGCATATTGAGTGTTCAGGGGCTGTCCGTGAAATGTCCTCCACAAATTCACTTCCCCAGTGAAGAAGTGAGAAAGATGCTGATCAGAAGAACTTGGAAACCAACTCTAACTGCAGCTACTGAGAAAGAAAATTTCAAATACAAGACGAGCGTTGGCTGCAAATCGGCTGTTCTTTCCCCTCTCTCAGCCTTGGCTTCCCCATCCATAAAATGGGGAGAGTGTGGGTGAACCTGCCTCCCGGCTGCTGACAGCTATAGCTCCACAGGGAGTGGGTTTGGGGGCTCTTCACCTCCCAAAGGCCTCCCTACGTGTAACGGGGATGGGAAGTCCGTTTGGAGTGTACTTGAACCCTGATCCCACAGGCCCTCGTAGTCCAGCCTTCTACTGGGGATGCACCTGCTGCCTTCTAGCGAATGAGGCCTGGAGTTGAGATCATGACTGAGCTGCACAGCCACGGGCCTGGCTCGCCGGGCTGTGCTGACCAAGTGCGACGGCCAGGTGAGGAAAGTGCTGGGGACACTCATGTAGCCACTGCCTGAAAGGACAGACCTCAGAACCGATGCTTTCAAAATGCCGTGTCCTACGTCCAAAATTTTTCTGGCTCATTCCATGGACGTGCCTGACATTGATCTCATTTGGGTCCAGACACATTCTAGAAGGTCATGCACAGCACACCAGCTTGCACCCAGGAAGCTGAGCTGCAGCGGGGCAGGTGCGGGGGTAGGAGCTTGGTCAGGAGTGGCCTGGCCGCTGTTTGGCTGTGGCTCCCCCAGTCTCAGCCTTGGTGTCCCCTCCTAAAATGGGGTAAGTGTGGACTAAATCATTTTTTTTATAATAAACATTTTATTTTGGAATGATTTTAGATTTACAGAAAAGTTGCAGAAATAGTACAGTTAGTTGCCGCATATCTCTCACTCAGTTTCCCCTGATGATATCATTTTACATTTCCGTGGTACATTTGTCCCAATTAAGAAACCAACAGTGGCACATTATTACTAATTAAAATCCAGACTTTATTTGGATTTCACTCATTTTCTCACTAACGTCCTTTTCCTGTTCCAGGATGCCACATTGCATTTAGGACTAAATCACTTACAAAGTCTCCCAGTTCTAAAAACCAAGAGGCAGTAAGCCCTCATGGTTAAGGGCTTTGTGTGAATGCTGTGCTCTGTGACTTTGGATAAATCCCTCACCCTATCTGAACCTCCGTCTCTTTATCTATAAAAAGGGGATGATACCAGTACTGCTTCATAGGGGTGCTGTGAGGTAATCATTTGTTAATTCACGTGAAGCACTTAGCACGGCTCTTAGTACACCATGAGCGCTCTGTTGATAAATCTCAGCAAGTAGAAATCATAGACGAAAACAAGGAGTAACCCAGCATATGGTACACTTCCTGGCAAAAAATCTCCCAGCACAATGACTGCTCCAAAAAGAAGATATCATGTTGCTGGTCTAGCACATCAAACCCAAAGTGTAAAGCACAGGACTGGAAAAGGCAAAGATCTGGAGTCAAACAGGCTGGGTTAGAGTCCCATTCACCCACTGCATGAACTTGGACACACTGTTCAGCCTCTAGGTCTCGGCATCCATATCTGCTAAACGGGAACAAATCATTCACTTCACAGTGTTGCTGAGAAGATAAAATGAGATGCGTACTGTAAAGCATCAAGCAGGATTGAGGTGTGATATTTGTGAAAGGGACCATCTTTCTCTTTTCCTACCTCTTCTAGGAACCCTAAGTCATTGACTGCTACTGGGATCTTTAAGAATCCACTGAGGGCTTCCCTGGTGGAGCAGTGATTGAGAGTCCGCCTGCCGATGCAGGGGATGCGGGTTCGTGCCCCGGTCCGGGAAGATCCCACATGCCGCGGAGTGGCTGGGCCCGTCAGCCATGGCCGCTGGGCCTGCGCGTCCAGAGCCTGTGCTCCGCAATGGGAGAGGCCACAACAGTGAGAGGCCCGCGTACCGAAAAAAAAAAAAAAAAGAATCCACTGAAATCTCATATGGGCAGTTCCCAGGGGTTGGTAATGAGATCCTACTCCTCTTTTTTTTTTTGGAGGGGAGCCAAAATCATATTGAAAAGCCAGTTCCATAATCTTCATTGCTACAATGTCTTTTCTCGTCCAGAATGAAATTTTCATTCTAGTTTCACGCTGCCTGTGACTAGTTTTAAAAGGAAGAATAAAGCTATTCCAATGGTCCCTCTGACGAAGATTATTGTAGGCCCTGTTTTCACACAATCAGTCTCTTTTCACAGAATACCAGCTGAAGAGGACGAAGAAGTCAAAGAGTATCACTCCTGTTTAAAGATGAGCAAATGAGAACCAGAGAGGCAGATCTGCTTGTTCAAGGTCAAATAGTGGAAGAGCTTCAGAGCTAGGGAGAGACCCCTGTCACAAGATCCTGGCTTCTGTGCTCTCGGCTCTCAGACTTGGAGGCCCATTAGGCTCTGAGCTGCTGGAGGACATCCCTCCATTTATCCATCCACACATGCACCCACCCACCCATCCATCCACTCATCCACTCACCCACCCACTCCTCCATCCACTCACCCACCCACTCATCCATCTACTCATCCATTCACCCACCCACTCATCCATCCACTCACCCACCCACTCATCCATCCACTCATCCATTCACCCACCCACTCATCCATGCACTTATCCACTCACCCACCCACTCATCCATCCACTTATCCACTCACCCACCCACTCATCCATCCACTCATCCACTCACCCACCCACTCATCCATCCACTCATCCATTCACCTACCCACTCATCCATCCACTCATCCACTCACCCACCCACTCATCCATCCATGTTGGCATTGGACACCTTCCTGTGATAGGCACTGAGCTGAGTGCTGGGAGCCAGGGGTGACAAAGATGGTCACAGTCCCCAACTTCATGGAGATTTCTATTCACTGAGCTAGGACTGAGTCTTGGTCATCTGTTTCCCAAGGGTCTACCACAGTGCCTGGCACATGGTAGGTGAACAGTAAATGGTTTTTGAATAATGGATATCTCTCATCTTCAGTAATGCTCCCACCTTTATAACTGATGTACTGAATCGTTGTGAAGACATTGAAAGGGCTAAAGTCTCAGTATCTGTATTTGTCTTGAACCATCTTCTCCAGTCGTCATTCTTACCAGAAGAATTTAAACAACCGTGTGCAGACATAGCCACAACATTAGACAAGGAGTTAAAGACCTGAGTTTATGTCCCAGCCCTGAGCTGCTTACTTCTAAGTAGCTCCTGAAAGACATTCGAGACTGTTTTCTCATCTATCAAATGGAGCAAATAATATTTGACTTGCCTATTTCACTTGGCTGCTGTGAATATAAAAGGAGAGAGAGAAGGAGAGGGAGAAGGAAAAGGGGAGAAAAAGAGTGAAAACTTCTAGAAAGTACAATATGAATAAACAGTCATTGAGATGTTACTTGAATGATTTATGTTGAGGGTACAAGAGAAAACAAAAGTGATCAGCTTTGTAACCAGTGCTCGGTACACTCTCCTTCCGACCTTCTATAATGTAACTGGTTGTGATTGCCCCCGATTTGTTCCAACCTTTGAAGAGATTAAATTTATGGATTTGTGGCATCACGTGTCATCCCAGCCAATCCTGACCCATATTTCTCTCCACTTTGTTCATGCAACGACAGTACAAAAAGGTGCTGTAACCTTAATTGCTTGCAAAGTATTTTGAAATCCTTAGATTAAAAAGCTCTGTGAAGTCCAAAGTATTAGCCTTCTGTGTGCCCAAGAAGATGTGCTGAGCCTCGCCTGGGTTCATCAGGGCAGGGAGAAATTGCAGGGTATGTTCTGAGGACCCAGGAACTTTGGGGTATAAGGGTCTTCTTCGTGGAATGGCCCTAGATCAACTCCCAGCTTCCTAGTCTCTTAGCTACTCAGGCATCTGACCATTCTTTGTGTTGCTTTGTGCTTTTCCCATTTCTTAAGTTCCTGGGTCACGGGGCCTGAGTTGCACTTACTTTGGTATCATAGGTTTCTTTCCTGAGTGATCTCAGCCTAAGTCCTAGAAAAGGGCAACTGTGCCACCTGTAATTTCTGTATGCCTGTTCGTTTAAGCCCAGAGTGATGACTTAATCCTCATTCTAACTTTTACCATTAGAACTTAAGAGTTAAAATTCTGTCCCATGGTGGTAACCCTTGGAGGAGGTGTCAGGTAGGGACTGAAATGGGTAGGAGGGGGCTCCTGGGGTCCTGGCAGTGTTTTGTTTCCTTGCCCTGACTGTAGGTTAGGCCAGTGTGTTTGTTTTGTGAAAATTCATAGCCACACACTTCTACGTGCATTTTTCTATATATTTGTTACACTTACAATGCAAATATTTTTTTTTAAATCACTCTGGATGCTGACTTCATATAGAATAAATTCTGATGTGATAGTGAAGCTATACACCTAATCAAATCAAAATCCTCTTTCTCTGCCTTTGTAATACAAAATAATGTTGTTTTCAGTTTTCCTTCCTTTAGTTCCATTCTCACACTTACAGGAAAAAAGGACAAAAAGGAAGAGCCTCAATTAGCCATTTTAATTAAGTCTAATGGGGGAGGTAAGGGGGAAGGTTGGTTCTCATCAGAAGTCCTGTGATGCCTTCAGGGATGTATGTGGACCTCTGAAATTACAACAAAATTCTGTTGGATACACATGTACATTTTTCTGAGGAGTGTCCACAATTTTCATCAAATTCTCAAGGGTCCCTGAACTAAAAAGGACCATAAGTCAGAGGGACTCTTACAACTCAAGACTTTTTTATGTATGCTCCTCTTGAAATGTTTCTCGACTCTAAATTCAACCCATAGCCCTCACCAACCTGATTCACCAAATTGGTTGCACCCATCAAAATGAATTTGCCCACTTCAATGGAAAAAGTGAATGGGCTCAGCTGTCAAAGGTCATACATACATCATCTGTTTACTTCTCCATCTCTTCCTCGAGATTCCAGGCCCTGATGCCAGAGACCTTTGCATCCTCAGTGTGAAATTGCACCAGGCGATGGCGGATTGGACTCCAAAGAAAGTCACTGCACCAATTTACGAAACCAGATTTATTAAAATTTCTCTACAAGTCAGAAACAGCCGTCTCACATATATACACATGTACAGGAAGGATCTAGTGTTTCGAAGCCCCAGCCAGCCCAGAGTCCTTAGCCGGGTCATGTATCACAGATACAACATTCAAGCAACCACAAGAGCGTTAGCGTGACAGAGGCTTCTGTCCTCCCTCTTCTCCAAGTCCCATGATTCTGTCAAGGTAATATTGCCAATGATCATTCACATTTCACGTGGTCTTAGACACGCAGGTTATTCAGACAGACACAGACAACAGAACAAGCGTCAGAGCCAAAACAACAACAAAAAAATCGGACATATGTATAAAAGGTACACTCTATGTACAAAGTACACAGTACGTGAGGTATACACGGTATTCTCACAATGCATGTTAGTAGTTTGCCTAGGCGTAGCCCTTAAAAGTGACTGCCTGTTTTTGTGCCATTTCTCAAAATACAGTATGTTTGGTTTACCCGTTTAATCACCTGATTTCAGTACTGTCTGAGACATTTACTGATATTTCATCTGTACTTGTTTTTTTAATGCAAGTTGCAGTTTCTTTGTTAAGCTCTATCTTTTGTAGGTAGTGAGTTCCCATCTCTGGAAGCATTCAAAAAGAGGTTGAAGACCACCTGTGAAAGAAGTTGTGTCGGGGGGGGGGCGGCGGATTTCTGCATTGGTAGGTGGCAGAGAAACGAAAGAAGTTGGACCAGATGACTTTTAATGTCCCTTTCAAGTTTAAAGATATGGGGCTTGCTATTTCATCCCAGATACTGATGATACAGATGTATTCATAAACCACACCACATCTGAAATATTAACAACCTGTCATGCAGAACTGCAGACCATACCCATGGGGGTGGTTAAAGTATAATTCTGGAAGTTAGTCTGAGAACCGTCTAAGACTATCCAAAATTCACTTTCTCTGAAGCACAAAGATGTTTAACATTTGCTCTTGGGAGAGGGAATGGAGAGCCTTCTTATCTTTCTCCTCCTAGACAAAATGCTCCACCCTGAGATGGTCTTGGGGAAAAAAGTAAAGGATAAATGCTAACATATTTGAGGGGAACCAAGAAAGCTAATGGTTTCCAAGTGCTCAAATTCTTGTTAGAAGTCTCCAGTCTCTCTGTCTGAGCTCAGAGTTCTAAAATAGCCAGGAGTTTGAATCTTTTATGATACTTTTCCACAGTTAGCTGGTAAGTGCTTTTATAGTGAAGAGGTGGGAGGGCGCATTTCAAGGTCAGAAAGAAGGCATTAGTGCAAATGAGGTCTTGGCAGGAAATGGAGGAGAAATTCTGGGTTCGTGGTTCGGGCAGGCTCCTATGCCCCTGAAACAGTCTGCTCCAAAAAGATGAAGAAAGGGTGAGTGTTAAACCAAACCAGAAAAAACAACTTTCCGATCAGAGAAGCTAGGGTAGCAAAAGTCTGGCTACCAAAGACAAGTTCGAAGATGGCAGGTTTATTGGCCCAAATTATCTGTCACCCTGTTAAAAATATGGTTATTGCCCAAAATGCCACTGTGCGATTCATTTCCTCTCCCTTTAGAATGTTCATTTCACCTGATCACATGCTGTAGGATATCCATACTCCTTGCCACCTATAAAAGATGCGGAAGCCCCACATCTGACAAAGGGACAGTTGGCGAAGGTTCATTAAGGGAAACAACTCTGCAGGGCAGCCAATCAGAGTGTACGCTGTCACTCATCAGGACAGACAGGAAAGAGGGCGCCATGTTGAATTCAGCAGTGACAGTCTTTACGCCATCACGTGTCTGGCTGGCCAGACGCCGAAAGGCCTGTCCATCTTTAGAAATGGAAATGCCATGTGTGAGAATTATGAGGTTTCTGAGGTTTGGGGATTAGCAGAAGAAGGAACTGATGTCACTGTCCTCCTGGTACTCTGGAACAATCTGGTCGGAAGTTCCTATTTCTGAGTCGACGTACCCAGGTTCCAAGACAGACTCGAACCAGGGATGGAGTAAGATCTCTGGAGCAGTGAGTCTTTCTGAAGGCTCCCGTCTCAGGAGGCTGCGAATGAGGCACCTGGCTTTGGGGGAAATGTGGTCAGGAATGCAGAACTGTCCACGTCGGATTTTGGAGAAAAGGGCACTGGGGTCTGAGTCATGGAAGGGGTATCGTCCCACCAAAAGGGTATAGAGCATCACCCCGAGGCTCCAAACGTCCGCCGCCTTTCCGGAGTAGGTCCCTGTGGTGTTGAGAATCTCGGGGCTCACGTAGGCTGGGCAGCCGTGTTTGTCTGACAAAGCATCATCTTCTCCCTTAATTATGTGTGTATCTTCTAGACTTTCCAGCCTGAGCTGGGTTCTGTAGGAGACAGGAAACAAGCCATTACTTCCAGAGCAGCTACTATGAAAAACAAGGCCTCCCCGATAATAGCGCCCACAAGTACTCATCGCAAAGGCCCAAGGAATGCCAGTTACCCCTTCATCCAGTTAGCAGTGCCTTGCATCACCCAGGAGGACTCAGGATTTCACAAACCAATACAAACGGCAATAAACATTAGCAAAGTATTGAGAGAGAGCCTGGGGTGGAGGGTATGACGCAAAGCCCCAAATACTATTCAATATGCTACAGCTTATAAGACATATCCTAATAGGGGTTACACAATTTACAAAGTTCACATTGCAGCAGTGGGAGCCTGTCTCAGGGGAATGTTGACATTTCTCCAAAAGCTATCAGGCAAGAACAGTTTACCCTACTGCTCCAGGGAGAGCCTGGGCATCCTACAAGCCGATCTTATCTCTTATCATGCCACTGACTGCCAGGGCTACTTGGACCCATTGCTTGGCATTACAGAACATTACAGAACACGGAGCCCAAGGTCACTGTTATTGCGCACAGGTTCTTAGCACTCCTGCTCACATTGATATATACACACAGAGGGAATTCTGTCCACCTGAGCCCAAGCCATGATGGCCATCCTGGGAAATGTACAAGGAATGTTAATTACATTTATTGGGAGGTTTAATTGCAAAGAATGCTCAGTCTGGACAGAGAGGACAAAGAAAAGCAGCTGGTGCATTTGAAAGATGCAGGAGCCCTAAAACGCCCTTGTATGTGTGCACATGCACATACAAACACACACACACACACATGCACACACACCCTAGGATGGCACATCAACACCTGAGCTCATTTACTCAGGTAAAAGTTTCTCTCTTCAAGTAACAACTAAGGTTTGAAACATCTTTAGTTAAGGCTCTCTGATGAAGTTGCAGGTGCCTCCTTGTTCAGATCCAGCCACTCAAGCCTCTTGGCTCCCCCAAAGCCCAGAACCATGTGGGGAGTCTCCAATACATGGTGGCCACTTATGCTCCTCCCAGCTTCTCTGAAACAACCCTGTGTCAGTAAGTCACTCGTTGCGAAGTTAGAGGCAAACATTTGGTACAGGCTACTGGGTCAATTCCTTTTCCTCTCAAAGGTCTAGGTTTTTTTCGTTTTTTTTTTCTTCTTCTTCCTGCCTTCCTGTTCCCTGGAGTGTAGTATACATGTGCTAACTTCAGTATGTCCTCAGCCTGACCTCCCCCCCCCGTCCCCCCCCCCACCCCCGCTGCCCGTCGTTATGTAAAATACCCATTGGTTCTGTAAACGGAAAATATGACTCAACCCACACTGTCTGCCACTGATTGGCTGCTGTAGTACTAAAACCCTGCACCTGTGCTGGTTACACGAATAGCGTCAGCCTGTCATTGCTTAACCCTCGGGTTGCCAAACTCCACGCACATGATACTCGCCTGTGCAATAGCAGATTTCAACAGTAAGCAAGGAGGTGTGTAAGGTGTGTTTCAGAAAATACATCACCATATCAAAGGAGAGTGTTCCAGGAATTGCAAACTTCTTCATTGCCAACACTTTGCTTTTCCTTGCTAATCAGTATGATCCAATGACTCTTGCAAGGTCAGACACAAAGCCATGCTTTCTGGCAACTCAACCCTAAACTTTTCCATAGGATCTGAAGTTAAGGGTAAAAAGAGCACAGGTGGGGTGAGCCCTGCATGAATACCTACAACAAAGTAACACACACCCACCTGTGCAATTCTACAATGGTATTGCTTTTCATCTTTCCACAAGGGATGTGGCCCACCTCTTAAAATCAGGTAAGGTTTATCTCCTGTGGCTTCCTGAATTCTCAACTGAAACCTCAACTCTGAATCTTAATGTCACATTATTGTCTTATCGAGCTCATCTTGTTCTTTATGAGGTAAGCCATGATCTATATTTAGCAACCAATTCTAGCCAGCTTCCATTTCTCATTCAGCTGTGGCTATCTTCTGAAGATGTATCCAAACAAGATGTCTAAAAAGTCACCGGAGAATGGGGAGAAGATATTGGGGGCCAAGCCTGACTCATAATAGGAGGGTGGTGTGAAGGAAAGGGATAGGTTTCTGCAAATACGACAGTCTGACCAGCTCTGTGATACTTATTAGGTACAATAAATAAATAAATAAACAGGGGAAGAAAACAAGAAAAAAAAAACCCACTCGGTATAAACAAGGATTTGAAGACATCCTCCAGGAATGGATGTCGTGAAGAGTAGACTGACATCTGTACCCCAGAAGAACTGACCTTTCTGACAACGATGGGGAATAAACCTGATCCTGGGGTGGAAGCGGGGAGGGCATCCTGTCCTCACGTGACACCCCACAGATGCACCAAGGTGTCCCCAGGCCACGTCCACAAGGGTGCAGAATAACCAACTTTGGCTTTGGCTCCTCTGGAGAGAGGATTTCTAAAGACTAACTCTGGGACAACTGAGCCCTTGGTGTTGTTTTGAACCAACACCCTGCACCTAACTGCTCGACCTGGACCCTCATTTTGGTGTCAAAAGGCACAGGAGGGGCTGTAGAGGCTGCTCACCTCTCCTCCGTGGAGAAGACAAACTTCCTAAGCTTTAGGTCCCCCAGCACGATGGCTGACTGGTGGCAGTGGGCAACGGCAGAGACGATCTGCTTGAAGAGCCGGGCAGCCTCCTCTTCCCGCAGCCTCTTCTGGCTGCGCACGTAGGAGTGCATGTCCCCAAAGTCCCTCTCAAAGAAGACATAGGCTTTGGTTTCCCCAAGGATCACTTCCACAATGCCAGTGATGTTCCTGTGTGAGGGCAGCTGGATGTAAGGCCGGATTCTGTCCTGGTAGTGTTTAATGGGAAACACCTGCAGAGAGAAGGGACTCACTTAGGAGGCTAGAAAAGCAGAGGCTGCCTCCCAGATCCTGGGCTGGGCTGCAGTTCTCAATCTCTGGGCTTTGGTTGAAAGCGAGGCTCCATTCATTTACCCCAACCTCCTGCAACCCCTGTTAGCTCTGCAACCCCACCTTATGCAGCCTGGGCTACTCCTAACACCCAAAAGCAGTAGCACCTAGGGCTAGCAAATCTCCAAAGAGCTACCATATGGATGGTTTGAAAGAAGTCTTCTATGTATGGCCTTCCGGCTCCAGAGAGCTAAGCTCCTAAGTCCCCACCCTCTGTGGCCCTTTCTCGTTGGCAGGTAGTGCTGTGCAAAGTGGCTGATAGAGGTCTCCCTGGGATCTCCAGGAGCAGGCCCTGGAAATGCATGACCTCCTGCAGCCCAGAGAGAGCACAGGACACGGTGACTCTGCAGCCTCCAGGTGGAAGAACATACAGCTGGAGAACGTACAGCCCTGTCATTACTCAGAAGGAACACATGACTCCAAGCGCAAGACTGCTAACACAGCCCTAAGCAACCTGCCTAGGCTGACTCAGGTACAAGCAGTCTTGAGTTAAAATTCCCACAGGAGGGATACGGGATCCTCTCGGGGGGGGGGTTTCATTTGTTTACTTATCTCCCCCACCACCACCACCAACTCCCATCCCCACTTTCACTCGGGACACGGGTAGCATCTTCTCTGAGAAGCTGGCTGTTCTCTTTAAGGGCCTTTGGTTTAGTCCGGTTTACTCATATCCTAGACTCAACTGGAAACGGTGACACACGGGCTGTCACCATCTGGATTCAGCTATTATCTGCTCGGAGGAACTGGAAGGGGTTGCACAATGACCAGACCCACCCCACCTCTGACCCTGGGTTGCTCTGGCACCGGCTCGAAAAACCTTTCCGCTGCCCCCCTCCTCCCACCCCAGCCCACACTCATACCCTCTGAGCCCTGCTCCCCAGCCACCAAGAAGAAAAGATTTTTCCCCCCTTTAAACTGGGCTTGATCACACATGTGAAGTTTCCTTCGGGTCGGACAGTAGGTGGCAGCAGCGAGCCCAGGGAAGGGGAGCTCGGGGGGTCAGGTGAGTTACGGAAAAGCAAAGAGCGACTTAAACTGAGGGGTGACCCTATCTTTCGGGTGAAAACGAGCAGCCCGGAGGGTTCTCAGGGATGTCTGAGGCCCGGGTGTCCAGCTCGCAAAGGGTGCATGGCCTGCGTCTATGGGCGCTAGAGGAGGGTGGGGAGGATCCTGTTTGCACGAGTTGTATCCCCTCCTGGATGGAGCCCCTTATGTTCAAAGGAAAATCGCGGGCCAGAAAAGCAAGACATGAATGGAAGCGAGGGTTCCTAGTCGGTGTGGGCTTTCCAACATTTCTATTCCGGCCAAATCCCTCCGCCCTCGCTGGAAGACCCTCTCAGACTACTCTCTGGGGAGGACAGGGTTCCGGTTCCGGCGCGGGTTCCAGCCGGAATCCCCAAGACCGGAGCCCAACACGGACTTCCCGCCCCCTTACCACCCACGGCTGAGCCCGGGTGCCTCGCAGCCCCAGCAAGAGTTGCCAGCTGCTCCAAGCTCCAAGGAGGCACCCACAGCAGAGCGTCCTTCCAGAACGAGGGGCAGGGGAAGCGAGGAGAATGGGAAACGGGGAATGGCATAGCCCTGGAATCCATTTCAATTCCACAACTTATGTGGAACGCCACGCACTAAACTCGGCGCTAAGCAAATAATATAGTTGTTGTAAAGCAACTGAGCACCGCGCTTCCTCTCGACCGCCAAGCCCCCGCTATACCACTCCATCCGAACCCCTCAATCCCCAATAGGGTGACCCTGGTCAAATGCTGCCTTACCGGGCTCAAACGCCCTTATCCTCCTTGCCCCAAGCCCAAGCCCTGATGGCACCTTCGGCCCCCGGGCGACGGCGGGCGAGACCCCAAACACCTTTGCCTGCCACCGTGCCCCCTCACCCCGCGACCCCCCGCCGGGTCCCGGCCCCCTGAGTGCCTACCTTGCAGCGCAGCTCGCGGCCGGTGTGGAGGCACAGCGCCCGGGACACATGCTCGCGCTCGGCCAGGGGCAGCAGCAGGTAGTCGGCGATGCGGCTGGGCCCCGGCGCGCTCCCGGAGCCGCCGCCAGCCCCCGGAGCGGCGGGCGGAGGCTGCGGACTGCAGGGAGAGCCAGGGGGGCTGAGGTAGTCCGGGGGGCTAGAGCACTCGGAGAGACGTGGGCACTTGGCCGCCACGGCCGCCGCGTCGTCCGCGTCCAGCAGGCGTTTGGCCGGGGCGCCCCGGCCGACCGGGAGCAGCAAGGCCGGAGCGCGGGGCTGCGAGACGCCGCTCATAGCAGAGCGCACGGGACCGACCCGCATCCCGTCCCCGGCCGGGGCGTCCCCGGCTTTGTACGTCCTCGGATCGGCGCGGGAAGGCGCAACGGGGTCGGCGCCGGCGCCGCGACTTACTCCAGCCCGCGGGATGGAGGCTGCAGACGGAGCTTCGTTCTGCCCCCACGGGGGGCAAAGCCGGAGCCGCTCCCGGGCGCTCGCGGTACACGCGAGGGCCACGGTGGCCGCGCGTCCGGGGCAAGGAGGCCGGTTCGGGTCCCCGGATCCCCGTGGGTACCGGCTCGGGGCGCCTCGCTATTGTTGTAGAGGCTGCCGACAGTCGGGGAAGCAGAGGCGGCGGCGGCCTCCGAGGTCCGGAGCAGCGAGAACAGGATTCCGCAGGCTCGGCGGAGCCACGGAGCAAATGCACTTCCCGAAGCAAGAAGTGTCGGAGCGAAAGCCGGACCAACTTTTCCGCGGCGCCCGGGATCCTAAGCGCTCCGGGCTCCCGGCGTGAGTGTGCGCGAGACAGACGCGCTCGGAGAGGTTGACTGAGTGTGAGTGAGTGTGTGCGCCGCACCGATCCCGGCCAGTGCACTCCTCCTTCTCCTTTTCCTCCACCTCCTCCGCCTCCCGGTGACTCACGCTGTATACACATACACTCACAGGCCGGGCTGTGTAAACAGTTGGGAAGCCGGGTTGTGCAATGAGGTGGCTGCGACGACTCGGGCCCTGCCGCCGGGCGAGCAGTCACCGGAGCGGAGGGGAGGTGCAGCTGGGCCGGCGGGGGCGACGGGGGTGGCCCGACGGCTGGGGATGCTTCGGGCAGAGCGCGCTCCGGCGCAGGTGGCGTGTCCTGAGCCCGCTGGGGCGCGCGCACACGCCCCCCGGGCCGGTCTAGGCGGGAGGAGGCGCGCGCCCTCCCGCAGGCCGCGGGCTCAGCGCGAGAAGCCGGAGGAGGGGGCGGAGGAAAAGTTCCCGTGACGTCAGGGTCCCGGGGAAGTGGGCGGGAGGGGAGGGGCCGTGGGGGGGCGAAGCGACCGTTGATTGGTGCGCGCTCCCCATTCACTCCGAGCACAATGGACTGCGGGCGCGCGCACCAGGGCTCTCGGCACCCGCCGCTCGCTGCAGCCGCGGGGTGACACCTCTTGCCCCGGGGATCCCCCCAGTGCCTCGCGCCTTGGGACCTCCGGTTGGAGCCGTGGGCGTCGCCGAGGCCCGGCGGTAGCCGGAGGAAGGGAGGAGAGAGAAGGTGATGAATTCCAGAATCACTCATTCACCCCCACGCGGTGGTTCCGGGGAAGACCTGCGCGTGGTAGTGGATGTGGCTTTTTTCCTTTTCCCGCCCCCTCCCAGCTCTAATCCCCAGCGTCTGTTCGCTTCCACAAATAGAACCTTCTGTTGGATGAAATAAGAGCAAACACTGGGCCTTCTGCGCTGCCTCCACCTCCACGCCCCTCCCGCGCCTGCCGCCCGCCCGGATTGCACGGAAATAGCTCCTCCGGGCTCCCGGGCCGCCCCTTCGCGGTGACTCGCAGAAAGAGCTTCCTGAGCCGGGGCCGGTGGGAAACAAAGGATGTGGGGAGAGGGCGGAAGGGGTCCACGTGGCCGTCGCCGAATTCCTGCCCTCTCCCCAGCCTCCACACGCGCAGTAGGGTCTAGGACGCCGGGGCCAGCCCGGTTCCGTGGTGGCCGGGGAGCGGAGTGTAAGTCATCCTGGCCACCGATAGTGATGCTGCCTACACCCGGGCAACCCTGCCAGGGCGTGTGCATACACTCGTGCAACGTGATTTGGGTGAGCTCGAGATGTGTGTCAGACCCTGCACAAAGCTCCGTGAAAAAACAACCTAGAATCTGTCGATTTTCTTTCTTTCGAGAACCAGGTCCATTTGGAGTCCCTGGACACCCAACATAGATAACTGTTATCAGACAGTTCCTTCTGTACTTCTGCTAAATACTTCATTTTCTAAAACCAGGTCGAGCCCCAAGGATAAATCCTTTTCTATATCAAATCTCCATTCGTTCAACAAATACTAATGAAGCATCTGCTAAACTAGACGCTAGGGATTAGAAGATGAAAACTAGTAATAATAGCTAACATTAATTGAGGTCTGTAACGTGCACTTTACACACACTGCAGTTTTACAGCCACCCAGTGGGGTTATTTTTTGCCATTTTTCACACAGAGGAAGCCTGCAAAGTTAAGTTACTTGCTGTGGTCAAATAGCTACTGAATGCATTCAAGCTCTTAAGCATTTGTGGGAACTCAGGGAAGATTACAATTTGTACAGAGAAAAGAGAAGTCAGGGAGGATTCCCCCCAGAAGGCATTTGACCTGGGGGGATGTGTGGGATTGTAAAGGAGTTGCTGGGGTGGGGGGGGGGGGCAGGGATGTGGGGAAGGGTAGGGTCAGCTTAAAGAGGCCAGGGTGGCTGCAAGGCCGGAGCTGAGCCTGCGCTTGTACGTGTCATTGGGGGAAATGTGAAAAGCTCCAATGCCTGCTGAGAAGGCTGCACTTAATCCTGTAACCAGGCGAGAGCCCACCAGAGGTTTTCCTTCTTTCAAGTTCATTTTGTGCTATTTATTTAAGATCCATTGAGCTGCCAGCTGGGCATGAGCACTTGGATGGCAAACTCAGCATGGGCCACCAGCGTCTTCCTCCAAGGTGTGCACCTCCCTCACTGCCTCTTCTGAGAGAAAGGCATCACCACCACCCATCCCCAGGGCCAGAATCCCTGGCAGTCATTTCCCCTTGAATCCACCCTTTTCCTATCCCCCACTCAGTTGTCACTGGGTCCATCCTAGACCTGCTAGCTCTCACAGCCACCCCCTGCCGTCCCCTCCTCAGCTTCCTGAAGCTGCCCCTTGCAGACTATTTCTCATGCTCCCTTGCCCACTGGCTTATAGCCCATTTTGCCCAGAGGGAGGCCCTGGAGGGAGATGGGAGGGTGCTGCTTTGGGCACTGGCTGCACCTCCTCTGTGGCCCAGGCCCCGCTAACCAGCCCCTCTGTGTAGCTGTTGCCATGCGCTGCCAGATCTCCCTACAGGAATGAAGGATTTATCCACCCACATCCACCCAACCCTCCACCCCAGGACTGCTAGGAACGCCTTTTGGGAGTTTTGGAAACTGCCTCAACTGAGAAGGGCTACCTTGCCCCAGGTTCACACTCCCTTCCCAGGAGGTCCACATCCAATGACAGGTGATTGTGGAGTCCAGCCTCCTCGCCCGAACTTGAGCCAACTCTGAAGGGCAGCCCAGCTTCAGCCCGCCCCTTTAGGGTCAACTGATTTCTTCCTTGAGATTGCCTCCAGCCCAGCGCTTCTCTCCACCCAGTCCCATTCCTTCCCTCCCCTTCCACAGGCACTCCCTGATAAACCTCCTGCATGCTAATCTCCATCTCCAGTCGGCTTCCCGGGGGACTCGACCAAGGCACCGCCTCCCTCTTCCCGGCCTTAGCTTGCTCTAGGCACTCTGGCTCCTGGGATCAAGTGACACAACTTTCATCCCTCCTGCCCTAAGGTGGAAGCAGCTTCGCGATGTTGATAACCTCTGGGCCCACCCCCCACACAGTGTTGTTTGTTCTATGTTTGTTTCTGCTCTTCCAATACCTTCATAACTAGTTCCTCGCTTTAATTTTTTTCCACTGTACTTCCTGGCCTGGGTTCCATTTTCCTGACTGATACAAACCCTGTACCTTTCCCATGTCAATCCACTCTTCTCTACTCTCATGATCTTAGTTCAGAAACTTCTCCTGGTTTTCTGCAGTAAGCTGCTAACTGGATCACTCATTCACCCTTTTAACATACAAGGGCACCTACTCTGCCAGTGTACCTACTAGGTGCTGGAGATATAATGGTGCACAAAACAAAATGGATCCTTGAGCTCCTTAATCCATTCCCCACACTGCTATCAGAGTACTTTTTCTAAAATTTAAATTTGATCACATCAGGCCCTGGCCTAAAAACCTGGCAGGGACCCTCAGATGATAAAATCCAAACATCCTCTTTCCTGGCTCTACTTTCCATTCCAGTCTCACCTTTCTTGTCTCCTCTCTAGCAACATACCCATGCCAGCTCCTGGTAGGGCCCTAAACAGATCTTACTAATTTACACCTCTGCATTTTTGCCGGTGCTCTTTCCTCCCACTGGAATTCCCTCCCCTCCCACTGCCAATCTGATGAACTCCTATTCATCCTTCAAAACCCCACACAGATTAACCCTGCACAGCAGTCATATTTAAATGTCCTGCCAAGTGCTGTTGAATCCTCCATCTAGCTTTTTCTCATGGCACTGTCCACTCAGCTGTGTTCCAGAGGGCAGAGGCCATGTCTTATTCAGCCATGTGTCTCCAGTCCCCAGCCCAGTGTCTGTTATAAAGGAGGGGCTTAGTAAGTGACAACCAAACAAATGTACTCAAGGGCAGAGGGTCACCCACAGGGAGGGCCTGAGATGAGAGACAGGGATGGAGAACAGGCATTTGGGCCAAGACAGGGGACTGGAGAACAGGGCACAGATTTCAGAGTTGAATGTCTAGCCCTGGAAGACAACAGGATATGGAAAAAGAAAGGGCTGAAGCTTTGGGGGCCTCCAGCCTGCATGCCTGGGAGGACAGACATGTACTCTTGACAGGTCCTAAGATCAAGTCAGCCAAGGGGACAAGTGAGCTAAAATTTTCCTGACTTCATTGCTGGGGCTTTCCCTGCTGGCAAAGTCTGGACTGAACTTCCATCAGACTTTTCAGATACTTATTTGAGGAAGTCAGTTACTCTTTATAGGCCTCAGTTGCCTCACCTGTGAAATGGGCATAAAAAAGGCCTGTTTTTCCTCCCCTGCAAGATTCTTATGGGAACAAATAGCTATAAACTATTTGTCCTTATGAGTTATCTAGCCATATACAAATATGATTATCAAATATGGGCATGCCTTGATTTTGAACTCTGTTCATTTATTCAACAAATATTCATTATCGGTTTACCATATGCCAGAGTTGGAAAAGGTCTTTACCATGAAAATCCAAATTGACAAATACAAATATATAAGTAAATAGGATGTGAATTGGATAGTAATTCTTCCTGTGTTAAAAGGGTTCTTTGCTTTATAAAAGGGTCTACCATGTGATGCCATTTAGCAAGCTCCTTTGGCATATTTATGGTGTGGTTTGGTAAAAATATAGGAAACTTGAAAGCAAGACTCACAGTTGGTTGTGCATGTGTGTGTATGTGTGTGTCCCCCTTGTAGCCTCAGCATGATGCTGAGGTGACTCCGGATGCTCACTGGATGACATGTTGAACTGGGGAAAAAATTGATTTACCTCCAATGTCTCAGGAAAGCACATATTACATAATGTGGGGAAACCTGTATTGATTTTTTGGGGACAAAGTTGGGCTACTGATGAGCTCAGGCTTGATTCATTTTCATTCATGCCCAGGTAGGTGCCTGGCAGCGCCATTAGGAAGGTTCTGAATGTCGTACCCATTCCAAAAAAATTGGTACATATTTAAGAAAAACAATATTAGTGTTTACAATAAGGTTCCAAAAACTGGAAAAGAGATGAACATTTACTGAGTTCCTCCCATATGGTAGAACCGTGTCTATTTTCTTGTTTAACGTTCAAAATTATTTCATAAACTAGTTATTACCGCCATTTTACAGATTCACAAGAAGGCTCAGAGAAGTCGATTAGCTTGTCTAAGATCACGCAGCTGGAAGGTGGCCAGTTAGAATCGGAACTCTGATCCAGCTGACCTCAAGTCTGGCTCTTTCTGTTTTATATATCACCCAGTCTCCCAATGAAGAGAAAGTTGATCCGTATATTTCTCCTCCTGTGTCTTTTTTTTTTTTTAGTTCAGTAAAAATCTTTATCTTTTAAGAACTTATCCTTCCCCTACCAAACATTCACATACACAGATAGAAAATTAACATTCATAGAGCCTCAAATCTGATCTTAACATGATGATTTCATATTACTTCTTCTTTTTTTAATTTTCCTCTTTTAATGATTAATTTTAAGAACACAGGAAGCCTTAGGTCCTCCAGGCCTCCCCCTAACATCTCTGGGGGGTTGGATGGAAGTGAAAATGAGAGTCTGTGACCTGATGCCCTTCTCTCCTCCCGCCCCAGCTCCTGCCTTCCCCCTGTAAGGTCTCCAGGGCCCACCTTGGCCATGCCAACATCTACATCCGTGGTGCTGCCCTTGGCCCTTCCTTGACCACCCACAGTCCTAGAGGTGCCCACAGCAGGTCACGCTGGGAAAATAGACTCAGGAAAGAACTCTTGGACTCTTGGACCCTAGAAGCATGTTCTGGGCATTGAGGCAGAGGATTCCCCAGTCCTGGGTACCTGGAGTTTGGTCTAGGCCAGCAGGTACAGGCTCTATGTAGGCACAGCCCCTGGCCATGTGGGGACAGATGCAGCGGGCAGAGGGCAGGTCAGGGCTGGATCGCCCAGGTCTAAGAGAGAGGCACTGGTCCCCATGACGGATTCCTGGGAGCTCCACCAACACCTCCTCTCCCACCTCCTCGTATGCTCATTTCTGCCTTTTGCCTTTAAAATGCTCTTCCAGTGACCTGATCCGTAATTCGCATAATCCCTGCCCTTCCGGAATGGAATGAGCCTTAGTGGAAAAGGCAGACTAAACAGAAATAGAAACAAATGGCTGCAGTCTACTGCGTAGAAGGCAGAGAATAACTTGGCGGGGAGAGGGAGGAAGGATCAGGGCTGACTTCACAGAGAGGGTGGCCTTGGAAGACCGTGGACGATCTCTTCCTTATCTCCACGGATGGCCTGTCCAGGGTTTACATGCACTTGTCAGGGTGGCTGGACTGCAAGCCTCTCAGGGACAGAGGCTGGAAGTTTCCTCGATCCAGGGGTGAGCACAACTCCACAGCTGCCTTAGATGAAACGGTGAAACACCCCTCACTTTCTTCAGAGTTATTTGCTCCATCTTTCATCTGTGAGTTGTCCCTGTCCACTGGCTCTTGGTTCATTTTTGCTTCAATTCTTCCAGCACATGGACAATGGCTAACCCTCTCTACCACTTGGCTGGGGAATCACCTCCCTCCCCCCGGCCCGGCCCTTAACTGCTGACCTGGTGAGTCACTTGCCCTCACCAAGATCACCTGTAGGCTGGGAAGGGGTTGGGGGACAGACACAAGGCAGCAGGTTGTGCTAATACAGGTGAAAACACTGTCGACTATTAAGCTTCGTGCACATGTAAGGCATTCGTTGTATTGCCTGTGGAAAGGGCATAGGCCTTCGTGTCAGAAAAGACCTGGGTTCAAGGCCTGGCTTTGCCATTAGCTCACAGTGTGGATTTGGATAGGTCACTTCCCCAGTTTGGGCCTCACTTTTCTCCTTTTTTGCAAGAAGATGTTAAACGGGTGGTTCTTGGACTGGGTTCCTTGGAACCCTGGGCTTCATGGCGGTAACTTAAGAAGAGAGCGGGAGGACTTCCCTGGTGGCGCAGTGGTTAAGAATCCGCCTGCCAGTGCAGGGGACACAGGTTCGAGCCCTGGTCCGGGAAGATGCCACATGCTGCCGAGCAACTAAGCCCGTGTACCACAACTACTGAGCCTGCACTCCTAGAGCCCGTGAGCCACAACTACTGAAGCCTGTGCACCTAGAGCCCATGCTCCGCAACAAGAGAAGCCACCGCAATGAGAAGCCTGCGCACCGCAACGAAGAGTAGCCCCCGCTCGCCGCAACTAGAGAAAGCCAGCACGCAACAATGAAGACCCAACACAGCCAAAAATAAATAAACAAACAAATATATATATATAAATTTATTTTTAAAAAGGAAGAGAGCGGGAAGCTGATGTGGGATTCTGGGCTGCCCATTCCAGTTTCCATCACATGTTCCATGTCATGCTGCTCCCGTAAGATCGTGTTTGAGAAAAGGCTTCCACTGCTTTGGAGAAAAAGAGTTTGAAAACCACTGGCCTTTGTACCTCTGAGGCCCCATCTCTGCCACTGATTCTTTTATTTAATGTCAAGGGTTACAAATCAGAAGCCCAGAGGCCAGATCCAATCTGCAGCATGTTTTGTAGGTCGTTGCAGTGATGATGCACCGTCTAGTTTACCACAGTCCCCACTGTTCCTTATTGTCTAACACTTGCCACTTCACATATACGTTAGCAGCATGGCCCCTGGAGCTCTTTGAGCTTGCATCCTCAGAGGTGCTCCCTTGAGATCCTCTTTTCCCAAGAGACGCTCCAGATGGCAAAAAAGAGAAGGGCCCATAGCCTGGAAACAGATGTTCCCCACCAGAGGGACTGGGGTAGTTAGTCTAGGTATAAGGGGTGCCCCTCTTTCCTCCTGTCTGCCCAGCCCAGAAGACCACTGTGATAGTTATAAAAACATAGCTGCAACTTCTTTGTCACTTTTCTCACTGAGAGGCAGTCTCTCGCATCTGGACAGGCTCAGGACTGCTTTGACCAATCAGGTACAATGAAAGTGCCACTGTGAGGCTTCCAAGGTTGGGTCACAAAAGTCCATGCAACTTCTGTCCTGTTCTGCAGGACACTTGCAGTTGGAACCCTGCGTGGCTAGGTAAGAAGTCCGTCTACCCTGAGAACACTGTGCTGGAGAGGCCACAGGTAGACCCTCCAGAAGAAAGACCCAGCTGAGACTGTCCTGCAGCTATCCCAGCCCAGGCGCCAGACAGGAAGCCGTCCTGGGGGCGAATCCTCCAGCCTCAGCTACCTGCTTCTTCCCAGCTGAGGCCCCAGACATCACAGTGCAGACAAGAGCCGTCCTTACCTTGCCCCTTCTGAATTCCTGACCCACAGAATCATTTACCCCCTAAGTTTTAGGGTGATTTGTTACACAGCAATGGATGACCAGTATAACATCCTGAAACTGTTCTGGATAAATTAGGAGGTCTGACAGGCAGGGCCTCACCAGCCCATAGGACACCTTGAGAGGCCGACGAGAAAAGGGAGCTCCCTCCTCCGGACGGTCACAGCCCCACACCTGGCAGAGGGCTTGGCCAGCAGAGTGCAGGCTGGATTTCACAACCAGGCGGCCCTACTGCCTAGAGACGCTTTCTTCTCTTCTGCTGGGATCAGCATGAGCTGAGCTGACAGGAAGGAAGGCATTTTCTCAAAACTCAGATCATTGCCCCATAAGCTCCTTGAGCATCTCCCAGGATTTGGGGAGGCCCCTGTGCTCAGACCTTGCTAGCCCTGGCTCACAGTGAGTCATCTTGACATATAAAGCATTCATCAAACAACACACACGCACACACACATATCCTACGGGCTTCTTTTTCCCTTTTCTCATTAAAAAAAAGCTCCACCCTACCGTGATCTGATCTGAGATCCTCAGGCTATGTTGAAGCAATTCATCTTGCCTCTTCAAACATACCATTTTCCCTCACTCAGCTTGAATGAGGACCCGGTGGCAGCCAGCCAAGCCCATCTCCCTTCATTCTCAAAGGAAGCCTGGCCCCGTGTACAGGACTGTTTGGTTTCTGGGATTTCCATTTAAAAACCTCGAGGCCTGTGAATCCTCTGCAGTATTCCGGAGGAAGGCTGCAGGCAAGAACTGAAGGGCGGAGGGGGCTGGGGCAGGTCACGTGGGGTCGCGGGAATTGCGTGGGGTGGGAGGGCCATCTCGGCAGCGTGGCAGAGAGGCCTGCCGGCTCCCAGCATGGAGGTCTTTCCCCCTTTCGTCTAACTGGCAGCTGCAAACTCAGTAGGGGCAGATGGCGAGGGGTTTGCAGACTTTATAACTCATCTTATGCAAACCTGGTCGACAAAAGTCTGGCTTTCTGTGAAAGATTGCAGAGGGGTAGTCGTCCATATAGCCTGTGGGTTCAGGCCACCTCCTTCCCTGGGAGACTGTCCGGTCAAAGATGATTTGCCTTTACTGGGGAAGAAGACGCTCTATGTGCTTTGCATATGTTATGTCGTTTATCCTCACAGCAGCCCTACAGATTGCTATGATCATCTTCACTTGTCAGCTGAGGAAAGAGAGGCCCAGAGAGGCTAAGTAACGTGCTTAAAGTCACACAGCTAGAAAGGTTGGGAGCCAGAGTTCAAACCCAAGGTTGGACCATCTCCAGGCACTTGTCCTTCCCTTGTTCCTCTGTTCCATTCCCTGATCTCTCTCTCTCTCTCTCTCTCTCTCTCTCTCTCTCTCTCCCTCTCTCACTCTCCCTCTCCTTCTCTCCCTCACAGTCTCTCCCTCTCCATTTCTCTTGAGGAAACCATAGAGTAAGTGCCTCTGCTTAACCCATGGATATGGGGTGAGACTACACATGGCTTCACCTGTGGGTCTGAGGGAGGGCTTACCTAGTGCGTGTAAAACACAATTCAACTTATCAAAACTTGTTTCAAGACCTTTGGGGAATATTCCTATTTTGTATATTGGGGTGAACCTGGACTGGGGCTTGGGAAGGGATCTTTGTCCTTGGCCAAAGTCAGCCTTCATCGGGCCCATACTTACTGAGCTCCTCCTGTGCACTAGGCATCATGACAGACACCAGTAGTGGAGTGCAGCCCTGTCCTCTGTGAGCTCCCAGGGGAATGGGAAGGAAGTCAGTGGCATGGAGCACTGTGGTCTGAGCAAAATGAAATAGATAATAGAAGAGGGACACACAGGAAGGAGAGATTAGTTCTGCCAGAAGGCTCCTCATGGGCCAGGCTCTGGAACCTGACAATGTCCTTGTGGAGTCTGGATACACGTCAGAAGCAGATTCACTTGAACCGGGTTCTGTGAACTTGACACATAGTGAGAACTACATTGATAAAGGCAGGCATCCGGCAGAGCAGGATGTACGCATCAGCAGATCAATGAAAGCATTCCCTTTGCCTGGACAAGCCGCCCACAGGAAGCCACATTATCGGAAAGTTACTTGCACAAATGGAATCCACAAAGGGGACTTGGCAGTATTAAGAAGTCTATTTCAGCCAGGGTGGCTCGAAGCCATCTCTGACCCTAAAGGGAAAGAAAGTCCTCTGCAGGAAACAATTGCCATCAAGTTTGCTCTGGCAAAACTCTCTCCACCTTAGAATAAAGATGACGTATTAGTTAAAGCAAAGCTCTACTGCTTTACCAAAGATAGCCAGAAAGAAGCTGTGTGAAGACTACAGAGACTGTTTCTCTCCCCTGTAACTTTCCAAGGTGACCGTTACTGACTGACAGATTTTTAGGGACCTAGGTTCCCTCCATGTTGGGGCTCTAGCACATCATCCACATGGTCAAGGCCAGGTCTCAACCACATCAGGTCCTCTCTGGCTAGAGGGGAGGAGCGGGTGAAGGAGGCACACCCACTACAGCCTGGAGAGGGCACATGTGCCCTGCATTCATATTCACGTTCCATTGGTGAGAACTTGGTCACGTGGTCCCACCCAACTCCAAGGGAAGCTGAGAAATGACATGTGTCCTGCCATGAGCCCAGGAAGATGGAGAGAGTAGGCATAGATGGACCCCTGACTATCTCTGCTTCAAATGGCAGTTAGGGTGTTTTTCAGGTGTAACCAAAACCTTGACTTAAACCAGCTTAAACCCAAAGGACAACTTTGGGCCGATTCCAGGGTTGGCTGATTCACTGACTCAACCCTGGAGGGTTCCAGGTACCACCCTCACTGTCGGCTCCAGCAGGCCTGCGTGTCACATCCCAACATGACACTTTTCAAAGGAAGAAGAGAGCATCTCTCCCTGTGCTCTCCCACAGAAGAGAGGAGGGTTTCCCCAGAGACCCCCCCTCCACCCCCAGCAGACATCCTCTCTTATACCACTGGCCTGAATTGGGCCATGTGCCCATTTCTGAATCAATTACTGCTGCTGTAAGGAACACCCACCAATTCACACGTTGAAGTCCTTGATCCCCAGTACCGAAGGCTGTGACCATATTTGGAGATGGGGCCTTAAAAGAGGTAATTAAGTGAAAATGAGGTCATATGGGTGGGCCCTAACCCAACATGACTGATGTCCTTATAAGAAAAGAAGATTAGGACACAGATAACACACATTCCAAGGGAGGACCCTGTGAGGACGTGGTGGCCATGTGTAGGCTGAGGAGAAAGGTCTCAAAACAAAGCAAACTTGCCAACACCTCGATCTTGGACTTGGAGCTCCAGAACAGCGAGAAAATAAGATTCTGTTGTTTAAGCCACCTGGTCTGTGGTGTTTTGTCACAGTAGCTCTAGCTAACTGGTACAACTGGCAATCAGAATGGATCAATCCAGTTCACTCCCAGGGTGCAGTCGGTGAGACACAGCTCATGGGAGAGGGAGGTGCGGGTTCTGAAGAAGGAAGCTGACAGGAGGGACGCTGGGCGAACAGAGGGCGAGGCCAGGGATAGACAGCATGGCCGCCGTCCACACCACGGGCGCTGCTGGAGCCCTGTCCTCGGGGTCAAGCACTCCAGCCCCCTGCCATCCTTCTCCAAGCAGACATCAGGAGAACTGTCTCGTTAGATTTCTGCTTCCCACACTACCATCACTCTCCAGTTCTCTTTCTAGAAGTTACTGCAGCTGACCTTGCTAGGAGTTTGGCAGGGAAAAGGGCGAGGGTCCCCCAACTCTTCTCTCACACCTGTATGGTCTGCCCCCTGGTTTCCTCCGCTGAGGACCAATCCTACTTTAACTCCGAGGACAACCTCATGTCCAAGTTGCCGGGGACAGAGGGGGTGCCAGTGAACGTTTAATAAGCTGTGCAGCGCTGTAGTATTTGCCGATTGCCATGGTGTAAATACTCCCCTGTGGCCCATTCTGAAGGACCCACATGAGGCCACTGAGCACAGAACTGGGAAGAGATGTGCACAGTGGCAGCCCCAGCCCGCTGGTGCTTAGGAAGACCTCCCCGTCGTTGCCTTCGGGGATGACTTTTATCATCTGAAAGCCCAGTCCCTCAAGATGTTGGCGGGAAAACAGTTCCTGGGGCAGGAGAGGGTTAAAAACGTTTTATGAGCCCGCGGGTGGGAAACAGAGGGCATGGGAAAATCCTGAGGGTGTCCGGTGCGGCATCGCGGAAGGGCTCCCTCCCTCGCTGTTCCCAGGCTTCGAGGATGAATGCCGCCGTAGAGAACCAAGTGGAAGAAGGGCTCAGCCAGGCCCAGGCAGCCCAGGACTGTCACTGCCCGCCCCCGGGGAGGCTTCCTCCCCCACTCACCTCTGTACAATCGCTCCCTCTGTTCCCCAGCTCCGCTTCCCTCAGGGTCCCATCCAAGCCAGACTCATGATAAAGGCCACCATTGACGGGCACTTCCTCTGCGCCAGGCACTGGGCCGGGCCCTCCAGACCCATTTTCTCATTGAATTCATACCACTGACCCACAGACTTGGTGGGTATAGTCCCGTCCCAAAAATAAGGTTCACGGGGGTCAGAGGAACGGTCTCAAGGTCATGGTGGCAGGGCCGAGGTGACTGAAACGGCGGGTTTTCCATGGTGCTGCTGGGGTCAAACAGGCCAGGCAGAGTCATAGAGTAATGATAACGACAATGACTGTGGCTAGAGCTTACTGAGGACTTAATTTAAAAAGTGAGGGTGAAAATACACACTGATCTCCCTATGGGGTGAAAATACACATTGATCTCCCTATGGGATCTGGGTGAATTTGTCTCCCATTCTGCAGATGAGGAACCCAAGGCTCAGAGAGGGCGTGCCGCTTGCCCTGTGTCACAGCTGATTAGTGGCAGGGCAGGACTGAGGACCCTCTGAGGTGGGGTGGGGCAGGGGGCTGCTGCCCAGTCCATCCATGTCCCCCACCCCACTTCCCAGGCTGGCTTTGGTGTCCTGGTTCTCGTCATATCCCCCCAGAGGACCAGCACTTTCTTGGGGGTGTTTGGGTTAGATCCAAGGTCCAGCTGGTCCTGCTGCAGGCGCTGTCTGGGTGGTGGGAGAGGAAACACCTATCCTTCCCTGCAATGCCCCACCTCCGGCTGGCTGAGCCAGCACCTGGGTGGGGAAGAGGGTTAAATGGCCCCACCGAGAGAGTCTTCCTGATGCAGTAACTGATTGCAAAACCCTTGCATCCCTGAGTGTTTTATGGAGGGTGGTAATTTCCCACAGCAGCAGGAAACCCCAAACTCACCTGGCTGCCAGAACACGGCCCTGCAGGTCAAACGCTAGTCCAGAAATACAGTTACCCCAGGCTGGGGCGTTAGAAAAAGAGCAAGAACACCACCACCAACTCCACAGTGGATCCAGTTCTTCCACACCCCTAATCACATTTAATCAACAAAGTCCACTCAGATGGGAGGGGCAAACCCAAGTCTCAATTTACAGCCAACAACATCAGTTTGCGCAAGGTCGGCGGATGAGGAAAGAGCAGAAATAAGGCTCAAATCTGACTTCCACACTCTGGGTCTAGTGCTCAGTTCTCCACAGGTGGGGGTGATGGGTGATGCTGTCAGGAGGGTTCAGAGGCAAACAGAGGTGGATGTCAGGGTGAGAACAAGTACAGGAACCTGTAGCCAGACTGACCCAAGTGCAAATCTTGGCTCTGCAACATCAGACAGGTTACTTAACCTCTCTGAGCCTTACTTTCCTCCTCTGCAGGTGAGAGAGGGTTGTGGTTAAGGGTCTGAGCTCTGGAATCAGAATGCCTGGATTTTAATCCTGGCTGTGCTCCTTACAGCCTGTGTGACCTTGGACAAGTCACTTAACCTCACTATGTTCATTCCCTTATCTGTCAAATGAGCAGTTTTAAACCCACCTACAGGCTTGTTGTGAGGATTTGCTTAGCTAATACCAATGAGGCTCTTAGCACAGGCCTGGCTTATGGTAAGCAGTCATTAATGACTAACCGTTGTTATCTACAAAATGGAGAAGAAAAGAGCTTTTGGAGATGAAAGGAGAGAAAGCACATTTCCTGTGTGTGTGTGTGTGTGTGTGTGAGTGTGTGTGTGTTTGGAAGGAAGTGCAGGGGGGTTCTTCACAGATGGAATTGGAACCTTCTAGGAAGGAGGAAGGAGCAGAAGGGGTCCTGGGCTGGCCCTGGTCCTACTTTGGGATGTTTCCTGCTGAAACAACCACCTGGCCTTCACCTGTGTGCTCCATTGACTCTTTGCTATGAGTCAAGTGCAGCTTCTTTCCAGCCACTCCCCAGTCCCAGCAACACTTCCTTTGGGAGAACAACCTAAGGCTGGAAATCTTCCTGCCCAGCATAGTGAAAGGGTCCAAGTGTAAATAAACATGGGCCTCAGAGTTTTGTAACTGTCCTGAGTCGCTTCTCTTCAAGAAGACACTGTCAAGGGACAAGAGCGCCAAGTCTCATCAGTGAGTCTGAACCCAGGTGTCTTTCAGACATTCCTCATTCGGGTCCTTTCCAAGTTCTCTCCACTGGAAGGAGGTTCTCCCGATGTTTATGCTGATGGCAGGTCAAGGTTCAGAAGAACAAACCGAACACGAGTGGGACCCAGGTTTCGAAATTCCCCCGTCAAACATCATTTCTGCCTTAGCAGAAATTCTTAGCTATCCCTGACTCTTTCCTAGTTGCCTCAGAGGCCTGACAACTTGCCATGTATTAGCTAGATGTTAGTTTGCAAGTAGCTGGAATTATAGTATTACATAAATACAGGTTTATTTTCTCACATAAAAAGAAATTCAAAACTGAACAAGGACTGTTGTTATTTTGGCAGCACAGTGATGTCAAAGCCATACGCACAATGATTCTGTTGGTCTTTCCCTCAAGTTGCAAGATGGCTGCTGCAGCTCCAGCTATCGCATCTACCCTCAAGGCTGAAAAAGGAGGGAAGGGCACAAAACAGTGGCACTATTGGTGTCAAATATTTCTGTATCAGTCATTTATTGTCACTTAAAATACCACTGTGAAACTTAGTAGCTGGAAACAACAATTATTTATTAGCTCATGTTTCTGAGGGTCAGAGTTTGGGCTGGGACCGGCTAGCAGTTCTCCTACTGGTCTATTGGGCTCACTCATGTGACAACAGTCAGTTGATGGCTCAGTAGGGGCTATATTGTCCAAGACAGCCTAACCCAAGTATCTGGTATTTGGTGCTGGCTATTGGATATGTGATGACAGAGCAGAGGTCAGAGTGATGCCACTGCTGAAAGGCGACCTCTACCCAAGGAATGTGAGTGGCCTCTACAAGCTGGAAAAGGCAAGGAGTGGATTCTTCCCTGAAACTTCCAGAAAGAACAAACTCTGCCAACACCTTGATTTTACCCTAGTAAGACCAATTTTGGACTTCGAACCTCCAGAACTGTATGATAGTAAATTTGTGTGACATCACTTATTACAGCAGCAGTAAGAAACTATCTCCCTCCACTGCTCTCTCATTCTCTAAGGTAGAGGTTAGCCAACTATGCCTCCGCTGCCTGATTTTGTAAATAAGGTTGTATCGGAACATACATTCCTTTCCGTATCATCTGCTTTCACACTGCAACAGCACAGTAGTTGTGACCGAGACTGAATGGCCCACAAAGTCTAAAATATTTACTATCTAGGGGCTTCCCTGGCAGTCCAGTAGTTAAGACTCTGTGCTTCCAGTGCAGGGGGCATGGGTTCCATCTCTGGTCAGGGAACTAAGATCCCACATGCCAAGGTGCGGCCAAAAAAAAAAAAAAAAGTAAAATATTTACTGTCTGGCCCTTTATAAGAATAGTTTGCCAGCCCCTGCCTGTTCTAGGAGGCTTGCTGAGGCTTCCTTGTATAGTGGTTTCAGAATAGCAAGAGAACAAGAGTTTGCTTCAAAGTTCTCGGAAATTCAAAGCCTTGAAAGTCCCATAATGTTATGCCCTTTACATTTTGGTCAAATAAAGCAAGTCACAAGGCCAGTCACAGGGGTAAGAAATAAACTCCACCTCTTGATGGAGGAGCAGCAAAGTCACACTGCAAAGCAGTGTGGGTCCAGGAGCAGGAGACACTGTCCTGGCCATCTTCAGCCAAGAGTCTCAGAGCCCCCTTTCACCAGGAAAGCAAAGCCCTCCCACAGACTCCCATCCAGACATCCTTTCAATCTCATTGGCCACAACTGGGTCACGTGGCCACACCCAGCCACTAGGGGAGCTGGAAAGCAGGAACAGGATTCTCATGATCGGTTTAGGCCAATGGCGATCCACTACTTGGCGCGCATGCTCTGTTAACGAGGAAAGGGGAAGGGATTAGAGAGGCAGTTAGCACAGTTTGCTCTATGTGTGCTGTCTGGGTGGCCTTGAACTTCTTGAATTCACTCATTCAACACATAAACATCCAGGGCTTCCCTGGTGACGCAGTGGTTAAGAATCCGCCTGCCAATGCAGGGGACACGGGTTTGAGCCCTGGTCCTGGAAGATCCCAGATGCTGCGGAGCAACTAAGCCTGTTGTGGCACAGCTACTGAGCCCATGTGCCGCAACTACTGAGCCTGCAGTGCTGCAATTATTGAAGCCCACGTGCCTAGAACCCGTGTTCCACAGAAAGAGAAGCCACTGCAATGAGAAGCCCGTGCACTGCAACAAAGAGTAGCCCCCGCTCGCCGCAAATAAAGCAAGCCTGCGCGCAGCAATGAAGACCCAACACAGCCAAAAAATTTTTTTAAATAAAAAAATAAAATATGGTGAATGAACTGACAATGATCCTTAAATATAAAATAAATATGAAGAGTATGTTTATTAAAAAATTTTAATAGCAAAGCAAAAAATAAAATCTGATAAAGTTTTTTGAAAAGTAAAAAAGAAAGACATACAGATGGCAATCAGGCACATGAAAAGATGCTCAACATCACTAATCATCAGGGAAATGCAAATCAAAACCACAATGAGATGCCACCTCACACCTGTCAGAATGGCGATTATCCAAAAAACAACAAATAAGTGTTGGTGAGGATGTGAAGAAAAGGGAACCCTAGTACTGTAATGTGGGAATGTAAGTTGGTAAGCTGCTATGGAAAAGAATATAGAGATTCCTCAAAAAATAAAAAATAAAACTACTATACAATCCAGCAATTCTAGTCTTGGATATTTATCTGAAGAAAATGATAACATTAATTTGTAAAGATATATGCTCCCCTTTGTTCATTGCAGCATTATTTACAATAGCCAAGATATGGGAGGGACTTAAGTGTCCATTAATAGGTAAATGGATAAAGAAGATGTGTTATGTACATACAGTGTAATGTTAGCCATAAAAAAGAATAAAATCTTACCATTCATGACAACATAGAAGGACCCTGAGGATATTATGCTGAGTGAAATAAGTCAGACAGAGAAAGACAAATACTGTATGATTTCACTTATATGTGAAATCTGAAACACAAAACAAATGAGCAAACATAACTAAACAGAAACAGAGTCATAGATACAGAGAACAAACAGGTGGTTGCCAGAGGAGAGTGGGGTGGGAGGAAGTGAGAAATAGGTGAGGGAGATTAGGAGGTACAAACTTACAGTTACAAAATGAATGAGTCACGGGTATGAAATGTGCAGTGTGGGGAATATAGCCACTACTAATGTAATATCTTTGTATGGTGACAGATGGCAACTAGAATTATCATGGTGATCATTTTGAAATGTATAGAAGTATGGAATCGCTCTGCTGTATACCAGGAATTAACATAGTGTCGCAGGTCAGTTATGCTTCAGAAACAAACAAACTCACTCACAGGTAAAGAGGCAGATTTGTCTCCACCAGAGGCGGGAGGTGGGGGAGGGGAGACTGGAGGAAGGTGGTCAAAAGGTACAACCTTCCAGTTGTAAGATAAACAAGTACTAGGGATGCAATGCACAACATGATAAAGATTATTCACACTGCTGTCCGTTATAACTGAAAGTTGTTAGGAGAGTAAAGCCTAAGAGATCTCATCACAAGGAAAAGAACATTTTTTTTCTATTTATTTAATGTTGTATCTTCATGAGATGATGAATGTTCACTAAACCTATTGTGGTATCATTCCATGATGTATGTAAGTCAAGTCATTATGTTATAGACCTCAAACTTATACAGTGTTGTATGTCAATTATGTCTCAATTAAGGAAAAAAATATTTTTTAATTTTTAAGAAAATTTTAAAAATAAAAATGAAATTGTATTTAGTAAAAAAAAAAAAAAAAAATACCGGGATTTCAAGGGGACAGCTCCAATGAATAGGAGGGTATTTTTGTTTTGTTTTTTGAATTTTTTTTTCTGTCATTTCATTGAGAGTTAAGCTAGAGCTCAATTTTGCCATCAACATTAGAGTAGGACGAGCCGGAGGTCAGCCCAAGTTCTGTCACTGGTGCAAATCCTTACTTCTAAGCCTCAGTTTCCTCTTCTGTAAAATGGGCTTGTGGCCATGAGAAATGGACACAATAAACATTTTGGACTGAGCTGCTCAAAAATGTACCTTGCCCACCTTCTTGCCAATTTCTCTTTCCTTCTCCATGCCTGGAACCTAAGGTCAGGGACAGGAAACCCTGAGGTAGACTAAGGCATCTCCCATCTTCACCCAAAATACACCCTCTGAGATGAGATTCAACTGTCATTGCCCCAGGGAGGGTGTCCCCAGAATAAGTGACACCACCAGGGCCAGTGGATGCTTCGGTGGGAACTGGGGGAGATTATGGACCACCTGGGTAGATAGCGAGTGGGCACCCCTGCACTTTCTCTTTTGGGGCTGCAGCAGGGATTTCCCTCGAGGAGACGCTCTTTCTTCCTTGCCTCTGACCAGCCCGTGCAGTCTACTTGCCTGGCGTTTCACATTCCCTAGGCAGCTTCTATCCCTTTCAAGGGCAGTGCCCAGGAGGCCCAAGTCACCTACCCCAGAGCAGCCATTGTTTCCATGGTGTCCCCTGAGCCTGGGCAGAAGCCAGATTTGGGGGGAGGCATCGAAAACATTCCCAGAGGTCCCCAGGCCATCCGGTGGCCTCCCACATCCACAGAGCATGGCTCCAAACACCACCATCATCATCGTATCAATCATCATCATCCTTGCCAATGTCTGCACAGACTTCCTGTCATGAGCCCCCTCAATGTGGCAGATCTTTTGTGGGCACGAGGACTCTCAGACTTCACCAAGCCCTGTGAGGTGGGCTCTGCAGTCTCTCCCTCCTGAGCGGCTTCAGAGTAGTTAAGCCAAATGGGCAAGGTGATACTGCTAGTAAGAACAGAGTTAGGACTTGCCTTAGGGCATCAGTATCCATCTAGCTGCAAAGCTGGCGCTTCTACCTCTTACAGTCCTCACACCGTATTGCCTCTCTTCCCCGGGGAGAGGCAGGATGTGGGGTCTGAACACGCTCCCCCTTGGGGAGGCAGGGGAGGCTGAGCCTTCTCTGGCACTGCCCTGAGGGTGACTCACAGCCCTCAGCCAACTCCTCTCAGGAAACACTAGGTTAATTGCGGTCCATTGTTGCTCTCTCTCTGCATAAGAATAAGTGTGAGTAACTGCGGAACAGAAAGGAAGCAGTTCCTGAGTAGGGGACACAGATAGAGGAGGGGGGATTCTTGGGAACATGAGGTGTCCCTTTCCGGAGCCGGGAGGCCTGAGGTCCACCTCATCCGGGGCAGAGAGAAAAGAGCCGGGGGGCCTCTGCCCTGCACTCAGGGATGCCCTGAAAGTATATTCCGAACACCCTCCATGTGCCAGGCATGGGGAGACGTGCAAGAGTGGGGACTGGGGCCGAGGCAATTCTGAAGCCTGATGGCCAGGAGAGAAGCTTGAAATCATTTCTGTGGGCAGAAGACAGGGTACTTGGGAGACCAAGGAGGTTGCTGGGAAGGGTTGAGAAGCAGGAGTGATGGAGAACAGAGATCTGTGGAGCAAGGGAGGGCCTGCGGGCACGGACAATGCGACTGCATTGGGGAAGGAAGAAATGAGTCCAGATTTACAGAGGCTTTCGCCACCCTGCCAGCCTGCTCCCACAAGGCGGGACACATATATGAGTGGCCACTGGAATTAAACGAGGCGGCCTGGGGTGGGGGAACTTGAATGAATCAGTGCACCCTCTGTGGGCACAAAAAACACAGACATCAAGGACAGCACGTCTGGCTGGACCCCAATGGTCAGTGGCTCAGAGTGAAGCCAGGGGGAGGGAAAGTGGACGGTCAATGGGGGTGCCTAATGCTACTTCTCAGAGCCTTCACCAAACACCTGTGTCAAATATAATAAAGTCTGGACCCCTCCGTGCCCTGCCTACTCTAACTTCATCTCCTAGTCATGTTCCAGACACACCCTCTCTATATAAACGTGGCAGCCACTTTCTGCCTCAGGGCCTTTGCACATGCTGAGTCTGCTTCTGAAAGCCTCTTCCTCACCACCTGCCCATTTCTCCTCCCCACCAACTCCCACTCATCCTTCAGGTTTTAGCTGAAATGTCCCTTCCCCAGAGAGACCTCTCTGAACCCCCAAACTAAATGAGCTGAGTCACTCTGTTACTACTGCTCCCAGCATCCAGTGTTCACAGTTCCTCTATGTCACTGACCATCATAGGAAAATTATCTGTGCAATTGTTTGATTCGTGCCTGCCCCTACTCCCCACCGCCCCCCCGACTACAAGTGCCCTCAGGCCAGCAACCACATCTATTTCACCTCCCAGTGTATCCTCAGTTCTCCTTTGTTGATAGGAAGAGAGGAAGGGAGGGAGGCAGGGAGGGAAGCTAACCGGAATGGTGGTAGAAAGAAGGAAGCAGGGAGAGACGAGGGAGGGGTCCCTTGGTGGGGACAGCGCAGGCCACCTACAGCGCATACACCCCGTCGCTCTCTGCCCTCCCTAGCAGCGTTCAGCCATGGCTGGGTGCTTCAGCGGGGAAGGAGGAGACCGAGAAGGGCAGGCCAGAGTCCACCTCCCTCAGAGCCTCACCTAGAGCCCCTGGCCTGTGTAGCCCCTTCAGAGGCAGCCTCTGAGCTCTCCCCCACAGCAGCTCAGTATGGAAAACAAGATCCTTAACTTCTGGGAGCCTCACCTGGCTCTTCTGTCAAGCGAGATAAAGCACCAACCTCCCACTGACTCTGAACTCTGGGAGACGGAACGAGATGGTGGCCCTAAGGCACCCAGCACCTTATCTGGCCCAGCACAGGTGTTCAGCAACTGTGAAGCCCCCCCAGTCCTGTCTCTTCACTCTCCTCTGGCCCACTTCTCAGCCCTCGCGACAGCCACCGCCTTCTGCAGACGAGCGTCTGTACTCAGGGCCCAAAAGGGAGAAAAGAAGGTAAGAAAGAATGTGGGGAGCTTTAGGGAACACTTGACAGTAAGGATTCCAGAGTCCTGCCTATCTTGAAGTCATGACTGCCCCTCTCCAGCTGTGTGACCTTGGCAAGTGACTTAACCACACTGTGCTTCAGTTTCCCCATCTATAAAGTAAGGATTACAACAGTGCTCATCTCAGCTTGAAATCAGGGAGTGCCACCCACTTTTCCCTCTGTTCATTCCCCTGACCTTGAGGTCAGCTGCCGGCTCCCTTAGAGTTACGGCTCTGTAAACCCAGGGAAGCCCTCGGCCCCCGTTCCTTTTCCTGGTTCAGTGAGGAAGGGTCTGGGAAACAAAGCTTTGGTCTGGGGGCTGGGGAGCCCTGTTCCTCCTCCTAGCTTTTGTACTAAGTCACTTCCCTTCTCTTGGCCTCAGCTGGCCCCATCTCCGAAAGAAAGGGGCTCAACTTGGGGGTGGTTCGAAACCTAAACTAAAAATTAGAATTACTCGGGGGGAGAATTTTTAAATAGCTATGGCTTCCTCCTGTTTAATAACCTGCCTTTTCCACTATTGTATAGACATCTTTCCATTTGAATAAATGTAGTTCTACATAACTAAAAAATAAAATACAAATAAATAATAAAATTAATCTCCCTGTTTCTTTGTACTTTTAACAATATGTCGCCTAGACAATTTAAAGTTACACATATGCTGGAATCTAAAAAAACAATATAAATGAACTTATTAACAGAACAGAAACAGACTCACAGACATAGAAAAACAAACTTACGGTTACCAAAGGGGCAAGGGGGTGGGGGAGGGATAAATTAAGGAGTTTGGGATGAACAGATACACACTATTATATATAAAATAGATAACCAACAAGGACCAACTGTATAGCACAGAGAACTATATTCAATCTCTTGTAATAACCTATAATGGAAAAGAATCTGAATAAACTATTATGGAAAAAATACTGAATCACTTTGCTGTACGCCTGAAACTAACACAACATTGTAAATCAACTCTACTTCAATAAAAAAAAAGAGCCCCCACCAAAAAACTAAAATAAAATAGAGTTACACACACGCTCACATCTGTGGCTTACATTGCACTTCCTTTGGACAACACTAGTCTAGTTGACCCCTTAGGCTTTGTCCCACTTAGATGATGGGGTGACAGCCCGTCCCTCCTCACTCAAAAGTTCTTCCTCCGGGCAGAAGGCAGCGGCATTAGTTAGGCTTTTGTTGCGTCACAAACCACCCCAAAATATAGTGGCTTAAAACGAGCATTTATTTAGCTAACAGCTCTGTGAGCCTGCAATGTGGGCCAGGCTCAGCTAGGCCGTTCTTCTGTCAATCTCAGCTGGTCATATTTAGTGTCCACAGTCAGCTGGGCAGCTCTGATTCTAGGGACTGGCCGGCTGTGGCCAGGGTGACAAAGAAGCTGAGTCTGTGTCTCTCACCACCCATCAAGCTGGCCCAGGATTATTCCCACAGTGGTCCTGAGGTTCCAAAAGCTAGAGATTGGAAGCTGCAGGACCTCCAGAGGCCTAGGCTCAGAACTCACTCCAGGGCACTTGTGCTACAGCAATTGTCCAGAGCAACTGAGAGTGCCAGCCTAGATTCAAGGTCTGGAAAAACAGACTGCCTCTGTAGTGAGAAGAATTGGGACCATTTTTGCAAACCACTTTGGCAAGCTGAGTGGCCCCAAACCAGGAAAGGACTCGCCTTGTTCCCCAGACCCTGCTCTCTGCCAGGACCTCGCTGTGACCTTCATGGGCCTTAGGCAGTTTGCCTCCATGGGCCCCTTCCTCCATAAAATAAATTAGCAATTAATGTTATATTTTATGACTACATTGGTATAATGATGGACATATTCATTTTTTTTTTTCTGATTTTAAAAGAAATGGAAATTGAACCACTTGCGTGGGCCCCTAGAAGTATACTGGGCCCTAGGTATTGGGTGTCGTGTGCCAGACACACAAGTCGGTCTTGCTCTAGGTGGCTGAGCTGACACAGGGCACCCCAGGCCTGCGTGGCTCAGAGGCCCAGCAATTGCTCAGCCACCTGGCTGACAGAGGAGGGAGCAGGTGTCCTCTGAATGAGTTACTTATTTCCCCAATTAACTGTGTTTCTAACACCTTATGAGAACATCAGTACTTTGTCCTTCCTTCACGTAAGTGATGAGCCACTGTTAGACTCCCAGGGAACCTCCTGGAAGCCCGATGGAGCAAGGAAGTGCATTCAGGGCCTCAAACGGTGATAATGACATCAGTACCCCTCCCCTCTTGTCAATCACTTTCCAGTCTGCCAAGGGCTTTCCCACGCTTCCCTGCCTTTGAACCTCACACCATTTCTGCAGAGACTGAGGCTAGGAGATGTAACAGGACTTACCCATGTAGAGGTAGAGTCACCAAGCAGCCCACGTTCCCAGACAGAGCGTGCTGGGCTTGTTCCCTGACACTGCATGAATCCCAGGTGACGTGACCCTCGTGGTAACTAGTATGGCCCACGGCCCTGGTAACCAGAGCTTCCTGTCACACGGGAAAGGGGGCCGGCCACAGAGCGCAGGCCTCGACTGAGTGACTCGTGAGAAGATTCCCCGATGGGCCAGGGGTGTAGGCCGCATGAATTTGGGGTGGGGGAGGGCTGGGTGATTCTTTCTTGAGGGAATAATTTATGGCAGCTCTTCAAATTCCAACCTTGCTTTTTGCTTCGTCCCAGATATGTATACTAGTCTGTTGTTTTTAACAAGGCTATATTATCACTATTCCTATTTATTTTAAAATAATTTTATAAATTTATTTATTTGTTTTTGGCTGCGTTGGGTCTTCGTTGCCGTGTGCGGGCTTTCTCTAGTTGCGGTGAGCAGGGGCTACTCTTCCTTGCAGTGCGTGGGCTTCTCATTGAGGTGGCTTCTCTTGTTGCGCAGCACGGGCTCTAGGCGCGCAGGCTTCAGTAGTTGTGGCTCGCGGGCTCAGTAGTTGTGGTTCGCGGGCTCTAGAGTGCACGCTCAGTAGTTGTGGCACCCAGGCTTAGTTGCTCTGCAGCATGTGGGATCTTCCCGGACCAGGACTCAAACCCATGTCCCCTGCCTTGGCAGGAGGATTCTTAACCACTGCGCCACCAGGGAAGCCCTATTCTTATTTATTTAAAAAGCGTATTAAAAAGGACAGAGCTTGAAAGTCAGATGGCCCTGTCTTTTCTGCCCTTTTCCAGCGGGGCAGCTGATTTAACCTCTCTGACCCAGTTTCCTGAACCTGAAATGATCACCCAACGCCTAGGGCTCCTTTGTGAGGATTAATGAGGAAAGATGTGGCAAGTCCCTCGCCCAGAGCTCAAAGGCCAGTGGCAGGGTCCGGACTCTCTTGTCTCCGTTTAATTTGCCCAGGCCGCCCGCCCATCCAGCATCCATGGTGGCTGAGATGACCCCAGAGCAGGGCAGTCTCAAAACCCCTCCCCACTGCCCTGTGCCCAGCCATGCCCACGTGGCCTCAGTTCATCACCTCGGACGAAGATAGAATAGGTATTCTAAGCATCGTGGACATTTCTTTCTGACAACATGAAAAATGGGGATTCTTGCCCCTCAGAGTGCCTGGCAGGGAGAGCGGGGTCCAGCCCTGCCCCCCAGGGCCAGACCTGTGTAAACTGAGATGCAGGGGGAGGGGGGAGGGCGGGAGCAGCTTGGAGCCTGCATACCAGTCATACTTCCCACAGGCGCCTGCCCGCCCAGAGCCATTCCAGCTAGCTGCTAAGAACGTGAGAAGGTCCCCCTCTCCACCGCCCCGCCTCCCCTCCCCCCAAGAAACCACTCTCTTCCTGGCTGGCCCCAGTGTCCCTCAGGCCGTGGTGACAACCTGTTTCCTGCCATGGCAGCTCTGGAGCCTTACGTAAGGTTAGATCCCAGAGCAGAGGAGAGGGCTTCAGCTCAATTCAGTGCCGCTGCCGACTTTCCAGACTCAGGGGTATAGAGACAGACTGGACAGCCAGGCCCCTGGAGTCATCTGCAGATGAGCTCAGTAGAGCGTGGAGAGGAGCAGGGGGCCCTGGAGGCTCAGAGCAGGGCCACCTAATAAACCCAGCTGAGATGAGCTTAGGCAGGGTGAGATCAGGGAAGGCTTCCTGGAGAAGGTGATAGCTGAGCTGCATTCTGGTTATCGCACAGAAATTGGGATGGGCATTCCAGGCAAAGGGCTCAGCCTGAGCAGAGCCTTGGAGGCACCGCGCCTGGCTTGGTGAGGGGGAGGGGAACAGGAGAAAATGGGGAGGGGGTAGGGATACACTTGGAGGGTCCTGAGTGTCAAGAATAAGTTGTAGACTTTGTCCCAGGGGCCCTGGGAAACAGGCAGGGAGGGGTGGATGGCCAGATCTGTGATTCTAGGTCTAACTCTGGCTGCCTCGAGGGAATGAACAGAAAGGGGTAAGAGTCTTGGAAGCAGGGAGGCTCCTTAGGAGCTGCTGTCAGAGGCCAGCCTGCAGGAGAGGGCAAGGATCCCACGAAGGCAGTGGCACTGGCAAGGGGGTAGTCAGAGAGGAAGGGACCCGGATCTGGGCGCCTCGTGTGGGGAGGGGCGAGTGAGGAGCAGGGGACCCGGGGGGCACAGCTCCTGACTGGCTGGGCTGAGAGACTGACTCCCCACCTGGAGGGCAAGCCCACTTTCCAGACTGCATCGGGAGGTGGGGCTGGAAATGAAAATCTCCTTGAGGTACCAGCATGCCTGATTTTATTACACTTTGCTTTATCGACCTCGCAGATACTGTGTTCTTTACAAATTGAAGACTTGTGGCAACCCTGCATCAAGCAAGTCTATCGGCGCCATTTTTCCAACAGCGTTTGCTCACTTTGTGTCTCTGTGTCACGTTTTGGTAATTCTCGCAATATTTCATCTTTTTCCTTGTTGTTATATTTGTCATGGTGATCTGGGATCAGTGATCTTTGATGTGACTGTTGTTATTGTTTTTTTGTTTTGTATTTGTATTTTGTATTTATTTATTTTTTTCGGTACACGGGCCTCTCACTGCTGTGGCCTCTCCCGTTGCGGAGCACAGGCTCCGGACACGCAGGCTCAGCGGCCATGGCTCACGGGCCCAGCCGCTCCGCGGCATGTGGGATCTTCCCGGACCGGGGCACGAACCCCTGTCCCCTGCATCGGCAGGCAGACTCTCAGCCACTGCGCCACCAGGGAAGCCCTGTTTTGTATTTTTTTTTTTTTTTTTTTTTTTTTGCGGTACGCGGGCCTCTCACTGCCGTGGCCTCCCCCGTTGCGGAGCACAGGCTCCGGACGCGCAGGCTCAGCGGCCATGGCTCACGGGCCCAGCCGCTCCGCGGCACATGGGATCCTCCCAGACCGGGGCACGAACCCGCATCCCCTGCATCGGCAGGCGGACTCTCAACCACTTGCGCCACCAGAGAGGCCCTGTGTTTTGTATTTTTAAATTAAGGTATGTACATTGCTTTTTTTAAAGGCATAATGTTATTGCACACCTAATAGCATTACACAGTATAGTGTAAACATAACTTTTATATGCACTGGGAAACCAAAAAGTTCGTGTGACCAGCTTTATTGAGATATTCTTTTCACTGCGGTCTGGAATCGAAACCACAATACCTCCGAGGTCTGCCTGTGTTTGTACAGGACTGTGCCGGCAGCTACTGGGTGTCTGCTGTGAGAGCCAGAGCTCAGGAAAGCCTGAGCTGAGGTGGGGGCTGGCGGCGGAGCTGGGGGTTGTGCAGAGCCCCCAGGGTGCCTAGTGCACGGTAGGCGCTCCCTGCAGCCTGGGAGTGGATGAGACTCAGGGAGACCCTGAGGATGGAGCGGAGAAGGGACGGCCTGGGAGGGGCAGGCCCTCAGAGGGGATACAGGTGTCCCTCCAGGGCTGCACCACCTGATTCGAGGTGGCGCTTGAATGGATCCTTTTCATTTTCATATTTATGTGTTTGCTTTCATGAGTATTGGAAAATAGAGAACATCATGCCTTTTAAAAGTTGCCTTTTAGAATTGTTTAAGTGAAAGGGAGGATTAACATCAAGTGCTGGGACTTCCCTGGGGGTCCAGTGGTTAAGACTCCGTGCTCCCAATGCAGGGGGCACAGATTTGATCCCTGGTCGGGAAACTAAGATCCCGCATGCTGCATGGAGCGGCCTAAAAAATGTGTGTGTGTGTGTTTGTGTGTGCGCACGCATGTATCATCAAGTCCTGATGAGGATGTGGGGCAGGGTGGACGTGCATCCATTGGAGAAAGGGGACAACCACTCAGGAAAACCTTTTGGCAGCATTTACTATGTCAAGCTCAGCTCAACCTGTGGTGGGCGCCCAACAAACGAAGAGCTGGTGAATGAATGACGCAGGCGAAGGGCCCTGGCATTCACGGGGCAGGCAGGGGAGGAGTGATCAGAGAGGTGGGTAGACACCCCGTTGGACATATTATACGATTTTTATTCCTTCTTTTGATCCTCTTTGCCACAGTCATTCATGTTTTCTTCTACTCACAAGTATTTCTGCAGCACCTCCTGTGTGCAGGCACCATGCCAGGCACTGAGCATCCGTTAATGACCAAAAAAGGCACAGTCCTCACCCTCATGGAGCCGACAAACTGGAGTAGAGATAGAGAAACAAGTAGACAGGTACACGGAGCTGTCACATTCCCGCTCAGATGTCTTCCTGGGTACTTCCCTGGAAAGTGGAGTCATATCAAAAATGGTAATTACAGGCTCTAAAGCCCTGTCACACTGTGATCCCATCCACCTGTCACCATCTCCTTGAGGGCTGAGGCAGCTATGATTATTCCCATTTTACAAATGAGGAAGTAGATGGCAGGAGAGGGAGGTGACCTGCCCAAGGTGACAGAGGCTCTCCGTTACACCTGCTATAGCCCAACCCTGGGCCCCTTATGTAGGTTGGTAAAACCTTCGGGGGAAAGTATGTAAGAAAGCTGTAGGGCAGCAGGCCCTGGCTCTATAGATTTGCTTATTCTGGACATTTCAAATGAATGGAATCATATCAGACGTGGTCTTTTGTAGCTGGTTTCTTTTTTTTTAAATTATAAATTTATTTATTTATTTTTGGCTGCGTTGGGTCTTGTTCTCGGGCTTTCTCTAGTGGCAGCGAGCGTGGGCTACACTTCTTTGAGGTGCGCGGCTTCAGTAGTCGTGGCACGTGGGCTCAGTAGTTGTGGCGCATGGGCTTAGTAGCTCCACGGCACGTGGGATCTTCCCGCACCGGGCTCGAACCCATGTCCCCTGCATTGCCAGGTGGATTCTTAACCACTGCTCCATCAGGGAAGCCCCTGTAGCTTGGCTTCTTGTACGTAGCACAAGGTTCACCCATGTTGTAGCATGTATCCATACCTCATTTCTTTTCACTGCTGAGTAATATTCCATTGTATGGATAGACTGTTTTGTTTATCCATTCATCCATTGATGGACATTTGAGATGTTTCCACCTTTTGCCTATTACAAACTATGCTGCTGTGAACATTCCTGTACCAGTTTTTGTGTGGACACGTTTCTCTTTGGTAAACACCTAGGAGTGGAATTTCTGGGTCAGATGGTAACACTGTGTTTATATTGCCACTGTTATGAGGGAAGCAAAATCAGTCCCAGTTTTCAGATGAGGAAGTAGAGACTCCAAAAAATCCAGTGACCCGCCCAGGTTGTACAGAGAATAAGTGACCGAGGAGGCTTTATAGTTACGTCTGATTTCAAAAGGCAAGCTCTTTCAAGCAACTCCACTGTGCATTGTAGGAGCTCAATTCCTATAACTTTAAGATGTGTGGGGGAGGGAATCCCCTGGAGGTCCAGTGGTTAGGTTTCCACGCTTTCACTGCCAAGGGCCAGGGTTCGATCCCTGGTTGGGGAACTAAGATCCTGCAGGCCTCGTGGCTCGGCCAAAAATAATAAGATGTGGGGGGGGATAAAAGAAGATGCTGTCAGAATTAAACCAATGAGTTAAGCAAGGTCTCTGCCTCTGAGTGACTTACCATGACTGTGTCACTCACAATGACCCTTAACCAGCGCCTGCCCTGTGCTAAGTTTGCGCTGGGCATGATGGTGTCCACAAAGGTAAAGGCCGTGCCCTTCTGGCTCCCAAGGAGCTCTAACTCTATTGAGGGAGGCCCTGGGCATGTCAGTGGATAATGCTGATGGGTGACAAGTGCAGTGGCCCAAGAAAGTGCTCAGGACACGTGGAAGAGCTGACGAAGACTGCCCTGAGGTTCTGGCCAGTCTGCTGGGCACTGAACAATGAGCATAAATAAAAGGCATTTCAAGGTGAGAGGACAGTTTGTCTAAAGGCCTTACAGCTTTGGTGGGTCAGAGTAGAAGGTGTAGGCAGAGACCTGGACAAGAAGCTGAGCACTGGTCAGGGCCTCAAACACCACACCAAGGAGATTGGACTTGTCCTTTTGAAGTGTCTAAAGCAAGAGTGATACAGGGTAGTTTGAGGGTTAGAAAAATCTCCCCTGGAGCAGTGAAGAGAATGAGAGGAGGAGATGAAAATGGGGCAGGTTAGAAGTCTACTGCACCTGTCCCAGCAATAGAAGAGCGAGCCTGAACAGGACAGCAGTGTTGGAATGGAGAGGAAAGGACAATGAGAGAAGCATCTAGCAAGGGGGGAAGCATCTGTGCCATTAATTGGCTCTGACAGAGGCAACTTCTGGGATGGAGCAGCTTGAATGGTGGCCCCCCAAAAAGATGTGTCCACTGGGAACCTGTGAATGTGGCATTATTTGGAAAAAGGGTCTTTGCAGATGTTATTAAATTAAGCATCTTGACATGAGATTATCTTGGATTATCCCAGTAGGTCCTAAATCCAATGACGAGAGTCCTTATAAGAGATAGAGAGGAAATGATACAAATGAACTTATTCACAAAACAGAAACAGACTCACAGACATAGAAAACAAATTTATGGTTACCAAAGGGGAAAGGTGGGGGAGGGATAAATTAGGGGGTTGGGATTAACAGATACACACATATATATAAAATACATAACCAACAAGGTCATACTGTATAGCACAGGGAACTATATTCAGTATCTTGTTATAACCTATAATGGAAAAGACTCTGAAAATAAATATATATATATAACTGAATCATTTTGCTGTACACCTGAAACTAACACAACATTGTAAATCAATTATATACGTCAATAAAAAAATAAAAAATAAATGGAAAAGAAAACAAAAGAGAGAGAGAGAGGAGAAGGCCGTGTGAAGATGGAGGTAGAGACTGGAGTGATGCAGCCAATAAGCCAAGAACCCCTGGAGCCACGAGAAGCTGGAAGAGCCAAGGAAGGGTTCTTAGAGCCCTGCTGGAACTTTGACTTTGGACTTCTGGCCTCCAGAACAGTGAGAGAATCAATATCTGTTGTTTTAAGCCACCACATTTGTAGTAATTTGTTACAGCAGCCCTAGGAAACTAATACATGGGGCGATGCAGGTTCCCAGGGTTTGGGAAGGAGGAAGCAGCCTGCTTTCAGCCTGCAGACCCAGACGGGGCAAAGCTGCAGGGAGAAAGCTCTCACTCGGGCCGGGCCCTGCCTCTGGCTAAAAAAACAGTCGCCAGTGTGTTGCCACATGAGGATTAGTCAAATAATGATGAGCTCTGACTTACCCTGAGTAATTCGGTCGGGCTGGAGACTGAGGCCTCCAGAAGGGCGAGCGGAGTCGTTGCCCGGTCAGCCAGCAAGGAAAAGAGCATCAGATACCTCCCAGAAAAAGCTGAGCTCCGTGGGAACCTGCAAGAAACCCAACCAGGCTCACGGGTGGCACACCCCAAACACGAACCAGTCCGGCCACCTGCCCTACACACCACACTCCACACGGTGAGCTCACCCCCTCGTCGGCCACAAAGCTCTCTAAGGGGCAACCCGCTGGGGGCAAGGTGAGCCTCGCCAAGCACTCTCTAGACTGTCTCATGGGGTCCAGCTGGTGGGGGTGGGGGGAAAGGCAGGCAAGGTCGTCTCCTCCTCAGAGGCTGGGGGAGATCCGTGGGGCAGCAAACTCAGGAGCTTTGGAATCTAATGAGTTAGGGTTCAAATTCCAGCACCACCTCTTAATAGCCCTGTGTCTCTGGATAACTTCAGTCATTTCACTCAGCCTCAGTTTTCTCATCTCTAAAGTGGGGACGATGAGACCCACATTGCAGGATTGTTTAGAAAATTAAATGAGCTGTCATATGCCAAGTGCCTAACATGTAGTGGCTGTTTTGATCACTTGTCAAACACTGGTTGAACACCGACTGTGTGCCAGATGCTGGTGAACAAGCAGGTCGCTGCCATGATGGAGCAACCCGATAACAAGGCAGACACAGCCCAGCGTGGGAAGGCTCTGATGGGAGGGTCAGGGGGTCAAGAGGAATCGCAGAGGAAGTTGAGTTAGAATCACATTTCTGTTGCGCCAGAAAGATTCAGGGATCAGCTCGAGGTCATAGGGCAAGTAGTGGCCAGGTCAGCACTCAGACCCATGCTTCAGACCCAGCTTCCTTCCACTAGCTGTCACCTCTGCTCTGGGCCTAGCAGTCTCTGAGGTCCAGGTGTGCAGGATTGGACCAGCTGTACGTCAGAGAGTCAGCCCACCTGGAATATCACCCTCAGGCCTCCACCCTGAGTGCTGGGCATCTGACCCACTGACCCCTGACCAAGGCCCTGGTACTCCATGTGATAGAGACACCCTAGTTTGTTTATCCATTCACCTGTGGACGGATAGTTGGGTTTTTTCCAGTTTGTGGTGATTACTAGTATAGTTGCTATGAATATTTGTGGACAAGTCTCTGTGTGGGCCTATGTTTTCAATTTTCTTGAGCAAATTCCTAGGAGGAGAAAGACTAGATAGCGGTAGGTATGATTGAACTTTGTAAGAAATGGCTAAACTGTTTACCAGAGCGGTTGCACCGTTTATATTCTCACGTGTGTGAAAGGTCTAGCTGCCCCACTCCCCTGACAACCCTTAGCCAGTCTTTTTAATTTTAGCTACTGTCTTGGTCCACTCAGGCTGCCATAACAAAATACCACAGACTGGGTGTCTTAAACAACAGAAGTTTTCTTCTTACACTTCTGGAGGTTGGAAGTCTGAGATCAAGGTGCCAGCATGGAACAGTTCTGGTAAGGACTCTCTTCTTGGCTTGCAGACAGCTGCCTTCTCACTGAGTCCTCAAAAACATCAGAGAGAGAGAGTGCAAGAGAGCGAGCCCTGGTCTCTTCATCCCTTTACAAGGGCCCCAATCCCATCATGGGGGCTCCACCCTCAAGACTTCATCTAACTTTAATCACCTCTCGAAGGCCCCATCTCCAAATACCATCACGTTGGAGGTTAGGACTTCAACATATGAATCTGTGGGAGATGCAAACATGAGTCCATGACAACCCTTCTAATATATGAGTCATGGTATCTTACTGTGGTTTTAACTTGCATTTCTCTGATGATTAATGATATTGTGCATCTTTCAAACCTGCTCACTTGTCATCTGTTTATTGTATTTGGCAATAAAAGATCTGTTCACATCTCTTGTCCATTTTTTATACTTGTTTGTTTTCTTATTACTGAGTTTTGAGAGTTCTTTATATATTCCGGATACAAGTCCTTTATCAGAGACATGATTTGCAAATTTTTTTCCAAGTCTGTGGCTTAGCTTACCATTCTCTTAATAGTGTCTTTTAAAAAGCAGAAGTTTAAAATTTTTGATGAAGTTCAATTTATCCACTTATTTAATGGGTTATACTTTTGAGGTCGCAATTAAGAAATCTTTGCCTCACACAAGGACACAAAGGTTTTCTCCCATGTTTTTTATTCTAACAATTTTATTGTTTTAGGTTTCACATTTAGACCTATGATCCATTCTGAGTTAACTTTTGTATATGGCACAAGGTATGGTCCAAAGTTCATTTTTTAGCGTATGGACATCCAATTGTCCTAGAACCGTTTATTTAAAAGACTATCCTTTCTCCACAGAACTGTATTTGCACCCTTGTTTTTTTTAAAAAATTTAGTTATTCATCTATGTGTAGGTCTGCTTATGGATTCTCTTTTTGTTCCATTGATCTATTTGTCTATCATTAGGCCAATACCACCCTATCCTGACTACTGTAGCTTTATAATAGGACTTGAAATCAGGGAGTATTAGTCCTCCAACTTTGCTCTTTTTCAAAATTGTTTGGGTCTTCTAGGTCCTTTGCGTTTCCATATGAATTTTAGTTTGTCAATTTCTCAAAAAGAAAAAAGATGTGGTGGGACTTTGTACCAAGTCATTGCTCAAGAAATTGTTCAGGATTTCAGTCTTGACTCTTCACACTACAACAGTGCTTCCTGGTTTACTGGGCCCTTTCATGCCCTCAACTGAACTCTCTCAACAAGCCTGTGACCCAGGCAGGTGTAGCTGGTATACAATAAGGAAAACTGAGGCTCAAAGACAAAGAGCCTTTCCCACGGTCACCTTGCTAGCAGGTGGCAAATAGGCAAATAGGCTTTTTTTAAAAAATATATTTATTTATTTAATTTATTTATTTTTGGCTACGTTGTTCTTCGTTGCTGCGCATGGGCTTTCTCTAGTTGCGGCGAGCAGGGGCTACTCTTCATTGCAGTGCACGGGCTTCTCGCTGCAGTGGCTTTTTTTTCTTGCGGAGCACGGGCTCTAGGCGCACAGGCTTCAGTAGTTGTGTCTCACGGGCTCTTAAGAGCGCAGGCTCAGTAGTTGTGGCGCACGGGCTTAGTTGCTCCATGGCATGTGGGATCTTCCCAGACCAGGGCTCGAACCCGTGTGCCCTGTATTGGCAGGCAGATTCTTAACCACTGCGCCACCAGGGAAGTCCAGCAGATAGGCTTTTAATGCATAATGTCAAACTCCAAATCCACAGCTCCCTGTACCAAGCCACCTCTGGGTAGGGTCTCCAATATATTCTTAGTACTCCAGAGTTTAATAAACTGGACAAAAAGGAGCACTCACTGTTTTGGTTACTTTTTAAAAAAATGAGTTTCAGATGTTGGTGCTGTCCATGCACATGTATTTCTGTTGCCCTATTCTGAACTCTTTCCTCTGACTCTCCTAAACTGTGGGCGTCAGTCTGAATAGGAAAACCATATGTCTTTGTTCCCTTTTAACTTTCTTTCTTGGCAAGAACACAGCTCCATAAAGGAAAAGGGAGAGGAAATGGGGATACATCACAGAAGGAGGGATTCCAATTTGAAGTAAGGAAGAACTTCCAGATGGTGAAGGCTGCCGATCACTGGATAGAAATGCCAAAAAAAAAAAAAAAAAAAAAAAAAAGATAGAGAGAGAGAATTTTCCAGCTTGGAAATCCTAGGGTCCACATGTCCCCAGGGAGTAGTGATGGCCTGGACCCTCCCTGTCCTCAAAGGCCATTAAAAGTCAGTTGTGTGGCTCTCTGAACGCCTTCTCCCAGGTATCCAATGACAGTCCTACGGGTTCCCAGGCAAGCCCACACTGCCGGTGGGACCCCTCATGGAATTGACTCACCGTGTAAGTAACAGTTCAGAGATGCAGGTTTTGCTTTGTGTCAGGTTCCCTGCAGTTTCTGAGACAGAGATCTGCATATGGGGAGGCTGCGGGGAGCACTCCTGGGAACCACATCTGTGGGGCGGGGGGGCGAAGGAAGCACATTGGGCAGAGGGAGATGAGTAATGCACCTGCAACAAAGGCTCTGGAGCTGGGGTGGCCTTGAAAAGTTGCCCCCTTAGTGATCCCCTGTCAACCAGCAGCCCCGGGGAAGGCAGAGGGCCTCAGCTCTGCAGCTCGAGCCCCTGGCAGCTGGGGAAACAAATGCCTCGGTCCTGGAGGGGCCTGTGGTTGGTGAACCACACAGTCACCAAGGTCTAAGTTTGTTCTGGAACCCATCTTCCTTGGTTCTTCAGCATTTCGTGGAATAAGGCCTCTGATGCTCCAACTGAGAATAGCAGGAACACCTCTCCAGAAGCCCTTTCTGAGGCCACAAGTCCATCATTGCCTCCTCCCCCCAGGAAGGGTGGAGTAAAAATTACATCAATGCCTAAATATCACCACCTAGACACTCTCCTTCTGGGCCCTTCACAAGACTCATCTGTACCCACTTGGATGCATGCCTCACTCCCGTGCTAGGACAGGGACCTTTGAAGCTCTGCCTGCTCAGGACCTCGGCAGGCGCTGGCCTGAGGCAGGTCAGAAGTAAAGCTCAGTTCTCGGCTCACAGAGGTACTCCCCATGGCTTAGTTTCTTCTCTCTCTCACTGTTTTTTCACTAGATTTTTTTCTGAGCTTTTGCTTCCATTTTCACTAATCTCAGGGCTCCTCTTGATATTGATGAAAGACAAGATAAGTCTGAACTCTGTAATTTCCTTCACGTCACCCATAGCGATGAAGAAAATCCCTCGGCTGGTTTGTGGACAAGATACAGTACCCAGGGGTTCTGTATCCGTGGATGCAACCAGCCAAAGATTGACAATATTTGGGGGAAAAAAGTTCTAGAAAGTTATAAAAAGCAAAACTTGAATTTGCCACACTGGCAACTATTTACATAGTATTTATATGGTATTTACAACTATTTACATCGTATTTATATCTACATTGTATTAGGTATTATAAGTAATCTAGAGATGATTGAAAGTATACGGGAGGATGTGCGTAGGTTATATGCAAATACTGTACCATTCTATATAAGAGACCTGAGCATCCTCAGATTCTGGTATTCCCGGGGGTCCTGGAACAAGTCCTCCCCGCCCCCCGCCCCCCATCCTGAGGGAATGTTATTGATTAACCACCCCAGGAAGGACCCACGTCCTCTCCACTCCCCCAGTGGAGAAGATTGTTCTTCTTCCTCCACCCACACTATCAGGAAGCTTCTGGAGGAAAAAGGAGATGCCCCTCCAAAGTATGCTACCCCAAAGGGCTAAGTTTTATCTGAGACCTAGAGGGGGTTGGTCCTGATAGAGCTCCCAAGAGAGGCTGGAGGCCCTGGGGGAGGACACATTTTCCTGCTTTCCTGTGCTCCTTTCACAAATACCCTGCCATATGGCAGCGCGAGAGGCTGCTCTGAAGGAACCCACAGTCTAGCGCATCCCTGTGTCCAAGCTGGGATGGGGACCGCACAGGTTGCAGGGGGAAACCAAAGACAAAGTACCGCACGCAGACTCCAGTGGGGTGGGGGTGGGGGGCGGTTTACAGGGGCAGAGAGGCTCTGTGGAGGAGAGAACAGCCAGGCTGAGAGCTGGGGGAGGAGCTAGCAGGTGAAAAGGAGGGGCGGTGAGGGCACAAGGAAGGGTCCAGGCTAACAGAGCAGCACCTGCACAGGCCACAGCCAGGTGAGGGCCTCGGAGCTTCGGGGAAGGCGGAACATTCTGTCTGGCAGAGTGATGGGGAAAGCCATAGACTGATGGGACGGAATAGATGGAATGGGCCTGAGGGAAACAACTGGTGCTGAGACAAAGCCTTCTGGGGAGAGTCCCGAGCAGCACGCAGCTCCCCCGTACAAACCCCAGTGGGCATGGAGGCCCAGGGCTGCAGCAGCAGCGGCATTGCTGCAGGGGTGGGGGTCTCCCTGGCTGGACCACGCTTCCCTCACACCCGCATCCGCGTGGCTAGGGCTTCCTCACCCCTCCCCCGTCTTTGTCTGAACAGCACGTTCTCCCGTGGCCTGTCCTAATTACCGTATTTGCAACGTCTACACTTGCCCCGGTCCTGCTCTGTTTTTCTCCTCGGCCCTTGTCACCACTCACGCCCTATGCATTTTGCTCCTCTGCCTGTTTATTGCCCAGCTGCTTCACTTCTTGTCTGTTTTGTTCATAGCCTAGATGTCGGGCACATAGAAGGTACTCAAGAAAGATTTATGGGATGAAAACTGCTCCTAATAGCTCCTATTTATCGAGCACTTACAACGTGCCAGGCTCCACCTTCACACTTTACATACAGTCCCTTATTTATCCTCACAAACACCTCCCCCCCCCATTTTACAGATGTGCAAACTGAGGCCGAGGGCCATAAAGAAACCTGTTCCAAGCACACATCTAGTCAATGGCAGAGCTGGAATTCAGAATCTTCGATCAGGGATCTGCAATTGCTACTGCTGGGTTCCCTCGGGAGACGGCTTTAGCATTTCCAAGAACAGACGATATCTAAGAAGGGTGTGTGTTTTTACATCGCTCCTCATTGTGTGCACACACACATAGTTCAGAAAACAAATTTCGACAACTGCATGTTCAAATTCAGAGGGCAGATTTGCAAATCCAAAGTGGTAGTGTTGGCTAAGTCCTTGGCATGAACCTCCAACCCGCGGACGTTGGTCAAGAATTTTTCGGTAAATCTGTTGGGTGGAACTCCTGTGGGGTGGTTCCCAGGCTACCCCGGGGAGCTTGTTAACTCCTGCATCCCTCCCAGAGTTTCAGGCTTTGCCTCGGCGCCAAGAGTCCAGACGGTAGGCTGCCTGCGGGGGAACTGACAGAAAAAGCGCTCTTTCTCCCTAAGAAACAGTCTCACAGCCATGGCCATGCCCAAGCGTCTTATCTGAGCTGTGAATAAACAACAAGCACAGAGAACAGTACCCTGACTCATTTCACCCTTTCAACCTCTGCTCGAGGGTGTGAGGGGTTCTTGTCCTGTTATCTCACGGGTGGAGGCTGAGAGGTCAGGGACTCTTGCCAAATCCCAAGGCCAGGCTTGGGGCCCTGGACGGAGACTCAGCCCAGGACAGAAGCCCTCAACCCCCTGTGTGTGCCCTGGAAGGTGTCGGCCAAGCTGGCATCCGTTGTGAGGTCCAAGCGCATCTCCTGCAAAGCTCCTGGGTCTGAGAGGGGAGGGGTCAGATTTTATCTGTGCTCCCTCACCACTTCGCCCATCAGCCAAAGCCCAAGCTTTGAGTGGCTCTCTGTTGGTTTCCCTGGGGGAGAAAAGGATGACACAAAATGACTGTTTTTCATTTCCCAGACCCCACCCAGTGCACTTTTAAGATGTGGAAATTTTATTAAATCCCTGGGCACAGCCTCTTTTTACATGTTCTGTGGTTTAACTGTCCCTGGGTCTTTTTGCTTATGGTTTGAACTTTTTTCCCTCCCTCTTTAAACCTGAGAGTTTTATTTCTCCGCTGTCTCTTAACTGCCCCAAGGGTTAACATTCCTAGTACTTGCTACAGGCCTTGCACACTCGGACAGTACATGTGTATTGACCCGCGCCCAGTGGCTCCCTCTGAGGGCTCGAGTCCCCAGTAGGAGTCTGGGCTCCCATCCGCCCGACCTCCCCTCACTCCTGCCCCACTGGGACCACATGGGGCACTTGTTCCTGCTGCCGCCCATGACCTTTGCTCCCTCCCGTCCATCCAAATTTGTCCCTTCCTCATGGCCCAAGGTGAGTCTCCCCGGTCCACAAAGGCTCTTCTGACCACTGATGCCCACAGGGCTTTGTCACTCCTCGTACATCCTGAAGGATTGTGTCTGCCTCGCCGAGCTGGGAGCACAATTCGACTCTAGAATTACCCTTGAAAGAAGATGTAATGAATTATAAAGACATGAATGTTTAGTTTAGAAAAATGAACTACCCCACCCTCAAACCTGGTTCAAACCCCCCAATCCCAGCCCCCCAGGTAACCCATTATAAATTGGTTGGTACTTTGCATTGTTTAATTTTCATGCATTCACATGCATTCAAGTGAACTGTCTTGAAAGCAGGAACGGGAGCTGAGGCAGGCTCCCCTGGTTCCCCAAGCATCCAGCCAGCCTTCGGCCATCAGTGCTTAATTCCTTCTACATGCACCGTTCCCCTGGCTCTGGACAGCCAGCCCCAAGAGCAGGGGTTAAGACCTCCTTTTCACAGGTGAAGCTACAGAGACACAGCAGATTTCATGGAGTCACCTGAGGTCACAGAGCTAGTGAGAAAGAGAGTGAAATTGGAACTGGCGTCTTCTGACAAGCCCAGCTGTTCTGGGAAAAACGCCGAAGGATGCTTGACTTCCCTAAACCTCGCTCCCCGAGTGCCCTGCTCTGCAGAGCTGAGGTTAGCAAAAAACATGTTGCAATCCCTCTTCGCTCCGGGGGCAGCCAAGCCGGGGTTCTCATCTGTGACTTGATACGGGCCCTGGGTGGCAGTCCCTTTCACGCCTCTGGTTCAGTGTCCACCTGGGTGAATCATCAACCATCAGCCAGCTGTCGCCTCACCTTTAGCTCGGTGCGGTGTGAAGCTTGTTTTCTTTTGCTGGTATTAAACAGTCACCTCTGACATGTGGTGAGATGCAGGACGTTGCCTCCAAGGCAAACACGGATCCACAGGAAAAACAGATCTGTAGAATACAAGTACTCTAGGGTGCCAAGAGCTGGCTTCTCCCTACGAAGCTTCCACAGCCGGCAGGGATGTCACCTGCCTTCAGGAAACAGATGGGATGTGTGGGTAAGCTCCTGCTTACTGACTCGGGGGAGAAGCAGGAATGCCTGGCTGAGCACTGGGGGCATGAACCAGACCAGGCAGCCCCAGGGGCCCAGAAAGCCCTGTTCCTGGGCTCACACGTCTCATGTGAAACTCAGATCTGTGGGTCAGCACAAACCTGGTCCCGGGCCATCTTTCTGCAGTGCCTGCTGAAAGCCCAACCACAGTGGGTGGGCGGGTACGTCTTGAAGATTAATTGCCAGAGCTTCATAGTGCTGTCAGTGTCCTCTCAAGGGACTTGATTTCAACGCTGGCAGCCTGTGGAGGGTGGTTCTTAAGAGAACCCTGGTGAGTGTGGGAAGGCTCTGGGTCCTGGCCTGGACCCCTAGCCCCGCTCCGTGCAAGAATTTCCCAAAGAGCCACTCGGGATGATTGTAGCTGCTTCAAGATACCTATTTCTTTTATTTCAAGAATTACCTATTTATTTTAATATGTTTTAAAAGATACTTAGCACATCAAACCCGCAATTTCATGTATACTATTACTTAGGAGGAGGCTAAACATTTTTTTTTAAGTTGGCTTGATTAGAGTAAAAAATGAAGCAAATGATAGTACAGGTTATGAGAGTGTGGCAAAACTTGAACAATCGGCGTTTGGGAAACACTACTTTCTGGGAGAATCGGATATTCGTGCCAAACATAGGGACCAAGCCTAAATCCAGATGAGGGGATGGTTAGAGATTTCTCTCTCTGGAACCACATTAGTCCATTTCCAAGCTTTCAACCTGTATGAAAGCTAGACTGGTAAGGGAAAGCAAGTAAGATGGTTTTTGTGTTTGTTTTGGTTTAATTGAGACTTTACAGTATATGGGGCCCTGGGGGATAGAGATGAACAGCTGCCACCAAGTGGGGCAATTAAAAATAGTCTGTGTAGTGAAATCCGAAATGGCAAGCAGGGCATGACGCATAGAGTCAGGACGAAGTGGGTCATCAGGCTTTCAACTCAGCACGTGATTTTTTTTTTTTTTAAGTAAAGAAAGAAAAAGATGTACAACTCTTTGTATTTACCTATGGTCTTTTTTTTGAGCTTTTGACATAAGAAAGTGGTGTTTAGATAGCTGTAGCTCTACTGTGTATACATATGTCATTCTGTTTGGCTTTATTAACCCAACATGAATTCATTTGGGCCTTTCCTTATATGTCCGATGCCTACAGTCCTCACGTGAAGTATGAATCACTATCAGCTGGAGAACTTGTTAAAACGCAGATGCCTGGACCTGCCTCCCAGGATTCTGACTCAGTCGTCATCGGCATTTTTAACAAGCTCTTCAAAACCCGGGATAAAGGTGTTCCTGGACCTCCCTTTGAGAAACCTTGAAGCTTGGGGAATATACATGGTCCAGATGTGGAGTCCACCCTCAGAACCCAGTCGAGGGAGGGAGATGAGACACCACAATAAGTCACAAGGTAGAAGGTACCCAGCGCAGCTGGAGAGCATGAGATAAAGTGCAAGGAAGCTCTCACCACCATCTCCAACACCCAGGGGTGCTGAAGCTTGACCCTCTGCTCTGAGAAGTTTCCACACTTTTGCTGGACTGTATTCCAACCAACCTTGAATTACATATTCATAGTATTACTTCCACCTCTAGCAGAAGAATCATTTCAGTGATGTAGGAGCTTATCTTTCGTTTTGGTGAAGGGTAGTGGGGAGGGAAACACTTACTTGTCTTGGATAGAAATCAGATTCGGGTGGCAAGAACTGGGTGCTCTTCCGAAGCTGTATGGAGGTGACATGCAGCCTGAAACAAATACAGCCTCCCAATACCCCACCCTCTACTGCTTACCAACAGAATCAAGAAAGAGGTCCTGAAGGCTCCTTTGAAGGAAGTTAGAGATCTTGTGAGAGGCTGAGGCAAGACCAAGAGCTGGGACCTCCTCTCACAATATCTGATTCATCACCACCCACCACCCTTCCTTGAGGGCCCATGGCCTAATAAAAGGGAGTTAGACCCAAGTGTTAGAAGACTCCGGGGACTCCATCTGAGAGGATCTGAACCACTAAGGCTGGTTCCCTCAGGGACTTCACACACTTACTTCATGGTTTGGCCCAGGACTTGGTCTGCCTTCACCCAGCAGTTCTTTCCTGTCAAATCACAGGGGAATGTGCTTTGGGAGTTCTGGTTCCAACCCCGGCCCCATCACTCACAAGCTCAGAGACACTGGGAAAAGATTTCATCTTTGGTCATCAGTTTCCTTATCTGAATCCAGGGCAGTTGGGAGGTTTAATGGGATAATGTATGTGAAATGTGTCAGATGAACTCTGACAGATGCTAACTACCATGGGTCTGGGAGAAACTTTATCTTCATTAATTTATGCATACTCCTTCTTATTTAATCTTCCAAGGACATAGAGAACATTCTTCTTTTTTCCATGTCCTCTTTACTAATCAGTGAGCTTCTGTGAGGTGCCAAGGCTCTGTGTTAGGGGCTGGAGATGTGTGAATACAGCACACCCCGCCAGAGGATGCCCCAGAACTGTGGGAGAGGGCCACAACAGAGACAGGTACAAGTATCCACAGGGCTGTAGACCTTCACCGTGCCCGGGACTCCTGGGTGGTTGAGTGAAGTGTTCCACCCCTGTTTAGAACAATGCTTTTGAAAGCATAAGATTACAAAGGAAACCAATAATACTGAAATATAGTTATGGGACCATTTTGAAAAATGAATTTGTGATCTAGTAGATATGGTTCTCTTTTAACACATTAAATGAGATCTAGCAGATTTAGTAAGGACTGTGTTTTATTTCTTCACTTTTTCTGCTTCCTATCTGTCTTCCTTCCTTTGGGGGCTCTAAATACATGTGTGCTAGTCTGCTTGACGCTGTCCCTCAGCTCACTGATGCCCTGTTTACTGTTTTCTGTGACCTTTTTCTCCCTGTGTTTCCACTGAATAGTTTCTATTGCTGTATCTTCAATCCCACTACTCTTTTCTACTAGTGTCTAATCTGCTGTTAATCCCACCCAGTGTAATTTTCACTGCAGATATATTCTTTTACTTCTAGGAATTTGATTTAGTCATTTTTATATCTTCCATGTCTCTCCACAACATTCTGTGCTTTCCTCTACCTTTTTAAAACACATGGAGTATATTTTTCGATAGCTCTTTTAATGCCCTTGTCTACTAATTCTATTATGTGTGTCATTTCTGGGTCTATTTCTATTGAATAATTTCTCTCCTCATTATGGATCATATTTTCCTGCTTCATTGCATGCCTGGAACTTGTTCATTGGATACCAGACATTGTGAATTTGACATTGCTGGGTGCTGGCTTTTTTATTTCTTTTATATTCTTTTAAATATCTTTGAGCCTTTGTCTGGACACTGTTAATCAGAGACAGTTCAATATTTTTGATCAGAGGTCAACAACCTGCAGTCCAGGGACCAAATCTGGCTTCCCTTTCTGTTTTTGTATGGCTCATGAGCTAAGAATGGTTTTTCTGTTTTGAAATGGTTGAAAAAAATCAAAAGAATATTTTGTGATGTGAAAATTTTATTAAATTAAATTTTCAGTGTCTATAAATAAAGTTTTATTGGCACACAGCCACGAGCATTCATTTCCGTACTGTCTGTGGCTACTTTCGTGCTACCATGGCAGAGTTGAGTGATTGCAACAGAGACCAAGTGATCTGCAAAGCTGAGAATATTTACTGTCTGGCCCTTCACACAAAAAGTTGTCTACCCTTGCTCTTGAGGCTTGCTTATAAGCACTGTTAAGCAGATAAATGCATCCTTTAGTCCAGGGCTAACTTTGCCCCACTTTGGCTGGTGGGAGAAGGAACACCTTAGGCCTGTGTGAGCTCTGGTTTTTGTTCCCGCTGATCCTCTGGGAGGTTCTTTCCCAGCCTCAGGTAGTTTCCTCACAGGCACGAGCTGATGATGACTCAGCTGAAGACTCCAGGGGGACCCTCTGCAGGTCTCCAGAGCTCAATCTCTGAGCAGCTCTCTGCTCTTCTAGCTCTCTGCTCTGCGAATTCTAGCTACTTGGCCTCCCTGATCTTCAACTCTGTCTCCTCAACTCAGACAGACCTCCAGGCTCCAGCTAGGTCCCTCTCCCTCTATGGTAGCCTGGGAACTCTTTAGGCAGGAAGCAAGGGCAGCATCCAATGTCTGAAAACCACAAGTTCATACATATTTTGTTCAGGTTTTAGTTGTTAAAGGTGGGAGGTAAATCCAATTTCTGTTAGTCCACCATTGCCAGAAGCAAGCTAAGTACTGTATTTTAAAAGAAGAGATGTGTATAAATTTATCTTCACAGCAACAAGAATGCTATGTGAAAATGTCATTTTTATTGGTGATGAAGTCACAGATACTGCTAATTCTACTAGAGTTCATTGCCTGCATTCATAATTGTAGGAAATCAAATTCCGATTAGAGGTTAGTAAAAGTAAAGATGTCCTTTTTCTCCTCGTACTAATTTGTAAACCTTCTGAATTTTATTCAGTCTCCTGGGGATCCATGGTTTCCTGGATAAGAGCTCTTGTGCTGAGATGCTAACAGTAATTTTTTTCTTCTGAGTACCAAAGAACTTTTAATTGGCCCTCTTATGGAGCTTATTGTCAATTGTCCTTGCAATATTTCAAAAAGTCCCATGTTTTGTGTAAAACAGAAGGCTCAGTTTTTTTTCTCTGTGGGCAAAAACATCCCAGTGCCTTCCAGCACAGCATCCATGTTTCATCATCCTGAGCCTTGTTTGTGCTGATCTCTGGACTCATCAGTGTCGCCGCATTCCTTGTGAACTGTGGGGAGCGTTATCAGCTCAGGGCCCACGCAAAGCCTGACGGCCAGAGTCTTCCCTGACTCTGAACGACAGCTTTTCCCATACATTCCAGCAGCCTTCTGACTTCTTTCTTAACAGCACTGCACTTCTGGTTTGTATTCTGGTTATGACGGAGGATGGTCCTTGGGCTGCGCTTCCTTTCGTAAGTGTGTCTTGCTTTTTCTTTTTGTTTTAAAACAAATTCTGTATTTGTTCATGAAAAGAAATCCCCATTAAATGTTCCCTTTAGTGGTCATAAATGTTTATGGTCTTGTTATAAGTTTGGGTCATTCTGCCAACCACTAAATGATTACGGGGTCGTTTTTGGGGACTCAGTTTCATCCTTCCCAATGGCAGGATGAACAGAGAAAGGAACTAGCCAGGGTTTTCACTCCATTATACTTAAAAAAAAAATAATAAAAGTAGCTAATTAGAACTATTGATTACTATTAGTGATCACTGCGGATAAAACGAATCTACAATTGGGAGATTAAGACATAGAAATAGGTAAAATCAAGTTCCTTATTGTTATCAATCCTATTTAATCTTATCCTCTCATTAACCCTTAACAGATTTTTTGTTTAAGTAATTGCTTCTTTTTCCTTGGATTTCTTGAGGCTTGAATAGAACTCTTTTTTATTTCACGTTCATCTTTAAGATGCAAAATCGATTCTCAGAATATTGATAGGCGAGATGTGGTTACCTGCTGAACTGGGGGCATCAATGGCTGTTATAGCTGTCCCGTCTTTTCAAATGACCAGGAGGAAAGGCCTCCCCTCTCTCTCCTGTAAAGCAGTGCCCCCCTCAGCTGATTTACATCATTTATACCCCATAAAATTCACCTGTTTTAAGTGTTGGATTCAATAACTTTTAATAAATCTAGAGTTGTGTAATCCTCACCACAATCCGGTTTTAGAACATTTCCTTCACCCCAAAGCACTTCCATCCTCACCTCCAGCCTCAGGCCACCAATAATCTACTTTCTGTCTTTATAGAGCTGTCTTTTCTGGACATTTCATGTAAGTGGATTCACACAGTGTTTGATCTTTGTGACTGGCTCCTTTCACCAGCATCATGTTCAACCATGTTACAAGCATTGATACTTTATTCTTTTTTGTAACCACATAGTATTCCGTCTGTATGGACCCACCGCTTCTGTTTAGCCCCTCACCAGTTGGATATCTGGATCGTTTCCACTTTTTTGCTATTATAAAGCATGTTCCTTATGAACATTTACACACAAGTCTTTGTGTGAACATAGTTTTGACTTCTCTCGGGTAGATACCCAGGACTGGAATTGATGGGTTGTGTGGTGAATTCATGTTTAACATTTTTTTTTAAAGCCAGACTTTTCAGTGACTGCACCAATGTGCATTTCCACCAGCAATATATGAGAGTTCCTGTTCCCACTCAGATTTAACTGCTTTCTTTTCAGAAGAGTTACCCCCTTCCACAAAGTTTGACACAAGCTAGAAGGCAGATTTCCAAAACATAACGTATTTCCAGTACCACTGGGTCATCCACCCTCAGGGTTTATCCTCCATATCCCAATCAGAAGGTTTCACAAACCTTTGATTAACTTCTTTTGAATCTTGTGGCCTGATTTACTAAAACACAATTTTTACTTACTCAGTAATTTTCCTGTATTTCTTTTCTTTGTGCTACTGTCCTCCAAACATGGCACTCACATAACCCTTTATGCAATTTATTGTTTTACGTATCTGTCTACGCCCACTAGACAAGAGGCGCTCTGGAAGGAATATTTTTGTATCCAAAGTGACTAACACAAAACATGGCATAAAGTGGGCCTTAAAAAGTGTTTGCTGAATAAATACTTAAAGATGCAACATACACATTGGGTTCAAATATACTCTAATTTCCAAGTCCGCTTGTTTTCCTTCAAAAGGGCCATATACTTTGCACAGGACTGATTCATTGAAGAGGAATCTTAGGGTTTAAGAAAACCTTGGCAAGAAGTCCAAATCTTTTAGCTTATGTGACAAATCTGAGGGCTGGATCAGTAAAGTGGCTGGCCCAAGGTCATCTGCATGTGCTGGTTAGGAATATGCCATTACTTCTGGAAGAAACCCTGCCATGAAGAGAGCAGGTGAACTGAAGTGTTGGGGAGACAGAAGTGGGGCTGGTCTGTGGGTAGAATCCTGAAGGCCAGGCCTGAAGTTCATTCGGTAGGAAAGGATGTAGAATTATCCAATCAGTATTCTAGTAGATTAACACGGGAGGGGGCAGATATGAGGTGGGAGACCAGCTGGAAGGCTAGAAAACAGTCTAAGTGCGAAGCCAGGAGGGAGGGCCTGGACTTGGTGGGGTGTTTGCAGAGGGGAGGAAGGGGGAAGCACTGGGCTATGCAAAATGCACCCATGACTGGAAAACGGTGCCCGCCCCCCCAGAAATGGCGGTCTCAGGAGCAGAAATAAGGAAGATGGGATAGAAGTGCGGGTCTGCTGATCATTTATGCATCCTCTACGGCCCTGGGGCAGGGAGCCCAGTGGGAGCCCAGTGGGTGAGAGCACTCCCTCTGCACTCACGGTTCCATCCCAATATAAGCTCTACCACCACCACTCACAAGCCAGTGACCTCAGGCCAATGACTTAATGACACCGAGCCTCAGTTTCCTCATCTGTAAAATGGGGCGATAACGCTTCCCTCTAGGGTTGTAGGGAGGATTCGCTTAGGTGATATATTTAAGGCACTTAGACCTGAGCCTGGTGTGTGGCCAGCGATCAGTTCCCAGTGGCCTCGGTTCCCCCAGTCCTGTAATCTCTTTGTCCTCACAGAAAACTTGAATTGAGGCATGTTCAGCTGGGAACCGTGCTCCCAGCAGGAGTTGCTTCAAACTGGGCACTCCATGTTTGAACTTCTATATAAGATGAGAGAGAAATCATCTTATTGTTTGGAGTTTGTGGTAATGTTTTAAACTTACTCAATTGGAAATTTCTTAAAGGAACTAGCAATTTTTTTTAAATGCCATGTTCACACAATTATCCAAGTCCTAAACCAGTCATGAGAAAGAAATGATTTAGCTACAATATCTGGTGCAGTTTTCAAATGTCACTCATGGGGCCTTGGGTGATCTCAGATAAGACTGGGGCTGCCCTGCGGAAAAGGGGATCGAACTCCCACCTCCTCTTTGACTAGCACTGCTCCCCTTTTAGCTGTCATATTATTATTGGGTTTCTCAGTAAGACAAATACGATTTCATTTGAAGAAAAGGTTTCACTTTTTGGGAAAACTCTTGTAATGGCAATTTAACAAATATACCAGATTGATAATGACAACCAAATGGTGAGTCTTCAAAGATAAAAATAAGTTTTATATAAAACTTCAAATTCGTTAATTGGCTGGACAAGTATATGTTTTCTGGAGACTAAAGAAGGAAAAATGTCACAAGATACAAATACCTTTTCCGTAGTAAAATGGTGTTTGCATTTTTCTAACCGATATCAGTGTCCACACCAATATTCCGGAATCCTCTTTAGAAAGAGTAGGGGAAAATGCAAATCCATCCTTGGGCAAGCATTTCATGCTTGTCCCTATCTGTTTAGGAAACAAATTATTTCACAAAAAACCACATTCCATGAAAAGTATATTTGTTCTGGCTTAAACATAATCATTTCCTCTGGAAGTCTGATTCAAGTAAAGCTCAAAATTACTTAGTTTGTAGACAACTGAATGTCATACTCCTTTCTGGATTTCATGAAAGTGTTTTCAAAATTAATTGTGCCATTTTAGACTATGCTTTGAAACTCAAATGTGTTATTATTTCATGGCCTTTACTGCCTATTAATTAGACATCAAGTCCAGTTACTTCCTGCATTTTAGTGAATTTTTTTTTGCACAAACATGTATATGCTTGTTTATTTACAAAAGGTTCCATTTTTAAATGTGGACTTTCAGTATATTTTTAGATTCTAAATAAATCGATAGGGAGGAGGAGAGCATACGATTAAGAATCCAGGGCTTCCCTGGTGGCGCAGTGGTTGAGAGTCCGCCTGCCGATGCAGGGGACACGGGTTCGTGCCCCGGTCCGGGAGGATCCCACATGCCGCGGAGCGGCTGGGCCCATGAGCCATGGCCGCTGAGCCTGCGCGTCCGGAGCCCGTGCTCCGCAACGGGAGAGGCCACAGCAGTGAGAGGCCCGCGTACCACAAAAAAAAAAAAAAAAAAGAAAAAAAAACGAATCCAGACCCTGGGACCAGATGATCTAAGTTCCCATCCCAGCTCAGCCACTTACTAGCTCTGTGACTTTCCACGGGTCACTTCACTTCTCTGTGCCTCGTTTAGTGGGAACGATAAAGTGGGAATAATAACTGTACCTCTCTCATCAGGCTGTGAAAATTATAGGAGTTAATATATATATGTAAAGTGCTTTGAATAGCACCCGGTATACAGTTAGTGCTCAATACATGTTAGCCATTATTAGTTATTCTTGGTTTCCTAGTGTAGTCAGGGTATGCTTCGTTAGGTTTAATTGATTATTCTAGTTGATAAAAGGCTGCTATGGAGACTATGAATAGATCAGCACTTTTTATACAAATGGAATATAAATCAATGGTATTCAATTGAAAGACCCTGCTGGTTGTAAGTCTGCAGACTTTTGGGGCTGAAGAGACAGTACAGAACATCTTATTCAATATCTTTATTTCGTGGCTGAAGACCCCCCGCCCCACGGGGCTGAAGCTACTTACCAAAAGCCACAGAGCAAGGCAGAGAACAGCCAGGATGTGGTTGTTTCCGATGACGCTTCAGGATCTCAGAAGGCTGCAGCAAAGTTTCCATTATGGCATCAATTATCATCGCACTGATAAGCCAGCTACTGGAGCATTCTGTGCCCATCAGAATGACAAAAGCATTTACATCTTTGGAACTGTCAGTATACAAAGTAAACATAGGTAAGGAAGCTGGCTTTGCTTTATACCCTCATGCTATTCTTTACTATCCTGATAGAAAATGCTTGCAGTTGGGGGTGTTTCTATGTGTTTGCATTTCAGACATGCCTTGCAAGACATTTTTTTTGGTTAAAACTATAATAAAAAACAGTCTGAAGGATTAGAAATAGAGAAGCCTGGCACCACCCAGGCTTTACCACTGGAAGCATTTACACCTCGGGAGGCGCACAGATAGGACACACGCAGATAATCAAAGTTTTATTTAAAGTTGCAGAACACTTAAAAATAAACAATATAATATGCTTGAATGTTTACTGTAACATAGAAAAAGGCTTTCAAATACACTAAAACCTTCAATTTTACCCCAAAGTATGCTATGCAGCCAGTCGAAGTGCTTTGACAAGCATTGCTCTCTACAGATGGCTGGGGTAGGAGGTAGGCTGCGGAGTTCCCTGCAGGCAGGTGGTCTTCCTAGTCAGACTGACGATGTTTTTTCTTGTTGTGGCTCTCAATCGCCCTCCTCAGCACCTCGTCCTGGATGAGATCAGACATTCTTACGTCCGTGTGGCTACAGCCAATTTTTGGGCAGCTGTGAGGGATGAGAAAATCAAGTCAGGCCGCTTCACCTTAATGCCTTCAGCATGAACTTCTCTCACATGCAAGAATCTAAGTGAGGGCATTTTTTTTTTAATTGAATGAAAGATTCTTTAAATTCTACAGTGTTTTACAATTTTCAGAAGTTTCACACAGGTGATTTCATATAATCCCATAATAACCCCTTGTTCTTCTTCTCACCCCTATCTTGCCCCTCCCCCTCCCTCTCCCCACCGAGAGCCACGAGTTTGTTCTCTGTATCTGTGAGTTGGCTTCTTTTCTGTTTTATTAGTTTGTTGTATTTTTTAGATTCCACAGATAAGTGTTATCACACAGTATTTGTTTTTCTCTGACTTATTTCACTTGGCATAACGTCCTCCAAGTCCATCCATGTTGCTACAAATGGCAAAATTTCATTCTTTTTTTATGGCTGAGTAGTGTTTAAGTGAGGACATTTTACCAACAAAGGAGCACACTTAAAAAATCAGGACCGATGTGCACTCATTCATTTGTTCACCGGGTGCCCATCTGAGCCAGGGCCTGTCCAGCACCGGGGGCAGGGCAATGCCCACTTCACAGCGCTCACTTTGCAGTGGGGGAGACAGATCTTCGCTAACTCAACCGCATAGATGCTTGCTGTGAGTTCCTGTGGCATTAAGTGCTACAAAGGCTAAAAAGCAGGGTCAAGGGAGAGAGTGTGAGCTAAGGGGCTTATGTAGAGGGGGTCAGGGCAAGGCTCACTGGGAGGTCTTATCTAGAACAAGGGCTGCATGAGGCTCGGGCTGGGGCAGCGGCCCGTGTAGAAGTTGAGGAGATAGCCGCTTGGTGCCCGGGAGTAAGAACAAGGTCCGTGTGGCTGGAATGCCCAGGGCAAGAGGGAGGGCATTTGGAGATTTGGTTGGAGGGCGTGTGGGGCTTTGGGTTTTATTTTAAGTATGAAAACAATGGAGGGCTGGAGATAGGGGAGGGATGGGATTTGGCTTATATTTAGGAAACATGACTCTGGCTGTTTAATACAGAACACAGGCAGAGGGGAAGCAGGAGAGAGGGGGGGATTGTGCAGCAGCCAGCAGAGTGAGGGCAGCTTGGATGAGGGTGTAGCCGTGAGCAGCCCTGGATACAACCGGAAATAGAACCTATGGGACTTGCTGATGGACCTGATGTGGGGAGTAAAGGAAAGCTGAGCTTTGTGCAGAGTCTGGCCCGAGCCGAAGGGGACTGGTGGTACCCTTCCTCTCCATGGAAACAACTGGAAAGCCGGGCTGGGATGGAGTCAGGCAGGAGTCCTGGTTGCTACATGTTCCCTCTGAAATGCCCACTAGTCCTCCCAGTGGAGAGACTGAGTGGGCTGGTGGGGACTCAGAGGAAAAGCTGTGGCTGAAGAAATCAGTGGGTGAGTCATGGTTCTGTTTAGATGTGGTCTTCTCTGAAGGCAGTGGGCTGGATGAAGTCACCTGATTTCTTGTCAACATGAACCAGACTCTGGTAGAGCGCCCAGTTTTGGAGTCAAGCCAACCTAGGTCTGAATTCTAACTCCAATGCCTACTTGCTTATTATGAGACCACCGGCAACTCACTTTACCTTTTGGAGCCTCTGTGTCCTCAGATTTACAATAGGGGCAGAATCCCAATTTCACAGGGCTCCAGGCAACACAGTGCTCAATAACTTTCATCCCCTTCACCATCTCCTATGACCGTCACCAGTCTCCTGATGAAAGTTGCTGATCTGTCTATAGATTGCATACCTCCAACACAGACGGGTGCACATTCGTGCATTCATTTGACCCTCTTATGTGATTGGCCCTGTGCTAGTTCTAAGCACCCAGCTGTGAAATACAAATATAGGTTCCTGCCCCACACAGAGCTCTGGCCCAGTGATCTGAGACAACCCTCCAAAAAGCACAAATCAAAAATAACAAAATTCAAGACAAAAGCTATAAACCAGAAGGGGAAGAAAGCGGATCATGGGAGCTCCAATTTGTCCAGCAGTAGAAAGCTCAACAGTTCAACACAAAAGTGAAACTTTTTCTCGGTCTTGATTTCTGGACCAAGGCATCTTTATATTAGAGGAGCATTAATCAATGTAATGAATAATATGCTTGCTAACAATATTTATATTTAAAATACTGAAATGTGTCCTGTATGTCTGGGGACATGTGTTAAAATGTGATTAAAGAAAGGCAATCATATGAAAGACGATGGGGGTGATGATTTTGGCTTTGCGTTAGGGGAAGGATTGGAGGTGCTTGAGGAATGCTTTACACTGGTTTAAAACACCTTGCTGTCTCAAAGTGAATTCTTTCTTTCAGTTTGAAAGTAAATAAGGTGAGATTATGAAAAGGATACGGACACTTTCCTGACTTCAGCAAAGGCAGTTTTCATCACTTCAACTTCCATGACATACATGGAAGTGCAACCTTAAGTCGGTGGCTGGGATGACCCTCAGTTAATGCTTATCAACCCACCGATCATTCACATTGAACAGCCAGGATGTGGGCTGTAGTCCCCCGACTTCACAGAACAAAGTCTTTAAAACCAATAGTCAGACAGTGAATAAGCTGTTTTAGGGAAGTGGAGAGTGAGGTGGGGAGGACTTCCTGATGACATCAGTGGTTTTAGTCAGTAAATGAGAGCATTCTGAGAACGTGTGATGGGATTAACCACAGCAGGCAGTTGCGGAGCTGGCATGCACATTATCCCAGGGCCACCCGTTCAGACAAAGCGGTCTGAGCTCACTGAGGGTATCAGCCCAGGGGACAGAGGCATTAACCAAAAAGCCCTCCCAACGGGAGCCAGACGGCCTAAAGACAAAACTACAGGCTCAAGGGTGAAAAAGCCCTGGGCTCAAGCCTCCTGGCTGTGACTCTGGGCAACTGATGTCATTAATGGGCCTCAGTTTCTTCCTCTAGGAAGGCAGAGCATAGGGTTGTTGTGAGAATGAGCGGGATGCATTGCGACAATGGTCCAGGAATTCACTCAGGTGCTCAGTAAGCTGGTTCCTGCTCTAGGACACAACTTCTGTCCTCTAGAACCTTGTGGAGAAGAGCCGGGCCCACCTACAGTGCTGGCAGGAGGCAGGCGCTGTGGGAGCACAGGGACGGGGCACCTTGCACAGCACAAACGGGGGTTCCAGGAAGGCTTCCCGGAGGAGAGGTCGATGCAGGAGAACCTTGTTTCTCACGCCGTCTCAATTAAACAAACACAAGTTTCTAAACTAAAGAGGATAAGACAAGGTCATAATGACATGATACTGAATCAGGGCCCTCCTCCGCTGGAGAAAGAACACTCTATAAGCATTAGTGCATTCATCCCCACGACATCCTGGTGAGCAAGATAGGCGTGGCAACAGCCAGTCTTAAGCTCTCGTGTCATTACTGTTCAAGAGTCAGACCTACAGGCCTGGAAGGAGAGGCTGGGTCCTGAACTGGGGTCACTGACAGGGCAGAACATTCCACCGCAGCAGTGGGCAAGAGTGTAAGTGTCTGCTGAGCAAAGGGACCGAGCCTTAGGGGGTCCCAGAGGCTCCGGGGACCCTAGGCCTCAGCATCAGCTCAAAAGTACAGGATTCTGGGTCTGACGAGCTCCTGGATCTGGGCCCCAAGAATGCCAAAGTCCAGCCCAGCTCTAGAAAGCAAGTCTGGAAATGTGAGTGGGATGGATTCCCATCATACCTAAACACAGAGTGTAACTCTATCCTACATCCTCTGAGTCTAAAATAATGTGTCACCAAGCAGTGAGGTAAGTAATACAAACATGAACAGTCTTGACCTCAATAACCCGACTGCTATTTGTTCAGCGTGCTGTAGTCCAAAAGGAGCTTTCTCCTAAGTGCTTTGCTTCTCCACTGCCAAGAAATTTGCTGGTCCAGACCTAGACTGGAATTCCCCACTGTTCCTTTGATCCTGAAATTCTGTGAGATGTCGCTCTTTCCATTTTACAGATGAAGACACTGAGGCTCTGAGACGTTAAGGGACTTGTTGGTAAATGGTTAAAATAGGGCCTCCAAGGTCTTCCCTGGTGGCGCAGTGGTTGAGAGTCCGCCTGCTGATGCAGGGGACAGGGGTTCGTGCCCCGGTCCGGGAAGATCCCACATGCCGTGTAGCGGCTGGGCCCGTGAGCCATGGCCGCTGAGCCTGCGCGTCCGGAGCCTGTGCTCCGCAGCGGGAGAGGCCACAACAGTGAGAGGCCCGCGTACCGCAAAATAAATAAATAAATAAATAAATAAATAAATAAATAAATTAGGGCCTCCAAGCACAATGCTGGAGTTCTGCTATTCAACGACACATTTCTGTTCAACTTAATTGTACTCTCCGTGCTCTTAGATGTGACTGTTTGTTAATATAGCCTCTGTTCTTAAACAAAAGAGGAAAGAAATGACTATGGATAATAGGAAATACCTTATTAATATGAAAATCATAAGGCAGCTTTATTAGTAAGATAATAAACAGCCTGATTATTAAGAGATGTGTTTTAAGAAATGATTCTAACTATTGTATTTAGTTAGGGCTAAAGTCTCAACAATGGAGACTTTAAAATGGAGTCAGTGCCAGTAACACAATGTAACTGGAACTCCTGTCTGACAAAACATAGTTGGAACCAACAAGGAGGAAAAACTGAGATTTCTCGGACTGGATGTGTCATAGACATTTTTAAACAAAGGGAAGCCAGAACTGCTCATCGCCCTGACATGCGTCCTGGGAAACAACACTAATTCGTGTTTAATCAGGAACCTCTGGAATAGGATTTGAAGAGGCCCTGGATTCTAACCTGTTGCCAAATACAATGTACCTCATCCTCAAGATCCTGTCACTCCAGCACTGGCTCCTGTGATCCTCAACTCGCTTATCTCTCATCCCTTCTCTCCTGGCTACATCTCAGACTGCTTTGTTGGAGTCTTCTTCCTTTGATTGCCCTTTCAAAATGGCAGGATGCTTTTCTGTGGGTCTACGTTAGGTGCTGGGGGAACGCAGTAAGCAAAGCAGAGCTGCATCCCGGCCTCACGCTGCTCAGAGCCAGGCCAAGGTCCCGTCCTTGGGGGTTCTCAGCTGGCTGTCACATCCAGTCCAGAGCTGTACCTGTGCTGGTCTGACTCCTCTGTATCAGTAACCTTACAGTCAACATCTCACACTCAGAGCTGTCTCCCGAGCTCAAACGCCCACATTTTCTGTGCCTCCTGGATACTTCCAGGTGGCTATATTGCTAGGACCTCAAACTTAGCATGACCCAAACTGTGCCTCTTCTATTCCTTCCTAAATGTGTTCCCCTTACGACCTCTCTGCCGGCTAATGACGTCGCCATCCTTCTAGACACCCAGTTGAGAAATGTCAGTCATCCTTCCACTTGTTCCCCTCAACTTCCGGCTACCAAATTCTGTCCATCGTACCTCCACGATCGTGTTCCTCCTCACTTCCCTCCGCCTGTGACTCCTGCCTCAATCCCAGCTCTCATTATCTATAACTTAATCTACCGCAAAGGCATCTGAATTGACATCTTCGTCTCATGCCTTTATTCATCCATCTCTTGAACTGCTACTGGAGTAACTTCCTAAAACCCAGGTGACTCGCCTTCTTCCCTCAAAACCCTGCAATGTTCTCTCACGCCTACAGAATAATGGTGGCAAGAATGAGGATGAGGGTAATGATGATGGGATAAAGTTTACTGACCACGTGACAGGTACTTCAAGTGCTGTACGTATATCTTATTCAAATTTCAAACATACCAAGGAGGCAATGACAACTATTATCATCCATTTATAGATGAGGAAACTAATGAAATCATGACATTTAACACCCTCTACAATGAGTACAGAATAGAGAGAGAATTTACATACACCATTCCCCCATTGCTATTGTCCAGAACATCCTTCTAATCACCGGCTAACATGCAATAACTGTCGCTGTACGTACTATCCCCCAAGTGGAACAGACTCTGAATAGGGCGAGCCTCTTGGCTAGAAAGAGTCTTCTCCACCATTCTCTGAAATCCTTCTCATTTTCAAGGCCCAAGCATTCTCTGAAATCCTTCTCATTTTCAATCCTTCTGATTTTTCAATAGTACCTTCGCTGTAATCCTTCCAGACTTCCTCCACTTGGACTTAACTGTTTTTACTAAGCTATGAGAACCTGCAGAGTTTGCAGAATCTGCACCCAAGTTATAGAAGTACAGAAAAATACCCACCTTTTCCAAATGATGGGTGTCAAGTGCTTCCAAACATCATTTACAATTCAAAAAAGGCAAAGGACGTTAGAAAATCAAAGTATGTAATCAAGAAGATGCATTTAAATGTGAGCCTGCTCTGGGAGCTGCTTCCAGCCATCCTGGGACTTGGGAGAAATGTGCTTTTGTATCAGTGCCTGCCCTTTTCAAATCTGCCTCGAGGAGAATGTCACAAGCTTTAAGGAAGAAGAGCTGTGACACAGAACTATCTGGGAATCCCTATTCTTAGCAGTTATGTCAACAAATTAAAGTTTTGTTTTTCAGAGGATAAACATAGAAAAAAGTTAGGAGAAAAAGAAGGCTTAGAAGTCCAGAAACAAAGAAAATTACACTCACAAGGGAAAATGAAAGGTTCCTTAGGGAAATATGGTATCTCAGTCGTAAGCTGGAAAGTCAAAACAGATAAAAATGTGCTCAAACAATCTCGATTTTGTAATCATTAGGCAGTTCTTCTAGAATAAATAGGGCAAACTACTTGACTGAATGACCATCAAGATATCTGCAGTCTCAAATGCCCTATCTTTAAGTCCACACCCTGATGAGGAGAGGTGGGGAATTCCAGTTCTAGGTCTGGACCAGCAAATTTCTGGGCGATGGAGAAGCAAGCCACACATCAAAGGGACTGTTATCACAAGTCCATTGAGAACTGGTCACACCTGCAATTCCATTCCTTCGACAAATCTGTGATAAAAGCACAAGAAATGCCAACCAAGTCAAAGCTAGGCTAGCCAACTCAGGCTTCTAGGTTATTACAGAAACAGAGCCATGGTCCTCCAGGGTTGGAGCATGTGTGCATGTGTGTGTGTGTGTGTGTGTGTGTGTGTGTGTGTGAGAGAGAGAGAGAGAGAGAAAGGGGTAGAAATATATATATAAAAGAAAGATTCTCTAAACATTCCAATTAAAATTTTCTTTCTCATTGCAGTCATCCATGAATTTACTTAAACCATTTGGGAAGTTATTTACGTAATTAAGGATATGAAAGGTTTTCCCGGACAATCAAATCTTGATCATCAAGACCAGTTGGATACGAATTCTTATCTTAGAATGATGACTTAATATATTTTTTAAACAAACTACCTGTATTGCAGGATGCAAAAAAACAAAAAAAATTTTTTTAAACCATTCCTTCTTGTTTGGGTAAGTGCATATAGAAAGGGGAAAAGAAATCTCTCGGTATCACAGTTCTCTATTTTTTTCAGGCTCCAGCACAAATTCATAAAAATTCCTATTATCTAATGATTAACATTACATCCAATTCCTTTTTCTCGTGTTCTGAAGGTGTGGTTGAAGCTCCTTCAGTTTCTTCCTGAACAGATTATTAATTTGTTCCCTCATGTCCTGTTTTTCCATGTTGACACTATCCCTCCGGCTGAATGGACTTCAGGGGAGAAGTTGAAGCGCCTTGGACTGACCACCCCTGGGAAGGTGTCATTTCCCTTCCTGCGGCAACTCACCAGGCCTTTTTCTTCCGCTTGTGCTTGGACTCAATCATGCGAACAATGGCTTCCTCTTCATAGGTGTGGCCACACACTTTATTTTTCACTGGCTTCTTCATTTCCAACTGCAATCAAGGAGACATCAGGCTTTCAGGAATGATAGTGATCAGCTTCCAGTAACTTCTCCAAGCCAACAATTATTTGGCGCTATGTTTGCCTAGACCTGGGGCTTCCGAGGTTTAACCTCCCCGTTTCATGGCTCTAGATAACTCCTAGGGCAGGTGACCACATCAGAAAATGCAGGGAGACCAGTGGCACCAATGACGCTTGGCCTGTGGGCCAGGAATTTATTCCTAGATCCCTAAGGACATCATTGACTGAAAACTCTTTCCCAGGTATACTCTTCAACTCTCATCCCTTTCCTTTCCTCCCTCCTCAACTCTAGACATGAAATGAAGTCAGAAAGCAAACAGGAACCCTTTGCCTCTATGAAGTGAATCGCTTTTTCTTTCAGGGGAAGGAGGAGAAAACAGTACCTGTGTAATGGGGCAGATGAAGTTGGTGTGACTTTGGGTCACAATCATATCTTCATCAACTCCTTCTGTGGCATCAGCCTCTCTTTCTGCTTGAAGACCATCTAGAGGGAAAAAGGGAAGTTGCTGAGTCTCGTTGGTCTAACATGTCAAGGACAGGAAGGGATGGAAGGGTCTCTTTGCTGTTAGCCCCTGTGCTAGGCGCTTGGATGCATATTAACTCTTCTGCAGGGGAGGCAGGAGTCTGCCCATGTTTGGTAAGGAAACAGATTTGGAGCAGCGAAATAACTTTTTCAAAGTTACAGAGAGTGAATTTGTGAGGGAGTGCTGTTCACTAATCAAGAATGTGGCTTTGGAGTCAGAGGACGTGGTAATCTCTGTCACTTCCAGCTGTGAGACCTCGTGCTAGCAGGGTCTGTTTTTAACATCTCTATAACTTTATTGCAAAGATTAAGAGGTGAAGAATTTAGTGTGCTCTGCACAGCTCCTGGCACAAAGACACATTCAATAAATGATAGTTACTGTTGGACAGTACAGGGATTCTCAAACTTTTTGGTCTTAGAACACTTTTGTACTTTTAGAAATCATTGAGGATGCCAATAAACTTTTAAAATGTGGTTTATATTTATCAAGATTTGCCATGTTAGACATTAAGACTTAGGAATTTTAAAATATGTATTTATTAATTCATTTAAAAAGAACAACCCCATGACATGTGAACATAAATGACATTTAAAAAATTAAAAGTAATTATATTTTCCAGAACAAAAAAAAGTTAGAGATAAGAGTGGCATTGTTGGGCCTCCCTGGTGGCGCAGTGGTTAAGAGTCCGCCTGCCGATGCAGGGGATACGGGTTCGTGCCCCGGTCTGGGAGGATCCCATGTGCCGCGGAGCGGCTGGGCCCGTGAGCCATGGCCGCTGGGCCTGCGCATCCGGAGCCTGTGCTCCGCAACGGGAGAGGCCACAACAGTGAGAGGCCCGCATACCGCAAAAAGAAAAAAAAAAAAAAAAAAAAAAAAAGAGTGGCATTGTTTTACTTTTGTGAAAATATCTTTAATGTGTGGCTTAATAGAAGATAGTTGGATTTTTTTTTCATGGTTTGCATACTATATATTTATATTTTCATCAGTCTAAAAATAATGTCTATACATTTAATTTCTGTCCAGTAAGAAGTGATAAGAGGTTTAAGAAGGCCTAGTTTAAACAATTTCAAAGCATGAAAATAAGTGAGCAAAATTATATTTATCCTAAAATATGTCTTTCCATCCACTCCATAGTGTAGTGGCTCCTTGAGGCAACTTCCAACAACAATGATGTTTCTGATGCTTTCTATGGTGGCAGAGCGGTGAGTATCACGGTCTGCAGGGCACAGCAATAAATATAACTCTAGTAATCCATTGTACAGAAAGAGAGGCATGGGGCCTCCCTGGTGGCGCAAGTGGTTGAGAGTCCGCCTGCCGATGCAGGGGATGCGGGTTCGTGCCCCGGTCTGGGAGGATCCCATATGCCGCGGAGCGGCTGGGCCCGTGAGCCATGGCCGCTGAGCCTGCGCGTCCGGAGCCTGCGCGTCCGGAGCCTGTGCTCCGCAACGGGGGAGGCCACAGCAGTGAGAGGCCCGCATACCGCAAAAAAAAAAAAAAAAAAAAAAAAAGAAAGAGAGGCATGGACATATATACACTATCAAACGTAAGGTAGATAGATAGTGGGAAGCAGCCGCAGAGCACAGGGAGATCAGCTCGGTGCTTTGTGACCGCCTGGAGGGGTGGGATGGGGAGGGTGGGAGGGAGGGAGATGCATGAGGGAAGGGATGTGGGAACAGATGTATATGTATGACTGATTCACTTTGTTATAAAGCAGAAACTAATTAAAAAAAATCCATTGTACATCGAAAGTCAGGGAATACTTCATTGGAATTATTCTCATTTTGGGGGATGAATAAAATTAAATCAAAGGACACAATACCTGATAAAGGAGCAAAAAGTTTGTAGGCTTTGGTCAAAGAAAGAAAAGGGCCTAATGAGTGAAGAACTTCACTAATGAGTGAAGAAGAACTATATATTCTAGTTTTCTTCCTTCAGTTTCTCAACTAGATTCCGTTAGTGGAGTTTTCTAAAAGATTTGGAGGAGATTCCAATTCAGATATTATCAGAGATCATCATAAGGATAGCTGGATTTTGATATCTGTGTATGCGTCCAGTCTGTCGTGATATCACATCACACAGCCTCTGGAAAAATTCACTTATGAAAAGAAAGAGAGTGAAAAGGGCAAATGACATCTTAGTATTATTATGAAGATAGTTCTGACCTTGTGGGCACCCTGAAAGGCTCTCAGAGTACCCTAGGCGTTCCTGGCCCACACTTTGAGAACCGCTGAGTAAATGAGTGGTAGGGCTAGCTTTGAATATAACTTATTTGATTCTGATATCTGTGTTCTTTTCATGGTCCTTGCCCCTCACCAAGGGAAACTAGATAACAGATGGCTTCTGAATGGGGTACTGAGAGAATCTCATATGAAAGCCTTTCTTTCTGGAGAAGGCAGACTTGTCATTCTGCACTGAAATCAAAGATCAGTAGTGTTTTAAACACAAGTGTGACAGTGCAGTGACAGTGTAGTCCTTCCTCCTCCTTTTTCCCCTCCCTTTCTCTCTTCTCCCTTCCCTTCCTTCTTTCATTTTGGCAAAATATTGAATGTAGACATTAAAAAGTGCCTCGCTTTTAATGTGTGAGTGAAACCCTTTTCTTAAGTTGAGATGGTTCTGTACATCTTTTAGTTCCTACAACTGCTGGCCCTGGCCTCCCCCCTTGGCCAGATGAAGTATATGCTGGAAAAGTACTACTGGAGGCAGGAAAAGGGCCACAGAGCACTTGTTCAAGGTCACCCAGTGAACTTATGGCTGAAACCCAGGGATTCTGCCCCCAATTACTCTGTTTTTTTTTTGTAGGGGTTTCTCTTTGTTTTAGCAACTAGTGCTATTTATATGCCAGCTTGTTGTATTTTCTTAGAGAAATGTCCCCCAAACAGTGCTTATTCCTTGAAGAAGCCAAGAGTGACGCCCTCAGAGCTTAGGATTTCCCATACAGAGCGTTTTCTAACCACTGGTCATTAAGGTACGATGCCTGGGGACTTTCAGCTTTTCAAGGGCCGATAAAAATGTCTGAGACCTTGAAAACCATTTACTGGTTTCAAAACAGGATAACTACAAAATGGAAAATAATCAATTTTAAAGGTCTACAAAATGTAATGTTGGGTTAACTTCATTAATTGTTGATTTGGTAATCAAAAATATTTCCTTTGGAAGCAATATATACGCTGGAGTTAGGTTTTAATTTAATAATTCCCAAGTATGCTAAGATAATTGCTGAGAAATTAATAGCCAATTATAGGTTAAATCACTTACTTGTAGCCAACCGTTTTCCAAGGCAAAATTGTAAAAATATCTTCAAAAAATTTTGCCAGCATTAAAATTATATTTAATGTGGAAGTTGCCATAGTTTAGTATGTTTGCTATGATGTGAGTTGCAGCTTCTGAAATAATTTTCCTTAGATCTATGAAGAGTCTTTGTGCTTCCCAGGACCTGTCTTTGGTATGAATAGCGCAAGAGTCAGACTCTTAAAAAAGAGTCCTCTTATCAACCCAATGATCCTTTTTTTTTTTTTTTTGCAGTACGCGGGCCTCTCCCCGTTGTGGCCTCTCCCGTTGCGGAGCACAGGCTCCGGACGTGCAGGCTCAGCGGCCATGGCTCACGGGCCCAGCCGCTCCACAGCATGTGGGATCCTCCCGGACCGGGGCACGAACCTGCGTCCCCTGCATCGGCAGGTGGACTCTCAACCACAGCGCCATCAGGAAAGCCCCAACCCAATGATTCTTCACGATGGTTCAGGAAAGTTGGACAGGTAAGGAGAAAAGTCAAGGAGCAGAGAAGAGAGCTATTCTGATTCTCTGATTCACTTTCCAAAGCCTCCTCTTGCGGCCTGCTGCCGCCCATTTCTGATCGTGCGTTTGATAGTCAAAATAAAAGTATCTCTTTGTCCATGTCTTACAGGGCTTCCTCTGAACTGATAGATTTCTGACTGTATACGTTATACTGTGGAATTCACCAGAAAATCTGTTGGATGAATAACAGGGTTCAGCCAATGTGAAAGACTGTGGGGTTTTTTTAATTTTCTATTTTTAAATTTCAAAAAGTAGAGGAAGCAAGAAAGCACAACTCAGATGCAATGCCAACCACTAGGGAAGGCTGAGTGGGGAACTTAGAAGCTGTAGGTGGCTATCAACAGCAGCGATCACGAAAGAAGAAGGTGACATAAGTGAGACTGGGAAAGAATGCCAATGGTGAGTAATAGCCCACGGACCGAGAGTCTAAAAAGAGAAAGAGCCTCAATAGCTAAACTTCTCTTGAGCTAGAACATTTCCTCACCAGAAATCTATATTTATAGAAAGTGATATTAACGTTGGGATTCTACAGTGTGCTAAAACAAAAGGTCACATCTGGCAATAAATATCACTTACACTAATCTATACAAAAAGACAAAACTTTTTGATAAGCCCACTGATAGGAAGATTGGAGAAAAAATACAGATCGTCTACTAGAATCACAAAAGTTTTAAACTGAGGTTATTTATCCTTATTCTCTCATTTACTGGAGAAAACGGGAGATCCAAAGACATTATAGGTTTTGTCCAAAGTCATGCAGGGAGTTAGTACAGTAAATCAATGTATAGCTCTACTTTCTTGGCCTGCTTAATTTGAATACTAAAACCAGTGTATAGGTTCTGGGAGCCATCCCTCCCTCCCCCAGATTATTATTTTATTAATAATAATACCTCAAGTTTACAGACTGCTACATACCAGCTACTATGCTAAGCACTTTATATACATTATTTCATTTAATCTGCACAAAACACCCATGAAGAACAACTCTATTGTTATTCCTACTGAATAGACAAGAAAACTGAAGCCTCCACAATATTTTTAAGGCAAAAGTAGAAAATGTCAGCATTATAATAAAGAAATAAGCGGATTAAATCCGTTTGTTATTCAAGAAATCTCAAAAAAATTTTCTGATTAAAAAAGGAAGAACAAGATGATGAGTCACACTGTTTTCCATATACATAAACAAGGCATGTTCTCAGAAGTATATGCGCCAGCTGTCAGCTTCCGCCCAGATGGGCAGATCTCAGACCCACACCTAACATCCATGCCCGGGGCCCAGGGCACCCAAGCGAAGTGCTGAGGAGGGAAACCTGGGCAGGAACTAATATCTACAGAGCGCCCAGGAGGGATGTATCAGGACTGAGTTAGTAACTTGAATGGGATTTTCTTGATGTCATAAAATAAAAACCAAAAGGAGGAGACATGAAAATGCCTGCAGTAGTAATTAAGTAAACAATCAAGGATTTCCAAAAGTCTGTGAATATTCCCCAGTGATGTAAGGTTAGGAGGTTGGTGAGGGCATTTATTGGATCCCAAGATGTGCGTTCATGGTTAGTCAGTGATGACTGTCAGTGAACAGCTAAATCCTCATCTCAGTCATCCTCCTCCTAGGTGCTCAAGCCCAAACCTTTGGAATCTGTCTATCTATCTATCTATCTATCTATCTATCTACCTACCTATCTTATTTATTTTGGCCGTGCTGTGCGGCATGGCATGCGGGATCTTAGTTCCCCAACCAGGGACCAGACCAGTGTCCCCTGCATTGAGAGCGTGGAGTCTTAACCACCGGACCGCCTTAACCTGGAATCATTCTTGATTATTCCTTTCCCTTCATTCCTCACATCCAAACCACTGGCAAGTTCTGTTGACTGGTTCTCAACTATATTCCCTAAATCGAAATCTAGCCTCTTTTCTCGATTTCCACTGCATCTTAGTCCAAACCACTACGGCCTTCTGCCCAGGCCTCTTCAGGAGCCTCCTAACTAGAACCCCTGCTTCTTACAGGGGTCACAACCTCCACCCCTCCACCCCCACCTGCTTCTTACAGGGGCCTCCATAGCCAGCTCTTCTGACCAGTCCCCCTCTCACCCACCGTGCTCGAGTCGCACTGGTCTTTCCTCTGCTTCTGGAACATGCCAAGCTCTTTCTCATCTTTGGCTGCTATACTAACCTGCCTGGAATGTTCTGCCCTCCGGATCTCTGCTTGTGCTACTCCTTTCTTTTCATTTTAAAATGTCGGTGTCAACGTTACCGCTTTGGAGAGGCCTTCTCCGACCTCGTGAGCTAAAGAAGACACCAGCCCTCCTTTACCCCATTGCTCTGCTGTGACCGCACAGCGCATCTCTTTAGGTGCTACTTTCTTGTCTGTCTCCCTCTCTTCTACTTTCCCCTACTCCTGATCTCTTCCAGAAAAGCAGGGACTTCATTGTCTTGTTCATTGCTGTTTCCTAGATTCTAAAATGTCCTTGGCATGTAGTGGTAGGTGTTCAGTAAGCATCCCGTTAGTAAAGTGCTTCATCCAACAAGGCAGGAGTGGGCATACTTTTCACAAGGATGTACTTAACATATTTAACAGATGCGGCAACACAGACACACACAGACACAGACACACACACACGTCTCACACAATGATGACTTTATAGGTTTTAGGCAAATAACAGAGAGGACTTCACTCTAGCTTGGGGTACAGCCTTGGACCCTGAATTCCACGTCAAAGGCAGCAAGTAAATGTAAGTGTTACAATTATAGCAGGCCGTGTGGTAATTACAAAGGAGAATCCAGACATGGTTTTGCGGTCAGAAAATACACTTGGGCCTGGCCACACACAGCCCTAGTATTAGTCACTTGTCTGTCTTCAGGCAACCCAAATTTGGCTGACAGACAGTTTTACGCCAGCTGGGAATAAAAGTTGATTGCTATGTGTTTTTTCAATTAAGCCTCAGACGTTTTTCTAAGAGCACTTTTCTCTTAAAAGTTAGTAGCAAATATTATACAAATATTTGTTGCCCGCCTGAAATGCTTATTGGGCTGCCTGGATTGTTTTCCTTGCGCTCTTCTGGGATGGCGTATTTGGAGCAGTTGAGCTGGTACATGGGCGATCCCCTCCCTAACCTGCAAAAGAAGGTCGATTCCAAGTTGGAAGCTCTGCAGTCACAGTGTCTGCATGTGTGTCTGTGCCGACTCCTGACTTGTCGCCCCACCAAGCAGCCCACAGGCGGGGTGATGAGTGGCCCCCTCTGTGAACTCGGACATGTCTTAGACTCCAAACGGAAAAAGAAGTGGGTCAGCAGGTTCAGTCTCTTTGGCTTGGAATTAAGAGGAGTGTGTGTGCGTGCGCGTGTGTGCGCGTTGTTTTGGGGTCTACTCTACTACTAATGGGTATCTAGCCTGTTCTTACTTTCTTTCTGGTATGAGTGGCCTGTCCTGAATGCTTCTTAGTTTCTTACTGGGATGACTGGCCTGCCCTGAATGCTAGCACTTTGGTTGGGTCAAGTTAGCATGGAGGGAATCCTAGGTTTGAAACTCTCTGGCACTGGCTAAGAGCTAAGACTCCTCTGTGTGTGAACAGCTTTTGCAGAATTAAAATGCAGATCATGTCCAGAAAGGGCCTACAGAATGAAAAATTTCCTAGGTGTTATAATCTTCATAGGATAGCAAAATTCAACCAACCATTTCAACAAAAAATATTCAGCAAAGGTAGATTGAGTTAATAATCAGAACAATGGATAGAACATAGTAAGGATCCGATAAACGTTATTTATCATGTATATATTTTATTATAAACCAATGCTATATAACTGTAAATTGTTGCTGCTATTGTTATTTATTTATTTATTTATTTATTTATTTATAATAAGGGGGAGATTTTTCTTTTTTTCTTTTTTTTTAGATGTTGGGGGTAGGAGTTAATTAATTAATTAATTTATTTTTGCTGTGTTGGGTCTTCGTTTCTGTGCGATGGCTTCCCCTAGTTGTGGCAAGTGGGGACCACTCTTCATCGCGGTGCGCGGGCCTCTCACTATCGCGGCCTCTCCTGTTGCGGAGCATAAGCTCCAGACGCGCAGGCTCAGCAGTTGTGGCTCACGGGCCTAGTCGCTCCGCGGCACGTGGGATCCTCCCAGACCAGGGCTCGAACCCATGTCCCCTGCATCGGCAGGTGGACTCTCAACCACTGCGCCACCAGGGAAGCCTGCTATTGTTATTTTTATCACCACTTTGTGCCAGGTTGTATGCTTGGTATTGGCAAAAAAATAATCCTTGCCCTCAGGGAGTTCAGTCACACAGGACAGATATAGACAACCCAAAGCAGTCTTGTGAGGGCTATGCACATACAAGATCCTGTGGAAAGAAGCTCCCAGGAACGAACAGGGCCAGCCTCTCTGAGGAGCTCCTAATTGATCTGTGACAATGAGGAGGATCTTTCAGCTCACATTGTCTGAAACAATTCTGCTGCCCCCTTAAACATGAGCATTTAAGTCGCAGCTACCTCAGGTCAACATTGTCATCAGTCTTCTTCCTTCTTCGGTTAGCTCTAATCTATATGCATCTCAGATTCCACACATTTAGAAGAAGCTATATATATCCAATACAATTCAATCCAACCCAATCCAATCCAGTCCAGTCCAACCAAACACAATCCAACCCAACCAAACTCAACCTAACCCAATCCCTGCAGCCAATCTCCTTCCTTTGAAATCTTATAACACCTACTGTATATACCATACTCTTTTAGCTTAAATTTCTTCATTATTCAGTTGTGTCATGTGGATGGAACTTCTTTTCTAGGTAGATTGAAAGCTCCTTGAGGACAAGCATTGTGTGCTCAAGCCAAAACAACTCAACTCAAGTTGTATTCATTGAACACCTGCTCTGTGCCAAACACTACACAAATGCCCGTGGATATGAAGAGGATTAAAATCACGTCTGGTGGGAGAGACAGATACAAACACTTCTATTCTGTGCAGTGAGCGAAATAACAAATATGGTTTCTACAAAGAAGAAAAGTAACCTAGAAGATCTCGGAAGGCGGGGTGAGGAATCAAGGCGAACCTCCCTGAGAAAGTGATGACTAAGCCAGGCTCTCCAGGGAGGTGTGATAAGAAGAGGGAAGGACACTCAGGCAGCGAGGATTAGAGTGTTTAGGAACACGGGCTTGGAGACAGCTTGCCCGGGTTTAAATGCTGGTCCCATGACTTTATCAGCTGGGTGCCCTTGGGTGAGTTACTTTACCTTTTTCTATTTCCATCTTCTCAGCTGTAAAATGGAGTTTACAATCTACTTCACAGAGAAAGAACCTACTTCACAGAGCTGTATGAGGATTAAGTGAATTAATGTATGAAAAATTCTTAGAAGGGTGTCTGGCAAATAGCAGGGGGTCAATAAATATTGTTATGATTATTAATATTATTACTCAGAATTTCCACGGAGCTAGCATAGAGTGGGTACCTGCAACATATATGCTCTATTAAATAAAAACGATGTGCTATGGACTCACCCAAAGAGAAACCACAAGATTGCTCGACTCAGGATTCTGAATGGGATGAGCCCTTCCATGCCCAGGGCAGAGGGAGGCCTAAATTAGCCCAGTTGTAGTTAGCTGACCGGGCCCTATCAACATCTTTAGTCTCCTGGCCGCTTTCACTTCCACAGCTCTTTCAACAAACTCCTCTAAAGATCTTGAAAGTAAACTGAATAAAGAGTTTCAGCTTATAACCTCCAAATGAGCTGAGATTTTCATAAGATGCACCCTGTCACATTATCATGCACTTGTTAATTTATCTGCTGTTGTTTTAGACACGTTCTTTGTCCTCAGCTGACATCATGTATTAATTTGCCTCCATTTCTTTAAATACTGTCAAAATACATCATATGTCAAAATACGAGGGTTTTAAAGTAATCAGAACCCGGTGCATTCTACTGGTGGGACAAAAACCAATCCTTTGAGATCTGGTCATACAATATCCACTTTAAGTCAATAAATACTGAAAATATCCCCAAATTCAGTACATGCATTTAGTACTTGTTATGCAAGTACAGAGAAGGTTTGATGCCCATCTCTAGGTTTCTAAGCAAAAGCAGACCACCGAATGCACACATTCTATTTCTTTGCTTTGGGCAATTAACTAGAAAACCACATGATAGGAAAACTGATTTGCCAGCATCGAGAAGGTATACAACTCTCCATTGTTTAGATCCACGGAAGAGTATGAAGCAAGCAAAGATCAGAAGATGAGCAATCCCATTTGGGTCCATCTTATGTTTCCTTGTTTTAGAGGGTTGCAAATACCACCTATCCAGGTACCCAACACAGTAGATGCAACTTATTCCTATATGCTTTCCAATCTCTATCTTTAAACTACCTTGACTCTCTCCTTCTTTTCATGCTCACTGCTGCTGTCCTAATTCAAGTCCCCAGACTTCCTGTTTAGAATATTGCAAAAGTTCTTTATTTATCTCTCTGCCTCAGTCTCTCCCCAACCTCCTTCTACACCCTAGCTCATCTTTCTAAAGCCATGGCCTCCTAAGCACAACAACAAGACTTTTCATTAGTTGGCCCAGAGCATCTTCATCTCCCTCCCCAATCCCATTCCCCATATCCATCCCAAACTCATTAGTTTCCTCACACTGGCCAGGCTATTCTGCTTCTCTGCTAGCCCTTCCCCTAGCAATCTGTGACCACACTTCAAGACTAAATTAATTCAAGTATTTCCTCTGTGAAGCCCCAAAGCAGAGGTGATACCTCCTTCAGCCCCCAGAATATCTTTGTAGATGCTGTAATCATTTGTTTACTTCTCTATCTTCCCTACTAGACTATGAATTCCTTGAGGGGAGGAACTCTGCCTTATTTATCTTCATATTCTCAGGGAGCCAGGCAAGGTGCTGGAACTTAATAAATGTTCACTGAGTGACTGGTTGCCAAAGCAAGAGAATGCTTTGATTATTGTTATATATAAACTGACTGTGATAATAAGATGAAAACAGTAAAGAAGACTGTTCTGTAGGCAAATATTTTAGAATAAGACAAGCTGGTCTTTGATCTAATTACTTTTTTCCAGAAAGGGAGCCATTTTACACCATCTAGGTCATTCCACTCTCCATTCTCTGTTCCAAAAGAGAATGCAAAAGCAAACTACCAAAAAGCAAGATGACAGAGGTCGTATTCCAAGAAATAAACTATTCCACACTATGTCTTTATATCATCTCTGATTCTATTCCCTTGCCCAGGGGAAAGTACAATAATCATCAGTTTTGAAAAATGTGTAAATCATCTTAAGTTTATTGAGTTTAGCCAGAGTGTACATGTAGTGACATTCAAGTACAGCAGTTTTTATAACAGAGAAAAACACTGGGGAAATCTAGATATTTGACAGACTGAGAATTTCAATGAACGGTGACATCACCACTCAAAATCTGATAGAAATTAAGAACAATCTTTACCATCAGAAAATGCTTATAACAAGAGGCGGAAGAAATGAAATTAAAACTATATATGTAGTGTGATTAAATAATCTTAAATATGGTATACAGAAAAAAGACTGAAAGAAAATATGACAAAATATTGCAGTCCACTGTGTCCTGGTGGCGTAACTACTGTATATGTGAACTGGCAGTAGAGAAGGAATCAAGGGCATTTTTTAATTTTTGAAGAATAATTATTCATTTGTACTTTTTATAACTGGTACTGTTTATGAGACCAAGTAATATTTAAGAAGAAGGTAGGACTGATGGCAAGGGGGATGGATAGATTTGTTTATTCAATTTGTCAAATGGAAACAGGTAACAAAATCAAGTCTAGAGATCATAATATTTTAAAAAGGAGCTTTACAATTTTTAATTGCTCAACTTTAAAACTGCAACACTTCAGCTCTGGGTAAGACAGGGACTATGACACCATTTCCATCCCTGATACATTCGAGATTTATTATCCTAATGACAGTTGTAATATTTCAAACTTATCTGCTCCCCTACAAGGTAATCCATCACAATGTAATTTATATAACATCTTCTCTTCCATCTCCTCTAATTTCGAAGCTCTAGACAAAACAAAAATGAAATTCCTGTGTAGAATGCAAGACTTTAACAACAGAATAAAGCCAGCACCAACATCATACTTTGTTTTGTAAAGCTTCTTGAAATAAATGATAAATTTTGATCTTCAGACGATAAAAGGTAAAGAGGCACTGAAGACGTCCATTGTGGGATAAAGCTCAGTGAAGGGGGAATTATTTGTCTTACTAAGTGAGGGCAGGCCTCAAGTCTAATCAGGTATGTTACTCCGTAGGATTTACCCAGCATGGTAGTTACAAAATGCCTCAGAATCTGGCATTAATTAAATATGCTTATTTTTCCTTTCTACATGCATCTGATAAAGAGTATCAAGGTTTATTTTTGATCCATTTAAAAATTCTTCTTTATGGTGGCACAGTGTAGTCATTTTTAAACAAGAAAAAAAAAAAAAGAATAGAAAAAAGAAAGGGGACTAATCCCCAAAGTGCATTCCATATGGAAGAAATTTAAAAAGGTGAGAGCCCGAGGGACCAGATCTAGTGAGGCTCAACAGTCCTGTCAGCCGCAAAGTCAGCGAAGCCACCCAAAACGCAGCCCGGCTCCCAGCCTGCAACGTGCGCAGAGCCAATCGGGGCTTCGGAGAGTGATGAACCCACAGACGCTCTGGGCCACCTCGACATCTGTTTTCAGTTTTCAGGGTCTTGTCTGAAGTTAGCCTAACAGAAAACATACCAAAGGGGGGAAAATCCCTGCCAACTGGAAGGAAGAAGAAAAATGACAGAGACAGAGAGAGGTGGAGAAAGAGAAGGAGAATGGGGAGGAGGACGAGGGGAAGGGGGAGGGCGAGGGAGGGAGGGAGAGACAGAGAAAGAAGAAAGGAAGCAAGGGGTGAGGGGTATGGGGCATCTTCCACACCACAGAGGCCAAGGAAAGGCCCTGGCGGCGCTCACGCACCTAGAACCAAGCCCTGTGGCCAAGCTTTCCTTCTGTACCCCCCACCCCCCCACTTCCCACCCTCTATAAAACCTTCCGCACATGCAAAGGAAGAAGACACATGACTTCAAAATCGGGAGCAGCTTAGGACACAGCTCTCGTGAATGTGTACAATAGATCTGAGTCATTTGTTCGTTTTGTAAACATGGGGAAATCACACTTGTAACACTTCCTCGTCCGTGACATTCACAGCACTTGACAATATGCTTAGCATTTACTGTTTTCCTTATCCACACCTGAAGATGTCAGGAGGGATGAATTTTCCTTCTCCGTGAGAGCTCACATACTCCAGGGCAGGTGGCAATTAGGAGTGAGCTCGCTAAGGGAGGCGGCCGCGGGCCTGACAGTGGCTGGGCCACGCAAACACACAGAGAGGGCTTCCCTGGTGGCGCAGTGGTTGACAGTCTGCCTGCCAGTGCGGGGGACACGGGTTTGAGCCCTGGTCTGGGAGGATCCCACATGCCGCGGAGCAACTGGGCCCGTGAGCCACAGCTACTGAGCCTGCGCGTCTGGAGCCTGTGCTCCGCAACAAGAGAGGCCTTGATAGTGAGAGGCCCACGCACCGCGATGAAGAGTGGCCCCTGCTCTCCGCAACTAGAGAAAGCCCTCGCACAGAAACGAAGACCCAACAAAGCCAAAATAAATAAATAAATAAATTTATTAAAAAAAAAAAACACACACAGAGAATCTCACCAAGGCCACTGCCTTCCTCTGGGAAAGCTTCTCACTCAGGGGCTCCCCCATCCCTCCCAAACTTAAATCCTCGGTAATTACCTGTTTCTGCCACGGTCTCCGTGACTCATCTGTAAAGCCGCTCAAGGACAGGGACCACCTTTGCTCATCATCTCTGCATCACAGTGCGTGGCGCATGATAGGGGCTCAGGGTTGATACCTGGCATCCAATCTTAAGGGCGGCTTAAAAATGACACCATTCACCCCCTAGCTCTTCTGCAGAAAAGCGGTTCTGCGCAAGACCCAGAGGAGAGCTCGGTAAGGCATGGACTTCAGCGGGGTGGGTTAAGTCTAGATCTAGGTACCACGGGGCTCCACCATAAATTGGGGGATAGGTGTTGAAGTTCTTCAGGCAAACACTGTCTCTTCTCAACTATTTCATTAGGATACAGTGAAGATGAGATGAAATGTTTTGCCCTCTTTGGAAAAAAGGACCTACCAAATACATCCAGGCAGTAACAAGAGCATCATGAGGAAGGAGAAACCTGGAGACAGTTTCTGAAAAGGCAGAGCAGGGCGACTGGCTGATCTTGTTCATTTTCAAAGCGTTTGGCGGGGTCCAAGTTCTAGCGCTGCAGTGTACGGTCTACGGACATTCACGAGCTCCGAAAGGTAGCACTAACGGGCGTGGAAGATGGTAAGGAGGGACAAAACAAAGGAAGGAAGGAAGTAAGGAAGGAAGGAAAGAAGCAAAAAGGCTCTCAGAACTTGCTTTACAAACTCTATAGAAAAACTGAAAGATCTCAACTAACCACCTTTCTGAGCTTCTAATGAGGGTGATGCTGTTGGAGCCACAGTGTCCAGCCTAGAGTGTGGACCTGATCTGGATTACGCAGGAAGTAGCTCACTACTCTCTCAGAGCATCAACTCATTAGCACACATCCCCCAACATCGCAGAAGGACAAGGCTGTACAATAGCTCTCCGGTTTCCCTGAGGACAATTCTCTTCCTTAGCTAAAAACTGAGACAAAAGCCAAACGTGGTGAGACAGCTGGTTAAGTGACCGGGGAAGACTCACTCTGAGTCCCTCAACCAGCAGCCCCGTGAGGGAAAAGGTAGCAGGGAATTCAGGGGCCGATAGAGGAGGAGGCTAAAAATACATAAAGGGTGAACATCAAGGAGGAAGAGACATTGTGCCGGGGAGGTAATCAGCACACTAATTACAGGGGTCATAATTAGGAGCGATGGAATGAAATTAAGAAAAGGAAAATTTTAATTGTCAGGAAAAACTTGGTTGGGCTCATCGTGAGGGAGAGATGAGTTCTCTCATAATCTTCACACAGTCTGAAGGCCATTCATCTGTACAGAGTTGGCTCAGAATGAGCTAGAAATTATTTAAAGGGACTTTTATTTTTGTTACCAAAAGTAGACGAGGTTACTTGATGACACACAGAGGGCCTCTTGTATTTAATTTTATCATTCTGTTCCCTCTTCTAAATTAAATTGTAAAATAGCTAATGATAAAAAAGCCTATGACTATTTCATTCCAAAAATATGATTCAACAATGTAAGGAGATTGACCGGCAAAGTGAGAACAAGTGAGGAGAATGGAATACAGTCAAACGCGCTTCAATTGACAAGAGATTTACAGATGATGGCAAACTAGAAAGGAATAAGTACTAAAAATATGACTGGTATCTCTTATTTTTCAGAACGAATTCAGTTACTTTATTTTTCAGAATTAATACAAAGATGGCAGTTAAACTTAATTAATCGTTGTCAGGACACGGTAAAGAGCATCAGCTTTCAAATTTTAACCCAGTTTCAGGATGACAGTCTGGTAGCAGTCTCACAGCTGTCAGATAACTGAAACTTGTAGCCCTAAATAGGGTTAAACCTTAGGTTGTAAATAGAGACTACAGTATTGGAAGCTTATGGATTGGGAATAAAATGTCAAGAAAATCTATTTTCTCTTTCTCATTTGGGGGCTCAAGGAATGATGCATGTAACTTTCATTGAGTAAATGTCTGCTGACCACCCCTGTTTCCTAGGCGCGGAGGATGCAAAGGCCAGGGGTTGAAATGGACCAGAAAACACATGACTCTATCCTGGTGGGCTGAGTGCCAGGATGGATGTGAGCTTAGGGGGTCCGGGGGAGCTTACTGGGAGGCTTCTAAACACGACTGCAGGAGGGACAGCGATGCTGGGAAGAATCTTGAAGGAAGAGGAGGTAAGATGAGCACAGGCAAAAAGGTGAGAGAAAGCAAGGTTTGCCATTCCATCATCCTCAGCGGATGGGTTTAAGAGCAGCAACTCCAGTGATTTGTACAGATACCCTATTATGTAGATTACACTAAAGGAAGCAATATTAAAGTCAGGTTTTCTGATATTACTGATATCTCCCCAGTATTATTATTATTACTATTAGTATTATTTAAATGCATCCTAAAATGTAAGCTACCCAGGAGGTTGTCTGCTTGCTTCTTCCTCTTTCACCCACCCACCCACCACCATGAACTGAGGGCCTGTCATCTTGGTGGGTCCTGTGTTCACCAACATCAGTAAGGCCAAGCAGAGCTCCTGACCTAAATGACTCACTGTCTAGTGTCAGGGGAGAGAGTGCCGTTAAAATACAGTGGAATAAGTTCTACGAGCTTCAGCAATGGCTTCCAGAGGAGAAAGGGGATTCCAAGCAGGGTGGGGAGCTCCCGCAAGGCCTACAGGCAAGAGAGGTCCAGGTACCCTTGGAGAACTCTAAGTGCTTGGCTCAGGGATGCTGGGGGAGAGGAAGTTGGGAGTGGAAGGGACATGAGGCAGACCTGGATGACACCAGATACTGCTAAGCAGTGACCCTTCCAGAGCAGCAAGGTGTCAGGGCGCTTGTTAAAAATTTTCCTTTCTGTATGTGAATTATCAACATGTAACATTTTGGACAGGATTTCTCAGGATAAGTTATATCTTGTGATGAGGTACTCTGTGTTCTCACCAGTTGTCAGCTCATCCTTGCCCCTTCAGGTCAATTGCAAATTCAGGGATAGAGCTATAAATAAGTTTTCAGAGACTCTCTTAAAAAACCTTTGGTCTGATTTCATATCCAAAGATGTCTTGAGCATTGTGATGGCCTGATTCAGTCCTTATCAAAAAACCTTTTCCATAAACATTCAATTTCACCACACACACTGTATTTATTACTCCTGTAATGAATTTCATTTCAAATCCTACTTCTGCCAACAGGCACCACATTTTGAAAGGACAGACAGCCTGAAGGCAGATTCAAAAGTAGAGTTTACAGCCCTCAGGATTTTCTAATGCAGGCTTCCATCTTGTATAATGTTAACTATATAATTGCTAACTTGATTTTTCTTTTCTTCTCTGTATTGCTTCTGAGGTTCTGATGAAATGTTTGCTGCCATTGCTAATGAAATTCAGAAAAGGACTGTTGGTTTTTTTACTCTGCTTGGGAACTGTGATGCAATAGATGTTTGCATACTGCTGTCAGGACAAATAAGATTCGTTATTCCTAAGTGCAAAGGGAACACAGATTTTCAAAAGAAAAGTGAGAAGAAAATTCAAGCAGAGAGGACTTGGGGAAATTTAGCAGGAAGAAACTTTTGTGTTCTGCTGAGCTGATGTATGAGAAACATTTTCAAGAGCTTTTATGTAAAAGGCAGTTTCTTTTTTTTTCCAACCCAACATCTAGGGTAGAGAAACACAGTGCCTTCAAGTGAACTGTTTGCCAATTAGAGGAAAACAGTACTTTGGTGGATAGTAAATGGGAATGACTGAAAGTTCTGGGTTCTGCCACTTGGGAGGTCATGCCACTTAAGCAACTGTTCTTGACCTTGTTCTTTCTCCAACCTGAAAAATAAAGGAATGAGAAGAGGAAGGAAGGTGGACTCTCTAGTTTTAAAAACCCATTCCAGTTTTAAATCCTTTATCCTTATAATCACTATCAAAGCTTACCACTATCTGAAAACTAAAAAAACAAAGATTTTCATGAATATTTAGGTAGTCAACTCAAATGACTCTTCATACTGATTCCAAGGCAAACTTGTTGCCTTCAAGAGTCAACCTATTTGCAAACCAAACTTGCACAACATCCTAATTTATGTTACAGAAATAAGTGGCCATTACTAACCTAGCAAATAAAATTTGGATTTCAAGTGATGAAAACATGTTTCACTATGACCAATGTTAAGTATAAATTGAGCAACAGAGATGGTTACCCAAGTATAGCAGATAGGTACGATGCGGTTATTACTAACATTTTGAAAACAGTATTCAGGAAGCCTTATAATCACAGCATTATTTTCCAAGAGTCAATGGACTACAAAGAAGAATTGTGTTCAGACCTGACACATACTTAGAGGAGGAGTAGGGCTATAAGTCAGCAACAATAACAGAAATTAAGTCAGTAGCTGAAATACATTTTCCCAGACTTCTTACTATGCCACAGACACTTAGGTACTTTTAAAACAAAACATTTGCCCATTCTTCTTTTCATACTCCAGATTACAAAGTCCTCATATAGAAAAACCTCATTTCCCCAAATTATAATTATTTTTTCACCAATTCGTTGCAATTCACACAAACCTGTAATCTCACAAACATTAAGTAGCCCACCGGTCATTGAAAAGGGCAAGGAGGTGAGACCTGGGCCATTACTGAACATAAATGGCCAAATCACTGTATTAGTTGGGGGAAAGGATTCCCATAACTTCCAGATGTCTTGCTGGTGTGAATGTCTAGGTAGCCAACAGGACCACCAGTTTAAAAATATGAAAACCACACACTGGAGCCAGTATTTCTCTTGGAACTTTTTTTTTTTTTTTCTTTTTGCGGTATGTGGGCCTCTCACTGTTGTGGCCTCTCCCGTTGCGGAGCACAGGCTCCGGACGCGCAGGCCCAGCGGCCATGGCTCACGGGCCCAGCCGCTCCGCGGCATATGGGATCCTCCCAGACCGGGGCACGAACCCGTATCCCCTGCACCGGCAGGCGGACTCCCAACCACTTGCGCCACCAGGGAGGCCCTCTCTTGGAACTATTATTTGAAGAGGTACCGATCTGGAAGCCCAAAGACTAAAAGGTGGCTTGTAAAGAATTTTCAAACAAGGAACTCACATTCTCCAAAAGCACAAGTTGGATGCAGCTAATATTTACTCTTCCATGTTCCAGACAGTAAAATGCCACACATGGCAAATGAACTGTGAACCCGACCACGTGAATTTTCCTGTGGTCAACTTCTCCCATTTCTGTTCCACAGCAGTTTCACTCAGCGAGACCACCAGCATCCCCGTCACTTCTCTGAATCCATTCTGATCCTCATCATCCTTTCATAGCTTCCGACTCTGCTCATAACCAGTCCCCCCCATCTCCTAGCCAACTTGTGACTGGGGCAGTGAGGAAGGAACAAGGGCCTCAGAGTCAGATCTAGGTGGATCCTGCCTCCCCTAGCTGTCTGATGGCTGGAAAGGAACCACCTCTCAGAGCCTTAGTTTCCTCGTCTTTAAAATGGGACAACACTCAACTGGCAGGACTGTTGTGAGGACTGAGAATTTAACTGAATACCTTATTTAATTTGAGTAAATTGATTATTTAATGTATGCAGCACATAATAAAGCACCCATCAGGTCTTCTCTCCCTTTCTTTTCCCTTGGATTCCAGGAGACTGGATGCGTTTGCTTTTGTTTTCTGCCTCAATTCTTTCATATCTTCTTGAAAACCGCTTCAATGATCCCCTCTTCCTGGCACTGAGGTCCTGTCAGGGCTTAACTTTCCCTGTTCTTCTCCCTCCACTACAAGGTGCTGTGTGATAATATACGGCCTCTCCTAGTTTGTTATTTTCCTAGTCCTGACTACTCATTTCCTTGTTATAGTGTCTTAGTACAGTGCCATATGCACACAGGGCCATAAATGATGTTTTCTGAGGACCTGGCTCACCCAGTGCCACTATATTATTTGTTTAGAGGATACATCAACCAACCTACCCACTTTGAACTTTCCCCTTCAGTTGAGCAATGCTTAGTCCTCAATCTGAAACACCCTAAATCATCAGTAACTCTTATTTATTTATTTTTTTTTTAAAGAAGATGTTGGGGGTAGGAGTTTATTAATTAATTAATTTATTTTTGCTGTGCTGGGTCTTCGTTTCTGTGCGAGGGCTTTCTCTAGTTGTGGCAAGTGGGGGCCAACTCTTCATCGCGGTGCGCGGGCCTCTCACTATCGCGGCCTCTCTTGTTGCGGAGCACAAGCTCCAGACGCGCAGGCTCAGTAGTTGTGGCTCACGGGACTAGTTGCTCCGCGGCATGTGGGATCCTCCCAGACCAGGGCTCGAACCCGTGTCCCCTGCATTAGCAGGCTCTCAACCACTGCGCCACCAGGGAAGCCCAGTAACTCTTACCTTATATGACATCTGCTTCTCTCTCTTCTGTGAGTCTTTCTCTCCTCTGTCTCACTGTATCATGTCCCATGTTAATGATCTGACAAATAAGTAACCTCTATCCATGTTCCAGTTGTCCTCTCTGGGGCATAATTCAGACCACTCCAAGAGCTGGTGTTGGTTTCCCACCTCTCAGCCTGTGCAATATCCCCTCTGTTGTTCCTTTCTTTGTTTACAGACAAAAAGGGACAATTTTAATTACCTCCTGGCTGGATGTCTGTAACTTTCCTCCTAGTGTTCTCAGAGAGACCTCATGGAAGGAGACAACATGAGCTTAAATCTTGCCTCCCTCAGTACTTTTGTGTTTTTGAGTGAGTTACCCAATCTTTCTGAGTGTGTCTCCTCATCTGTAAATGGGAAAACAACACCTGTGTGGTAGGGTGGCTCTGAGGATAAAAACGTTCTGCGTAAAATGCTAAATATGGGCCTTGACATATGACAGCTGTCAAGAAACGGGGGAAAAGATTTTTCTTAAACCTCCAGAGCTGCTTCCCATCACCCAACCACTCCATCCCGCCCCATCCCAGACCTCTGAGTGGCAGTGATTTTGAGTGTTTGACCTTCCTTTCACCGTCCCACCGTGACTTCCCTCTGTGGTACAAAACATGCCCGAGAACCTCATCTACTGCTTCAAGACTTCTAGGTTGTTTCAAGTTATTTCATAATCCTTTTTGGCCCAATCCTTCTCACACACACTCTGCCCACCATCCCCTATGCCCACATTCTGAGCTCTCTCATCTCAAGATGTCCTTGAAATGCCAGCTCCCAACTTTCCTGATTAAATATAATGGACACTGTTACCTTCCAACCCTTGAGAAAAACAATTCTGCTCCAGCAGGGGGAGGTGGGGAGAATGCTGGTCAGATCAGGTAACCTGCTCCCAACTTGCTATGTGACCTGGGCTAAGGCACTTCACTTGTCTAAGCCAGGGAGGCAGACTGGATGTCTCCAAGCTCCCTCTAGGCTCAAAGATTAGATTCTCTGAATTCGGTGTATTTGGATGCCCAGTCTTGTCTGCCTATCTGCCTATCTGTGTTGTTCTGCTGCAGTGTGAATAAACTTTAGGCCCCTTAGCCTCAGCACTGTTCTCAAGGGCAGAGACCATTATCTGGGTAACTCACTTAGCACAGCCTGGAGCGAGGTGCCACAGACAGACAGTACTTAACACACGCATTTAGATGACAATGATCAAAGCACCTCCCGTGAGGCACAGACAGCTGCCACTAGATGACTCAGACCTCTCTGCAAAATGGCTTAATTTAGCACCCTTTCGGTCTAAAGAACAGGGTCTGAGTGAAGAGCAAAGTGAACTGAATACCCTTTAACTAATTTAACCTCCCGATGGCCCTGTAAGGTCAGGAGTTTTTTTTTTTTTTTTTGCGGTACGAGGGCCTCTCACTGTTGTGGCCTCTCCCGTTGCAGAGCACAGGTTCCGGACGCGCAGGCTCAGCGGCCATGGCTCACGGGCCCAGCCGCTCAGCGGCATGTGGGATCTTCCCGGACCGGGGCACGAACTCGCGTCCCCCGCATCGGCAGGTGGACTCTCAACCACTGCGCCACCAGGGAAGCCCAGGTCAGGAGTTTTTATCTCTATAACACAGATGAGAACGTACAGACACAGACAGCTCCATCCACTCCTCCGGAGTCACCAGTGGACCCAGGGGTCCGAGTGAGTAGTGGAAAAACCCTAGACTGACTGGGAAGGAGACCTGAGTTCCAGGCAGGCTTCTGCCATTAGCCATGTGTGTGATCTTAGAGGTGGCAGTTTTGGGGCCTTACTTTCCTCATCTGGAAAACGGCCTTGAGCAGTGGTTCTCAAGCCTGGCAGGGTATCAGGACCACAAAGAAAACAATATTAGAAAGAAATCTAGACTCCCGGGCCCACTTTTGGAGATTCTTAGTCCATGGATCTGGAGTGGGGCTCAGTACACTTTATTTTCTGCCTGTGACCCCCTATGGGAACAAAGATCACTGGCAGCTATAAATGCCTATGACACTGGCGTCACAGCTTAGCGTTCCATTCAGACAACTTTGTCTCTTCCAAGTTCCAAGGCCCATTAGATCATCTAATCCTTCTCTTTGTCTCTTGAGGAGAACCCAAACTGGACTATTTCCAAGCATATTACATGGGAGCTTACCACATGCAAGAAAACCCAAAGAATTTTGAAATCAAATGTTGGTTCATGAGACTCACAGGGTCAGTAAAGAGGTAACCTTGTTTTGATAGAAATCCAAGCTAAAGTGCAGCGAGCCCTGCGTAACCAGCCTGAAAGGCTGAAGAGGAACGGGAAGAGGCAACAGGCTTGCTATAGCAGCATAAGAAGCTTCTTTTTAAAACAAAAACCTGTAATACATCTGGATCTGCTGACGAAAGCTTAAAGATTCAGTGAAAGTCTTATTAACAAGGGAAGAACGAACCCAAGAATCGGTTTGCTTTGTAGTCTGAGCGCTCTTACCTATTGAAGGCTTACTATGTGTGCCAGGCCCTGTGCTAAGTATTTTACACACATTACTCCATTTCACTGAACCAACTCTGATGCAAGTATTCACATTTTGTTGAAAACTGAAGTTCACAGAGCTAGCCAAACCCTGGTATATTTGACTCCATAAACCACATAATACTACAAACATGACCTTAATATCTAATAAGCTTTAGGTCAAAATTTCTAGAATATCCAACACTGAATAGGAAAGCTCAGCAAATTTGCCAGGTTTCTAGGAATCTATGAATTGGAGACAAAAGTATGTCTTCTATGGAATTCTCAGATGTGCTTCACTTAGAGGAATTTGGACAAATGGAAAGAAGATAATAAATATAATTTAGAAAATTTGAATCCACCTCCCATTCTTGATGTTGGTTTGATGGTGTGAGTGCCCTTGAAAAGGCAGTTTTCATATCTGGCTGGGGGTTCCATATCAGCAGAGTGAGGGTGACAGGAGCTACTTAGATGGCAGGGATGTTGTGAGAATTAAATAGATTTAAGTCCACAAAGCAGCTTTGATCTCTTTAGAGAAAGGTGACAAATAAATGAATTAGGGAACTATTATTTGTCCTTCTAAAGGCCATAGCTGGCTGAAGCTTATAAGAAGCACCCTAGAGACCAGACATCCTCCATCATTTTCTCAACTTTCCAAATTTTACCCCTGCAAATAAACCTGTGATTGCAAGAGGTGGACCAGACTATAGGCTGCAACTTCATTATTGATTGGAATTTGAAATACAGTAACAAACTAGTGGGTACCAGTGGGGAGAGGGAAGGGGGAGGGGCACGGTAGGGGTGCGGGATGAAAACTATTATGAATAAAATAAGTTACAAGGATATACTGTACAACACGGGGAATATAGCCAATATTTTATAATAACTATAAGTGGAGTATAACCTTTAAAAACTGTGGATCACTATATTGTACACCTGTAACTTACATAATACTGTACACCAACTATACTTCAAAAAAAAAATACAATAAGCCTGTCTTAAATTCTTTCCAAGGGGATTTCGGTTCTGAGACCCAATTTGGATTCTGTTGAAGTAACTTCTTACAACACGGTCTGATTTTTGAAGGTTGGCCCCCAAACTGTGCTATTATAAAGTATTCATAGAAAAGTGTACAAAAAGCATTCAGTTGTTTTCTGTTAAAAAGCAAAGCGGAAAATACATATTTTTTAAACTTCAGGAAGAAGAAAATTTATAGTTTTCATCTTTCGCATGCTGTTTTCCTACCCTATTTGAGGTTACTCTTTCCCATTACACGGCTCTTGACATTTACACAGCGTTTTACAATCTTTTTATTATCTCATGTTCACAGGCACCCTATGAGGGAGAGCCCTGGGTACTGATAACCCTTTTACAGGTGAGGAAACAGTCAAAGAAGCCTAATAACTTGTTCAAAATTATGAGGAACCTTTCTTCCTTTATTTTATTTTATTTTATTTTTTTAAAATTAATTTATTTTTTATTTTATTTAATTTTGGTTGTGTTGGGTCTTTGTTGCTGTGCACAGGCTTTCTCTTGTTGCGGCGAGTGGGGGCCACTCTTTGCTGCGGTACGCAGGCTTTTCATTGCAGTGGCCTCTCCTGCTGTGGAGCACGGGCTGTGAAGCTCTAGGTGTGCGGGCTTCAGCAGTTGTGGCTCGCGGGCTCAGTAGTTGTGGCTCACGGGCTCTAGAGCGCAGACTCAGTAGCTGTGGTGCATGGGCTTAGTTGCTCCAAGGCATGTGGGATCTTCCAGGACCAGGGCTCGAACCTCTGTCCCCTGCATTAGCAGGCAGATTCCCAACCACTGTGCCACCAGGGAAGCCCTCTTCCTTTATATATAAGACATTTTACCACCTCTTTGAGAGTGTCAGCACAAACTCAAAGACTGAACACATAAAGGGAACAAGGTTTGGGTTTCTCTTTTAGTGGACTCAGTATTACATTAAAACTGAAAGGAGCCTGTGGTCATCTACTTCAAACCCCGCACTTTACAGATGTGACCTGGAGAGAGGTGAGCGCTCAAGGCCTCATGCTCTTTAGACCCAGTGTCAGGACGCCCACCACCCATCCAAATCCCAGACCCGCAGGCTTCCCGTGTGGACTGCCCCTTCTTGCTGGGATGTGAAACTCTAAAGGGTTAGATCTAAACTGTTTTCTTTAGCACCTAGTATACATTCAAGGCTGAAGAAATGAATGGCATTAGATGTGGAATTAAATCTAGAGTCCTCCAGCTGCCAGCTTATCACTGGTCCGTGAAGTACTCAAACCTCTGGAGCAGGTCTGTGTTCCTCTGAGACTAGCCTTCCTTCCCAGGGAGATTATCAAAAGGGCAGTGGAGCAGATTGCCATACTTCTCATGGTGGGTCACAGAACCAGTTCTGCTTTTCCCTAGCAAGAGAGCAACTTTATTTCCACCCCTCTGAAAGCTACATGCTCCAAATCCTTAAAGCAACCCATCCACTCCTGTTCCTACATCATCATTCCTCCCCGTTCAGCTTACCCACTTTTGACTCTAACTCCTAACCTCATTGGCCCGAAAGTCAACAGTTTAGGTAACGGTGGTTCTTTTGTAGGGGTCTGGAGAGAAGTGATAATAATGATCATTCTTACTACTAATATCACCACCATCACTACCTCTACCCCCATCATTTTATTGAGTGTTCAATGCGTTCCATGCCCTGTGCTAAGTGAACACTCTGTGTGAATTAATCCAATTCATTATGTGTCTCACTACAACTCTATGAGGCAGGTTACAAATATACCCATTTTACAGAAAAGGAAACTGAGGCACAGAGAGGTAAAGTTGCCCTATGTCCCACCGCTAATTCTGGTCCAAGAGGCCACACTTGTTACCAGTCTCTATACTGTGATGGGGTCACAAGATAAGGAAGGGCCTCCAGACTCTGAGTTTGTCCAGTGGAACAAGCCGGACAGGTGTGCTGCTGGAGAATAAGATCATCTGGCAATGAAGTTGTCTATAATCAAAGGTTGATGTGGATTCCAAGTAGAAATCCACATAAACACCTACCTCCAAACTAAACAAAGCGCAGTATTTGTTCAAAAGGAAATGTTCTTGTTAACTAAAAAGAAAGGAAACAGGATATTAAAAGACAATGGCAATTCAAAGGGGTTGTGGCAGCTTTGAAGGAAGAGCCAAGCTGAATAGCCCTGCTCACAGCCTAGGGTTCCTGCAGTGCTGAGCTACTGCAGTTCCCTGGGCTGAACAAACCTGGGGTGCAACAGCAAGGCTGTGCTGCGTTTTCAAACACTTCCAAGAACATCTTTATTGTCTCACCGAGAGAACCTATTAAGAAAGGATGCCCTGCTGTGGATTGAGGTCAGCCTGGTCTTGCTACACTTCAGACTTGGCTTCCCAGGTGGCAATGTTACTGAGAACATCCTTGATGCTACAACATGATTCAAGAGTGGTTTTCTCTGCATCTAAACTCACAGCTCAATCTTTTTTTGTGTGTGTGTGGTACGCGGGCCTCTCACTGTTGTGGCCTCTCCCGTTGCGGAGCACAGGCTATGGACGCGCAGACTCAGCGGCCATGGCTCACGGGCCCAGCCGTTCCGCGGCATGTGGGATCTTCCGAGACCGGGGCACGAACCCGTGTCCCCTGCATCGGCAGGCGGACTCCCAACCACTGCGCCACCAGGGAAGCCCACAGCTCAATCTTGGGTGAGTCTGAACAATGCTCTTCACTTTTCTTTGGCCTGCAGACTGTCTGTCTGAGGGGACAGGCACGACATAGGTAGCAGGGAAGGCACTGAGCTGGGGTCAGATCTGACTTCAGGTCTCGCTGATGCAGTAACCAGACATTTCCTCATCTATGAGAGGGTTAGAACTAGATGACCTGGGATATTATTTCTAACTATAACATTTGAAGACTGTAACTCCCCTGTCACTAAAAAGAAAGAGGAAAACCACAAGAAAATGGAAACCCAGCTGACTGCAATTAATGGAAAGGCTGATACTGTTTCTGATGAAACAGTGACAATGTATATCCTATCGCTGATTCACGCAAGAAAACAAACAGTAAGGTTGAGATTCTGTGCATCAGCCTCTGAATCATATGGAGGATCCTCAAGACCACATTTTGAAAATCCTTGAGTTGGGCTTTCAGGAGAGAACTACTCATCACCACTTCTGGCCTGGCAGCTAATCAAGTTACCAAACCAACAGGGCTCAGCATCCCGAATTTCTCCAGTGAAAATGTGCATCAAGATACCCCTTTGCCGGGCACAGGTGCTCAGTCATTCACAGGTTCATAGCTCTCCATGTGCTTTTATACACGTTTACTTTATTTTATTTTCACTAGAAGCTAATGCGACAGGCATGGAAATTGATCTTTAAATGGGGAATATCATTATTATACTTAGCTCCACTTCACCCTTGCATTAATGCATGATCTTATAAACAGTTTAGGAATCACTTGTAAAGACAGATGCATCACGAAGGTCTCTACCACTGGGTTTAGAACATGCTACTTGCAGACATGATTCTGACAGTCAATTTCAATGTGAGAATTTTTAAAAAGATCAAAAGAATCTGTAGAAAAGGGCCAGTGAAGGGTCTTTGGGGGAATGTCTGCCTCTTAAAAGTGACTAACAAACTTGAAAAAATGACCAGTGCTATTTCCTTAAAAGTTAGTTTCACTAAAGCAAACAGTTTTTAAAGATGTATTTCCTTGTGCTGGAAAACCTCACCCATAATTAGAACAGTTCACAAATACGGCAGTCTTTTATTGAGCAGGAGTTCTTTAATACATACTAATCTCAAAAGATTCAAAGGGAGTTCCCAGATTACCTATTTATAATTCATTCAGACCCATTTAGAGATGTTGAGAACCTTTGTTAAACCCATTTGTAATAATCCCTGTGATAATTAGTTACCTAATACAGTTTTGCCTTTAAATCCTTTGACAATTATATACATATATTTCGTGGTTACTTATCCATATTGGAGAAATGAGTCCTTCAGGTCAAACGTTCCAATCTATATTCCTAAAGAAATATTACTTTCAACACCTTTTATTTCTGGACATTCTGTACCCAATACTTGCATAAAATATACCCCAACCTCCTTACTTCTGCACTTGCTTTCTTGTAATATAGCTGTCCCTTGCACACAATACTAAGAAGTTTGTTTTTTTAGCTCAATGAAAGGGCCTTTTGAAAAATAATACTCTCTTGCTTCAACTTGACCAAGAAATGAGGCATAAAATATTCAAGTTATTTCGGACAAACCCATAAAATCAATTTCTTAACCCGGAATAATCTTTAAAGTCTCCTTTAAAGGCAACGTTCTGTAACGGTTCAAAGTAACAAAAAACAAGTATTTTTCAGTTGGTAATTAATTCCCAATTTTTGTTTTTCCCTTTCCTTTCTCTTTCTCTCTTTTAAACCAGAGTTTTCTTTTTTGACTTATTTTAAACAATTATGCATGCATATGGTTAAAAACTCAACAGAAGTGAATAAAATGAGAAATAAAAGACTCTCTCCCTGTCCACAACAATTCCAATCCTCAGAAATAACTACTGTTAGGTTTTTGTGTATACTTCAAGAAATCCCTTACACACACACACACACGTCTACTGTTCATTCAAAGGAGTACCTATGTTAATATATATTGTTGGGGGCTTCCCTGGTGGCGCAGTGGTTAAGAGTCCGCCTGCCAATGCAGGGGACACGGGTTCGAGCCCTGGTCCGGGAAGATCCTACGTGCCGCGGGGCAACTAAGCCCGTGCGTCACAACTACTGAGCCTGCACTCTAGAGCCCGCGAGCCACAACTACTGAGCCCGTGCGCCACAACTACCGAAGCCCGTGCACCTAGAGCCTGTGCTCTGCAGCATGAGAAGCCACCCCAACGAGAAGCATGCGCACCACAACGAAGAGTAGACCCCGCTCACCGCAACTAGAGAAAGCCCACGCGCAGCAACAAAGACACAACGCAGCCAAAAATAAATAAATAAAATAAATAACCTTTAAAAAAATGCCTTAAAAATATATATATTGCTTTGCACCTTGCTTTTTTTTTTTTTTTTTTTTTTGCGGTATGCGGGCCTCTCACTGTTGTGGCCTCCCCCGTTGCGGAGCACAGGCTCCGGACGCGCAGGCTCCGGACGCGCAGGCTCAGCGGCCATGGCTCACGGGCCCAGCCGCTCCGCGGCATATGGGATCCTCCCAGACCGGGGCACGAACCCGTATCCCCTGCATCGGCAGGCGGACTCTCAACCACTTGCGCCACCAGGGAGGCCCTGCACCTTGCTTTTTACATCTAATAATATATTTGGGGGATCATTTCATATTGGCACACACAAGTTGACTTCATTTTTAAAAATAGCTGCTTAATATTTTATTTTATAGATATCTAGAATTCACTTAATGAATCCCCTAATAAATAACATTTAAGTAGCTTCCTGTCCCCCTCTTTTACTGAGGTATAACTGACATGCAACGAACTAATATTTAAAGTGTATAATTTGATAAGCTTGACATAGGTATGTATCCGTGAAACCATCACCACAATCAAGAGAGTGAATCAACCATTCCCCAAATTTCCTTTTGCCCTGGGTTATCCCTTCCTTCCACCTCTTCCCACTCCCCACTCCCAGGCAACAGCTGATCCATTTCCTGCCATTTTAGATCAATTTGCACTGCAAAGAATTTTATATTAAGAATCATATAGTATGTGCTTTTTTTTTTCCTGGCTCCTTGCTGCATATATCAAAAGTTTGTTCCTGCTTTTTTTGCTGAGCAGTTTTACATTCTATGGATATACCATACAATGTTTATTCATCAGTTGATGGACATTTAGATTGTTTCCAGTTTTGAATGACTACAAATAAAGCTGTTATGAACATCTGTGTACTAGAAGTCTTTGTATGGACATATGTTTCCAGTGCTTTTGTATAATACCTAGGAATGGGATGGCTGGATAATATGGTAGGTATACATTAACTAAACTGTTGAATTGTTTTCCAAAGTGGTTGTATCATTTTACAGTCCCATCAGCTGTGTAAGAGACTGACATACTCCATATCCTTACTACCACTTGGTCAGTTTTGTCTTGTTTTGTTTTTAAATTTTAGCCATCCTAATAGGTGTGTGGTGGTATCTCATTATGATTTTAATCTGTATTTCCCTAATGACTAAAGAGACTTTACATGTACTTATTTGTCACCAGCATATTTTAAGTGTCTGTTCACTTCAATACTTTCTGTCCATTTCAATATCTTTTCAAAGTTTATTTTTTTAAACATATGGATAGTCAATTGCTATAGGACCACTTGTTGAAAAAGACTATCCTTTCTTCACTGAATTGTTTTGGCATGTTTGTGGAGAATTAATTGGTTGCCTGTATATGGGTCTACTTCTGGACCCTATTCTGTTCCATTAATTTGTTTAACTGTGTCTATCTTACTACATTTTCTTGAGTACTATAGCTTTAAAAGTCTTGAAGTCAGATAGAATAACTTCTCTAAATTTGTTCCTCGTTTTCCAAGTTATCTTGGCTGCTCTAGGTCCTTCGCATTTCCAAATGAATTTCAGAACAAGCTTGTCAATATCCACGCCCTTTCCCTCCTCCCCCTGCCAAAAAACTTGGGATTTTGATTGGGGTTGCTTGAATCAACAGATCAATTTGGTGAGAAACGACTTCTTAAGTAAATTGAGTCTTCCAGCTCATTTACATGGTGTGTCTCTCCATTTATTTAGGTCTTCTTTGGCTTCTCTCGGCAGTGTTTTGTAGTATTTAGCGGACAGCTCTTGCACACTTTTGTCAGATACATTTATAGGTACTTCATATTTTTTGATGATACTATAAATGGCATTTAATAATTTTCAATTTCTGATAGTTTATTGCCGCTATTTAGAAATATAATTTCTGTTTATTGATCCTGTATCCTGCACATTTGTTAAACTCACTTATTGGTTCTAGTAGCTTTTTTGGAGATTCCATTGGATCGCCTGCACAGATGATCATGTCATCTTCAAATAAAGAGTTTTACTACTTTCTTTCCAATCTAGATGCTTTTTATGCTTTTTCTCACCTTATTGAACTGTTAGAATACCCAGTACAATGCTGAATAGAAGTGGTGAGGGTAGACATCCTTGCTTGTTTCCTGAGAGGACAAGTTTTCAGTTTTTTTTACCACAAACTATGATCTTAGCTACAGGTTTTTCATAAACACCATTCTTACGTTTAAGAAGGTCCCTTCTTTCTTAGTTTGCTGAGAGCTTTTATCAAGAATCAATATTGGATTTTGTCAAATGCTTTTTCCGCATCTACTGATCCGTTAATATGGTAAATTACACTGGTCAATTTTCAAATGTTAAACTAAATTTGAATTTCTGAAATAAATCCTACTTGGTCATGACGTATTACCTTTTTAATATATATTTGGATTCCATTTGCTAAAAATTTGTTTAGAATTTTTGTATCTATGTTTATGAGGAATATTGTATTTGTAGCTTTCTTGTAATAACTGTTTTTGGTATCTGGGTAATGCTGACCTCAAAGAATGTGTTGGGCAGTTTTGTTTTTTTTTTTAATGTAATTTTTTGCCTGTGTTGGGTCTTTGTTGCTGCACGCAGGCTTTCTCTAGTTGCGGTAAGCGGGGGCTACTCTTCGTTGCGGTGCATGGGCTTCTCATGCGATGGCTTCTCTTGTTGCAGAGCACGGGCTCTAGGCACGTGGGCTTCAATAGTTGTGGCACACAGGCTCAGTAGTTGTGGCTCGAGAGCTCTAGAGTGCAGGCTCAGTAGTTGTGGCACACGGGTTTGGTTGCTCCGCGGCATGTGGGATCTTCCTGGACCAGGGCTTGAACCCATGTCCCCTGAATTGGCAGGCAGATTCTTAACCACTGCACCACCAGGGAAGTACCAGTATTTTCTTTTTTGATTTTCTGTAAAAGTTTGTGTAGAATTGGTATTATTCCTTCCTTAAATATTTGGTAAAATTCATCATGAAGCCATCTTGGCCTGGAGTTTTCTTTGTGGAAATTTTTTTTTAACTGCAATTAAACTTCTGTAATAGATCCAGCACTATTTAAGTTATGTATTTCTTCATAAGTGAGCTTTGGTAGTTTGAGGCTTTAAAGGAATTTGTCCATTTCATCTATGGTGTTGGATTAATTGGCATAAAGTTGTTCATAATATTCACTTATCCTTCTAATACGTGTAATGCTTATGTTGATGTAACATCTCTCATTCCAGATACTAGTAATTAATAGAATCTTTCTGTTTTGCTTTGTTTTTTCCTCCTTGGTCTGGCTAGAGGTATATCAGTTGTGTCGATCTTCTCAAACTGCTTTTAGTTTCACTGAGTTTTTCTACTGATTATCTAATTTCTATTTGACTAATTTCCACTCTGATCTTTATTTTTTCTTTCATCTGCTTATCTTTGATTTCATTTGTTCTTCTTTTCCACTTTTTTTTTTTTTTTTTTTTTTTTTTTTTGCAGTACGCGGGCCTCACTGTTGTGGCCTCTCCCGTTGCAGAGCACAGGCTTCGGACACGCAGGCTCAGCGGCCATGGCTCACGGGCCTAGCCGCTCCGCGACATGTGGGATCTTCCCGGACCAGGGCACGAACCCGTGTCCCCTGCCATCGGCAGGCGGACTCTCAACCACTGCGCCACCAGGGAAGCCCTCATTTGTTCTTTTTTTCCAGTTTTTAACATGGAAACTGAGGTGACTGATTTGAGAACTTCCTTCTTTTCTAATATGAGCAGGTGTTTAACGCTACAAATTTCTCTCTGTTGCTTTAGCTGCACTCCATATATTTTGATATATTATGTTTTCATTTCATTTAGCTCAAAATACTTTTAAATTTCCCTTTGATCTCTTTGACTACAGGTTATTTAGAAGTATTTAGTTTCCAAATATTTAGAAACTTTCCAGACATCTTTCTGTTACTGATTTCTAGCTTATTCCATGGTGGTCAGAGAACATACTTTTGTAACTTGAATCCTTTAATTTTATTGAGACATGGTCTCTTTTAGTAAATACTGCATATGCACTTGAAAAGAATGTATATTCTGCTGTTGTTAGGTGCAAAGTTCTATAAATGTCAATTAGGTGAAGTTTGGTGATAGTTTTCTACATCCTTACCGATTTTTGGAGTACTTGCCTATCAGTTGTTGTGAAATCTCTGACTATAATTGAAAATTCACCTATTTTTCCCTGCAGTTCTATCAGTTTTTGTTTCAGTAATTTTGAAGCTTTTTTATTAGATGCATCAATGTATGCCCTCTTGATGAACTGACCTCTTTCACATTATAAAATGACTCTCTTTATCCCTGGTAATATTCTTTGCTGTGAAATCTACTTTCTCTAATTAATACAGTCACATCAGTTTTCTCTTGATTAGTGTCAGCATGTGCTTCCATTCTTTTACTTTTAGTCTATTTGTATCTTTATACTTAAAGTGATTTTCTTTTTGTTTTTTTTTAAAGTAAGTCTCTTACAGATAGCATATAGTTGGAGTCTACTTCTATATCTAGTCTGATAATCCCTGTCTATTGACTGCTATGCTTAGACCACTTATTTATTTAATGAGTATTGATATGATTGAGTTCAATCCCACCATCTTGCTATTTGTTTTCTATTTGTCCCATCCATTCTTTATTACTTCTTTCCTCTTTTTCTTTTTTTTTGGGGGGTGCTAGTAACTTTTGGATTAACTGAGTATTCCTTATGATTCCACCTTATCTTCTTTGTAGGCTTATTAGCTATAATCCTTTGTTGTGGTATTTTAGTGGTTGCTTTAGATTATAGTACATATCTTTAACTTATCACAGTCTACCTTCAAATGATACTACTATACTACTCCATCTATATTATAAGAGAATTAAAACAGTATACTTCCATTTCTCCCCTCTTGGCCTTTGTGCTATTGTCATATATTCTATTTCTACATCTCATATGAACATTGTTGTTATTTCTGCTTTAAAAAGTTAATGATTAGGGACTTCCCTGGTGGCACAGTGGTTAAGAATCCGCTTGCCAATGCAGGGGACATGGGTTCGAGCCCTGGTCCAGGAAGATCCCACATGCCATGGATTAAGCTGAGTACAACTCAACTAAGCCCGAGTGCCACAACAACTGAGGCTGCGTGCCACAACTACTGAAGCCTGCACAACTACAGCCTGGGCGCCACAACAAGAGAAGCCACCGCAATGAGAGGCCCGCGCACCACAACGAAGAGTAGACCCCGCTTGCTGCAACTAGAGAAAGGCTGCACGCAGCAATGAAGACCCAACGCAGCCAAAGATAAAAATAAAAAAATTTATTAAAAAAGTTAATGATTAAAGAGGTTAAAATAATAAGGAAAAAAATGTTGATATATACCTATATAGCTATCATTTATGGTGCTCTTTATTTTTTTGTGTGTAGAACCAGCTTTACATTTGGTATCATTTTCTTTTCCCTTGAAGGATTTCCTTTAACATTTCTTGTAATGCAGGTTCTGCTGATGAATTCTTTCACATTTTGTGTCGAAAAAGTCTTTATCTCATCATTTTTTAAAGATATTTGAAGATATTTAAAAAAATTTTAGATTGACAGTCTTTTTCCTTGCAGTACTTTAACTATTTTGCTCCACTGTTTAGCTTGTGTTTTTTTTTAATGAGAAATGTGCTGTCATGTTTATATTTGTTGATTTGTATGTAATGCACCCTTTCCCGCTCTTGTTGCTTTTAAGATTTTTCTCTTTATCACGTGTTTTAAGCAATTTGATTCCAATATGCCTTGGTGTAGTTTCTTTCATGTGTTCTTGTGCTTGGGGTTTGTTGAATTTGGATCTATGAGTTTATAGCGTTCAACAACTTTGGAAAAATGTCAGTCATTATTTCTTTAAATATTTTTTTAGTCTTCCTATCTCTTGTCTCATTTGGGAACCTCAATGACACATATATATGACTCCTTGAAATTTTCCCATAGTTCACTGGTGCCCTTTTCACTTTTTTAAAGTCTTTGTGTGTGTGTGTGTGTGCATGTTTGATTTTGGATAGTTTTCATTGCTATGTCATCCAGTTCATTAGTCTTTTCTTCTGCAACGTCTGTGTTGTTAATCCCATACAATGCTCTTTTCTTTCCTTTTCTTTCCTTCCTTCCTCCCTCCCTCCTTCCTTAAAAAAATCTTAGCCATTGTAGGTTTCATCTCTAGAAGTTTAATCTGTGTCTTTAAAAAGATGTAAAAAGATATATCTCCTTACTTAATATGGGCAATCTTTCCTCTAGCCTTCTGAACATATGGAATGCAGTCATAACAATTATTATTATTTTTTTTTTTTTTTTTTTTTTTTTTTTTTCTTTTTGCGGTATGCGGGCCTCTCACTGTTGTGGCCTCTCCCGTTGCGGAGCACAGGCTCCGGACGCGCAGGCCCAGCGGCCATGGCTCACGGGCCCAGCCGCTCCGCGGCATATGGGATCCTCCCAGACCGGGGCACGAACCCGTATCCCCTGCATCGGCAGGCGGACTCCCAACCACTGCGCCACCAGGGAGGCCCATAACAATTATTTTAATACCCTTGCCTACCTATTTTTATATCTATGCTATTTCTGGATCAGTTTCAATGGATTGATTTTTTTCCCCCTCATTATGGGTTGTCTTTTTTTGCTACTATGCTTGCCTGCTAATTTTTGACTGGATGCCAAGCATTGTGGGGTGACATTTATTTTTGTCTTCTTATAAACATTCTTGAGTTTTGTTCTGGGATGCAGTTAAATTAACTGGGAACAGTTTTGTCCTCTGGGATCTTGCTTTTGAGATTTGTTCAGGGCGACCAGAGCTGTGTTTAATCTATGGTTAATTTTTGCTCCACTATTGAGGCAAGACTTTAACAATACCCCTGAAATATGAAATTTTGTCCTTTCTGGCTGTTGAGAACAGACATTATTCCCATCCCTCTGTGAGTTCCAGGCACTGTTCTCATTCTTTAGATTGTTCTTTCTCTGGCCTTGGGTCATTTCCTCATATGCGTGCACTCCTCTGTACTCAATACTCAAGGGAGACCTCCTCAGCTCTCCAAGTTTCTGTCTTTGCACAGCTCTCTACTCTAGACTAACTATCTTGGCTTCCTTGGACTTTTAGCTACATCTCCTTCAATAAGGGAGACAACAGGGATCTGCCTATGTTCTGCTTCTTGGCCTGGAGACTCTCTCCAAGCAGTAAGCTGGAGCAATCAGGGGTTCATTTTCTTTTCCTGTCTTCAAAGATCATTGCTTTCTGATGTGTGATGTACAATGTCTTAGGAGCTATTGTTTCGTATACTTTGTCCTTTTTTTTTTTTTTTTTTTCTTTTCTTTTTTAAAGTTTCAGGTGGAGGTAAATGTGGTCTGTGTTGCCTCATCTTGATCAGAAGCTGAAGTCTTACTTCTAGTTTTTGGCTGATATAATAGATGTGGCAATATACATCACTGCATACACACCTTTGGTTCTGTGAGTGGATTTATTTGTTGAATAAATTATCTAAGGTGTCTTTGTTAGGTTAAATGGTAGGTGCATTTTAAGTGCAAATGATTTTGCCAAGCTGCCGTCCAAAAAGGTTTTACAATCAATACTCCTACTGACAGTTTTTGAGAATGCCTACTTTCCCATATACTCTACGACACTGAGTATTATCAAATGTGTACATCTTTACCACTTTGATAGGCAAAAAAGTGATTTTATTTTCATTTCTTTTGCAAGGTTAAACATCTTATTATATGCTTACTGGTGACCAGTACTGCTTTTTCTGGAACTATTTATGTCCTTTGAATTTTTAGAAAATTGATTTTTCATTTTCCTATTGATTTGTAAGAACTTGTGCAGGAAATTAACCTTCTACCATATGAATTACAATTTTCCCCTTCAGTCAGTTGATGGTTTCTCTTTGACTTTCCTCAGGTTGTTGTTGTTGTTGTTTTTTGCCATGAGTAATTTTCAAATTTTTTTTTTTTATGTAGTCCAAGTTATCAATCTTTTCCTGTATGGTTTCTGGAATTTTCATAGCTCCTGGATATACACATGTACATGACAGTAACAGGAGTTTATATCCTAAACTCATAATTAATAAGTGAGCCAGTTTAGTTTCTTTTTTTTTTTTTTTCAGTAAACTGAAATTAGATAACAGTTTGCTATACTGAGTTCCTGTTTCTTATGCTGATTAAGATCTCTGCTGGGCAACTGTCTTTGATTAATAAAACACAGAAAATACAGATTATTACTTATAAATACAGTTTGGTAAACAAGAATTTCAAAGCATGGAGGAGAGTAGAGGTATAAAAAAGGGATCTTTTGGGGAATCACTGGCTTTAAATCATAGTCTTATTTTTCCCAGGATGGACTCATCTTTAGGGTTTGCTGGGAAGCTAGAGGGATGATATGAAACCAAAACTGATGGTTATTTTCAGACATGTTGGTTGGTTATAAGATAGTTCCTAAAGCCTGGTGCCTCCCCTAAAAACTCCAGCAACTTCTCCCCCGCTGTCCCCACCCTGCCCCCCATGACCAATGTACTTACTGCCAGTGTCATAAACATATTTAGAATAGACTTTGTACCTTGTCATACTTTCTTCATAAAATTGCCTAATTGTTTTCTGTAAGTTCTATTTTCCCAACCAGGCAGTCAGCCACTTGAAAGCAGGACCTTGGGCCACATGTTTACCACAATATTGAGCTTAGATATATATAGTTGAGTTGTACTCAGCTTAAGCATGTGCTGTTAAAGGTAGTAAAACTGTGTAGAAACTACCAAACCAGGAGAGTAGAATCTGAGAAGAAAGTACGTTATTTATTGTCTGGGGATGACACTTGTCACCATAAGGCATTTGGCAAAAATGAGGCTACTGTCTAACAAAGGAACATGAATGCAGTGAGGCCTGAAAGGAAGACCCCTTCCAAGGAAATATAATTGCTAAACAGGCCAAGTTCTCTCTCAGCATAGTTAGAGTGAATAAATTACCAAGGGACTGAAAACTGCAGACCATTATACTTCCATAGGGGAAATGAGCTAACCTTTGTGAGGGTCTATGACATGTGATGGTGAAGGAGGAGGACAGCTAACATTTAATGCTTATCGTGCAGCCAGCACTGTCCTAATAAGCACTTTCCATGAATTAGCTAATTGAATCCTCTTAAGTCCATGAGGAGGATACTATTACTCCCATTGTACAGGTGAGAAAACTGAGGGTCAGGGACATGCACAATTACTTAGGTAACACAAGAAGGCAGCGTGATTTGAACACAGGTCTTTCTGACTCCAAGTCCAGCCCTTGATTATTCTACAGATTATGCTATAGACTATGCACCTCATTTCACCCTCAGAGGAACCCAGATAGAAGCTTTCCCACATTGTTGATGTGGCAACTGGAGTTCTGAGGTAAGGGAACCACCTATGGGCCATCCAGGTCTTTCTGACTCTAAACCTCATATATTCCTTGTATGTGGAGCCTCCCGACCCCTACACTCCTCCACTCTGTTTGTCCCAGTCCCTCTATCCCTGTAACTCTCCTTCTATCTGCTCCCAACGCACACTCTAAAGGGAAAAAGGGAAAAGGTGTAGTCACATGAGAAAAGTCAATGATGAAGGAACATGCTATGCATGGTCATTCTTCTGTGTCTGTCTTGGCTCATGTGATTTCCTGTGTCTAATTATATCTTCTTCCTTTAAACCCACACATGTGAGTCTACTTGCTCCTTTGAGGCCCTCCTTGATTCTCACCTCCCTTCTGGAGTCAGCTGCTCTCACCCTGCCCTTACATACCACTTTGCTTACACCTCTGCTCCTACAGTACTTCTCACACTCTGCCCATTTCTCCACCTAGACCCCATCTAGCATCTTATTTAATCATGGTATCACCAACAGCTAGCACAGTGCTCAGGCATGGTGCACAATGAAGGAACTCAGTAGCTTAAAAGAAAGCCCACAGGTCCCTATACAGCACTTGCTACTGAAAAGAAAGCAACTGCCAGGATCACAGCCCCACTTCCAAAGGCGTAAGAAAGACAACTGGCAGACAATCACTACCTGGGCTGGGTTATTTTCAGGGAGGGATTGAGTGTCTAAAAATGCAAGTCTCCTTGAAAGGAAACTGCAAGCTTAGAAAGGCACGTTACTGATTTATGGAATCTGTATGAGCTTTTAATGGCACAGGAGAGTTGGCCTGCTGCTCCGAATATCCACTCAGGCATTAAAAGCTTTGCTTCTAGTTGCTGAAGTATTTTGAACAAATCATCTCCTACATCCATCCAACTCAAATCTCTGTATGTTTGCTACCCTATTCAAGTACCAGTCTTTGAATACCCCATGCTTTTGAATACCACATGCCAATCTTTTTCACTTTCCACTATTCTAAATAACTAGAAATGCGGTATAGTAAGTTGCTCACACAGGGCTCCCCAGGAGGTATTTGTTGGAAGATGAGAGAAAGAAAGCATCAGTCGCTTTCTGCCACTATTTGGCATTGGTAATTGCTGGTAAATTGAATCTTGGGTCTATCATTTTGGGTCTCTTGGGTTTTTCATTTTGTCCTGCAAAACCAATATCTCTAACCTGTTGAGAGAAGGAAAGTCAAGTGGTGGGGTTTCCCCTTTCTTAGCTGTGCCCCACTTTGTCTGTGAAGGAACAGGGGGCGTTAGGAAACTATTCCTAACTACAGGGGGCACGTGTAGCACAAATGCTGGGGTTTAGGGTGAATGCAGAAGAGCAGTCACAAAGCAAAACTGATTTTGAGGATTGGCTTCGGTGTCCTTAGTTTACGTGGAAGTTGACGACCACAAGAGAGGTGTAGCTGGCAAGTCACAAGGTCCTGCTCTTTACAGCTAAGAGTATAGCCTATCTGTCATCAAACACGAATCTGGAAGTGGTAGCTGGCTCAGAGTTGGCATACAGGCTTTTTACTATTTCTTCAAAGTGTTTTTCACATGCCACATTTAGAGTTGGGATAATTCTGAAACACATGAGCAAGAAGCTTTCATAAAATGAACACAACTGCTAATTCTCTTCTCCCAGTGATGGACTTTTATCAGAGCTGCCCCTTCCTACCTTTCAGGTCCTACCTCACGCCTGCTGCCTTATGCTCCAGCTACATCTGCCTCCTCATTGTTTCTGGAACAATTCATTCCAGCCCCAGGGCCTTTGTACATGCTGTTTCCTTTTCCTTTGTACCTGCTGTGTTCTTCCCTGTGCTCTATCCCTGACGATTCCTTCTGTTTCAGCTCGAGTCACTTCCTCTGAGAGGCTTTCCCTAACCACTCTTCTCAAACAGGCCCCCCGCTCTTTATCACACCAACCAGCTGTCTCCTACTCAACCCACCCCATCCTGTCACTGGGCAGAAAGCTCATTACATAACCCTTGTGCCTGAAATAGATCTGTTTCCTTTTGTCCTGTCTAGTATATTTAATACTACCCCAGTCACCATCCTTGTTCTGGTGGCACTATGGATGCAACATGGATTGACACGTCAGAAAGTTTTCTAACAATGTCTAAAAACAAAAAAGATTTCTGTTAACTCCAAGTAAACCGAGAAATTAAATTAAGAAACCACTTTCCAAGCATCTGAAATTTTATTTTAATGTTTCTATTTCAGTATAGCTCCTAAAGTGTAATAAGTACATCTTTTGAAAAGCACAGAACAGAGATATTACAGTTTATTAAATGTTTTAAAGACTTGATTATTTCTAAAGTTTTTCTAATTCCTTCTGTAACTCTTATTTTCAAGAAGAACAATCCTCTCTTGATTCTATTTCACCACTGAGATTCACACAAACCATTCCAAATTTCTTAATTTCCAAGCAACACATTAAATTCTTCAGACTTCTTTCAAAACAGCTAAGGGGAAATCCCTGATGATTTCAGCAGACAATTCCTTAATCAGGAAAAGGCTTTAAATGCCAATCACCAGGAAAGTTACAATTTACAGGAAAGAAAGGGGAAATGCTGACATATTACACAACAAAGCACGAATAAAGCATGGTTTATGAATTGAATGGCATACTCATGCTGACAGTTTTATCAAGAATTTCTGGTGACATCATAAACTATGTTGGAGCAATGAACTGGTTCTATTGTCCATGTTTCTGAGAGTCTAAGGTGAAAATAAGATTCCCTTCTTTGGAGATTTTATGGGAAAAATGAAATAACAATTTGTGTACTTTTTTCCCCCTAGACTTCTACAAAGACTCTGGGTTTTAAATGAAGCAAAGAACTGAGCTAAAGGGAATTCTTATTTGATGCCTAATTTCATCCAGAATTGAGGAGCGCCCTTTTCGTCAAGGTTTCTATTAGTTGGTAGAGGAAAGGAATGATCCCCTCTGCCTCTAGCTGTGGGTGTTCAGATCAAAGTTCTCTGCAAGGGCAAATGCTGCCGCAGTAGGGTCCCCAGAACAAAATCCTCCCCCAAGTTACAAAAAGAAGATAGTCTGAAGGTAATAACTACCAGGATGTAACTCTGACCCCCAGTGAATCTGGTAAAATCAATTATTTTCAGTTGTAGTAATTATGTAACATATTAGAGATGAGAACACCATGAGCAACGGGTTTTCCCCCTTGTAGTCTATATAAATTCATCAATAAACTATACTCTCTATTAAGGCTTTATTGTAAGTGATTACAAACACAAGGCATTTCATAAACATTCTGTCATTTGCTACACTGTAATTCAGCAGAAGGAATGACGCAAAAATTATAATCTTCAGTAAATGAACAGGAAACAAAAGAAGAAAACCTCCTGAAGGCTGAAAGAGATCAGTGACTCAGTCCCAGAGTCAGCCTAAACCTCCATTCAGATTGGGTCTTAAGCATTTGCTCATCAGAATGGTATTGGCCGAGAGTGAAAAATGACTGGAGAATGAACGAGATACCGGTAAGTATACACAAAACTAAGGAAAGGGGCTGAGAGCGACTGGGGATTTAAACATAATTATGGAAAACTTAGAAATAAACTATGGTGTCGGCCTCTATTTTGAAAACCATATTGAATATCCAAAATAAAAAATGATGGCGAATTTCCATGTAACCAAATAGCAACTGTTGTCACTTACTGGGCACTCATCATTTACTAGGTACTGCCCCAAGAAGTCTCCACACATTATCTCCTTTTAATCCTCATGACAATTCTATAATGTTCCAATTCCCATTTTAGGGATTAAGAAAAAATTGAGGAGCAGAAAGGTTAAATAACTTGCCTCAAATCTCACAGTGGAGGCCTGGGAATGGAACTCACTTCTGACTCCAATCTGAGTTATTAACCAGCAGTGATGTATCTTCTCTATTTGGGCATTTTGGAGCTAGCCTCTCTGAGTATCCTTTGGGGCTCTAACAAAATGTTTCAAGTATTTTCTGATGCTTCATCCTACTGATTACACAATTAGAGTTTCCCAATAGAAAGATACTATCTATTGTTTCTGTTTAATCACACTTCATTCCACTGCCGTTGCTGCTGCTTAAATAGGGCGAAGTCCCACCTATCAGAGTAGCAATGAAAAAGAAACTGGCTTCCAACCTGTTTTATTATCTTTCTGAGGTTCTCACAGCAGAGCTTTAACATTTTCTTCTAAAAAACCTTGTAATTACAGACTGGTGCTTCTTGTTTTGACAGTCCAATCTTATTAGATCACGTTCTAGCTCAGTGTAGACCTTGCTCAATACTCCGAAATTTCAGACCTACCAAAGCTACTAAAAACTTCAGTTGAGGAGTCCACGACCTCATGTGAAATTGGAGTCATGGGAATTTAAACGAACTAATAAAACTTCTTTATGGTAAACTGAAACAGTGATGACAATGGAATGAATGACTAATATTCACATATGACTTTTTTATCCAAAGCGCCCAGTGTTCAATGCATTTTTGCAAACTGATTAAACTTCTGCACAGTAATAACTATGCTTTGTACTTCCATGACACAATTCTTTCATGGACTGCTGTGCGCTGGCCTCATATTAGCACGCTCTAATTGCCCTCAGGTGGCTGGCAGGTGGTACAAGAAATGTACTCTTCGTTCGTTCCATCTTCAGAATAAAGGAGTGGTACAGAGGAAGAAGAATTCGAGCTGGGGCAGATTTCAGCAACTGAGGTATGCTCGCCTGAATGGGGGGCCTGCAGAACCATGCGGGAAGGGCTAGCCATGCAGCTCAGAAAGAGAGGCAAATGACTTCCCAGTAAGAGCAATTTACAAATACTTTGGCATACATCACCTTTGTGTTATGTGGCCCCATGACTCAGTGGAAGTGAAACGTGTACCTTATTTCCCCTCTAGATCTCCACGTTCTCTTCCCCAGAGCCAAGCCTATAACCTCAAATCTCTCAGCAGCCAAAAGGAGATGACTAAGGACAAGGCCAGAGGGTTCAACTTTGGGTTGTTATTTAGCCCGTATTACTGGTAGTAACCAGAACAGCATAAAATACTACCATGAAAAAGGTTAGAGGACAAAAAGACTGTTCTCTGACTCAGGAAAAACATCAGGCAAGGATAATTTTCAACTGTGTGATTTTTAAATAAATGACACAATGAATGTTTTACTTGTGATTCTTCATCTTAAATCACAAAGGCCCGAGACTCAGTATTTAGCATCTTGTTACATTTGGGTCATGGAATGTAATGAGAAGCTTTTTCACTTTTCATTTGGGATTATATTGTGAAGAAAATGGCACCAGGCTCTAAGAGATTTATAAACTTCAACGTCTCTGGGGCTAGGAAATGAGCAAGAGTAAAGGATGTGGGCCAGGTGGGGACCATGCAAAGTGGAGGGGCCGACGAGAGGCAGCTCTCCCACTCAGGCGAACTGTTCCCCACGGGAAGGAGGGAAGACCCAACGTTGTCAGATCTGGCACATTTAAAATAAAAAAGTTGGAAATGTGGACTGTTATGTGAAATCTCCCAATTTTTGTATGTTGCAACTAACTGATATATGTATATACAACTATGTGGGCCAAAGCAAACACATCTGTGGGCTGGATCCAGCTCACAGACTCTGCTGTCTGACCTCTGTGACCACAGTAATGGTTTTTAACCCTTAAGCAATTAAAAGGAAACAAGATCTGACACATCCTCCAGGGAGTAAACTACACTGTTGCTTGGTCAAAAGGCCCTTTACAACTCCACTGTGTGGGGTTTTAGAAATAAGTCCAAGAGGTCGATGATTTCATTCTACTAACTATATCAAGTGTACAGCTTTGCAGCTTCCTGTTGTAAGGAGGTCAGTATCAGAGGATCTTAGGGCAAGTTAGGGAAGGGGTTTAGCAGGGAGATGTTCTGTGGCATCACAATATGAGGTGTGAAGCTGACTCCAAGCTGGAGCTCATACCACCTGTTTAAAAATCTAGGATTTGTTCTCTGCTGGCTGCTCTGAGACAAAGGAGCCCAAGAACTGTGTCAACCAGGGGCTTTCAGTTGGCAGCTCAGTAGGACTGACAGAAAAGTTCAGCTAGAGAGAAAAGAGTCATATCCCCCTTCTGATCTGGCAACACCCAACGGAACAGAGACAGCACGATGGCCGGTTGGCTGGCTGCCCATCTTCCTTATCATACACGAGGCACCGTGCCATATACCATGCCTTCAGCTATCTTCCCATCCTGCTCCTGGAAGATTTCTAAACATAGCCATTGCACATGTGTTTGGAAGGAAGGAGGTTTCTATTTTAAAGGAGAGAGAGTTCCTTCTCTCTGGCTATGGGGCTTGAAATTGACTACCCTCTCAGTTAGTTCTACCATGGACCACTGATCCTCAGTGTTAAAAGAGAATAAGAGGAGATAAATGCTGGACTCTTCCCTCCACACTAAGTGAAAGGAGAGCTGCCCTGTGACTGATTTGCAATCGCTTGGGGAAATCTATCCTCACTGGCCTGGCTACCATCTTAAAATGCTGTTTTATCCACTAGCATAATACAGTAATAACACTAACACCAAACCTTTATGGATTGCTCACTACATATGCCAGGTACACATGCTTACTATGTATATGCCAGGTACAGTTCTAAGTGCTTTATATATATTAACTTATATTCCTCACATAACCCTAAGCATGTAGGTACTACTATTCCCCTCATTTTACACATGTGGAAACTGAAGCACAGAGAGGTTAAGTAGCTTGCCCAAGGTCACAAAGTCAGTGACTGGTGGACTAGGAATTCAAACCTAGACAGTCTGGCTCCAGGGCTGTGCTCTTAACCATTATGCTAGATAACCTCTCAAAAGGAGGAATGAATATCAAGGTAAAGGCTGTAATTTGAGACTGAGCTACTTAGCGTACAATATGAAGGCTTGGTAATTTCCTGTTCTGATGGAAAAGAAATTTTCTATTTCCACATTTTATGCAGGTGTCAGAACAATTATACATCCAGGAAAAAAAAAATCTAAGAAATTTCAGTGTGCCCATTTGACTCTCAATATTTGTTACAGTGGAGTGCATCATAGCATTTTCTATGCAGAGATTCAAGCATTGTGGGGAGGAGAAAGAGACAGAGACAGGATTTAGATTGGACAGCGGGGTCCCAGAAGGGGCATGGGGTGGACGGCAGCAGCCAGCTCTCTCTCGGTGGTGCTATAGCTCCCCGTGTGCCTCCCTTGCTGTGCAGGTCTTCTTGTGTGGAGTGCAAGTCTGTGATTAAAAGATAAGTGTTTTCTAGTATAACACGGCTCCTCATGGCAAGCCGACGACTTCATCTGGTGCTCAACAGAAAAAAAAACTGCGACCCTTGAGAAAAAACTGTCTGTGGGAGACTGACTTAGAGATGGTGCCTCGGCCTGCCTCAAAGACTTGCAGAAGTCATCTTTTGTAGATTTCATTTTTGCCTTACACACCTAAAAAACCCAGCTTCCTGTATAACCTGTAAGCAAATTAATTTCAGTACGTATTATCTCAAATTTTCTTGTAATCATTCTCAAGCATTTCTGCAGGGATATAATCTTTAGTTATTTTTAGGTCCAGCAATTGTTCTTAATTATAAACTTATTCCATATCACGACCTGTGATCCTAATTCCCTGGCTATTGACCCCCAAGTCTAGCTTTGGAGCCAATCTTTCACAGGACTCTAAAAGAGCATTCTATAACAACACAGAAACCTATACTGTAATTGATAATGACTTGTTACTCTTTAATTGCTTTTTCATTTATGGCTCTCTACTAGACTATAAGCTCTGTGAAGGCAGGGACCAACCTCTAAGAATGACTGACACGTAGTGACACTCAACACCTAACTAATGAAAAATAAAAGGCAGTCAAATTTATACACCAGAGCACAGTGCTATACTTTGGCCAGAAAAAATTCCACTGCATAAAGGTATGTGAGTGGTTCTGAACTCCTAAGCTAGGTGAGCATTCAACGTCTTACCTTCATTTCCTTAGGGTCTGTTTCTCTTTAACTATACATCCTTTGCTGGGTGACCTCATTCACTCTCCCATGCCAACCATATGCCAACAACGCACAAATTTCTTTATCTCCCCCCACCCCCTCCCCTGAGCTACAGGCCTGATTTTCCAACTGCTCTCAAGATATCTCTGCCTGACATAAGTGACTCAAGGTTAACGTTTCCAGAACTAAGTTTTATCTTCACCCTCCCAACCCTACTCCATTTCCCCTTCTCTGGAGTAAAGGCCTATTTCTTGCTGCAGTTTCAAGCGAGGCTTTGGTGTCAGAAAAATCCATGTTCCAATCCTAGGGAGACACTGACTGGTTGTACAGCATCGGGCTTCTCTGAGTCTAAATTTTTACAACAGTCACATCGCCCGATATTACCGACTCCATAAAGTTGGCATGATGACTAAATCAAATGATGTATTAAATTCCTTAGCTCAAATCTAAGAAAAAAAAAAGTCATGAAGAACCTAGGGGTAAGATGGGAATAAAGACACAGACCTACCAGAGCATGGACTTGAGGACACGGGGAGGGGGAAGGGTAAGCTGGGACAAAGCGAGAGAGTGGCATGGACATATATACACTACCAAACGTAAAACAGATAGCTAGTGGGAAGCAGCTGCATAGCACAGGGAGATCAGCTCGGTGCTTTGTGACCACCTAGAGGGGTGGGATAGGGAGGGTGGGTGGGAGGGAGGGAGACGCAAGAGGGAAGAGATATGGGAACATATGTATATGTATAACTGATTCACTTTGTTATAAAGCAGAAACTAACACACCATTGTAAAGCAATTATACTCCAATAAAGATGTTTAAAAAAATTCCTTAGCTCAGTGCCAAGTATATAGCTTCAGTCTGCAATAAAAATAGTGCCTTTTATTATTCTCTACACTAGTTAATTCAGTATCTCCATAAGCAAGAAAACTTCAAAGTCATCCTTTACTTCTGATGACCCTTCTGCTCCCTCTTGATTCAAATAGTCCCCAAGTTCTCTCAATCCTATGTTTAAAACCTCTCCAACCTGGGTTCATCCTGCATCTCCGCTGACACAGCCTTCACCCAGGCCCTTGTCTTTGTCACTATTTATTCGCGCATTCATTTCCTTGCTTTAGGTCTCTCTACATTTAGCTCACACATCACAGTGACACCAAAGTCATCTTCCTTAAAACCTACATGAATCACGTCACTTCCCAGCCTAAAAACCTTCACAGGCTCCCAGAGGTACAATCCACATCCATCTACACTTCTTACGAACGGGGTGGAACTATCACTTACACAAAATGACTTGTCGGGATCTTTATATATATTTTTCACTTACTCATCACAACAATGCCATTATTTAATGAAAAAAATAAATTTGGAAAATGAGGCCATTCACTAGCCACTAATGGAAGTCAAACAATTTGCCTGTGTCTAAATCTTGTCAGACTGGAATTCACAATCAAGTTTGCTTCTAGCCTGTATATCTGTCAGTACAATGAATTCACAACTTATCTAGAGAATGAACTCTAAAGTCAAATATAAAATAAAAATTTCATAGGACTCAAAGCCAACTTGGCCATCTCTTAGAAAAGCGGAACAATATCTCTTTCCGCGTTGGAAAGAGCGCAGTTTCTTTGGCTGATATAAGATTAAGTAGTTGATGGGCATCACCTGTACTATTTCACTGTAGCCCTTGTCTCTCTCCATTTTTGCTGAGTGTGAACAGCTGAATCTATGTACAGCAATTGAAATATATGGCTAACAGAACGCCCAGATAGAGTGCACCATAACTGAACACTATCTGTACCTCCCAAACAGCTGGAGTGGGGCAGAGACCACTTAATTTGCACATATTAGGTGGCTAATTTATACACTTGGAAAAAATTAATCGCCTCTTTTTTTTTTTTTTTGCAGTTCGCAGGCCTCTCACTGTTGTGGCCTCTCCCGTTGCGGAACACAGGCTCCGGACGCGTAGGCTCAGCGGCCATGGCTCACGGGCCCAGCCGCTCCACGGCATGTGGGATCCTCCCGGACCGGGGCATGAACCCGTGTCCCCTGCATTAGCAGGCGGACTCCCAACCACTGTGCCACCAGGGAAGCCCTAATCGCCTCTTCTTTATCTTACAGTTCAGCTCCTTCAAGAATCATCACCGATTTCAAAATAGCTGAATATGAATTAAGAAGCTGATTGTGTAGGTCATTATTTGGTCTCACAAATTGCAAAAGAAATGATCTCATTCCCCACAAGACTTCTGTCTGTCCTTTACGTTCTGCACTGCAGTTTGGACTTGAACACTCAACCTGACTTTGGGGGTGTCCATTCAGTTGAGAACAACTTCTTTCAGAGTAAGGAGTCTGAGTTCCCACAGGCTCCTGTGAGTCAAAGCTGAACTGCAGGTTCATGGGTGGGGACACCTGCTCTGAAAGCTGCCTCATTTTCTGGTCTAATGTGGTTAGGAACAGGAAGTTGAACCTTTGGTATTTTGGGTTTTGATTCTACCCTGCCCTGCCCTTAAAAAGCATTCACTCACACCAGGGTCTTTAAATGTGGAGTGACCACATTTACAGCATCCATTGGAGAAACCGAAGACGCTGGGAAGTGTGAGGCTGGAGCTTCGACACTGTGTCCTGCTGCTTGGTGTCCCGGAAAAGCACTTCTGTGTGGTGAGTGCTGTGCACTCCGATTCTCTGTCCCTGATTTCTGGAGTCCTTTGAAAGCACGGACACCGAGTTTCTACCCAGTTCCTGGGCACTCGTCTTGTGGAGTGGTCAAGTAGATGCTGAAATCAGTCTTGCTACAACCAATCTGGTGGCAAAAACATCCATACGCTCGTTCAATTACAGTAGAGCATCATGAAGTCACACGGATTTGGGTTCCAATACTGCTCCAGGCAGCCTCCCTAATGCAACTTATCTCAGTTTCCTCCCTGGGGACAGTGTCAGTGTCGTTTGCCTTCCATCATCATTCTGATCTGTTCCCTCTCTCTGATCGAATCAGATAACACAGGTGAAGCACTTCTACAAGCTCCATAAACAGTAGTAGTTGTTATAATTCCTTCTAGTTCTCACTCCATATTGACCTCAAAGTCAAAGTCAAAGTCTTCACAATGGTCTACGAGGCTCTGTGAGATCTGCCCCTTGTTGCCACTCTGATCTCATTTCCTGTATTGCTTCTCCTTGTTCATTCCACATGGCCCGCTTGGCCATTCCTGGAACATTCTAGGACTCTTCCTTTGCATGGACTGACTCCTCTCATTTTTCTCCAGGTGCTCAGAGCAGTGCCTGGCACCTAGGAAACATCCAGTAGATATGTGTTGAGTGAATGATGAATGAATAAATTGCCTTGGATGGTCAACCAATACCCCGTAGAGAATTCAAGCTCAGCACTAAATACCTCACTGAACTGCACAGGTATCGATATGTTTAGGTCCCCTTCAGAGAGAACTGGACTCTGTCCGCTAACAGTGAACAAGAAACTGTTCCAAGTGCTTTCTATGAATTAGTTCCTTTAATCCTCACCCCCATTACTAGTCCTTACTTGAGTGAAAACAAAGCACCGAGAGGCAAAGGAATTTGCTGAAGGTCACCCAGCTAATAAGGGATGTAGGCTGCCTGTCAGGAGCCACTGCCTACTATTACTTTTGGCCAAGGGACCAACCTTCAGGGCTGATGACTACTTTGAATGATGCCTACTGTCCGACTCTGGCTGATTCTACAATTCCCTTGGGCTGCCAGCCATACAGGCGGGCGATCTCCCCAGGGCCCCCTTTCCACCAGACCGTGCCGCTGGAGTTCTCCAGCACACTCCCCAGCCAATCCTGCTCCAGTTACGACGGAGGAGGTCAGGCCAAATGGGTAAGGCAGACTGTTTATTTCAGGGACCAAAAGGCCCAACTGGTTTTGTTGTTTGTTTTTTTCTTATAATTTATACTTCACAAAATCAGCTAATCATTGAGACACAGAAATGAATTTTTTCTGTAACAGTCAAATATAGATAGGATTTGAAGTCAGTGAGTCAGGTGATTATTTGTCACCTGGCACGTGCTAATCCACCCTTACGACTCATCTCAGCATTCCATGCCCCAGGAAGCCTTCCTGGATGAGCCCCACCCTCACGCCCATGCCCCCTCCTCCAGGCTAGATTAGGTGACCCTCCCTCAAGGCACCCAGCATCTCCTTCCACCCTAAGGTGTGCCTAACTGTACTGAAACCACCTGTTCCCGCCTTCCCCACAGACTGGACACTTGAGCATGGGGACAGTGTCCACTGCATGCTTGTCTCCACAGTGCCTAATGACTAAATTCAACAGACGACTCTTGAACAGAACAGTGTCACTCCACTGAGATACCACGACCTCTGACATCTCCAAATCTGCCTTGTTATCTTCCATCTGGCTTGGAGTGAGATCTGAATGACAAAGCCCCTGAAGTGACCCAGTTACAGTTCAAGAAAGGCATGACTATGGGGTCAGAGGAACAGTCTTCAAACCACATGGCATTCTCTTGCCATACACTCAAAAGTTCTCCAGCTGTTCTCGATGAAATTAATTAGCCCCTAATTCTCCTTAAATAAATGCATAAAAGGAGTTGTGACATTTTCTCTAGGGGTCTTCCTTTCTCTTTCAAAAAAGGCAGCACAAGGATACATTATCTCCTCGTGATTCAGCCAATACTTATGATGACAACCCCCATCAACCAAAATATTTATAACCTCCTGAGTCTCACCGTGTGTACAGATTTAAAATTCAAAATGTTTGCGGGTGATGCTATTCATATTTTTAAAGGTTTGCTTTCAGAATAGTTCACTGGGTCAGAGTGAAGGAGCTAATATGAAATAGAGGGAAAAATAATGACACTCTCCTTGTTACTAGCTAGCATCAGCTATTCACATGAAATGTGCTGCTTTGAGGATCCACGCAGATAAATATTTCAGCGCTAAATGGAGCAAGGAAGTGCATTTTAAGTATCCGAGAAACAACCCCCTTGGGATTATGAAGTCAGACTCTTTAATATCACCCCAAACTTAATCCGACCCATGCTGACTAATTCTGTAATGAATTCTGTAGTTATCAAGAAGATTAATAAAAAAAAAAACAACCCACCCTGCTTATTCTGAAGCAATGTTGACATGAGTCTCAAACCGGTGACAGCAAACCACATACCACAAAGTATTTAAAAAAAAAAAAAAAAAAGCAAAACCCAACCCACAGATGTTAAGAACCACTGGTCATGTTCAATGGCATTCCATTTAATTCTTATAATAATCTTGCCCATTTTTAGAGATGAGGAAACTAAAGTGAAGGCGGTTTAAGGAAACTCCCTGCATCACCTGGCTTATAAGGTAGAGCCGCAGGACTAGATGCTCTGGCTGAGTCAGCAGAGCCTAGGGGCTGAGAGTGGGGTTTCTGCAGCCAGAATGCCTGATTTCAAATGCCGGCTCTGACACTTACTGGCCCGGTGACTTTGAGCAAGTTTCTTAACTCTGTGTCTCAATCTTCTCATCTGTAGAAATGGGGACATCAGTAGTACATATTTCAGAGGGCTGTGGTCAGGATTAATTGAGTTAACTTATAGAAAGCGCTTACAACAGTGCATACGGGCAGCATCATTTTTGCTCTTATCTGACTTCAAAGCCCGTGCTTTTTCTCCCACATCAACGGTTAGCATTACAAAGCACACATATTACTATTTTGAAGCATTTCATAATTGCCTATTGTAAATAATAAATAAATGTTTGTTAATTAAGATATTCCACCCTAGTTTGCACCTTGTCTCATTCCAGAAAGGTTAGTGGTGAGAAAAGCAGGTATCAGAGAACACAACATTTGGCTCAACAAAGGAAATCATTTTCACCACTTAGAACTTCCTGAAAATGGAAGGAACTTCCTGTCCCAGGAGGTACCTCAATCAAAGATGACTACTTAGTGGAGATTTTATAGAGCAGATTACAAAAGGGCTACCTTCGCAGGAGAGGGGAAGGGCTGGTAAGATAAACTCTAGGGAATCTCTTTTACACTGGAGAAGATTATTGGCTTAAAGAGCTGCCTTTTGGCAAGCCATTTTTATAGGAATCTTACCTCAGCTACTTTACACTCAGACACATCTTGAGTAAAAAGCATGAATGGTATGAAATAGAGGCTGTTAAAAATGGGTGTGTAGGGCTTCCCTGGTGGTGCAGTGGTTGAGAGTCCGCCTGCCAACGCAGGGGACACGGGTTCGTGCCCCGGTCCGGGAAGATCCCACATGCCGTGAAGCGGCTGGGCCCGTGATCCATGGCCGCTGAGCCTGTGCGTCCGGAGCCTGTGCTCCGCAACGGGAGAGGCCACAGCAGTGAGAGGCCTGCGTACCGGAAAAAAAAAAAAAAAGGGTGTGTAGGAAGCGAGTGTGTGTGTGTGTGTGCGTGTGTGCGCGTGTGTGTGTGTGTGAGAGTGAATGTGAGAGAGATGTTAATTAATTCATTGATTTTAGGATATCACAGTAAAATGGCCCAGCGAAGTGAGCATAGTAATTTAATTAAATAAGGGACTATAAATAACTTTATGCTTGCAATGACAAAGAAAATACTTCCTGAATTTTTAAATATACCCTATATTTTCTATGCAAAATAGGTAATCAGAGGTGTGTGGCTTTCTGAAGGAAAACCAGTATAATATTCTTTTTTATTCTAATTTCTTAACAGAAAAGAGCAAGCAAAATCTCTGATCCATTTTTGTTCCATGAAAGATAAACCTTGCCTTTTCCTATAGGAATAACCAGCCTTGGGTTTGCCTCTCCTAAGCAGTTATTGCTTCACGTTTGTGTGCAAGAATGTACAAGAAGGAAAAGGAATCTTAAAAGCTTTAATAAAAACTACCATGACAAAAATAAAAACAAAAAAACAAACTCTACTACAGCAAAACTCATCAATTTTCTTCCCTATTTGAGGTCTGCTATCCCATTCATTCATTCATTCATTCATTCATTCATTTTCTCTCTCACATTTCTCCATTGCCCACCCCTCTACCCACCTCCCGCTATTTCTAGTATGTGATTTGGTTGAGGAAAGGTGGCGGGGGGGCTATAGTACTCATTAATATGGCATGTACACAGGGGAAGTTGTTTGTTGGAGAGCTCAGGGTGCGAGCTCTGGATAAGGCAGGCACTAAATTTCATTAAACCTCAGTTTGTAAAATGGGGATATAATAACAGTACCTATTTCAGAGGGCTATGGAAGGAATTAAATGAGATAATCTATGTAAAGCTATTAGTATACACTAGCACATAAATCAATGTTCAGTGAGTGCTAGCCAGTATTATTTTTTATTACTCAAGGGCTAATCATTTGCAAAAATAAGACTCTAAACTATAATTCTTACTTTAATAAACACTCTTTAGTTCTTCTTCGATAGTTCTAAAGGCACATGGGGTAGTTTAAGATCTTCATTAGAGGCAACAATTATCATTGGGTCATCATATGCTTAAGTTTTAGTCAAAATAATATTTTAATTAATAGAATGCTCAAAACGGAATTTACTAAAGCTTCAACAAACAAACATACCCAGCTCTCTAAATGTATAAAGTTATTACTTCCCTTTGCTTTGGGGGGAGACAAAATTCAAGCTCTGCCCATAAGCCTGGCTGATACTTTCAATTTCCCCTCCTCCACCCCAAACCAAGCTACAAAAATGCATATTAGGGCTTCCCTGGTGGCGCAGTGGGTGAGAGTCCGCCTGCCGATGCAGGGGACACGGGTTCATGCCCCGGTCCGGGAAGATCCCACATGCCGCGGAGCGGCTGAGCCCGTGAGCCATGGCCGCTGAGCCTGTGCGTCCGGAGCCTGTGCTCCACAACGGGAGAGGCCACAACAGTGAGAGGTCCGCGTACCACAAAAAAAAAAAAAAAAAAAAAAAAAAGCATATTAAAAGTTAAGGAACAAATAAGGCAGTACATATGATGATATATTATGAAGGGATTAGTTATCCACTCTTAGTTCTTTTTCTCTCCTTCCCTCCTTTGTTCCTCCCAGACCTTCTCCAAGACGTGCTAACTGGAAACAGGCATGTAGAGCCTAAAGGGGAGAATCTGGATCTATGTGGTCATTCTCTCTATGGGTCAGGGAGGATGATCAGGCTACCATTAGGATCTCTGTTTTGGGGGATGCTTTCTGAGGGATCCTGAGACCTCCTCTGAAGAAAGCATCCTCTCATTCTGATCAACTTTTTATTTTTTTTCTTTTCTCACCAAATGGCCTGTGGGGATGTTCTTTTTATGTATCTGCTAACTGGCGAAATCAAGATGGTGAAACCCTGATACCTTCTAAGCCCCTCATTTTTTTTTCTTTGACAGAAAGACAAAGATAACCACAGTAGGAGCCTCAATAGGTAAAGAGATGAAAGGTACAACTGGTACAGAGTAAAGTCTAGGCATATAAGCAAAGGCTAAAAATCACAGTGCTTTTACTGGAAACAAGGGATATGGAAGCAACCAAAAGTCATAAAACAGTGCTTCCCCTCTTCTGCAGCCAAACCCCAATGTCATCACAGCAACATGACATTCAAGAAAGTCCAACCTATTTTAAGTAGTTTCAGGTGACAGATTATTGGCCCACAATGAGAGACAGACTGATGGATCACAGAGAAGAAAAGTTCACTGTGCTGTGAACCACACTGCTAATCTAGACTGATAAAACCAGAGGAGACATGCATCTCCACTTTCAAGCGTTTACTGGATGACATCACACTGTGGATTTAACCAAAGTGCTGTCTAGATTATCCAGCAAATGTCACATAAGAGTACTTGAGTAGCTCAGATAAAGGTCTCAAAACACTGTGAATGAATTCATCCTGCAAAACAAATTTCCCATATGAGTTCATAATCTGAATTCCATGTCATTTCACTTTGTATCCTTTCAGGTATAACTCAAACCCCATAAATGACATTCGTCTTGCATAGAACAATGGTTTTGTTTTAGAAGGTCAAGCCAGTAATGTAAGGCAGTTTCCATTATGTGCATAAGAAAGCATAAGATTGAAGCTTTTGTCTTAGGTTGGTAAAATAAATATTACAACATTAATCCGTCAGGGAAACACACATCAAAACAATGAGATACCAATTCGCAACCACTAGGATGGCTACAATCAAAGAGACAGATAATAACAAGTGTCGGCGAGGACGTGAAGCGATTGGAACCCTCACACATTGCTGGTGGGAGTGTAAAATGGCGTAGTCGCTTTGGAAAACAGTCTGGAAGTTCCTAAAAAGGATAAACATAGAGTTACCATATGACCCAGCATTTACACTCCCAAATACCACGAGAAATGAAAATGAAAACATATGTCCACTTGTACACGAATGTTCATAGCAGCGTTATTCATAACAGCCAAAAAAATAGATACAACTCAAATGACCATCAATTGATGAATGGATAAATAAAATGTGTTCTATCCATACAACGGAATGCTATTCAGCACTAAAAAGAATGAAGTTCTGATTCATGCTACAGCATGGATGAACCTTGAAAACATTATGCTAAGTGAAAGAAGCCAGTCACAAAAGACCACATATGCATATTTATATGAAATGTCCAGAAGAAGTAAATCTATTAAAGACAGAAAGTAGATCAGTGGTTGCCTAGAGCTGAGGGGGTTGGAGGAAAATGGGAAGCGAATGCTAATGGATACAGGGCTTCTTTTTGAAAATGTTCTAAAATTGACTGTGCTTGGTGCTTGGTTTCACAATTCTGTGAATATATTCTAAAAGCCACTGCATGTGTACTTTAAATGGGTGAACTGTATGATAGATGAATTATATCCAATAAAGCTGTTAAAAAAAAAGCAATATTAACATATCAGACAGAAGGAAATATGGTCATCTAACTACAGCAAGGGTAACTTCTGGCACAACAGTCAGTGTATAACCTATCAGCTAAAGGCTCAAGACCTAAATAATGGCCTTCATAGTTCCAGGGACCTCACTAATGTTTAAGGTAATCCTGCTACCTCTACAAATCAGTATCCTTGATGATTAAGCATCCCTCCGGTTTGTATTCCCTGCAATAATTAGCATAAAGCTTTCCACATAGTGGATGCTCAACTATGATTTATTGAATGGAATTCAAATACATTTAAAAATAACCAACTGGAGTTGGTAAATAAAAATCAAACCAAGAATGCTTTGCCCTACATGGGGAAAGCTGATCGGCACCAATACAGCTATATGCCAAATTAAATCTGGGGCATCTAAAATGCAATCCTGTCTCCCAAATTTTAGTCAGTCATTCCTGGTTACAAAAAGATTCATGCTCTTCATTTGCCTGGGTTGCATTTCCTTGAATAAAAACTGGAACTTCCTGGGCAGGGGTTACTTCCAACGTGGATTAACAGACAAGATCCCTGAGTGTACAAGGTGGGATGGTGCTCTTATTTCCTATTTATTGTCAGGAAATCCTCAGGCAGTCTTTTGTGGTTGTTATTTTGGGTTTTTCCTATACTCTAGCCTGATGTTTAAGAGGATGAGCTCTGGAGCTAGTCTGCTTGCATTTAAATTCGAGTTCTGTTCCTCACTGGCATCTCTGTACCTCAGTTTCACTATTTGCAAAATGAGAACAATTATAGTACAGGCCACGGGAATCTCTGTGAAGATGTAAAGTACTTCAAATGATGCCTGGAATCTAGTAAATCTCAATAGTGTAAGCTATTATTGTTATAGAATTTAGATTTGCAGAATCCCTGAAACAGAAGTCAGGCATAGCTACTGTTATCATAGAGTGGAGCATATGGTATCAGATATAAGCCAGCCCCACTGGGACAGGTCAAAGTAAAACTATGGAATCTCATTCTTTCCCAGATTTCTGGTTGGGAAATGCTACTCCAGGTTTTCAGCAAGTATGACCTGCCGACAGTTAAATTTTGTTTTTCATGTTGTAAAACCCTCCTGGAGGAGATGATATTCTTTGATGGGTATGTCACTATCTAATTGTGCTTTGGGCGGAAAGACGAGAACTACCACACTGTGATTAGATATGGTACTTTTCAGAATCTGTATGCTCTTAATTTTCTTCTGGATTTTCCATCACTGACAGGGAAGCACATAAGTGGCCTATAGCAGCCAACGATAATACCAGTGGTATGAGGCTTCTGAGTGACAGTTCCTAAGTTCCTTTTTTTTTTTTTTTAAGACAACTAGTTCAAAAAAATTTTAAATTTTATCAACAAAGTTCTTTTGGAGATACAAAGGGCTTTTTAAAAAATTTATTTATTTTTATTTATTTATTATTTTTGGCTGTGTTGGGTCTTCACTGCTGCACGCGGGCTTTCTCTAGTTGCAGTGCACGGGCTTCTCATTGCGGTGGCTTCTCTTGTTGCGGAGCAGGGGCTCTAGGGCGCGTGAGCTTCAGTAGTTGCAGCACGCGGACTCAGCAGTTGTGGAGCACGGACTTAGTTGCTCTGCGGCATGTAGGATCTTCCTGGACCAGGGCTCAAACCCGTCCCCTGCATTGACAGGCTGATTCTTAACCACTGCTCCACCAGGGAAGCCCCAAAGGGCTTTTTCATGACATTTTTCCCCCCATGTTTCCACAGCTTCTTGAATCTACATATTGCTAGTGTGGTAGACACTGGGAATGTTCACCTATATCCACATTCTCCTCTTCCTCTTGGGTCCCCAACTGTATGTTTTTCCAGCCTTTCCATAGGTAGGTGTGGTACAGGTGACGCAGTCCTACTCATTGAAATGTGAGTGGAAGTGATGTGCACTTCCTTGTCTAGATCTGGCCCAATCTCACTCTTTCTCCATGGACCAGCCTTAATGGAGGGGACTCAGAAGGAGCCACAAGATGGAAAGAGCCTAGGTCCTTGAGTAACTTTATGGACCAGACCCATTCTGTCCCAATCCAATCTGCACTGAACTTTACATAGGGAAAAATACACAGTAATAAGCCACTGGGGTTCTGTAGCTGTTTATACAGAAGCACCTGTTAGTTACTCTAATTAATATAGCTAGGTAAAGGCTTTGTTAGTTATTGTTTAGGAGAGCTGGTTTGCTTCCAGAATAGTTCTTTCTCTGTTAGATACTGGCAACAAGCATACTAATAAAACACATTTCCTACATCCCTTCTCCTTTAGTCTCTTTTACTATCACTAAAATCACTGGATACAATCTTTCAGTCATATCCACAAAACACATCCTGGTGTTTTGTTGATATGATTGAAAGATCATCATCTGATCCTGCCAGATTCTTCTTTAGAGAACATGTCTTTTGCATTGGATTATTTGTAATCTTAATCCAGATGTCTTTGCAGAGCTGGCCAAAGTATATCTCTAATTGTGCACTTGATTAATCACTCACCATCTCAGAGAATTGTTTTATAATTATATCAAGTTCTGAGTTAGGAGTTGAACAATCACAAATTGTCAGATAAAAATTAAAAGCTATCAGCAAACACTAACCACATTTATTTATAATTCTTCACATAGTTCTTTATAGCAATCTTTTAGTAGCCCATGTATTTAATGTAAACCACAATTTCTTTGTGTGTATTAAAGTTATAAATGGAATGAAGTGTAAATGGAATCTTTTATGATTATTGTCTCCAGCCTCTTAGGATGAATAAACAAAGTTGGTATAACTACCTTGGGTTTTAACACCCTCAACAACCTTCTGAAAGTTTCCATTCTTGCTCGCTGACTACTCCTTTCTCTCTCTCCCCTTCTTAAAATGTTTTTAATGCTTACTACCATATAGCTTTTTATTTGCTTGTTTGCTTATTGCCTGCTCTCATTACCAGACTGTAATTCCCATGAAGGTAGAACTTATATCTGTTTCTGTTCATCCAGTAAATATTAACTGAATGCCTATTGTCAGGCGTTGCTCCAGGTACTAGGATTAAACATAACTGAAGATTAAGATTAAACATAATTAAGATATAGTACCTGGCCTCAAGGTGCATACAGTTTGGTGGAGGAAACAGGCAATAAGCTTATAAATGATATATACTGGGATGAGCGCTACTATGTTGTACTTTTCACTTCATGCTTCCTTGGTTTTGGGTGGTAGTCAGGGTTGTCTGTCTAGTTTGTAATGGCCCATCCTGCCTGAGAATTGCCTCTTTTTGCATTCATATGGGTGCCAAGTACATATGTATGTATGTATATGATACGTATGTATCACATGGCTCTGTCCCCTTGACCACAGTGAACTTCTGGCCTGTGCTATGTAGAACAACATCTCTCTTCTGAGAGGCTGGAATTGGAACTGAGAAATTCTAATTCAGTCTGAGCTCTTCAGCTGAAATGAAAGAGGATATATAACTTAGAAGGCTATGCCGTGGCCATCTTCCGCCAGATGGCCAGGGAAACTGAGAAAGCTAGTCTAGAGAGAGAGAGAAAAAAGAAGCGAGTCATGTAAAGAAGTAGAGATGGGAGATTTTATGGTCTGAGGAAGACCTAAAGAGCCCACTTCATATTTTGGTTCTCATCCCTTTCCCATGAAACACCCTTACTTCCTTGTAGCTTTTTTTTTTTTTTTTTTTGCTAAAGCTATTTTGTGCTAGGGTCTTTTGCTTTCAATCATGTCTTAACTGAGACATTTCTATTTAATATGAAATATTAATAGATTCTATTTAATCTCATTCATTTTTGTAGTATAAGACATAGGAGCTATTCTCCAAAAAAGTAGCTTTTCTCCTATGTTATAAACGATGCATCTGTTGGATTTTAATACTTACAAATGCTAACAATGCTTCTAAGGTGTTTGCCTAGAAGTTTCCCATTTTCCTCACCAGTGATTTTAAAAGGTAGGCTCATTTCCATTCAAGGGCAGAACATCAAAGGCCAACATTCTTTAAACTCTGTGAAAAACACTATCACATGTGTACACCAGCTTTTGTGGCTAGTTAACATTCAGGGCAGAAAATAATTCTTCTTATAAACATCAATGGTGTATTTGTACTCATAAACAAAAAGGCTTTGATAATGAATGTTTTGATTTAAGCTCAGTAGTTGATCAGCTAGTCTGATTAACAACTGTTTACTGGAGACACCAGAATTTGAACACACCTAAAATACATGGCTTTAAGGTCCTACTCAAGAAAAGAAACTTAAGCTTTATATTTGGGGAGGGGGGGGATATGCAGGGAAAGGGATGGATATACTTGAGAGATTTCAAAACAGCACACCCACAAACATCTGCTACTTTTAAAGTGTATTCTCTCATTATTCCTCAGAGATACGTCAGGCACTGTGAACGTTAAGGAGTAAGACTTGGTCTCTGTCCTAAATGAGCTCACCGTTTACTGGGAAAGACGGACAAGGAAACAGGAAACCGTAATGCCCTCTGCTAAGCACCATGCTAGACATACCATCACAGATGAGAGGCATCTAATCCATCCTGAGGTCGGCCTTTGAGCTGAGCCCAAGAGAATAAGCAGGAGTCAGGCAGACTACGAGGAGAGGCACAGACAGACGTGCTAAGAGAAAGGAGCATACAAAGTTCATGTACAAGGCAAAGATGGGGGAGAGAAGAGGGTCTACATGTTAATATCCAGTAGTCCTGTAAGAGCTGCACGAACAAGGTACTTGGGATAATTGTCTATATTTTCCTCCAAAGCTCCTGTTCCCAATGCTGTTCACGTGTTCTGATTACTCTAGAAAGTTTGATTCAGTTCAACAAATATTTATTGAGGCCTTAGTAAGTTTTAGGTTGTAGTCTCTGGGAGCATGATGATGAATAAGACTAGGGAATAGTATTTGTACTAAAGAAGCACAGTCTAGTGTGGAAGACAGATAAACGGTATCTAGAGAGTGTTAAGACAGATATGTGCATAAAGTAAAGGGGCAATAAAGCTTATAATGGGTCTTTAAGAATGAATAAGAAGACACTAACCACGTTAACAATAATAAAAACAAAAGTGAGAGAAGCATTTCGGACCCAAGGAAGAACATAAGACAAATGCCAGGAGAAAGGACCAGGGCATAGGGAGACAGCGGATTTGAGAAATTATCTAGGAGGCAAAATAATGGAGATGTAATTACTGGGGGTGAAGGAGGGAAGTCGGTCTATTAAGACTCAAGGTTTTTTACTTGAATTGACGACCCATTAACTGAGGCAGGGATTGCAGGAGGAAAAGCTGATTTTTGAAGATAAAGGGCCACGTTGAAGCTGCAGTGCTGCGTCACCCAAGTGGAGAGAAGGGTAATAGGGCAGGACTTTGGCTGGAGATGTCACCCAGCAGCATAAAGGTGTGTGTGTGTGTGTGGGGCGCGACAATAACTGAAATGACACAAGGGAAGTCAGTAGAGAGGATGGCAAGTGGCCAGAGGCACAATCCTAAAAAATATCATTTTAGTTGAAGGCAGAGGGGTCAGGAAGCTCAACAAAGGAGATGAAGTAAGGGGCAATGCACTTCTAGCAGCATTAAGTCATCAAAGATTTGAAAGGAAGCAAAGAAACTCAGTAAGATACAGACTAAAAATCTGTGCAATCTGCAGGCTGCTGGAGATTTGTGCACTGGCGCGGTGGGGGAGACCAGGTGGTCGTGACGGAGGAGTGAAAGAAGAGAGGAAGGGGCCCCTGGGTACTCAGACCACGCTTTTAAGCAGCTCGCCGGAGTAGGGGAAGCAAGGGAAGATGCATCAGCAAATGCAGGATGATCTCAGCCTCTCCCTCTCTATTATCTATCAATCATTGTAAAGGTAAAGATGGAGAGACTCGAGTGGGTCTCCAGGCTGGGAGGAAAGCCGGCAGAGATGGAGAGACTAATGATACTGCGGAAGAGACATAACTGAAGGAAAAGGTCCCGGAGGAGAAAGTTGTCTTAATTACGTAATCCATGTTAACAAATTTTGGCTTCTAACTGTCTCTAGCCGGGAGAGTTGTCAAGCAATATGTCGTAGGGTCAGGCATCTGTGGGAAGCAACAGAGCAGGAATGAAACAGTGACACTGGGCTTGAAGCAACATCAGAGAGCAAGAGACAAACTGTGTATCTTATCAGTCTGAAAGTTTCTTACATGTTCAATAAAGCCCTACAGAGAAGCACTCAGGTAATGAGATGAGAGAAAGTTTACCTCCTCATCAGTGTCTCCTGAAGTTCTGGGATAAGCAATGAAAACTATCCCTCCATCCAGGGGATTACAGTCACTACACAAACATGATTTTGTTAGGAGGTAAAGGAGTCAGATCTGAGTTGGAGTCTCAGCTTTACTAGAAACTAGTGACTTTGGAGCAATTTCTGTGCTCTAGGCCAGGGTGATGCTGTAGCCCAGAATGTGAGGCTTAAGCACGTTCTTAGACATGAAAGTGTCTTGTAAAACATAATGCTCTATGCAAATATATGGTGCATGAGGCACATATAATGACGTTATTTGGAGTCTCTGAAAATTGGGCAAATCTGGAAGAGATTGCCCATTGAACAGTTTTTGTCATTACCACTGTAAAGTCATGTATCAATACAAAGGAAAGCAACTGTTAAAGCAAAGACCTCCAACTTTTGCTGATGATTAATTCCTTTTGATTTTCTGGTAGCCCTGTGATTCTGAGAAGCCAGAAGGTTAGGTATCGACAGGGAAGTACAAATTAGTTACTCCAGGCACTGGAGGGTGGGGAGACTAGTGCTACTAGTGGTAGGGTGTCTGGGGTCAGCGTGCAGCAACAGGCAATGGAGACTGTACAAGACTTCAAAGTGCATCTTAATGGTTAACGGCTCAAGTTTTAGTCAAGACAGAGCTGGGTTTGAATCCTGGCTCAGTCACTTATTAACCATATAATCTTGGACAATCCAACCTCACTGAGCTTCAGTTTCCTCATCTGTAAACTGGGATAATAACATCTACCCTTAGAACGTTGTAATAATTAAACACAACACTGGGTAAGTATCTATGTAAGGATGTGTGTGTGTGTGTGTGTGTGTGTGTGTGTGTGTATGGAATTCCTGGCATATTGTAAGTGTCCCATAAATAGTATCTATTATATTGGACCTGTTGTTACAGGTCTCATAGAATCTTGCATTCTTTTCACATATAGCTGTTATTTATTTATTTATTTTTTTTGCGGTACGCGGGCCTCTCACTGTCGTGGCCTCTCCCGTTGCGGAGCACAGGCTCCGGACGCGCAGGCTCAGTGGCCATGGCTCACGGGCCTAGCCGCTCCGCGACATGTGGGATCTTCCCGGACCGCGGCACGAACCCCTGTCCCCTGCATTGGCAGGCGGACTCTCAACCACTACGCCACCAGGGAAGCCCCACATATAGCTGTTATTTATTGATACTTACTAAGAGTAAGTAAGTACAAGTACAGTGTTATCTAAGCCTCCATCTTTAAAGTATAAAATCTACTATGTCACTTAAACACTCTGTTGAGAGTAAAAACTGTATCTACCTTTTTTTTCTCTGGCTCCTCAGGGTATGATAAATTACTCAGCACAGAGTGGGTATTTAAGAAATATCTGTTGAAGGAAGGAAGGAAAAAAGGAAAGAAAGGGAGGGAGAGAGAAAGAGAGGGAAGGAAGTAAGGATGTTGAGAGTTGCTAACTCAGGTGCTATAAAATTCAAGGGCTGAGAAAAACAGAAACAAGGCATTCTTGAGCTATCAAATGTGATGAAAAATAGCTTATAAAAAGCTATTTTCTTGGGCTGATGTGATTATTTTTACTCCTCTAAGCTCTGGTATTTCTCTCCATCTGGCAAATGGGAATGGACCAGTTATATTTCAAGTTTGCTACCTTAAGCAAAGATTGCTTAAGATAAATATTTGGTGCTTTCCAGAGCAAATCATACCATTTTAGTTTTAGGTTATTTTAATGATAGCTCCTTCAGATCTAGTTCCATTGATACTCTGTAGTACAGCATAGACGTACATTTGACTCCAATTCCAACTATATTTAGAATCCTTTTCACATGGCATTATTCAAGCAGATGTGAGGCCAGCTGCTGCTATTCTTTCCTAGAATCTTACCGAGATGGAGATTTCAGTAAGATTTTTAAAAATAAATTACACAGGTGTTATCTCTGAGCCCATTAGCACATTAGCTATAAAAAGAATATGTACAAATGAGGCTCCCTTTCCACAAGCTCCAAGATGGGAACAGGGTTTTCACTGTTCTGATCTATCTACCCTCATTTGGTTGTATTAAGCTATTTTTTATTTTTCACAAAACAAAAAGAAAGTGCTCCCTGGACTGTGGTACTACACTTTTTGTTGCTGTTGTTTTTAGTAGTTACACTAATATTATCACAGAATAAAGTGACGCAGTAAAGTCTTCTCTTTAGATTCAGATTCAAGTCACATCCATTGAGCATGGCACAGAAGCTCTGTAGGTGCCCCCATATCCACTATGTCATTTTTTCCCCAAGACATTTGAAGATACCAAAACAAACTTGAAAGCTGTCTTCAAAAACGTGGGAAGTCAGAGAGACAGCTGAAATCCTAAAAACAACTGAATCTAAGTATCTTGGGGGTGGTACAAAAATCACTGGTTCAACAGTCCTGGATATGGGTGGAATCTCTAATCCTGTTTCCTTATTTCTGAGACAAGGATTAATGGATTTTGGTTGGTCTCAATATACTGAGCCTCTGCCAGATCTCTCATGCCCTCATGTGGATTACAGCCTTAGCTCTGCATCTGCATGTCATCCTAAGTCTTAGGCACAGTTTGGAACTCTTCTAAAGCAAGTTGAATAAAGGAGTTGTGAGGGTTGGGGAAATATTCTCTCCTTAAGGGGGTATTTTTTTACAAAGTGGAAGTACCCCAAAGTCAAAAAAAAATTTTTCTTTTGAAAAATAGGCAAAATTGGCCTCGGGTTCCCCTACGATCTACACATTGATTGTGCTGTGTCCCCTCTCCATGCTGTTACGCTGACGGCCCTTTCCCACTATGAAATAATACTTTTCATCTGTGTATCTGTTTATGTGTTACAATACATAATTGCATTTCATCTTCACATTATCCTAATCTTACTGATATTCACAGAGGCTGATTGATTTTTAGTTGGTCACAGCTACTGAAAGAGGCAGAGTGGGTGCCCAAACCCAGTTCTCTTGATTCCGAGTTCAGTGCTTTTAAAATTAAATACAACAACAGTAGCAGTAGTTAATCATTTACTACGTGTCAGGCATTGTGCTGAGAGCTTTACATATAACATTACCTTATTTCATCATCGTAACTTTGTGATATAGATAGTATTACGATCCCCACTTACAGATGTGTAAAGTGAGACCACAGAGAGAGTACAGAATATGTCCAAGGTCACACAACTCTCAAGATGCACAATCAAGATGCTAATTCAGGTCGTTTGCTTTATGACTTGCTCTTTCAACAGCTATGCTAGATGGCCTTCCTACAACGGCATAGCTGCCCTCATCAAAAGTGTTCTCATAATTTCCATCCATAACGTAGGTAAACATTTTGCAAGGAGAGTCCGGGGCTGCCTAATATGGTTCTTCACTGGAGCTCCAAGCCCTACGTAACACAGGTCATCCTGCTCTTGCACAGAGGACAGATACTTGGAAGGCGTGGGCTGTAGAGCATCACTGTTATCATTGTCAGTGCCTGAGCACAATGTATGATCCATGGACGACGCACAGGAACTGTGTGCTGAGTGGAATTCAATGGAAATTACCAAGTCTTCATTGACATACTGAAGTGCTGACTTTCTCAGGGTTATATCTGTGCTTTAAAATTAAGAGGCAAAAGCCCCAAATCGGGCCTCCCTGGTGGCGCAGTGGTTGAGAGTCCGCCTGCCGATGCAGGGGATACAGGTTCGTGCCCCGGTCTGGGAGGATCCCATATGCCGCGGAGCGGCTGGGCCCGTGAGCCATGGCCTCTGGGCCTGCGCATCCGGAGCCTGTGCTCCGCAACGGGAGAGGCCACAACAGTGAGAGGCCCGCATACCGCAAAAAGAAAAAAAAAAAAAAAGCCCCAAATCAACAGGATAAGTTCTGACTCTCAAATCAAGGAAATTAGTGAAGCAGAGGTACTATGCACCAATCACATACTGCCTGCAGACAAGTTTTGTTCGGCTACATATTGCTTTTAAATTTCCAATCAACAGCCAGTACTTAAAAATGAAGAGACTTCATTCAAAAGTCCCAATTTTCAAATTCTCTAGAAAAACTGCAAATTCTGTCACTAGACTGGGCATCTGTTCTCTAGCTTGCCAATTTCAATGGGACCAGCTCTACCCATTTACTTTCCTCCTTGGCCCCTATAGGGTCCCGAGTTTGTAAACTACGAGCTAGATAGAGTGTAAAGGAAGACTTGTAAGGGCATCAGAGCCTTCTAAGATTCTAAATCATCATTTTGATATACCCAACAGACTACTCTGCCAGCCTTGCTGTAAAGTACATTGAAATTTTAGTCATTTAGTGACTGAGATTTCATCTTTGCTGCAGATAAACCGACAGCTCTCTCCCAACTTAGTTTAGTTGTCTCGCAAACTAGAATGTCTCCAGCATTACGGCACCATCACAAAAGTTACAAATTGGGCCAGCATCCTTTCATTGGCTCCAGGTCAAATGGCCCATGCTGTTGTTTTGCAGAGCTCTGCACAGTGTGGGCAAATAGCTAACTATATCTCACTCACGTGTTTTAAGGAAGAAAGGCTGTCACTGGTCAAAACTCTGATTCTTTTTTTTTTTTCTTCGCAGCACGCGGGCCTCTCACTGCTGTGGCCCCTCCCACCGCGGAGCACAGGCTCCGGACCCGCAGGCTCAGCGGCCATGGCTCATGGGCCCAGCCGCTCCGCGGCACGCGGGATCCTCCAGGACCAGGGCACGAATCCGTGTCCCCTGCATCGGCAGGCAGACTCTCAACCACTGCGCCACCAGGGAAGCCCTCTGATTCTTTTTTAAGGCCACCTTAATCTGCTTATAATTGTCACATGGGTTATAGGCAAAATGTTGACATTTGCACTTACTGACCCCTTCTGGGTGGGCAGGATTTTCTTCCTGAAAAATTCTGTGGTCTCTGCAGTTGTGCTACTATTTAGGAAGACTGGAGCTTAGTAGAGCAGCAGCCAGGGAGGCAAGTATGCATTTGAGAAAGTCTTAAATTAAACATGTCTATTCAGTCCAAATATAGTTACAGATAAACTACACCAGGATAAAATGAGATTTCCCTTACCAAATTTTGGATTTTATAATGTAGTAAAAATATTTCCTCAATTAGTCAGTGAATTACTATTGAATTCTGTGCCTTAGTTAAAGAATCTACAGGACTTCCCTGGTGGCTCAGTGGTTAAGAATCCGCCTGCCAATGCAGGGAACACGGGTTCGAGCCCTAATCCGGGAAGATCCCACATGCCGCGGAACAACTAAGCCCGTGCACCACAACTGCTGAGCCTGTGCTCTAGAGCCCGGAGCCACAAATACTGAGCCCGCGTGCCGCAACTACTGAAGCCTGCATGTCTAGAGCCCATGTGCTGTAACTACTGAAGCCCGCGCGCCAACATGCTTCGCAACAAGAGAAGCCACCGCAGTGAGAAGCCCGCGCACTGCAACGAACAGTAGCCCCTGCTCGCTGCAACTAGAGAAAGCCCGTGCTCAGCAATGAAGACCCAACGCAGCCAAAAATAAATAAATAAATTTATTAAAAAAAAAAAAAAGAATCTACAGACGTTTAAGTGCTTTCTCCTGTCTAGGTCCCAAACAAAAACCAAAAAAAACATTTAAGGAGCCAAAAGCGCTGCTAGAATTACATATTCGGTCGCATTTTATATTATAATCAGCTAGACTTCAAATAGAGACCTTCTTTTTCTTAAGGAGGTTAACAGAATCCTTTCTGAATAGGATTTTTTGTTTTAATACCATGTATAATGATAGGGAATATGTAGTTTCTTTCACTGTTAAAAAAAAATCCTGCTTGTTAGAAAGTCTGCAGTCAACTCTGCTTTATTGCTTTGAATAAGCAGTTTGCACACAGAACAATAAAACTGTTTAATAAAAGAACATAATAGGCTTAGCAGATGTTGCAATCACAGAACATTTTAGGTACATGGTTTTAAAAGGACATTTCATCAGTTTAGAAATACTCTTTGGAAAATAAAATTCAGTTGCTGAATTTATGTAGGCTTTCTCTGAGGGAATGTTTGGACCTATTTTTCTCCAACAGAAACACAAGACTAAGTTTACAATGAACCAACTTCCAGCAAAGGTGGACTGGAAGAAGTGTGACTCCTTTAACTGACTCACATGACCCATGTTCCTGCTTGTGTTGCTAATAAAGACACCTTGGTTTTTCTTGGTTTCTTCAAAAAAATCATCTTTACCATTTGTTTCCCGGATAGCTTTTAAGGTATTGAAGAAAACTGTCACCTTCTTAGCAGTAAGTCCTTCAACATTTATTCAACCACCTCTACATGAGGACATAAAGACAGTTCCTGGGCTTCCCTGGTGGCGCAGTGGTTGAGAGTCTGCCTGCTGATGCAGGGGACACGGGTTCGTGCCCCGGTCCGGGAGGATCCCACATGTCGCAGAGTGGCTGGGCCCGTGAGCCATGGCCGCTGAGCCTGCACGTCCGGAGCCTGTGCTCCGCAACAGGAGAGGCCACAACAGTGAGAGGCCCTCATACCGAAAAAAAAAAAAAAAAAAAAAAGAAAAAGACAGTTCCTGCCCTCAAGGAACTTACACTGCAGCAGGAAAACAAAAAGTGACAAATGAAATAAATGCTCGTTGGTATAGAGTTCAGGCCATTGCTTTGCTAATTTATGAAGAGTATAGAAGACTGTGCTGGGTGTACTATGTCATTTTTCTGCACCTTCACAAGGGCAAATTTTTTTAAGGCTGATGAAAGCCAAGACTTTAGCTCAAAGGAAAAACAAAGTGTTACAATTTAAAAATGTCACTTCACGCAACTGATTTACTGAGAAGATAGGCAAGCAGCCAACATGTTATTTTATTTTATTTTATTATTTATTTATTTATTTATTTATTCATTCATTATTTTAAGATTTTTATTTTTATTTTTATTTATTTTTATTTTTTTTTTAATAATTTTTTTTTTATTTTACAAATTTAATCAGTTATACATATACATATGTTCCCATATCCCCTCCCTTTTGCATCTCCCTCCCACCCTCCCTATCCCACCCCTCCAGGCGGTCACAAAGCACCGAGCTGATCTCCCTGTGCTATGCGGCTGCTTCCCACTAGCTATCTACCTTACGTTTGGTAGTGTATATATGCCCATGCCGCTCTTTCACTTTGTCACAGCTTACCCTTCCCCCTCCCCATATCCTCAAGTCCATGCTCTAGTAGGTCTGTGTCTTTATTCCTGTCTTACCCCTATGTTCTTGATGACATTTTTTTCTTAAATTCCATATATATGTGTCAGCATACAGTATTTGTCTTTCTCTTTCTGACTTACTTCACTCTGTATGACAGACTCTAGGTCCATCCACCTCATTACAAATACCTCAATTTCATTTCTTTTTATGGCTGAGTAATATTCCATTGTATATATGTGCCACATCTTCTTTATCCATTCATCCGATGATGGACACGTAGGTTGTTTCCATCTCCGGGCTATTGTAAATAGGGCTGCTATGAACATTTTGGTACATGTCTCTTTTTGAATTATGGTTTTCTCAGGGTATATGCCCAGTAGTGGGATTGCTGGGTCATATGGTAGTTCTATTTGTAGTTTTTTAAGGAACCTCCATACCGTTCTCCATAGTGGCTGTACCAATTCACATTCCCACCAGCAGTGCAAGAGTGTTCCCTTTTTTCCACACCCTCTCCAGCATTTATTGTTTCTAGATTTTTTGATGATGGCCATTCTGACTGGTGTGAGATGATATCTCATTGTAGTTTTGATTTGCATTTCTCTAATGAGTAAAGATGTTGAGCATCCTTTCATGTGTTTGTTGGCTGTCTGTATATCTTCTGTGGAGAAATGTCTATTTAGGTCTTCTGCCCATTTTTGGATTGGGTTGTTTGTTTTTTTGCTATTGAGCTGCATGAGCCGCTTATAAATTTTGGAGATTAATCCTTTGTCAGTTGCTTCATTTGCAAATATTTTCTCCCATTCTGAGGGTTGTCTTTTCGTCTTGTTTATGGTTTCCTTTGCTGTGCAAAAGCTTTGAAGTTTCATTAGGTCCCATGTGTTTATTTTTGTCTTTATTTCCATTTCTCTAGGAGGTGGGTCAAAAAGGATCTTGCTGTGATTTATGTCATAGAGTGTTCTGCCTATGTTTTCCTCTAGGAGTTTGATAGTGTCTGGCCTTACATTTAGGTCTTTAATCCATTTTGAGCTAATTTTTGTGTATGGTGTTAGGGAGTGATCTAATCTCATACTTTTACATGTCCCTGTCCAGTTTTCCCAGCACCACTTATTGAAGAGACTGTCCTTTCTCCACTGTACATTCCTGCCTCCTTTATCAAAGATAAGGTGACCATATGTCCGTGGGTTTATCTCTGGGCTTTCTATCCTGTTCCATTGATCTATCTTTCTGTTTTTGTGCCAGTACCATACTGTCTTGATTACTGTAGCTTTGTAGTATAGTCTGAAGTCAGGGAGCCTGATTCCTCCAGCTCCGTTTTTCGTTCTCAAGATTGCTTTGGCTATTCGGGGTCTTTTGTGTTTCCATACAAATTGTGAAATTTTTTGTTCTAGTTCTGTGAAAACTGCCATTGGTAGTTTGATAGGGATTGCATTGAATCTGTAGATTGCTTTGGGTAGTAGAGTCATTTTCACAATGTTGATTCTTCCAATCCAAGAACATGGTACATCTCTCCATCTGTTTGTATCATCTTTAATTTCTTTCATCAGTGTCTTATAATTTTCTGCATACAGGTCTTTTGTCTCCTTAGGTAGGTTTATTCCTAGATATTTTATTCTTTTTGTTGCAATGGTAAATGGGAGTGTTTCCTTGATTTCACTTTCAGATTTTTCATCATTAGTATATAGGAATGCCAGAGATTTCTGTGCATTAATTTTGTATCCTGCAACTTTACCAAATTCATTGATTAGCTCTAGTAGTTTTCTGGTAGCATCTTTAGGATTCTCTATGTATAGTATCATGTCATCTGCAAACAGTGACAGCTTTACTTCTTCTTTTCCCATTTGGATTCCTTTTATTTCCTTTTCTTCTCTGATTGCTGTGGCTAAAACTTCCAAAACTATGTTGAATAAGAGTGGTGAGAGTGGGCAACCTTGTCTTGTTCCTGATCTTAGTGGAAATGGTTTCAGTTTTTCACCATTGAGGACGATGCTGGCTGTGGGTTTGTCATATATGGCCTTTATTATGTTGAGGAAAGTTCCCTCTATGCCTACTTTCTGCAGGGTTTTTATCATAAATGGGTGTTGAATTTTGTCAAAAGCTTTCTCTGCATCTATTGAGATGATCATATGGTTTTTCTCCTTCAGTTTGTTAATATGGTGTATCACATTGATTGATTTGCGTATATTGAAGAATCCTTGCATTCCTGGAATAAACCCCACTTGATCATGGTGTATGATCCTTTTAATGTGCTGTTGGATTCTGTTTGCTAGTATTTTGTTGAGGATTTTTGCATCTATGTTCATCAGTGATATTGGCCTGTAGTTTTCTTTCTTTGTGACATCCTTGCCTGGTTTTGGTATCAAGGTGATGGTGGCCTCGTAGAATGAGTTTGGGAGTGTTCCTCCCTCTGCTATATTTTGGAAGAGTTTCAGAAGGATAGGTGTTAGCTCTTCTCTAAATGCTTGATAGAATTCGCCTGTGAAGCCATCTGGTCCTGGGCTTTTGTTTGTTGGAAGATTTTTTATCACAGTTTCAATTTCAGTGCTTGTGATTGGTCTGTTCATATTTTCTATTTCTTCCTGATTCAGTCTTGGCAGGTTGTGCATTTCTAAGAATTTGTCCATTTCTTCCAGGTTGTCCATTTTATTGGCATAGAGTTGCTTATAGTAATCTCTCATGATCTTTTGTATTTCTGCAGTGTCAGTTGTTACTTCTCCTTTTTCATTTCTAATTCTATTGATTTGAGTCTTCTCCCTGTTTTTCTTGATGAGTCTGGCTAATGGTTTATCAATTTTGTTTATCTTCTCAAAGAACCAGCTTTTAGTTTTATTGATCTTTGCTATCGTTTCCTTCATTTCTTTTTCATTTATTTCTGATCTGATTTTTATGATTTCTTTCCTTCTGCTAACTTTGGGATGTTTTTGTTCTTCTTTCTCTAATTGCTTTAGGTGCAAGGTTAGGTTGTTTATTCGAGATATTTCCTGTTTCTTAAGGTGGGATTGTATTGCTATAAACTTCCCTCTTAGAACTGCTTTTGCTGCATCCCATAGGTTTTGGGTCGTCGTGTCTCCATTGTCATTTGTTTCTAGGTATTTTTTAATTTCCTCTTTGATTTCTTCAGTGATCACTTCGTTATTAAGTAGTGTATTGTTTAGCCTCCATGTGTTTGTATGTTTTACAGCTCTTTTCCTGTAATTGATATCCAGTCTCATAGCACTGTGGTCGGAAAAGATACTTGATACAATTTCAATTTTCTTAAATTTACCAAGGCTTGATTTGTGACCCAAGATATGATCTATCCTGGAGAATGTTCCATGAGCACTTGAGAAAAATGTGTATTCTGTTGTTTTTGGATGGAATGTCCTATAAATATCAATTAAGTCCATCTTGTTTAATGTATCATTTAAAGCTTGTGTTTCCTTATTTATTTTCATTTTGGATGACCTGTCCATTGGTGAAAGTGGGGTGTTAAAGTCCCCTACTATGATTGTGTTACTGTCGATTTCTCCTTTTATGGCTGTTAATATTTCCCTTATGTATTGAGGTGCTCCTATGTTTGGTGCATAAATATTTACAATTGTTATATCTTCTTCTTGGATTGATCCCTTGATCATTATGTAGTGTCCTTCTTTGTCTCTTCTAGTAGTCTTTATTTTAAAGTCTATTTTGTCTGATATGAGAATTGCTACTCCAGCTTTCTTTTGGTTTCCATTTGCATGGAATATCTTTTTCCATCCCCTTACTTTCAGTCTGTATGTGTCTCTAGGTCTGAAGTGGGTCTCTTGTAGACAGCATATATATGGGTCTTGTTTTTGTATCCATTCAGCCAGTCTGTGTCTTTTGGTGGGAGCATTTAGTCCATTTACATTTAAGGTAATTATTGATATGTATGTTCCTATTCCCATTTTCTTAATTGTTTTGGGTTCGTTATTGTAGTTCTTTTCCTTCTGTTGTGTTTCTTGCCTAGAGAAGTTCCTTTAGCATTTGTTGTAAAGCTGGTTTGGTGGTGCTGAACTCTCTCAGCTTTTGCTTGTCTGTAAAGGTTTTAATTTCTCCATCAAATCTGAATGAGATCTTTGCTGGGTAGAGTAATCTTGGTTGCAGGTTTTTCTCCTTCATCACTTTAAGTATGTCCTGCCACTCCCTTCTGGCTTGTAGAGTTTCTGCTGAGAGATCAGCTGTTATCCTGATGGGGATTCCCTTGTGTGTTATTTGTTGTTTTTGCCTTGCTGCTTTTAATATGATTTCTTTGTGTTTAATTTTTGACAGTTTGATTAATATGTGTCTTGGTGTATTTCTCCTTGGATTTATTCTGTATGGGACTCTCTGTGCCTCCTGGACTTGATTAACTATTTCCTTTCCCATATTAGGGAAGTTTTCAACTATAATCTCTTCAAATATTTTCTCAGTCCCTTTCTTTTTCTCTTCTTCTTCTGGAACCCCTATAATTCGAATGTTGGTGCGTTTAATGTTGTCCCAGAGGTCTCTGAGACTGTCCTCTGTTCTTTTCATTCTTTTTTCTTTATTTTGCTGTGCAGCAGTTATTTCCACTATTTTATCTTCCACCTCACTTATCCGTTCTTCTGCCTCAGTTATTCTGCTATTGATCCCATCTAGAGTATTTTTTATTTCATTTATTGTGTTTTTAATCGATGCTTGATTCGTCTTTAGTTCTTCTAGGTCCTTGTTAACTGTTTCTTGCATTTTGTCTATTCTATTTCCAAGATTTTGGATCATCTTTACCATCATTATTCTGAATTCTTTTTCAGATAGACTGCCTATTACCTCTTCATTTGTTAGGTCTGGTGGGTTTTTATCTTGCTCCTTCTCCTGCTGTGTGTTTTTCTGTCTTCTCATTTTGCTTATGTTACTGTGTTTGGGGTCTCCTTTTTGCAGGCTGCAGGTTCGTAGTTCCCGTTGTTTTTGGTGTCTGTCCCCAGTGGCTAAGGTTGGTTTAGTGGGTTGTGTAGGCTTCTTGGTGGAGGGGACTACTGCCTGTGTTCTGGTGGATGAGGCTGGATCTTGTCTTTCTGGTGGGCAGGTCCACGCCTGGTGGTGTGTTTTGGGGTGTTTGCGGACTTTTTATGAATTGAGGCAGCCTCTCTGCTAACAGGTGGCGTTGTGTTCCTGTCTTGCTAGTTGTTTGGCATAGGGTGTCCAGCACTGTAGCTTGCTGGTCGTTGAGTGAAGCTGGGTGCTGGTGTTGAGATGGAGATCTCTGGAAGATTTTCGCCGTTTGATATTATGTGGAGCTGGGAGGTCTCTTGTGGACCAGTGTCCTGAAGTTCGCTCTCCCACCTCAGAGGCACAGCACTGACTCCTGGTTACTCAATTTGGGATGATTTGTTGTCTATTCATGTATTTCACAGATGCAGGGTACATGGAGTTGATTGTGGAGCTTTAATCCGCTGCTTCTGAGGCTGCTGGGAGAGGTTTCCCTTTCTCTTCTTTGTTCTCACAGCTCCTGGGTCTCAGCTTTGGATTTGGCCCTGCCTCTGCGTGTAGGTCGCCGGAGGGCGTCTGTTCTTCGCTCAGACAGGACAGGGTTAAAGGAGCAGCCTCTTCGGGGACTCTGGCTCACTCAGGCCGGGCGGGAGGGAGGGGCACGGAGTGCGGGGCGAGCCTTTTGGGAGGTCTGGGGTCTTCTGCCAGCGTTCAGTAGGTGTTCTGTAGGAGTTGTTCCACGTGTAGCTCTATTTCTGGTGTATCTGTGGGGAGGAAGGTGATCTCCACGTCTTACTCTTCCGCCATCTTACCCGGAAGTCCTATTTTAAGATTTTTAAAAAATATTTATTTATTTATATGGTTGCGTCGGGTCTTAGTTGCACTTTAGTTGCAGCACGCGGGACCTAGCTCCCTGACCAGGGATTGAACCCAGGCCCCCTGCTTGGGAGCATGGAGTCTTAGCCACTGGACCACCAGGGAAGTCTCCAAGCAGCCACCATTTTAAATGTGTATGTTTATTTGCCAACAACAAAGTTGGATGACGTACTTGATTATTTTAATAAATTATAAGTTATGATTTAACCCTGCTTAGTGTTTCAACTCTAAGCTTCAAAAAAAAAAAAAAAAGAAAAAAGAAAAAGAAAAATCAAAGTAGCAATCTTCCCCTCTTAATGTATCTTTCTGGCCTTACAGCTGGTAAACGTTCCAACCCTAAACACTTAGGTTGTATCTGGTACAAGTTTAGCAGACTTTACTCATTCCAGTCTAGTAACTTGATTCTAATTAGGCCTCTTACTCAACAAAATGCTTGAGTTGTCATATACTCCGTTGTAAATTTATTTGAGAGAAGTCTTAGCATGGTCATTATCATTCTTAAATAATAAGACCATTTTTCACAAGGAAACTACTCTTCTGACAGTGGCAAAGAAAATGTTTAACGTTCACGCCACCACAATCAACCATTTGCAATATACACGGCGAGAAAAAAAACGACCCTTGATCTATCTCAGCACTGCATCTGTGCTCACTGCCTCGGGCTCAGTCATGGCGCCCTGGGCTCCCAGGTGCACTGAACCACATCTATCAAAATATTTACCCAGAAAATAGCTTTGTAAAAAAAGAGTGGAATGTCCTTTTTGATGATTTCCTTTGAAAAATACATATGTATTTAACTGGCAACTACAAACTTTCAGTGATGGTAGATCACATGAATCCACTTATTTAAAAAAGAAAACAAACTCCTTTCATGGTGGTTATAGCTGATGTATTCTAATAACTATACCAACTACTCAATGCATGTAATAGGCTTTACATTTTCACCTTGGACTATGGCTCTGACCTCCAGCTGACTGTTCCTCAATTCCAATCACAGCCTGGTTCTCACTGTGAGTTGAATCCTTACTAGAGATTTAGCAGGGAGGTAATATTAGGTATGAACCTCCAGCTTAATAACATACGAACATTAGGCATAGCTAGTGAAAGCCATGAAGGTCTACAGCAGTTTTTGAACAAGTTAAAGTGAATATCAGCTTCTAGGATGGCAATTTATATTACGGAATGAAAACCAAAAGAACATACCCCCCCCCAAAAAAAAAGAAAAAGAAAAAGACCCCTCCTGATCTAAGCAAAAGCATGTCAAAAATCTACCTAACTTTTAAATATTCAACACTCATGTTACCGACCAGGGTTCTTGGCCTTCCTCCAATCAACAGAAATTGAATAGAGGCCAGACAAGAAATTCAGGCAAGGCTTTATTGGGGCCCCTGCTGCAGCAGCCGGGAGCGAGAACAAACAACAGGTTCCCTTGCTTGCTTGCTCCCTGAGTGGGTGGTGAGCTTGTTCCTTATGTGAGGAGAGGGTAGGGGTGTGTCCAGGGCTTGGGCCAGAGGTGTGGCTTAGTTGGTTTGCTCGCCCCTCTTGGTGGTGGTGTGTGCAGGGGGGCATGCTCAGTACCCTGCTTTTGCTCCTGACACCCTGGTTTTGCTACAGGCTCTTCCAAAGCGGCAGTTGGGTTTTTTGGTCTTTTTGTATCTTTTGGGTCCAGAATTGGTCCCAACTGTGCATGCACACAGTTATTTTTAGTCCCATACAGTTTCTTTGTATTTTGGTGCTTGAGAAGAGTTGTGTCTGGGTGCAAGCATTGCAGCACTGCAGCAAAGGGTGTCCCAGGTCCCAGCCTGTCTCACTCATTGCCGACGAAATGCCTCTACCATACTGTCCACAGGGTTGCTGCATAATCAGCATCTAAAACAATGGTTCAGGTCAGCACTTTGAGTCACCCCGACAGTGGCGGGCAAGGGGAGGGGTCAGTTCCCACATGTGTGAGCATGGCGTGTGCTCTTGCTCCCCGGTTGCTCCCACATCCTGGCCTCACCATCCCTTTGCTTCATTAACTCCAGCCTTCTGCCCTCAAGACTTCTGTGCCGCCCTGGACTTCCTATCCTCAGAAGGAACCAGACAGGATGGCAAGTAAACCTGAGAGCAGGGCCAGGACAGAGCATTCAGGAAGCTCTTACTGGTACCACCTGAGAGCCCCAAAGATTGCTGAGTATCTACATAGGAATGTGGCACTCATCCTGCATAAGACGGGAGAATTCCCTTCGCTTTTTTTCCCTTTTCATCAATAAGATAAAGTAGAACAAAACAGAATAAAAGTAAGATAACAAAATATTCATGCTTCCTTCCCTCCATAACAACAAAACCACCATCATTTAACTGCAATCAATTAAAATCCAGCAAATACTTCTAGGGCTATGTGCGTAGCATTGTAAACCCAGACGATTTATTTTTAAGATCTCAACGATGTTTAATTTTTGGAACCCTCCCCCCCAAAAAACATCGTATCAACCATACTAAAAGCTGTATTCATAACCCAAATTAAAAATAATTTTATTGCCAAAATAGTTTTGCAAGAATTTTTGTAGTCCTGTTTTTTAAATTATTTGGCCATCGGCTACTCATTTTATAGTTTGCTATGACTTCTCAGTAATCACTGCTAAATTTAACATTTTATGAGGATGACAAAATATTTGGTTTTATATTTGTTTGCTTTAACACTTATTTTTGATCCTGTACTTTTTTGTGTTTCAAGCCAATAATTTTTCTTTTGAGATCGCCAACATTTTTGAGGTTCTTGAAAAGTACAATAGCATTTAGTCATTGTGCCCCTAGCGGTTAATGAGTACTGTGATGGCCTTGACCGTAATAGCTAGAGAGAGGCCATCTGAGGAGGAGACGCCTTCCTCGGGAACTGGCAGGAAAGATACAGGGTGAGCATAGAGGGAGGGAGCACAGAGGGAGGAAGAGGATGGCTGATAGAGCTCATGTCAGAGAAGTTCAAATTCAGTAAACCAGCAGACAGGATGTCCGACCATTCAACAGTCACTTTGCGGACGTCCAACAGGAGACACAGATGCAGAAAGCACTTTCCTGCCCCTCAAGGAATTCATCGCTTAGTAGGGGAAATAGGACTTTAATATAGGATGTAAGGCAGAGTGTGAAAACGGTTGTTAGAAAGACCTCAAGTACCATGAAAACAAAGAGGAGGGAGCTATCACGAGAGCCACCAAATGGCACAGCTCCAGGGGGCGCCATTCACAGTGTCATCTATGTGGATGGGGTCCCCTACATGTGTGCAGAGCTGTGGCCGTGGCTGAAGGGATGATGAAAGGCATTCCAGAGGAGACGGCCTTTGGGCAGGTCTGTGAAAGACATTTCACAGGCTCTTCCATTTACTAGCAGAGTCACTTCTATGAGCTTCCATCTTCTCATCTGGAATAGAGCTAATAATACTGACTTCTCTGAGTCATTAGAGGAAATGAAAAGATCTATGTGCAGTACACTACCTGTGCCAAATCCATCCTTCCTTCCGCTTTTCTTTCCTTCTTTCGTTATTCAGATGCTCGTTGAGTTTCTACCATGTGTATTCTATCAGGCACCATATAGACAATGAGGGACAATACACATGAGTTTGCCTTCATGCAACTTACAATAAAACGGGACTACTCTGTTACTAATTATACTACCGACAGTGATAGGAGGAAGGTGGGCCACATAGAAGAAGCAGTGAGAGCAAAAGCAAGGAAAAGGTGTGTCCAGAAAACAATCAGGGGCTTCCCTGGTGGCACAGTGGTTGAGAGTCCACCTGTCGATGCAGGGGACACGGGTTTGTGCCCCGGTCCGGGAAGATCCCACATGCCGTGGAGCGGCTGGGCCCGTGAGCTATGGCCGCTGAGCCTGCGTGTCTGGAGCCTGTGCTCCGCAACGGGAGAGGCTACAGCAGTGAGAGGCCCACGTACTGCCAAAAAAAAAAAAAGAAAACAATCAGTCACCCAGTTTTTCAGGAGTAAGGAGGAGGGTTTTATGTTGTTAAGTTCCTTCGTTAGTGGTAAGACTAATAGAGAAGAGTGGGAAAATGACTCAGCAGCAGCAAGTCAGGGAGTGGATCAGAGTGACAAATAGGTTTTATTTCCTACCTCAATTCTCAACAATCGGTAAGGGCTTCCTGGAAGGCTGTATCGAGAATGTGCTCATGATTGTCAATGTCCACTGTAGGTACTGCAGGGGCTGGGGGTGGGTTGGACATTCTCTGTCTAAATAAACTGGGCAGCCTATCTTTGTAAAAAGCCGTGTCTGGAAGAATCTGTGTGATTTCTTTAGCAGAGATCCAGAGCACTAGAGCAGGACAGGAGACCCAGAGGCGGAGGGAGACCTCTGGCTGACTGATAGCACAGCAGAAGACCAAGAGATCAAAGGAATATAGGGTGGTGGTGACTGCTTTAATGAATTGGCTTAGTGTGGAATTCATGTTGGGCTGAGTCACCAAAATGGAGCCAATGGATTAGAAAAAGTGAAAGAGGTTGGGTTTTGGAGACAGAGAGTCCTGTGTTCAGATACTAGGTCTTCTAGGGGCAGGACAGGAATAAAGACGCAGACGTAGAGAATGGACTTGAGGACATGGGGATGGGGAAGGGTAAGCTGGGAAGAAGTGAGAGTGTAGCATTGACATATATACACTACCAAACGTAAAACAGATAGCTAGTGGGAAGCAGCTGCATTGCACAGCGAGAAAAGCTCGGTGCTTTGTGACCACCTAGAGGGGTGGGATAGGGAGGGTGGGAGGGAGGGAGACGCAAGAGGGAGGGGATATGGGGATATACGTATACGTATAGCTGATTCACTTTGTTATACAGAAGAAACTAACACAACATTGTAAAGCAATTATGCTCCAATAAAGATGTTAAAAAAAATACTAGGTCTTCCAATAAAATGAAGCTAATTCATTGGCTGGCTAGCCATGGGCATGGTCTTACATGTCAGATACCATGGGAAGATACAAGGAGGAATAAGGAGTGGTTTACCTCTGGGGGAGTTTGTTTTTAACCCAAAGGAAGATTGCTTTTAACCCAAAGTTATAAGGTACGATGTGAAGTATGCCCCAAGAATTAGGTACAAATGACACGGGAGAGTCAGGGGACAGGGAATAGGGTGGGAGAGAAATAGGGGCAAGTTTCACAGAAGCTGCAATGAGAGTTGCATCAAAGGACATCAAAGATTTTTTCTAAATGGAATGAAAAATATTATTCTTTGAAGAAGGAAGCATATGTGAAAGAGAAGAGAGGTGTGAAGAGTCCTTCCAGCGTAGATGCCAAAATCATACAGGATAAAAGCAAAAATGGGACAGATGGGGAAAAAAAAGAAGTGAGTCAGGTGCTGAAGCCACCTGGGATAACTTATCATTCATTTATTACTTTTATTGTCCTTAGACTGGCCAAAAAAATTTCATGACCAACCAAGCACAAGCAGATTCTTGTCATTAGAATTCTAACCCTAGTCAGTGATAAACTAAAGATGCATTTATCCTATATAGAAATCAAACTAATTAGGCCAATAAATATGCACAGAACTGGAAATGTCATGGTGCCCGAAACATTTGCCCAATGGAAAACTGGTAGGTGACATCCAGTTAATTGAGAGAAGAGCTTGCCTCACAACTCAAAAAGCAACTAGTTTTTTTAAAAGCTAGTCTTGTCTTTAAAAAATTAACTGAACTAAAAATAAAATCACTAAGTTGACAGGAATTAAAATGAAATTAATACAAGGAACTTTCACTGAATTTTTTAAAACCCTACATTTACTTTGGAACCCTCTCAATTTTAGTAAATAAGTTAAAACATTTTTTGGTTTCATTTTCAGTATTTTTGTTTTGAAATGTTGAAAGCTTGAAGCTTTCCTTTGTGCTCAGGATCTCTCACGTGCCAAACAGTATGGGTTACACTTTGCCTGTATATTGGGGGTGAGTGGGGAGGGGTGTAGAGTAGATACGCCTTTCTTGAACACAGTTTGAGAGGCCCTGGTCTCAAGAGCTCTGGAAGTCCTTTGAGAATGACATCATCATTTCGGTGACTCATCTGCGGTACAATCCATCTTGCAGAAGGAGAGGAACCTGAATGCAGCATGAGTTATGCCAGTCAGGGCAGCAGAGGCACCTGGGGCCGGGGTGGGGGGGTGGTGTACCTGAGAACACCTGGGCCCCTACTAGCTCCAGGTAGGTGGTCAGAGGACCAGCAGGTTACCAAGAAATGGCCACATTCATGAGATCTCAGGATTCTAACACTTAAAATGCAGCAAGCCAATTTCAGAGGTATAGAAACTTAAGTCATGGGAAGGGCACCAGCTGACCCGGATCCACAATGAGTCAGAAACAGGGCCTGAATTCAGAAACTGGTCTCTTAACTTCACCACGCATTTCCTAGCCCACTCTACTAAACTGAAAGACACTTCAGAGGATAAGCTGATGAATCACGATCATACTGTGGTATAAATAAAGAATTAAATAAAAACCAGTTGCAACCTCAAATATGTCCATAAACTTTAAGTTGGAAAGGTAGTTTTAAAATACACTTTCCTATTCTTTTGAACTAAAATCAAATTTAGGACACTGTAGAAAGGCAGTTCAAACAAAAGCTAATTTTGTTTAATGAACTAACCAGGAAGGCATTGTGAAAGTATTGTGCAACTAAATGCTTAGCCAATTACTGTGAGATCAAATAACTGTTACCATAGTTACCGCACACTGTTTTCCATAATAACTTTTATCACTTCAATAAATCTTTGTGACGCAACAAATATAAAGTTTACTGTAACATGACTATAATGTTTTGGAAGGCACACACTGATGACTGACCTACCGAAATTACCTTCCCATATTTGTCAGTGAACAAGGGGTGATACTGTGTCTAGCTGACTCAATATCAAAATGTTTCACTGGCTTCTTTAAGAGGCTGTCATTCCTCAAGAGTTGAATTTACCTGGTCCAGTCATTCAACAGAAAAATCAAAAGGCCCTTAGAGCATTACATCTTGTCTCTGAATGAGAATAAAAATAACAGCAGGCATTAATGAAGCCCTAATTGTCAGATTCCATGCCAGGCAGTTGACATACATCATCATCTAATCCTTCTTACACTGCTGTGGGATAAGGATCTGGCCCAGTGTCATCCAGCTCCATCTTGGAAGAGATTTCAACCCAGGTCTATCTAGCTCTAGCTGAAAAGTCAGTTTTCTTTCCACCACACCACACAGTTTTTTTTTTTTTTTCTTTTTAAAAAAAATTTATTTATTTTAGGGGCTTCCCTGGTGGCGCAGTGGTTGAGAGTCTGCCTGCCGATGCAGGGGATACGGGTTTGTGCCCCAGTCCGGGAAGATCCCACATGCCGCAGAGCGGCTGGGCCCGTGAGCTATGGCCGCTGAGCCTGCGCGTCCGGAGCCTGTGCTCCGCAACGGGAGAGGCCACAACAGTGAGAGGCCCACATACCGCAAAAAAAATTAAAAAATTAATTTATTTTACTTTATTTATTTTTGGCTGCGTTGGATCTTCGTTGCCGTGCGCGGGCTTCCTCTAGTTGCGGTGAGCCGGGGCTACTCTTTGTTACGGTGCGCGGGCTTCTCATTGCGGTGGCTTCTCTTGTTGCGGAGCACGGGCTCTAGGTGTGCAGGCTTCAGTAGTTGTGGCACGCGGGCTCAGAAGTTGTGGCTCACGGGCTCTAGAGCGCAGGCTCAGTAGTTGTGGCGCACGGGCTTAGTTGCCCTGCAGCATGTGGGACCTTCCCGGACCAGGGCTCAAACCCATGTCCCCCTGTATTGGCAGGTGGATTCTTAACCACTGTGCCACCAGGGAAGCCCAACAGTTTTATATTTATATAAAAAACACAATTTCTATAATAACTGTTTTCTTGCTGCTGTGTATAGTGTTATACCAAAGTGCCACAGGAGACTCCCTGACACAATGCCTGGCTGGTCTGTTAGCTGAAATGATGTCGCTTCACTGGATGTCATTGGAAAATGGAAATTCTTTCCCTGGCTACACTGGAGTTGAGACGGTTATAATTACTATTCCCAGTAACCCCTGCCCTCCCACCACCCACATGCAGGGCTTAGTCACTTTACCACTTTCACTCTTTCCTGTATCCTGCCCTTTTCTAGATCTAAATGCTGAGATTTTTGAATAAGTGAAGTGACAAACATAGTCCAATAGGTTAAGACTGACAATAAACTTGTAGTATGAGTACGATAAGATAAAGGCAGCTGACGACTCAAATATCAGTTCTGTCAATGTGAGTCTATAGCCTTGGGCAAGTCACAGAGTATCTCTCTGGGTTTTCCCATCTGGAAAATGGGGCAATAATCCCCACCTACCAACTCACAGGGACATTATGCAGATTAATTATTCAATGTGGTTGAATTCTTTGGAAGATACAAAGTGCTAAGTATAATAATCATTATCAAGGTGAAACGTAAAGCGTACATATGATTACAGAGTATTAAGAAGCAGGACCGAAAGCCACTATCAGAAGAGTGTCCCACTGCAGTAAAAGCAAGCACTTTTATACATTCTCCAGAACCCTGATGTAGGAACTCTAAGGCTCCTACCTTTGAAACTTGATTCATACCTATTCAGCACTGTTCCAAAGGTCTCAGTTTTTTTTTTTTTTTTAGATGTTGGGGGTAGGAGTTTATTAATTAATTAATTTATTTTTGCTGTGTTGGGTCTTCGTTTCTGTGCGAGGGCTTTCTCTAGTTGTGGCAAGCGGGGGCCACTCTTCATCGCGGTGTGCGGGCCTCTCACTGTCGTGGCCTCTCTTGTTGCGGAGCACAGGCTCCAGATGCGCAGGCTCAGTAGTTGTGGCTCACGGACCCAGTTGCTCTGTGGCATGTGGGATCCTCCCAGACCAGGGCTCGAACCCGTGTCCCCTGCATTAGCAGGCAGATTCTCAACCACTGCGCCACCAGGGAAGCCCAGGTCTCAGTTTAAAGAGGCCAAAGTCATTTCATCATTGGTTTCAATGATGAACAGGTAGGATTCATGTCCGGGACTGAATCAGCCTTGGATGACGCATTGGCTGTAATCTCCCTCCTGTGAGAGATAGCCAAAGGCTGACACCTCTGTCTTTTGTACCACCCCCCCCCCCCATTGCCTGGGGAATTTAAGTGGGAAACTTGTCCTTGACTCTACCCTGTCTCCCCATTTCTTCCATCCAACCAGTTACTGCCATCTCCCAAATCTCTCCCTAATTCAACTACTTCCCTCTTGGCCCATCTTGATTGTGCCTTAAATGAGACCCGCCTCACTTACCGCAATGACTGCAACAGTCTTAGATCCGTTTTCCTGCCTCTAGTTTTCCCTCCCCCTTCAGTTGATTGGTCATCCTACCCCGCATGTAACACAATGCTAATCAGGACTTGCTTCTGTATAAAACAATTCAACACACACCACTGCTTTCAGGATAAAATTCAGATTCTTTTGCAAGTGATAAAAGAATTTTTCTACACTGTCTCCAACTTCATTTTTTTACCTCTCTCCTATGATCCTCTAGTCACTCTCTCCCTTATAGCTGGTTCACTGCTTACTGCTACTACATCTACTTCACTATAATGATACTCTTGTTACTTGTAAAGGTACTAGTCCTGAAGAACCCTAAGGGCAGTGGCTGGCCTTTACCTCAGCCTGCCATAAACTACACATGTACCCAATAAATGTTAAATGACTGACTGACTGAAAGGCTTCCAGAGGACATGGTAACCGTTACATCGACTTTTTTTGTTACGCTCTCAGCTTGGTAAAAGGCTCTTGAGCAACTAATTTGATTGATGTTTTTAAATACAGCTGATGATGATGATAACTGATTCAGAATATCTTGTTATTAAGACTCAATTGAACTAAGTTATCCTTTGCAAGACAGACCTCAATGATTCCAGTTTGCCCTTTAAGCTTTTAGATTTGGTCAGATTCCATGAACTACTGCCAAGAAGCAAACACTCAAAGCATAATACAAGAGTCTTAATGATTTTGTAGGAAGCTGTGATCATAGAATGTCCACACCTATCAGAATCCCTGCTGTAAAAAAAAAAAAAAAAACCTCTTCATCGAAGTTTTGACAGGGACAGGAAATACATAAATCACATAGTGAGTGGCGTACAGAGGAGTATAAGTTTAAAGTGGTATGGTTTTGTTTGCTCCCCAGATATAGGAGAAAAAGTGAATGACAAACAGCATCTTACTTCCCGGCTCTGGAATGCTACGGGACCCATAAAACCAAATCAGTCATACATAAACCAGCTTCTCTTACTTAAAGTAAGAGCACCAAATCTATCTTAATCCATTTCGGAGAATGAGCAAAGGCAGCTGTGCACAAGAAGCTCATATTTGTGGAAATAAAAAAGAGAATTATGAAACTTAAAAATACATAAAAAATAAGACATGCTCTCTCCCCAATATCTGCCAATTTTTAAAAAGTCTTTGAAATTGACCAAACATGAGCGATTTACTTATCCACCGGTCATCCAGGAACAGTGTCATCTATTGAGTTAACGTCAGTTAAAGTTCACGCAATGGTCATCCAAGAGAATCACCTCTTATTTTAGCTTCCTACTTTTTGACACTCTTCCTCCTCCTGGATCTCAATTTTCATCTTCTAAGCTGAAGATGACTCCTGTGATTACTCATTAGTTTTGACCTGCAGGCTCTGGCATGGCTGGCCACATCATTCTTCCTGAAATTACTTCCTCCCTTGGCTCCTGCAAGACTATGGGACCCTGCACCTCCTCCATCTCAGACCATTCCCCCTATGACATTTCTTCCCTTTTTTAGCCAATGGATGTGTGTCTATCTCAGCCCTCTGTGTTGTTCCTGCTAAAAGACCAACATTATATCTGGATACACAACTTCTAAATAATTCACTTTTAGCCTTGACGTGCTTTCCCAGTTCCAAGTCTGTACCGTCAACAACCTAAGGGATATATTAATTGCTCATCACACCACTGCTTCAAAGAAAACATGCTTGAAACAGAACATACCATCTTTTCCTTCACACCCCAAACGGTTCCTTTTGCATTTTTTGGTAACAGATGGACCTTTTTTTTTTTTTTTTTTTTTTTTTTTTTTGCGGTACGCCGGCCTCTCACTGTTGTGGCCTCTCCCGTTGCGGAGCACAGGCTCCAGACGCGCAGGCTCAGCGGCCATGGCTCACGGGCCCAGCCGCTCCGCGGCACGTGGGATCTTCCTAGACTGGGGCACGAACCCGTGTCCCCTGCATCGGCAGGCGGACTTTTAACCACTGCACCACCAGGGAAGCCCAAATTGACCATTCTTTATGGCACTCATGCTAAAAACTTGGGGTCCTTTTTTTTTAACCTCTTCCCCCTTCTAACAACCAATGTTAAGTCCCAGTGCCTAATTCCAGTGTCCTCTGTCACATATCTCACAGCCATCCTTTACTTGCTTTTCTAATCTTACCAACCAAAAAAATACTGCTCAAAGATACTTGTTGTTTTAACACACAAGTAAGCACTCTTCCTGTCTCCAGTTTCTTCTCTTTCCTCCATAATGCCACCAGGTTAAACTTCTAAAAATATTAATTTGACTAGGCCCTTTCCCACTCAAAAGTTCTTCTGTAGTTCAATAACACCTTTATAAGATAAAGTATTGACTTCTTAGCCTAGCTTTCAACTCCCTCAGCAGTTTGCTCCTGAACTTCTGGCCTCATTTTTCACAATCTTCCATTAAAATACCATAAGAATAAAGGCCCCTATACAGATCTATACTCATTAAAGTAAAGCAATAAAAACAACATATGCTTAGGAAAGGGACCCCTTTCTGCTTCTGTGTCTCTTCTTCAAAGCAAATATTCAATGTCTTTATTTATGAACCAGAGGTTTTTATCCTATGATATTCCCAGAGACATCTCTCCTCATCCTTCTGAATAAACACTGGAGTATAATTCCAAGATCTGTTTCCTTGCCCTCAACTCCCTTTACCTCTCTAAGACTTAATTGGAAAGAAAAGCAAGTCTATTGCTGCTCTGTCTTTTACTTTTTCTTCTTTTTCTAATCTTAAACTCCCAGCACTTTCTTTTTTTGTGTATCCCTAACAGGTATACTGGACCTGAAATTCTCTAGGATGTCCATAAATTGTTCAGAAGTAAGGCCAAGTGTAAGGAAAATGATCAGGGACTTCCCTGGTGGTGCAGTGGTTAAGAATCTGCCTGCCAATGCAGGGGACATGGGTTCGAGCCCTGGTCCGGGAATATCCCACATGTCGCGGAGCAACTAAGCCCGTGCGCCACAACTACTGAGCCTGCGCTCTAGAGCCCACGCTCTAGAGCCTGTGAGCCACAACTACTGAGCCCACGTGCCACAACTACTGAAGCCCGCACACCTGGAGCCCATGCTTGGCAACAAGAGAAGCCACCGCAATGAGAGGCCTGTGCACCGCAAAGAAGAGTAGCCCCAGCTCACCGCAACTAGAGAAAGCCCGCGCGCAGCAATGAAGACCCAACACAGCCAAAAATAAAAAAATAAATAAAAATAAAAATAAAAATTCTGTCTGGAAAAAGTTGATAAAAGCAAAAAAAAAGGAAAATGATCAGATGGGAAGAGTTTTCTTTTTCTGTTCTTCCCAACTATATAGGAGGCCCCTCTGATACACACTTCAGAGAAACAAAATCTTAAAAGATCATTTACACCTCCATACAGTCCTATGCACTCTCCTACCATAGATGGAGAACATGGATGGTACTGTTTGTTCTTATGACCATACACCATTTTCATTATTTAAGAAACTTCACTAAAGAACAAAGTCTGTACAGAACATGAATGGAATAAAAAGTCTACAGTGAACATAAAATGAAGATAAAAAAAAAAAAACTTCAGTGAAATTTCACAGTTGTAGCAGGCCATTGGGCTATGCCTCAGACTTGCTGGGACTAAGTCCCATTCTTGCTTTCAGGGCTTACTCAAGGGAGAGACTGGGAAGTCCTGATCTTGGGGCATCCATCAAGGTCCTGGGTTATACTTGTCCATGTGTTCATTTGACCAGCATCTAAACATCAAATATGTGCCAGACACTGGAAATCCAGAGACAAAGTATAGCCCTTGCCTTCAAAAAGCCATCTAGCTGTGGGTATCAGAGTACCAGAACACTACATGGTAGGTAGACTGAGGCTTTCACTCATTAAGAATAACTTTAGGGCCTCCCTGGTGGCGCAAGTGGTTGAGAGTCCGCCTGCCGATGCAGGGGATACGGGTTCGTGCCCCGGTCTGGGAGGATCCCATATGCCGCGGAGCGGCTGGGCCCGTGAGCCATGGCCGCTGAGCCTGCGCGTCCGGAGCCTGCGCGTCCGGAGCCTGTGCTCCGCAACGGGGGAGGCCACAACAGTGAGAGGCCCGCATACCGCAAAAAAAAAAAAAAAAAAAGAATAACTTTAGTGAGTGTGAGTTGTTAAGCACTGTTCTAGGCACTGGGGAGATAGCAGTGAGTAAAACACAAAAATCTCTCCATACTCTAGAGCTAATATTTGAGAGGGATTCTTCAGTGCATCTAGGATTGGGTTTGCTCTAGAAAGATCAGACCTCTTATTGCATTCCAGAACATAAACACGGTAGACCTAAAACCTAACAGTAAATCAAACATGAAGCTAGAAGTAATTTTTTAGTTTCCTCATATGATGATTTATTCCATGATCCAACAGGGATAAATGGGCATTCCAATGTCTAAGAGAAAAGACCTCCCAAAACGTTATAGGACCAAGTGGACATTTCTGTACAAATCCTTGGAAAACTGCAATTAAGGTAATGATTTATATTTGGTCACTTTAAAATTTTAAATACAGTATATGGATTGAATAATATTTGCAAATAAGGTTCACTAGCTATAGATGCCATTCCTCCAGTTACCTCATTATGATGTCTCCGCCCCATGGACAGACAATAGGGTAGTTGTCTCTGTATAGTAAATTGCTAAGGCTGACCATCATAAACATACAGATCTAGTTCTGGAGAAACTAGATAAATAAATACGTACTCATCCTCAGCCCTTTTCAAAGAGGCAACAAAATGATCACAACCACTACCATGGTCTCAAAATTACTACTTGTCTTTATATAATGCCTGATACTTTTTTCAAAGCTCTTTCAAAATCACTATTTTATTTGACTCTTTCACCAAAGCTATAAAATAAATAGGGTGAGCATCATCACTTCAGAGATGAGGAAACGGACACAGAATGGGCCCTACCTAAAGTCACACAGCTTACCAGTAAGTTTAGGAAAACAACTGGATTCTCAGTAAATGGCTCATCCACTACACCAGACTGTGGAGCTGTAAGCATTGAGTCCCCAGGCTTCAAAGTACCTGGCACAGAACTGGCACATAGTAAACCCTGGCTGTCTAATTTATCTGTTACTCCAGGTGTCTAGAGCAATATTTGGTGAATGAAAGAATAAACAACGGATGGATGGGACTTCCCTGGCAGTCCAGTGGTTAAGACTCCGTGCTTCCAATGCACGGGGCATGGGTTCAATCACTGGTCGGGGAATTAAGATCCCACGTGCTGTGCAGCGTGGCGTGGCCAAAAAAAAAAAATAATAATAAAAGGATGGATGAATAATAATAAATGGATGGAGGAGGAGTGGCCAGACTAAGTGAGGGTTTGACTCATACACCAGCTATACAGACAGCAGCTTTCATAAAATTACATAAAATTGATTTCACAAATGCTTTTCAAAAGCTTCTAAACTGCTTTTTTTAAACTTCTGTACCTGATTAGTTTTAAACCAAAGTAGATGGTTTTCCCTGACCTATTTTCAAAGCTAATCTCTAAATCCCTTGGTTACAAAATCGTACGGATTAAATATTTGTTCTGTGAAAATGTATAATGGGTCAGGCAAGAAAAAATTCAAAAGTGTAAGTATACAGATTAAATTTCCAGAATTCAAGATAATAACAAAAGAGTTACATTCAAAGGCCTTCGGGGTGAGGAATCTCCAAGGAGAGTTTAGTTGCCAATATTTCAAAAGCTACTCGTCATAAACCCAATTACATGAAAATAGTTAACAGCAGAGCACAGCAGCCAAACTGAGAAAGGGAAAAACAGATGCTTGCAGAAACAATGAAGGCTTTATGATGTTGGATCTAGACTACATTTGAACACCTAATGCGGTTTTCTGATAGAAAACCAGAAGTGCAGCATTTCCAACCTTGTGAACTGGATCACCCTTGCATGCTCTCCCCAGATTAACAAAGCTGGGGTGCAGCTTACATACACTTGCTCTGCACAGTATCCAGCACAACGGTGACTGTCAATAAACGTCAAACAACTCATTGGGATAATTCCACAAAAAATTACAGGTAAGAACATAATTCTGCAATGATTATGGAGTACTTGGGTTGACCCACAAAACAGAGATTTTTTCTCCTCTTCTTCACTAAAATGTAAATATTAGGATTTCTTTGCCAGCGCTTTTGTCTGCAGCCGTCCTCAGCACCTTGTGCTCCCCTGTACCTGTGGAGTAAGATCATTCATCTATGGGCTAATAGCAGCTGTGCTTTGACTTGACTTAACGTATCTGTGCTGTGTGGTATACTTGGAAGTAAAGAACTAAACCATGAGAGAATAGGACGGGGCTCTCCTAGACCCAAATCCTCATTTTATACAGGAAACTCAAGCCCAGAGAAGGGAGAGTGAATTAGCCCTGGTCCAGAAGCCAGTAAGTGAGGGAGCCCACAGGACTGGAATGCAGATCTGCCGGGGATGCACAAAAATGGCATACATATATATATATACACACACTATACACACACACACACACACACACACACACACATATATATATGGCATATATATACACTGTATATATATACTGTATGTATACATATATGGCATATGTATACACTATATATATACTATCTACAGCATGTCTATATATATATATATATATATATATATATATACACTATTAGATATTATTATATTTAGCCCCAATGAATCAAAGTAACCACACTATAATCATCTTTTTGCCACAGTGCTGTTTTGGTGAGGTGCTGCTACTCGGATGACTTCATCTTTAATTTTACCCTCTTGGTTCCATTCTGAAAAACACATCTGCACACTGGGCTACCACCAGTGACTTAGCCGAAGCAAGGACTCTCCCAGGTAAAGTCACATTCAAGGGCCCACTTCCTTCCACAGTCACACTCTGACTCACCGTAGAGGTATCTCCTCCCATATTCCCAGATTTGAAGCCTAAACTCGAGAGTAGTGTAGTACGATGCATTCCAGCTCTGACTTTGGCCTCTAGGAAGTCACTGAGTCTTTCTGGAACATTTTTAAATAAAGTATTTATGGAGCAACTTTCATGGCAAGTATTATGTATCTGGCACCGAACTACGGTGTGATAATAACAACTAATTTCCTAAAAGTGGCAGGTACTCTGGTAACTTTTAATCTCATTGGATCCTCTTAACAACTTTCCCCCAAAGGATGGTTCAATTATCTTCCTGTTTCACAAATAAGGAAATCAAGGCTTAGTGAGTTCTCACATTATTTTTTTCTATTTTACAGGAGAGGATCCTGAGGGTTAAAGAAGCTTACCCAGAATCTGCCTAACATTAACTAGCTAACAGAGCGGCTAGGAAGCAGCAGAGACAGGATTCAAACCCATGGGTGGCTGACTCCAAAGATGCTCCTTAGGAATGAGGCAGCCAGGAGTAATGCTGGCAGAAAGCTCTCTGCTCTCAATCTCCTTTGGGGACCACTTTAGCTGAAGAGAATCACCTTGCCCAAGATTATGCTCCCTTTCTGGGGTGACCAGCATCCAATGGCCCGTCAATAAGGTATAAAGGCCTGGCCCCGTTTCCCCCACTCAGGACAGCTCTGAAGGGCCATCCATCTTCAGAACTCCCTGCAGGTCGGCTGAAGCTTCTGCTGAGGCTGTATCGTCACAGCCTGCCTGTCCCCTCTGCCCAGTCCTGCTTCCTTCGTTTCCCTTCCAGGGGTGCTGCTCCCCAGAGTACTCCCTGACAAACTTCTCCATGCTCATCTCCACCTCAGGGTTGGCTTCCCAGAAAACCTGCCCCGCAGGATCCACGTTCTTTTCACTTTACCAGGCTGCTGCCTTGGTTGTTTCATCTGTAAAAGGGGAGGTTGGATTCGATGAACCCAATCTAGTTTTAGCTTCAAAACAGCAGTGTGGCATAGGTGAAAAAGGTTAGGAGTCAGAGGATCTGACTTCTATGATCATCTCAGCCACTAACCAGCAGCATGACCTTAACCCCTGAGATTCCCACTTTCTAGTCTATAAACTGGAATGACATGATCCATCTTTCTTTCACATTTGTTGAGAGCACCCATTTAGAAACTACAAAGCCCTTATTAACAGAAGCTACTATTTTCATGATAATTATTACCATTAAAAATTTGTGGGAGCTGCTGTAACAGGAGCAGACCAGCAAGGACTAAAATGCTGCTGTTCTACAATTCTCTGGGGAGACCCAACCAAGGTCCCTGGCACCCCACCGCAAAGCTTGTGGCAGCCCTGTCCAACTCATATAACACCATGTACATCTACGCTTATGGTATCCCTCCAGTCTCAAAGGACTGTCCTTGACCCTATGCCCCTTTTATCTCCAACTGGATGTTACTGCATGAATCATGCCTTCTTCTTCTTCTTTTTTTAAAAAAAATATTTTTATTGGAGTCTAGTTGATTTACAATGTTGTGTTAGTTTCTGCTGTACAGCAAAGTGAATCAGTTATACATATACATATATCCACTCTTTTTTAGATGCTTGTCCCATTACAGAGTATTGAGAAGAGTTCCCTGTGCTACACAGTAGGTCCTTATAGTTACCTATTTTATGCGTAGTAGTGTGTATATGTCAATCCCAATCTCCCGATTCATCCCTCATGCTTTCTTCTTCTTCTCTCTTCAACTTCCTCCTCTTTACTGGCACGGGCCCCTTGGAAATTTACCTGTTTTCTATCCCCCTAAAACCACCAGCTGCAGCAGCAGCACCACCAGACGCTCTCATGTCCCTGTGTTCTTCTCCAATTACGCTTCATCCCTTGGCTGTACCATCTGTGACCTTTTTTACTTCCCATTCACTTAACCATTGATACATGGCTTTGCCCTGCCTGGTTAAAGTCATCAGTGACTTCTCATCTATCCTCATCTTACTGGACTGGCTGATGACATTTGAAACACAAGATAATCCCCTCCTTGAAACTCTACTCATTTGGTTTCTGAGACAACTCTTTCTTGGTTCTCCTGGAACTTCCTGGATTATTTTTTCCCCTCAAATCTGTTGTGAGCTCCTTTTCCTTTGACCATCTTTTAAATCTCAGGGTACTCCTAGAGGTTCATCCCTAGGAGCTCATCCATTTAATAATTTCAGCTACCATCTTTGTGACAGTGACTGCCAAATCTGTATAGTTTAAATCTCTTAATTTTTGACTTGTGTAGTCTTCCTTATGCTCTCCTTTGGTCCCTTCTGTGGCACTGGCATCTAGCTGGTCGCCTAACTTAGAAATCTAAGTCTTCCTTTGCCCTTTCTCTCCATGGTTACTGAGTGTTATCCTTTCTGTCTCCTAAATACTTCTTTTTTTTTTAACCCCCTAAATATTTCTTGAATCTACTTTCTCTTCCCCATCGCCACCACTGTAGTGTTAATTCAGGCCTCCCTGTCCTTGTCTACACTTCTGCAATGACCACCTAACTGATTTTCCTGCTCCCAGTTTCAAAACCCTCTATAACCTATTTTCTCCATGGTCATAGAAGGATCTCTCTAAAACACAAACTCTGATCAGATTGCTCTGGTATTACCTAGAACAATAACAGAAACACCAAATTGTCTGGTTACAGGAAGCCTTCCTTGGCAGCCTGCCAGGATTCAAACTTTGCCCACCTCCCTGGCTACTTCATCTGCACTTCCCATCCCCAGCTTTGTGCTCTGGCAACACTCAATGCTCACAACCCTTCATGCACACCACGCTGTTTCATGCCTCTGCTGCTCGTCACACTGTTTTCCCTCCTGCCCAGAACACCCAACCCTTTCTCCCCTGACCTGGCTAACCCTTCCTCACTCAAGACTCAGTTGACCTGTCATCTCCCTGAGCAGGTCTTCCTTGATAGAAGGATTAGGTGTCCCTCCTCAGTGTTTCTGGGATACCCGGTGCACGCTGCCATCACTGTAACTCTACATCGCTTCAAAATTGCTTGCATGTCTACCTCCTTGTTCTGACAAAAAAAACCTGGTGGCTGAACACATGAGTCACGTATTTTGCTCACAGATCTTCAATGTGAGCAGGGCTCGGTGAGAATGGCTTGTCTTTGCTCCACTCAGTGTCAGCCAGGGCAGCTCTCCCGAAGCCGGAGAATCTACTCCCAAGATGGTTCATTCATAGCACTGACAAGCAGGTGTTGCCTGTTAGTTCCTGTCCACCTGAGTCTTTCCACAGGGCCATTTAGGCTTCTTCACAGCATGGTATCTGGGTTCCAAGAGTGAGTGTTCCAAGAGACAGGAAGTGGAAGCTGCTAGTTTCTTAAGGCCTGGGCCCAGAAACTGGTACAGTTTCTGAGTAGAAACAGAATAGACTTCTGCTATAATCTATCTTCAGGCAGTCAGTCACAGGGCCTAGATTCAAGGTGGGGTGGGGTGGGGGTAGGGGGTAGGTAGAGCTCTAACTTTTGACAGGAGGAGTGTCAAAGAATTTGGGGGGCCATGTTTTAAAACCACCATACTCTTCTATTGGACCATGAGCTCTTTTAGGTCTCACGGTCAGGCCATGTGTCTGCTGAATGAATACATTCATTCCTGGACCAAACTACCTTCACAGAACTTCACCATAACTTGCACCAAGGAGGCTGATTCCAGACCACTCAACCACATCAATTAGCAAGAGGAACAAGGCTCAAAGGAAATCAGTCCTACAGCATTTTAGAAGTTGGAGGGATTTATAAGGTAGTCAAATCATAGTCTTTCATTTTACCCAACCAAATCAAACCAAAACAAACAAAAAAACCTGAGGTGCATAGACAAAAGAATATGGCAAAGATTCTGTGTGGGTCAGTTATATAAAAAATAGCAATGATTCATAATTTATTATTTGTGGGAAGTACATGCTACTTATTTGCTCATTTTCTTTCCTTTAGCAAGTCAGAGTTAATTAAACCTTGGAGTCTGAGTGATGAGCATTTTTTTTTTTTTTTTTTTTTTGCGGTACGCGGGCCTCTCACTGTTGTGGCCTCTCCCGTTGTGGAGCACAGGCTCCGGACACGCAGGCTCAGCGGCCATGGCTCATGGGCCCAGCCGCTCAGTGGCATGTGGGATCTTCCCGAACCGGGGCACGAACCCGTGTCCCCTGCATCGGCAGGCGGACTCTCAACCACTGCGCCACCAGGGAATCCCGAGCATTGTTAATTTTCTTTCTTTTAAAGGAGGACACTATTTACTTTTGCAAATTGGGTCCCATTTACAGCTATCAGTGTAATTCAATCATTTGATGATGCAATATGTGTCTTGGTAAAATGTTTTGTGGCACACCGATGACTCAAATACTATGCACTGACATGCATCTAGACATTAAACAGAATATGCAAGAATGCACAAGACCCTAATTATTAGGCATCTAAACATGACTGATCCAAACACAAATGTGAACTGAGGTATTTGAGTTTGAATTATTAAGTGTAATTACTAAAGTCAAAGGAAATGAAATAATTTGACATTAATAAGGTTCAAATTACAAGCCTAATTCTAAAAGTTGACTTTTGAGCAAATTAAAAAAAAATGAATTTGTTGAATACAGAGAGATAACTAATTATAGCTTTAGAAACACACAGTTAGACCTGAAAATATTTAATTTCTTCTAGGCTTTCTGAGGAGCTTCCAAAACACTAGATAATCTTACAGAAGTTATAATGACTACAACTACCAAAAAAAAAAAAAAAAAATGGTGGGAATTGTCAATTCACTGAATACATAGAAGCATTTTACCAAGAAAGTAGTATCAGTTTTCCCCAAAGGAATGAATTTTTTTTTCCCTCAGAGTTCTTTTCCTGCCTAGCAGAACATTTAGGAAATGTAACTTCCTATATGCAATTACCTTGTAAATCAGACTGCCTATATGACTGCATTTTAAGCAATGTGGAGGAAGGGCACAATGCTGATTTAGCAATAAATAAATAATAAAGATAAATCACATGGGATGCTGGTTTACTACACAAACTAAGAGGTATATTTATAACATTATCTGCACTCCCTACACGATGTTTATGCAGTGACTACATCTTGCCCAATACAACATCTGAGAAACAACAAGATCCCCAGGAACAGATCAGAAATAAACTGGAAAAAAAAAAAAAAAAAAGAAAAACATAAAACTCTTGCAAGCCATCTGAGACATATTGCAGGAATTCCCAAACACCCATCCACAAAGCCTGCATCATTTTTGTTTAGAGCATAAAGAAAGGCTGCCCCTCGGGGTTAATCATTATCACAGTACTTTATGTACCAACTATAAGCAAGGCTTTGGGTTGGGCACAAAATGGTTCAGAATCCGTGTACACCTGCTAATTCAAATTCTCTAGCAGGTAACACTTGAACATTCTTCAAGACAAGGCAACATGGAGCTTACATAAGCTTCCAACATATTTGCCTACTTCAGATGGAACCTTGCTTTACTTAAAGAGACGTGGCAGGGCTTCCCTGGTGGTGCAGTGGTTGGGAATCTGCCTGCCAATGCAGGGGACACAGGTTCGAACCCTGGTCTGGGAAGATCCCACATGCTGTGGAGCAACTAAGCCCATGCGCCACAACTACTGAGCCTGTGCTCTAGAGCCCGCATGCCACAACTACTGAAGCCCGTGCACTTAGAGCCCATGCTCCGCAGCAAGAGAAGCCACAGCAATGAGAAGTCCGCGCACTGCAACGAAGAGCAGCCCCCACTCGCCGCAGCTAGAAAAATCCCACGCGCAGCAACAAAGACCCAACGCAGCCAAAAATAAATAAATAAATAAATACATTTTAAAAATAAAATAAATAAAAAATAAAAAACACTGTCTTCCTATTGAGGCCTGTGATATAATTTTCCATTGTTCCAAGTACCTCCGAAAAATTTAAGTTTGCTTTTTGAAAAGATCTACATATTTCTTAAGCTCATTTCTGGGCATTTTATATTATTATCGAGAATTGGATTCTCTGCTTGTTAATTTTGTCCCTCCCTCCCATTATACTTTCTAATGGGTATGGCTGGAATATAAGATAGCTGTTGACATTTGTCTTTGTCCTATAGTTTACTGTCTTACTCCCTTATTAAACTTTTTAAAATTAGGGAACAAAACCTTTTTACCACAAAAACTTTGAACATATATATAAATAAGAATTTAAACCACTTGTAGTTTCGACATCGAAGATACCCACTTTTAATAGCTGTGGAGTTAGATTCTTTTCCATATGGCATATCAGAGATTTAAGTCTATTTTATAAAAATGAGGATCATATTGTATATACTTTAATTATAATATACATAAACATTTAGTATATGTAGGCTAATATTGATGTTATAAATAACATTGTTGTCAACTGTCAACGTAAACCTCACTACTTAAAGATCAAGATTCAGACTGATTTAAAAGATAAAAACTAATAAATGTTTGGAAGTGACATGACAAATAAGTGATAATCAGAAGAAATTATAGCTATAATAATTTCAGATAAACCTCAATTCATGAGAATACAAGTGAAAAAAGTAAAAGAGGGTTATTTTAAATTAATAAATGTTCACCCACAATAAGGAAATAATAGACTTATGCTATAAACATTTCAACAGCACTCTATCAATAGAGATACACTACATTTATTTTTAAAAAGAGAAGGATAAATAGAAATTCAAAAGTATCATGAGATTCCAACAGCATCTCAGTCCTTTTCAGACTAGTTAGAGGGCTAGAAAAATCTGAGAGGATGTAGAAGGCTTGTTGTTTTTGAAAAATCCACTGTGAGCATCTTCACATTTCCATACCAATAAGCATACATATAAAATAGTTTCTCAATGTTTTTTAAAAGTCCATGCCACATTTAACTAAACTTAAAAATCTCAATCCTGCCTTTAATGTTTAAAATATATATTTTTTAATCCCAAACTTAAAATATTAAAACAATAGCAGATTTGGGGGAACAATTTTTTTTTAAACTGAAGTAGAACTGACCTACAATACTATGTTAGTTCCAGGTGTACAACATAGTGATTCACTATTTCTATACGTTACAAAAGGATCACTACAGTAAGTCTAGTTACCACCTGTCACCATACCAAGTTATTACAATATTACTGACTGTATTCCTTATGCTGTACATTTCATCCCCGTGACTCATTTATTTTGTAACTGGAATTTTGTACCTCTAAATCTCCCTCACCTATTTAATTCATCCCCCCACACCCCAACCCTCTAGCAACCACCTGTTTGTTCTCTGTATCTATGAGTCTGTTTCTGTGTAGTTATGTTTGTTCATTTGTTTTTTTAGATTCTACATGTAAGTGAAATCATACAGCATTTGTCTTTCTCTGTCTGATTTATTTCACTTGGTCCATTCATGTTGTTGCAAATGGCAAGATTTCATTCTTTTTGTGGCTGATTAACATTCCATTATACATGTGTGTGTATGTAATTTCTTTATCCATTCATCTACTAATGGACACTTAGGTTGCTTCCATATCTTGGCGATTGTAAAGAATGCTGCAATAAACATAGGGGTGCATATATCTTTTCGAACCAGTGTTTTTGTTTTCTTCAGAAAAATACCCAGAAGTGGAACTGCTGGATCATATGGCAGTTTGATTTTAATTTTATGAAGAACCTCCATACTGTTCTCCATAGTGGTTGCACCCCACCGACAGTGCACAGGCTTCCCTTTTCTCCACATCCTCCCCAGCATTTGTTTTTTGTTGTCTTTTGGATAACAGCCAGTCTGACGGGTGTGAGGGGATGTTTCATTGTGGTTTTTTTTTTTTTTTTTTTTTTGCGGTATGCGGGCCTCTCACTGTTGTGGCCTCCCCCGTTGCGGAGCACAGGCTCCGGACGCGCAGGCTCCGGACGCGCAGGCTCAGCGGCCATGGCTCACCGGCCCAGCCGCTCCGCGGCATATGGGATCCTCCCAGACCGGGGCACGAACCCGTATCCCCTGCATCGGCAGGCGGACTCTCAACCACTTGCGCCACCAGGGAGGCCCTCATTGTGGTTTTGATTTGTATTTCTCTGATGATTAGTGGTGAGCATCTTTTCATGTGCCTCTTGTCCATCTGTATGGCTTCTTTGGAAAAATGTCTACTCAGTCCTCTGCCCATTTTTTAATTGAGTTGGGTGTTTGTTTGATGTTGAGGGAAAAAAATTTTTGCTTAAAAGCCCTGATCAACATAAGCACTGAGTATTCTCGCTTGATGAAAATGTTTGCCTTCTAACCTAAGTGGTGTGGGAAAGAGAACTCGACGTGGGCCATGCTGATCAAACCACTTTGCTTTCATAGTCACGCATGGAGAAAAACCAGCCTTGCAAATATATGTGGATGAACTGAGTGACATTCAAAGCCCACTAATTTGTTTTGGAGTAAACAGGGAAATGTTTTACTCAAAAATTCTCCAAAGTGATTTTTCTGGAAGTTATTTTGGCAACTGAATAAAACTTCAGTTCTAAACACTTGCCACAAAGACCTTCCAGCACAGACTGCATATATGTGAGAAAAGTATTCCTCACAAGCTCCCAGTGGATTTTCAGCTGTGAGTTGAAAAACTATCATCCAAATTTATTCTTCATACAGATTAAGTTAAATTTATCTCCTCCCTGAATCTGTTTTTTTTTTAATAATTTTAATAAATCGGGAAATTTAGAGACATGTTTGGTACAACATAATGGTTAGGAAAGTAGACTCTGGCCCTAGACTGGGTTGCAAAGCTGATTCTGCCAATTATTACCTGGGTGCTCTTGGGCAGGCTACTAAGACCTTCCTGTGTCTCTGCATCCATACCTGTAAAATATGTAAAATACTACCTGTACCTATTTCAGATGATTGTTGTGAGCACTACATAAGATAATACATGTAAAGCATCAGAACAACATCTAGCTTGCAAGAAGCATTTGAAAAATGTTCGTGAGTCTTATTAGTGCAGCTGGACTTTGGCTGCAAAAACTTAATGTATTAAGTAATAATGTTGGGTTTTACCCCTTGAACTTTCAGTTTTTTGTATATAAAACTTTCAAATACATCTTCCAAATGTTATGCTTTGCCAAATGTTTGCAAGGTTGAAGCAGTTGCTTTTGTCCTTATGGTCTCAGAAACAGAGCGACATTATCCTTCTGCTCGTTAATCTTTCCGAGCACTTTTCCTTCTGACATGATTGAAAAGGTCTAACAGAACATGAGGCAATATAAATATTCATTGATTACTTCTTCTGATAGTTTGGCTTCAATTTTTAACATTAAAACCTTCAATTCATCTGGAATGTATTTTAATGTAAAATATAAACTTTGGATTTAAAGTAGTGTCATTAAAACATTATCAATGGTTCCAAATGTTTTTCTTGAATAAGCCAACTTTCCCCCACTGATTTGAAAATCTATCGCACACCAAAATTTTACATGTGCTTATTACAATATCTGTCTATTTCTTATTGTTCTCTCAGCGGAACTTATGTCTCACAGAGAAAGGGGCTTGGTTACTTCAGTTCACCGCTGGATCACCAGAGTAATGCTTGGCTCATAGAAATAAATGGCTGGAAGAGGCTTTCCTCTTTTGACCTCAACATGATTACTAATTAATTGATTTTCTAATGATAAATGCTACATTACTGAAACAAATCCAAATTTATCATATGTACAGTTCTTTCAATATGCTGCCAATTTTATTTGCTAATATTTGACTTAAGATTTCACATATCTAGTTTTATGTGAAAGTGTTCTTAACTTTTAAGAAAAAGACAAAACATGGCATTTGGTCATAAGTCATCCTAGTTTCCTAAAATAAACGGGGAAATGTTCCGTATTTTCCCATGCTTTAAAATAGATTAACTAGCACAGAAAATATCCGTTCCTTTAAGATCTGACAGAATTTAACGATTAATATGTCTAGGATCTGCACATTTGGGGAGCAGAGAATCTTTCTTTTAATCTTCTTTTTGTAAACGTCATTCATAATTTTGGCCATTTTGAGTCAATTTTGGTTATTCTTTGTTTTAAATCTATTTTCAGTCATTCATTTTGCAGATTTAATTCATTGTCATAAGGTTAAACATATTACTCCTTTCAAATCTATTTTTTTAAAATTCCCTCTGCATCTATGGTTATAGACCTCTCATTTTTCCTTTTAAAGGTGTGCCTCAGGATCAGATTATGGTTGGATTTTTTTTAAAAAAGCGAATCCTTGTCGTTTAACAGAACACCGTAGTCACTGTGTGGTAATAAGTTCAGTTTTAATTTAAAACTATATTCTGGTTTTTATGCTTCCAAAACTTCTGCTTTCCCCCTCATTCTTAGCCAATTGATTCGGAAGTTATTCATCCTATTTCTACTCAAGTACTGCTTGACTTTACTTTCTTTATCCTGTATTTCTTCCTTTTAAAAAAATATTTATTTATTTATTTGGTTGTGTTGGGTCTTAGTTGCGGCTCGCTGGCTCCTTAGTTGTGGTATGCGAACTCTTAGTTGCGGCATGCATGTGGGATCTAGTTCCTGGACCAGGGATCGAACCGGGGCCCCCTGTATTGGGAGCATGGAGTCTTAACCACTGCACCACCATATCCTGTACTTATTAATAGATGCCAATAAGAAAGTAACAGTTTCTGGAATCTCCTTGCACTCTTCCATCTTCTTTCTGCTTGCCAAATTGTTGAAACACTTTATAATTGCAGATCCCCATTATTATTAGTCTGTTACATTATTCTTTTCTGAGGACTCATTTATCATTAGTATTGTGGCTTACTACTATATTAACAACTCTTATTCACAATTAATTCCCTACCACTTAAAAAAAAAACACCCTACTATCATTTCTTCCCCTTATCAGGTTCTTTATTCTTGCTAATTACTTATGTGGTGCTTGCATGTCTTCGCATAATTTTCTTTTTTCCAGGGCAAGTACATGAGTGGGATATTCCGCAAATCATTCAATGTCAAAGATGACCTTTCTGATGCCCTTTCAGGAAAAGACGCCTCAGCTGGCTGTAAAATTTGAGTAACAACCCCTTCCCCTGGATGTCTAAGGTGATGCTCTGTTGCTTTTTGCATATAGTGCTACCAGGTAACTGGATACAAATGTATTCTCCTTCTTTTGTGGATTACATCTTCTCCCTCACTCCACTCTACCCCGCCCGCACACGTGATGCTTACAGTTTATCCTTTTTTAAAATACAACAATTTTGTTAGAATATATTTAAAGATTGAATTCTTCATCATTATTATTCTCTTCACTTAATAACAGCTTTCTTGAGATATAATTCACATAGCATAAAATTTCATTATTTTCTGCTGGCTACCTGTGATGTGAAGATTCATGATTCCCTTTAGGTAAGGCGGTGGTGAACGTGTGAAATGTAATTTGTAAGCTCAGGTCATCATCTTGAACCAAAAGCCTACCCTGATGCTGACTGCTGCTGCCGTACTGCTACTCCTCCTCCTCCCATCTGTTCCGCTGGCTCCATCTTGGAAGACACTTTACATACTCCTGGCTTTCTCACTGGGTTCCTCTTCTTTCTCCATTGTTTTGCCAGGTCCAATCCTCACCCTTCCTCTCCTCTCATTCAATACACTCTTCCTGGGTAATCTCATCCACTTCCTGGCTCCAACTGTCATCTCTATCAGTGGTTCTCAAGCCTCTCTCCGAACACTGTTCACATGGAAACATTCTACCATCAGTAACGTCTCTCATTAGACACAGCAATTCACAACTGCAGGGACATCCTGGGATCTCAGCAGGTGCACTTATAGCTTGAAGAAGCACTTCTCCTGTCTAGGGACCTTCAGTCGGAGACAAGTCTATTCCATCTCTGGAGAACAGCATCACCGTCCACTGAGCTGTCCAATCTAGAAGCCTGGAGGTCATGACTACTAGACTTGAAGACAGAGATGGTGTCTCTACAGTTCACCACCATACCTCACAGAGTGTCCAACACACAGCAGCACAACAAATATTTGTTGAAGGAATGAATTCAATCACTAAATTCTGTGGTTTCTAATTCATATCCTTTCAACTCATCCTCTTCTTTTCACTGGCACTGTTAAGGTCACTATTATTGTCTGCTGGTTACTACTGAAGTCTCCTAGCCTCCAGTCCTGCTTCCCCCAACCCATTCTCCATGCTACAGTCAGTTATCTTTTTCAGTTCTAGCAGTACTTACCATCCCTCAACTTAAGGCCCTTTAAAATCAAACGTAAAGTTCTCAACAGGCATATAAGTCTTAATTCTCTTGACTTTGTACATAGCATTCCTTCTACTTAAAGAACTCAGGTATCATTGTAAAGAGAATTTCTTGATGCCCCAAAACTGAATTAAACATTCATCTTATGTGCTCTCTGAAGTATCCTGTACTTTCCCTGCTGCTGCACCTATTCTGTCTTGTAGCTGTCTGTTTACTTGTCTGTCTCCTCAACTACACTGTAAATTTTGATGGCTGCGCCAATGTCCTGTTCACTGTTATCTCAATGCCCTGCAGAGCTCCTGGCACAGAGTAAGCATTCGATGACTATCTGGTGAATGACTATATTTTCAAATATCACCAGTGACCATGCAAGTAGGTAACTTTGGAATTTCATCATGGGACAGGGATTCCGAACCCAGTTGGGATCCATAAATAGGTACGAAGAGGGCATGAACACCATGAAATGGTACCCAACATTCTATGTGTATATACATTTTTGAGGGTAACTTTCAGACTGCCTAAGGAGTCAATAATTCTAGAAACTTAAGAAATATTACCGTTGGAGTTTATGTGGTGAGAAAGGAATATTCTAAAGTATATTACAAACGAACAAAAACAAAATGTAGATATACACACACAACACAGACAAATATACACAGAGACTGACTTAATGATATCAAGCCTTATGGTGAACCTTTTACTGAAAAGGGACAAGAATCAGAGAAGTTAGATAGCTGCAGGAGGACTGAAGAAAACCAGAGGATGCCAGAAAAAGAATTTAGAAAGGTAGAACAGAGAACGAAAAAGAAACTCTGTCTACTCTGCCATTTTATATACGGTCCTTACGCAGCCAGCGAGTGAAAGGTTAGGGCTTCATCACAAAGGATGTCGAAGTCTGAAGATACCTGTATCGTTTTGAAAACTGCATCTTCAGCTTTGCCATAACGCTGCCTAACTTCAGGATAGCTCTGTCCCGCCACTCTAGTTGTCTTTGCAGTTCTGTCCAGTGAATCCCTGTCTAGACACAGACCTTCAACAGAAGGAAAGAAAGAAAAAAGGAAGGCAGCGGCCTGGGCTGATGAGAAAAGAGGGGCAGGGAGAGGAGTAGGTCAAACGCTCCTTACTATTCAGGTGACCATCTTTCTCTGGCTCACCCTACTCCTTTGTCTTTATTCAGGGTAAAGTTTATGCACTTTAAAATTTTCAAGAATCTTGACAAGATATTATGCACTTTGGTAAAGTAAGGAAATGTACTTAAGTTCTGAAAAATACAGGTAGTTTTGAGAGTTGTAGGTGTTTTTTATAAATGTTGACTATGGTCAGCCTCTCCCCACTAATTTAACATGTAATGAAGCTAGGGAATATGATTTTCCTTTCTTTCTTTTTATTTTGGGGGTGTGGTATTTCCACGTATCAGCATATAACATACTATACTGCCTGTTTTGCTTTAGAAAATGCAAACTTTCATATAATAAGATGTTGTTACTAATCTACTGAAGTAGGACAAGTACTTCAGAGGTGATGACAGGCTTGATGTTGAGTTTTTCGATGCTACCCAGCCGAACTTCCAATACCGTAGGGTCCACAGTGTAAACCTGATCTTACACATTCAAGCTGTCTCCGGCTGTGAAACAAACCTTGCTCACATGGGGACTAAAAATGGACCCTTTCCTCATTAGCATCATCTTTCATCCAAAGAAAATGAAAGCCAGAGGATGGTGAATTTGGTCAAAAGGCCTGAAGAATTCATTGACTGGTTAATCAGCCTCTAAATAATCAGGAATGGCCCACAAACCTATAAAGCAATTCATCCCCATACCATCTAACATCAGTCTATAGGAACAGCTCTGAGTAATATACAGATACAGGAGCCTCATGAATCTAACACAATAATCCAACAGTGTCTTACTTTGCTGCAGAACTCCACTGTATAAAATGGACAAATTGTGATTGTCAAAACAATAGTTTCAAAGAACCAAGTTTGTACAAAATAAGTCTTTTAAAGATTCTATATTTACCTGTGCTATCTGAAATCTTTGTGAGGTCCTAATCTACTAATAAAAGATATATTCTTTTAAATCAAATTGATAACTGAGGATTGCTCTGGGTATATTCCTGATAAATTTATGGTGAAATTTAGTGATCAATTATTCTGGCTGGAAGTTGGGGTGAAAGGGGAGGAACAGGAGAGAAAGGGGGAAAATTACCATTCATCAAAGTCCCACCTAACCGTGTACTTATTTGATGCAAGAATCAATTTAAAAAAATTCCAGGATTCACTTAAGAGTTGTAGTTGAGTTTTGCCCTGTTATCTACTCAGATATCCTTTTTGGCAAGACACTGCTGTTAATGATTTATTGAAATCTGGTTTACACGCCGTTGTACTCATAGGTAAGCAGAACATGGCACTGAGAAATTTTGCTTTATTTTTTCCATAGCAGTGTGTGGGATTCTGAAACCCTTTCAAATGCTACTGGGACTATTTTGAGGAAAGAGAGAAAAATGAGAATGGAAGAAAAAATTTCTATAACCTCGTTCATTGCCTGCTCTACTTGCATCCTTATCCTTAATCTGCTCGAAATCATTTTGTCCTCCATCTTCTTTAGGTTTCACTGCTTCAAGAGAGACCCAGGTTAGGAAGTGACTTGAGTATGACGCCAGGATCAATGTTGACAATGAGATGAGAGCCAGAAGAGGCTGTGAAGCCAGAACTGGAAATGAGTTGTTGGGGGTCCTCACCATGTGACATCTACAATATACATTCCATTCATCCATAGAGGTGTGAAATTTACAAAACCAAACAGATAATACTCACCCAGAGGATAAGGGTCTACTGTCATTGACATAATATTATTTGGTACACTCTAGCTGAAATGTGCACATTATTAAGATGTTCTTAACATGTTACTTCCGGGAAGACTTTTTCTGGTGAAGTGTAGAATGGAAAGGGAACATGGAGCAAGACGACACAGATGGGCATCACCTGGGAAATCCAGCAGTCCGCTCCATCAGATGCCCACAAGGTAGTATTTACCTTGATGGGCCTTGCAGACTCTGATACCTGATTCTCATTGACTGGACCCAGGAATGCAGACTCATGCTAACAAAACTCACAAGACACTGATGTATTAAAAAAAAGAAGGCGACTTTATTATTTACAGTGAACAACAGAAGAATCAGGCATACTGAATCTGCATCAGTCTGTACCAGCCTGATAGTGAATTATCTCCTTGGGAAGGCAAATTACCAGAGGGAAGCTTGGTGCGCACGGAAGCAGAGTAAGCGGAGTTAATTATGCAGGATTCCAGTGCAAAATGGCATGAGGCTCTGCAGCTCTGTACCACAGGGTTATCCACCTGCCAGGCAGGTTGGATGCTTGCCTCAACCTGGCAGGTGCTACTGGTCAGACAGTGCTTTGTTAGGTATCATGACAATTACATTAATAGCTTTTCTTTTTCTCTGTTTTGGAGACAGAGAAAATGCTCTTCTGATGGACATTTTATATGTTTGTGTGTTTTAAAGATGTCAATACCCTCAATTAGGTTACAGTCAAATCTTTCTGCCCAAGGAGTCTTTATGTCTCGGAAGGTCACATTGCCTCCCTTGGCTTTAATCTATTAGCTGTTAATTTCTTAGGTTAATTTTCAGAGAGTATTTTCATTTTCCAGCTTTCTGGGATCAAGAGGGGCACCACACGGTGGACTCCACATTTGCCTACAGGTTCCACAAAGTGTCAGTTAAATTCAAATCAACCTGTATTCACTGTGCCAACTTTACGCCCACTGCTGTGCCAGATACAAAATAATATTCAGAAGTGTAACAAGAGCCTCTAAGGAAACGTATCTACTGGATACCTATAGCCCTAAGTTCTTCTTAAGGTATATTTTTTCATTCATTTTTCACTAGCATTTATAGATCCTCTCCTATATACCAGGATTAACTAGATATAAGAAATACAAAGATAAAAATTGTCTTGTTCCCTTTAAGAGCTTACAGTCTAGCAAAGGAACAAGACATTAAAAAAAAAAAAAAAAAAAAAAAGGTACTTTGCCAAGTGGTATGGAGCCTGGTGGAAAGCATACTTATATATATAAGGGGCAGAGACGGAAGCCATATTTTTAAAAAAATCTATTTCTAAAAAATAATAAATAATAATATTTAAAAAATGTAACAACAGTGGTTTGAAGCACAAAGTGTAGTAAGTTCCTTTCTCGCTTCTTCCCCCCCACCATTCTACCTCTCAAGGTTGTCTTCAGTAGTTGGAGAATACGCTTTCACATCTTTTTCTCTGTATTTGAAAAGCGTACACACACACAAACTTTTGCATCCCCTGAACACACATATTTTTACACATATATAAACATAAATTTCTATATTTTATCAGTGTGTGAAATTTATGTATTACACCTTCTACTTATAAATATACACACACATGCACATATACATTTATGTAATATACACACGTGTGAGATCATATTATTGTTTTATAACTTGTTCTTTTATGTTTAATTTTTGGTTATAAATTATAACATGTATACAGAAAAGTACACAAAACAAATACGCTCAGTTTGGAAAATAAATTACCCCACAGAGCTCCCACTAGGTTAATAAACAGAGAATTCTGAGTACCCCAGAAACTCTGCACCACCCCCAAAATCATTACGCTAAATTTTATGTTAGCCATTTACAAGCTTTCTGTGTAGTTTTGCTACCCACGAGGCAGGCAAAGTCCAAATTTGCCTGGATCAGCAAACGTCCTCAGGGTAAAAGCAGTTTTAGTTCTCTAAAGAACTCTCGCTGAACTCCTGCTTTTCCTTATGGTTCCTTAGATTTTCAGGCCTTTGCTGCTCTGAGGATGTTTTCTTATACATATTCAACAGTTTCAATAATTTTCAGCAAGATAATTGTTCAAATAACTTAATCAGCCATATTTCCAGTAACAAAAATTGGTGTCACTTCTCAATTTCTTCCTGTGTTACAGTTCTACGTATAAATGTAGATTCTTATCTACTAGATCCTAACTCCTTAGGGGTTATGAGAAGTAAACATCTTGGATTTCCCACAACACGAATAGTGAAATATGCAATAAATGCACAAAGACCAAAGAGTAAAGGATTGGAAAAGAGAATGAATGTGTAATTACTCCTGCCCTTGAGGAGTTTCCATTTTCTTTTTGTGAGGGAAGATGAGATGTATAGGTATAAAACAATTTGACATGAAACAATTTGAGGCAATAAAGAGATACGTTTAAATGAAATCACTTATATTCACTGACATGAAGAGATTTCCAAGATATATTGTTAGGTGGGAAAAAAATGCTGTAGGATGGTGTAGGTGCGTAAAATATATCTAAATCTATAGCTATCTCCATGTGTGTAAATAGGTGTGTGTGTGTGTGTGTGTGTGTGTGTGTGTGTGCCTGTGCATATTCTTGCTTATACACAGAAATACGACCGTAAAGACACATTACAGTGGTTACTTCTACAGACTGGAATTGGGAAGCCAGGAGTGATCTTTTCACTTTCAAATATCCTATCTAATATTTTTACATGAAGCATATATTACTTTTATAGTCAGGGGAAAATTTTTAAATTCCATTCAAGGGCAAACATATACGACAAAGGATATCAAGAACTAAAAACATCCAGGAAGACAGACATTATTGGGGAAGGCTTCTTTGAAAAGGTGGGACTTGAAATAGGTCCTGCAGGACTGGTGGACTTTAAGTTAGAGGGCAGGAGTGGGGGGAAAGTGGGCTTGGTGAACAAGAGTTGTGCTGCGAGCAGACATCAGGGGAGAAATTAGAATGGTACCCAGAGAGGACCGTAAGGAAGTGCATTCACCTGGCTAAAGCTAACTCCAGTTTACATTGAGAGGTAGGATTAAATGGATGTAGAGCCAGGGCATAAAATGTGGAATGTCATTAATATTAAGAGTTTAAAATTGGCTTGATGGGAAACAGAAGTCATGACAGGTTACTTTATGAAGTAGTGATATGAGATAATATTAACCTCATGGACTAGTTTGTGTAGAATGAAATCAAACGTGAAACATCCCTGGTAATTTGTAAAGTGCTAGATCAGTAACTACTGGTTTTATTAAGTAAGTTATTAAATTAAGAGTCACATTTTAGGGAGACCACCTTGGTTTTCTTGCACCGAATGCATTACAGGGGGAGAAAGACTCGGAGCAAGGAGGTTCCTTAGCAATATCATATACTTGAAAGAGCTTACCCAGTTTATACAATCTGAAAAATGCAGATAACTGTCCTACCCCACAGGACTGTTTTAATAATTAAATGTACATACAATGGCATGGTCAAAAGGGATCAGTTCATTTCTTCTCAAATGCTAATTGTCCAGATGTACATTGATAAAGATCAGAACTGATGCCTTGGTCGTGGGAATGGAAAAGATAAAGCCCGGAGATTTTTCTAAATAACTCATCAATAAAGATCTATTTATTGGATGTAGAGGATGAAAGAGGAAAAGATAAAGACTTCTTCTTGGTTTCCGTCAGGGAAGCCTCGCAGAATGGTGACATCCCTGACAGAAAGTGACCTAGGTCTGCCATCTACAACATTTTTGGAGTTGTGACACTCTTACCATGTGAGTTTCACCTCCTCCATCTCTCTGTCACTCTCAACCCACAACCCTCCCCACTTGGGTATAAGGCAACCTCCTTGTATTAGTACAAATATGGCTTGAAATATTTTAAAATAAAGGTGCATTTATATTCATTTTATTTTGGAAAATTTTTTTCAAGAACACATAAAAACCTCAAAACAATTGAGACATGCAAAGTTTCTGACTATTCAATGGTTGCAGTGGGCAAAACTTAGCAATCAATACCTTGTTCAAAATCAAAACAAACTCTACATTTGACTTTAAGGAAGCAAAATTCTAGGCAAATAAAATTTGACAGAATTAAATATCTTTGGGGTTTAAAATTATGTGGATTTGTATTTTTATCATATTAAGGCCCAAATCACAAAATTATGAAAATCAAAAAAAAGGATCAATATAAACTAATATAAGTGATGATTTAAAAATTCTTTTCTTCCAAGTGGATTTTAACTGCTGAGTGGCATGTTATAACCCTGGGCTGTAGTCTTAAAGCAGGGTTTATTATAGTTTTAACAGTATTCCAAAAGTTTCAGCTGGATACTTTTTGTTGCCTAGCTAGAGGTCAAAAGCTTGAGGATTATTACATGATAGAAAACAAAACTTCAAAAAACTTAAAAAGTGACCCGTCATACTTCAGACTCCTTACTTTGCTGTAAGGTCACATTTCTGAGGAAGATGACAGAGTTGGTGATTGTGTAACTAAGCCTCCAGAACTACTTACGACTCTGGAATGTGATCATGGTTTTGCAATGGAGTTGGTCACCATCGTATGAAAATCTTGGGAAATAAAATATCTTGTTTACCTGCTAGTTCCTGTCAAGAGAATAGCTCATTCACACACGGTACCACAGTACTTTAGTCTAAACTCCCAACCTGCATTGCTTGGTACGAACGATTCTATTTTAAAAGAATGTTAAGAATATTTCTACATACTTGAAAAGGTAAACAAAAGAGGGAGGAGGGTGGGGGAAGGGAGAGGAATGGGAGAGAAGAAAAGAAATGCATCTTTGCTTCACAGTAACGTGGAAAGGGGGAGATAGGAGAGGATGCAGATGAAACGAAATGGGCTCAAGTTGCTACTGCCTGGTTGAAGGTAGAGCTGAGTGCACAGAAGCCCATCTTCTGTGTCTACTTTGTATGTTGAACTGCTCCGTAATAAAACGTTTAAAAATAAAAAGAAAAGGCACATACTTAATTTTTGAAGATTGTCTCCTAACTTTTTACCTAATAAGGGATAAGACAGTGCTATTAATAGTACTGCAACAAATATGTCATCTTTAGAACACTGATTTAAGATTTCAGGAGTTCCTGAGGCTTATCTGCCCAACAATAACAAAATTTATGCCAGATAATAATCCTTATTCTGCACATCGTACTTACATAAAGCACTCTCGCATCCATTATCTCAGCCGCTCTTCGCATTAATACTCTGAGATCTGGCGGGTAGCATTCTCATTTATGAAAAGTACAAGGCTCAGAGAAGGTAAGTGAATTTCGTTTCTTTCTTTCATTCATTCCACAAACATTTACTAAACACCTGTGTCAGGCAGATCTGTCCTAGGTATTAGGAATTAAGAGACAAAGAAAATGCGATTCCTTTTTTCAAGCGGACAGACTTATAAAACAATTAAATGACGATGTGATTCACATGCTACAATGAAGTGTTTTTCAAAACAGGATTTTAACTATGACCTACAGTAAGAAATACATTTTACATTACAAACCCAGAATACACAAACATGTTAAGTGAAACAGAAGTTTTAGGAAACAATACTCTTCCTATACATGATTCACACTGTGGTATTTTTTAATCTACCCCATTCAGTGTCTTTTCTTTTTTAATAAAATGCTGGTTATGACCTTTTACAATGGGCTGCTGCTTAGAACATTTCATTATTCACTAGTGGGTGTGTCCTACAGTGTGCAAAAGTGTCAGGATGAGTATGATCAGAGTTCTGTGGCAACACAAAAAGAAACAAAACTGTTCTAGGTTAAGAGAAGGGCCTGAAAGAGGTTAGTCTCTGAGTACTTATCCATATTAAAATGGCAGGTCATAAAGGTCTTAAAGGTCATAAAGGTCTTAAGAGGCTTGAATCACTTTGCTTTTACAATAATTGTGCTGTTGCACGCTGGCCAAACACAAAGCAGCAACAGACTGTGAGCTCACTGAAAAGCTACGGAAACAAGTTGTTTTCTTGAAGGGATGGCAGCCATCATTTATTCATATTTACTAACTCTTCCTTATGTGGCACAGCACCTCCTGTCTACTGGATCGTCCTGCGACTACCTGTAAAACAACTATAAACATCCTGAGACTGTAAGGTTTACTCTGTGACTAACAGTCCTAAATATTTGTTTTCTCAAAAATTCTCTGGAAGAAAGACTTAAAAACGAGAGACCAGGAGAATATGTGTGAGATGTAAAATCAGATACGGTCATTTGTACCAACCACAAATCTATACTGTGATTTTGTTCAAGGCCTTAATCTTCTATCTCAGAGTCTCAAAAGTTTGCTGTCTGTCCAGGCAGTTGTGTAGCTGCCGTGTACAGAGCTCAGGGAAGAGAAGAGGCAGCAAAAGCACTAGTATCTCAAGCAGCTCAAGGTCAAGATCAGGGAGACCCATCGATTTGATTCTGCTTCGTCATTTCCTCCAATAGGAAGGTTTCCATTTTCAGGGACTTGTTCTGAGAATCTATTTTGCCCAAATGCACCAAAGGCTCATTTTGTGAACTTGACCTAGTCTGGCAAGTCCTTTGTGCCTTTTATCCAATAAGCAATAAAAGAGAAAAGGTGCTTTTCCACATCAGCATGTGCTCAGCTTACAGGAGCGCTACTGTTCCTCGGGCATTCAATAAATATTCATCAAGGATACTGATATTGACACTGAGCAGAAAATAGACAAAAGGAAGAAAGTTAATTGGATTTCATGAAATGTAGAGGAACTACAGCTGTTTCTCATCCCTACTTCCCCAAAGGGAAACATGGTTTGAATATCCATGATAAAAGATTTTGTTGGCTGACGTATTCGTAATTAAAATCAAACCAAACTGAACCAAACCAAAAACATCAACCAGCATTTGTGCCTTTAATCATATAATTGGAGGGTTTTAGTAAATTGAAAGTATTCTGGGTTAGGCCTTATAGGTATTAACTCAGTAACAGAACGATGGCCAGAAGGAAATGAAAATTATAGTTTTGAGAAAGTCACCGAAAAGCATAAGCCATTTGTAAAGACATTCTGAGCTTTGGATGAATCTATCTGTTTGCAAGACACGTTTAGGGTTGATACCTTTGAATATTCTAAGAAGTCTAAATAGGTGAATGAACTACAGTCTAAAAGACCTTCATGTTTTAGACTACACAAAAGATTTATTTTAAGAATACTCTTTAATTTAGACCAAGTAGAACAGTTTCAAAACTCTGTAACTATTTAGTTGAGAATCAACTGATAAAACCCTAAAACAATCAACCACCAGAACATAAGCTTGGTATTGTGCTCCTTCTATAATCTTTAGGACTCACTTCCAACTTTGTATGAAGCATCTTCAAGGGACTGCACTACTTGAGGCATCTTGAACCCATCATGTCCAAAACCAAACTCTAATTCGCTTCTACCCTTTCTTTCCTCCTGCCAACCTCCCAGAACACCCATTCTTCTTAGTTAATTCCAGTGATCCCTGAAATGAATATGCACAAGAAAAATCCACAGGAGAGGGGGTTAAATATTAAAACTTTCATACTGGATTCATGCTCAAAAGTATTTAACTATTTAGAATATGTGATTTTTAAAAAGTTGAGACAACGAATCTAATCTACTAGGCCTCCTCACTGCCTTCAGACCATCGGTCTACTAAGGGCTTACGTTCTTTCTCAAAATCTCTTCCACTTCTTTTCCTTCCATTTCCACCACCTCTTCAGTAGCTCAGCTTCTCCATGTCTTGCTGGGATTTCTGCAGGAGTCTTCCATCTTGCCTCACTTCAAGTATCTTCACTAGTCAGACAATATCACTCATTAAAAAAAGAAAAGAAAAAAAAAGCACTACCTACACAATATTCCGAACACTGGAATGTGGTTTTTACAACTTTCTATACTCTTAGCTCAAACTAGGAAAGCAGTGGGGAAAAAAGCATGACTTTCAGGCCTAGGTTTGAGTGTTGGCCCTGCCTCTTAAGAGCTTTGTGACTTAGGCTGCCTGACCTTTTATTTCCATTTTCGAATGGTGATATTAATAGCTCACAAAACTGTTACGTAAATCAAATGAGATCATCTATGTATGAGAAGGAACGTAACACAGAGCCAGACGCACACTGATCGATCGTCAATTGTTTGATCCCTTCGTGCTCTAGGTTCACCTCTTCTACTGCCCTCTGCCTCGCTCCCATTACACCTGACCCCACGACCCTGGCACGTCACACACCAACCCACCTGCAAGATATGATTCCCTCAGATATGACATGCGCTCTCAGGCCCCTGTGGTTCTGATTATATTTTACACCCTCGGCCTCGTATGTCCTTTACTGCCATCTCTATGAAATTCTACCCGTGCCTCAAGGCCCAGCTCCAATGTCAACTCTTCCAGGAAGTCTTCCCTTTATTCCGCTGATCAGAATTAACCACTTTTCCTTCCTGTTCTCCCTGCACACTGTTTACAGCTTTACTTTTGTATTGATTTCTTTGCATTATAATATTACTATTATATTTGTATTAAATATAAAATTATGTTTACATATGTTACCTGCATGAATTATAAGCTTCTTGAAGGCAGAAAGCATGCTTTTCTTCTTTTAATTCTCAGCCGTTAACACCTTGTGCTGGAAGGGATTTAACAGAGGTCTGCCGATTGAATAAATAAATGTATCACAACATTTCCAAAGGAGTAAATTTTCACCAGAACAAAACACCAGTCACTTGTCTCAACTTTTGAAGTAAGTTTTAGAAAACAACGTCTACCTGAAAAATACACTATTATTTAATCTTTACAACACATAAATTAAAAACAAGGAAGAAATGACTTAAAAATGGTAAATTTTTGACATTTCAGGCTCAAAGAACAAGATATTATTTTTAAACTATTAAACTGATAATATCAATTGTCATCCACTGACAGCCTACTAGTGAGTGAATATTAATAGAGGGTAATGATTCAGAGGAAAATCATGATACATACATAAATGGAATATTAGACATCAATTAAAAATCATATTTTCAAATACTTAATGAACTCACACTATACTGAGTGAAATAATCAGAACACAAAACGGATCCCAATCTTGCAAGGACATATTTTATAAGAAAAAAAGACTAAGGAAATACAGAAGACATTAACATGTGGTTATCTCCAAGTGGTGGGACTACAGGCAATTTTTATGTTTTGTCTTTTATATTATCTAAATTTTCTACAACACATGCATTTGTATAGTTAGAAAAGTAGTTTTTAAAAGGATTGAACATCAAGAAATTCTAATTAAAGCTTAACCAGATTTGCAAATACTAAAAAAGTTATTAGCCCAGTAAAAGACTTCCTGCTTCTTAATATTAATTGCAACATATCTGTGTAGACATGATCAAACACGGAGAGTTAATGCTGTAGTTTAGAAAAAGATATGAAGAAAAGTTTTCCTTAATTCTAAACAGAAAGCGGAGTAAGTAAACATCTGACTAGTCATTCAGTAGGCAGCAAAGCACCAGCTCTGGAGGGGGAGAGACTTCGTTAGCTCCAGCTCGGCCGCCTGTCAGCTGCCCTACTTGCTTTGTCTGAGCTGTAGTCACCCTCTCCACAGATGAGGGAAAATCCCCATGTTTCCTCACGGTTACCTGCAGAACCCATGCGGACACCGTTAAGGAGACCTCTACCCCAATGTCTAGGACATGGAAGGTCCTCTCCCATCTCACGTCTCACAGATCTGGAGACTGTCCAACCCGATTGGAAGATGGAAGAGGATGAGTACGGGGGTTCATTCTGACGTGAAGGGAACCAGAAAGGTTGGTTAAGCTTGCTGGGTAGTGAAGGCTGATTCTAAAAGAGACCCTGGGTGATTTCGGCTGCACCACCTGTGGCCGTGAATGTGGCGCTCCCTGGTGGAGCCCTCTGCAAAGTGGGACGGGGCCACTAAAAGGAAGCTGATAGAGGTGGGTGAACGGGTGAAGACGGGGGACTGGGAAGGACACAAACAGATGAGAGAGAGGGAGGAGGGAACAGGTTTCGGAGGGCAGTGCCGCTGAAGGGGCAGGGAAAAGCGGAAGCTAAGGGAGAAAGTGGAAATAACCAGATGGTGGAAGAGGGAGGAGGGAGGGGGAGAGAGGGAAAGTTGTCTCTTCCTCTCCACTGTCCTCCTCCCTAAAGTTTCTCCCCGCTTTGCGTTTATTCCTCTGCTTCTCCCTCTTTTCTACGCCCCCCTCAACTTCACTTCCAAAGCCACACTTTTATTCTCAAGAGTCACTCCTACTCCCTCTCCGACAAGTGGCATTCCTTTCTCCAGGAGCCAGGAAGTGGAAGCCTAGAAAAACACTGGACTGCTCTGCAATGCCCAAACTGGCTGCCCAAACCCTCAAGGTCCCCAAGCATGGAGGATAACATCTAGAACTGACCGCGGCTGCAGGTATGAGGGGGCACAGCACAGAGAGAGCAGCTGTTCACCTCCCTACTTTCTGTTCCTGGCCACCCGGTGTCCTCATTTGCACTATCTTCAATCACAAAGGATGCACTGTCTTCAATTACAAACGACCCACGCGAATGTCCCATGATTAGAATTTACCCTCTGATAATTGTACGGTCACCTTCCTTTCCTGGCACATTTATAAAATGTTATTTTAAAACGTCAGGATCAGACATGTTTCAAACAAAGAACACACAAAGACTGGGCCACGAGAATATTTAGTCAAAAATCATAATGTCCCCAGGGTAGGAATGCATTTATTTCCAAAGTACATCACCTCGACTCCCAGTATGTCAGTTTAATGTGCCAAGGAAAAGCTCAAGACAAAATGCTTGATTCTGGTTTTCTTGAAGGAAATTTTATGTATTCTTTTTTACAAATAAATGTAAAGGTTGTACTGAATCGAAAGTGTAGATAAAGTGTTACATATGTGGGTGCTGAGTGGGGGCAACTTCAGAGACTGAAGGATATACTTTGATAAAACTGGAACAAGTCTATTAAAAAATCATCTTTTGGAAATCATTACTTGAAAAATAAGAAAATGCTAATATTGTACCAGGAAATGCATTCAATCCCTAGTTAAGGTGTGTTATTTTATACCTCACCAAACAGTAGGATAACCTGTTTACAACTGCCAAAGGCTGTGCCCCCTCTAGTGAAAACTCAAGTGTCCTTGCAAAGAGCTCTCTCTGTTCAGCAAATACATATGATTTGCTCCCATGTTAAGAGAACACTTCCTTGTAAAATGTACCAAGAAATAAGAAAGGGAGCATCTTACTAAATAAAAACAAATGTACCCCAAAGCTATTTGGAATGAGGTGGATGGACCTAGAGTCTGTCATACAGAGCAAAGTAAGTCAGAAAGAGAAAGACAAATACTGTATGCTGACACATATATATGGAATTTAAGAAAAAAAAAGTCATGAAGAACATAGGGGTAAGACAGGAATAAAGACACAGATCTACTAGAGAATGGACTTGAGGACACGGGGAGGGGGAAGGGTAAGCTGTGACAAAGCGAAAGAGCGGCATGGACATATATACACTACCAAATGTAGGGTAGATAGCTAGTGGGAAGCAGCCGCATAGCACAGGGAGATCAGCTCGGTGCTTTGTGACCACCTAGAGGGGTGGGATAGGGAGGGTGGGAGGGAGGGAGATGCAAAAGGGAGGGGATATGGGGACATATGTATATGTATAACTGATTAAATTTGTTAAATAAAAATAAATAAATAAATTAAACAAAAATGTACCCCAAAGCACAATATGAAACAAATACTAACGACTGGGGACCTCCCTGGAGAAACTTCTTCCCTCACTGTACCTTCAGACCCTGCGTTGTAGGGGATGCTGGCAAACGACTGGTTACGGGAACAGGGTGGGCTGGTGCTTTTTACTTCTTCCACTTCTCTTGCAGCTCTCAGGAACTGAGACTGAGCCACGGAAGAAACAAGAGCGGCAGGGCTCTGAATAACTGGTTAGTAGTGTTGACTGTAAGAAAGGAATTGTTGGGTTTGAGGTGAATGGAGCTGAAGGCACAGGAGGTTGTCAGAGAGCTTAAAAGAGCCGCAAGATGAGAAGCGGCACCGCCTTCCATTGAAGGAAAAGGCTTTCCTGTTAGCTGAGCTGTTTCCAGGCACTGCCCCACGGTGCCTCTCTGAACGGCAGAAACCAACACTGGTTTAAGAGCTGATTTTAGTCTCTGAGGTAATGTGAAAGAACATTAGGTTCTCAGACTCAGCTCATTTTAGGGATCAGCACATAGAGCCTAAGAAAGGTAATGCTGGGTAAGCAGGCAGTCTCTCTCAGATGTAGCCCACTTATGAAGCCACTTCGTTTTGGCAATAGATTCTAGCAAAAGTACTCCAAAACGATCACTAATTTAAAAAAAAATCTCACAAAAGAGATCATGTTATCACTGGTGTGCTGACTTCCCGTTTTCTCCTACTTCTAAAGAGTTCTTTCTTTTTCCTCAACAAAGCCAGTCAACAAGAGGCAGTTTACCTAATGGCTAAGGGCATGGAATCTGAAGCCAGATTTTCTGGGTTTGAATCACGAATGTGAAGTTGGGCAAATTGCTCAACTCAATATCCTCAATATCCTACTCTGTAAAATGGAGATGATACCACCACCCAACTCACAGCACCTTGAACAGGGCTGGCTACACAGGAAGTGCTCAAAGAAGGTCAATGATTGTCACTGGTTTAAAAGAAAAATGTTACTACTGCAAGGTAACAACATCCTTGTACCTAGACTTTAAAAAAAAAAAAAAAGCATATGACGAATGTATTTAATAACTTGTACATCTGCCTTTCCAAGTTAAGAATGTACTTCTTGAAGGCTTACTAATTTTTTGTCTCAAATATCTCACAGTTTCTGGCATATAATAGGAGCTCATAAATGTCTGAGTACAGGAATGAATGAAAGAAAAGGAACAAAGCTTTGTGGATCAAATAAGGCTGTAATATTTGCCGTATAAATAAATTCAGATTTAGTGATCTTTTAGTAAGTGCCTACTTTATGCTAGACCCTGAGTGACGTCTTTATGTTGTTTTAATTAATACATTTCTATGGAAAAAGACACATCTATGTAACTGCATGATAACAGAGTGGCTACTGGGCTGTGCTGAGACTCATTTAGACTAGGCCCTTTCAGTGCACAACCCAGAAACGGCTGGCTAACTAAACCTTGCTGAACTAATTTTCAAGCCATACAAATCACTAACTCATTTATATGCCGCCAAAATGTAGCAGCAGAGGGACCACACGACCAAGACACAAGGGAAGGCTATAGCAGGCCTGGCATTCTCTCCTCTAGATCTAGGGCAGGGCAGTGGTACTCCTTTGGGGTACAAAAAGCACCTTGGGGATATTTTTAGCACCCATAAGGCCCAAGTCAGAAAGCCCTGCTTTAAAGGATCTCTTTAACCACAGAATAAGGAAATACATGATTAGATTCAGGACTTGGCAGCAACTCCATTTCCAAATGTTAGTTCTTCATGAAATCGTTAGGTATCTCAGGGAAATTTCACATGGATCTCAGCTCTTTTACGTTTTACTTTACTGGGAAGAAAATTCTAAGCCAGCATAAATGAATAAGTGGATTTCAGTCTTCTGAAAGGGCTTTTTGGGTGTGGTTGAGATAGCTAACTTTGCAAACTTAGCAACACAGGATACATTATGAGTAAGTCCTTTCCTTTTTTTTTTTTTTTTCCCTAAATAATGATGCTAACTCAGCAGATCCTTCTGAAAGAGGTCCTTTTATTAATTTCAATGAAGTCAAGTACAGAACAAGTTGTAATATGAAGCACCATTTATGCAACTATGTTGAAATTCTCTGCCAGAGTTACATCTCCTCATGTAAGAATTTTATGGTAAAACAATTTCAAATATCAATCATTAGCTTAGGCTCATTTTGGTTTTAGGCTGTCTTTCTATACAAATCATTGAAATCCTAAGGCATAGTGATAGTGCCCGTCAATAGAAAAAAAAAAAAATCCTGTTCCCCACAGTTTATAATAAAAGAGCTGAAACCAAGCCTCAATTGAAATTATATTGTTAGGCAACTCCAGAAACTAAACACAAAAACATGTTCAAGTAAAGATTGCAACATCAAGGGAAAACCATCCTCATATATATAGTTTTAGATTCCCAGCCATTCCTAACCCCAGCCCAGATGAGATCAACTGAACCTTCAGAGGCTTTCCTGCAGTGAGCCAACAAGCCACTCACTCCTTTCTCAACCAAACGGGTTACCCAGGGAAAGGCATGCAATGCATTTAAAGGGCCAATAGAAATCCTGTGGGTGGGTTTGGTCTGCCTTTCAAAACCAATGAACTTCCCATTATATAACCTTTAATAACAAGAGAGAAGTTTACAGTCATACACCCAACTAAACTCCAAGGCTGCATGCCTCACCGTACTTTTTTTTTTTTTTAGAAGCAGTAAGAAAAAGTAAAAGAAAAAGCTTTCTGAATGGCACAATCCATCTTGTCAAGTAATGTCGGAAAATTAATGAATCCGACTTGGTACAACTTAAGCTTGTTTTTTTGCAGTGATTTTCATGGCAGTCTGATGTTTTCGATCAGAAAAGCCCAAGCATCTAAAACAAAACCTCCATGACATGTTATTAATTCTTTATAAAATAAAGTAAGTCCTTAACCACAGGAGAATTCTGAGAATCTGGCTTTTCCAGAAAGCCCAAGAAAAATACTTTAGTTTCACCATTCTCAAATTCATTTGACTTTGAAACAAAATAAACATATTACTCTATTTAATATCTTGCACAAGCGAATTCACAAGAATGAAATGTGTTCAGAGTTCCTAGAAAAAAATGTAGCAATACAGGCTGCCAACTTGTTCAATGTCAAGCTCTAGGCAGTATAGCCGCACTAGCAGTAAATGACTCAGAGTGAGTCACGCTTAAGCTATTTTTGCTTTTAAAGTACTGCCAGGCACTGTGTTAATATTCAACCCAGAGTAAATTTAGCCCAACAAGAAAACAAGTGTTTCCATGGTTGCTTCTTCACAGTGTTTATGGTATATATGCAGCCATTAGGCACAGGAATCTAGCCAGATAAATTAAGTAGGAATGCTCATCTTTCATTTATAGCCAGGCTTTGGAACACTGGAAACGCTAAATGCAACTTAGGCTGTTCTTTCATCTCATTCTGTCTATCTGCCTCTCCAGACCCCTAATAGCCAACTACACAGAAAAGATACTGTTCATGATTCATTTAAAAGTTTGTACCATTAAAGTACCTTTAGTGGATTGTTGTTCATGGGTTTTATTTGGCTCCTTGTTGTTTACCTACTGTATAGCACAGGGAACTATATTCAATATCTTGTAATATTTTATTTGAGTCACAACCACTTACATGTCTCTGATGGTGTAGCCACAGGGGACTAAAGTGCTTTAAAAGTATCTAGCAAAACCAGCAGGAAATGTGGACTACAAATACCAAATGGAATCATTATACAGTATCATGTACAGTGAATGGTCAGAGTCTGGTAATATGAACACTCACAGGGTGTTTAAAGAATACTGGTTGTTCTAATTGGAAAAGATACATGCACCCCAATGTTCATAGCAGCGCTATTAACAACAGTCAAAATATGGAAGCAACCTACGTGTCCATCGACAGATGAATGGATAAAGAAGATGTGGTATATATACACAACGTAATATTACTCAGCCATAAAAAAGAATAAAATAATGCCATTTGAAGCAACATGAATGGACCTGGAGATTATCATAGTAAGTGAAGGAAGTCAGAGAGAGAGACTAATGTCATATGATATCACTTATGTGTGGAATCTTAAAAAATGATACAAATGAACGTATTTACCAACAGAAACAGACTCACAGATACAGAAAACAAACTTATGGTTACCAAAGGGGAAAGTGGGGGGAGGGATAAATTAGGAGTTTAGGATTAACAGATACGCACCACTGTATATGATATAAATAAACAACAAGGACCTGCTGTATAGCACAGGGAACCATATTCAATATCTTGTAATAACCTATAATGGAAAGAATCTGAAATTCTCATTCTGAGAAATGAATGGCTAATATCTGACTGATCTAAAAAAAATCTCAGTTTTTCAGAATATGCTATTTCTATTGCAAATGCACATGGAGTTCTTACACTTGAATAGCACAGTGACTATGAAGTAGATGCCAGGACCTTCCCCTAATTAAATCCACCTGTCTATTTATAGCTGTTAGAATCCTCAGCTTTATCTACAGAATCTACGCTGCAGTCCTATACCATGGTTAGCTATTCTGCTCAGCAAAGAAATATTACAGCTAGCTATCCCAGCCCAGGTTTTCAAAGTAGGATGCATGCACCCCAGTATGCAAACTCTTAGAACTTTTATTTAAAATTAACTGTTGTCTAAAAAATGAGGGGAAAAAAAACTCTGTTTCACTAATAATGTATATACTGACATTATGCAGACCGTGTATTAAAAATGAATGAACAAAATATCAGGAGGTGTATGCTCCTCCGGATGGGGGGGAACAATCAGAAGTATGTGGAGACCACTGCTTTCATGAACACAGCCGCCTGAAGGACACAACCTTCTCTCCTTCATGTTATATCCCAGTAGATGTTTGTTTGTTTGTTATATTTAAATGGTCACCGGCACAAAGAAAGTATAGTGGAAAAGCCTAGGTCAGAAAGCAACTGGAGAAGACAGAGAAATGGTAATCCGAGCAAGGCAAGTCTGGAAAACAGCCACACAAAGCACCCAGTAATGACAGCACTGGGCACAACGACAGTCCCTTTGAGTCAAAAAGCTGACCAGTTAGGTCTGGCTTGCGTGAATGGCATCTTAATTCCCACGGAAAGCATCTAGCGCAAGGCTTGACATATAGTAGATGCTTAGTAAGTCTCTGTGGAATAAACAGATAAATTATAAAACTGTATCCCTACAAAACACCTCATTTGAAACCCATGTATTCTAAAGCTCTGTCTTTGTTACCTCTCTGTTTACTGTATAGGTAACTTTCACAATCTAAAAGCCTAAGGGACGAAAAACAATTTATCAGAATTTCTTGCTTCCTGACAACCTTGATCACCAATTTCACTAACTCTACCAATACCAGGGATCCTACTTATCTGTACTTGAAAGTTCCATATTAAGAGGAATATAAACAGTAACTAAATCTTTACAGTAGGAGCATACTAACATTTACGCAGAGGCAAAGATGGGGAGGGATGAAGAGTTATTCTTTATGATATCATAATGGTGGATACAAGACATTATGCATTAGTCAAAAACCCACCGACCATTTGATCCAGTAGTTCTACTTCTAGGTGTAAAGACTTGAAAGCAGGAATTATAAATAGATATTTGTATACCAACGTTCATTAGTAGCATTACAGCTCTGCAGTGGAAACGACCCCAGTGTTTATTGATGGATGCATGGATAAACAAAATGTGGTATATACAGGCCATGGAATCTTATTCAGCCTTAAAAAGGGATGAAATTCTGTTACATGCTACAACATGGACCATGAAGACACTGTGCTAAGTGAAATAAGCCAGGCACAAAAAAGACAAGTATTACATAATTCTACTTATACGAGGTACCTAAAACAGTCAAATACACAGAGACAGAAAGCAGAACAGTGGTTACCAGTGGTTAGGGGTGGGGATGGGAACATTTAATGGCTATAGTTTCATTATGGGATAGTGACCAGGTGCCAGAGACGGATAGTTGTGATGGCTGCACAACAAGGTGAATGCACTTAACGCCACTGAACTGTATGCTGAAAAAATGTTGGAACGATAGGTTTCATGTTATACATATTCTACCATCGAATCCCCCCAAAGAACAATACAAAGAGTGAATTCTAATGTAAATGGTGGGCTTTAGCTGACAGTAGTGTATTAATATCGGTTCATCAACTGTAACTGACAGACCACACAAATACGCAAGACGTTAAAAATCGCAGCTGTGGGGGCAAAAGGCACAAATCTCTGTACTGTGCTCAGTTTCTCTGCAACCCTAAATCTGCTCTTTAAAAAAAAATGTCTATTGATTAAAAAGAAAAATCTAAACAAATGACGTTGCTCTGTGGCAAACTCCTTTCTTTCATGTTGTGCCCTGCACTGACTCCCCAGTGATCTGTTTCCTTATCCAGGACCCTTAGTCCCTTTGTCTGGACCCTGGACCCCCGCCACTCAGCCTCTTTGCCTGGTTCCAGCCTCCTTTTCTGCCAATTCTGATCTCACCCCTTTAACGTTCATGTATTTCCTGGTGTCCTAGAGGCCCAGATTCCGGGTTCTCTTGTTCCCATGGGCCCTGGATGCTAATACGGTTTCCCAGTTTGTCTACCTTGCTCTGACCTATGACTTGTCTTGACCTCACTGTCTGTGTATATTCTGGCTGGAAGTGACCGGGCTACTACTGACCCTTGGTACTCTAAACCTTGATATAGTTCCCTAATTCTGTCTACCAACCTTGTGTTTATCTGGCTATCAAGCCCAGCCCAGCCTAATGGTAATTAAATATGAAGAGTGCTTGGGGGTATGATATTGGTACGAAATGAAAATATTCAAAAACATTTTTTAAAACTAGAAATAAAAATGTTCTTTATTCAGCGTAAAATGCTTCTCTATTAAACTCTTAGGGGCAGATCTTTATTCTACCTTCTAATTTCCTGCTTTAATTCTATGGTCAAAGGGTATCCTAAATGTAAAGCAAGAATTGCAAACTTAAAGGGCTACCAAGGAAACATAGTTAAAGTGTACCAGAGATAAGACAAGGGAATGGTCAGAATAGTGACTGAGAAGCACAGAGACAGAGAATAGAGACAGAGACAGAGACAAGAAAGGGGGCAGCATGAGTGCCTTATGTAGACTCTACTGTTTAAGACACTGAGTTTGAGCCAAACCAGTCCATAAAATGTTTATTTATCAAAATACCAGAGAGAAACTTAGGCCTAGGAAGGATATGGGCATTCAAATCACATTTCAGAATGGTGAACCCTTTGGCCAAGTGAGGATGCCATTAATAACAGGACTAGTTTCATTACACTGTTGGGATGGAGACAACCCTGTGAAGGCTGAAAAGACATTCTTCTAAGGCCTGATGCATTTTGCTGCCAGTGTTCTCAAGAAAGAAAATTGTATGGATGTGAATAAAGGCTTAAAAAGAAAAAAGAGCACAAACGTCTCAGATTTCTTTTTCATAAAGGGGTTTACTCTTTTAAAGCCAAATACTTAAGTTCTCTTCTTTCTTATCCTCATTTTATAAAAGGGAACTGAACTATGACCAGTTGTTATCATTTACTGCCAAAAGCAATTTTTGGATCAGAAAATATTATTACACTTTGATCCCAGAAGTTTTAAAAACAGATTAGAGAACGTTCTTCACTTTGAGTCCATGACATGAGACAAATGGAACAAAGTCTCTGCTTGCCTACCCTGAGCATTTGAAATGAGCAGATGAATTAGAAAAAGGCACACATTCCTCCGGGCACATGGGGCACATGCTTTGGAGATTAGAACACAGACCGGTATTTAGCCACCCCTTGCCACCTCAGCCAGGCGCTTTTGTATAGTGTGTAATAAACTGTACAGCTGTATACAACAAACCTCTCCCATCCCACCGTTAGAAATGTTATTTTAATAAAGGAATTCGTTTGATTCCGTGAGTCAGTACTTTCTAGCCCGCTGTGTCTCTGTATCTGATCAACAATCCCCAACTTCCCAACTATCTAAGCTGTCAAAATAATTCATTCCCTGGCAATGACTTTCAATGGTTTGATACTGAACCACTTATCCGAATCCTTCCCTGCCTCAACCTTCAGCCTGGCTAACAACTTCACTGCCCACTCTACTCTTCTCACCTTGCTGCCCGGGGGGTGCACATGATAAGCTCGTTAAGAACTAGGCCTCCCTGCCCAGCTACCCGGCTCTCATGGCCTTGGCTCTGCAGGGGCAGCCCATTAGCTCAGCCAAGTCCCTGAGCTTCTCCATTACCCAAGAAAGGCATCTTTTATGAGATTCTTCCTACCTACCTCACCTAGCTCTGCAGAGTAGACCCAGAAAGGCTCTCTCTAGGGCTACTAGGAAATAAGTCATAAAATCTTATTGGTATCTTTAAGCGAATTTGTGTTAGCATCTCTGGCAAGGTAAAAGCCAGTACTAGTAAATAGGCTGGGTTTGAGTACTGAGAATGAGTTGTATATGTAGTAACAGACACCTGTCATGTTAATTAGAATATTTAACACAAAGGCAGGAAATAGTATAAAATAAATTACATAAATAGCTAGATTCTGCCCACTTAGGATAACATTCATAGAGCACTATGACATGTAACTAACTGAGGGGGAAAACAACGCAAAGATGCATGAAAGAATGAGTGTATTTTTCATGCCAAAACTTGGGATACGTGGTCTGACAAGTATATGTCAGTGGAATAGAACATCAGAAAGTAGAATTCTCCTAAAAGTTAAGGAACATAGTCAATGAAAATATAAGATTATTCAAAACTGCAAAGAGTTGCTAACGTATGGGAGATAGACAGAAATGTTCTAAAGGATAACAAACAATATGAAGCAGAATAAGAGCAGTTTCCCTGGGTTATGTACATGGCAAAGACCAAAAGGTTTAATAACACCTGAGTCGGCTAGTATGTTGGAAATGGGCTCTCCCATACATTTTTGATGGGAATTTAAATTAATATAATCTTTATGCAGGGCAATTTGTCCTCCAAAGTAAAATTTTTTTTATTTATATATTCTTTGACTCAGCAACTTCCCAGGATTTATCTTACAGATACAGACCTACTTGTGTGGAATTTTGTATACATAGGATATCCACTGCAGTAATGTCGGTAACAAAGAACAATTATCCCCACCATCAGGGGACCGGTTAAAAATTACGAGCTGCTTATGTAGCCATTAAAAAGAATGAGGAAGCCCTAATGTACTGATATGGAAGAATATCCAAAATCTATTACGTGAGGAAAAAAAGAAAAAAAAAGCAAACTAGAACAGCGTGTCTAATATGCTACCATCAATATACACTCACACAGATATACACACTTCTAACAGGGATGCAAAAGAAAGCGGCAATAGTAACTGCCTCTCAGGAAGGCAAAGACCCTTCTTTTCACCACACAGTCTTTTGTACTTTGTCTATTTTACACTATGTGCATATATCACCTAATCAAAAGATAAAAACAGTCAAAAAGGCCAGGAATATATATGTATATAGTGCATAGAAAAAAGAGACAATCTCGGGCAGCAGTGGTCATCAAAGCTTTCCCACAGAAGGCACTGTAGTGAAATCAGCCTGACGGGGAGTGGCTACGTGAGGCTGCGGAGGTTTCCAGGAGGACAGACTGGAGAGGCAGAAAGGAACGAGAGGAAACCATTTTTTCTCTGCAAAGAGAAGACGGATCAGAAAGAGAGACTAACAGTATACAGACACCTAATGCTACCCCCTTTCCCACACTCCTTCTATAATACTTCTCTCTGAATAGGTCATGTGTGTGATTATATAATATAATCCATTCAGTTACTGAATGTCTACTATGAGCCAGGAACTATCCTAGATGCTGAGGACACGAAAATTGATGAGACTCAGTCCTTGATCTCAGTAAGCTCTCTATCTGATGAAACTGCAAGTCACAGAGTAGAATTCCATAGAGAAAAACCTGATTAGCATGTATCTAAGAGCAATCATCGATCCATTCTACATCATGCGGTGATAATAATGCTGGTGATGAAAACAACAGCTAACACATGTAACATTTACTGTGTGCAAAACACTGTTCTAAGTGACTTTCATATATTAATTCATTTAATCTTCACAACAACCCTATGAAGTGGATATACTCTTATTATACCATTTTAAAAGACAGAGAAACTGAGGCACAAAGAGTTTTTTTTTGTTTTTAACTTATCCATAGTTACACAGTTAGTGAGGGGCTAAACCCAGACTTGAACTCAAAAAGTGTGACTCTAGAACTAAGCTATGAACTACTATTAGCGAACCTGAAAGAATAAGTGTCGATCTCAGAATAATAATACGATCTCACATATATCTGCATAGGACTTTGCAGTTTACAAAATACTTTCATGTGTTATCTCATTTTCAATATATAGTAGCCCTGGGATACATTCTCTTTGAAATGAACACACATTCCAGCTATTAAAATAAATGAAATAATAAAAGCTATTTTAAATTCTTAAAATTCTCATCACTGAAAATAACTGTGGTAGTAGAAAAGTTTCAAAGAATTCTATACGAATTCATCACGTGGTAAGGTTCAAGTTAGTATTAGTCAAGCATCACTGCTTTCATAGGACAAGGCAATGAGAGACTAGACAATGGGATTTCTGTATTTTAAATGCCATTTAAACAGTGAAATACTGGCTCTGATTTACTAAAATAAAATTATGATTCTTAGAGTCTATTATTAATCATACAGTTATGTTGACCACTTTGGCAATTGGTATATGTTTAGATATTGTACTATTCAATTAGCGTTAAATGAAATGCATTTTTTAACATGGCGGGATTCTGACTTAGAGGCCTTCAGTCATAACCCCAATAAAATGCATTTTAATCAATCCTCCTCAAAATAGTTTAAATTGTTTAAATAGAACAAACTAGAACAGAAAGTTTGAAAAGCAAATTTACTTGTCAAATTTAGGAAAGGAAATCCCCAATTAATTTCTACCAACTTAGCTCTTAAATAGATCCAGACATGCTTGTAGGAAGTACCAGTCCCCTTTACTCAACGGGGGTTTCCTTACTTTTGTTAATTTTGGATTTCCTTGTCAGCAGGGACACACGATATTTATTTCTACTTTTCCAATCAATATATAAGTAAAGTGAGCACTACTCAGTGAGAATGAAGTGTGCATAGCCCTTATAAAGTAAAATAAATATTCTCTACTCAGTTTTCCAACCAAGGTACACAAATATCGGATGAAAGAAAATTAAGCCTCGGCACAACTGGAGGGAAAAAAAAAAATTGCCAGCCATCTTCCCAGCACAATGTTTTCTAGAGTCTTTCTACAGTATTATCGCATGCTCTTTAATATTTGCCACTTTAAAAGGCTCTCTTGGGCCTCCCTGGTGGCGCAGTGGTTAAGAGTCCGCCTGCCGATGCAGGGGATACGGGTTCGTGCCCCGGTCTGGGAGGATCCCATATGCCGCGGAGCGGCTGGGCCCGTGAGCCATGGCCGCTGGGCCTGCGCATCCGGAGCCTGTGCTCCGCAACGGGAGAGGCCACAACAGTGAGAGGCCCACATACCGCAAAAAAAAAAAAAAAAAAAAAAAAAAAAAAAAAAAAAAAAGGCTCTCTTTAATTAAATAATTACTTTCTTGGGAAAACACAACTCAATCCTAAATTGAATAGGATTCTCACCTCTCCACTTAAATTCTACCTCCTCTTTAAAGTCTTGTTCAAAACTCATTTTCTCTATGAAGCCATCACCCTCTGGTTTCAAAGCTCTCTCCCTTCTCAGGTATTAATTATATGAATCACATATCCTGGCAGTTGATCATTTGCCTCCTATTCTTTTTCTAACTCGGCGCCACGCAGTTTATATTTCTCTCATGGCACTTATTACTTTGCTTTGAATCACTGTGATTTTAAGTATCTGTTTCTCTGCTCCACTAAAAGGACAAAGTCACAGCCAGTTGTGTGCACTATCTTTGATTAAAACCCAGTCCTCGACACATCAATAATAAATGCTTGTTGGATTGAATGGATATAAATTTTGCCCATTTTGTAAGAATACAAACTTCTTGAAACAAAAGAATATGCCACATTTCTTTTTTCTCTATTCCTAGATACCTCGCCTAATGCCAGGTACTAAATAGCCATTTTCGAACATAAATTTGTTGAATGTATAATCAACATATACCACGTAAGTAAACCAGTTGTAATTAAATTTTACTTATGCTAAATTATCTCTTCAGTTGCTTTGATATCTGAATAAACACGTCCCTGATCAAAGGGATGACTCAAAAAAGTGAGGTTACTTCTATTACCCCTTATTTTGAGGGTTGCATATTGAGAAGAGAGGTTAGTAACACACATACACACACACAAACACACACACAGTGAAAACCTGGCCACAGTACTTTCTATCCCCTCCCATTAAGAAGCAGTGTCCACTCTCCCATCCCTTGAATCTGGGCTGCCTGGCGATTGCTTTGACTAATAGCCTAGCAAAAGTTACACTGTGCAATTTCCAAGTGGAGACCTCAAGAGATCCTCTGCTTGCGCTCTTATCTCCCTTCTACCACTCTGTGGACAAACCTGAACTAATCTGCGGGAGGATGAGATTGCATGAAGCAGGGACAAGCTGTGCTAACTGAGGGTGCCCTAGACCAAGAAGCCCCAAGTCAACCAGGCAGCTGGCCGCAGCTGTGTGAGTGAGCCCAGCCAGACCAGCAGCAGAGTCACCTAGATAAGCCCAGTCCAAGTGGCCAATCCACAGTATCAGGATCCAAATGAATGGTTTGTCAAGTCACTAAGTTCTGGGGTGGCTCATTCCACAACAAAAGCTGACTGAGAGCTGGAAACCCAGCACCATTTTTTAAAACTGAACGCTTACGTGGTGTCACAATGCCAATTGTTATTCCACAGCAGTTTTGAACTTTAGAGTCAATGCAAATCATTTCTATACGTTTAATTATAATTGAATAAAATATTCCAATTATGATTAAAGCACAATTTCTAAATAAAAAGTAATTGCGAGCTTTTTGATTGATTTAAAAAAATCTATTATCTAATAACTGAATACAACTCATCTCCATCCCCTCATGTACCATGAGAATTTTTTTTAAAAAACTACACAATGGGGCTTCCCTGGTGGCACAGTGGTTAAGAGTCCGCCTGCCAATGCGGGAGACACGGGTTCGTGCCCCGGTCCGGGAAGATCCCACATGCCGCGGAGTGGCTGGGCCTGTGAGCCATGGTCGTTGAGCCTGCGTGTCCGGAGCCTGTGCTCCACAACAGGAGAGGCCACAACAGTGAGAGGGCCGCGTACCACAAAACAAAAAACAAAAACAAAAAACTACACAATGTGTTTCTTGCTTCAAAATTGGATAAAAATCTTTATTTTTAAACACCCCTATCTGGAAGGGGCAAAAGAAGCAGTGAAGCAAACTCTTAATCAATACTACCAACAAGAAGGAAAAACACAGAAAATCAAAAGCAATGGCTAATTCTGCCCCCCAATCTTATCAGATTATGGAATTTAGTTTATGAATTTTGAAATACGAAAAATATGAATAATTTTCGGTTCAGGACTGAGAAGTTTGTGCATCCTTGGTAACAGGACTGAGAAGTTTGTGCATCCTTGGTAACAGGAAGTTCAATTAAAGTAAGAAAACGATACTAAGAAGAGACACTCTTTCTCCCTTTAATGTTTTTGGCCCATATGCCCCTTGGTCCTCCTCTCAGCCACCCGAGCATCCCTTGCTGGCTCCTCCTTTTCTTCCTCTCCTTGACTCTCTTGGACTCCTCCCCCTGCATGGGTCACCTACTCCCACAGCTCCAGCTGTTGCTCAGGAACATGTGAAGAGCCTCTCTCCTCCTCTCCTTAGCCCCGGTCTAACACAAGCACTTTCCTCATTTCCAACCATTTGTTGAAGATCTATGTCAAAACCCAGGCCCTTAAACTCAATATACTTGACAATTGAGTCTTCCTCCCCACCTGAAGACCAGCTCTTCCATGAGACATCTTGCTGCTTTTCATGGTATTATCTTTTCCCCAGTTACCCAAACCAGAAACCTCAGAGCCATCTTCAACTCCTTATTCTCTTACTTCTATTATTGTTTTAAACAAGTGGGCAAGTCCTAAAGATTTTACTTCCACTACACCTCCTGCGTTTGACGTCTTTTCCAATTGCCCCACTGTAATTCAGAATGTCATCAGGGGGCTTCCCTGGTGGCTCAGTGGTTAAGAGTCCGCCTGCCAATGCAGGGGACATGGGCTCGGGCCCTGGTCCGGGAAGATCCCACATGCCACGGAGCAACTAACCCCGTGCGCCACAATTACTGAGCCTGCGCTCTAGAGCCCATACCACTGAAGCCTGTGCTCCATAACAAGAGAAGCCACCACAGCGAGAAGCCCGCGCTCCACAACAAAGAGTAGCCCCCGCTCACCGCAACTAGAGAAAGCCCGTGCACAGCAAGGAAGACCCAACGCAGCCAAAAAAAAGAAAGAAAAAAGAATGTCATCAGTACTGAACTGGACCACTGTAACAAGACCTCTTCCCACCCCAATTCACCCTATATACCACAACCAGACTTATCTTCTTACAGTTGGAATATAATCAGATGGCTCACCTAATGAAAAACTTAATGCGCCTAACCCTAACCCTAACCCATGACTTACTAATTAAACTATCCTATTTAAGGCAACAAGTAACTCCATAAATCAGCCCCAAGTTACCCTTGTAACCTTATGTCCCAGGTACTTATGCTCTAACTGGATTACTTGCTGGTAATCATGTCCTGTGCCTTTTTCCACTTCTGTTCATGGCTTACAGTATTTTCCTACCCAGTAATGGTAATCACAATACATATGCAATATTTATACTGCTTTAAAATTTAATATTATATTATAAAGCATTTTCTTAACGTTTCATTTTTTAGATAAGTGATTTCCCCAAATCTCTTGATGGTTTCCAAGTTTTCCTATTGAATATCACTGAGAAATATCTTTGCATAAAAGAATTTGCTTTGGGGGGGTTATTGTATTAGAATTAATTCCCCAAAGTACAATGACCAGAAAAACATTTAAAAGAGTCTCACTATGTATTCTGTACCTTTAATATTCAGTTGATTATAGTTATCTTAAATTATTATTGTATTATCAAAGCTTAAGCTTGATCCTCAGATACAGTTGGTATATCTTATAACTACATTGTTGGTATTTATAACCTATAATTTTTTTTTTTTTAAACTTGTTGATAGTTTTGCTTTATTTATTTATTTATTTATGGCTGTGTTGGCTCTTCGTTTCCGTGCGAGGGCTTTCTCTAGTTGTGGCAAGCGGGGGCCACTCTTCATCGCAGTGCGCAGGCCTCTCACTATCGTGGCCTCTCTCGTTGCGGAGCACAGGCTCCAGACGCGCAGGCTCAGTAGTTGTGGCTCACGGGCCCAGTTGCTCCGTGGCATGTGGGATCCTCCCAGACCAGGGCTCGAACCTGTGTCCCCTGCATTAGCAGGCAGACTCTCAACCACTGCGCCACCAGGGAAGCCCTATAACCTATAATTTTAACACGCTTCTCCCAACCCTCTGCCCCGTCGGGGCCTCCACCTCTCCTCCAACTTCAAACTCTAGTCTCCAGCTCGCGCAATTACCAGAATTCAGCTGTAGGCCAACGGCCATCATAGCAAAACCAGAATAGCTTACTGCTTCTCAAAGCCTGGAATTCTGAAAACACAATAATATACTTTCTATTTTTAGAGGTGGGGTCCTGGGGGAACTTGCTATTCAAGTCCAATGAGTCAGTCAAGATGAGAAAGTTAATATATTTCAGTCAGTTTGTCTGTGCTGGCATGCACCATCGCCTAAAGCAGGGAACACAGAATATTTTATTTTAAAGGACAGTATGCATACACGTTCAAACATCAGAGTATAAATAGGATATTTCAGTATTGGTTTCCATTTTGCACACTATCTAAACAAAACAATCAGCCTATTTCAAAGCCGCTATAAACTTTACTTCAAATTCCTCTCTTGCCAAATAATCTCACATGCTAACTTTCCTAATCTTTGCTATTAGATATCCCTCTCCAGATTAAAGCTTCTTTAAAGGTCTCACATAATACCTGTGCACTTACTCTACCGTGGGGAAGACTCCAAGAAGTCAGTGATATCTGTATTAAGGTAGAAGGGTAGACTTTGTTGTAACCAAGTGAAGGGAGAGGTGGATAATAAGCAGAATATTCCATGAAGAGATCTAGTAAATGTGAAAGTCTGGAGGTGAAAGAGAACACAATACTTTCTGGGGACTGCAAGTGTTTGGATCAAAGGGCTATAGAGGAAAGTGGTGAAAAAGTAGAACAAAACAAAACAAAAAAACCTGGTTGCAAAAAGGGCCTTTATTCTAGGAGGGTTGGGGGAGCCTCTGAATGACCACATGGTGGACAACCATGGCCAGATCTATACTTTAGAACGATCAATCACTCTGGCAGAAACTGACAAGAGGCCAGTCTGGAGCAGGGAGCAAGTAGGCTGAGAGGAAAACGGGAAACTGAGCAGTAGTAGCAGTGGGAGCAGAAAGAAATGGAGAAGGGCTTGGTACAGGGTTCTAGGAATGGGACTAGACAGCACATCTTGTTAACTGGCTGACAATTCTTACTCATCTCTTTGCAGGAATAATTTTCTGCTTCTGCTTTTGGTTAATGTAAAATAAAACCACTGTCCTCTAAAGCAGAAGGAAAATTACCTAAATAAGCAACTACTATATCTTCTTGACTCTATACTACTATCGAATGTAAGAAGCATCATCAACTTAATGTTTTATGTGTGGGTGGAAAAATCAATGCTATCACGTGAACAGGAGAGATGGAGGTTACTAAGCCTGATGGTTGGGGGAAGGAATTAAAAATTCTTGAGTCTAACTTGTAAGTTTCCTGCTTTATGCAGTTGAAGTCAATGAATAGTATCCCTCCTAGGGAAAGAGGAAGGAAGTACCTTCCACCAGTACGCAGCCAGTGGTCAAACTGGGCAAGGAAGGTTGCCAGAAAGTCTGGGAACACCTCCAGCCAACTGGCAGCCACACTTTGTACTTAGAGCATGGTTGCCCAGATCTACCAAAGCAACCTTGATGAAAAGGGATACAACGCCTTACTCTATCCTCTCATTCCCAAGACTAGTGTGCATCAAAGGATCTGTCATGGAATATCTGTCCCACGGAGAGGACAAAAGCTTCCATAAACTAAGTTTTAACCCCCCTTTGCAATCCTTCAATCATTCCCCAAATATACATGAAGCACTAGTTCCATGCCAGGTGCTGTCCTAGGCGCTGCGGACAGTACCAATCACCGTGGACAAGTGCTGCTCTCGCTCAGGTGACATTCCAACCAAATGCAAACTGCATGATGAAGACTAAGCACCCCATACTAAAGAAAACTGATTAATTTATCTGACCTGGAAAACTTTATTATTTTATTTAAAAAAATAAACTGACTACATTTATTTGGGAAAGCTCTACTCAGTACCTTTCATCACCCCCCTCCACCGCCCTCTCATTTCCTCTCCAAGTTCTTTGAGTCAAGTCCTAGGACCCTGTGATCTCAAGTGACCAGTATCCTTTTTCTCTCACTCCCCAAGACATTAATTACTTGCCTGTGGTCCTGGTGCCTAGCCCAGTGTTCTGCGTAACAGAGGTGCTAGTTCACTAAAAAATATAATTTGAAATAAGTCAGCAGGTGATTAAAAAAAGCTAAATAGCCAGGTTCAAACACAAAGCAGATCCTCTGCAGTTAAATGTACAGTATATCTGTAAAAGAATCCCTAATATAGTAAAGACTCATGCAGGGCACAGTCATAAAAGCTGCAGCTCCTTTTCATCTGCTCCACTATGTCCACTCACAATGAATATATTTCACCAGATGCAGCGTGGTTCATTATGTGACTAGGGCTGTTCCTGACACTTCACTCCCTGCCTCCCTAACAAGAAAAGGCTGCCAAAACCAATATTGTACTGAAAAATGATTTGTTACCTTATCAACATTTTTTCGTTCACACCCTTGTCAATGACAGAACATTCTTTAACTACTTGACAGCCTATTTTATCCTTCATTACAATCTCTTAACACTTTTACGAAATGACTAAAACACTCTGAGCTTGTTTCCTTGCACTTGAGGATTTATGGCAACTGCTAATGATGTATAAAATGTATAACTTTGGAAATAGAAATTATTAAAGTTATACCTTTAAGCAAGTTAAAAAAGATTAGGAAATTAATATTTAGGAGAGTATATTACAGTTTATAAAACACTTTCACTTTTCATTTTAAAATATCTGGTTTAATCCCTATACAACTCTGTGGGCTAGGAAGCATTATTATTATTATATGACCTACACTTTACAGAAATGTAAAATTCTATTGATTTGATCAAAAATACAAACTATTATTTGGTTGAGCCAGAATCTGAATGTATATATTTTTTTTCTTTTTTTTTTTTTTTGCGGTATGCGGGCCTCTCACTGTTGTGGCCTCTCCCGTTGTGGAGCACAGGCTCCGGACGCGCAGGCTCAGCAGCCATGGCTCACGGGCCCAGCCACTCCGCGGCATGTGGGATCCTCCAGGACCGGGGCACAAACCTGTGTCCCCTGCATCAGCAGGCGGACTCTCAACCACTGCGCCACCAGGGAAGCCCTGAATGTATATTTTCTGATTCCAAATTTCAGGATCTTTCTATGGGTTGGACAGTCTCTGCCCTTAACATTGTTATCAATGGAGCTGATTAAATACATGACTTTAAAAAGTTATCAAGAAAATGGATTTCATGACTAATATTAACAAATACAAGGCAAATAACTCTGAAGATTAACAAATACAAGGCAAATAACTCTGAAGGAAAATTCTTGAATATAACAAAAATATGAAAATATGATCGTTAAGGCTATTAATTATGCATATGAATCGACAACTTCATTTTAGAGCCATTAAGATGTGTACCGTTATCCACCTAAACACTGTAAAGTGAGTAGATGCTAACTAGGTGCCAAAGACCAGAATGTAAGCTCCATAGGCACAGGGACTTGTCTATTTCCTTCACTGTTACATTCTCATCATACTCAGTAAACACTGGTTGAACGAATGAATGTGAAGTACAACATGGAGTACAAAAATGAAGCTCTGAGATATAGAATTATAAAGTTAGTTTCCATTCAAACCCAAGACACCAAGTACAATTTAATTTATTAGATAATTACTGAGTTATTTATATGTGCCTATATCTATGCTGTGTATTTTTTTTTTTTTTTTTTTTTTTGCTTTATGCGTGCCTCTCACTGTTGTGGCCTCTCCCGTTGTGGAGCACAGGCTCCGGACGCGCAGCCCCAGCGGCCATGGCTCACGGGCCCAGCCGCTCTGCGGCATGTGGGATCTTCCCGGACCGGGGCATGAACCGGTGTCCCCTGCATCGGCAGGCGGACTCTCAACCACTGAGCCACCAGGGAAGCCCCTGTCAGTTTCTTTTTTAAAGTTTCTGAAACTTTATTAAGTGAGAGCTGAAGTCTAATGAAGATGAGATACAGTAAGTCATCCTTAGATACTTAAAATGTGTTAAAGTAAAATATACTGAGTGAACTTTCAGATACAATTGAAGAAATATTGTCAGTAATCTTTGTGTTAAAAAAAAATCCTGCACATAGAGAGAAGTGTTGGGTGACTTTAGATTTACCAATGTCACCATAATATTTTTTCAAAAGGGGATGAAAAAAAAGTTGTGATATTAAATATTGCCAAATTTCACATCAGTCCCCAGGAAAATTCTACAAAGGACTGTGAAAAAGATGATTTAATAACTCACTTAAGAAGCTGATCATCAATATAAACAAACATATAGGCATAAGGAATAAATTCTCATAGACTAACATAGTAAGATAGGATTATTGACTAGATCAAAAGAAACTTACAAATACTGGGAAAGGATCTTAATTTTCAGTAATTCATATAAGTATACATGTAGGGGAGGAAAACTTTTCTTCTTCCCTTCTAGGTTCTTTGACTGGTCTAATAACTAAGTTGACATAAGACAGATTAGCAGGAGAAAAACAAATTTAATTTTGTATGTACAGAATCTATAAAAATAAGACTCAAAGAAGGGACCAAAGCAGGCAGCTTTTATACCTTTTAGACAAGGAAACAATAGATCTGTGAGAAACTGACAAGTAAAAGGGGTTTGGGCTTGGGGTAGCAAGTTAGTGAAGGAGTAACAAGGTGTTTTTACACAACTTTCTTGGCCCTAAATTCCCTATCTCTGGTGAGAAGGATGCCTTCTACCTCTGGTATAGGGAGGGTACCCTTCAAATGGGAGATTTATTTCCTGCTTCCAGGGAGGGGCAAAGGAAGTCAGCATGTCCGTCTTCCCCTGGTTGTTTCTTAAGTAACTTTAATTTAAGATAATCAATGGAATATTACTCAGCCACAAAAAAGAACAAAATAATGCCACCTGCAGCAGCATGGATGGACCCAGACATCTTCACAGTAAGTAAAGCAAGTCAGACAGAGAAAGACAAACATCATATAATACCACTCATACATGGAATCTAATTTTTAAAAAAATGATACAAATGAACTTATTTACAAAACAGAAACAGTCTGTCAGTTTCTTATAAGTTAAATGCATATTCACCATAGGAACCAGCAGTCCCATGCCTGGATATTTATCTAAGAGAAATTAAAACTTATATTCACATAAAAGCCTGTACATGAATGCTTATAACGGCTTTATTCATAATGGCCCCAAGCTGGAAACCACTGAAATGTCCTTCAACTGATGACTGGATAGATGAACAGATGAACTATGGTACATCTATATGATGGAATACTACTCAGCAACGCAATGCAACAACAAACTGTGGACGAAACTCAAATGCATTCTGCTCGGTGAAAAAAAGCCACTTACAAGGCTATACCCTGTATGATTCCATGTATGCAACATTCTGGAAAAGTAAAAACTATATGGAGAAAAGGAAAAAAAAAAAAAAAGTGGTTGCCAGGGGCTGGGATGGGTTGGGTGTCAACTACAGATGGGTACACATTACATACTAATCTAACGACTATAACATGTCAATCTTCCAGCCTCAGGGACTAATAACTTGACAGGACAAGACAATTCTTTTCTTAAGCATTATGTGCATTGTCCCCAGGACATTTACTCCTATTCTCGGTTCGGGCTGCTTTCTGGGCACGGATGGCATCACACTCTCTCAAAATAAGCCACCAGGAGAGAAACACCCATAGTTCACAGTCTGTTTAAACTTGCTGCTGACTCATTTCTCCCTTGATAAACTGAATCTTTCTTCCCTAATAACTTTAATTATAGCCATCTCTCATTCTAAAGCTTCCCAGTTTCCTCGGAGATGTACTTGTTATCCATGTGACCTCCTGACTGTGAGACACTGGGTAAATATGTCACCTCCAGGATTCAGTCTGCTAAAAACAGAACCTGCATTTTTCACACATTCCTCTCCCGCACGTGGATGTCACAAAGATTAAAAGAGATGATGTATGTGCATGGGATTATTGCCGTTATGCTTGAAATACATTTCCTGGAATTTGTTCTAAACTCGTGGTGCAATAAATATCCTATTCCTCTCTCCCTAGCACGGCAACTGTTCACACCGGAAATGGCCTTCTTAGGCACTATTTACTGGGATCTGGAAAAGGAGGACTTAGTTTCAAGTCTCACTCTGTAACTTACTTTGTGACCTTGACCAAACCACTTGCCTTTTGAGTCACACTTCTTTATCTATAAAATGGGCCTCAGCTACTACGTGTTTCTCTAGGGGCTACCCTGAAGGCAACATCAAGCACATACAAAGTACTATATAATGCCTGAGATGATTCTTACTCCCTGATCTCTAAATGGAAGTGACTAAGCAAGACATTCTCTCTCAGCCAGATGAAACAGATTCCATCAGTGTCATCAGAGGACATCAATGTAGATCTATAATCTGGGAGAGCCAAACTCTTCACTACTCAGGAGTCCTAGGACACATCAATTTTTAGAGATGCATGAAATGCTTGAATTGAGAGCAGAGAAAAAACATGAAAGTGTTTTCAAGAGTTGGTGTGGTATATAAGGTAAAGAACATGAACTTTGGTGTCACCTAAACCTGGGTTTGAATTTCAGCACTTAGGATCTTAGGGAAGTTATATTACCTCTCTTCGCATATTTTCTAATCTACAGAATGGGTACAGTTCTCTTGTAGAGTTGTGAGAAATAAACAATAATGTATATACAGTATGCAAATACCATACCCCTTGTGAGAAATAATAATGTATATAAAGTATGCAAATTCCATACCCCTTCCATAGGTAGGCCCTCCAACAATGCCTGTACGTTATTCATTAATCCAACAAGCACTGATTAAATACCGTACATAGTAGGCACTATACAAAGCCTGGTTATTACTTCTAATATTACTATTTTCCAAAAGGACCAGGGAAAATCTAGAGTGCAGGCGGAGCCGATGGGCATCTTTATGGTTTATTACAGTGCACACGTAGAAAAGCCAATTTTTCACTACCAAAGAGCTCCCTGATAGTGTAATGCCCTGACTAAAACTCTACCACAACAAAATCAATCTAACGTGAATTAATTTTTTTCTTCACTTAATTATTTATTTGGTACCTCAAATCTGCTTTAAGATGTAAAAATTCCTAGGAAATAACAACTTTATGAAACAGAAGAGAGAGGATAGTTACACCTCTTCCCAATACTCTCTCTCTACCCTTGGCATCTCCTGTCTTCTGGTTCCACTGTTTACTAGCTTTGTAACCTTGGGCATATCACTTAATCTCTCTGAAGCTGCTTCATCATGAAGATGGGAATGGTAGCACTTAGCTACCACTTACATAAGTAAAGACCTACAGGAAAGAGAAACCGTAGGGGGTGGGAAACACCAAGAAAGCAGAAGGGAGGAGAGAGCCACCAAAGAATCAGACTGAATGACTCAAAGAGGAAGAGGGGGCTTCCCTGGTGGCGCAGTGGTTGAGAGTCCGCCTGCTGATGCAGGGGACACGGGTTCGTGCCCCGGTCTGGGAAGATCCCACATGCCGCGGAGCGGCTGGGCCCGTGAGCCATGGCTGCTGAGCCTGCGCGTCTGGAGCCTGTGCTCCGCAGTGGGAGAGGCCACAACAGTGAGAGGCCCGCGTACCACAAACAAAAAAAAAGAAAAAAAGAGGAAGAGGGAGAGAGACAAATACACAAAGAATGAAACATCAGCGTACGGATAAATTTCACTCAAGGAGCATGAGTCCTCAGGCCAGGGATGCAATACAGCCTGAAAAAGTCAATCTCTGTTGTGAAACTTACGACTTTTTAGCATTTCTCAGCAATTAATGGTCATCCAGCAAATGAATGGTGATGGTGTCATCGACATTAAAGAAAAAAAATGAAGATCAACTGAGGGCCACAGAGATGATAAAGATGTCTACAGAAGAGCCAGCAAACTTAAATTTTTATAAATTTACTTAAATGTTCTAAAGCAATCACACTAAAAGTGAGCATCAATTCCTGAGCACTATGCTGCTATGGTATTAAAATCTATGTATTACTACATATACTATACATTTACACCCACATTATCACTATAATGGGTTATAAGCACAAAGTCATGTATGTTGTCTTGTCTGAGTAATTTAAAAAATAAAGAATTTTCAAAGACAATACAAGTTGTTAACCTTTGCTGCTGCTTTTAGATCCCAACTCTATACATGCTAATTTTCTTCCTCTTCTTTTCTTCTTTGCTGATGACACAGTATTGAAGGGAAAAGAAGTTTTATCATCAGACTACCTTAACTAGATTCTGACCCTCTTTTTCTAGTTGAATAATTCTGTTCTGTAAATATTACCTAAGCTCTGATTAGATGAGGAACAAAAGAAACATAGAGATGAATAAGAAATTGTTCCTGCCTTAAAGGGTCTTGGGCTTTGGTTAACTGCCGGCCAGCAACACACGTTGTTTGGATGGACAGTTATGCTGTACAACAAAGAAATTTACAGGTTGAAGGGGATCAGGATTAAGTCAGGTTGATCAACACCTGGCGTAGTTTAAATGCATCCAACGGATTTCTAGGCACAACCCTTTTCCCTGTTGGCACCACCACCTTTGTTTCTTCCTCATCTCTTTCCTTCCAGGCTTCAAAACTCACACACAACTTCCCAATCTTCAAAGATGCTAATCTTCTCTATACCTCCACTGCTCACCTGCAACTGGGTTAGGGACTCCCAGACCTGGCCCCTCACCATAAAATCTCCACCTGCTTTTCAAGAGAATCCACTGGGTTTCTACTCCACATTCCCAAATGACATCAAATGCACATTCTGGCCTTACTCTGAAGTGTGCTGAAGCAAAACCATCCCTTTCTCTGAAGAAATCATAGTCTACTGTTAATTGGCCAAATTCATGCTGATGTCCCTCATTAAGTGCATAACAAGGCACTGAAAAATGGTATTATGAGAAGGCAAGATCAAAGATCGCAAACTGAGTTTGCACAGTGTTTTTAAGATTTAGTAACTGAAAAATAATCAGCTAAGCTTCTGGGTTTTCCAACAGAACCTGAAGATCTGGCAACACTAGGCCCACCCTCACTCACAGGCACAGGTGGCCGGGGTCTCCTTTAAGTACAGCCTAAGCTCTCAAGTATACGACAGCTCTCCTGAAGACGCTTGTGACCATCAAGGATCTGTGCTATACACACCATGTGCCTGGACCGCAAGGAATACAGCAGTAGGCAAAACACGGAAGTGCCTACCCGATGGAACTACACTGCGGCTTTGAATAGATACTGAAGGAAGGGGTAAGCAACCCATAAGGAAGAGTAAAGTAAAGGGATTCTATTGTTCCTAAGAACTCCCTATCTAACGGGCTCCTTGAGCGAATCCTATTGTGAAGTGAATGGCCACTTCCTATTTTATCAGTTTTGAGAGCTATAATGAGCATGTTTCAAGTGAAGGTACATAGATATTTTGTGAACCCATATAATTACAAGATTACAGTGTAAATTCCTGTGAACCCATATAATTATAAGATTACAGTGTAAATTCCTATGTCTGTATAGATATATCCGGATACAAATATCATTATCACTGAAATTGATTTCTGAGTTTCACTCATGGATTCAAATATCTCTGTATCTTATATTCTGCATATCTCCTATATGACCTAAATATACTGTTAAATTTGTGGTGAACATCTTCAGATTAGCAAATTTGCATTAAAAAAGACATGCTCTTATAACATTTAACGGTACCATCAAAATTACATTTCATATTCATTTATTTTAATACTAAAGATCTCAGATTCACAGTCAATTCTATTTTGAACACAAAGTGAAGCCCTTCAACTGTAAGGGTTTCTAAGTATGAGTTATTGTCAAATGCCCTCAATTTTTGCCTTGATGACCTACCCTAAAGCTTCTGATGCCTGCTAATCATATAATGGGTAAATGAATAAAGGATGCCAAAAAGATTACTTGATGACTTGAGAAAGTGTCTGTAGAGAGGTGTCTGCACATTCTAATTAAGTTCTCCTGATGTTAAAATTGCAGGAGACCATGAGTTGTAATAGTGTAAACTGTTTAGGCAAAAGAGGCAAGGAAGAGAGAACATTATGTGAACACATTGGTCAGATAAATGAAAATTATTTCATGTAACAAAGTCTGGTTCTGTCTGCCCTAAACCAAGTCATATTGTTTATTTTACAACTTGGGTTAGTAAGAACATGACTACCATTTAGGGAAATAGTTTTCTGTGAAATGATTCCCCAGCTCATTCATCATCACCACCGCCAAGTATAAAAATTATCTTCAATCACAATCTTGATTTACATGACTCCAAGAATTAGAACTAAGAAAAATGGGTGGCATTGGTAGGGAGACCAGGCTACTTACCTATTAAGTGACTCAAACCCAGGTCTTCTGGCTGCTAAACTCATATTCTTTCCACTATGCTGTACTAGGTCTTTCTCAATAATAACTTAAGTCTAAAGTAAGCTTTCAGAGTTTGCAAAGACCTGCTATCTCATTTAATCTTGGTAATAATCCTGTGAAGTTGGGGCAACATAATATCTCTAATACAGAGGACACTGGGTACCCAGGAATAAAATAATGTGTGCAACTGAAGTATGTGACCTTTAGAGTAAGCATATTCTTAAATGAGTACAATGCATCTGTTACCCTTATATTCTAGGGATGGTAAATACCAGATATCTGTACTGCTCCTCTTTCTTTTCCACAGTAATCCTCCAGCACACTCTTTTCTGCTAGGCCCGAATCCAGCCTCAGAATCTTTTTGAACACACAGCTCCAGGCAGCCCCTATCAACTGACACAGATAACATCTGCATCCCTATTCTGACTCTCTCCATTAGGGCTCACATTATATAATATGGTGGAATATATAATATTCTATAACATCTTACGGAAAAACCCAAAGGAACTTTTTGGCCAACCCAATATTTGTTTTTGACATTTTGTCTTTGCTTTTGATTGGATATTTGTTTTAATGGCTCTCACATTATTTCACATTTGTATATATTGTCTTCTCCAGGTACCGGGACTCTACCTTATTTTGATCTCAGAGCACCAGCTGCAATGATTCATACACAGCAGGCACACAAGGTGTTCTGAACATACCTGAGACAAAATGCATGGTATTTATGAAAAAAATCTGAAGTTAAAACAACAGCAACAAAACAACAACAACAACAAAAACCTTCCCTTGTTTCTGATTTTAATTTAGGCCAGGAGTTGGTAAACTTTTTCAGTGAAGAGCCAGATAGTAAATATAAGTTTTGTGGGCCAAATGGTCTCTGATGTAACAACTCACCTCTGCCATTATAGTGTAAAGCACCCACAGACAACATGTGAATGAATGAGTGTGTCTATATTCCAACAAAAATTTATTTATGAACACTGAAATCTGAATTTTATATAATTTTCACGTCACATATTATTCTTCTCTTGACATTTTCCTCCAACAATTAAAAAATATTAAAAGAAACCATTCTTAGCTAGCAGGCCACAGAAAAAGATGGGGTAGGCTGGATTTGGCCGACGGGCCATAATTTCCTGATCCCTGGCCTAAATCTGTGGTTTTCAAAGTGAGAACTTCAGGTGGTCTGCAAGATCCTTTCAGCAAGTCCAACTACCTGTATGTGAAGCCAGATTTTCTTTGTATGCTTCAACCAAGACAGTGTACAACAGACTGACTGCAGAAGCAAATATGAGGATCCAGCTGCCTTCCATTAAGCCAGAAATTGAAGAGATTTGCAAAAATGGAAAACAATGTCAATGTTCTCACTAATTTTTCTTTGTTTGGAAAATATATGAACATTATGTCATAACGTTCTTTGTATTAACATGTAATGGGCATATGATTGATTTTTTTGAAGTGGATTAATATTTTTTAAATTCCTCAGTTTTGATTTCGAATTAGATGCCAACAGCTATAACCCATGGAAACAAAAGCTGTCTGGGGGGTCCTCAGTAAACTGTCAGATGTAAGGGGATCTTGAGACCAGACAGTCTGAGAACCGGCTGCTGAGCTACAGCGGGGTGAACGGATTCCTGCCGGCAGGGCCGCCTAGGCCGAGTGGGAGCACGTCCTCAGGTCAGGGCACCTGGCAGACGGCCTCATTTCAATCTCCTTCTCGACTTCCCCCACCTGAGAGTTTTCTGGCATTTCTTTCATTAAATCCTGATTTGGTAAAATTTAATCCCATGCAATTTATGTCCTTGTAGAATAAATCTGGTGAAAATGTGGGGGTGATTTTCATGAAAGAACTCTTCGGCTATGTGCAGACCATAAAAACGCTTTAGCCTTTGTCAAAATAGATAACTAGATGCAAGTATCTCTCCCTGGCTTGTCTTTTCCAATCTTTAAAAAAAAAAATTACTATTCTAATTCTTTGCCTTCAGAACATCTCTCAAAATAAACAGATTCACTGGCTTCTTTATAAATCATAGTCCCTTTGACTTGGCTCCACAAAAATTGTAGGAGTCTGGTGCTAATCAGCATCCTCACTGGTGTTAAATCTAAAGAAATGAAATCCAGTAGGCATGGTGCAAGTTTAATTGATAGCGCTAATAATAATGCACAAAAAAAATCACATTTTGCAAGTAAAGTATACGCATCTTATAGGGCATCTTAAGAAAGTATTAATTATTTTGCTTGTTCTCCCATTTGAGATTTTAAAACTTTTTAAAAGACTACTTTAGAAGAAATAAAAGGGAAAACTGTCTTAATTCTAGTGTTATCATATGTAAGGAAACCTTACATAAGGGAGCTCTTCTTTCAATATAAGTTTACTTTGTCGTAAGTTTTAACTGTCTAGACAAATGATGTATACTGCTGGCCTGGGGAAACCTCTCCCTCACCCCCCATTTTAGAGAGAATTAAAGAAACAGTAACTGTAATTCCAATAATAATCATTTTGTTGAATTATATATTCTTAATTAGAAAGTGTTTTCACGTGAGTATATGATTCTAAAGCTCTTTATAGTTTTCTCTTATGGAATGGTAACTTTGTAAACAATAACAAAATGGGAAGAAATTTCTATTTTTGGGTATTTGTCCTTTAATCTGTATTATAAAATATCGAAAAACATCAAGAATTATGATCAGATGGATGCTAAATCTGCCATAATTCATGATTACTGGTTCCAAGTAGAAAAATAAAATACATTTGGCTATTTTGACCAAGACCAAAACTTCAATTCCCTAGCATCTTAAGACCAGAAAGGCACTAACAAATTATTACCTGTTTGGGGTATTATTACCCATTTGGGGGAACAGTGCAAACTCTATTCGGGAGATTTTGGTAGCTGTGCTGTTCAATGAAGAACAAAAAAACGGATTTAAAATGTGGGAAAAAGTGCTTACTGTTTAAATCTACAGTAAAAGCAAAAGTCTCATCATGATTGCAAAACATTCCAAATTGTGAAACTTAAGTTATTTGTAAAATAGACAAAAGTAAAGCAGCTTCCTCAGTCATTTTTTGAGATCTCAGCATCAATTTAAAGAAAATGCTTATATTTAAAAGAAAGCCTATTTCAAAATATGAATCCCTATACTAAGTACAAATATGAACACGAAGTAAATTTATATCTTATATCATGCATTCCTGTTCCATGTGTATGCACAAATGAAGGTGATATGAAACTAAAGTTTTAAAAAAACTTTATTTGCCTCAATTCTTTAAGGAATAAAAGAGCCTCAAACCTAAAAGAAAGAACAACAGTTGATGCTAGTGTAAAAACAATAAAATTACATAAAATTGTTACATGGACTATATGAAAAAAGAGGGGGAAAAAAGGACATATGTACTTCACTGTATAGAAAATATATATTTCTGCCAACACTGTCTACAAGACTTTTTGGGTACAACTAATAATTTTTTCCACTCTCATTTTTAAATCAAAATTATGTTCATTAAAAACCTGAGTATAATAAAGTTTCTTAGGAAGGCAACAAATCTAAAGCTCACGTGGAATTTATACTACCACCAAGATAGAAGGGATCAGGAGAATTCTGGTCTCATATTTGAGAAGACACTGCTCCTGCTACTCTAAAACAGCAAAACTAGAATCAAGGTATGGTTGTTTTAAAGCTTGGCACAGCAGCTTAAAATGTGAAAACACACCACCATTATTTTAATAAAACGGCTCTCAGTTTTATTTTCCCAATTCCCCTCCCCAGCAGTGGGACAATAACAGTGTAACTTTCTCTACCTGCTGGGGAATTTTCTTAGCACTTTGTGGAAACTGTTGGTTTTCAGAAATGGACAGGCTGATGTGAACCAAAGTTAGACAAAATACAGAATTGCAACAACAATAAAAAAGCCATTTAGAAAGAGGATCAAGCCAAGCAGATAAGCGAACTCTATAAAATCAGATTTCTGGGACTGTTCATCCAGTCAGTTCCCTAATTTCAAAAAGCCAAACCAAAGCAAAGCATGCTGACTTACATTGCTTCTTCAGTTCTTTCAGCTGTTGTTTAAATTGTGCAAATTTCTCATTATTTTGAAAGTCTGCATCGGAATTCTTATTCTGTAAAGCCAAAAACTTCTTCTCCACTAATAATTTTAGATCGGGTATTTCTCCTGGACGTTCTGCTTTTACCTGAGGAAGACAATAAAATTACTTAAGTTAAATGTTAACAATGACACAGTCTTGTAACAGTATTTCTCTCTCATCTCATTCAAATAAAACTACAGTGAGGTAGAAAACAGAATTCCCCCCAACAGAGAACCAGAGACGCTGGGACTTGTTCCAGAACAGACTGCTAGTGAACAGCAGAGGGAATCATTCATCCCATCCCACAGTTTGCTTTCTTAAGCTATGCCTTCACTGCCCTGCTAGCTTGCTGTGTCCAGACAACTACTGGGGAAAAATTTCACACCAGTGCAACTGTGTCCTCCATCTTCACCAGAACTTGAACACGATGGCTCCTTCCTTTTACTTAGGTCTGTTCAATCCCCTCTCCTTCCTCCTGAGGGCTCATTCCATCCTTCATTCTCCTCAGCACTCCTCTTCTCTGGCCCCTGGTCCCAGCAGGTGAGAGTGGCTCCTACTTCACAAAACAGGTAAGATTTCAACCTTAAACTTCCACCACCTGCTGCCACAAGGAAAAAGTGCCCCTATTCTGTTCAAGGCTAAACTCTCAATCTTTATTCTTTTTTACCCCTCACAATATCTTATTATAAATTTTTCAAACAGGCAAAAACGTTGAAAGAATTGTGCTTTACCATTCAAAGTCAAAAGACTATCTGCAAGTCCTCTGCTTTGATTAGCTTTTGTCATGGAGCAAAGAATTAGATACTCTTCTTTTGTTCAGTTGCTATGCATTTTAATTAGCTGAATCGAAAATGAAAATTAAGCGTGAAACCAAAATGCCTAAATCCATATTTAAAGTACAGAGTGTAGGAACTGACTGTCTACTCATTGTACTGATGAAACTCAACCAGTGCTGGATCCACCATCAAAGAGAGGTGTGAAAAAACATGGAGAGGCCTTAATGACAAGCTTTACGTAATTAAAAGTCTAAACCAAGTCCTGTAAGGCTAAAAAACCAATAAAGCTCAGTTTGGCTAGAGAAGGTAGAAAGACAATTTAATAATGCCTTATATCTCAAGAATAAGAGCTATTATACGTGGTGACTGGCTATCCTCTGCCTCTACACTGGATAGAACAAGTTCAAGGTAGCAGCATGAAGAGGTCAGAGTAGATAGATACAGAAAATAAATTATGAGTTTTTAGAAAAGAATTATGGGCTCTCTTTCTGGATTTATAAAATAAAGTCAACTCACATCCACCTGAGATGTTAAGGGGAGCATTAAAGGCAGGCATACAGGTGAACCTTCTCAAGGTCTTTGAGCAGTATGAAATTATTATTTAAGCTGCAATGGTCAGAGAAGATCTGATCTGAGCAGATTATCAACAAATGCAGCTGTTCTCTTCCAACAAAGTCTCTCACCCACTCAGCATACTTCATTTCCTTCGTTCAACTACACCACAGCTGAGGAGCTGGGTAGAAGAGTGCGGGGGTGAGGGATGGAGAGGGTAGGCATTTTGAGGTGGACAACACAGCAACCTGAAGTATGACTAGGAAAACCTGAACACACCAAATTTAGCGATTCACAGTACTTCCCCCCCCACCCCCAGCAGAACCTCAAGAGAACTGCTCTAAAGCACATAAATTCACCGCGGCAAATATCTTCTCTGGAAGCTTGATGCTGCAGTTGGCATAGCTATCCATTGCAAAAAGAACTTACTGTACTCTAGCTATCAAAATGAGAGCCTGGAAAATACTAAGCTCATTACCTGTTTAAATCAATGCAATAAATGGGGATTAAACCATATTTTTAATGGTTTCCTGCTTTGTTTGTATCTTCAAGATAAACAGATACATAATCCCAAAAGCGGAAGGAAAAAAGCCATTCTTTGAGTAGCTAGTTGATCATAAGTGTTACCTAGTCTGGAAAAGGTAAGGATGGCCCTCTTCTCCGAGGACAAATGTAAAATACCTCAAAGAAATTTGAGATGGGAGGAGAGGATCTATTAGATCCTCAGTCCATCCCTTTCCTACGGATAAAGTTCCCAGACACAAGACACAAAACCTCAGTTTTAAGTCACTGGGTGTATTAGTTTGGTAGGGCTGTCATAACAAAGTACCACAGACCAGGTGACTTAGACAACAGACATTTATTTTCTCATAGTTCTGGAGGCCAGAAATCTGAGACCAAGGTGAGAGCAGCATTGGCTTCTCCTGAGGTTTCTTTCTTTGGCTCGCAGATGGCCATCTCCTCCCTGTGACATAGTCTTCCCTCTCTATGAGTCTGTATCCGAATCTTCTCTTCTTAAAAGGACCAGTCATTGGATTAAAATGAGGCACCCCAATGACCTCATTTTAACTTTCATTATCTCTTTAAAGACCCTATGTCCAAACACATTCTGAGACATTAGGGGTTAGGACTTCAACATAATGAATGTTGGGGGAACACAGTTCAGTTCATACACTGGGTTAAAGAATTTTGAAAAGAGAATTTTAAAAATAGCTTATAACATCATATGGAAAAACCCAAATGAACTTTTGGGCCAACCCAATAGATTGTTAATCTTTACACCATTATAATTTCTAAATGATAGACACTACTGAGAAGTAAACTTATCGGACACCGTACTTAGAGAAGGAATTTAATACTGCCCTGGGGAGAGAAAAGGTCAGGTTTTTAAGTACTACCTACTTACCCAGTGAGTGCCCTCTCTGTGCTAAGCTTTGTAGCTAAACAGGAGAGAGGACCAGAAAAGTTGATTGGGAGTAGGGTGGTGAATAGCTTTGGGAGCCAGGCTATGGAAGTGAGGCCTGACCTGATAGGCAGCAGGGAAAGACACTAAAATATTCTAAGGAATAAAGTAATAATACCATGAGAAATTTCTTTCTTTCTTTTTTTTAATGACGGCTGTAGTTAAAGCATAGAGGATGCACTAAGATAGGAAGGGAGAAAGAAGTTATTGGACTATGTTAACTCATGGTAGAGGGGCTGGCAACTTGACCAAATTGTAACACTATTTTTGAAGCAGAATCGCTGAGTGACTTTGTGAGAGGAAGACAAGAAACTGATAATGAGCTCAAGATTTTTAACATTTAATATGGGCAACTAGTTAAATTTAAAATGAGAGCATGTGAAAAAAGAGAAGAGAAATGCAAAAGGACCTCTTAAGAAAAAAAAAAAAAAAAAAGGCAAAGAAGAAAACCAGGAGTAAGGCATGTCCAAGAAGAAAGGAAAAGAGAAAATTCCTTAAGAGACGCTTGTCCTTTGGAAAAAATGATGCAAGAGAGCTTCAGTAAGATAAGGGCTAAAAAAGAAACCCCTGGATTTAATTACCAGGTACTTGGTACACTGCACTGGAACTATTTATCTGTTTCAACCTACTAGCTTGCGAAGCTTCCCTCAGGCAAGGATTATTTCCCTGGTGCCCAGTGTACTATCTGTTGTGCAGTAGGTGCTCAAATGACCTTGATGAGCTAGTGAATTACAGGGACGCCAAATTCTACTGTAGTGACATGAGAAGAGGGACTAACGGAGTTCCGTGTGAGCAAGTGAACAAAGTCTGGCAGCAAGGGAAGGAGAAAGAGATGGGAAGCAGATCGTGGGAAACAGACAGCAAAAGACACTTGCTTATTTGTACAGAGGTCAACAGTAGCTTGGAGTGAAGCTGACATGATGGAGGAGAAAGAACATGGACCTCAGGATCAGGCAGGTCTGGGTCCCTAAGCTGTGGATTTGGGGACAGTCCTTCTAGGCCTTGGGATTCTCTCACTTCTTCATTAGGAATCAGGAACACCCACGTCAGTGCCATGGAGACTTAATTACACCATGTTTGTGTTTAACACGCCACACAGTAGACGTTAAATTTTCTTACTCTTTTCTTCCAACTTTAGCACAGAGCTTTCAACATGTTTGTGGACTGAGAAGAAGCCGGTGGGGAAACACAAATCAGAAACACTAAGAGAAAGCAAGTAACAGATTTCATTTGAGAAAATCCTGCAAGTACTAGGGCAAAAACTAGAGAGGGGAGAAGACCAGCTGCGAAAGCACAACAATAGTCTTTACCAGAGGTCATAAATGCCCACAGGGCTGGACACGCAAGGATCTGAGGAAACCCCCAAGAAGTGTAGGACAACAGGCAGTGGTGAGGACCGTGTCAAAGTAGCCGGCAACAGCCCCAGGTGAGAGGAAGCCGCTGTACAGCTCCGGGTGACCGCTGCCACGTGAGAGAGCAAGCCCAGGTTTCTAAAGAAAAGTTACAAATCTAGATTTCTGTGAGACCTTTGTTTTTTTTTGTTTTTTTTTTTGGTCTCTAAAACAATGTATAGTGCAAACAATACATCAGCCTGAAGCCAGGAGTTTGAAACCTCTGTTTAGTGCAAACAAGATATTTTGGACATAAAAAGCAAAGTACTACTGTGATCCGCAATCTTTGGAGGTTTACTGCAATTCCCAGACTTCTACTTTAGGAATGAAATATGGTCCTTTGTAAATAGGACAGAGAATAATGGGAAGGATGGGTGTGGGGAAGAAAGGGGAAAGTAAAGGATTCCATTCTGACATGCTAATCCCAAGTATTAATGAAAAACTTGGGCTCTAGACTTGAGATTAAAAATTAGGCTCTTCTGCTAACTGAATGACCTTAGAAAAGTTACTAAATGCATCTAACCTTAATCTCCTCACTTGTAGACAGAAAATAATGACAGTGTTTCCCTCACAGTGTTGTGGTGAGGAATAGATGGGATGAAACAATACAGCACTGATGAGCTATCTGTCACAGAGAACAGTCAATGAGGAGTAAGTGTTATTGTTGGGTTTATCATTATATATATCTCCAGGGTGGCTGGATATCCAGGCCCACAGCTCTGTGGACTGACATGAACACCCACGTGGAGAAATCAGGGTATGGATTTTAATGGAAACCATGGAAATGAATGGGATTACCAAGGAGATGAAATAAACAGAAACAAACAGGGCTTCCCTGGTGGCACAGTAGTTGAGAGTCCGCCTGCCGATGCAGGGGACACGGGTTCATGCCCCGGTCTGGGAAGGTCCCACATGCCGCGGGGCGGCTGGGCCCGTGTGCCCTGGCCGCTGGGCCTGCGCGTCCGGAGACTGTGCTCCGCAACGGGAGAGGCCACAACAGTGAGAGGCTCGTGTACTGCAAAAAACAAAACAAAACAAAGCAGAAACAAACAAAAAAAGAAGTAAGGAGAGAACTCTGGAGAATACCACATTTATGGGATAGCTAGAAGAGTCTAGAAAGAAAAAAGTGCAAGAGTTAAGAAGACAACCAAAAGAAAGTGTCCCAAAAGTCTAGGACATTGCAAGATCTGTCAAATGCTGCACTGAAGTCAAGCTAAATAAGGATTGAGAAGTGTCCGTTGGACTCTATGACTGGCTCACTGAGGACTTTAGCAAGAGCCCAGAAGCACACGCACGAAGTGCTGACTCCAAAATAGGCAGATTTTTGTTGCATGAATTGTTTCAAAAACATGGAGCAGTGATAGGACAGAACACATAAATCGCCAAACGTTCCAGAGACTCTCCAACTAACTGCTCAGTTTGAGCTCAAAATCACTTGTGAATGTTTAGCTACATTTAACTGGAACCCAACACTCCTGTGACTGCAGTATTTCTCTGATGTCAGCAAAGGACGGCAATCACAGAGCTGACTGTAACAATGAAGTCAGACCTCTGGTGGCTCTGTCCCTATGAACAGAGGCTCAATGTTTTAGGAAAAGAAATAACGGTAGGAACCACAGGCAAACTTGGTCCTTACCCATACTGAAACTACGTATTATTTTCAACATGCTTTAAAATAAAATTTTTAATATTTATATGATGATAATACACTTCATTTCTTTCAAACAATATTGTACACATATGCAATTACTCAAAGTGTATCATTTTATTGCCACAGGGCAAAGTCAAGGTCTCCTCCTCCGGTTATCGTTATTGCCTGATAGCTATTATTTCACTGGGAGGGGAGATCACAGGAGCTAAGGATATTAATGGGCTGAGTCATTCATACACTTTTGAATCATGTGAGAATCTAGTATAAAATTAGTCACTCTTGTAACTGAACCAAGACTCAGATGGATTTACTCTCTCCAAAACAGCCACTGTTAGATGTTTAGCTCCCAAAACAACATATACCTGACGATTTACATTTTGGAAATCACACAGCCTTTAAAGTTTATTATAGGTACATAAAAGTGATAAGCACTATGCTTTGTATGCTAAGTATTCCAAGTTCTAATTCACAGTCAGCCTGATCTAAGGCTATGGGACCTACTTTCATGGGAACCGAGAGAGAATTGCCTCAACTGGTCCTAGAACATTCATTCAACAAATATTTAGAGCCCCAACTGCGTACCAGGCATTATGCTAAGCACTGAGACATTTATGGAGGTTGGCCCACACTTACGACACACCACCAACCCAACTGGTCATGCACAGGGTAAATTTATATAGGCCAACACTGTCTCCACCTTTATATAGCAAAAAAGCTTGGAAAAGTTTTCAATGAAAGACATGTCCAGGCTAAGAATCATTATGCTTTCACTGACTATAACCTAATTGCAATGGAGACACATTATATTTTCTACAGAGTTTACTATACTGCCTTTGCCCTGTTAAAAAAACAAACATATATCACACACGCTAATGATGACCAGCATGGATTATACCCTTCATCTCATGCCCGTTTCTGTTGTCAGTTGCACAATCTGTACTGAACTCTGTTGGACCCAGTTATTTGTAGTTGAGTGAGTTTCCTAGTGCCATTATATAGTTTGACTTCTGACAAAAACACTAAAGAGGGAACACTTCCTTGTTGAACATTATGACACACTGAATGGACTTCTCAGTTTGCCAAGGTGTTGTAATACACCATTACTGGGCAGCGGCCAACCAGACGTGGAAACATCTTTCCTCTTTCAAACCTTTCAGAAAAAAATTGAAAATGAATAAACGTAAACCTGTGAGAAAGTGCCATTGGTCTAGTTCTAATGGACCAGTCTTATTGGAATAGACAGTTGTCTAACAGATGGCAGTTGAATGAGGCAACCTGCCATCTATGTGCATCTGTTACTAAACATTTATGCTGTTGAAAATTACTCAAATAATTGCTCATGGCACCAATCCCACTATAAGAGTATGACCAAGAGGAGTCGCATATTTACACAGTACAGTAACAGGATTCCCATGTGGCGGGGGGTGGGGGGGTGGGCCGGGGGCAAAGGAACCAAACTTCTGATTCGTCTCTCTGGGCTTTGTTGCTGTTGTTGTTTGCTTTCTTTCTTTCTTTCCTTCTCTGGGCAGCATTCATAGAAATATGCATTATTTATTTATTCATTTATTCATCCATTCAATAAATATTTACCAAATGCCTACCATATGCAGGCACTGTGCTAGGTATTGGCGATTCAATAGTAAACAGCCTAACCTGGTCCCTGTTGGTCTCATGGGGTTTGGGGTATAGTGGAGTAAAACAGTACTATTCAAAGAGTCAAACAAATACACTATCACCAGCTGTGAGAAGTGCTGTGAAGGAAACGTATTAGATGGTAGGAGAGCATGTAACCACAGAAATATAGAGGACATCATTTCATAGGCAATCTTTTTATGCACTGCTCCATTTAAACACAGGTCATGCTGAGGGGAGGGTGAGATGAGGATTTTTATTGTTGTTATTAACAAACACTTTGCAATTGCACAAAATCTTTCATCTGAGTGGTTCAAAGTCTTATAAACCCAAGTGTCATTATCCCAATTTGACAGATGTGAGGAACGGGCAGCTCACAGGTTAAGCGTCTTGCCCAAGGTCATACTGAGTCAGTGACAGATGGCTGCAACTCATTCAAACCCCCTTTCTTTCTTTTTTTCCCTTGGGACTTGTACATTTGGGACCTGTCTAGAGTGGGGCGAGCGAGGGAGGGGGAGGGGCAGGGGCCTCTTTGAAGAGAATGAAAGAATGAATAGGGGCAGTCAAGCTCTAAGGGGGGGCCCTGAATTAGCTAACTGATTTTACAACATTTCCTTACAAACAATAGTGCAGCCACAGGGGATTGGTTCCAGGAGACCCCACATATACCGAGATCTAAGGATGCTCAAGTCCCTTAGATAAAATGGCACAGTATGGTTGGTCCTCCCATTCTGCAGGTTTCCTTTCCGCAGATTTAACCAACTGCAGATGGAAATTTTGATCCAAGGTTGATTGGATCCAGGTTGCAAAACCAGTGAATACAGAGAACCAACTGTGTATTTATTGAAAAAGATCTGTGTATAAGTGGACTCTTGCATTTCCAACCCCTGTTGTTCAAAGGTTAACTGTACATTTCCTGAAGGTTTACTATGACAGGCACCTGCTAAGTTTGAAATCACCATCTCAGTTGATAATCTCAACACCCCTTGGAAGTTTGTTAGAAATTGTGTTAGAAACCCCCTTTCAACTTAACTTTGCTTTGCATGTGCCTCCAAGTACCAACTCAGAATGAACTTTTATACTTCATCTTAATTTTATGAAAACATACTTGACTTCAGGCAGATATCCTCAACCTTTAGTGGTCATTTGTTAGCTCTCACATGAAAAGACACTTATTCTGAATTTGAAATTGCCTTTCCTGTCCACCAAGCCTCTGTCATCCACAGAGTTACTCAATGCCTTATTTATCATTATGGTATCTCACGCAAGATTTGAGGATAAAAAGTACAGCAATGGGTTGATGCTAATGGGATATACTGGTCTCACCAAGTACCCCATTATCCAGAAAGATGATCTCCTAAAATGCTAAATCATCTACTGAAGATTCAGTTCCAGTGCTACCTGGGAGACAGTACCTCATGAGGTTCACGTCCCACAGGATGCCTGTAACCAGTGAATAATATGTGACATTGTTTCTCTGATAGTCAGAACACATGGACCTAGGAACCAAGGGATGAAAGTAGAATTAGCTGTAAATCTTCTCCCCCTCATCACACCTAATGACCAACTTGCATTTTTTCTCCCATGGCTGCAACTCGAGTTCTGCTGGTCTAATAGTCTTAGTACTCAAGAGAAAAATTATTTCACCAAGGGACTCAACAATGCCTTCACTGATTTGGAAACTTAAACAGCAACCTAGCAATTTTGAGTTTCTCATGACACTGACCAGACAGACAAAAAATGAGGTTTCAGAACTGGTTGGGGCACTGAATCTGAATTATCAAGGGTAAACAGGATTGCTGCTACAAAGTGAGGAAAAGGAGCTATGCAGCTGGAACCTGGACTGTCTCCTGGTTTTGCCATGTCTAGTGGTAAAAAATAATGAAAGTCCGTAACAACTCCATACAGGTAGAACCATCAAGAACACATATCCCAGGAACGAAAGCCTAGGTGTTATAGCCAGATAAAAACCTACCTCATTCGGGAGTTGGTTGACGGTGAACATGAAATGGGTATTGGAGAAGGGAGTTAAAATGCCAGCTACGGTTCAGGACCAATAGGAAAAGCTAAGTATCCCGTCGTATTTCTTCCTTGGTCTGACAAGTACATATTTATGTTTTTAACTAATTTCTCCCTTTCCTTTCCTCCTAACATTTTATAAAAAGTAAGCTGGTGGCTCACTAGTTACAGAGTACCATAATGGAACAGTATGGACATAAAGGAGTAAGTGTGGCCCAAATATCCTAGACTTGGAAACAGTAACTTAAGACGTTATATCTTTCCCCCTTTGCGGGGAAGACAGAGCATATTTTTCACTTTTATGAGAGAGGGCTGCAATGTGTTAGTAGGAAGAATTTTCTTGTTGCACGGTTTGCAAGATTAAGTCTGGAAGGAAATCGTATACAGAGGCCGAGCAGCCACACTGGTCTAGAATCTTTTGAACCTTTCCTCTGTTTGGGGAATTTCCCACCTTATGAGTGATACCTCACTAGGGCAGGAACCAGAAATTCACTTTCTCAGCTTCCCTGCAACAAGAACACAGACATGTCAACTTGGCCCTTGGCCTGTGGGACTTCACTTCTTGAGAATGACATGAAGGAGGTGCCTTGGAACCAGGTTACCTAAGGATTTAACCTTTAAGTCCCAGTTCTGCCTCATACAAGCTGTGACATCTTGGGCAACCTCTCAGAAACTTGATCTCCCCATCTATAACTCTACCAAAGTCTTTGCATTGTCATGAACGCTAAATGGATTAATGCATTTAAAGAAGTCAGAGCTTTGAAACGCAAATACAGTAGCCACTAGCCACATGTGGTTATTCAAACCTAAATTAATTAAAATTAAATAAAATTTAAAATTTAGTTCCTCACACTGTCACATTCCAAGGGCTCAAAAGCCACACGTAGCTAGTGGCTACCTTTTTACAGTGCAGATATAGAACATTTCCATCACTGCAGAAAGTTCTACTGACAAGTGTTGACGTATAGAATACTTCCTGGCACTCAGTAAGCACTCAAATGATAATTGCTCCTATTATTAATAACTAGTATTGCTATCATTATTATTATTTTACATGACATCCCCACTTATTTATCTTACACCTGAAAATCTGAGCACTTTCACCCAATCCCCCTCCTTCGTCCCCTCCCCTCGCCTCTGGCAACCACACTATCATTATTATCACAATAGCAAGTTTAAGATACAGCTGAATTTAAAACCTAATGGATAACCAATTAAATGTGGTCTTCTAATAAGAATTAGCAGGGCCTCCCTGGTGGCGCAAGTGGTTGAGAGTCCGCCTGCCGATGCAGGGGATACGGGTTCGTGCCCCGGTCTGGGAGGATCCCATATGCCGCGGAGCGGCTGGGCCCGTGAGCCATGGCCGCTGAGCCTGCGCGTCCGGAGCCTGCGCGTCCGGAGCCTGTGCTCCGCAACGGGGGAGGCCACAACAGTGAGAGGCCCGCATACCGCAAAAAAAAAAAAAAAAAAAAAAAAAAAAAAAAAAAAAAAAGAATTAGCAGAGTATCAGTAGCAACAACTGCTCTCAATTTATAGTTTATTATGGGCAAGGTACTGAGCTAAGCACTTCACAGGGATATTTTATTTAATCTTCCCCAAACAAGCAAACAACCTGAGTGGTAAGAACATCCCTATGTTACAGATTGGGAAACTGAGGAAAGGAGTGGTGTAACTACAAGCACTGAAAATGCTCATCAGTACGGGATCTGGGACTCACTGGATTGGCAGGTCTGCAAAACTACTAAATCCATGACAACTTCTTCTTAGACTTCACTACAGAGTTACTGAGTGCCCACTAGGGGTCATGCCCTGCGCCAGATGCTGGGAATACAGTGGTAAACAGAGACCAAGGCTCTGCCCTCAGACTTCCAGTTCTAGTTGAGAAGAACAGTCAGAAAAGATATAATTAGCTGGATGGTAATAAGTGCTATCGAGAACAGTTAAACAGGGTGGGGTAGGTGAGCTCCTGTATGATGGATGGTGAGGGAAGGCTTCACTGAAAAGATGACACTGGAACAGACACCAGAAGAAAATTTAAAAGGGCAGGGTGGAGTGGTAGGAGATGAGGTCAGAAGTGAAGATGGAGTAAGGGGGGCCAGGCCAGGGAGGCCAACGTGGGGCCTTTAGCCTCTAGGCTAAGAGAGATGGGAAGGTTTTGAGCAGAGACATGAGAAGACCTGGTTTTCTTTTTTATAGGATCACTCTGGCTATTATGATGAGAAGAGATTTTAGGGGAGCAAGAGCAGAAGCGGGAGACCAGTTAGAAGCAGGCCAGTTAGGAGGCTACTGCAGTCATCTAGGCAAAAGGAGACAATGGCCCACATCAGGGTAGCAAGAGGTAGCAAGTAGCAAGAGGTGGTCAGATTCTAAATACAGTTTGAAGGTAGAAACAATAGGCTTTACTGATGAACTGGATATGGGCTGTGATACATTAAGGAACTTAGGACAGCTTTGGGTTTGGCCTCTCTAGAGGAAATGGTACAGTTGCCATTTCCTGAGATGGGGACGTCTGGAGGAACAGCTGGTTTTGGAAGGTTAAAAGTGAAATGCCTATGGGAATGAAGTGAAGTGGGAATGAAAAGAAGACAGCTGTATATCTGAGACCTGGTTTTGGAGAGAAGATAGGGTTATGGTTACAAACGCTGTGAAAAACGACTAAGTGTATGGCGTTATGAGAGCGCAAGATACATTTGGCGGACAGAGGCCGGGTGATGTCAGGGAGGGCTGCTGAAAAAGAGCTAGACTAAGTTTATGAAGGGCAGGAAGGAGTTAGCTATTTGAAAGTGAGAGGAGAGCACGCCCAGCAGAAAGAATAATGTGTACTAAGCCCAGAAGCAAGAGAACATGCCAAGAACTAGCATAAAAGAATGGCAAAAAATGAGGCTACCAAGTTAAGCAGGGTTACAGACCAGGTAAAGATGTTTGAATTTAATCCTGAAATAAGGAATAAGTGAAGAGGGCAGAGTTGTGAAAAAGGCAGGCAAAATAATCAAATTTCCAGTTTAGAAACAGTTTTGGGGCTACTAGCTAGAAAACATACTAGAAGAAAGCAAAACTTCATGCAGCAAACTATTCATGGGAGAGTGGAGATTGTGAAAATGGGGATGAGGTAGGCAAACTCATTTGAGAATCAGTAAAATTGGGCGATGGAATGCGGGCTATGAGGAGCTAGGAGAAGTTGAGGATAATTACCAGGTTTCTGATGTGGGCAACTGGGGGGGAGGATACTGCCATTTCCTAAGTTACAGAATCTCAGAAGAAAATCAAGGGCAAAACTCTCTGAGCCATGCTGAATTTAAGGAGCACACTGAAGCGAGAGATCAAATAGATGATTGAATTCATGTGTGTGATTCTCAGACGCATGCTCTGGAATGGAAATAAGGATTTGGGACTCGGCAGCACAAAGACAGTAATTCAAGTTAAAAGCTCAAGAAGAGAGCACAAAGAAGACAAAAGAGTCAAAGAACAGGTAGGAATACCAAGATTTTATGGCTGGAGAGGTGAAGTAGGGTCCACCGGCAGACCCTGGAGAAGTGGCCGGAAGCAAGAAGAAAAGTCAGACGTGTGTTGTCATGAAAGTTAAGGGAACATAACAATTCAAAAAGGAGGGAGTCCTCCATAGTAGCAAAGTCAAATAAGAGAATGAATGAACAATGTCCTCTGGATTTTTCACCAGGTGTGTAACCTAGGGCCACTCCCTCAACTCTTTCAGCCTCAGCTTCCTCATCTGCACAAGACAAGAATGTTATGGTACCTGCCGAACCCAGTTATTGTGAGGACACATGGTGATGCATACAAGGTACCTAGTACAGTGTTAAACACACTAGGCACTTAAAAGAAAAAAAAAGCTCTATTCTCAGTGCCCCGCGTCTTATGTGATGTCAGACAGGCAGGGCGAGGTAACAAGGAGAAAGGGGGTTGAAAGTTTGAAGCCACATGGTACCAATGGCCTCGGAGTGCACTATGCATTTTGAAAAACAGGAATGGGGAGAAGAGAACTACAGTCTTTTTCCTTTTCTTCCTCTCCTCTCCCAATGTTTCCTTTCTCTACACTAAATGCAGTTTATAATGCAGAAATTCCTGAGAGCCTGTCAAAGGGACCTTTTAAGCATACCTTAGTATTTACACAAAGAACTGTGTTCAGTGTCGATATTTACCACAATCGTCATGAGTTTGTGACACAGATGTTATATTCTTTTTTCTTTTTTTCTTTTTTTTTTTTTTTTTTGCTGTACGCGTCCCTCTCACTGTTGTGGCCTCTCCCATTGCGGAGCACAGGCTCCGGACGCGCAGGCTCAGCGGCCATGGCTCACGGGCCCAGCCACTCCATGGCATGTGGGATCTTCCCGGACCGGGGCACGAACCCGTGTCCCCTGCATCGGCAGGCGGACTCTCAACCACTGCGCCACCAGGGAAGCCCCAAGATGTTATATTCTTAAGAAGGGTGGCTGAAACTCAGGAGCAGTCCGCAAATAAATAAATGAATAAATGCTCTGTAGAAACTAAATCTATTGATTAGTGATTTCAAAATTGCTTCCAACGGTTTTTGACACGATAAGCCAGGTAATGTTTATCAAATGAAATATTCTAAGTACATGATTAAGGAGACCTTTGGACAACCAAACTGACTTTCAGGTTAGTTTCGACACTGACAAAATGATAGTCAAGGAGAAGTTTCCCAGATGGCGTATACTTTCCTGTCAAGGATTAAGGTTCTACCCTTTCTTGCTCTCACCTCCTCAGGGACATGAACTGGGAAAACTGTCCCAATGTTTGCTTCTCTAATGGAAAAAACACGTGCTTTACAAAAATGAACTTCACTGATTTTTTTTCATATCTAAACTATTCCCATCCTTCTAGCATAATTCCTTTCAAAACCTCTCTGCTTTAGGACTGACTTAGCAATCTCTCAATGCACAAAGCCTGTATTATATAGTCCCTCCCCTATCTGCTTATTTTCTGTTACATCCATCAAAATCAAGGCTCCTAAGGAAAGTCCTAACTACTGGGGATCTTGATTTTCTTATACTCATTTAGATAAACTTTTCCATTTAGCTCAGCAGTGATTGGTGACACTGAAGCTTATTTTGCTTTAGAATCTGAACAATGAAAGAAGTATCTCTTGCTCCAGTCTGTGTGTGTGTGTGTGTGTGTGTGTGTGTGTGAGTGTGTGTGGAGGGGAGATGATAGGGGAAGGGATATACACACTTGGTGCTCTCTCTCCTGAAGAAAGCAAAAGACCTGGGAGGAGAACAGGGCAGCAGTGCTCAGTTTCGTGGAGCATTCGAGACCAGAAGACCAGCCTTTGGCACCTGGGCCATTGAGGAGTACCCCAGCCATTACACGCTTGCCGATGTGAGGACAGGAAGAACTTCTCTCTCATGTTCCACGTCTTTCCTGGGTCCTCCAGTAACTCCCTCCATGAACTAGAGGATCTGAATAACCAAAGGAACAAATTCACCATTTCTGTTGTAACCAAAGAGAAATGCTAATTGTTTTCTTCCCCCTGTTCTTGCCAAGTTTCCATCAGAAAACCCATTTAATGTGACTATAGGGCCTGAAAAAGAAAGAAGCAAAATATCTATTTTTGCTTATATCTATTTGCTTACATCTATTTTGCTTATAACTATGTATATCTAAATGTAAAAATATCTATTTTTACATTTTTTAAAAATCCGTAAGTTATCTTCTAACATTCTGATAAACAGTAAGTTTGATTTCAAATCCCTTGTCTTTATATCATACCACATATCCATAGCACAGAATGAGGGCAATCCAAGGATACAAGGCTGGATCCTTCTCTCAGTTATCACATCTCACCCAACACAGTAAAGACTGTGGAATTACTAATAATCCAGCGGTTTATTAATGCTCCTTATCCTTTATCTACTCCATTCATTCCCATCTAGCCACCTATCAAATTCTCTGATGTTGCCTTGTCTATAATTCATATGGCTTCCTTTCATTTGAAATTATTTCCCACTACTAAAGCTATCAAACTGACTTTTACCTTCCATTTTGTCACCTATGAGAAAAATTTCCTGAGTAAATGAAAATGAATTCTCTCCACCTTATCTAATCAAAAGCCACTGTACCACAAGAAAAAAACAATAAACAGGTGCTTCATAGTACATAAGGCACTTGTGAGAATAATTTATATAATTTGATTCTCACCTCCCAGAGAGAATAATTTCCTTGAACTGAACACCAAATAGATAACAAAGCTAAAACTACAAAGTGGCCACCAAGTCTGAAAGCATAGACAATACGATTTCATAATGGGCTATAATATTATATCATTAAGCCATTTATTGCATAGTCACCTATGTTTCCAGACTTGGTGGACACCCTGTAAAACCCAGATCTTCTAGCCATAATCTGTTTTCCTTGATTCCCTGCATGTTTACTCTGAAGCACTAAAGAAGGCAGCAGTCAAAGGAAAATACCATCTTTAAATTGGATGATATTTTAAAACTTATAAACCAGGTTTCATAGTCTGTTCTCCAACTTAACTTCACAAACACATTGTACACGGAGATTAAAATAAGCAGTTAATATTCTCTCAATGCCTACTATATAAAACCTCACTTCCTGTGAGGGCATGCATAGTTAAGAACTTTACCTACAGTATCACACTTAATCCCCACAATAGTCCCGTGAGGTATCATTATCCTCTTTTTACAAATAAGGAAGCTGAAGATTCTAAGAGGACAGGTCACTAGCCCAATGTCACACAGCTAGGCAGTGGAGGAGCAAGGATGAAGGTACGTCTTCTGATTCCAGCTGCAGTATTATTTCCACTACTCCAGTGAAACATCCTTTACATGTTCCATAACATGCCACTTACTGACCATTTCACTGCCTTCTTCCACAGAGAGACTTCTTCCTCATTGCTTCTAAAAACTAATCATGAGCGAATCTGTAGTCTAAGCTGGCAAGAAGAAAAAAGTTCCTCAACATTGCCTGGCACATAGCAAGCACTAGAGAAATGTTAGCTAGGCTTACTATTATTATGAAAAGACTGACTATTCCATCTTTTAATGTAACAGTTCCCTATAACAATATTCTTTTCCTCAAGCAGTTCTTTAATATTAACAGAATCCCTCCCTATGCATGTCAAATCAGTGTGAAGAGTCTTTTTCATTCAGACTAAAATTTTACCTTTGGGAAATTTAGTTAGATATTTATAAGATCATAAGCATATTTTATAACGAAGACTACACAAAAACACTCTTTCTCCCAACTAAAACTACAATTCAAAGTGAATTCAACGAACTACATCTTTTATATATATATATATTTTTTTTTTAAGATTTTTTTTTTGATGTGGACCATTTTTAAAGTCTTTATTGAATTTGCTGCAATATTGCTTCTGTTTTATGTTTGGTTTTTTGGTCCTGAGTCATGTGGGATCTTAGCTCCCCAACCAGGGATCGAACCTGCACCCCCTGCATTGGAAGGTGAAGTCTTAACCACTGGACTGCCAGGGAAGTCCCACTACATCTGTCTTGAGGCATGGAGATGTCATGAAAAGAGCCTTGAATGACATATCAAAAAACCAAGATTCAATCTCACCTCTTAAGACTAAGCATGTGACCTGCGTATGACCCTTAACCTTCCTGAGGCTCAGAGTCCATCATCCACCTTACCTAACTTGGAAGGTTACTGTGATCATTAAAGAGGTCAGGGATCCCAGAGGGCTCCTCATCCCTTACCCAGGGCAAAGAAAGTTGGCTTCAGAGTCTTTTAGTCAAAGGGCCAGGGGACTGAAGTAGAAACCGGTATTTCCAAATCTGGTTTAAGTAAACCATCAACAGCCTGTAGGCAAATATCAAATAACCGGGGAAGCCAGAGGAGAAGTGAATTCACTATCATCCAATAGGCTAGGTCCTCCAGAACATCTGAAACACCAAACTGAAACCAATACCACAAATGGGCTTTGTTACAGTTTATAGAAATTGGATCACAATGAACTATTTATGATTATATCATTTTTTAAAAAATTGGCTAGCCTGGAAACCTAGCCACTGAATGTTATTTCTATGGGAAACTGTATTTCATGATTCAATTCAGAAATCCAAACACTGGGAATGTATCTTATTTCTTTCCAGTTCCAAGAGCTAACAGAGACTCCCTTCTGATCCTCTTTGGCATATTCAGGCAGTCTCTTTCACTCTTTGGGCCTGTGGCCATTCAGATATGAGATGTCAGATGGGGACAGTCAGGACATAATAACTATATACCACCTTTCACTTTTTTTGGGGGGGGCAGTATCACAACACATTTCTATTTATAATCTCATTTTATCTACAATTGCCCAGTGAGGTATGTAGGGCATATCCCATTATTCCTCATTTTAGAAATGAGGAAACTGAAGCACAGAAGTTTCCGTGACTTGTCCAAGGTCATAGCCTGGCAGAACAAGGATTAGAAGTCAGATCTTCATTTCCCAGCCCAATGCTCTTATCAATGAAACATCAACTGCTGAGAAAAGGGGAGAAGGAAGTGAAGGTGATTGTGATTTACTGAGACTTTTTGACTAATTTCGTCTGGCATTGTGAATTTTCATTAATTTCCTTCTTCATTGTTGCCTGATGAGTTAGTCACTAAAACCATAAGATCAGAAAGTATAAACTGTTTTATATTATTTCCTCATTGTCACAGATAGATGTTCAAGTTTAAGTGTTTCATGATAAAGTGACTCAGAGACTAAGCAAGCCCAATCTACATTAGTCACTTGTTGAACTGTTACATGAGATTTCTGCAAAACTCTTGGGGCTGGGGGCAGGGGGCGGGGCAGAAATAAGCATTTACCAAAAGGATGACTAAATTAAGGACAAAAGGTGAGTGTAAAACTTACACATTTTTTCCTTCCAGTTTAAGCTGTGGCATGAGAAAATAAACATGAGGAAACAAAACATAAGTCACCTATTACCACTTATTCTGAATTTAGGAGGTTTAGAAGAGTTCACTAGTTTAAATCAGCATGTAGTGGACATTTTCAAGACAAGAGAAAGAAGTTAAAAGTTAACAGGACAGAACACTGAGCCTTTCACTTTATATAGCACTTCTACCTTTCAAGTGCTTTCACATAGGTTTATCTCATTTCTTAATCAAGAACTTGCTCTGTCATAGGTAGGTGCAGATATTACTAGGTTCATTTTGCAAACGTGCTTAAGGTCAACACAGCTTTTCAGTAGATAGGTGTAGAAAAAACACAATAATTAAACTGAACAGTAACACCAAACAATTTACTATCGTAATGGGATCATACACACTTTACCTTGCAAAGCCAAAACATTTTCATTCCACATTCTGGCAGAGCAATACCATTCCTATTATAGAAAATGTGGCATGACATATTCTAATTTCATCTATATTATTTATAGGTGCTTTAAGTAATATGTTAAGTATTTCTTCTAAGAAAAAAATGAGCATATGACATTTTTGCTTAGGCTTTTTAAAACACTGTGTAACTACACCTCATGAGCCATATTTAATTTCTGATTTTGTAAGAGGGATGCTCTGAATACATCCAGCATTTAGTCCATTTAGAGCTCTGATTTAGCATTTCATGTGGTTTCACTGGCTTCTGTGTCATGGTAGGGGCTAAAATAAACCTCAGGGTGACAGAGAGTAACCTGATGGGTGGAGAGGGTTTTCTCCTCACTACCGGTAACATTCCAAGAATCACAAATAGATGAGGCAACTGGAAGGCATTGAAGCACGTGAGACCCCTGTGTGTCAGCCAAGGGGAAAGTGAAAAGCAAGCCAAGTCAGGACGTCTGGAAATCAGTCACGTGATGTAATTATATTAAACTATTCCTGGTTACTGTTTTCAATTTTAAGTAACAATGACTTGGTCTTTCTAAATATCATTTTCTTTTTTAAAAAATTAATTAATTAATTAATTTTGTGGGGGCTGTGTTGGGTCTTCGCTGCTGTGCGCAGGCTTTCTCTAGTTGCGGTGAGCGGGTCTATTCTTTGTTGTGGTTCATGGGCTTCTCATTGCGGTGGCTTCTCTCATTGTGGAGCACGGGCTCCAGGCATGTGGGCTTCAGTAGTTGCAGCATGCAGGATCAGTAGTTGCAGCACGTGGGCTCAGTAGTTGTGGCACGCGGGCTCAGTAGCTGTGGCACGTGGGCTTCGTTGCTCCACGGCATGTGGGACCTTCCCGGACCAGGGATCGAACCCGTGTCCCCTGCATTGCCTGGTGGATTCTTAACTACTGGACTACCAGGGAAGTCCAAAATATCATTTCCTATTAGAAGATAATTGAATGATTATTTTAAGATGAAATAAAGGAGAGAGGAAATAATTAAATTGATTTGGTGAGGACAGCACATAAGGATTTTCACTGTTTTAAAGAATCCTATATTATGTGACACAAATTTCCCTTTAAAAAAAAAAAAGAGGATGGGACTTCCCTGGTGGCGCAGTGGTTAAGAATCCGTCTGGCAATGCAGGGGACACGGGTTTGATCCCTGGCCCAGGAAAATCCCACATGCCACGGAGCAACTAAGCCCCTGCACCACAACTACTGAGCCTGCGCTCTAGAGCCCGCGAGCCACAACTACTGAAGCCCGTGCGCCTAGAGCCCGTGCTCCACAACAAGAGAAGCCACTGCAATGAGAAGCCTGCGCCCCGCAAGGAAGAGTAACCCCCGCTCGCCACAGCTAGAGAAAGCCTGCGCACGCAGCAATGAAGACCCGAGGCAGCCAAAAATAAATAAATTAATTAATTAATTAGGGGGGAAAAAGCCCCCAAAAATGAAATTTCAGAAAGTTCAAGTGGTTAAAATATCAGGCTGGCCATGACACAAAAGAATGAAAGTCACTATTGCTAGAAGCTTGATGCTTTAAGGGAGAAACAGAATGAAGAGAAATCCTCACCATTCTCTCAATGACAGTTCACTGGGCACTGGGCTCCACTTCAGAATGAAAGAGCTTTCCTTACCAGTAAAACTGCAAACTCACACAGGGCTTGAAAAATTAAATCCATTTACAGTCTCTCCATTTATACACTCTTTGTCTTTCATTTGTCAACGATTCATACAGATTACACATTTGAAACAGAGCTGACAACTTGCATACGATACATCAGAGGGGTAAATCCAACACATTTTTCTCTCCCAATATTTGTTCAAATGGGTGCTAATAAACAAATATTATTTAAAGATGGAAATGTAAGTGAAGAAATATTTCTCTCTGTGCACTTGGGTATATAATTATGCTATTTATTGAACTATCTTGCTTACATCTTTAAGTAATTTTTGTTTACTTTAGAAAACATCAAATGTTATTCGTGAATTACCAAAGTTTTCACTTAGTTGTCTGGTCCGTATCTCTAGTGTGGCTCCCCCTCCATTGCCATTAACTAGCATATGTTTTTTTTGGTTTTTTTTTGCGGTACGTGGGCCTCTCACTGCTGTGGCCTCTCCCGTTGCGGAGCACAGGCTCTGGACACGCAGGCTCAGTGGCCATGGCTCACGGGCCCAGCCACTCCGCAGCATGTGGGATCTTCCCGGACCGGGGCACGAACCTGTGTCCCCTGCATCGGCAGGCGAACTCTCAACCACTGCGTCACCAGGGAAGCCCTAACTAGCCCATGTTAAAGGGAGCAATCTCTTTCTCATTACTACAGACAGAAGTAGACTTACTGATCAGGGGACTTCACATCCAACTGGCCAAATGCCATGCATCTCACTGGCCTGCTCCCCCATATTCTGCCCAATCCTCTCGGCTTACAACAGTATGAGCACCAAGTTCCCCCCAACATCCTCTCTGCCCCCATTACCAGAAGACTCCTTCTAAGGAAAGAAGCCCTTCCTTCAACCTCTCAAGGACATTATCATCTCTGCCCTTTCCCAATGGTTTCCTGCAGCCTACTCTACTGTCTAAATTTTAACTCAAATTTCCTCTTCAGATACTATTTAAATTTGATCAAAGGAAATGACTTCTCCTTTACAGAACTCTCTGGGCAACTTTATAAATGAGTCTTGACAGAACTGTTTTAGGTGCTTTCATGCTATCACTTTTCATCGTTTCCAGAATTCTCTGACCTATATTCTATCACCCCCACTTTAAGAAGAAATTGAGGCTCAAACTTAGAGGGTAGAAAAGCCAGAATTTAAGCAAAGTCTCTTCTCCCTTACTCTGAATTTCTTAAGCATGTTTTTATTTTCTGTGTCAAACTATTTCACTGTTAGTACTATTTTGTAGCTATTTTATATACACGTGTCAAGAGGCTTTTGTATCTTCATTAGACTAAGCATACTATTGGCACTAACTGAACAGCTTAATTATGAGATTAATAAACAAGCAACTACTTTCAACTCCACACTTTGCAAATGCATTCATTTTACAGTGAATCTTAACCATTTGGTGATCCATTCCGTGGTTCAAACTATTTTCCCATCTCTCTTCTGCAGTTAGCCTACACTCTTTCACTGCCCATGAGCACCACGGCTAGATAGTGGGGAACAGCCAACATCTCAAGATCTTTAATACTTATCAAGTACGGTGAAAAGTCTGACATGGAAGGAGGCTCAAGTGATTATCTAAAATAAGGGTTTGATATTACATATGGACTATGCCCAACGTCAGAAATAAGCAGGAGTTTGCTATATTAAAGAACATTCACATCATTTAAATAATTCAAGTGGGACTTTCCTGGCGGTCCAGTGGTTAACACTCCAAGCTCCCACTGCAGGGGGCGTGGGTTCGATCCCTGGTTGGGGAACTAAGATCCCACATGCTGCGTGGCACAGCCAAAAAAAAAAAAAAAAATTCAAGGAGTTACCTGCCAGAATTGCCCGGTACCACTGAGGCCAAGGTGTTCAATAAGCATTGAGTGTTGTGCTGAACCAGGTCTTTCAAAGTCTATATGCTTTTTTCTGTCCACACTGCTGCTGTGTCCTTTCTACCTAAACTATCCCCTCCTCTCTTCATTTCCTTGAAAACTTTTCCTTCTCTCCACTTTCCTGAACCAATACCCCACACGGGGGGTCTTGTTTGCTTCAAAGAGACATAGCCAAGCAACCACTGTATGTTTTTAAAAACTTTTCTTTCCTCTCTTTCACTGTTGGAATAACACATAGTCTTTCCAGAGGCCTGGCCCTTTCCGGATCTTCTGCATAGAAACATCTTGTAGGTCCATTTCAGGTAGGGGGTTTGATATACTCCCCAGTTCCCTGGATGCCACAAAATCTCTACCAGAAACTGCTGAATCCACCTTTTAGCCTCTTCTGTAAGGTACAGGAGTTGAGACTATAGAAGCACTTTCCAAACTGCGTCCTGTAGAGTACCAGTCCTTCCCCCAAAGAGGTTTTCAAATAAGGTTAGGAAATTACTAAATATCCTCCTTTGGAGAATCACAATGCATAAAAGCGTATTAAGGGCCTTGGAGTCTTTAAGGAAATTCTTTTAATCAAGCACTCCCCAAACTTATATGACCATAAAATTCTTTTTTCCTATTATACTTACTCACATCCTGATTAATTAGTATTACAGAGCAAACTTCTGAAAATGCTGCATTAGAGGCACATTAAGACCCAGTAGAGTGTAAGCGTTTTTATAATTATGAATAAAATCCAACACTTAGTACCTACAAAACACGAAGATGGATTTCTATAAACTACCCATGATAAGGAGTCTTAATATGGCACAAGACCAGAATGTTCACCTATTAGTAGCTACTTCACTTGGTAACCTAAGAGATTTATATCTGGATTCTTTCCTATAGAGACAACTCAATTAGTGAAATACTATATCCAGACCTAACTCTCTCTGTTAGCATTAGAAAAAATGCTACCAAACACAACCTTAATTTTGGAATAACTACAGAGGGAGTTCTAAAGGAACGGAATAGAAATTAATTACCAGTAATCACACATTCCAGGGCCAAGAGGCTGAAGAGTGAATCCCTATGTCAACTTTTTTTCCCCCTGGTTAATTTCCATATCTGGGCAATATTCCTACAGATGAAAAGGCTTATATGTGGAGCATCTGTTAACTTTGACAGGAAAGGTGTTAAGAGACCACACACCATCATGGAGGGCGGGCAGTGGAGAAGAGGGGGATTCCGCAGTACTTTCCCACTCGGCTCCAAGAGATTCTCACTAATTCTACTGTCCTCTCTCACCTTCTTGCTATTCTGCTGACAACAGTCATTTCTCTCATGCTCAGGAATCTTCTGTCCTCAACTGTCATAATCCTAACAAATTTACCCTCCTTCCTCTTTTGTCAGTGATTCACAATGTGAGGTGCATTCTTAGATGCAGTCAGAAGATGGTGATAGCCAATAAATCACATCCTCTGCCCTGGAACTTTCTTCTGATACTATAAATTTTTAGCTTTCTAAGTGAGAAATGCTCCCCAAATCTGGTATAACTAAAATAGTAACTCCCGACTTACAAGATAGCTCATAAGATATCATGTTAAAGCAGAAGATGTTAAGGTAATTTTAAAATAAGATTTACAAAAGGCAAAGCTTACCAGATGATGAAGGGTGAAGGGTGAAGAGGTATAGGGAAGTGATATTAAAAACATTCTAAACTAGTTGCATAATGTCAAGGCTGAGGTAAGCTATACCTTTGACCCACCTTGTTCTTTTATTATATCTAAGATTGTGTTGGTTTCAACAACTTACGTGAGGTATATTTCCACCCTTCTAACTCTCAACATACTACTTTTAAAATGCAGATTAAATGTTCAGGTTAGCTTAGCAAGTAAAAGTCACAGTACACAGGACATATCCATGAACAGATTTATAAGAAACAACACAATAAACCGATCCAGCAACTAACTGCCCCTGTTAGGTTAAGAAGAAAAATATCCTCCCTCCCTACGCTTTTGGTAGGAATTGTTATAAAAAACTGATTAAAAAAACCGCAACAGGGACTTCCCTGGTGGCACAGTGGTTAAGAATCCGCCTGCCAATGCAGGGGACACAGGTTCGAGCCCTGGTCTGGGAAGATCCCACATGCCGAGGAGCAACTAAGCCCGTGTGCCACAACTACTGAGCCTGCACTCTAGAGCCCATGAGCCACAACTACTAAGCCCGCGTGCCACAACTACTGAAGCCCATGCACCTAGAGCCCGTGCTCTGCAACAAGAGAAGCCACCGCAATGAGAAGCCCATGCACCACAATGAAGAGTAGCCCCCGCTCACTGCAACTGGAAAAAGCCCATGCAGTGACAAAGACCCAACGCAGCCAAAAATAAAAATAAACAAATTAAAAAAAACACACACACACACACACACAACAAATATGTGGCAGCAATCTGATTTAAATGCTTTCAAATCTTAGATAATCTATAAGATGCATGTAGCCCAAAAAAGAGTAGTAGAGGAAGGTGAAGAAAATACAACACTCTGGATTTTCCATAAAGTAACATGCTAAAGTAGCACCTCCTAAAAGAACCATATACAGGTAAAATCTGACAATGCTTTTAAGATTTGAAGTTTGTTGCAGTAAAATTGCACAATTAAGTATCATGATAAAGAAAATGCAAAGTATAATGTGAATCCTAAGCTTTAGTTATTTTTGCTAAACTCTAAGACTAGACTGCTCATCAAAAAGCACAGAAAATATATCTTTTACCACTGACTGCTAATAATATCTGCAACTAATCTGAACCTGTTAGGCCATTTGTCATTTAGCTTCAGGGGGCCCATCCTTTCTCACTACGAGAATTAACACTATAAAAAAGTTGCGAAGACCACCCCAACGATAGTGGTGGACTCTTTATCATCTCTTATTTGAAAAAACACATACCTGAGAATAGATTTGAGGATTCCTTGAATTAAGCTGGTGCCCACCCTCTGGAATCTGAAGCCCACGATAGATTCCACGTTTAGTTTAAAACCATCACATAAATCCAGAACCAGAAATACACAGTACACAGTATTACCACTGTTTATTCAATACATAATAAAGAGTCTCACTTCAAGAGGTATAACCCATTTGACCAGTGAAATGTCTTGAGAAGCAGAATACTGGTAATGAAATTATTCTTAAATCAACTACTGCCATAACTTGCTTTACTAAGCACAGTTCCTGGCACATGGTAGTTGCTCACATCTGTGGATGAATGAATCCTCGACCAACCTTAGGTAGGCTACTCAACTACTCTATAGACTTTAAACTTCCTATGTATAAAAGTCGGCTTTCTCTGGCTTAATTTTCTCAAATTAAGCCTTTGGATTGATCAAGGCACTCTGAAACTCTGACACTGAGGGAAAAAAAAGATGCTTCCATTTCATGCAAAAGTCACATAGACGGGGAAATTATATATCATGATCCCCATGTTGAGGCGCATTTGACTTTCATCTCAGATTCATTATCACTTCATCAGGAAGGAGTCCCCTAACCACCAACCTACTCCCCCCACCAGCAGATATGCCCCCTGAGTTATTAACTCCTTGAAAACTTTATTTTCCCTTTGTAGTACACAGCACAACAATCATTAAATAACATCTGTATTGTTCTCTGTTAAATGTTTGTCTCCCTCTCTAGGCTTCAGACATTCTGAAGGTGAGATCATATGGGCTTTGCTGATTGACCTCCTCTTTCTTACACCTAGAAGTACCTGGCACACGGATGTTTAGAAAATATTTGTTCAGTGAATGTTTGAGAACAAAAAGCCAGCCAATGGTGCCCCTTCAAGATACTCAAATAATAAAAGTTTAGAAATCAAGGAAGGGAACGTTAGGTCATCAAAAGCTAATGTTCAGAACATCACTCTGTTCTCAACATGAAACTGAGAGAAGTTTTTCCTCAGCGGTAACAGCAATAAAAGAAGTAAATGTATCATAGCATATCTATGTGCCATTTTATACCTTTCAAAACACTTTCATCACGCGTGGTCTCATGACTGAAAGTCTCCGAAGAGTTCATACAGAACTTCTGTTTACGGTTCTACATGTTTTAAAGAGTTGTGACAGATATATAACCCATTTATCCTGAAAGTTTTTATAAATAACTTAGAGACTGTCTGGGAATTTTTTTCCCCCCTTAGGTGCTCACTGCATGATATTCCCTCTACAAAACAGCTGGGACAAAGTCCCCCTTTTTTTTGTTTTAAGTTTCAGAGCACTGAAATAAATACTGATTCCAAATAAAGTTTTCAGCTCTATTCTTCAGCTCTAGCAGCTCTATTTTCTTAAAGGACAAAGAAAGTCAATCTGAGAGCTTCTGCTGGATGCCAAAGGGACTTCCCAGGGATTGTTGGTAAATTGAACCACATCTAAGGTCCCAAAGTAAACTTCTAAAACCTTTTCAGAGGTGTATAACCTTCAGAATTCTGTGAAGGTGAGAGCAGGAGCGAGATCTTTATTTAAATGATAAACTTTAATGCTCTTTGATGATGAAAAATATTTTTTAACTTTCTATGACTGTATGAAAATTCATAAACAGAAAGACCGCGGGGGGGATGATAATCTTGGCAAATGATATGGGAATGGAAGTACTGCAGCTCTTGAAAGTCTATGACAGAGCACAAGTGAAATGAGACTCAACAGGGGTTCCTACTTTCTGTATCCTTTCCTAATAATCTGACTTAAAACAATTTCTTCGTTTTAGAGATCATAAACACCTCATACTGTAAACTTTACCAGCTTATATCTAATCCTATATGATTCCTGAATTCCAGAGGAGGACAGGTCAAAGCCAATAAAAGTTTTATTTCAAAGCCCTGAAATAAAGAAAGCAAAGTACTCGTTAAGAAAGATCCAGTTCCAACTTCCTCAGGAGTATGTTTGGATATCTGGGTTTGTAATACATAGTATCTTTATCTCCATCAAATTTTATGAACGTCAAAGTGTTTGATACACAATATCTAATCTGATTCACATAATAATCTTGTGAAATAGGCAGGCCAAGAACCTTACAGACGAAGAACACGAGATTCCAAGAGGTTAAGTTTCTTGACCCAGGATCATAACTTAGAAAATGGAAGCACCAGGGTTGGAAGAATTTCTGATCCCTAGACCACTGCTATTTCTATAGCATAGAACAGCTATACCATTCTGGACTCTCTAAATTTGCTGTTCATTCTTTATTCCTCATCAAAACAGGCAATAAGATAGCAATGTCCATACATGTCCATACTATGTAAAGAGTACACAGTATATAAAGAGGGTAAAATATTCCCCTTAAAATAATGGTCATATCCCCACTATGTCCCTATATGGTTTTAGGTCTTAGAATCTTATTCAACTATGATTTGCTATTCTTGGTCTCATATCAAGCTTATATACAGAGCACAACTTTGCATGAGAAAAAAATGCAATAAACATGTGTTCTCTTATTAAAGACCAGGGACCTTCCCGACAAGCATTAGAATCACTAAATCCAAGTTACTCCATAGTCTAGCGTAAGGTTAGGGCTGAAAAGCTGGATAAAACTCCAACTATATTCTTTCCTGATTAGTAGGGTGGGTGTAATGGCATGAGGCCTCAGGATGAAAGAAATGCTATTAACTACTGAATGTGCCTGAGGGTGAGGGTTGCTTTTTCTTTTTTTTTTTTAATGAGTGACTCAGTTTTTGGAAGGGGGAAAAGTCCAATTCTTCACGTAAAAATACCTTATGTATCTGTGAATCCTAGGGTTTAATAATTAAAAAAAAAATCCACATTAAGTTCTTCAACTTCCAAAATCTGTTTTCTTATCTATAATGTACATTGTGCTGTTATATTTGCAAAACATCAAGGTTAAAGATAGAAAAGCCTATCAAATAACCTCCATAGAATGTAAGGGTCAAGGCAGGATTGATCTGTACAATAAGCCTAACTCTGATCTTTGGTAACGAACACACTTTATTCTATAAAGTCAACCTTGTTCTTTTAAGGCAGTGGTTTTCAACTTTGGATACATAACAGAATGGGTTTTTAAAAAATACTGGTGCCCCAATCCTCCTCCAGATCAATGAAATCAGAATCTCTTTAGTGTAGGGTAGGGACTGGCTGTTTCTAGGGGTCAGCTGGAGTTGAAAACCTCTGGTCTAAGTGCTTTGCTATCCAGTTTAAAGAATCTAACATGACATCATTTTCGTATTTTCCTATGGAAGGAATATTCACAGTCCCAAGACAGTCACGATGGTTAGAAACACCAGAAATGTACAAGTTGAATGAGTGTATTACTTGGATATAAGCAGACATTCTTAAGTTAGTCACAACTGCTACACTTAATAAATATTAACCATTAAAAAAAATTTTTTTAAAGAAAGAACAGAAAAACTGCATATAACCATGAACATATATACTCATTTAACTACAGCTTAAGTATTAAACCATATTCAAAAATTTATCTCCCACTGAATAGTAGCCAATCTTGTAAAGCATTTTATTTTTGGAATTTTCCCATAGATATAAGTAAGAAAAAGCAAATAAAGAAACCAGAAGTACAAGACATCCTATTACACAGGTATATGAAATCAGTTCAAAGGGGAGTTTCCACTGCTCAGAGGACAAAGCACTTCTCAGAAACATTACTGCAATCATACTGCTCATTTCTTGCTCAACACAGTACTGCTGAAAAGGATGTTGCTATGTTCCCACCTTAACTGCCTTATGTGTTGTTCCTATGACTTGCCGGAGCCAACAAAGACAAGTTTGTCTTCTGGAAAAACCAAAAGGCCACGCTTCTTTATTTGTAACCTTGCTCTAAACCCTCTCCCTATTATCTGATTCTATGAATTTTGCAATAGCTGCATATTAGTTAAAGCTGGAGAATGAGTAACTAAACCTGGTCTAAATTGTATGCTTAAGCAAATATAACAATAAAAACAAGTCCTACGCAATTTGTAGCATTTTATAAAAAACTACTCACATTTGAAGGAGGCTTAGACTAAAAAATTCAAGACCAAAAAATGCAAGGAAATCTAAAACAGATGTAATATCCTAATTAAACCTAGGTGGCCTATCTGGGAAAATATTTAAGATTCCTGTTCTATGAACTTCCTGATTAAGAAGAGATTAATAGCTACTACAGTAAGGATAAGAAATTATTAAAGGTTAGAAAAGAATTTTGATTTGTGTTTCTAAGTCAGTGAGCTGTAACCAAATATAACCAGGTGAGTGGTAGTGGTATAAACTTACATGGTTTATTGTAGATTGAACAGCCTTTAAATAATGGTTTAGTTCCCGATCCATCATTGCAAATTCAACCATTGCCTTATCCATACTGTATTCACTACTCACTTCAGCTGAAAAAGAAAGGAAAGCAATGATCATTTTCCATTTAAAATGCCGTATTTGGAAAAAGCTGTACCAACATAATTTATCAGTCAATGGTCTATCTAAATGATTTTGTAAAGGTATTGCATATTTTTTAAAATGCCTTCAATATATGCCTGCTTCATTCAAAATTCGAAGAAGACACCCAGTAGAAAAAGTCTCAAAGGTGGAAATATAGACTCAGACTCAGGAGTTCCAGGCTGTGCCACCTACCTGGACAATCTTAAATCAACCACTACACTTTTCTCAGCCTCAGTTCCCTCATCCATTAGAGCAGCCCACTTATATATCTGCACATGAACCTCGTAGTACTGTTAAAGATCAAATAAGGAAGATTTTCACTTCTAGTAATGGGAGGTTGGGTTATGTGAACCAATCCTCCTACTGAAGACAACTAAAATGACTGGAGGGCTTCCCTGGTGGCTCAGTGGTTAAGAATCCACCTGCCAATAAAGGGGACACGGGTTTGGGACCTAGTCAGGGAAGATCCCACATGCCGCGGAGCAACTAAGCCCATGCACCACAACTACTGAGCCCACGTGCCACAACTACTGAAGCCCGTGCACCTAGAGCCCGTGCTCCGCAACAAGAGAAGCCACAACAATGAGAAGCCGGCGCACGGCAGTGAAGAGTAGCCCCCCGCTCACCACAACTAGAGAAAGCCCGCACGCAGCAACGAAGACCCAACACAGCCAGAAATAAATGAATAAATAAATTTATAAAAATAAATAAATAAGTAAAATGATTGGATAAAATAGGAAAAAGAGTAATCTCCTTAAAAACAAAAGGGTCACAAGATAGTAAGGAACAACCAGGGCAAAATTAGGGAAAACGAAAAAAGAGAAGCCGAACGCCGGACATCAAAGTTGCATACTCTCCCCCAGTAAGCTGGGTCCCCACTTGTCAGAATAAAGATGAACCGGAAGTAATCCCACTCTGCTCCTCCAGGCCGCAGGGAGGTTGGCCTTGGCCACTGAGCAGAACAGAGGGAAGAGAGAGAGAGAAAACAAACATGTTTCTGAAAAACTGTATCAACAAGCCACAGCCTGGGTTTGCAGCCTGGGTTCCCCTCACCTGAGTGGTGCTGGGAACCTGAGCTCTGATGTTGGTGGGAGGTGGTCTCACAATGAAAGTACCCACACGTACTCCCCTCTGGAAAAGACACTTGTATCTGAGGCCTCAAATAACCCTACAAATAATTGTTAAGGATAATGAGTAGATTACAGGGGAAAAAAATAAAAATAAAAACAAAACAAAACAAAAAACCTTACAAGGAAAAGCACAAGAAAACAAGCCAAAAAGAGTAAAAATCAGCAGAAACAGATCCCCAAATGTTTCAGATATCAGTCAGAGCATGAAACAACTATACTTACTATATTTAAAAATTAAAAGACCCTCAGGGAACAGGAGACTATAGAAAGCGACTAGTAGATTGGAAAAGCAAGATACTATTCTTCAAAGTGTTTTTAAATTTTTTTTTTAAGCTCTAGACACACAATTTAATAATAGATCGGGAAAAGATAGAGAACACAGGATAATAAAAACGTTAATATTAAAAAAGCTGAAAGAAATGAAAATAAAACTGGAGTCCTTAAATCATATTTGGGGACGCACACACTCAAAGACTCTTCATTCAAATAACTTAGCTCAGACAAATGGCAGTATTTCTTGTCTACTCTGAAGAACAATACAACAGTTCATCTCTAAGTCATGAAGTAATATAAAACCCACTTACAATTGGCGTTTAAAAAATGATTTTCCTGGACTTCTAAATTATGCTTTAGTTTTACAATAGTCAATTATAAGCACACTCCATAAAATATCTTCTGGGTTAACACGCTTCTGGTAGAATATCTCTTGGCTGGTAACACCCAGACTTCACAGAATATACATATACCTCAATATAAGCTTTTTTTTTTTTTTTTTGAGGAGTGGGAAGGGGCAGTGTTTATATAAGAAAAATTTGTATTTACATTCCCCAAATTAAATACATTTTTAACAAAGCGGTATATGAGAAAGGTCTCAAGTCATATTCCATATAAAATTGTTAGACCGTTTGAAAATGTCCAAACATCAATGAAAGAGACATGTTGCTTAGCTGTTGCTGGTACCAACGTGTATCTATTGCCATATATACAACAACTGTTTGTTAAAAATCCTATTAATTGCTTGATGATCAGGAAGAGAATTTTAAACAATTTATATCCTAATAATGATGGGTTGTGACTTATACAGGCGTTTTACTGTATATAGTTACATTTCAGTAAATTGGTTAGGGATTTGGGGTTGGCCTGTAATTTAATTTTTTCCCATTTAAAATAATGAAGAAAAGAAAATTAAAAAAAAGAAGAAAGAAAAATAGGCCCCTGGTTTCACACAAACCTTATCTAGTTAAAGGAAATGATGATGTGTGTGTGTTGTTTTTTTTTTCCTTTTCTTAGTGGAATCAGTATATTTTATGTGTAATGGATTCTGATACTGGGACCATTGAAAAAGTGGGTCAAGCTGGTAACCTGAGCAAAGACTAACAGCATAAACTGCTTTATCAAAAGTGCAATAATTAGTGTCAACTTCAACCTAAATAGAAACTCACTAAAGGATGTATCAGCAGCAAAAGTCTTTGAAGTATGAGAAATAAAAATGTGTCAGGGGCTTAAATCAGTAGGAATTGACATAATGTTGGCAACCTCCCTCTGGAATTAAATGAGTTAATTTTTTAAAGCACTTAGAAATATGCCTTCGACATTAAAGTTTTCAGAGAAAGCAGGGTGATGATTCTCATTATCAAGGTCCCATAGACAATAACAAGACTTGAACCAGATAACAATTTTAAATACAAGGCCAAGGAGACCTTCCCTGCAAAGGAGAACGTGAGCGATGGCTGCCAGTATTTGATGGCATGAAGCCTAAGGGAAGTACCTGAGGAGGCCAGCTGTGGACATGCAGCCTCAGCTAAGGCTCCAGGGCCCAAGAATGTTGGGACAAGCTAAAGAACCTAAGTGATGAATAGTGCAGCCTGAGGCGACAAAGGGAAAACACCAGAAGAGAGCAGGAAGCTACTCCTGAGAAGAACGAGAACCACACCACACCACACCTGGAAGTGATGCTCAGTCAGATAACTTCAGGCTCAAGTCAATGTTTTCATCTGCTGGGGAAAAGGGCTTGGAGAGACTAGAGACGGAAGACAAGAGACTCCCACAATGGCAACTGGAAGAGAGGTCATGAGAACATCCATATCAAGTAGTTGTTAACCCCTGTCTCCCTTATGATTACAATAAAGCCTCTTTCTAAGTATGTTATTTGTGTTCATGTTTCAGAAATACCAGGCAAAGGAAGGCACAGGGAATGTGTCCTGTTCCACTAAAGAACTGAGGTGGGGAAAGAGCATAGTGTTGCATGAAAAAGGCTAAATAAAGCCCTGAAGAACTCAGGAGGAAAAGAGGGATAAACACATAAACAGGGAGTTGGCTGTTGACTAAAAAGTGGCTGGGGCATTGGGGAGGTACAGAGACACTGACCAGCCAGAGGCTCCCTGCTCCTTTATTCCACAGTATATAATCCCACTACCAAAATTCTCCCACTCTCACAGGGAAAGCCCTTCCTAAAAATCCACACCAACCAAATCCTACACATCTTTCAAGGGCTGAGCTCAGGCCCTACCTGCTTTTAAACTCTGCCAGCCTAGAAGGATCTCACTTAATTTATCTTAACAACTATACTTGATACCTTGGCACTTTGAACCATAAACAATCTTGTTTTCTTATATGAATTTGTCTCATTTTTCCAAACAGACTTTAATCCATTTGAGGGCAAGAATGATGGATCCAACAACGAACTACAGGAACTTTTCCTTCAATATGCCTATACGGCCATCATATAATAAATGTGAAAATTAAACTTTCACCAAACTAAAAATTGTCCTGCCTCTGATATTCAGTTGAATTAAAATGTAAAGAAGACATGTAATATAAACTTATTTGCCTATTCTATTTTCAGTGTGATTTTTCCACAGGAAAAAGGTTGGCACTAGCGCCGAGTGTGGGGGGGAGATTACAAAAATGATGTTAAAATTCACAGAATGACAATCTCAGAGAGGCAAATATTACTGTAGCACACCTCTGCAAGCCAAAAAGTAACTGCAATGATAAAATATGTATACATAATAATAGCTGTACCTAACAATTAGTAAGCACTTTATTATGAGCCAAGACTACTTAGCATACTGTGTTTACATTAAACCTCACAGCAGCATTAAGAGAAAGGTAGTTTTAGCTCCACTTTATATATGAGAAAACCGAAGCACCAGGCAGTTGAAGTAACCTGCTCAAGGACACAACGGTAGTGAGTGGCTGAGCTAGGCTTCCAACTCAGACCTTCTAGCTGCAAAGTATGTACACCAGCCTCTTGTGCTAAAAGGTGCTTAAACGTGAGAAGGACAAGCACCTCCAACTCCTCCATGGATATCCAGGGAACAAACCCTTGGGGTGGGGGGGGGACTGGGGGGAAACTCATGGCACTGAGCTTCACCTCAGCTCCCGGTGGTCTGTTCCAAGTAGGACGCTGGCCAACGCCACTCAAATGTGATCGGGCCCAGTCCGATCACAGCTGGGAAAAGCTTTCCCAAATTCCTTAGTAGAGGAAACCGATAACCAGAAGAAAATAATCTTCCCCTTTTAGAAGATGGCTAAGTTTTAACATTGGTGAAGAGAGTGATCTTTTCCATCAGCAAGGCTAATTGGAGGGGCTATAAAAGTAACCAAGTCACCCACTGAATGCTAGGAGAATAACTAAGTCAGCTCTAGCAGCTGGTAAGTCAACCTGTACCAGGCCAAGAGCACCAGCAACAACAGAGAAGGAAGTAGCAGCCATGCAAGGGCAGCAGCAGAGAACTGTTTCAGGGGAAGGGAAGAGCCCTGGAAGGCTTCACATGCAGAGGTACTTCTGAGTGGAGCCCAGTGTCAAAACCCTTTCTATTATCCGTGTCTTTGACTGTCCTCCCCTGGCCAAGCGGGGTCTGGGAGTCTAGGAATAGTCTCCTTTCTTCAATGTGCCATTCAATGAGCATTAACTTATTATAATCAACCCTTGCTTGTGTTAATCAAATGAACCTAAGTGATACACGTGAACATTCATTTACAAGCCAATAAACATGTGGGGAGGTCTCCTGGGGAGAGCTCGGAGACTCGGTGAGACCGGTGTGATACATCTGGCGCACCGATTCAGAAACTGCTCCCAGAGGTTAGTTCAATGACTCGCTGAAATATGTCCCCCTAACCCCTGCCCCAGCAAATGAAGTCCAGAGGGCACAGATCATCTTTGATTTCTATTAAACAATTATAACTGTTTCTGTAAGTACGCCAGTACCGTGGCAAGTGTGCCTTGTCTGTGCCAGTGATCCTGCTCAGCACTAGCCAAACGCTATGCACTGCGAACAGTACCTGAAGGACTTACAAAGTGTTATTTAGACCAGGAAGGGCCATAGAACTAAACCCATTCTTTAAAGATGGTTTCTGTTTCATTTTGGTTTTTCCTGCTCATTGTCAAGTCCTAGAAAACTAAAGAGTGATCATCGCTGAAGGAGGACCTCTTTTTAGACTGAAGTGCTCTGATATTTATCTAACATAAGAAGTATCTGAATGGATGCAGTTGGCCTGCATATGATTCTCCTGAAGTCAAACAAACCTGTAATTATGCAATCTAGGCAGCCACACTAATCATGAGACATGTCACCTGTTATTCAATGTCAGAACGCATTAACAGCAGTATTAGAACTATTACTATTCTTTCATTTTGAAGTGTTGAATAAGGCATTAAAGGTACATGTTACATAAAGAACATTAAGCAGAAATGGGTGATTTAGTGTTGCAATCAAATTCAACCTAAAATTCATGAGACTTCAATGAGAGGAAGATAATGGCTGAGGTAGGAACACGTACGAAAGCAAAACAATTATATGGAATTATATAGCAATCAATGCGGGTTGTCTCAAAAGTGAAAGATGGGGCAAAATGAGGGAGAAGAGAGAGGTCTGAGAGGAGAGGAAGGGAGGAGACTAGCTATTTTTACAGATGTAGGCAGACTCATGTGAGACAAATTTCAGGTCCCCTGTGGCTAAACAAGGTATCAATAGGTAGCAAGCCATTAACAGTATGGTAATTCTTATGTAGCACAGTTCAGGCTCATGAGAGTTTATCCAGGGTGAGTTCCAAGATTGTCTAGTGTCTACTCCCACCTTACTTGCTCCACATAATGCCACTTTCTTGGCCACTGGTTAAAAAATGGGGATAAAGAAGATTCTTTATCTTGGCTTCCCCAAGTCCAGATGGACATGGTCAACAGACCAGTGAAGATTTCCTTCCATACCAGCAACCAGTTCAGCAAGAATGGAAGGTAACTGATGCCACTAAGAGATGCAGCTTCTTGACCAACTATTCTAAGTAAGGCCCCTCCCAAGCCACAGCTGTCCTAAGGAGCAGCCTAAGCCATGCACTGGAGAGAAATAAATTCTCTTCCCTGAGGCCTAGCCCTAAGGTTTGGGAAGCACAGCTGAAGCAGGTCCGGGAGCACACAGGACCCAGAGCCCAATAAGTTCCCTCAACGTCCTTCAAGTCTTCAGTAGAACTGCCTTCAGTGAAACAAACATGAAGACACCTACCCTCCTCCTTCCCCTAGCGTGTCCATCCCAGCTTTATCTCTAGGCTCCCTCTCTACACGACTGGATGTCTTTTTCCTTTGCTCTGCTGTTGCCTATGATTTCAGCCACAGGGTCCTTTTCCAGAATTCTCCCTAAGCTCCAGAATAGGACCAGATGCTTCATGCCTTCTTGGTCCATAAGCCCTCTTTACCTTTACAACGAGGACATGTGTGCAGGTGTATGTGTTCAGGCGGCACACCCTCAAGACAAATTTCACCCACTTATCCTTTCCAACTTTCTGTCCCTGATTCAACTGCAGTTTTGCCCATGGTCAAGTTGTTTCCTGAAATTTTGTCCTAACCAAACAAAAACCGCAGAAGCAGGTGTTTTTTATTCTACAAAGTCATGTATAGGCATGTCTGAACAGGAACAATACCAATTATATATAGTTGAATAAATTCAACTCCATGCATTTTATTAGTAATATACCAAATCTTTCAGACAAAGCAGTCATTTAGTGTTCTTCAGGGGTTGTGACTCCAATTCCACATGAATCACACACTCAGAAGGATCTTAAATTCTCAGTGCCATAAAGTATATGTGTCCGTTTTGAAAAGGAGGAAGGAAGGAGAGGAGGCCAGGAATCGCCTGATTTATGTTTTAAATTTCCTAGAATAGGTGGCACCTAGGGAGATTTTTACTTTCTGAAACAGGGAATAAGTATTTCCTAATCTCTTCAAATAAAAACTTGATTCTTCTATATTTTGTAAGCAAGAAATTTCTTCTTTTTGGATGAACTCAAATAAATGGCAGTATAAACTATATTGCTTCTCCCTCCCTCTGTGGAAGAAAAACCCTTCCTCTTTTAAAATATAGCTCCAACTATCTCAAGCAACATATATTACACACACACCTTCCTCTATGAGTGGGTGTGTGTATGTTTTTCCTGGCAGCCAAGTATTAAGCAATCATTATATATTCATCAGAAGTCAAATTTAATGACTTATTCACTGCTTGAGCAATATTTAATAGAAACTTGCTTACTTCTCACTACCCTGTACTTTAGTCACCATTATTCCTCCACACAGATATTAATGTGGTAAAATTAAAATTGAATCCACATTACATAACTGCCTCCCACCAGAAATAATAGTGAAGTGTAACAGTTTATGACACAAACTAGGAAGCAACTGGCTCTTTTATAAGCTCAGCAAATATGGGGGAAATCTTTGTGAAATATTGACCTTTATAATCATCTTTACCCCCCTATACAATTTTCTTATCATAGTCATACAGAAGAGGGAAGTTGTATAATACAGTAACTCAAAAAGCCAGCTCTGGAGTCCATTTACATTCAAATCTAGGTTATGTTACTTGCTAGCTGTGCAGTCTTTGGCACGTAACTTTGAGTCTCAGTTTCCTCTTCTGTATAATGGGTGCAATAACAGTATCTAACTCACAACATGACTAAGTGAGAAAATGTAGCTAAAATGATCAGCACAGGGCCTGGCCCACAGTATGCACTGACAAAATGTTATCTGCCATTATAATTATTACAGAATGGATCACTACTCTGCAAATGTAGTCTAAATGCTGAAAGCACTTTGCCCTTAGAACCAAAAAGAATCAAGTGAAGATCATCTCTAACTCTCTCAGCTGTTTCTACTAACTAGAGACCAAAGCATGAAGTTAAACTCACAAGGCTGCAACGCTCTATGAGAAGCTTTGTCAACAATCCGCTATCCTACCCACCCACACACTACTGTCCAGAAACTCACTTACCTAGCAGATGCTTACTGAGCACTTACTATAGGCCAGGCAGAGGGGAAAATGCTTAGAAGCAAGAAGGAGCAGCTAAGCCTGCCCACAGAGGGTTTAACAGGTTTAACAAGTGAGGGGGTGAATGTGTCTGGAAAGGTAGCGTGCATCAGATGTTTACCGGCTTGTGCAGAGGCTAAATAAATGCCCTCGGTCCTCTCCACCGAGGCTGATTTACAGTTTAAATGCTCAAACAGAAACCCTGGGAATGAACAGAGAAGGCATAGATTAAATCTTCACTGAACACTGACTAGTGCCAGGCACTATGAACACACTACTCATCCTTTGTGGCAACAGCGTGAAGTTGGTATTAGTAAACATCATTTCAAGATAAGGAAGCCAATGCTCACTAGGGCTAAATCATTTGTCCCAAGTCACAAAGTTGATAAATGGTAGACTTAGGAACTTCCCTCAGGTCTGGCCTGAAGCATGGAAGGCATATGCAGTAGTGTCTGAACTACTACATAGAAATAAGTAAAACCCACTTCATGCAAAAGTCATGAATAATCGGTTCTGTGGCTAAAGAAATTCTCCTTAACATTACCTTCTTTTAAGAGTGAGAGTGAGAGAAAGTGAAGGAGAGACTGACTGACTGACTTAAATAATTCTACCCCAAAGCAATGGAGACCATCTTTCATTATATAGATAGATATGTCCTTAGAATGTGTATAAACCACCATAGTAAAGGTATAACTCAAAATATTGCTTGAAGTAAATTCTACGAAGAATTAAACTTAGAACTCAATCTCTGGATACAATCTAGTCTCTACCAGTCACCAAAAGCACTACGAATCTCAGGCTATGGGCATCTATCGTTGTAAAACATATCCACAGACCTCTTCTGGCTAGCTATTATAAGCCCCTCAAATCTTCAAGGTCAAGTCTGTCCTTTACATGATTTAAATCCTTTTTCTATACCCTTCCTGTCCATTTGTTCCTATCTAATCCCTGGCAGACTGGAAAGAAACAGTGAATTCAAGGCAGCAAGCAGTATTTACAGCAGCATTCCAGCCAACATATTTAATTTCAATGACAGCCATTTCTCTCTGGTTTTCAACTCCTTGACTATGCCCAAGTTTTAGTTACAGTGGGAGGGCTGAAGGCCCAGGAGGCTTAAGAAACAAAGCCTGGCTTTGACTTCTGGTTCAACATCAAAGCTCTGGCATGAATTTATGGCAGCAAAGACCAAAGGAAGTGAGGCTTAAACCTCATGTGAACATTGAAAATATTTAATGAGAATGTAGGTAAAGCACCCAACAGGATGTCTTAAACATAGTGGACCCTAAATAAAAGAAGGCTACTTTACTGTTAACTATGTGTACTTTGCAATATTCCCCAATACAAACCTATTTCACTTAAGCTAGCATCTATTAAAAAAAATAAAAAATAAAAAACACAGTGGGGCAAGAAAAAGACAAACTGCCCAATGAAAAACTTGGCAAAGAGATATAAGCGTAAATTCTCTGAAAAGCTTATTCAAATGGTCTAGTATCTACTGAATTATGGAGTCATCGAGTCACCTCACTTTTGCAAAAGTAATAGGGCATATAGTTAAGAAAGTAATTAAGCACATGGTTGAAAAATTCAAACAGAACAATAATGTGGTGTCTCCAATCCCCAAATTCTCTCCCCAGAGACAATCATTGTTATGAGGTGCTTGGGAATGCAAGCCCATGGAAATATTCTATGTATAAGGCATCCTCTCTTAAAAAGGTCTACAGAAATTAAGATACTTACAGGAGCAGAGAAATAAGAAATTAAAAATGGCCATACTTGGAGAAAGACAAATCTCACAATGCCTGACATTGAAAATCATACCAGTATTCTCTCTGTGCCCTAGTCGCCAGTAAATGTGCCTGAATAGAAAGAACCATGAGTGGCTGCTTCAGTTTATTCAAAATATGCTTCGATATTTAGTCAAAATATCCATTCTAAATTAACATAAAGGCAAACAAAAACATCTGGGAAAAGAACACAAACATTAAATACAAGAAAAGAGTAATGCTAAACAAAGAATACAATATGAGTGTTAATGGGGGAACTTCCATTCACTCATTGAACAAATACCTACGAAACCCAGACCATGTGCCTGGCGCTGTGCTGGGTGACCTGGAGAGAGCAGTGAACAAGATAAACACTGTATCTTCCCTCAAGGAACTCTTACAAATTTCCACTCTACACAAAAATTTCTAAAAAGCCCTGATATAACTACGTGGCCTTTGTTTGGCTCTTGGTATTATGGGAAAGCTTATTCCTCTGCTGAGCAGTTCTAATTATTAGAGTTGGTCCAAAGAGAGAGCTGATTCAGGGCCTCCCTAGAATAATTCTAGGCAATGACAACAATAAATCTGAATTGCTCTTTCACACACATTCACTCATTCACACCTCATAACCTCCGTGTAGAGTTATTTTACTTTCTGTTTTATACGGTTGAGGAAACTGAGGCTCAGAGAAGTTAAGTGATGCCACTGAAGTCATGCCTCAATGTCAGTAGAACTTGAACTTGAACCCCGGTCCTCAACTCCAGAGCTACAGAAGAGCCACCTGCTGGGCCACACAGAGTCAACTTTTCCAGCTCACAGTCCTTCAAAGATATGAAGGACTACTGAAGTTGGCTATTAAATATCTCCTACTCTGCGAGTCTTTGCTTCATCAGAATAAATAATGATCATCAAGTTCCTTCAAGTTCCTGCCTTCATTTAAACATGCTTCATGTACCAGTGTCCCTTTTTAAAGATGGACTCCAGAATAAAAAAAACGATAATTACAGCCACTGGCTAACCAATTAAGACTATGATAATACTATTATTACATGTGTACCACTGTGATCCTGGTTTGACCTTGTCAATTAAAAACAAAACAAAACAAAACAAAACAAAAAACTCAACAGGAACTGCTATTAAGCCAGACCTCTCCCTTCCTATATTAGTACCACTGAATTTTTCAATTTAAGATTCAAAACTTAAGGTTGTCAAATTTCATGTTTCTGAAAGCTGTTACTCCATTTTATTCAGGAGGCGGAAGTCCTTCTGAATTTCAAAATGTCATCTAAATATCAGGTAGCCTCCCCTATTTTCTGTGATCCATAAATTTGACAACCTTACCTTAGTTTTTTTCCCAATAAGTTAAATAAAATAATAGCTAACATTTACTGAGCATTAACTATACGTCAGACGTTATGCTAAGCAATTTACATGCATCATTTCATTCAATCCTTGCAATAACTGTGGATAAGACACTGTCATTACTTTGATGGAAGAAAAAAAATGGGCTCAGAGGGGTTAAGTACCTTGAAGCAACATCATACAAGTAACAAGCTGCAGAGGGAAGATGCAAATCAGGGTCGATTAAATAACAGAGTCCATTCCCCTAACTGCAGTTATCATCAGTAATCATCATCCTTTTGGCATAACCCACTTCCATGTCATAAGACTTTGACGAATGCCTTCCTAAGATCTATGCAGAAAGCATCCCTACTGTATCAGGGCAGTGGCTCTGGTCAAAAACAAACAAAACCAAACAACAACAACAAAACAGGGATGGGGGAGTGGAGAGAAACTAGGATGATCAAGAACAAAAACATCAAGTAAGTTCATAAAATGAGATGGCTACTCAAAATAAGGTTAATGAATAGCAACTCCCTTAGACCAGCATATCACCGTACTCATTTCAAATAAATTTAAACCAAGAAAAAAATTACAAATGGGGTCAGCCTACTTCAAAATAGAAAGTTAATTAAGGAACACTTTAATTAAACAGAAATTAAGTCCTCAAAAACTATAAATTTAAGTTCAAGGAGATGTGATAAGAAGTTTATTAGATCATAAGACCTATGGTGACAGGGACTGTAATCTCTGTCATTTACCTAACTCTCAAGTGTTGGTCTAAATGACAAGTATTTTGTTCTGAGAAACATTTCTTTAAGAGTGGAAGGGCCACAATCACAAAAGGACGGAACAACTGTATTCCACATTCCTATCTGTTGGAGGATAATTGCTGTGTTAGTTATTCTTGGGAAGTAACATATATTTGGTTTCATGAAAACAATGGCAAATCAATCTTAAATCACTGACAGCTCCAGAAAATAAGTCTATCATAATTTACTACAAGCATTATAGTAACTGTCCCATCTAATCAGCATTTTTCCTTATGTTTGTACCTCCGCGTAGTACAATATCCTGAAAAGATGTCTCAGATTTTATAAGGTCATTCTTATTTTTCTCATTACTTATCTCATCATTTCTAAGATGTTTTATTTTCACTTTGCCTGACTTCAATCAGTAGTGACTCCAAATACTGTTTCTGTCTTGCCTTCTTTAAAAGCCTACAGATGTAGAGAACAAACGTATGGACACCACGGGGGAAAAGTCGCGGGAGTGGTGGTGGTGGGATGAATTGGGAGATTGGGATCGACATGTATACACCAATGTGTATAAGATGGATAACTAATAAGAACCTGCTAAACAAAACAAAACAAAACAAAACAAAACAAAACAAAACCCTGCTGTATAAAAAATAAAATTCAAGAGTTCAAAAAAAACCTCTTTATCAAAGAAATAATAATCTATAAACACCTAAACTGACTAGAAATGTCTCAGAGAACTCTTTGCTGGATGAAGTAAACTACTTCTGTAATGGGAATTATCTCCCACTAATGTATCGGTTTCTGGATGACAATTACAATGAACTGCAAAGTAAGAAATAAAAAACTATTAATATTAAATGAGTAACTAAGTGGCTCTGGAACACTGCAGTAGTATTTATAAAATGGGAGGGTCCAATCAATCACATCCCACATACAGGCACTCAGTCTCTGCATCCAAACACAAATAAACCATATACAAGACCTAATCCCTGAAGTCATCTTGACTCCTCTCTTTAGCACATAATACATTTAACTAGTTCCCTAATTCGATCAATTCTGCCTGCTCAAGTCAACTATTATCTCCTTTCCAACTACAGCTGCCTTAATTTCAATCTTTATTGTTTCTTTCTCATATTATTGGTTTGCTTCCTTAATGATTTCCTTTTCCAATATTTCTTCCCCTCTAATCCTTTCCCCATGTTGTTAACAAATTCTCGAGTACAAGTGACGTTACTCTTGTTTATCAAGTGTCTACCATAGTACTTCCACTTCTGGCCAAGACAGAATAATGGGAACCAAATTTATTCTCCTGCCTGAAACACCCAAAAAATTCAAAATGAAAACTAATGAGGGGCTTCCCTGGTGGCGCAGTGGTTGAGAGTCCGCCTGCCGATGCAGCGGACACGGGTTCGTGCCCCGGTCCGGGAAGATCCCACGTGCCGCAGAGCGGCTGGGCCCGTGAGCCATGGCCGCTGAGCCTGCACGTCCTCCGGAGCTCCGCAACGGGAGAGGCCACAACAGTGAGAGGCCCACGTACCGCAAACAAACAAACAAACAAAAAAAACAAATAAAAAGTGGTTTGCAAGACAACAGACTTATGCAAGGAAGAAGGAAGGAGCGTGATTGGAACCAAATGAGGTGAGACCTATAATTGGCCCATCTTACTATCTTGAGGGAGTTTCCAGGCTGCAGGGCACACAATATCAATCAAAATCTCTGCAGACCTTTTGTAGAAATTGACAAACTAATTCTAAAATCTATATGGAAAAGCAAAGGACCTAGAATAGCCAAAAGAACCTTGAAAATGACAAAGTTGGAGGACTAACACTATCCAATTTCCAGACTTGCTATAAAGCTTTAGTAATCCAGATAGCATGGTATTGGGATAAAGACAGATCAACAGAATAAAACAGAGAGTCCAGAAGTACTAACCTACAACATATATGGACAACTGATCTGACAAAGAAGCAAATGCAATTCAGTGGAGAAAGGATAGTCTTTTCAACAAATGATGCAGGGACAACTGGCTATCATATGCAAAAAGAAAAAAACCAGGAAAAGAAACTTTGATCTATACCCCCTACCTTACACCATATACAAAAATTTAGTCAGAATGGATCACAGACTTAAATGTAAAACTATAAACCTTCTAGAAAAATTATAAAGAAAATCTTTGGGAACTTGGGTTAGGCAAAGATTTCTTAGATACAAAACCAAAAGCACAATCCATACGACAGCAAATTGATAAACTGGATGCCATCAAAATGTAAAACTTCTGCTCTTCAAAATAATCTGTTAAGAGCTCAGACTGGGAGAAGGTATCATAAATCATATATCTGATAAAGAACTGTATTCAGAATACAAAAAGAACTCTCAAAACTCAAAAAAAAATAATAATAATAGCCCCAAACAACTGGAAACAAGATTTGAATAGACACTTCACCAGAGGTGAACGCCAAATAAGCACACGAAAAGGTACTTAACAGTATCAGTCACCCGGGAAATGCAAATTAAAACACTGTAAGATACCACTGCGTATCTAACAGAATGGCTGGAGTACCCAGACCAAGTGTTGGTGAGCATATGGAATGACTAAAGTATTCCCTTAATATACTCCACACACAGATTCTTAATTTTCAGACAACTATATTACCAAAAAAGTACATTAACCATATAAACCACATTTAATATAATTTAATTTTATCATAGTGACTCAGAAGGGACCTCATAACATTATAATGTCTCTCAGTGTCATCGTTATGGTTTTACTAGTAAAATATAGAAACATGAATCAACAGAAATCTTTTATGTAACAGATACCAAAGAGACCAGCTTTTAGTCTGTAATTACCTCACCAGAGTATGATTGCTTTTTATTGTAAATCATTTTCTTGACTTCAGTGTTCTCAAGGAGTGGTTGCCTGACATCAGCATCAACATCTCCCCGGAACTTGTCAGAAATGCAAACTCTCAGGTCTGACACCAGACAACTGAATTGGAAACTCTGAGAAGGGGACCAGCAATCTGTATTTTAACAAGTCCCCCAGGTGATGCTGAAGCCTGGTAAAATTTGAGATGCATTGTTCTAACGTATTTTTTTTTTTTTTTTTTTTTGCGGTACGCGGGTCTCTCACTGCTACAGCCTCTCCCGTTGCCGAGCACAGGCTCCGGACGCGCAGGCTCAGCGGCCATGGCTCACGGGCCCAGCCGCTCCACGGCATGTGGGATCTTCCCGGACCGGGGCACGAACCCGTGTCGCCTGCATCGGCAGGCGGACTCTCAACCACTGTGCCACCAGGGAAGCCCTGTTTTAAAGTTAAAATGATAAATTGCTTTTCTCTGAGATTCTTTCTGAATTCAAAGAATTTTAAGACAAAAAAGGAAATGTTATTTGAAATCCATGTTTTCAACAAATCTATAACTCAGCCAGCTGTTTTCCTATTTTTATACTCCTGAATTATTTTTGGCCCTTTATTTAAGCTAGAAGACCAGAACTGAATGTAAGATCCCATAAATAATGCATTCTACAAAACCTTTGTTTTAAAACAAACTTTTCTACTTAACGCAGTCATTTATTCACATCTATTTTTACAACTGCATCCAACATTCCTTGCAAATTTACAAGATTTGCTTCTAACTTCAGCCACAAATTGTCACCCCCCAGTGAACACCTGTGCAACTTTTAATTAGGTTCATCTAAATGGAATGGACTTGAAAAATAATTCTAGTTATAAAATTTTTAATTGTTTCATAAAGATACTCAAGAAACAGAATGAAAGTGGAGATGGTCTTGAACTGAATCAGGACAACTGGGGCTGTCGATAATTTGCCCAGAGACTTTGAGTTAATAACTTCATCTTTCTGGGTCTCAGTTCCCTCACTATAAGAGGGAGTTGATGACCTTAAGGTCCATTTCAGGTCTAAGAATCTATACATCTGTGATCTTACTCTTATCCTCTAGGTACTGTACTTTTACATTCATGTGACATTGTCAAATTATTTTAAGTATTTTTAAACAGTTTTAAAATTGTTTTAGGATACATGCCTCTTCTCAGGATTCAGGAATACAACTCTAACACCGCTTCCTTGAGAGCTGAATATGAACAGTAAAATATGAACACATGCAAACTTTTAGTTGTTGAAGCACCAAAATGGCAGTGTGACTTTTAACAGTCTCTTATTCTTTCTTAGATGGGTTAATTTATCTCTGAAACTATGGGGATGGCTGGCATGAACTCCTAAAAGCAGAGATTTCAAACATGATTAACAACATGGACTCTGGAGGCAGAATGCCCGGGTTTGAATTCTGAATCTACCTTAAGAATTATTTGTCATCTTGGGGAGGTTATTCAAACTTCCTAAACCTTATCAATCTTCTGTTAAGAGGATAATAATAGTATCTTCTCCATACAAGTTAAATGAGCTAATCTTCTAAAAGCACTTAGCACAGAATGAACACTCAATAAGCATTAGGTATTTCTATTAACATTACTTGCGAAGTTGGCTCTCTGATCAGAAGGCATCAGAACTCATCTGCAATTCACTTTGTAAACACAAGTATACAGCTACTTTGTGCAAGGCATCTCACCCTCACTACAGGAGGAGAGGTCCTCAAACTTCAGGACGTATCAGAATTGCTTGGGATGCTTTTTTAAAATACAGATTCCTGTGCTCTGCTTCCAGAAGCTCCAATTCTGCAATTTTAAAGCATCCCAGTTGTTTCTAAGACAGGCTGCTGAGGACTACAGTTTGAGAAACATTTCTGTACGGGTTTCAAAGAGAAAGAATGTCTCCCTTCAAGTACTTACAACCTCCAAGCATTTTTTCCATTTCAGAACTCACTGCAGCTACCACAGTGCTGCTCCTGTTGGCTGTGTACCACATACACCTAATATGGTCCCTCCATGTAGATTCCATTTGCCATCACTTTAAGTTCCAATATCTGTGTCCTGATTCAATGACATAATATAACTCTTTACCTTGTATCTGAGATCTGCCTAATCCTCTAAACCCCACCACCTCCAAACCTGTGACTACTGAAGGCTCCTGATATACGGGCTATTCCTGACCTCTGAACACAGTAGATTCATTAACCCTGGCTGCTGACCTACGGTCTCATTCATAGTCCTGGTCTCAGAATAACACTTCAAACACTGCTGTCAGCAAACATGTCTTCAGTATAGTACACATTTTCAGACAGAGACTGCAGTGTCAAAACCTATATGAATTTAACTCGCAAAACCTTAATGCATACAAAAACAAGAACAACAACAAAACAACAATCAGGGATCAGAAGGATCCTGGGATGGAATGTAGACTATGACAAAGGAATTTACTGTATTACAAATGTTTGACATAATAAGCTCCCTGAGGGAAGTGGGGGGAAAAAGGAGCTGACCCAAGTAACCTTGAACGGTGTTTTGACTGAAAACTGTTAATACTAAAGACAAGAAGAACTGTACATAAGCAGTGCATGCTAGCTGATGAAGCTGTCCATCAGGGAGGTATGGGTTAATAATTCTGAAACTGCTTTACATGTATATTGGGGTAAACAAATAAGTAAACGGATGGTGGGTAGTGGGAACCAGATCTCTTAACATTGAAGAAGGAAGTTACAGATAAACAAGGGAAGAAGACTACTACAATTTAAGCACGTGGTACTAGGTTAGAGTTGAAGACATCAGTATGAACACATGGTTACCTTAATATAAATGCAGATGGATAGATACAGAAATAATGACAGTTATGTGTGTACACATGTGTTAGTATACATACATATACTTCCTAACTCTGCTGCTGAAAGGACCTAGAAGCAGTGACATTCTGGTAGCAACAAGCACACCCAGAGCCCAGATCTTAGTTTCTAAATACCATTCTCCTTTTCCTTGGAACTCCTTGGAGAAACAGCTGATTTGGGGGATGGGACAGGGAAAATACAATTCTTTATAAAAGAATTCCAAATAATTTATGTTGCTATTTGTCCCTCTAGGAGGTGGAGCTTAACTCTCTCCGCTTGAGTGTGGGTAGAGTTAGACTTGCTTCCAAAAAACAGTATGTAGGAGAAAAAAAAAAAGTAACTTTGCAGTAAAGAAACCTGATAAACACTACTGGGGCCAGGTGATGAAGGTCAGTATCACCAGTAAATCATGTTGATGACATGTATCCCCTGGTATCATGTGATGAGAAGGGCACTAGACTTCTGTGGTCTTCTTGCCAAAAACACATAACCCAGATCTAATCATGACAAACCCAAATTGAGGGACATTCTACAGAAAATCTAACCAGGATTCCTCAAAATTGTCAAGGTTATAAAAACCAAGAAAAAATGAAAAAAAGAAACAGATGAAGTAACTAAGGAGATGGTGACTAAATGCAAATGGTGACTAAATGCAACATGATAGCCAGGACTGTGGATCCTGGACAATGTCTTGAAAAAAGACATTAGTGAAATCCAGAAAGCCTGGAATTTCCTATTTGGTTTAGTCAATAGTAATGTACCAATGTTGTTTCTTAGTTTTTACAAACGTACCATGGAAATGTAAGATCTTAACAACTGGGAGACCTGGGTGAGTGTATATGGGAACTCTGCGCTATCTGCAACTTTTTGTAAACCTAAAATTATTCCAAAATAAAAAGTTTATTTAGAGAGAGCGAGCACGTACACACAAAATGAGGTGAAAGAGAGACTGCCAAAAGAGGTGAGGCTACACTTAGAAAAGTCTACATGATTAAAAAAATAATTCTTAACTGTTGTTATTTGGTATAAAGAATTTACTTGCATATAATTAAGGCATTAGCTAGATAACATTAGTACTGCAACTCTCTCTCTTGGTATTCAGAATCCCAACGAAACACACACACACACACACACACACACACACACACACACAGGCGAAATCTTTTCTCAACACCATCTTCAAAATAAAAAGATTAAACAGACTCAGGTTGCAGTGTGGCAAACAAACTGAAGCAGGAATCAAGAAGCAAATCTGTCAACCAGTTCAACTATCTTAGACATGTTATTTCATCCCTCTGGGCCTCAGTTTCCTGATCTGTAATAGAAGTAGGTTTAAAAAAGATGTTTAAGGATCCTTTCCAGGCAAAGATACAACAACCTCCTTGAAACCAAATCCTGCTAGATTTGCTCCTACCCTCCAGTAGCTCCTCCTCAATCTCATCTGTCCGCACCAACCCCCCCCAGAATGCTGGCCCAGGCCCTCTTTTCATTTAACATATTCTCAGAAACAAATATACATTTCACAGCTTCAAATCCCACATGTACCTTTACCTTGAACTCAAAGACCAACGGCTTACTGGTCATCTCCACTTGGAGACATGTCTAAAACTGAATTCATTTCCCCCCCAAAAATTTGTCTTCCAGTTCCCATTTGTCAGAGGCAGAATAACAGCCCCCCAAAGATGTCCATTTCCTAACCCCCAGAACCTGTCAGTATGTATGTTACGGGCAAAGAGAGAATTAAGGTTACTAATCAACTGACCTTGAGGTGGGGAGATACATTATCTTGGGTTACTCTGGGTGCACCTAATATAATCACAGGGGTCTCTATTAGTGAAAGAGAAAAGCAGGAGAGTCAATGTCACAGTGATGCGGGATGAGAAAGACCTGACTGGCCATTGCTAACCTGGAAGATGGAAGGAATGTGAGCAGCCTCTAAAAACTGAAAAAGACAAGAAAATGACTCCGCAAAGGAGCACAGCCCTTCTGACAGCTGGATTTTAGCCCAGGGAGACCCACTGCAGACTTCTAACCTCCAGCTCTGTAAGATAATAAATTTGTGTTGTTTTAAGCCACTAAGTTTGTGGTAAGTTGTTCCCACAGCAATAGCAAAATAATGGCCACCACGCTAGAAAACCTGGCCTTTCTTAACGGGGATGCTTCAGTCAGAAATTTGAGTATCACTGTTGACTCCTTCCTTTCCCTTAATCTCCATATTCAGTAGATCACTGAATTTCATCAATTATCCCTCCTTTGTCTCTTATGAATCTGCCCAGACCCCATGCCACCTTCCTAGTCCAAGTCACTACTATCTAATGCCTGGGGCTGCAATAGCCTCCTGACTGGTTGGTCTACCTCTAGGCTCATTCCTAGGAAGCAATTTCCCACATTATAGCCAGAGAATGAATGCAAAATACAAATTATCTTATTCCGATTTTAAAAACTTTTTAATAGCTTCTCACTGCCCGAAAGATAAAAGTCCAAACTCTTTAATTTGACTTATGAGAGCCTTCTACCCCCGCTCTGGCCCTTTCCTATTCTCTCCAGCCTCTGCTCAGTACACAAATGCCATGTCTATTTTAGTCACTGCTATATTGCCAACACCTAGCACAAGAAGTATTCATCCTTTTGGTCCTCACATGAATGCTACCCCCTAACTGAGAGGTAGAGTTTCTTTTCTCTATCCATAAATTGAGGCTGGTCCTGTGACTGCTTTGACTTATTAGGCACAGTAGAAGTGATGTTCTGGAACTTCTGAGCCCACATCTTAACAGGTCTGGCAGCTTCTGCTTCCTTCCCCTGGGAACGGCTACTGTGCTGGGAGGAAACCAAACCATGTGGAGAGGCTACATGAAGGAGAATCCTAAGGCTCTGGTCAATAACTCCAGTTGAGCATCCAGTCAACAGCACCAACTGCCAGCCATGTAAGGGAGCCACCTTGCAAATTCTAACCCAGTCGAGCCCCCAAATGGCTGCCATCTTAACTGACCTCACATGGAGTAGAAGAATCTCCCAGCCCAGTTCAGTCAACCCACTGAATCATGAAACATTAACAAAAGAAAGTTTACAGTTCTAACACATTAAGTTTCAAGGTAGTTTGTTTTACAGCAATAAGGGCATATGCCAGCGTGGGTTTAAACTCTCCTCCTGGTACCAATTTAATCTCTTGCTCCTTAGCAAATTACCCCAGTAAGCTCCATCTCTTGATAGGAGGAATAGCATGCAAGCACAAGGATGGGAAGACTTGCTGGGGGCCATGATTGGAGAGTAGTTATATAGCACATGAGAAATACTCAATACCTCTGATAAATGTATGAGTGCCTGTCCTCTCTCTCTCTCTCTTTTTTTTTTTGCAGTATATGGGCCTCTCACTGTTGTGGCCTCTCCCGTTGGGGAGCACAGGCTCCGGACGCGCAGGCTCAGCGGCCATGGCTCACGGGCCCAGCCGCTCTGTGGCATGTGGGATCTTCCCGGCCTGGGGCACGAACCTGCGTCCCCTGCGTCGGCAGGCGGACTTTCAACCACTGCGCCACCAGGGAAACCCTGTCCTATCTCTTAAAACCTCATTTCTTTTCCACATCCAGAGTTAAAATGTACTCTTAATGAAAAAGAGAAGTTAAATCAGTCACCTGTTAAACTCTAACTGATAAATTCAAATCTGGGCAAATATATTTTCTGAAGGTTCTTTTGAGAAATCTACTCCCATGGTGCTCAACTGCGACCAATTAAAAGCATTAAATCAATATAGAACAAAAGTATATTAAAATCCCTATTCACAGGGCAGTCACCTGCTCCACTTGTGCCATAACTGTACTAAAACGTGAGGGACAGATTATGTGAAGGATTTTGATTATGTTTTGAGAGGTTCCCCCACCGGTGATATTGCCAAGAATGGTAAGGATGAGAAGCAAAAACAATATCATTGGAGTGGAAATGCAAACATTCATTAAATACCTGAATGAGAGGTAAATTAATGGAACACACAATCAGTTAACCAAAAAATAAAACAGTAAAGAAAAGAAAGTGCTTCACAGTTGAGCATGTGAAACATCTCTCAGACCTGCATGGTAATCTCTGACACCGCTCTGGGTCTATGAGAAGCCTTCTAGGTATTACAGGAATTTGATATGTGAATCTGGTAGGATTCGTTACCGGACTAGTATTGGTATTTTGCTTCCCAATTAGTAAGTATCTAAACACAAGTGCATAGTGCTCTTTGGAAAGATAAGGCAGATATAGGGTAATTCTTTCAAATTCAACAAACTCCAGAACTACCTAAGGACTCTGGAAGTCTCCATTCTAAGAGAACACTAACAAAAACTGCATCCTCTATGTAACAGATTACATAATCTTTCTTTGTAACTGGTTTAAATGTCTATTTTAGTCTGTCCCAAAGGAGCTCTGATCCTTTTTGCTTGAAATTAAATCCCATACTAATTTTTCTGAAACTAGAACACATTTCTGCCTCTGAAACCATCACAGATGTCACTTTTTTCCTACTAAGAAGGTAATGCCCATACTCCCTCTCCCCCTCCCCCTCACAAACACACTGGGCCCTCACTCAACACACACTCTCAGTGCCATTCTCCATCCCAATAGGAAGGTATATACTTTAAAGTCATTTTTTCACTTATTCTCTTTATAGTCGAAGTACGTGTTTACAGGCTGACCAGCCAAGGTGAGAAGTAGATCCGGCATATGACAAAGCATATAAACTGTCTTGAACTAGGAACAACCGTGAAAAGGAGATATTGGCCATATTTTACACACAAAGAAAAGGAAGCTCAGAGAAGTGAAGTAACTGGTTCAAACTTACACAGCTAGTAGATAACAGAACTTGCATTTTTAACTCAGGGCTATTTGTACAATATTAAATTTGTACAATACTAATTTTATACAATACTAATTCTCAACCAAGAGCTCCAAAGGATCCACCTTTCTACTCTGCAAAGGGCTCAAATAACTACAAACAAAAACATTTTTTGGTTGTTATTTGTATTGGTCAAAAAGTAATTGACCCCAGATTAACACAACGTTGTAAATCAACTACACCTCAATTAAAAAAAAAAAAAAAAGATCTAATAAAAATAGCTCTTTGGACTCTGTGGAGACTGAATAAAAACTATAGCTGATAGTAAAAAGTAAATAAATAAAAATAATAGTATGTGTTTAATAAAAAAAGGTAATTGACCAATAAAATGTGAGTGTTACATGCTAAGCATTGTGGAGAGCATTTTAAACACATTATTCAATTCTCACATCAACCCTAAATAAGGTGGGAATAAGGGAGATGTTTGTGGGCACACAATTAAATATTCATTAGATATTAGTTCCTATTTTACAATATTATCCCCTATTTTACAGATGAGGAAACCAAAACCTAAAGTTACTATGTTATTAACTAGCATAGCTGAGTCTGAACCCAGTTTACTTGATTCCAGAACTGGCCCTTAAAGTCCTAAATTATTCTGCCCAGCCAACCAAACTATTTTGCTGCCCATTAGGGAAAAAAGGGAAAGAAGAAACGGAAAGAAGAAAGGAACCTGGCAGTACCCAAGGCCTTATTACTATGTTGTGAGATGTACTACATCTTCTCGATGCAATAGTACTAAAGCTATAACACATGGTGGTAAAAATCTTAGAAAGGCCCAAACTGAAGATAATCTTCAATCTGAACTACTTGCATCTCCCTGAGTCTGCCAGGCATTGGGAAACAATTCTTCACGGGTCTCACACATCTCTGAACATCTTGCAGAAGCATGCACTGCCCTTCTGTTCCAGACTATCTTTTCAAGGATGTTTGCATAATGAACAAAGCTTTGGAAGACTAGATAGTGTCTCCCTCCAAAGCAGAGGGCAGTATAATAAAGATAATGTCTTCCTCCAGAGCAAAAGTCAGGCAGGTTTACTGCCCATTATAAAAATCTGGGTTCCCCAAGCTCAAGGTTCCTCAGCTCCAACCCAAGCCCACCGCAGTATCGCCCTGGGCTCTTCCATATCACCCCTGTAAGGACTCAGACTGGGAGTGAACCTACAGGACCATAATACTCACATGGCTTGATGTACAAAAAGAAAGGCCTTTGTCTCTTACCTAGGAGTCTCCTGTCTTCTGCCAGCATCCATGAAACTGTGGCAGGCTAACTTGATAGTGTCCATGTAGGGTAAAAACTCCAGATCCTTCACAGATCTTGATACCAAGTTCTTCGGACTACTTCTCACCTTTGCTTTCCTCAGAGATACCCTCTCCCATTCTATAGGAGACACTATTCATCTTTTGGTCATCATCTTCAGCATGAAATTTCTCCTAAAGGTCCTCAGCTAGAATCTACTATTAACTCCATGATGCCCCCATTGATTCCTGCACACAGGTTTCTATCACAGCACTTTTAAAGCTTTATTCCGCTTGCTTATTTGTGTGCTGTGCCAGTTAATCAATTTATTGCCTCTCAGCTCAAAATTTATCTTTTTATACATGCGCTGTGATAATGAATGAAATTGCTTTAAGCATTTCTCCTTACAGTGAGCGTAATGTTAAGCTTTCTCAGCCGAGGGTGCTGCAAGGACACTGTAGGAGGAAGGGAGTTCTCCAGAGAACATTACACTTAATGATGAAAGACTTTTCTTTTGCCCTAAGATTAGGAACAAGATAAGGATGTCTGTTCCTGCCACTTGTATTCAGTATTAAGTAAATAACTTACTGCAGGTTCTAGCACCAGGCAAGAAAAAGAAATAAAAAGCAAATAGATTGGAAAGGAAAAAATAAAACTGTCTCTATTCACAGATGACGTGACCTTGCATAAAGAAAATCCTAAGGAATCCACTAAAAAAAATACACACACAGGGGCTTCCCTGGTAGTGCAGTGGTTGAGAGTCCGCCTGCCGATGCAGGGGACACGGGTTCGTGCCCTGGTCTGGGAAGATCCCACATGCCGCGGAGCAGCTGGGCCTGTGAGCCATGGCCGCTGAGCCTGCGCGTCCGGAGCCCGTGCTCTGCAACAGGAGAGGCCACAACAGGGAGAGGCCCGCATACTGCAAACAAAACAAAACAAAACAAAACGCACGCGCACACACACACACACACACACACACACACACGAGTTCAGCAAGGTTGCAGGATACAAGCTCGATTTTATACACTTGCAATGAATTTGAAAATGAAATTAAGAAAATAATTCCATTTACAATTGCATCAAAAAGAATAAAATGTTTTAGAATAAATTAACAGAAGAAATGTACAACTAATATTCTGAAAACATTGTTGAAAGAAATTAAATAAGATCTAAATAAATGCAATCTCATCAAAATCCCAGCTGGCTTCTTTTTAGAAACTAATAGGCTGATCTTAAAATTCATACAGAATTACAAGAGACCCCAAAGACCCAAAACAATTTTTAAAAAGAAAAGCAAAGTTGGAGGACTACACTTCTCTACTTCCAAACTTACTACAAAGCAACAGCTACAAGACAGTGTGGTACAGGCATAAGGATAGGCATACAGAATTCTATCAATGGAATAAAATTAATGGACAGTCCAAAAATAAACTTGTGTGTCAATGGTCATCTGATTTTCAACAAGGAGGTACCAAGACTATTCAGTGGGAAAGGAATGGTGCAGGGACAACTGCAAAGCCACATGCAAAATAATGAAATTGGACCACTAACTCAAACCATATACAAAATTAATTCAAAATGATCTAAATGTAATAGCTAGAGCTATAAAACTCCTAGGGAAAAATTAGGAATACATTTGCATGACATTACATTTGGCAATGGATTCTTAGGTATGACACCAAAAACACAGGGAACAAAAGGAAAAACAGATGACTGGACTTCCTCAAATAAAAAACTTCTATGCTTCAAAGAACACTATCAAGAAAGTAAAAAGACAACTCACAGAAGGGGAAAAAGTTACAAATCATATATTTGATAATGGACTTGTATCTAGAATATATAAAGACTCTTATAACTCAAAAATAGAAACAGAAATAACTCAAGTTGAAAATGGGCAAAGGATCTGAATAGACATTTCTCCAAAGAAGACAAATGGACAAATGTCCAGTAAGCACATGAAAAGAAGCTTCACATCATTGTCCATTAGGGAAATGCAAATCAAAACCACAATGAGGGCCTCCCTGGTGGCGCAGTGGTTGAGAGTCCGCCTGCCGATGCAGGGGACGCGGGTTCGTGCCCCGGTCCCGGAGGATCCCACATGCCGCGGAGCGGCTGGGCCCGCGAGCCGTGGCCGCGGAGCCTGTGTGTCCGGAGCCTGTGCTCCGCAACGGGAGAGGCCACAGCAGTGAGAGGCCCGCGTACAGCAAAAAAAAAAAAAAAAAAAAAAAAAAAAAAAAAAAAAAAAAAAAAAACCACAATGAGATTCCAATTTGTACACAAATGTTCAGAGTAGCTTTTCTTAATAATATCCAAATAATAATTTATTAATAATAACAATCCAGTGTCTATCAACTGATGAGTGCATATACAAAATGTGGTATATCCAAAGAGTGGAATATTATTTAGCCATAAAAAGTGGAACAATTAACTGGGAGGGATTAAAAAGAAAGCTAGGTTAGTTATCGTAAGTAAAATCCCATCAAGGGATATAACGAAATAGTAATGGAATCATTTTTAATCAACTTCATTATGGCAGATGGTGCTAGAATGCAGGGGAAGGGTAGATCCAGATGTCAATGAAGCCTCCTCTCAACTTCTGTCTAGGCGTAAGCGCTGACTTTAAAAGGTCTTCAAAGAAATTCATGCAAGGAATGCCTCTTGCAACTTGGTCACATGCGAAAGTGAAGCAAGAAGCACATCCGTTTGGAGCTTGCCCCAAGGGCCTCCAGTTCTTCTCCAAACTGGGTTCATAACTCCCACCCACAGAGGGAAAGGCAGTGCCTGAAGCAGAACCCAGGGATAAGCAAATTAGCATTTCCAAGGTCAACTGCTGACAGGCCTAATGGATTACAGCAACCAGTATATTCTGGCTGAAGTTAAGAGGCTTAGCCTCTCTAGCTTGCTCAACACTAGCAAGAAACTAATTTACCACATCAGTTACAAACTATGGAAGTACTGTAGGTAGGGAGTCAAATTAGGATGTGACATTTCAAAAAGAGGCAAATATTAATAGGATCTGGAGAAGTGATTTTAAGGGGGTTAAACAATTTTGGGAAAAACCTAAAATACCAATCATGCCAGTGGTAAAGGACTGACAAGTACAAAAAAAAAAAAAAAAAAGGAAAAGAAATCAACAGTTAGTATTATCTTGTTTTACCAACTGGTTCAATGTTTCAATGCGAATATTCACCAAAACCGCTAAAAAGCTGCAAAACTAAATGATCTAACTACCATTACAATGTTTTGCCCTCCTCTGAGAGTCACTGAAAAGTGAAATGCCCTCTGCCATTTCCCACATGTAGCTATTAAGCATATGAAATGAGGCTAGTCCGGACTGAGAAAAGAATGTAAGTATAAAAATAACTCAATTTTCATAACGATTACAAGTCGAGATAATATTTTAGACACATTAGATTAAATAATATATTACTAAAATTAATTCCTCTTCTTTTTTCTTACCTTTTGTAATGAGGACAGTGGAAAATTTTAAATTATGCATGCAGCTCACATTATATTTTTATTGGACAGTGCTGCACATACAAATAACACTTTACATTTATACAGAACACACATTTTCTTTTTTGGGGGGCGGGGTGCGCAGGCCTCTCACTGTTGTGGCCTCTCTCGTTGCGGAGCACAGGCTCCGGACGCGCAGGCTCAGCGGCCATGGCTCACGGGCCCAGCCACTACGCGGCATGTGGGATCCTCCCGGACCGGGGCACGAACCCATGTCCCCTGCATCGGAAGGCGGACTCTCAACCACTGCGCCACCAGGGAAGCCCCCAGAACACACATTTAATTTCAGGTGCAAAGTACAGAAAGAGGGAGAACTAGGTCTGGATAATAAAAAAGTCTTCTCTAGAATAATCAAATTGGTTTCACCTGTTAATCACCAACCTAATAAAAGCTCCTTTCTGCTTAGGGAAAGACAAACTTTTATGTCTTTTAAAAAGGACCTAATGTTTCAAAAACGATCCTAAAGCCTGTTCTACTTCTGCCATGAATTGTCATCTTTGCCTAGAATTAAACTCGTCTTAATTCTTTTCAATGATCAAAGATATATGATAAAGTGCTAGTCTAATTTTAAAATCTGATCGAGTGACTCCACTTCAGTTTTTCCTGTAGTAGTCATTTTCATACCTATTAGGTCACTGAAACCTAACCCATGCCTCTGCTCCAAAGGTTTAAAAAAAAAAGAAAAGAAAAGAAAAAATAGAATCAACACAAAGATTACTCTCAAGCATCTAGAAAAACCCAGGCAGTATTTAGGTACTATACGTATTCTGTTTTAAAAACTAAAATATGACTCATTTACTATTTCAAAAAGGGACATCCCAATGTGGATGGGAGAGCTTAGCAAACAGGAGAGTACAGCAAGCAATTATTTCCACAAATTCCATCATGTGTAGAAACCAAGCCAACCTTCAGGTTTTTACAGTCTGGGGAAGAAAGAAAATCTGGAGGTGTTGGAATGGTTGGAAATTTACGGAGCGAGAGTGCACCGTAACACAAGGTGAGGTGAGGTGAGGTGACGTGAGGTGAGGTGAGGCCAACAACAGCTCAAACTTTCCTCTCCGTAGCTCTCAAAAAGGAAACTACTCAACTTTCTGACTAAGGAAGTCAATAGGAGAGGAAAACACATTTCACACTTTTTAATATCCCAAAATTGTGCCCCATACATTTGGCCCACTGATAGAATTTAAAGTGGTTTTTAAACATTATCAACAACAAAATCAAGATCACTAACTCAGAATAATAAATTATAAATATGAGATGTATCTTTCTATTTTGTGACAGGGCCTGCATCAGTTGCTGGTAAAGGAACTGAGTAACCTGGATAACTAGAAATGAAGCCAGTGGAAATGAGCAGTCTAGTCCTCATTCCTGGAAGAGCTGATCTTAAAATGTTGTGATCCTAATAGCCCTACAGTTTTTCTGGTCTGATAGAAACAGCACAATTTTTTTATTTTTAGATATATGGAGTAATTCAGGCTCCAAGCTACTAGATTCCAATAATTTAGTGATTGTACTTCTTACACAATCCTGAACCCCGCAATCAACACACACAGATCAGTAAGGCCCCAATGGCTACCTCATAAGAAGTGTTTTGGTGCCACCTAGTGGCATAGGTTTCTCCTGTCAAAGGAGAAATAACGATTAGACCAGGGTTCTCAAAGTGTGGTCCCTGAACCAGTATCATCAGCATCACCAGAGAACTTGTTAGAAGTGCAAATTTTTGGCCTCATTCTAGATCTACTGAAACTTTAGCAGTGGGGCCCAGCAATCTGTTTCAACAAGCCCTCTAAGTGGTTTCCCCCCATGTTTAAGAACCATTGGATTAATCAGTCCTTACACAAAAATTAAGTGCAAAGTCTTAAAAAATTAGGTTCATCAATGAACAAAAGTGCTCAATTTCTAATTTCTAAAGACCAAACACATTAACAAAACAAATATACAAAGAAAAGCAAAAAGCCCTGTGAAACAAAGAAAAGGCATTTATTGGTATCAGGATATCAGGTTATGGCATCTTAAGGGGGCTCACCTGGAAAGGGGGAACACATGAAAAGCCAAGGAGGTAGAACATTAGTGATTTTTAAATTGAGTCACCTACCCTAATGATAATAGGGTCCAATGTTTACATTTGCTCCTGTGCAACTATGTTATAAAGTAATCAAGAGAAAAGAGAAAAACCTTTCTCTTGATTCTTTGCTAAAATGTTTATTTTCTATTTAGGTCTTAGAGGAGAACTTGGTTACTTTAAATAACAACTTAAACTGGGGTTGAGTAAGAGAAGTCCCCTAATGCACCTAGATGTTTGCATTCCTTTAAATTCAACTTGATATTATGCTCTTCCTCAGAAAACAAAAAAACCCTTTTTTTTTTTTTTTTTTTTTTTTTCCCGGTACGCGGGCCTCTCACTGCTGTGGCCTCTCCCGTTGCGGAGCACAGGCTCCGGACACGCAGGCTCAGCGGCCATGGCTCACGGGCCCAGCCGCTCCGCGGCATGTGGGATCTTCCCGGACCGGGGCACGAACCCGTGTCCCCTGCGTCGGCAGGCAGACTCTCAACGACTGCGCCACCAGGGAAGCCCAAAAAAACCCTTTTAATAAGTATCTATTTCTTCATAATTAAAAAGTTATATGCTTGAAGTAAGAAAACTGGGTCATGAGATATATGCCCCGTATGGCCACTGGTCCACACGGTCACAATTAAGGATATACCATCCCTTACTCCATGGCTTAAACGGCAAACTTACCAGTTAAGAGAAAAAAATCAACTCTGAGAGGCTAACCATGCAAAACCAAGCCTCCGATATGACAGGTAACATCACAGACATTAATATCGGTGGCATAAAATATAAAGAAATTTCAAAGACTTGCTCTATTGATTAATTTTGATTTTGTCCTTTCAAGATATAAATTTAGATATCCACAGAGACCAACTATTTAATTCTAACGTTTTAAGAGCAAATGCCCATAATAGGATGAGTTTCTGACAAAACTCTTCTTTCCTTTTTCTCTTCAAACCTTCCCTCTACCCACAAGTGAGTTCATAAAAATATGTCACAGAAAGATGGGTCAAAAGCAAAATGTAAATAATAATAATTTTTTAAACACGAGAAAAAAATCTTGGAACTGATTTTTTAAAAAGAACTTTCCTCGTTGTCACTATCATTGCAAAGACAAATCTGTGTTGAGCCACTGTATGGGGCTAAGTGCCATACTACTTTGCCAGTTCAAATGCTCTACTGTTCACTAATTAATTTTTTTAATTTAAAACTTTCTCATTTGTAAAAAAGGTGTAAAACCTCATATAAATGCAATAAGTAGAAAAAATATACCCAAAAAATGCCCCTCACATCACTAACAGCTATAAAGGATTACTGCCATCAACTGAGGGCCATCAGAAAGAGAAAGGGGCGCCAGATTAATCTAGGTCAAGGGGCTGAAATCAGGCCAAACTGGTTTCAAATTCAAATTCCCTGGCTGCCACTTCGGTGTGTGCCCTATGGCGAGTTACTTCGATTCAGTGAGCCTCATTTTCCCATCTGTAGAGTGAGGATAAGACTACCCCTTTCAGTGATTTTCACCGCATGCACCTTTATTTAATAGTATCTGCCTATAGTCAGCTCTGGCGGCTCTCTTTTCCTCACCCACTTTGGGAAACGCTTACATCAGAAGGTGAGGCATGTTCCCGGGTCAAGACTAAACAATACAATTATGGTAGTGATACATTTAATAGCAACATCTCACACATATTTCAAAGACACAAGTCAACGGTACCAGGAATCTCACCAGCTGAGGAAAAGGCTGACCCTGAAGTTCCCCCAGCATTCAGGCTTTGTAACCTTTAGAGTATTTTACCAACCATATCTACCAAATGCAAATACGTTCCAATGTGACAAATGTCCCGTGGCATGCTGGTAACCTGAAAGACCAGCTCTCCAGTTGATGAGAACAGCTTGATTTGTGGCATTGGCCCATTTCTGTGAGTGGGGTTAATTCTCCTACTATGGCTGCTTCAACCCAACACCCAAATTCCTTAATTACTTCATTGACTGACTGACTGATTCACTCAATAAGCATTTGCAGACGACCTAAAATGTACAAAGCCCTCTGCCAGGCTCTGAAGGTGGGGTATGAGGATGACTATAGATGAATCCTATCCTCAAGGACCTTACAGACCAGATAGGGAAAAAACACAAAAAAGAAATATAAAATATAAGGAGAACATGAAGAACCTCTGAAAACAGGGAAAAATCCCTAACTGCCAGCAAGCAGTACATACAATAACAGTTCAGGTATTATTTACCTTAAGAACCCCTAGTATTGCCTATGCTTTCTACTAGGCAAATTTCAAAACCTCTCTGGGTGCAAAACAATATTTTCCTTTTACCAGAGTTAATGAATATGTATGTGCATATGTGTATATCACAGTTCCTCTGCCTCAGCACTGCTGACATTTTAGGCTGGATGTTGCCCAGGGGCTGTCCTATGCATTGTAGGATATTTAGTTACACCTAAACACCTAGAGGCTGGTAGAGACCAGTAGCACATTCACCATCTGCCTCTAAGTTGTGACAATCAGAAATGTCTCCAGACGTTGCCAAAGGTGCCCTGAGGGAAAAACCACCCACTACTGTATATACACTATGCATATATGGCTATATAGATGGGGTCTATACAGGGATGGAGTGGATATATGGATCCATGGATATGAACCCGTGTGCATATATAAATGAGCTAGATACTCAATTAGAGGAAATTTTTATATTAATTTGCCTACTAGGTTTTAAATATATTCATTCACTTCTTGAGTGCCTTCTAGATACCAAGTGCTGATAGAGGCAACAGCAGGGGGGAGGGCGGGGAGTTAGAGGCACCTGGCAAAAATCCCTGCAGTCATGGTGCTTACGTACAGGGCAGACAGGCAACAAACCAAATAACTATGCCAATGATATAGTATGTGAGAAGGCGGGGTGACGTAAGTAGTAGGGAGAAAAATCAAGCAGGGCAAAGGGTTAGAGATTCTGAGAAGAGGACATGTTGCCCTTCTAAATTTCAAGGACCTAATCATGCCAGACAAAACGCATGCTCAGATTTTCAGATCATGTGCTTACAGGCAACTTCCTGAGCACACAATCTGAAAGCAAGTCTAAATTTTATTAATGTTAAGAAGAGAGGGAATGTACTCATTTTGTACTCATAACCAGTAAGGGAGCGGAATGGAGGGCTGTCACACACCCCCACTTCCTCATTCCTACTCTCTGCCCACCCCTAGGGGCTGACAAACCTCACTCATTCTGAAAAGCTCCCATTCCCTGAAGTAAGAACCAGTGAGTAAAAGCATCAGAGATCACCTAACTGCTAAGGTTCCTTTCAGCCTCAAAATGGCATTGATGGACTATCAATATGAATACTGCTGATGACAAAGAAGAGGGATTGGGCTTCCCTGGTGACGCAGTGGTTGAGAATCTGCCTGCCAGTGCAGGGGACACGGGTTCGAGTCCTGGTCTGGGAAGATCCCACATGCCGCGGAGCAACTAGGCCCGTGAGCCATAATTACTGAGCCTGCGCGTCTGGAGCCTGTGCTCCGCAACAAGAGAGGCTGCGATAGTGAGAGGCCCGCGCACCGCGATGAAGAGTGGCCCCCGCTTGCCGCAACTAGAGAAAGCCCTCGCACAGAAACGAAGACCCAACACAGCCATAAATAAATAAGTACCTATTTCATTAAAAAAAAAAAAAAAAAAAAAAAGAAGAGGGATTGAGGAAAAGGAACAGGAAATTTTATTCTGGCAAATCTTCTTGTGGGCCTTAATTGATGTTACAAGGCTGTTTTCTCACTTTATTGCACTGCCCTAATATATACATCATTGTGAAAATTTTCCCTGTGATTCTTTTTATTAGCATATTTCAATCTCCTCCAAAAATGTATTTCATCAGAAGTTCTTTTCACTTGATTAACTACAGAGTCTACAAATATGCCACTACAATGAACAAACACACACAGTCCTGGTGTGACATAATAGGAAGAAATATGTATTTGGTCTGTGCCCCTAAAGCCCTTGGAATCATCAAAGTGATAAAAGTCTTTTTGTATTCTAATGAGATGACTGGTGGCTAGGGGTATCTGGATAGCCTCAAGATGGGGGCTGGTTGCCATGGAAACCAACCACATGATTAGAGGGCTGGAGATGGACTCAATCACTAGTGGCCAATGATTTAATTGCTCGTGCGTGGGTACTGCATGAAGCCTCCATAAAAACCCAAAAGGGCAGGGTTCAGAGAGCTTCCAGGTCGGTGAACACACGGAGGTGCTGTGAGCGAGGCAAGCTCGGAGAGGGCGTGGAAGCTCTGCGCCCCTTCCCACTTACCTTGCCCTTTGCATCTCTTCCATCTGGCTGTTCCTGTGATGTACCTTTTTATAATAAATCGGTAATCTAGTAGATAAACTGTTTCCCTGAGTTCTGTGAGCTGCTCTAGCAAATTACAGAACCCAAGGGCAGTGGGGGCAGTCTTATAGGACTGAGCGCTTAACCTGTGAGATCTGACACTAACTCCAGGTAAATAGTATCAGAACTGAATTGAATTGTAGGACACCCAGTTGGAGAATTGCTTGGAGTGGGAAGTGGAGCTAAGAGTGTCACAAGCGCTGTGAGTAGCAGAGTAGAAACAGTACAGTTTTTCCTTACACCTGGGAAATATGAAGATATAGGCAAAACAACTGAGCTTTTTGAGAGAGCTGGATTTTTACGACTCCGTAGGCAATGCCTTTATACTTTTAACACTACAGATACCATAATTTTCAATGGCCTTCATTTATTTAAGTTATAATAATATTTTGCTTTTATAATTGACTCCAGCTTTAAAAGCTATATAAGAAATACAAACATTGGCTTCTTATGGTTGTTTTTTTATTGTCTTTTTGGCCACCACCCCACTATTATTACTTTCTTCTAATTACTGCTTCTACTCAATAACATAATTATGGAATAAAGTATAAGAGCAAGGCCAAAAAGAAACCTTCCCACTTAACTAGAGTCCTGGCTATAAGAAGCAGCTCTCTAGATGGAGAAATTTATTACAGCATAATGAAAATCCATAATGTGGATCTTCCTAAGAAAATAAGTCTTGAGAATGTGAGGTCAGGATGTGCTGGCTTCTCAAACCATTAAGTAATTTTCAAAATAAATTTAACATAAAAGATTTAAGTAAAATAATTACTCCTTTTTCATAAAATTAGGGGATGGGTGATAGGGTTATGGGTGTTCATAATTTTCTTTTTCTCTCTATCCCTCAAATTTTTAGATTTTTAGAATGCCTTGTATCGGGGGAAAACTAGAATATCACCCACCAAAGCATCCAGATTCAGAAGTATGCACTCAACTGAATGCTGAAGGTTTGCAAATCTGAAAGTTCAGTTATTCATGAGAAGCACGAATTTCTAAGGCCATGTAATTTTTAACTCTGATGGCTGTTCTTTATTCATCATTAACTCTAAAGTAACTGTCACAAAGTGAAAGCTCTGTTTATTGCCTAGGTGGAGACCAAGGTGAGAAAAAAAGGAATCAAGTTTAAAAAAATGATCATTCTTAACGAGAATACAAATTCCGGATACATGAAAGAAAAGACTATCATTCAATCAACTCACTGTATCACTTCTATCAGTCAGGACTGCAACGGGCTGCAATGGAGAGGAAACCTGACAGCCATCACTTAACCAAAAAGGAACTGATTTTCCTGACATTACAACAAGTCCAGAAATAGACAGACTAGGGTCAGCACAATGACCCCAAAAGGTCCCAGCTTCTTCCTTCCACGACCAGACTCAACTCTGCCTTTACAAGTAGAAGACACCAAAGTCCAGGGAACGCGTGAATGTCCAAGGGAAGTCATTGAGAACTTCACTAGCAGAATAGGACAAAAGCTGATGGGCTGTTTAAGAAAAGGCATGCAACCTCATTTTGGAATTCAAAAGGGAGAAGGAAAGGAAGAAGAGGGACAAAAAAGAAAAATCAGATAATGTTAACCTCAACAAAATAACAAAAAATTTCTGAGCTAAATACCACTAAATGTTATTCCAATATTATCCAATTGCTGCAAATGCCATTAGACGAACACAGTCAATTTTCAATAAAGTGTAACAGTTAAGGGCAGAAACTGCAATCAAGTCCCTTATGCTCAAATCTCAACTCCCACTTTGGAGAGCACTTAACTTCGCTAAGCCTCAGTGGCTCATGTACCCAGTGGGGATAACAACAGTCCTTACTTTGAAGGATTAGTTAGGACCAAGTGAGATATCACTTGTGAAAACAGCACAGTGCCTGCACACATTTGACGTGTGTAACCAATCAAGCTATTATCATCTTTTGATCATTATGGCCATCGTTATCATCACCGTACCTCAGAATAGTTCAACAAACATCCAATTACCTGCCTGACCATAGTAACTGAAGTCTTTCTGCTCTGTTGCTTTCAGCAAGTCACAGAAAGAAAAGCAATATAGAGGGTAAAATCCAGAAGCTCTCCAACAAAGTTTTCTCATCTACTGGACCCTTGGGCAATTTAAATATACATCCTTTTACTCTTTTCTTCCAAATGTTCCTCACAAATATTCAGCGAGAATCTGATAAGAACTGTCAATCCTCAGGCACGTACATTTTCCATGGAATCGCAGAACCAAACCTCTGAAGGCCATCTGAAGACACACCCTGACACAGGGGCAGGAAGAGAGAGGATGAACCCTGAGGTACACTAACATTTTAGGGAAGGGCCATTCCTCAAATTTACTTGACTAAACTTAAAGGGCTTATGAAAATTCAGTTGCTTAAGGATGATGTTGATACCTACAGCTCTGATAAATTAGGTCAGTACATTCTGCTTAAGAAGACAGAAAAGTACATAATAAACTTTAAAATCTGAAAAATAAGCTCCGGTTATCTGAAAAATATCCTAATGTAACAAATTTCATTTCCCAGTTAGTTCAAATAAAGAATTACTAGAATACCAATAAATTTAGAGAAAAACTAATAGATAGGGTGGCAGCAAGAGTCTAATTGCCCAGACACCATATGCTGTAACGTAACACGAGGAAAGGTGATGATTTCAAATATGCTAGGAAGTTGAATAGGGACAAGCACCTGTATAGGAATATGCAACTAACAGGAAACAAAACGAAACACATCACCACCCAAGTTCTTGGCAGCAGGAATCCCCTCCACCAATAATTTAATAATATAGTGACAAGAGAACTGCAGTGCAAAGTGAGAAAATGATCCCTAAGTGATTGCTGCCACCTATTTTGTCAAAATTCATTCTAATTTGTGATGAAACTGGGCAACCCAAAAGGTCAACAGAAAGTGTGTCTGATCTTATAAGGCTAAGAAGAAAAGGGAATATTTCTGCTCTGAACATAGTTCATGGACTTTCCCACTTGCTCTTCTGCACTTTAATTTCTCCCAGTCCATGGACTATTGCCTAAGAAAATAGTCAACTCAAATGCAAACCAAATGACTAAATAATAGCTAACATTTACTGAGCACTTATTAAGTATTAATGACTGCTCTATGTAATTTGTAAGTATCATCTCATTTAATCCCCACAATAATGCCATTTACAAATCAGAAATCTGAAACAGAGGTTACAAAACTTGTCCAAGGACACAAAAATAATAAGTGATGGAGCTGGGACAAGAACCCAGGCATTCTGTACACGAAGCTCTGCACTCTTACATTACACTATCCTGCCTATATCACAATGTGGGAGCATAATATAAGACACAAAGCACACAAATTGAATCCTCTTCACCTCAACTATAAGATCTTAGTTGAACTTACTTTTTCCACCTGAGCTACTGAAATGACTTCATTAGCTACTTGAGGTATCTCCATCCTCCACAGCATCCTCAGTATTGCCATGAGGTTATCTTTCTAGACCTGGATCTTGCCACATTCCTCCTCTACTTTAAACCACCCAATAATAAAGTCCTAACTTCTTTCAGGACCTTAATGTTCAATGTTTAGGCCCTCAGTGTTCACTTAATGTTCAAATAGCATGTATATGTCTTGCTTCCCAGCTAAACTGTAAACAACCTGAAGGAACAAACCTTTATTAATCATTGTAGTGTTGGCTAACGTGAATTACTGATTTAGCTGCACGCAAACCAAAAGCCTTAAATAGACTCCAAACTCATCCACCTTTGCTCCCCTCTTCACATCACAGGCCCTTCTTCTAAGCTCTGACCCTTAAATTTCTAATTGCTGGCTATACTTTTTGATAGTTATTGAATAAACACTACGCTAAGAGCACTTTGCATATACTATCTTATTTAACTCCAACAACCTTATAAAATGGGCATTTTTATCTCTATTTCACAGATAAAAAATCAGAAGTTCAAAGAAATTACCTATCTTTGAGCAAGTTATAGAACTAAAGCTGGAACCGGGACTAGAACCCGCCTGTATCAGGCTGATTCCAAGTCCTGCGATTAAGTAGCAATATTGGCTCTCTCTCCTAAAAGTCTTTCATCTACTGTCAGAGGCTGAGTTACTTTCAAATTTACTTAAATACCAGGTGTTTCTCTACCCTCTGGGTCCTCAGACGGCACCTCAGTCGGGCGTCACGTGAAAACTGCTCTCCTAACAAGCTCTTGCTCTATTACTCCAGGGGGGGTCATCCTAGGCATCCTCTCTGTAGGGAGTTTCTCCTGTCACCAAAGTCCTGCTCATAAGCACTCCAATTCAGGTTCATAAGCAGTTCTCAGGATGTGGTCCCCAAGACCCTTCCACAAGGTCCACAGGGTCAAAACTATTTTTATAATAATTGTCAGACGTGCAACAGAGGAGTTGCGACAGAGACCACATGCCCCACAAAACTGAAAACGTTTGCTATCTGACTCCTTATGGAAAAACTTTGCCAATCCCTGCTTTAGAGCATGAATCTTTCAAAAAATGATGCTTATATTTCTTTTTAAATGAAACAGATGTTGCATTTTGCATCAAAATGTACTTTTTATTTTAAAAAAATAAAACAAAAACAAACAAAAATGAACTCTGTATCAAACATATTAAGAAACCTTCAAAGCAAATCCTGAAAAAAACTGACTACAATCCTCCAGGAGGTTACATAGCAGCCCTTCTCTCTTATGATTTAAGATCTTATTATGAGTTTACCCAGGACTACCTACCAAAGCTAAATATCCATCACCATCAAAAAGAGACTACAGATCAGGCTGGACAGGGGTAAGACCTTTAGAGGCCACCCACTAAAGATGATGGGTGACTTCTGCTGCCAGCTGTGAATGAATATCTAGTATGGAACTGGCCTTTCTGCCATGAGTGACTATAAGGCTGGACAAAATATATGAAGCAACTGCTTTCAGGCAGTGGGACAATAGGCAGAGCAGAACCGGGATGCCTGCGAAAAGGAAAGCAGGTGAGGTAAGTCCTCCAATTGCCCTCTTCCTTGCACAACGGAGGAGGAATCCAAGAGGAGCACAGCAGTCTTAAAGGACTGAGAAGACAGAGACCGGAGTTCAGGGAGGGTGAGCAGCAGGCGTTTTGCAAGACAGAGCACTGGAGGGGGGCATGCAGGGAAAGCCCCTGAGGGATCTGCACAGAGATCCCCTTGAGTCTGATGCTGAATCCTAAGCTGCTGAGGAACAACTGCTGGGAGCTGTGAAGTGAACAATTCCCAGAATTCACGCAGGACCAGAAGACATTCAAATTCCATCCAGCAGAGCAGAGCTTTCTCGTTGAACTCTCTGGGCAATCAACAGAGACTCCAGAAAGAGCAAGCTTTGTAACAAGGCTAAGTTAGCCCTAAAGTAAAGCTACACTAGACCTGCCCTAAGGAAGTTTAACAACAAGCCTGGGATGGATCAGCCTAATCCACAAATTACTTAGCTGCCAACCAAAACAAAGGTCAATACTCTTTAAAAGAAGATGACAAAATCCCAAAACTCAACAACATAATACACACAAGTGGCAACAGAGATGACAGAATTAGCAGACAAGGATATTAAAATAGCTATTATAAATACGCTCCATGTGCTCAAGCATACAGAGGAAAACATGAGCATAATGAAGAGAGAAATAAGATTCCATTTAATTCTTTTTCATGTCTTCTAAAGCTGAAAAATACAGTCTCTGAAATTAAAAATTTCCTGGATAGATTTAGTCTATTAGACACTTGAGAAGACAGGACTAATGAACTTGAAGACACAGCAAAAGAAACTTTTCATACTAAAGTCAGAGAGAAAAAAAGACTTGAAAAAAATCACCAGAGCCTCAGTGACTTATGAGACATTACCAAGCAGCTTAACATACATGTAATTGGAGCCCCAGAAGGAGAAGAGAGGGGAGAGAAATAGCAGCAGAATTTTTTTCCAAATTTGATCAAAACTGTAAGCCTACAAATCCATAAAGCTCGAAGAACACCAGACAGAATAAACAAAGAAAATCACACCAAGGCGCATCACAATCAAATTGCTGAAAAAGTGATATTAAAAGAAAAACAAAAAGATTATGTTGCTCCCCTGCTTCCATATATAATATAAAATAAAAACAAATTTAATCCAAACAAAGCAAATAACATCTTTCTAGATCTTCTCATCAAAAAATTGTGGTCACGCTCAGCAAAACTGAACTTTTCTCATTTTTTTGTAGAGGCCTTCCTTTACCAGTACCCCTAGCATCAGCTTAGTCTGTCTATTGAGTAATTAAGCATGAACAAAATATAGTTAAATTACTGGAAAATAACTATCATAATGCTGTATACTGTACAGTTCACAAATGTCATATACTTTTTTTTTTTTTTGGCTGTGTTGGGTCTTTGTTGCTGGACGCAGGCTTTCTCTAGTTGCGGCGAGCAGGGGCTACTCTTTGTTGCAGTGCGTGGGCTTCTCATTGCGGTGGCTTCTCTTGTTGCGGAGCACGTGCTCTAGGCACTCAGGCTTCAGCAGTTGCGGTGTGTGGGCTCAGTAGTTGTGGTTCGCAGGCTCTAGAGTGCAGGCTCAGTAGTTGTGGAGCACGGGCTTAGTTGCTCAGCAGCATGTGGAATCTTCCTGGACCAGGGATCGAACCCATGTCTCCCGCATTGGCAGGCGGATTCTTAACCAGTGAGCCACCAGGGAAGTCCCACAAATGTCACATACTTTTGATTGTATGTTCCTTGAGGTCAGATACCTTCATGTTTCAGCCCATAAATTTCTAGTGCAGTCTCTAGTGGCTCATGGGGGTCTGAACACATATGAATGAGTCAATCTCATCTTATCCGCAGTACATCACTATGTGGTATGTAAAACAAGATGAGAAAACAGATGCCCAGAGGGATTAAATGATTGTCCCAAGGTTACCCAAAAGGTGAGCAGTATCTTGCATCCCTAGAGCAATGCCACCACTCAGGGTTGCATCAAAATAGACACAAAAGAAATAAATTTTAATTATTACTTACTCTGAGTTTCCACAAGATCCAAAGCAACACTAGAAGCTGTGTCCATTCCAGAGCTGATGCAGGACTGGAAGTTTTTCAAGGAGGAGAGTGCAGATTCTACACCACTGAAGGATATAAAACCAGTTGAACCTGAACTTGAAGGCCCTGGCATCTTGAATTATTACCTAAGTTTTCAAACACAATGAAACAAAATTTATGAATAAGAATAATAACTGCATAGGAAAACAGAACCACTATAAACATCCATATGATTGTATCCAATATCCCACAAGTGCTACACAATTATCTACATTCTATATCACTTGAAAGGATATCAAAGCATTGTCCCATCATCTGGGCCACCAAACACAATAGATGAATTTCAATATATAAAGAAGATGTACGTCAGTATATAAAGGAGGGACAACACCCTCTTCCAAAAGATTCCCTGATGCTCTAAAGAATTCAACAATAGCACAGTTCCCAAAAACCTAAAACATAAGTGTGTCAGAAAAAGTACATTGCTCATATAAAGCATTCTTCCAAAAAAATGAAAATAGTAGCAATAAAATAGTTAAATAAGGGAGAATTTTGAAAACCTGTAATTTTTAACTTATCTGACACATATACATATTAAATTCTGAAAACTATAAGAAAACTTTTATTTCTGACAGTTCCTCTGGGTTCTAAGATTTTTAGACTTGGTGAGATCCCAGATTCTGTTTCAGAAAAAAACAGAATTTGTCTGTAAATTGTTATCTTCTGGTAGCTCACCCACTGTAACAATTTCAATTATTATCTTCATATTAAAATACTCCCTAATCTGTATATTCAACCGCCAACTCTTTAAGCTTTGGACTACTTACGTAAAGCTCCCTACAAAAAGACATCTTTGCTTAATTCACAAACCACCTGAAATTCAGTCCACTGAAACCATCCAGAAAAGTGGAGAGAATTTATACAGGCTTAGAAGAAAGGCTGTATGGTAGCAAAAAAGGTATTTTCTCAGAATCATACTGATACAGCGTGAATTCAGGTTCTGCCACTGTACTGCTGAGTGACCACGGACAGATTGCTTAGCTGTCTAGTATCAGTGGCCCTTCCAATCCTCTCCACTGCCACCATGTTTACCTCACAACTGGATTACTACAGCAGTTTCTCAATTATTGGTCCCTTTTCATTAAATTTATCCATTCATTCAACAAATAGGCCTGTCAATCATTAGATTCATTAAAAATGACACAGGGTATAAAAAGGGAAGGTCACAGGGAAGATGTTTAAGATGTTAAATTCTATTTTTGAGGTGTTAGTCTACTACAAACATCCACAATACAACTCATCATCAATTCAAATCATTCAGTTAACAAATATTCAGTAAGTATTTTTTGGAACATAGCATAGAGGGTCTTAATGAAGGATAAAGGTCCAGGTAGATCTGAGGACTTTAACTTTATCTGTTTTTTTTCTTTAAATGACCTTAAAAATCAAGACCTGAAGCAAATATGGCAAAATGTTACAGATGTTAAAATCCAGATGATGGAACAAGGGTTCTCATTATGTTATCTTCTAAGAGCTTCTGTGGTGTTAAAATTTCACACTGAGAGAGAGAAGACATGACCGTGTATATGAATGAAAAACCAATAATGACAAGGGGAGAAGCGGTGGGTGGGTGGGTGGGATGAATTGGGAGATTTGAATTGACATATATACACTAATATGTATAAAGTAGATAACTAATGAGAACATGCTGTATAGCACAGGGAACTCTACTTTACTTCACTGTACAGTAGAAGCTATCATGACATTGTAAAACAACTATACCCCAATTAAAAAAAAAACAATAATGGTGTTTTGAATATGTGTGTTTTGGTGAAAGACAATATTTATTTACAATCTCACTTTATTACACCAAACAAGTTGGGATAGTTAACACAATATGAACACAAACATGCAATAAGATGGAAAATATGTAAATTCATAAAAATCAGGATCAAAAAACAGATTAAAGAGAAAACCAAGTACATGAGAAAATTTAGAATGTAATCATATAAGCTTTAGGATTCTTTATGATTCTACACAGCACTATATTTGTAAATACAAATTTGGCTATGAGATTTCCTGACAAGCAAAACAAAAAGTGAAAATTACAGAATTCTCTTTCTCCATAAAGTACGCCAAGAACTCAAGAAAAATAAGACTTTCCATGGCCATCAAGGCAGCATGGATCATCACGTATGAGATAATAAGAGTCACACTGAAAAATGTCCTTAACAATATTCTTACGATACAGCAATAGTAAGCTTCCGAGGACTGTTTCTTAGATTATGTCTCAGGGTAAGCTAAGGACAGGACACGTGTGGCAGATTCCAGCTCAGTGCCCACCAAACCCATTTCCTCTTCAACCTGCTCGTACAGCTAGACCACAGTTTGCAGCCTTCCTTGCAGTTACGTGTGGCAGTATGATTGAATTCAAGGCAGTGAAACAGAAGCCACTGCCAGGCCCCATCCATGAAAACGGCACTCTATCTCCACACTCCTTCCCATTTGTCAGCTTGAAACAGGCAAGCAATGACCTTAGAAGCCACACACTGAAGATAGAGAACCACCAAATGGAAGGAGCCTAGGTTCCTACTTCACTGCCTGGAGGAAAAGTGCCCACCAATCAGGTTCCATGCATGAAAGAAAAGGAAAACTTCAATTGTGCAAAGCCATTTAGATTTGGGGGTATACCTATTATAACACCAACTGTTACTCAAAAAATACAATCCTGCAAAGATCAAACGATATGGTTCAAGTATTCAGTTTTCTAGTCAATCTTGATTCTAGTGTAAGTCTAAATTGTCTAGAGCAGCAATGTCTAATAGAACTTCCTGCCATGACAAAAATGTTCTATAATCTCACTGTCCAATACAGAAGCTATTAGGCACGTGTGACTATTGATTAGCAGTGATTACTGAGAGTCATAATATAATGACTATTGATATGATTAGCGTGGCTGAGGAACTGAGTTTTAAATTTTATTTAATTTTAATCAATTTAAATTTAAATAGCCATATTGGAAGTCAACTACACTTTAAAAAAATAATAGTAACATATATCTACATGCATTAAAACAGATTTAGAAATCTTTTTATATTGATTACCAAAACTTAAAAAAAAAAGAAACTGTTATTCTTGGTACATATTTACATTCATTAATCAGTTTATTAGCCATATCCGTCTTTAATACTATGACACCAGTATTTTTCTGAAGATATATTATCTCAATGTGGTCTTATTATTTTAATTTGTCATAGAATTTCCCGCTATTCTCTTCAAAATTGCATGTCATGCTTATGAATGTGAAACTGTTGACACCTTCATATGACTCTTCTATGAAGACCATGAATTTTTTTAAATTGTGAAACACTACAGGTGCCAGGGAACCTGGTAATCTCAGAAGTAATGCTTCTAGATGGAGAATATTTTCTATTGTAATTTTTGAAATAGATATATGTAAATATTTCATCACTAGTATTTCTACATACTGTCTTTTTGCCTCTTTTCAAGCAACTCTGTTCAACAAATATTTTTATAAAACAAAATTTATGAAATAAGTTGCCTATTTATTATTCTTGTCAATGCTTTGCTATATTAAAATAATGCAAAATCAAAAAAAATTTTAAATAGCCACATGCACCTAATGGCTACTGCATTGGATAGCACTGTTCTGGAAACACAATTATCAAAGTGTATACACACACACACACATACACACACACCGAGGGTACGCCAGATGGAGTAAAGCCACAGTATGAACATGATATATCTTCCTGGAATATTAATTTTACTTAAAGATAACATGAAACACGTTTATATTAAAAATAAACATTAGTTACGTTATAGAGTAGAATATGGAGGTGATACTAGTAGGGGTTAACGACTAAAAACTCTAGTAGGGGTTAAACACTGTAGCCTCTGGAGCCAGACTACATGAGCTCGAAGCCTGATTTTGCCAATTAAGTAGCTGAATAACTTTAGGCAAGTTATTTAACCTCTCAATGCTTCACTTTTCCTTTCTGCAACATGGGCATGATCCAGTGCCAACTTCAAGGATTACTGGGAGGACTGAATGAGTTCATATGTATAACAAAACACTCAGAATAATGTCTGGCATATAATCTTTTAAAATGAGAGCAAATATTACCATCAAGTTAATCATACAATACTGTGAGCAGCAATACAGAAGAGTGCATAAGTGAACGGACCTTGGACACAAATGCCTGGAAATTCCACCTTGTCCACCCCAATTAAAACTGCATCACTCTGGTTGAGTTGCTTAACTTCTCTATCTTCAGTTTGCTCCCGTGTAAAAAGGAGATAATCACATCTATCTCACAGCATTATTGTAAGAATAAATTAAATTTTTTTTAATAAATTAATTAATTAATTTATTATTTATTTATTTTTGGCTGCTTTGGGTCTTCGTCGCTGTGTGCGGGCTTTCTCTAGTTGTGGTGAGTGGGGGTTACTCTTCGTTGTGGTGTGCAGGCTTCTCATTGCGGTGGCTTCTCTTGTTGCGGAGCACGGGCTCTAGAGCGCAGGCTCAGTAGTTGTGGCATGCGAGCTCAGTAGTTGTGGAGCAGGGGCTTAGTTGCCCCGTGGCATGTGGGATCTTCCCAAACCAGGGCTCGAACCCGCGTCCCCTGCATTGGCAGGCTGATTCTTAATCACTGCGCCACCAGGGAAGTCCCCTAAATTAAATTTTGTAGTTTTCTCAAACTTGTCTTATCTTAAGAATCAGTTGAAATACTTACTAAAAATACAGCTATTAATGGATACTATCTCAGACCTATTGAATCAGTCTCTAGTGGACACTGAGGAAACTGTATTTTTATGAAGCACCCCAAATAACTCAAGTATGGAGAACACTGAGGTAACTTTGTCCCCCCAAATTTATGTTTACCCTAACTCCCAATGTGATGATATATAGAGATGGAGCCTTTGGGAGCTGATTAAGTTTAAGTGAGGCGGGGAGCCCTCACAATGGGATTAGTGCATTAGAAGAGGAAGAGACACCAGGGTTTGCTCTCTCTGTTCACCACGTAAAGATACAGTAAGGTGGCTGTCTACAAACCAGGAAGAGAGCCCTCACCAGCATCCAACCATACCAGCACCATGGTCCCCAACTTCCAGTCTCCAAATCTGTGAGAAATAAATTTCTGTTGCTTAAGCCACCAGTCTATGGTATTTTTTTAATAGCAGCCTGAGCTAAGACACAATGTATATAAGGATTAATATAATCCAGGATAAATGCAAAGTGTCTACTACATGGGAGCGATCCTTATATGAATGCAAAATTCACATTACTCCAATGAAACTTTACACTTGCGGAGAGGTGGGGAAAACGTCCGTCTGTTAATTCTGCACTATCAAGAGGAACGACTCAGATCGAGGAGCAAAGAGAATGGCTGGAGGCGAAAGGTGGACTAAACGTACTTTTCCCTATTTCTCCCACTAAGTACAGCTAAGTACATAATTCACAGGACAGCCCCCCACAGCAAAGAATTATTTGGCACCAAATGTCAACAGTGCAGTGGTTGAGAAACCCTGGTTTAAACTAATCCCCTTTGGAGCCTTCCCCAGGTAACTGTCACTGTTTTGTTCTCTGTACCTATGGTCTCAAAGAAAGTTTAAAACAAGGTTATGCATTTCCTGAGCTTTTCCCTAGCATGTTATGTTGCCTTCCCTAATAGGCCTTGTCTTTGTCTGTTGGTGCTGCTGTAACAAAATACCAGACACAGTAACGTATAAACGACAGAAACATTTCTCACAGTTCTGGAGGATGGGAAGTCCAAGGTCAAGGCACCAGCATAGTCGCATTCTGGTGAAGGCCCTCTTCCGGTGATTCATGGCCAGGGCCTTCTAGCTCTGTATCTTCACATGGTAGAAGGGGCAAGGGAGCTCTCTGGAGCCTCTTTTACAAAGGTATTAAGGCTACTAGGAAGGCTCCATCCTCGTGACCTAAGCTCTTCCCAAAGGCTCTACCTCTTAATACCATCACACTGGCTTTAGGAATTCAACATATGAATTGGGGGGTGGGGGTAGGAAGGGGACACAAACATTCAGACCAGAGCAGGTCTATAAGATTCTCTGTAGGTGAGGCCAATTATTAGCTAATATAAAAATAAAAATACTCCTCTCATCTTTCTGTACAACAAGTGGTAAGTACAGAGCAAATAGTTTAGATACTGTGCTGACCTCCTTTAGATCCACAGGGCCCTATACAAGTTCAGCCATAGCTGTATCTTCTTTTTCAATACGCAAGGTTACATCTTTATGAAGCCCTCTCAGTTGCTTGTTCTCTCCATGCTACCACTATCCCTCTCTCTCCCTCTCCCCACCACCCCGTTCTATTTTAAAAACCATCATAACTACTTGCTCCCATATCTGCCACTCTTTCACCCTGGGAGCAAATTAAACTAGAATTCTGACAGATTCCACATTTCATAGAACAGTTCCTCACACAAAATAGGTGACCAGTAAAGATTTGGGAGAGTTACATTAATAACAGAAACCACCATTTCTAGGTTCCCTATAGCAAGCCATAAACTGGTGCCCCTACAATTCGTTCTCATTATCGTTAATCCTCACAACCATTTATAGGAGAGAAAAGGAAACTGACGCCCAGAGAGTTTATTTAAACGATCTGCCCAAGGCCCTGCTTTGAAAGCCGGCTCAAACCAGATTTATTTAGATCAAGAATTCATGATCTCACACTACTATATATAAAATAGACAAAACAAGGTCTTACTGTATAGCACGGGAAACTATATTCAATATCTTAATAACCTATAAAGGAAAAGAATCTGAAAAGGAATATATATATATATATATATATATATATATATATATATATACACATTTACCTGAATCACTCTCTCTCTATATATATATATATAATTATACATATATATTTACCTGAATCAATTTGCTGTACACCTGAAATTAACACATTGTAAATCAACTATATTTCAATACAAAATAACAAAAGAATTCGTGATCTTTGCCCCACACACATAGAGCCCAAGGATGGAGAGATGGCGTCTTGGAGAGGGAGGTAAACCGCCCCAGCCTCATTGCTGTGGCGTGAAAAGAACTAGGACCATAACACAGGTCCACAGACCGTAGCTCGGGGCACCGGCGGAGAGCCCGAGAGGGAGGCAACACCTCCCATCACCCTCCCCATCGCCATGCCCCGCTCTTGCCTCACCTGGCTGCCCGATGTAGCTCCGTCTGGCTGCGCCCGGACTTCCCACACCGGGACCCCCGACTACTTCCGTAACTCCCTTCCCCTGTCGCTGAAACGGCGAGCGCGGGCTCAGGCGTCATCAGTCTTCGCCGGCGAGTGGTCACATGACGCCCCGCCCCGCTCTCCGCCCCTTTGTCATGTGACGGCCGAGGGAGCGCCGGGCGGAAGTCGGGGTCCGGCCGGCTCTGGATAAGGGCTGGGGGTAGAGGGGGACCCCTGCGGAAACGGGGGGGTGGGGGCCGGAAAGCTGACTCCGCGCGCGACCGCCGGCCCTGCGCGTGCGCCCTGGCCCGGCCCGCGTGACAGGTGAGTAGCGTCGGTGTGCGCGCGCCCCCTCCTTCACGTCCTCCGTCCCCTCCCCCGCCCCAGGGCTGGGCCGCGCTGGCCGTGGTGGGGGCTTCTGCGGCATGGGGTGGGGTCTGGATGGGGGAACCGGGCGTGGAGGACTGAGGGTTTTCCTGGAGCTGCTGCTGCAGTCCAGGCTCTGCAGCTCCTCCACACAGGTGGAAACAATTTTCCACACCTCTTTGGCGCTTTAGTGATGTTCAGCTGCTTAGTCTGCATCTGATCCTTCCAAGTTTCCGGGAGCAATGTTCTGTGGACGTCGTGATTTCTCCATTTACTCTCCAGAAACCTGAGTGGTTGGTGGAAGCTTTTACGGTCTCACGGACCCGGGTTTGAATTCCAGTTCTACCACGGGCTGTGAGTTTGGGCAAGTCATTGCTCCTCTCTGCACCTTAATTCCCTCACCTATGTATGACATGCCAAAGTCCTTTGAATTTCAAAAAATAGTTTCGAGGGTCCTAATTTGTCTGTGGTCGTACAGTTAAAAAAACTAAAAAACACAGAGCCGGTAATGGAACCGGGTCTCCTGATTGATTCCAAGTGCGTGGAGCTTCCTCCAGCCTAGGAGATGCTGGGAGAAGGGGGAGAGAGAGGCTTTACTGCCTTTGCCCACAACAAGGAACACCTTCCGGTTTTTCTTCTTTCTTTTTCGGGATTCTCAGACTAGAGTGATTAGACTTATTTTAGAACTTTTCTGGAAGAGATATGCCGGTCACTTTTGATCAACAACCGCTATAGTTTGTCCCTGATAACGGATTGGTGGAGACCAGTGCTTCCTTCTTTATGGAACTGAGGTTTTGTAAAAGGATTAAAATAGATCAGTCTTCTTTTGTCCTCTGAGTAGGATAAAGAGTGGTTCTTCCCAGGGCAACTTAATTTTCAGATTTCAGTTCTGTACTCATTGGGTAATTGGTATGATGTTGCCATGCTTTATTCTTGAAAGCATGTTGTCTTCTGTCTAGGATTACTTTACAAACTAAAAATCACAATTCCATACCAAATTCTGGAAAGTGAAGTTACCACCACTTTTCTGGGTGCCTTGTAAAAACAAAATTAGGAAATTGAGTGGGATCTCTGGTTTCATTGCATGTCAAATAGTAAGAGAGCCTCTACTGAGAAAGCTGGTCTTTATGAGTTGTCTTCATCCCTAGCACCAGCAGAACCTCTAAAAGGAAGATTTGTTGGGGGCGGGGGAGAGATGAACTGGGAGATTAAGACTGACATATATACACTAATATGTATAACAGAGATAACTAATGAGAACCTGCTGTATAGTACAGGGAACTCTACTCAGTGCTCTGTGGTGACCTAAATGGGAAGGAAATCCAGAAAAGAGGGAATAGGGGATATATGTATACATATAGCTGAGTCACTTCTCTGAACAGCAGAAACTAACACAACATTGTAAAGCAACTATACCCCAATTAAAAAAGAAAAAGGAAGATTTAATATAGCTTCTTCTACCATGTTTATTTGCATCTCATTCTAGAGTGAATTTTTTTTTAATCTCAACTAAGTCTTAACATCTTCTATAAAGCCACCTACCTCTGAGTTCACTGCAACATGATTAAGCATCTTTAATTATGCTTCTTAGATTCTGTTCTTTAGGACCAGTTTTTAAGCCAACAGTGAGGCTATTTACCAAAGACTTTAGCCGAATAATATTTTAAAAGTCGCCCGCAGTGTAACTCTTAGGTAAAAAGGATTAAAATAAGACTTGGACACACAAGAATTTTGACTTAAGTCATTATCCCAGGCCTAAGCCTCCCTGACCACGTGCATGCAGGCCCCGAGTATATCTGTCTGTCTGTTTGTTGGGAAAGAAGGCAGGTCATGTTGCCTTGCTTTAAGCTGTTTTCTCTTTGGCCACATTGTCTGTCCTATCTTGGTATCCAAACGGTAGCAGTTAGACCTGTTCATCATAGCCTGCCCTCCTCTGAATTGAGCCTATAAAGTTTCATTCTCCTGAGACCCGGGTTAGTTTAGTGGTCTTCAGAGGACTTCAGGTGACTTTTGTTCTCATCTTCCTTTATTTTCTCACTTGTCTTACTTTCCAAGGCAGGCCGTTTCAGTGGGAAAAATGGAATGAAATTATCTGAAATTCAGCCTGTTAGAGATCAACATGGCTTAACAAGCAAGCATCACAGAGAAAACTGAACAGACTTGTTACTCATTTATGCCTTAATGTGTATTATACACAACCCTCATGAGAGAGAGTTCTGGACAGCTGTAGTGGCTTCTCAGTAACCTCTGCTATGGGACCCAACTCCACCTCCCCTATCTCTGCTTCTGTCCCTTAGTGCTTACTTGTAACCCCTTCCTGGAATGCCCTTCTCATAGATCACTATAGGTAAACTAACAAATTACCCTCAAACCTAGTGGCTATAAAACAATAAGCATTTATTGTCTTATTAATGTTTGTGGTCAGGAATCAGCTCTGTGGCTTAGCTGGGTGCCTTTGGCTCAGGGGCTCTTGGGAGGTTGCTGTGTTGTGAACACAAACCTGGGGTTGGGGGGATCCATTTTCCAGCTCACTCAAGTGGTGGTTGGCAGACTTCTCCATCGTCCCGAGGGCTCCTCCACAGGGCTGTCTCACAACCTGACATCTTGCTTCTCCCAAGACACACACGCTGGAAAGGGCTCCCAAGCCAGAAGTCACAGTCTTTTTTGCAATCTCATTTCAGAAATGGTATCTTTCACATCTGCCCTATTCCCTTCTTTAGATGGGAGACAGTCAGTCGCACTCAGGGAGTGAATAGGAAGGTGGAGGTCATTGGGGACCATCTAAGGGGCTATAGATACCCTTACTGCTTGATCCCTCACTTGCTTCTGGCCTCTGCTCAAATATCATCTTATCAGAGAGGCTTTTACAAACTCCTGTATGTAAAATAACACACGCTCCATCCCTTTGTCATGCTTTTCTTTACAGCGCTATCAAAGCCTGATATGTAATATGTTTATTTGTTTATCTCTTTCCCACTCCCAATAGTATGTAGGCTTCAGGAGAGGAGGAAGTTAGTTGTGTTCACCTGAGGACGGTAGCCTCAGGTCCTAAAACAGTGCTTGGCACATAGTAGGCACTGGGTAGATATTTGTTGAATAAGTGAATCTGTATCATTGGAAATGCTTTCACCTGCATATAATCCAGAACCCAATTAACATTAGGTAAACCATAAAAGCAGTCCATTTAACAAGGATTACAGAGGTAGGTAGTGCCACAGTTGAATCAAGGAATCAGTAACGTCAATAAGAATTTAGATTCTTTCCTTCCGGGATCAGCTACATCAAGTCTTTTCTCATGGAGAGAAGTAAATAAAGCGTTGAGAAAGAGGCCAAGAGTAGCAATTTAGCAAAGTCCCTCTACAAGGAAAACATGAAGAGTGGAAAATAAATGCCCTCCCTCCATATCAGAACTCATTATGTGTTATAAATTTTTTTCAGTGAGTTTGGAAGAAAAATATTGTGTGTGTGTTTCACACGGTTCCTTAAAAAAATGGAGATTTTCATACTTTTTTTATGGGGGGGGGGATACAGGTCCTTTAATGGAGCGGCCAGTGTATCTGCAGACCTGGTTTCATCTGATGATTTACAGACCCCAGCTCTGAAGCCAGTTACACATTTCCCTGTGGCCAGGCACAGAGTAGTTGATTATCCTCACGATGTTGGACTTTTTGGCTGAGAATAACCTCTGTGGCCAAGCAATCCTAAGAATTGTTTCCTGTGGCAACGCCATCATTGCTGAACTTCTGAGGCTCTCTGAGTTTATTCCTGCTGTATTCAGGTTAAAAGACCGAGCTGATCAACAGAAATATGGAGATATCATCTTTGATTTCAGCTATTTTAAGGTAATCTTCCTCAACAGCTTTTCTTACCAGTCTTTTCTACAAAAGCATGCTTTCTTTGGAAACCAGGAGACTCTGAGAGGTTAAGTAATTATGGAGAAAGAGTTAAAAAGAAAAGCTTTTCAACCAAATTTAGTGTCAGCCAACTTTAAAATAATATAAACATACTGTGTGGAAGCCCTAACACAATATAATCAAATTTTAAAAAGATAACTTTGGTATAATGTATTTCACATTGAAGTACCCCACACTTAAAAGCATGTCAATTGTGGTTGCAATTCAAGTCCATTTCTTTCAAAGGGATTTTATATCTGTGCTTCTGATGTCTTCATTACTTTCTGTTCCACTGCTTTCAATTTTTGATATCCCTTTTGAGGCATAAGAACAAATTTTTAAAAGACTGTTTTGAAATTGTTACCAGTAATTCTATTGGTTTGTGACTCTTTTCTTGATGTTTCACATAAATGTGTTTTCTTCTTAGGGTCCAGAATTATGGGAAAGCAAACTGGAAGCTAAGCCAGAGCTACAGGATTTAGATGAAGAGTTTCGGGAAAACAACACAGAAATTGTGACCAGATTTTATTTAGCATTTCAAAGTGTGCATAAATATATTGTAGACTTGAACAGGTATTGACTAATTTAGTCATAGCTTATTTTGATAGTAAATAGTGGAGAGGGAGAAGGGATGGACTAGAAAGTGTATATCTTTCTGAGTTACTAAGAAATTTACTAGCTTATACCGTGGATAATTGTCTTTTCCTTCCTGTGGCACTAGTCATCTTAAGTATTTTAGAGTTTTAATATAATTTCCTGCTCTTGTTAAGTATTATAATCATCTTGCTTTGTACCAAGTCAGTTGGCTTTCAATCTTGATCCTAATTTAGTTTATTATATATGAGAAGTGAAAAAAAAAAGACCTTATTTTTGTAGCATTGGTAACCATAGCCTTCCTTCTTATCCCTGACCAGACAATATTGTCTTCCTTCTAGCCCTTAAGAATTCATTACTCGTTAGCTTTTAAACTAACTAGTCCATGTTTTTATGCCATTATTCCCAAGATATCTGTAATTCATAAATCAGGACTATGGAATATTCCTTTTACTTGGAGTGGCCATAAATAATCTGTGGCCCTGATCACTATGAGTTCCTGCTCACAAATCTATTCCTAAGAGCATGAATGGCCACAAACTATTTGAAGGCCAGAATGCCTGCTATCTTGCCTAATCTTTTAAAAATCTTTACTGTCCTTCAAAGATATTAACATTTTTATTATCAATGAATAACTTGCTCTGGGGTTTCATTTCTAGATATCTAGATGAACTCAATGAAGGTGTTTATATTCAGCAAACCTTAGAAACGGTGCTTCTCAATGAAGATGGAAAACAACTTCTAGTAAGTAGTAGTGACCATTTAAAATTAAAAAATCAAGAATGTCAAACTTAGCATTACTTTTTTTTCCTGTAAGTCACAAATACATACAGTGTATCCTTCTTTAAGGAGAAGCAAAATAAATTGATAATTATCTTCTAACTGGCAGGTCTCTGTCTGAATTTAGAACATAGTACACTTTGAGCAGAGCTACAAGTGAATAAAGATTATGTACAGGTTATGAGCTTCCTCAGTGTAACAATCCTATCTTCTTTATCTTTTGCATCTCAGACATCTAACCTGGTACCTAGTACATCATGATCACTTAAGAAATGTTTGTTAAATAAGTGAATGACTTATTATGTATTCATAATGTTGGGATTCCATTTTGGTATCCCAAGCAAAATATGAAAAATAGACCAACTGAAAGATAGTCATTGTAAATTAAACTTTATTTTGCATAAACTTTTCAAAGCTCATTCTGTACAGAAGGTGAGAACCCTTTGGGGGGAACCTGCATTCTCCTTGTAATATAAAGTTTTTAGGAGGAACCAGAGCAGAGTGATCCTTTTACACATTATCAGCTTCACTCTATAAGCATGTGTACTCCTGTGAACTTGGCTATTGTCTTTTTCTCATCATAGTGTGAAGCACTGTACTTATATGGAGTTATGCTCCTGGTCATCGACCAAAAGATTGAAGGAGAAATCAGAGAGAGAATGCTCGTTTCTTACTATCGATACAGGTATCCCTGGGCTAAGACTACACCCTCCAAAAGCACTGCTATTGGTAAAGTACAGTGTAGGTTTCCATCCTCCTTTTATTGTGAACAGCAGCAATATGATCTAGAATGCAAAAGTGTAAGATTCTCATCACTTCTAAGTATAATATATAATGTAGAAATATAACAATCTGTGTTTTATATCATCATTATAATAGATGATTATATGTCATATAATCTAGTATATATAGAGTAATTTATTATAGATTATTAGAGATATATAGCTTATCATATCCATCATGATACCTCAGTTTTTTTTAAAAGGAATGTGAATTTTCCTTACCTGAAAGATAAATTTGGGAATTTTGGAAGTCTAGTGAATTTTTTTTTTTAAGTTTTCAAATACTACTCCTTGGCAGATGTAAGGAAATGAATGAGTTTTCTGTTATCATTTTCAGGTTGATACATTTTGAAAAGTTATCATTCAGGGCCAGGTTGAAAGTGAATTCTTACCCATGTATATGTAGAACCAAAAACAGAACAAACAGTAACACACATCCCAACCATGTGTTATGTGTGTCTTTACAGAGCTATGACTTCAAGAAGCAGGGTCTTAAAAACAGGACCCACCTTAACCAGCTGTGATTTCAGTCCCTAACCTACAGTTTTCAATTTGTTAAATAAATGAGTCAGAATCTGGACACAGGGTCAATGTCAGAAATAATCAAGATTCGGGGAAGAAACAGTCAATAAGCAGGAGTCAGGAACTTGGGCTAAAGATGTGCAGGCTAGAATTAACATTTTCAAACTTACAAATTAGGACAAAATAAATAGGGCAAAAAGGCAGATCCTCAGCAGAGAGGGATTGTTTGGGGATGTTGTATTTTCAGCCATACTTGGTACTGTTGCCTTCTCAGCAGTAAATTAGGCTACTCAGCTAGCCTGTTCCTTTAGCTTTATCAGGATATGAGGAGAGTATCCACCAGCATGCGTAATTCATTCACATCACTTTGACCATAAGCTGTTTCACCATCCATGTTTTTTAAAATGGGCTATGAATGGTCTTGCCTCTATTTCTGAAAGTATGTGGAAAAACAAAAACAATAAACAACGTGAAGAAGAAGAAAAAAATCTGCTAATCAAGCCCAGCTTTGACAATCCGGCTTTGTCCCTTAGGGTATAATGGCTAATTCATTAGAATGTGAGGATCCGCTACTGAAGAGACACTGAACAATTACAAGTCAGAGCAGTAGTAAAGGAGATTCTTACATCAGATAGGAGGTCATCTTCAAGTCTAAGATTGAGTCTCTTTGGGGGATTACTACTTCAAGCCACCAGAAAAATCACAGACGTTCTGCTTAAATCTCTGTAGAAGGTACATCTTGCCAAGAAAAACCAGTTGGTATATCCCACTTGAAAATGATAGCTTTTAAAAAAATTATTGTTTAAATTTATGAAAATTGGTAAAGGTTCACATTCTTTATCCACAATTTTGAAATCCAAAGAACTCTGACAAAAATATATGAACATACACACATGCACAACATGCATACAGACTAACGACGTTGGCAGCAAACCTGACCTAACTTGAAATCTTTTGGAGTCAGCACCTGACTGGAGCAGACATGAGGCTATAGACAGTCTTCACTTATCTCACTTGTGTGAATGTTCATAAATTTTAATGTAGAAATATTAATATATCTTGATCATGGAATGCCATCTAAGACCCTGCTGGAGTATTATATTATACATGATATATGTATCATATTACTTTCTTATATTTGAAAAATGCTGTATTCTGAAACAAATCCAGCCCCAAGGATTTTGGGGAAACGGATCATGGACCGTCACATAAAACTGTACATACATGCAGGAACCCATTCTATCAGTTTGGTATATTACAACAGGCTTTTTGAAAATATAATTATGAATTTTAGGGATATAAATTGGCCTACAGTCATATCTAAAATTATATAAAGTCAAGTTATACTGAAATTCTTCTGCTTTGCTGGACTTTGCATTTCTAATATATGCGGTTTCTTTGGCCCTTTATTCCCCATTGTGAACATGGCTCAGTGCTGCTCGATCTTCTGCTGATTCGAATATGGATGATATTTGTAAGCTGCTTCGAAGTACAGGTTATTCCAGCCAACCAGGAGCCAAAAGACCACCCAACTATCCTGAGAGTTACTTCCAGAGGGTGCCTATCAACGAGACCTTCATCAGCATGGTCATCGGTCGGCTAAGATCTGATGATATTTACAACCAGGTGGGGATTAAGTCTATTTTGACATCTCTCCTAATAGTTTAAAAGACTGATTTTGCCTTCCTCCTCAATTGCTCCTTTCTTTTCTCCTTCCTCAAAAGAGTAAAAGCAGCTAGAAACTATTTAAAACTTTCCGAGTTGTGCCTTGGAATTGTTAAGGAAAGAGGGATATTAATTAGGGCAGAATTAGAGATTTCAAGGAGGAGATGAGATTTGAGCTATATTTGGAAAGAAGATGCATTCTTTTGGGCATTCAGTTAAGAAATGCTTGCTGAGTGTGCAGTATGTGGCTGTCCGTGTGCTTGGTGCTGGGGATCCATTGCTGAAGAAGGCAGGCCCTGGTCCCTACTTATGAGCTTGTAGCTGAAGAAAGAAGACAGACAAAAGAATTCCAGTAAAGCCAGATGGGTGTTATCTTAGGGGAAGCGCAGAGTGTTGTGAAGCATGTGACAGGGGCAGCAAGGTTGCAGCAGGTAACAAAGGGGACGTCCAGGCAGCCCAGGCAAATGAGGCAGCATGAGCAGGGTTGGAAAGACTCACTTTCGTCTCCAGGGTGTGTGTCATTCACTCACTCAAAATGGTACCAGAGGAAGTTACCATTGGACTTCATTTTCCTAAAGAAAACATCATTTTACGTATTATATATATTTTTTCTTCCTAGAAGAGAGTAAAGAGTTGGACCTATGACAACTGGATATCCTTTATTACAGAGCACACCTGTTCTCTACAGTTCTTAGGTAGCCTGCTAGGTTTTTGTATGAACATGTTAAGTGTAAATAAAGAGGTTTTGGTTATTTGTTTTGTTTGGTTTTTTTAAGACAACTCAAAATGAGGAGCTACCTGCACATACCAGGTCTCCATAATATTTGTTGCCATTTATTGAGAATTCAACATGAACCAGAATCATAGGAGGTTTTTTTTGAACACTGTTTTCTCTATTTTTCACAATAATCTTTCAAAATAGACAGCACTATCCTCATGTTGCTGTTGAGAAAAATAAGGTTTCGAGAGTTTACATAATTTTCACAACATCACATAAGTAGGCAGCGGAACCATAATTTGAATGCAGGCCTGTATGACTTCAAAGCCCACGCTGTTTCTTCACTGCCTCTCGTTAACCCTTCTGTTAACCCTCCTGCCTCTTAGGCGGTCCATTTGGTCCATGTCTCAAGGCAGTTTTCAATTTTTCCTTGCCCCGTGACCTCTAGTAACACAGGGGTTGAGCTGTGGTTGTGCTGTGTGTCCACCCCTCTCTCTGCCCTCCACCTCCTCTGTCCCTAGCTGATTGGACCAGGGCCAGTCACTTGACCCAAGATGGATCAGATTCCCTGTCTCCAGGTAATTTGGAATTGGGCCTGAGAAACAATTTCTGGACATGGGTTTACCCACAACATGCAAGACTTGGAGTTTGGGCAGCCTCATTCTGCCATGTGATGGAGAACAGTCTGGAGAGAGAGAAAAGTTGAGCAAACACATCCAGGGGAGAAACAGTGAAGGCTTTCTGGTTCGAAGCTCCAGGCCCGTCCCAAGACCTGACCACATTCCTGCCTGTGGGCTCCATGAGACATTGCTGTGTCTGTCCTTGTAATAATTTCCTCCCTTTCTGCTCATGGTCCTCGAGGCACTATGTACTACGTGGAGCCAGAGATTCCTAATACATGAGGCAATGGAGCCCTGGGACTCAGCAGCATATGAAAGACAGAAGCAGAGCACAAGGCATGCAGACTGAGAAGAGAGAGTGGTGTCTGGGAAACCAAAGGAGGAGAGAATTTCACTCCTCAGAGAATTTAAGTGAGAGTGCTAAAAAGAGTCCATTGAGCTAGCTGACTGTGAGGTTATGAGAGGCCTTGGGGAGTTCCATGGAGGTGATGGTGGAGATCAAATGTCAGTGAGTTGAAGGATAAACAGGAAGTGAGAGCACCGGTGAGTGTGGAATCCGTCAGTTCTAAGAGCTTGTCTGTGATGGGAGAGACTCAGAAGTGGACAACTAGTGGGAGACGCAGGGTTACATTTTTTTAAATTTTTTTAGGGAAAAGAGAATTGCAGCAGAGTCAAGGAGAGTCAAGAGAATGTCATGTGGCTAGAGATAAGAAAGAAGGTCCTGGTTCCCAATGCCATAATCTGAGAATTGTTTCCAGTGCCCGGGATCCTCAAAGGAGACGGACTTTTGAGAGGCTGATGCGTCCTAGAACTAGGTCATTTATTTGGCACATGTAAGTTCAGCTGTTGCTAACATCTGCCTCTCCTGGTCTGGTCTCTGTCTTGCAGGTCTCAGCGTATCCATTGCCAGAACATCGGAGCACAGCTCTGGCAAATCAGGCCGCCATGTTGTATGTAATTCTCTACTTTGAGCCTTCCATTCTTCATACCCATCAAGCAAAAATGAGAGAGATAGTGGATAAATACTTTCCAGATAATTGGGCAAGTATTGCTATTAGTCTTTTTTTTCTCTATGATAAGCTTGCTGGAGAACTGATTTTTCCATTCTTTTGGCCTGTAATCCAAAGGTCATAATGTTGAAATAATGAAACATAAACTCACTTAAGTAAAATTACTTTAAGCCTGTCGAGAATTTTATAAATCAGGAAGGAATAAATCAGTCAGTAAAATTTCCTGAAGCTTCCATTTGTGGTTTTTTTTTCTTTAAATGGATAGCCTCAAGGTAAAACCTCGTGTTAAAATGTATCTCGCTTTAGCTACTGAGATTCAACTAAGTTACATAAGCATTTCTTTATTTTTTTCTATTTTATGAATCTAAGCTAGCAGAATTTATCTAATTTGTCACTTTGTGAATAGGAATTGCACATTTATAGTAAGTTTTATTTATAAGCTAACGTTGATGGGGCCAAGGTTTACATTACTGCAAGGATGTGCTTGTAACTTTTTAAACATTATTTCACTTAAAAATATGAATTCTTGGGCTTCCCTGGTGGCGCAGTAGTTGAGAGTCTGCCTGCCGATGCAGGGGACACGGGTTCGTGCCCCGGTCTGGAAAGATCCCACGTGCCGCTGAGCCTGCGCGTCCGGAGCCTGCGCTCCGCAACGGGAGAGGCCACCACAGTGAGAGCCCCGCGTACCGCAAAAAAAAAATTAATTCTTAAAGGTTTAAGATTGACATTGTACTTAATATGTATGAACTGTTTTCTTTGCACATAGAGGTTTTAACAGAGTACAGTGAATTGGATCACATTCTCAGGGAGCAGATTTTATTTCACTTCTTACCAGCTATTATGAGGGCCCTGAATGAGGAGCTTTGCTGGTGAGAAGAGCAGCCTACAATTAGGAGATGATGCTTCCTATCCACAAACGAATCATATGCGTGTGCTGGGAGTTGAGTAGCCAAGAGGAAAGTTCTGAGAGTCTGGCTTCGTTTGCCTAAGCTTAACAAAGAGGTTCTGTCCATAATGCTATACTCAGAAACACTTTTAGTATTAAGGAAGGTCAAAGTCCAATTACATGATACTTACAAGATACATTCCTGAAAAAGCACCCTGGCACACTGAAAATAAAGGATTTTTTAAAAATAAATAAATAAAATAAAAGATATTCCAGACAAATGCCAACCAATAAAAAGCTAGTGAGAAAATATTAGACCACAAAGAGTTTTAAAGCAGAATATTAATAGGGATAAAGAGGGACTGCATGTAATTTTAAAAACAAATGTGAAACACAATGCCACTCTGCTCACAGAGATTTGGGGGACAAGTTTAGTTTAAGAGTGTAAAGGTGAGATGAAAATGTTTGGGAAAACCACTACTCCAGTCAAAGTGTCTACTTTTCTTTCCCCTTTCAATTTTGTTCATCTAGGAATCTTACACACAGCAGTTTGAAAGGAAAACCTTGTTTTAGTTATTTTCCCATGAATAGCAAGATTTAATAGTCACTCTTGTTCCCAAGTGCTCATAAGGAAAACCGCTTCCCCGTATATTTGGAAAATCTTGGTTTTTCACTGGAACGGCATTTAAACTTGAAGGAGTGGGTGTTGTCTCCTATAACTTTGTATTTTCCCAGCCCCTTGCCTTGAAGCGAGTAGATATTTAACAAATACTGAACGATTGTCTCCTCTTGCAGGTAATTAGTATTTACATGGGGATCACAGTTAATCTAGCAGATGCTTGGGAACCCTACAAAGCTGCAAAAACTGCTTTAAACAATACCCTGGACCTTTCAAACGTCAGAGAGCAGGTAGGTTCTGGCTAATCGGGAGGATTCTCAAACAACTGCACACCAGCTTTAATGGCGTAGGAAATGAGCTAAGTAGATTTCCTAAGTGATTTGGAAAATGCCCACATAGACATTTTAGTGCAATGATTAATGAAAGGTGAATTTTGCACATCGGAATAAGAGAGGTAATTGTAGATTTTTAATTTATGTGGGCTGTATAAATTGGAGACTTGGATCCTGAGGAAGATTCAACACCCTAAAATGAACCAGTGTGACATCTGGCCCCAGGTGACTTCATTTACTCCTGCTTAAAGACTGTGTCCTCATGGACAGAGCTCCCTTCACTAGTAGCTAGAATTTTAATGTTTTCATCAGTAGGATGAGTGTTGAAGACGGTAACTGGATGTGGACAATATACCCTTTCACTGTAATTTAAGCTCATCATTTCGGGTGTGTGAAGTAAGCAACAAGACTAAAGACAGGCATCTCCTTAAAGTTGAAATGGCTTTATTCTGTCTCTGATGAGAACCCAGGGCAAAAGGAAATAAATACCTGAGTAAACAGAAGAATCAAAATAAAATCTTTTTATTGGGGAGCATACTTGATATTTCTAAACAGTGATTATCTTAGCCTATCTGTCTGAGTTTTTGAGTTTCCAAACGTGCATAGAATAATACTGACTCAAGGAACTTCAGCATGTTTTATTCAAACAAATTGAATTCCATAAATAATGCACAAAATAATTTCAGTTTTGGCACATCCCCTAGAAATATATTAAAGAAAGTGGCACTCCCATATTTACTGACCTCAGAGCATTAATTTTTCATGACTAAAATTCCTTTCCAAAATCACATCTTCTCGTTCGTGACATTACAAGAAGTTCGTCCGAGGCTTCCAGTGCCACATCTTGTGGTTGTTTTAAACTAACCTGACTAGGTTAATGATGTTTACCATTTAACTCTTGCTTTAGGTAAAGCAGAATGACCAAATTTCCAAAAAGGCTGGTCAGTTTTGATACGCTGAGATGTATTTCTTTTGTTAAGCTTTTATACGTAGAAACTCACCTTTTGAGTATTTCTGCCCTGCCTTGTTTGTCGAGGAAGAAACGGTCAATTTAGCTTCTGCCTTTGTGTCTCTTTCCATCCAAGTTACGAATAGAAGTGACACCAGGAGCCACCGACTCCAGTTCTCCAGTTTACGTTTGAAGAGACCAGTACTCAGAGGTTAAATCCAAAGTCACACCAATATTTCTAGATGTTAGTCTCTCAATTCTAAGTCCAGTGCTCTTTTCAAAAATATCCAATAAGCCACTTGCCTTTGAGCCTTATCAAGTACAGTCCGTGTGCTGTTTGTCTCATATAGAAATGTTATTGTTTGTCAAGGGATTCTTTTGAGTGTGATTCACTTTCAAGGTAAGTGATTCTCTCTTTCTCTGAAATGTAATTCAGTTTTTTTTTTCTTTTCACAGGCAAGCAGATACGCTACTGTCAGCGAAAGGGCGCACGCACAAGCGCAGCAGTTCCTGAAAGAAGGTTGTTTGAGGGAGGATCTGGTTCTGGATAACATCCCGAGGCTTCTGAACTGCCTGAGAGACTGCAATGTCACCATTCGATGGCTGATGCTTCATACCGCAGACTCAGGTAACGCACGAGAAGGTGTGACCATCTGTATTCATCCATATAAAGGCGTCCGAACCCAGATCTGCTGCATGATGCAAAGTGGTTTAGCCCTTCAGTGAGAATCAAGCTGCTTTTCTAAGTTAGTCATTTTTGTGTCAATTTGGATAAAGCAGTGGCCCACCTGAACAGCCCCTGTGTCAGGTCCTGTTAGGTGCTTGGGAATATGAGGAAATTTACCTCCCAAGTTTGAGGAGCTTGTCACTGGTCAGACTGAGGAGATCGGATGTCTGCTTATGAAAAAGTATAGCTGCAGATCTGTAGTAGGCAGAATAATGGCTTCCCACCCCACCCTCCCAAAGATGTCCATGGCCTAGTCCCTGGAACCTGTGGGCATGTTATATTACATGGCAAGGGGGGATTCAGGTTGCAGATGGAATTCATGTTGCTAATTAGCTGACCTTAAAGAAAGGAGATTATCCCAGCGGGCCCAGCATAATTGCAAGTATCCTTAAACTGGGATATCCTTAAACTGGACTCTTCTGGAAGCAGAAGAGTCAGAACTAGACAGATGGCATCATGAAAAAGACTCAGTAGACCATTGCTGGCTTTAAAGATGGAAAGGGCCACAAGCAAAGGAGTACAGGCAGCTTCTAGATGCTGGAAAAGACAAAAAAAACTTTGCCCCTGGGGTTTCCAAAAAAAAAAACACAGCCCTACTGCTACCTTGATTTTAGCCTAGTGAAACCCATTCCGATTTCTCACCTCTGGAACTATGAGAGAATAAATCTGTGTCATTTTTAAACCACTGAGTTTATGGTAATTTGTTACAGCTGCAATAGGAAACTAATACAAGGGCCAAGGCAGCACCTAACAGCCAGATGTGTAAAATAGTTGGTAGGATTTGAGTGTAGAGCCCCGAGCAGAAGAGAACCATTGCTTGGGGTAGAAGGGCAGAGGTGGTCTAACAAGGCTCCGCGGAGGAGACAGGAGCTGACTAGCCCTTGATAGGACTTTACAGTAAAAAGCAGAAGAAATTCTAGTCTGGGGAAATGATGGAAGAAAAGTATGGTTTTGGAAGGACAGAAAAACATGGCTCCACTTTGCTGAGGAGCTGGCTAGACCCGGGTGCTTAATTATGGTAGATGGGGTCTTAATCTTTTTTGGGTCATGATCCTCTCTGAGACCCTGTTGGCCATCAGGCTCAGGAGCTTTTCTGCCGCACGGCTTTCAGAATCTTAGTTCCCCAACCAGGGATTGAACCCGGGCCTGTGGCAGTGAAATTGCAGAGTCCTAACCACTGGACCGCCAGGGAATTCCCTAAGCCCATGAGTTTAAAACCCCTGGTTTAATAGTAGAAAATTAAGTAGGTTGGACTAATACCTGAGCTTATTCGGAGCTGACGCAGTCCTCATACTTAGTAAATGCTCGATCAATACTAATTACTAAAGAGTTCCCTCACCCAGAGCCGCACACTCCTTCCCCTAAGAGTGGTGTCATTCAGCAGCTCTGGAAGGCCAAGCCTCTGCTTTTTGTTTTTCACTCAGCTAACTTTTCTCGAGCACCTACCCTGGTCCCACTTTCAACACCTCCTTGTTCTTTCAAGTAAGACTGTGTCTGTCAAAGAAAAACTGTCCACGCCAGATAATCCTGCAGCCTACCTCAGTAACATGGTAGCCCCGTCTCCCAAACCCTCCAGGCTAGATGCCCTTGACACTTCCTCTAGCTACCCCCTGTCTCCGCATCCTGTGAGTGGTCAGCAGTGAGAACAGCAGGTGGACTTCCTCATCCTTCATCTCTTTGAAAACCTGGAATTTCTCTTCAGCCTTCTCTCTTCACACCAGAAGTTTCCAGCTTCTTAAATCTTTCCCACAAATGCTGCTTTCCAGTTTTGTTTTGTTTTGTTTTGTTTTTTTCATCATTTCGATTCTTGGCCTGGATCTCTCTCCAACTTACAGTTTACTCTCAGCATGAATACAGGGCCACATCATCTAGTGGACTAGTCTTTAATTAGTCGAGTTTATGTTTAACATGAAATCCAGTCCTAATTTGAGGATTTTACTACATTGACTCAGCTTGTAATCTTCTTTACCAAAAGTCTTACATTCTGAAGCATATAAACAACTCAAGCCCTCTCTTTATCCTGTCATAAAGGCAACTGTGGGTTTCTAGTGACTCAGCCTCCTCTTTGTCTTCTGGACAACTGTGCCTGACAGCCGTGCCTACGTTCTGGAAGCCAGTGGTCTCCTGGATTTGTGCCCCTGCCAGGGACAGCCTCGGCTTGCCAGGGTTCTCTGCTTTTCTCTCTGGCCACATCTGTTTCCATTTCTGAGCCGGCAATTGTCTGACCTGATTGCACAAGGTCAGAATTTACAGGAATCAAATGATTTGCCTATCTGGTTGTGAGTCATATGTGGGAAAAGTAACTGCTTATTTAGCTTTTATGGTGTTTTGGCCATGGCGTGCAGAAAAGAAGGCACAGATTTCTCATATTCCCTCCTGTTAACTCTCTGCAGCTAATTGTTAATGCACAGTGATGTCTCCTGTGCAAAAATGAAAGCAAATTAGTATCAGAAGATTTCTTGTTGAATTAGAGTTAATATAAAGACAAGTGGAACTCCTTCCAAGTTTGGGGGTTTTTTTCTGTTTTTTTTAAGTTAGGCAAACATGAAGCTGAAAAATTGTCTCTGTGTGATCAATGTCATCAGTGCCAATATATTTCTTCCTAGGGAGTTCTGGAGAATGCATGGTAAATCAGGACTCTGCAGTTTCCTGTGAAAACTGAGCCCTCCTCCAGGTTGTCAGGAGTCTCCTTCTGACGGAGTAACTTGGAAATCAATATGTAAAATAACCTTGCTCAGGCTTCACCGTGACTGAAGCACCAAAAACAGCACTGACATGTGCTCAGAAGGCATGGTCGTTCTGTACATGCCGAACCTCCTAAGATGCTGATGGGAGGGCTTGGAAAGCGGGAATAAGCACGAGTGATATTAGAGCAACTGTCAGGGTCCTTGTACCTTATCAGCTGTGAACTTTCTGACAGTGTTTATTGTCTTAAAGTTTTTATCTTGACTTTATTTGCAATCTAAGTAGCTTTTACTTGTAAACATTTTACCTTATCCTATTTTCTTTTTCTTTCTTACATAATAATTGACCCCATAAACCAATTTCAGCAGATATCAGCATTTTTTATCCTATATACTTTTTTAACATAATGTTTATTTTAGTTGAAATGATTTAGCTTGGCAACCGAGAGGCTGACCAGGGAATCAAGACATCTGGTGTCTTATCCCTGGGTCATCACTGCCTAATTTTGTGAACTTGGCCTAGTAGCCATAAGCTCTCTGGGTCTAGGTGGTGGATAATCCAGGAAGCTCTGAGTGCCAGTCATGCCTTTACAAAGAGCAGAATGGTCTCAGGTCTGGTTCTTCCTGTTTGGAGGTGCCACATCTTTGTGTGGGTAACCCTGCTTCCCTGATGTATCAGTGGTCCCCAAGACCACCCAGGTTCAATGCTTTACTAGACTCAGCATATAGTAGTATTTATGGCTATGATTTGTAATAGGAAAAAGATAGAAAGCAAAATCAGCAGAGGGAAAAGGTGCCTGAGGTGAAGTCTAGAGGAAACCAGGCACAAGCTTTTAAGAGTTCTCTCCTGATGGAGTCACACAGGATGCATTTAATTCCCCTAGCAATGAGTTGTGGCAGTATGTGTGAAATGTTGTCAACCAGGGAAGCTCATTAGAAACTCAGTGCCCAGGATTTTATTGGGGGCTCATCAAGGCAGCCTCTACCTGGCAGGTAGCAAAATTCCAAACTCCCAGAGGAAAGCAGGTGTTCATAATAAACCACATTGTACAAAGACTTAAAGCATGGTGGGCCACTCTTACCAGTTCTCAAAATGGTGGGAACTCTTCCAAAATCCAAATTCCCTAATGCCAGCCAAGAGCCGGCCTTGCAAGCAAGCCTTTTTTTTTTTTTTTTTTTTTTTTTTTTTTTTTTTTTTTTTTTTTTGCGGTATGCGGGCCTCTCACTGTTGTGGCCTCCCCCGTTGCGGAGCACAGGCTCCGGACGCGCAGGCTCAGCGGCCATGGCTCACGGGCCCAGCCGCTCCGCGGCATATGGGATCCTCCCAGACCGGGGCACGAACCCGTATCCCCTGCATCGGCAGGCGGACTCTCAACCACTTGCGCCACCAGGGAGGCCCCAGCAAGCCTTTTTGAAGACGGCAGTCTTGGGTCTGCTGTGTTAAATCTTTTCTGCACACCTGTCCATAGTTGAATGGCAGAGATCAATGCTTAAAACAAAAGCAGCTTCAAACAGGACACAAGGAGGCCATGCACTTAGGAAATGGTGCCAAAAGGCTCGACCCATCATATTGGACAATTGATAATAAACCACCCACACAACGCTTAAAAAATTTGGCAACACTGTTGTCAGTTTGCTTTTTTCATTCAACAATACATCACGATGACATTCCATGTCAGATTCAATGTCATATTTAACAGTTCAATTGTGCATACTCCATAGCATAGGTGTAATATAATTTATTTTACTACCTATTATTGATATACATTTTGCTTATTACTTTTTAAATGCTTAAAAGGGAAATGAAAATATTTAAGAATTCTTATTTATTTTCTACACATTTAATAAATTGGAAACTCTTTTCTCCCATGTCTAGCCTGTGACCCAAACAACAAACGCCTGCGTCAGATCAAGGACCAGATTCTAACAGACTCTAGGTACAATCCCAAGATCCTCTTTCAATTGCTGTTGGATACTGCACAATTTGAGTTTATACTCAAAGAGGTAAAAATATTGAATGAATAATCACCAAAGTCTTAGTTTTTTTATGCTTAAAATTTTTTTTAAAGATTAGGATTTTGTAGCTGTGTCTCTGATTCAGGCTACAGATTCTAGCTGTCTGAGATCATTCTTATAGGAAAAGGACAGGATTAAACAACAAGCGTTTAGTGCCTGCTGTCATTAGGGATACAATGATAGGAAAAAATGCACCAGATGGTGGAAGTTACAGTCTAATGAGGCATGCGGACAGTAATCAGAGAATTACACAAATGAAAATGAATAAAAACAGGTATACGCTCTATAGGAGAGGAACATAGTTCTCTGGGTACCTAAAATAAAGGATCCTGTCCTAGCTTTGACGACTTCCCTGAGAAGAGAAGCAAGAGTTGCAGAAGGGAGCTGAGGAAGGAACCTGTCAGAGTTAGCTAAGACAAAGATGGGGGAGCATGATGGAGAACACTCCAGCGAGAGGACAGAATATGTCTAAGTCCTCTTGGGTAGGGAAGAGCCTGGCCAGTTCAAGGATCTGAAAGACCAGTTGGCTGCAGGGGAGAGAATGCAAGAGAAAGGTGGTAGGAAGTGAGGTTGACAGGTGGGCAGCCTGCGCTGGGCCTTGCAGGGTGTTAGTCTTCATCTTAAAAGCCATGAGAACCTATTGGAAAGAGCCTAAGTAGGGGGGTAGTTTGCATTTTAACAAAGTTGACCTAAGGACCTTGAGGATTTGAGTTCAGTCAAGGAAATTCTGGGCTTGGTCTTACTCCTAAAAAAGCCTCTATGGACATAATAAAAATCACAGACGCCTGGGAATGTCCAGGTTCTGTAAAAGTAACTTTGGGGGTTTGGATCAGATGGCCTCAGGCACTAGCCCCAGACATTAATGCCAATTCAGAACCAACACTCGCCTTGCCTCAGTTGGTCTGAGAGCCACTGTCTTAGAGATGGTCTAGCTTTTGCCCCCCAATTTGTATAAAGTAGTAATGCTTAAGAGGTGGCATCAGACTGATGTTAGGCACCTATTTTAATAATAAATTGGGTTTTGCTCAGGCTTTCTTAGTAAACTGCCTAAGCTGGATTTTCTCCTAAATCAGTAAATCTCTTCTGTCTCTTCAACAGATGTTCAAGCAAATGCTTTCAGAAAAGCAGGCCAAATGGGAACATTACAAGAAGGAGGGCTCAGAGCGGATGACGGAGCTTGCTGATGTCTTTTCAGGAGTGAAACCCCTAACCAGAGTGGAGAAAAATGGTAATTGCTGAAGAGGAATTATTGGTATAATTGAAAAGTATACACATTATTAGAAACCAGCAGAGTAAAAAGTCATTACCGTGTCCTCATTGTATGCTGGGATGTTGCTAATGAAGATCAGAAGTTTAGTTTTGGCTGCTCCACCCTTGTGCTCCCTTGGGCAATCTCATATTCTCTCTGGACTTCAGGTTTCTTATCTTTGAAGTAAGAGGTTGGGCTAAATCATGGGTTCTTGTACTCCGGTTCATAAATAGAATAGTATTTTATAGAGTCATATCCTCCCCCCACCACCATAGTATGCAAAACTGGTGTGTCATTAGTGTGAATTTTATGTGCGTGGGGATGGGGGCATAACTTTCATGATCTTCTCAGAAGGATACTTCACCCAAGAATATTAATGACTGCTAACATAAATGATATCTAAGAATCTTGTGTTCAGTCCTATTTGGTTCTTCTTCACCGACGCATCTGCCATCTAGTGGCACAAGAGGGGACCTGCAGACTGTTTTGAAACAACATAGCTCAAGTTTTACTTGTAACAATTTTAATCTTGCTTCTTTTAGGAAATTTTATCTATAGGAAAATTGTGGTATCACTTCAAATTTTTGAAGGATCCTGTCCTATAGATAGGATCCTTTCAAATTGCCCCTGAAAGACCATTCTGAATTTTGAGGTGACAAATTAAACTATTTTTTTTGATGCTTAATATTTGTTTTAACTGTCAAATTTATTTCCGATAAAGTTAACTATACAGTAGAATTGATGAATAGTATAGATTTTTATTTAAAAAAGCTTCACTATTGTTAATCAATACAAGCTTATGACTATTGTATTTGATTTATTTGTTGCTGGTCAAAAAAATAGGTCCAAATTACATTAATATTCCTATTGGAAAAACTAGAGCAGTTTTTAATAGTGTGATATAAATTGGCAACATGTTTTGCAGGTCAGCATATTGTATCTAAAAAACAAAGAACCACCAGGACCAATCTAACCAGACTAGTTGTCTAATCAGGCACATTAATCTGTATTCTAGTCCCTTTTAAGTTCTTATAAATACCAGCAATCTTTCAAAGGTTATTCAAAACAATATCTTATACTTTTTTGGCTCTATAGCATATTTCAGTTAGGTAGTACTTTCACAGATATTTCTCATTTGATCCTTACAACCCTGTGAGATAAACATCTTTATTATTTTATAATCACTTGCCGAGGGTAACAAAGGTCCAGAGCCTGTATCTCACTCATTACCTCCTATGTTCTTTCAGCTACTCCATAGCTGTCCCTTGGTCCTACAAAAAATCTTTAAAATTATAGCTAGTTCTTTATGTCAGTTCTTAAAATAACTTAGATTATAAGCCCTTAAGTGCATTTATTAAAGTGAAATCATTCCATCGATAAAACAAAAAACCTTTACAGAATCAACTTGGTGAGGTGAAAAGAGCGAAGCCTTTGATGGTTTGCACATCCTGGCTCTTCCATTTAGTAACTGTGTGATGAAGCAGAGGGTTCTTAATATCTCTGGGCATCAGCTTCCTCATCTGAGAAATGACTTTTAATTTCTACTCCATAGATTTTTGCGAAAATTAAATGAGACTAAGCTTAAAACTTGGCCTGATTCACTGAGGGTCCTCAGAGCATGTTAACGGCCTTCCCCATCTCTGCCTTGAGAAATGCCTGGCTGGTTTGTGAGCGCAAATGGCGCCACCTAATCCATTCAGACTCCCCACAACTCACCACTCACACTTCACTCTCCTGCGTGTTGATCCCTCTTTGCCCTCCAAGACGTGCCATTGTCATTTTGCCCCAGAGCCTCTGCTCATGTCTGTCTCTTCATCTAGGGACAGATTTTCCCTCTCCCTCCCTCTGCCTGTCCAGACCTCTACCCATCCTCTTTAACTCTGTGTCACGTCCTTCAGTTCCTTCCTGACTCCTCCCCACCTGCACTACTGTCTTTGCACACATCAGTTTACAACATTTATTGGGTGGGCCAAAAGGTTTGTTCAGTTTTTTCCGTAAGGTGGCTCTAGTAGCACTTAGTTGTCTTTAACTTCATTCGAAACAATTTTGTGAGATTGTATGTGACACCTATCACATCAGCATGCATTAAAAAAAAGACTTATCAAAATTGGTGAATTTTTGAATAGCCATTTTAATATTGAAGGTGGAAGAAAAAAGCAACATTTTTGGCATATTATGTTTCAAGAAAGGTATAAAACGCAACTGAAATGCACAAAAAGATTTGTGCAGCTATGGAGAAGGTACTGTGACTGATCGAACATGTCAAAAGTGGTTTGTGAAATTTCATGCTAGAGATTTCTCTCTGGATGATGCTCCACAGTCAGGTAGACCAGCTGAATTCAATAGCAATCAAATTGAAACAATAATTGAGAACAATCAGCGTTTTACCACATGGGAGATAGCCGACATACTCAAAATATCCAAATCAAGAGTTGAAAGTCTGGGCTTCCCTGGTGGCGCAGTGGTTAAGAATCCACCTGCCAACGCAGGGGAAATGGGTTCGAGCCCTGGTCTGGGAAGATCCCACATGCCGCGGAGCAACTAAGCCCGTGTGCCACAACTGCTGAGCCTGCACTCTAGAGCCCGCTAGCCACAACTGCTGAAGCCCATGCTCCGCAACAAGAGAAGCCCGTGCACCACAACGAAGAGTAGCCCCCGCTCACCGCAACTAGAGAAAGCCCACGCACAGCAACAAAGACTCAAGGCAGCCAAAAATAAATAAAATAAATCAATTTTTAAAAAAAGTTGAAAGTCATTTGTACCAGCTTGGTTATGCGAATCGCTTTGATGTTTGGGTTCCACATAAGTGAAGCAAAAAAAACCTTCTTGACCGTATTTCCACATACGATTCTCTACTGAAATGTAATGAAAACGTTCCGTTTTTAAAACAAATTTTCATTGGGCAATGAAAAGTGGATACTGTATAATAATGTGGAATGGAAGAGATCGTGGGGCAAGCGAAATGAACCACCACCAACCACATCAAAGGCCGGTCTTCATCCAAAGAAGGTGATGTTGTGTATATGGTGGGATTGGAAGGGAGTCTTCTATTATGAGCTCATTCTGGAAAACCAAATGATTAATACCAACAAGTACTGCTCCCAATTAGACTAACTGAAAGTGGCACTCGACAAAAAGCGTCCAGAATTAGTCAACAGAAAGCGCATAATCTTCCATCAGGATAACTCAAGACCATATGTTTCTTTGATGACCAGGCAAAAACTGTTACAGCTTGGCTGGGAAGTTCTGATTCATCCGCCGTATTCACCTGGCACTGTACCTTTGGATTTCCCTTTATTTCAGTCTTTACAAAATTCTCTTAATGGAAAAAATTTCAGTTCCCTGGAAGACTGTAAAAGGCACCTGGGACAGTTCTTTGCTCAAAAACATAAAAAGTTCTGGGAAGATGGAATTATGAAGTTGCCTGAAAATTGGCAGAAAGTAGTGGAACAAAAGTGTGATTACGTTGTTCAATAAAGTCCTTGGTGAAAATGAAAAATGTGTCTTTTATTTTTACTTAAAAAACCAAAGGCACTTTTTGGCCCACCCAAAACTTGGGCCTTTAACCCTTTTCTGCCAGGTGTTATAAACTAAGCTATTTATATAGAAAGTTTCATCTCTTCTACTAGGTCACATGCCCGAGGCATTTTTGTTGTTATTGTTTGGAAAATTCCTAAGACCAATGTTAGGTACATAGTAAAAGCTCTGTGACTAAGAGCTAGATTTGTAAAGGATTACTTACTTAAATTCAAAGCCACCACTGCAGGAATTCTGGGATTTCAGTAGTCTTTTCTTGTTTCTGTATTAATAGAAAATCTTCAAGCTTGGTTCAGAGAGATCTCAAAACAAATATTGTCTTTAAATTATGATGATTCTACTGCTGCGGGCAGAAAGACTGTGCAACTAATACAGGCTTTGGAAGAGGTAAGGAAAGTCTTTTTAAATGACAGTTCTCGGATCATGAATCATACTTTTTGACCTACCCAGCAGTCTGCTCCTGTAAATATAGTTAAGAGAATATTTTATCAGAAGCAAAAGCAATATAAATTAATGTGTTCACTGTAATATTATATACAGTGCCCTAAAATTGCGAAAATAATTAAATGACAATAATAAAGAGAATGGTAGTAAAAATTATGATACTTCCAATTTGCAGGAACATGTAGTCTTAGAAAAAATTATGAAGACAGTATAGAAACATTGGGGAAACTGTGGTAAGGAGGTAAAAGCAAAAACAAAATTGCATTGTATGCGCTACTTTCAAGTTTGTAAAAAGTGTGTGCCTTGGGGAGAAAACCTGGAAAGGGATGGATACACAAAAATGAGAATAGTTGTATAATGATCATATGCTTTAAAGTGATGTATTTCTTCTGAAATAAAGATTTCTTTTATCTACTTAAAAATAATTGTACAAAAAAAGGAATTATACCTCCACACTCCTTTTTTTTAATAATATCCTTTTTTAAATTTTTTTTAAATTTTGACCACACCACGTGGCTTGCGGGATCTCAGTTCCCCGACCTGGGATTGAACCCAGACCACGGCAGTAAAAGCACCAAACCCTAACCACTAGACCACCAGGGAATTCCTATACCTCTACACTCTTAAAATTTAATTGTATGTTTAACCAGGAAAATAAACAAAAGCATCAGAACAATAAACATATATATTATATGAAACATCATCCATCATCATCTGGAACCCTTTCCAATTGATAAAAGTGTACATTAAGACTTTTTTCACTTGCAAGACTTTCTTATAGGCTCTTTCTTATTTTTGCAAGGATTTTAGGATGGCCACTATTATAGCAACACAGTATAATGCTCCATTGTTAGCATGCCAGTTTCCCTAGCTATTCCAGAACAATTGCTCACTTGTGCTATTTCTATTTTGGTGGTTTTTGGATTTTCTAGTCTATAGTACCACTATAAGCAACTTTGTAAATCTCTGATACTTTTTCTCTTTTGCATTATTTCTTTTGGCATATAGCCCAGGCCCCTTGAATTATGTACTTAAAATGTCAAAACGCTGTGGAATCATTATTTTGTTTTAAAGAGCCCATCAAAAGAACTTAAAATGTGCAAGTGCCAGCACTTTGGTTGTGATGTGACTTATTTTGTTTTTTAACAATCCTGCAAATCTTCAGAATTAGAAGGATTTTTCAATACATGTTTATTGATACTGAAGTGGAAAATGGGAGTATTCACTTATTACGTCATATATGTACAGGACAAGAAATAGTGGAACATTTTCTAATCTCAGAAATTATGCATTGTTTTCTGACTTGGCTTATACATTTCTGAAATTATAATTTGAAATTAAAATTTAGCCAAGACATTCTTAGTAAGTAGTGCGCTTTATTGGAAGTGTTTTCAAGGAAAAGTGAACACTATACAGGCCATTCAGAATTTAAAAATCCAGTGTGTTTATGTAACTCAGGTTCAAGAATTTCACCAGTTGGAATCAAATCTGCAAGTGTGTCAATTTCTTGCTGATACTCGCAAGTTTCTCCACCAAATGATCCGAACCATTAACATTAAAGAGGAGGTCCTGATCACAATGCAGATCGTTGGCGACCTTTCTTTTGCTTGGCAGTTAATTGACAGGTAATGTGGACAGCCTGGCATTTGTCCTCAATGAAGGCCGTTATGAATGTTTCCTTACCATTTATCTCTTTTTACAGTTTCACGTCTATCATGCAAGAGAGCATAAGGGTAAACCCATCCATGGTCACTAAACTCAGAGCTACATTCCTAAAGGTAAGCAGATAACAGTAAGATTGCATTCTCAGTTACTAGGGAAGAGTTGGCCTTCATTATTACCTCATTCATTAATTCAGTTCAAGATTTCACCCTTTTAGGAAGTTGGTTAATTTAAGTATTTTTATAGACTGAAAATTGTTAGCAAGTTTTTCATGAGAGCATAGTTGCAAAAGATGCCGGAAATAAAGTTTGAATTAATAGTAGAAGTTGGAGTGTCTTAGAGAAAATTGTTTTTAAATGAAGAAATAGATTTTTTTAAAGGTTTACAGGATACTAAAAATGTGTGTCCTATGGGTCCTTTATTCCCTAGACATGAATAAAATCCTTTTATTCATTAAAAAAAATTCTTGTTGAGCCTCTGCTACAATCTAGGATCTCCTCTAAAGGTTAGGGAATAATGTTAAACCACACGGGCATAGATTGGCCCTTCTCTCAAGGTAATTTCATTTCGTGATAAATGAACAAGTAATTTACTCAATGTCTTCTGATGGAATTACCATATATATCAATTCTGAGGTGCACTTTCATATTTTAACATCTCTGTAATTGGGATGTGTTGTATAATTGATGGCATATCATAGTTTAGTTGTCAGCATGTTTTTTCTTTTTTTGAGCAGTGCATAAAATAATGGCACTTCTTACAAGCCATGTCTCCTTAGATTAGACTCAATATGGTAGTCCATCAATCAGAATGTCTGATTTCCATAGAGGAGTAGCTGCCTTCTGTAGCACAGTGGCTCAAATTTGAGCATGCAGGAGAATCACCTGGAAGGCTTGTCACAGCCCAGATTGCTGGGCCCCAGCCCCGGAGTTTCTGATTAAGTAAATCTGCGTGGGGCAGAGAATTAGCATCTCTAACAAGGTTTCAGGTGATGCTGTTGCTGCTGGTCCAGGGACCACAATTTGAGAACCACTGCTGTAGCAGACGACTGTCATTTTAAAAAATTGTATCTTGTCAGAAACTATGAATGACACTGATGAAGTTCAGTAGTTGTTGCTCTCTTTTGGGCAAAGTTTTGTTGTATGTTATACTATTCCTGGAAAAAGAGATTTCTAGGACTTTTTGAAACAGAGAAACAGATACATCTTATTTTCCTTCCAGCTTGCCTCTGCCCTTGACCTGCCCCTTCTCCGTATTAATCAAGCAAATAGCCCCGACCTTCTCAGTGTATCTCAATATTATTCTGGCGAATTAGTGTCCTATGTGAGAAAGGTAAGAAATGCATCAAGGTGATGTTTATTTTAATGGCAAACTAACTGTTGTTTTAAATACAAACGATGTGCTTGGGACCCTGAAAAAAGTACACCTGTGTTCCTTTCCCTTATCCTTTTTTTTTTTAATTGAAGTATAGTTAATTTACAATGTTGTGTTAGCCTCAGGTGTACAGGAAAGCGCTTCAGTTTTACATATATATAGGTTATTTCAAGACATTGAATATAGTTCCTTGCAGCAAGTCCTTGTTATTTATCTATTTTATACATAGTAGTGTTATATACCTTTCCCTTATTCTTAATTTAATCCCAGAAATTTGCAATACCTGAAAATAAACTTATTCTTACCGGTACTGTGGGTGTGCAGCTGTGTTTTTACTTTCAAAGAACTTTCATACCTATTTTTTAAATGCTGATGGTATTAGCCCCCATTTTATAGGTGTAGAGATTGAGAAACAGAGATCTTGGTGACTTCTTCAAAGTCATAGTTGGTAAAGGAGCCAGATCTAGATCCAGCACATTCTAGTTGGAACTTAATCAAAGTTTTCAGGAGCATTTTGGTCCTTGTTTCAACAACTTATGGTGTAGCATAGAGCCAGACAGGCCTGGATTCAAAATTTTCCTGTGTCACATACTAGCTGAGGGCTTTACAGCCATGTTACTTAACATCTCTGAACCTCAGCCTTTTAGAAACTTGTAATGTGGAAATGATACATCTTTTGCATCATTTCTATGAGAATTAGCTCTATATCCTGTGAGCAATTAATGTTTGAAGGAAAGTAGGCCTGTGCCTGAGAGCAGTTGTTAAAATAGCTCTTGTGAGGCCCTTAGCATCCCTTCCTGCAGACGAAGGGCTGTTCGTACACATGGGCACTGTACTTACTGTCATCATACCATTTACCAGCTAAGAAATAAAATAGAGGCTCATGTGTTTTTTCCTCTTTTCCCTTTCATTAAAGGTTTTGCAGATCATTCCGGAAAGCATGTTTACTTCCCTTCTAAAGATCATAAAGCTTCAGACCCACGATATCATTGAAGTGCCGACCCGGCTGGACAAAGACAAGCTGAGGGACTATGCTCAACTTGGCCCACGATATGAGGTGGTGTGTCCCTTTGACTTCTGCCTTTTGATTTTTAAACCCCAAAACCATGAAATAGCACAGGTCTGTGTCACCTGCCATATCCCCAGGACCACCGGCTCAACTCTGATTTATTGATATTTTTCCACACTCTCAACAGTAACCAGGTTTTGCCATTTTAGTGCAATTATACCTTCATTCGTTAACTTGTCCTGGTGTCATTCACGGCCTCGCCTGCCAGAATGTTCTCCGAGGGGGTAGAGCTCAGCTGGTTACTTTTCTTTTGAACAGTCTCAGCACATCAACCTTTTTTCTCTTTGGGCTACATTGCCTAGACTTTTCCCATTCAAGTTCCTGCTTTGTACACAAAACCAGTGGTTCAAAATAATCCATATTCCATGAACCACTTCTTGCAGCCAGGCTTTTAAGGCCACTCCACAGTTAAGCAGCCTCAGAAATTGTTCTTCCCAAAACACCTCTGCTTTTCTTTTTCCCTGAACTTAAAGATGTGAAAAATAAAATCAAGTGAAATTTGAAAATGTGATAACAAGCATCAATTTCATATCCTCTGACACAACTCCAAAAGTTACATGAGGATTTGAGATTGTCAAGCTCAGAATTTCTGCATTGATTCTAACTCAAAAGTATAGCCTCAGTCAACCTTACCAATGTCTCCTGGTGTTGTTTGAAAAGAATATGGATGGCAGTAGAAGGAGATTACCTTCTCAGAATCTCCTTGAGCCTTTTCTTTTTGGAAGGGATCATCCATATCACTGAGTCCTGCTTTCCTCTTATGCATGAAATGCTGAGGCCCAAAGAAGGGGAAATGATTGGTCAAAGGGTAAAGAACGATTTAACATCTTCTGACTCAGTCACCCAGTATGTCTAACAGTGGTCAACACCACAGAACCTCATTTCTGACCAGGACGTGTATACACAGGTGTCCTAAAGCTGCACGCTTCTTCTCTTGTCTTTGCCCATTCCAGAACTGTTAGTTATTTTAGCTTCCCATAGAAGTGATGGGTCGTTTATGAGAAGTACTTCATTAACCTCTTTTTCTTTGTTAAAGGTTGCCAAGCTTACTCATGCTATTTCCATTTTTACTGAAGGCATCTTAATGATGAAAACAACTTTGGTCGGCATCATCAAGGTAATGGTCTTAATGCTGGCCTTTGTGGCCCCGTAGTAAGAGTCCTCGTCCTTTGGATTATTGCAGAATTTATCCTGTGGGGTAGTGTTACCATCTTATGCCTCTTGCTCTTTCACATGCAGCTTTCACATCTTCACTTTACTCATTTATTGACAGGAAGAGACAGCATTATAATCCTTATTTTTCATAACACCCAGGAGTTCCTTAACTCTAATAAAAATCTGTTTTATTGAATTTTTGTAATAACAAAGAAAACAAAATAGTTCAATTGCCTTAGGCAAAGTAGCTCGCTCAGTTCGTTTCTCCCCTCCCTGCCTGCAACTTTTCTTTCTTTTTAGAATTTTTATACTGCACCCCAGGTACAGAGAGCTGAGATCATTGTACCCCTCTGACCACAGGCCATTGCCATCACTGATGCATGCAAGCTCCTCTCTTATTTTTTTTCCTTCTCTTCTCCTGGATGCCCACGCCCATTCCCATGCCCCATAGCATCCGCTCTATATGTTTGGTTTCTTTCCATAAATATGCAAGTATCCTTATTTTTAGCAAGTGGTGTTATTTTATGTATGCACATGGTTTTGATTGATCTAAATCATATTCTTCTTTAAGTCTCATTCTTTTTCCAACTTTTCTCACTAGTTACTGCTCTGAAGCTAATTTATGTTGCTGTGGATCAGGTAGTTGGTTACTTCTTACTGCTGCAGAGAATTCCACATTTTACTTAACTGTTCCCCAGGGCACAGACACCTATGCCACTCATTTTCACACCTGTGCTTCCTGTTTTCATAAACAATGTCAAGATGAGTATCTATGAACGTGTTTCTAGTACAGACCTGTGTAAGAATTGCTCTGAAATCTGCTTGCCCAGGAGTGGGTCACTGAGTCTTAGGGCACATTTGTACTTACTTTGTCTCAATAATGCCAGAGTGCCTCCTCACATGACTTGTTTCCTGTGTATCTTCCCCCATTTTTGCCAATACTTGCCATTATCCACTTTCTAGTTTTTGTTCTCCAAAGGGATCTAAGGTGGTATCTCATTGCTGTTTTAATTTGTAATCCTAAAATGACTAGTGATGTGATGTGACCCACTCACACAGTTCATGGTGCTTTTATTTATTTTTCCATTTGTCTGATATCAGCAAAATCTTAACATTTCTCATTTAAAAAAAAATTTTCATCGATACAACATTTGTGTTAATGAAATCCAAGAAAATATAGGAAGTGAACCTAAATAGAAACAGAACTTTACCATGTGGTTTCTGGAAATGTGTTAAAGAAATACCATTGTAGTCCTGGAATATTAATAGATTCTATTAAACATGCTTTGGGCCTGGTGCCAGTTTAATTCAGTTGATATTCAGAGAGCACACACACAGGTTATCACTCCGAACTCATCCTTAAATGATGATAAATCCTAGGACCAGGTTAGTCTTAAATGCAAAGTGACCAGTAGGATGTAATAAAACCTAGTAATTAGCAATAATTATCAAAGAAAGGATTGCTTAAGAAAAATGTAAGTCTTTTGCCAGTATCTTTCAGATAATAAAAGCAGAGGGAATATCATCTTGACCTCATTCAAACTTAGTAGACTGACTCTGCCAGTTTAACAACTCAGGGCTTTTTGTGGGATCCTGTGGCTTTCACTAATCTTTAACCTTTGAATGTTGAGGATCTATTTCAAACCCTTACAAAGAGTTTAAGTTCACTTTAGTTAATATGACTTAAAACAAGTGAGATATACACAGGGATATACATATAATGTTCATTGTTAGATGTAGCCCAAAAAATAGAACTAACCTAGACATTTTATGAGTAAGAGAATGGCTAAATATATCATGGTGCATTCATACTGTGGATTGCTTTGCTGCCATTCAAAAGTAACTTGCCACTAGGAGATTTCCAAAACGTAAAGTGAAAAAAGCAATTGCAGAACAGTGTGTGTATGTATATGTATGTATTATGATCCCATATAGTTTTTTTAATTAAATATATTTAAGGACAAATACATATATAAATGAATAGAGGAAGGTCTGGAGGATCTATATGAAAACTATGAACTGTTGCTAACCACAGGGGATGTGGACAGACTGCGAGGAAGGGGCTGTGTGAAGGGGTCTTTCCCTTCCCTGGGAGCACTCCACAGATTGGTGGAAGTGTAGGAAGAATTGGGTGGAGCCATTTAAGACCATGAGATTCATAAAACATTTAACTCTTTTCCGCTAAATCTGTTTTTATAAGGAATATTTCTTTGGAAACTTCATGTTACTTCTTTGATTTTGTTCTCATTGACTATGTTTATTTATAATTTACCTTTCTCTTGTAAAATAGAGCACAGATGCTGAAAGCTACAGAAATGATTATGTAGCTTGATCAGTTATTATAAGGTAAAGACCGCTCATTCTCACCACCACTGAAGCCCAGAGATACAATTCAGCCAGCTCCCACCACAGGATCCTCCTCATGGGCCTTGACCTAATCCCAGCCTCTCTGTTTAGTTTTATTATCCAAAAATAAATTTCTAGGCACTCTAGTTCAGACTTGCCATTCAAAAAATATACATCTTTTAAGGCTGATTTACTCCTCAGATTTCTCCCTCATTCCTTTCTTTCCTTACAATTTGTCTCTTGAAGAACCCAAGGCCTTTGACCTGTTATTTCTACACAGTCTGGATCTTACTGATTGCATGGTCACACTGTAGTCCAACAAGTTCCTCTGGCTTTTGTATTTTCAGCAACTTTTTCATTCCAATTATCTTCCTTGAAATTCAAATATTATCAAACCCAGATGGAACACATCAGTCTTTATAACTTTTAAAATAATAGCTCTTGACAAATTTAAAAGTAAAAGAAACAAGTCTCAGGGAATTCAAAGGAGTGTGTTAAAACTATTTGATGTTTTATGGATTTGACAGGAGACTGTTTTTTAGGGAATAGCAAAAGCTTTCTCATTACAGAAAAAAAGAATCAACAAAATAAGCTGTATAGTTAGATAGTAGAGTTGCTTTCCTATTTTATCTCCCTAATTACAAACAGCATCCCAAGAATGCTGAAAGAAAAGAGAATTGTTAAATCTTCAGTGGTCCAACCCCAAACTTGATTTTGCTCATATGACTATAGATGCCCTTAGATAACTTCCACAGGAGACATGTGCACTGACTTCAGATGCAGGCCCTTCAATCTACCACCTCCTCCTGGGGATGAGAAGAGGCACTTTTAACTTTTAATCAAATGATTAAAATGTCAAGCAGTTTAAAACTTTCCATACCCACCATCTTTGAAATGTCATGTTGTAAAATTTATCATGAATTTTACTGAGATAAACCAAGTCCTACAGAGGTGACAGGTTTTAATAATTCTATGCAAGCTGCACAAAATCAAAAAAGAAATCCTAATTGTCAAGTAATGAGATAGGAAAGTGCTCCCCTACGGATTCTGGAAACTATCTTTCCTCTGGATTTCTTCAGGCCTGAGCTTTTCCTTCCTGGCATTTATTGCTTTTCGATTTGCACTTAGGTGGACCCAAAACAACTGCTGGAGGACGGAATAAGGAAGGAGCTGGTTAAGCGTGTGGCTTTTGCTCTTCATAGGGGATTGATCTTCAACCCTCGAGCCAAGGTACCAGATCACCAAAGTGGGTCTGTCCTTTCCCTCTCCTCGGCTTGCAAAATGTTCTAGAACACCATTTTTAACTGTTATGAACAAGACCTTTCCTACCTTCCAACATATATCTACTATATCATGTTCAGTACAATCAATTGATATGCTTTTTGATCCTATATTATAATCCATTCCTATTATAAGAAAATCCTTTTTAAAACCAGTCCTTTCCTTCACCTGTTGATCCCCAAGTTTAAGAATTAAACTGATGTTTATGATTCCGGGTTCCTTCTCATAGCGAAAAGAATTTGTTAAACCTAAAGCAGATTGGCACTATAAAGGCTGTCATTTTTTCTTTTGCTTGATCTTTTTGGGAATATGGTCATTTTTCTCAAGAGAAAAAGAATAGGCCCGAAATTTACCTCTAGAGTACCTTTCACGTCAGTAAATTCAATTTAAAATGTTTTAACTCTTAAGATTAGAGTCATCAAATGATATGAGAGAAATCACTGACATTCAGTCTTTATATATTCTTTTATATGAGGCTTTCTTTCCAAATGAATGAAATCTATTCTTTGCTGGATGTCTGGCATAAATGACCTTTCCTCCTAGATGAGGTAGGAAATGAGTATTTCCAGAACTGTCCCAAACCGTCACTGCAGTCCCTCACTTGGGGTATCCTTTAAAGTCTAATGTAGGTATTAGGGGGTGACAGTCTATGCCAGTATACTAGGTTTCTGTTTCTTGTTATGCGCAGCCGAGTGAACTGATGCCAAAGCTGAAAGAGCTGGGAGCTACCATGGACGGGTTCCATCGTTCTTTTGAATACATTCAGGACTATGTCAACATTTACGGTCTGAAGATTTGGCAGGAAGAAGTATCTCGTATTATAAATTACAATGTGGAACAAGAGTGTAATAACTTCTTAAGAACAAAGGTATCTAAATAGATTTTAATATTCTTGACTCTATTTGTTACTTCTGACATGCCCCATACATGCCCCAAACCTCAGAAATGCCAACAACAAAGTTCATTTCAATAGTTACTAAAAATCAGTAACCACTACACAGTCACGAATACCTTCAGAGTACCTTCAGGAGCTGTGAGGGTCACAGAAAAGTTTATAGGACACCTCATCTTTCGGAATTTACTGTCCTAAGGAGAAAGCAGACTTCATTAATTAAATGGCTACAGAATGAAGCTGTCTGGTGTAGTCATTATAACTCGATTGATCAGGAGTTCCAGAGAGTTAGGAGGTCAGCTGGGTTTGATCAGAGTGTATACCTAAGAGCAGAATTGCTGGGTCATTTAGTAATTCTGCATTTAACTTATAAACCACCAAACTGTTTCCCACAGTACCTGCACCATTTGTTCGTTCCCACCAGTAGTGTCTGAGGGTTCTAGTTTTTCCACATCCTCGCCCACACTTGTTAATTTCCTTTTTTTTTTTTTAATTATAGCCATCCCAATGTGTGTAAATGGTATCTCACTGGTTTTGATCTGCATTTCCCTCATGACTAATGATGTTGAGCATCTTTTCATGTGCTTATTGACCATTTATATATCTTCTTTGGAGAAATGTGTTTTTTTATTGGGTTATTTGAGCACCAAATTCTGAAGTGTCACAGCTGAGAAGATTGATTTTAGTTGGTAGTTAACAAGGAGCCACTCTGCAAGTTTTTAATTAGGTGACTGACATGATTCGGGTGACATTTTCAAAAGATTATGTATCTTCCAGCCTTATATTTTTGATTTTATTATTACATTGACACATGTTAACGTATAAGACAGAAAGCCAGAAATTCTTGTCTTTTTCCACTTCTCCTCAATCACTTCACTTTTTCACAGATACTTCTTTTTTTATATATATATTATATGTGGCATTTCTGAGAGGCTATTAATACAATTTTAAAAATTTCTTCTTCAAAATCAAGGAACATTTATATTCACTGTTCATGCAACATTGTCTTTGTAAAACTATGTGGGAAAAGGATAAGTAGGTTACCTTATCAAAGATGTACTAAATATTTATGTTCTTGGGGTTCTTTTTTTTTTTTTCTAGATTCAAGACTGGCAAAGTATGTACCAGTCCACACATATTCCAATACCAAAGTTTACTCCTGTGGATGAGTCCGTAACATTTATTGGTAGACTCTGCAGAGAAATCTTGCGGATCACGGACCCAAAGTAGGTGTATCTGAATTCCACTGGGCTTTGAATGCCATGGACAGTGTCTCTAAACGTGTATCACATCTACTTAGATCACACCCTTGTTCCTGCCACAATTGGAGCCTTTCTAATGGGTTTATTAACTTCACTTTTTCTGAGACTGCATATTTTCCTCAGTGTGACTGAGGAGACCCCAGTCCAAAGACATATAGATGAAAACAATTATAAGGTCTGTTCGGCCACCTCATATTTTAGTCTCTGCTTCTCTTGCTTTCCAGCTGACATTTTACTCACTTGGGTTTGTGGACTCTCTGGTTTATTAAAACTTTTAAAATTCCAAATTGCTCCTCTGTGCCTGTGTACCTGTGGCACACTCCTGCATTGCAGTCACTGGCTCTTGCACTTGCCAGCTCATATCCTGACCTTTTAAGATGACCTCCTTGTTTCTTAGCCCCACCCAGGCACTTTTGCGTAAGGACCAGAATTTTTTTTTTAATATTTATTTATTTGGTTGCACCAGGTCTTAGTTGCGGCAGGCAGGCCCCTTAGTTGCAGCACGTGGGCTCCTTAGTTGCGGCATGCGGGCTCCTTAGTTGCAGCTCACCAGCTCCTTAGTTTCAGCATGTGAACTCTTAGTTGCGGTGCATGTAGGATCTAGTTCCCTGACCAGGGATCGACCCTGGGCCCCCCCGCTGCATTGGGATCGCAGAGTCTTATCCACTGTGCCACCAGGGAAGTCCCAGGACCAGCATTTCTTGAGCACTCACCTTGTGCACTCTTCCTAGCCCCTTGCACACATCCCTTCACTTACTCATCACAACAGTCTTAAGGGGTAGGCATTGTTATTTGTCCCATGTTAAATCAAAGTAACTGAGGCATAGAAAAGCTCAATCACTTGCCCAGAAGTTAATAAACAGTGGACCCAGAATACACATCAGGTGCTCTGACTCCGGAGCCCAACTGTTAAAGCATGTGTCATTCAAGGGCAGACCATGACTCACAGTGTATATACAGTCACATGGGTGAAAATCTCATATAATCAAAACAGCCCTGAGAATATTTCAGGTGGGCACCACAGTGGAGGCTTGACGCTGCCTGTCTCAGGAGTCCAGCTGAGCTAGTTTTCCTCATTTTGTTTCAGTTGAGCCTCTGATGAAGCAGTTGGTACTAAGCCCAGCCAAGGGGAAAGCAGGCTCCTGCTTGCTGTCTCATGTTCACCCCTGGGCCGTGCTTGCTCAGTCATTCCGCCTGGTGTGGTTACCCAGGGAAAGATGATTTCTCTTCTTTTTCAGTTCAGCTGTGCGTGCATAGTTGACTTTGTGTAAGTTGAATGCCCGTATCACATGTCTTCTTTATACTACCTTCAAATTCAGGCTGATTTTGTCCTTCGAAACTTAGGAAGCTTGGCAAACCAGATGTCACCTTCAGCAGAAATGAGTTCTGTCTATACCTCATGGGCCAGAAAGCGTAAATATCTGAAACGCTTTGTGACTCTTTTTGGGCACCCATGGGTTGATCACTGAAGCCCTCCTAGAAAACTATCCGCCTGACTCACCTAGTGCCGTGTTAATACTGACAGAAAGGATTAAACATGATTGGGATTTCCATGTCGTATATGATTTCATCATCAAAATTGGGAGCCTCTCAACTGACGCATTCAGAGTGCCAGCCCTGAGCAATGGAAGCAGGACACTGAAGCCTGAAAGTAGACTGTGGCTCTGGAAGTCATCTTGTTCTTCCATTTACTTCCAAATTTAAAATTCCCTAGCTCCTGAGCCTCTTTTAATTCCCTCCCAAGCCTCATTTCACTAAAGATATGTACTGGCTCTTAGGATTGGGGGCATATCATTTTGTGGAGGCTGTTGAAGGTGGAGGCTGGGACTCCACCCCAGACCTGCCCAATCCAACTCTCCAGAAATGGGATCTGGGCGTCTGTTTTTTAGCATGTTCTACCAGCGATTTAAGGTCCTTATGCCAACATTTGAGAACCATTAAAATGGTGGTTATGGGTATGGTGTTGGAAGCCTCGGTTATTTCATCTATAAAATGAAGGTCAAACAGCTCATACATCACAGCTATTCTGAGGATGAAGAGTGAGCACACGGAAAGGTCTTGGCCCAGTGCCTGACACATAGGAAGCACTCGGTAAATGCTGTTGGTTGTTATCATTGCCATTATCACACTCCTGAGTCTAAAAGGGAATCGCTGGTCAATGACCAGAACTGGGAGGAAAGAGGAAGTGGCTTTGTCATCATAGTCTCAGCCTGATGGCCGAATCTAGCCTTGTCCTCAAGACACGACTCCAAACAACAGCCCAACCCAGTGGAAATGAAGCGGTCAAACTGGTGACATAGCAAGGGCAGGAAGAGGTGATTTAACTGAATTTTGCCTTCCTGGCCCAGTGAACGTTCACCGTGAGATGTCCTAGGTGCCTAGATGCAGAGGTTATTAAAGCGCAAATCATGAAACCATTGTTCTTCCTATCCAATGCCCCTAATCCTGGTGCATCCCACATCCCTTCAGGATGAATTCTGAGCTGCTTTTGGGTTTTGAGTTTGTTTTGTTTTTGTTTTAGAATGACATGCCACATTGACCAGCTGAACACTTGGTATGATATGAAAACCCATCAAGAGGTGACCAGCAGCCGCCTCTTCTCAGAAATCCAGAACACCTTGGGGACTTTCGGTCTGAATGGGTTAGACAGGCTTCTGTGCTTTATGATTGTCAAAGAGTTACAGGTGAGCCTTTTGGCATTCATGCGTGTTTTCTGCTACCTTGGCGGAGGAGACAGTAGATCGTTGAACCTTTCTTTTGTGCTTTCCTAGGCTGGTATCAGGCATGTGTATGTGACTCCTGTTAAACAGATAAGAACTGAGAATAAACTGGAGTTTCTTTGGCCAGCATAGTATTTTTATGGGTAGACTGTTCTTGTGTATTTCATCTTGGAAACCAGCAACTCCTCCTAACGGGGTGTTTCTGATGGGAACTGGATGTTGCTGCTTCCCCGTCATCCTATTTGTAGCATTGTGTGAATGCGGCTGAGTTTGTGTTCTACATAGCATTTTAGTTAACTGGAGTATTTATTCATTATGTTTTGCTCTTCGATCATGCCTTCTTGTTTTAGAATTTCCTCAGCATGTTTCAGAAAATTATCTTGCGAGACAGAACTGTGCAGGATACTTTAAAAACCCTCATGAATGCCATCAGCCCCCTAAAAAGCATTGTAGGTAAGTGTTCTAAAACGAGGCTGAGGTAGAGAGAACACTGTAGCCTTTCCAAAGTTACTAAATAGAAAATCATATTTTAACCTTTCAGCAAATTCGAATAAAATTTACTTTTCCGCCATTGCCAAAACACAGAAGATATGGACCGCTTATCTGGAAGCTATCATGAAGGTATGTCGTGGGAGAGAGGGGAGAAGCAAGGCTATGGTTTTTTAATTATTAGTTTCTTGTAACTTGGTTGCCCAAAGAAAGCCACTCTTCTTTGGCCATCAAAACAAAAACACAACATTTCAGTTTGTCATTATTTCTAAGTTCTTTTGATCTTTGGCTGTTCTTGACTGTGCTTTTCATTGGCCTATTTATTGTTTTTCTTTCACTGAAGAAAACTTTCATTTTGAAATGACTTTTGGCAAGAGGTGCTTTCACAGAAGGAAATAGAAGTTTTCCTCCCTCCGCTATACTCCATCCTTATGTAACAAGTTCATTAATGAGCTGCTGTCAGTTTGCCACCCTAATCTGGACTGGCCTGAGTCTCACCTCTGTAGGAAGCCAAGAGAGATTACAGAGATGCTTAGAAGAGGCTTTGGAGGTTTCCCAGTGACTATTATGGACCACTGTCAGTTGTATCAATAATTGCTGGTAATTCAGTAGTAGCCAAGTTTTGTGTCTAAATCACTGATCTTTACATAAAACCCCCAAGGACCAATTTGTCTTTTTGTCTTGAATTAGGGAACCTGCGGTCACTAAATGGGCGTAATAATCTGGAACAGCATGGAAATACTTGTGCTGTTCAACAGTGACAGCGGCCACTATCCACATGGAGCTGTTGGGCGCTTAGAATGTGGCTTGTGGGGAGTGAGGACCTGAATTTCAAATTTTATTTCATTTTAATCATTTAAATTTAAACAACCACAGGCAGCCAGTGGCTGCTCTCTTGGTCAGTGTAGCTCTAGGGAAATCACAGAGAGAAAGCGTGACAGTCCAAAGCTCTCTAATAGGGGAACAAATAGGTAGAATGAGCTTATCACCTCCCAGGCTCCTTAACCTCTCCAGGATCTTATTTAAATAAGAACAAGTTACATAAAACTGCCTTTATTTCTGTTTCCATTTCCAGATTGGTATTTTCTAGGGAATCCTTGACATAAAGTATCTGGAATTAAGCAAGGCATTATATGGGCAGATACAAGGTTAGAGGGACATTTTTGAGTGGCCTGGAAGAACCCACTGTTTTCTTGGCCTTGCCCTATTCTAATTTTTAAATAATAATAGTTTTCTATTAATAAAAGGTTTCTTACTTACAAATAGCATTTTTTTGGATTGACTTTTATTTTCTTGACATAAGTAGTATAGCCTCATAAGAATAGTGGTCCAAGGTAGTACATTTGAGGTCGTTTGGCACTTTTAACTGTTATAAGCTCCATTTATCTAAATGATACCTTTTCTTTGCTCTTAGAGAAGACCACTCTTTTTTTCCTTTCTCTGCTCCCAAAAACTAAGAGGAAATGTGTTCATTTCTTCTTTATTGTTGCCATCATTATGGCAACAATATTTTTATTATGCCATTTTTATTATGCCATCTTTATTTATTGCCATCATTACTAAACAACCTCCCTTCCTATTCCTCCTCTCCCCTTTGCTAATCTTTTAGGGATAGCTTTTCTAGAAAAGAAAAGGAATTTACTGCATAAAAAGTTAGGGTATACTGTTGACTTTATGATACCAACAAATTGAACTTGTCAGAGCCAGCTGAACTCTTACCTCAGACTGACCCAAAGATAGTTCCCTAACACCTGACAGTCGCCATGGATACCTCCAAATACCTTTTATGCTCATCACTACTTGGAAATTACGATGGTTGATCCATGCTAGCATAACTCCAGGTCACAGATCCATTCTTTTAATAGCTTGCGAATTACATTTTGTTACAATTGGCTTCCATTGTTATCCTGTATGTTTTATTTCGTACATTCAAAAGAATTATTCTGAGACAATGTCCATAGTCTTCACTAGATTCCTTAAGAGGTCCAAGGTGCCAACAAAAGGTTAAGAACCTCTGGATTCGGGGTTATCATTGTTAGAAGGGCCTTCTTGGAAGATTGTGTGTAGATTATTTTATTACCTAGATTATTTCTTGATCTGTAATCCTGAGTGATGTAGACAGGCTTATATTGACCGAATATTAGAGTGAAATGACATCCTTAGGACTTGAGAAATTTCAGTTTAGGACAAATAAAGGAAGTAGGGCTTCTCATTAGTGGGTACTGAACATGAAGAATTTATTCCAAAAGATCAAAAATAGAGCTTCAAAACACATACCTTTAATCCATGGACAACTGAGCATTAATGGATCACTTTGTAAACTGTTAGACGTCAGGGTATTTTGAAGTTGGTGTACAGAAATCTCTCCAGACATTTCTTGGAGGGTCCTCTGCCCTGTTAGGGATGATGCGGGCCTTAGCCATAAAGGCAGTCCAGGAAAGCCTTGAATCTTTCTTTAGAATGTTGTGATCCTTCCAATAAAAACTCATCATCTTTTTGTTTGTCTCTTCGCTATCTCTTTGAAATGCTTGTGTATTTTACCTGTTCTCTCTCTTGCTTGTTCACAGGTTGGGCAGATGCAGATTCTGAGACAACAGATTGCCAATGAATTAAATTATTCTTGTCGGTTTGACTCTAAACATCTGGCAGCTGCTTTGGAGAATCTCAATAAGTAAGTGCCGGCATTTGAAACAGCCAGCTGTGGGCCTGGATTGTTCATCATCAATTAGCATTCCAGTTCTTTGTTCAATACCTGCTCTTTTAAGTTCTTCTTGAGTGAGAAGGCTCTCTGAATTTATAGGCTTTCTTCCCATAGGTAATCAAATCTGTCTTGGTCTGTGTCTCATTTTTTTTTTTGATAGATTCATTTATTCAGCCAACATACATTGATCACTTACTACACACCAGACACCATGCTAGGTACTTGCACAGATTGAGAAGGCAATTATTACCAAAATCCACACCTGGCTTTCCACAGGACTGAGTCACTAATTCTCCTGAGGGTGGGTGGAAGCGCACTGATGCCCAGGTGTGGCTGTGAGAATGCATCCTGGTGCACAGCCACACCCTTTACCTCTCCCTCAGCTTGCTCTGATTTCGAGCCTCCTGCTTAAAGATAAATAATCTGTGCTTCTTGGTCACAAAGTCAGTGCTTTTGACAAAGTAGATAGTGAAAATAGTTCAGTCAATTCATAAAACTTTGAATGGTGAAAGCATTTGATTTGGGTGAACTCCAAAAGATAATGTAATTCTAGGTCAAATTTTCCATTTGTAACCAATCACAGGTATGGAAATTGAGAATTAGAAGGATCAAGCCCTTGTTTTACAGGTGATGACACTGGATCCCTGGAAGATAATAGCTTGTATTAACTGTTGTCTAGATTCATTTTATCTCTAATGTTTATCACTGTTGTTTTGGTTTTTTTTTTTTTTTTCCTTCATCTAGGGCTCTCCTAGCAGATATTGAGGCCCACTATCAGGACCCTTCACTTCCTTACCCCAAGGAAGATAACACACTCTTATATGAAATCACAGCCTACCTGGAGGCAGCTGGCATCCACAACCCACTGAACAAGGTTAATGATTAAAATATATGATGGTGTGGTGGGGGACAGGGTGGTACCTAAGGCGATCTGGCCCAGATCGCTGTGCTCAGGTGCTGGGAGGACCTGGTTCCCATCCTGGAGCCTCCCTTCTCTTGAGTTCCCGCCCTTTCTGGGCTCCTGTTTCCCACGTGTAATATGAGGATGATCGCACCGTCCCTGCCTGACTCGGAGCTGTGGGAATCAAGTGATACAGTGTTTGTCAGAACTCGTTGAAAAGTGAAAAGTGCTGTATCTATAGGAGATTCGTTTTAGGTTTCTCTGCGGTTTGGTATTTGAACTGCAACTAAATGGTGGCATTGATCCCTCTTGCCCAAAGATACTTCCCTCTGTGGCTGACAGTAATCACAATCATAGTCTGGGGCCACAAGTTCTTTTCTGCAATTCTGATCTCCATAAACCTCTGAGACCTGAAAGTTTTTTCCACAAGTTGGTGCCAGATCTCACTTGGTGCCAAAACCTGTCCCAAACTGACTTGCGGCTGTTTATACTCCTGTGAATTTTCATGTTTTGATGCCGAAATACTGATAACTTTTATTACAGGTTGTTACCCTAGACTCTATATTACCTTTCTAAAATCTTTATTATAATATGAAATTCTGAAATCTATACAATCCCCCGGGTTTGGGGTAAAAATTTATGAACCTAAATAGCACCTAACGTTTTGTAATTACGTGCCAAGCACTGTGTTAACCCCACCATGGGTGCTCTCACTTGATCTCAAAGCAGTCCCTTAATTGTGCCCTTGTTGGGGGAGGATCCTGAGGCTCAGAGGTTGATAACTTCCCAGGGCTCCACACTAGCCAGCGATGGAGCCTGGCAGTCTGACCAGAGCTGGCGCTCCTGGCCAGGATGCCACCCCACCTCCCAGGGAACCAGTCCGACGGGGAGGAGGGAGACGGCTGGGTGTGTTCTGACTGAACTTTCCTGCCCCGTGAACTGGGGTGATGCTACACCCAGAGACTGCTCTGTGGCATTGCCTGTGGGAAAGCCACTGGACAAAGAGACATCTGCTTGCTTTCTGCTTACGCGCTGCCACGCACTGCTATGTGGATCTTTCCTTCTTTCTTTCTCCCTCTTTCTCTTTCCCTCCCTCTGCCCTCCTTCCAGCTTTGCCTTGACTTTCTTGCTCATCACCTTTTTTTCCCCTCCTTTTGTTGCTGACATTAACAGGATTCGGGGCCGGGGGAGGTAACTGCTAATCTCTAAGCAAAATTGTTCCCATCCCAAAGGGGCTCATTGTCAAGTGGGTATCTGTGTTTGGTGGGGGAACGGTCAGTGGTGTTAAATAAAACTCTGAAGGCAGCAAGTTAATGGAACCATCCTAGTTTTCAGTAGTCAGAAGAGCAAGCTGAAATAAAATGGCAGCTTTCCATTTGAAAGTGTGTTCTGTGGTATTGTGTGATGTGAAGAACCCATCTCTTCCCTTCTCTTTCCAGATATACATAACAACAAAGCGCTTACCCTACTTCCCGGTTGTCAACTTTCTGTTTTTGATCGCCCAGTTGCCAAAACTTCAGTACAGCAAAAACCTAGGTACTGTATGACATTTATTCTTTGCAATAAGGAACAATAACGGTAGATTAACATCTGACCAAACAGCTCTTGGTATAGAATGCTGTGTCACACATGAGGTCTTTCATAGTTAATTGCGTGTTTATAAAATCCATGTCTTTGGGCCTCTGAAATATGATGCAGACGGTGGATTTAATATCAACCAAGTATAATCCACTTTTAATTTACAGTGGCTGATTATCCAGCTTGTAAAATGTGTGGGACCTTTGCTTCTCTTTTTTCTTTAAGGAGCTGATCATGGTGGGAAAGAAACTTCTTTTTGGTTAATGTCCTATTCTTTCAACAAGTGTTATGTGCCTACTGTGTATCTGGAACTTTGGTGTGAAGAGTAAAAATATAGTTACATACAGGAGACTAAACCAGGGATATCCAGTACTTCATTTTTGAAAATACGTGATACAAACAATAGATACCAAAGGCTATCAGTATATTTGTCCTGTCCAAGAATATAACCCAATGTTTTTTTGTCATTGACTTTATCTTGAACATTTTTATAAGATTCCCGGGTATTTCCTCTGTCTCCAAACTTTATATCTAAGTAGAGTTTTTTAGAGTCTGCTGTAGAGTTTAATTTACTTTAAAAGTATTGTAAGAGCTTTTCCATGAATGTAACCATATACTTTTTTTAACCAGCAATTCCAAAATATATTTCTTCCTTCAAGTATTTCCCTTCCTATTCCAAAAGTGTTTTTTTTAGAATAAAGATGTGGATTCTCTGTAAGGTTTTTATTCCCTCATTCAAAAAGATTCCTTGATTCCAGAAACAGCCCCAATAACAATAACTGTTACAGCCACAGAATGCAGGGCATGGTGGCGCCCGATAAGCCCTTGCCATAAGAGGGAGGGAACACATGTGTGTTTGGATTCTGGCTTCATGACTTATCACCTGTGTGACTTTGGCCAAGTTACTTAACCTCTCAGGCCAATCAGATTTCAAAAATACCTATGACAGTACCTCTCACAGAGCAAGTGCTTATCTTTTGCTGGATCCTTTTCTGTATGTTGGTCAAAATCAATGTAAAGAACCATCCCAAGATGGACTTAAAAGTTCATCTCAAGATTCAGAGATTCATGACCTCCCTCTCTTGTCCCTGTGTTATTACAAAATAAGAATATATGCTTCTTTATAATGGTGAGTTGTCAGTGCATGAAGATACCTTGTTTTCATTAAGATGGTTTGTTCAGTGGTCTTGTTCTTAGGTAATATTTCTTTCATTGCATGTATGTTTAAGGTCAGGCTCCTTGATTATACAACTCCTTATGGGAAACATTTTGCTATTCCAGTGGAATAGTGATAGTGGAAGATCGGAATTCCCAGATCTTTAAACAAAACAGAACAAAACTGTTAAGTGTCTTAGAAATGTATCTATACCTGACTACAGTTCTTTTTTTCTTTTTAATATTTATTTATTTATTTTGGCCATTCTGGGTCTTAGTTGCAGCACATGGGATCTTCATTGCGGCATATGGGAACTTTTTAGTTGCGGCATGCAGACTCTTTAGTTGTGGCATGCTGACTTCTTAGTTGCAGCATGCGTGCGGGATCTAGTTCCCTGACCAGGGATCAAACCTGTGCCCCCTGCATTGTGCCCACTTTACCACCAGAGAAGTCCCCTGGCTACAGTACTTTTCATGAATTAGGCTGATGTGTTAAGTCGGGGATCAAATTAAAGAAAAGCAGGACTGAGGAAGGAATATCAGCATGTTTGTGGACCCTAAAAACATTTATTTAACCTTGTAAGCATTGTTCTCAAGACTGATCTGAGAAACGCACGCCTGCCTTGGTCTGTCTTTTAAGGAAGAATCTCTGTGGTGCTCATTCAGAGGAAGTTTTTGTTGTAAACATCACTTTCGTTCTCCACCTGGAAAGGATTACTTCTCCATGTTCTGAGTGTGGCTAGAGCCTTTTACAGTGGGCATTGAGTAATTTGGAATTGCCAAGGCCTGGATTAGGTAAATCAAGATAACTTGTTTTGGCATCTTAAGTAAGTTTTTCCAGTCTTCACAAAAACCCAAATATGGGATCTGCAGGTCTGTCTGACCAGTTTAACTTTCTAATCAACTGCCAATCCTTTTCGCAAAGTGGTTGTACCATTTTACAACCCATCAGCATTTGGCCATCTCATCTTTTTAATTTGAACCATTCTAATGGGTGTGTATGGTATCTCATTATCCTTTTAACTTGCCTTTCCCTGATGATTAATGATGTTGAGCATTTTCAAGTGCTTTTTGGCGGTTCTTTGTATCTTTTTTGTTTGTTTGCTTCTTATATTTTTCTTTGTTAAGTGTCTGTTCAAGTCTTTTGCCTATTTTTAAATTGGGTTGGTTGCTTTTTAAAATAATTAATTAATTAATTTTAATTTTTGGCTGTGTTGGGTCTTTGTTGCTGAGCACGGGCTTTCTCTAGTTGTGGCGAAAAGGGGCTACTCTTGGTTGCGGTGCGTGGGCTTCTCATTGCAGTGGCTTCTCTTGTTGCACAGCATGGGCTCTAGGCACGTGGACTTCAGTAGTTGTGGCATGCAGGCTCACTAGTTGTGGCTCGCGGGCACTAGAGCACAGGCTTAGTAGTTGTGGCACACGGGCTTAGCTGCTCTGCAGCATGTGGGATCTTCCCGGACCAGGGCTCGAACCCACGTCCCCTGCATTGGCAGGCAGATGCTTGACCACTGCGCCACTAGGGAAGTCCCTGATTGCTTTTTTGTCACTGAGTTATAGGAGTTATTTATATATTGTGGATACAAGTCCTTTTTTGGTATACATGCTGTGAATTTTTTTCTCACAAAATGACTTACCTATTCATTTTCTTACTGGTGACCTTAATGAGCAGAAAATTTTAATGCTGATGATGTCCAATTTATCCATTTTTTTCTTTATGATTAGTGCTTTCTGTATTATAAGAAATCTTTTTCTACCCCAAAGGCACAGAGATATTGTCCTATGTTTTTTTCTAGAAACTTTGTTCTTGTAGCTTGTACATTGAGGTCTGTGGTCTGTTTCAAATTACTTTTTATGTATAGTATGTATAGTGTGAAGTAGGGGTCAAGGTTCATTTTTTTCCCTCATAAGGATATCCATTTTCAGCATCATTTCTTGAAAAGATTTCTCCTTCTCCATTAAATCGTTTGGATATTCATGGAAATTCAATTGATCCTTTAAGGCTGGGACTATTTCTGGCTTTTCTAGTCTGTTCCATTGATGTATTTATCTATCCTTATGCCAATAATGTTTTGATTACTGTAACTCATTATAATAAGTCTTGAAATCTAGCAATGTAAGTCTTCCAACTTTGTTTTTTTGTTTTGTTTAGTTTTTAACATTGTGGTCTGTCTCCTGTTCCCCATGCAGCCATGCAGGCAGAAGGTCAAGGTCTCCAGATTTGGGCAGAAATCCTTAGTGAAAAGGCCAGCTTTGGCACTCACTCACTCACTTGACATATTTCCTTCTTAGACTGTCCTGATTTCTGCACATTCTTTTCTTGTGTAACGTTTAACCTTGTGTTTAAAGATACTTTTAAAATTTTATCCAGCATGTTGAGTGTTTTCATTTAAGAGAGTAGTTCAAGGTATTTAGTATGCCATGCTGCCACTAACAGAAGCCGATTCTAGGTAATTTTTATTTCCTCATTTATATTTATCTATATCTTTAAATTTTTCTACAGTTGCATCCATTAATTATATAATCCAAAAGAAACAGTGATGGTAATTATAAAAATTAGTACCCATTTTAGGGTGTTGAATCCTTCAGACCACGAGAAGCCTCCACCAAATCCTGGACCTAATTCAAAATGTAATCCTGGATTATCATTCCCTCACATAACCATCTGCCAGTGATGATGTGGGCCCCAGACATTTTGACATTCACGAACATTCATACTAAATGAATGTTGCCTAAGGCAAGCAGTTCACTTGGTGGTGATTTGTAATTTGTCTGTCCTTGCAGGCATGGTCTGCCGAAAACCTGCCGACCCCGTGGATTGGCCGCCACTCGTGCTGGGACTGCTCACCCTGCTGAAGCAGTTTCATTCCCGGTACACAGAACAGTTCCTGGCGTTGATCGGCCAGTTTATCCGCTCCACAGTGGAGCAGTGTACAAGGTACAGAAGGCGAACCAGGAAGAAACGGAATTGATGTTACAGAATGGGCTGGGAACCTCTCGTGGCAAATTCCTCTTATCATCCCCCTAGTAGAGACAGGAACTGCCTGCTCACCTTGCTCTGTAAAGCAGGTCGGGGCACATCTCCTTGTTTGGGGCAATTAAAGGTGTGCTCATCCTTAGGCACTCTGCCGAGGAGCCCTGGGAGCATGCGCTGTGAATGAGTCATAACCGCCATCAGCAAGCTCCGTGGGGGGAAAGTACAGGCCTGTCCCCCTGCCATCCTGGACACTGTGCTCAGACCTCAGTGAGCCCGTGTCCTCCCACTGGGCCACTGCCCAGGGACGGCTCCACCCTTCAGTGGAGTGTCAGGGAGCACCTCGTGGGCAGCATAGCCCAAGTTCCTGGTGTGTAACGGAACGAATTGCACGGAAGTTCCTACGTGATATAAAGCTTGTAAACCTTTAGTTCTCCCCTCCCCCACCCCAGATGTGGCTTTTCTGGGATAGAAACAAGTTATTTGCATGAGATGCTGGGTCCTGAGTCTCCTTCTCTGCTACCCTAAAGAGTCAGCAGGCACCATGGGGTGAAGGCCCGTGTAGGCCGTTCAGAGAAGTATAGATTCCCTCCTCCGGGCTGTGTTCTGAAGATAGGCCAGCAAGATCTGGCTTGCTGTGACTCAGGAGGAGGTGCTGTAGATTTGTCTCTTCTTTGGCTTCATTTAGTCATCTGTCGTTTTTTTAGTCTTTCAGTATTTTGACTGAGGGTCCACTGTGTACAAAGTAGTTAATCGATCCAGACTGTTCTCTGTTGCAGCCAGAAGATACCAGAAATGCCTGCAGATGTTGTGGGTGCCCTTCTGTTTCTGGAGGATTATGTTCGGTACACAAAGCTACCCAGAAGGGTAAGCAGTAGATAAAGAACAATATTAATGCCCTTTTTGTAGAAAGATGGTATGAAGCATGCCCTTGGCCCCATGAGGAGTCAAGTCCAGAGGCTCATTCCCAGTGGACACCTCTGAGCCCCTCACCCTCCTCCACCCCGGGCTCGGCTCTAAGATGTTCCCCCCTCCTCCACGTGTTCAGTGCTTTGCGAGAAGACAGGGTTGAACACAGCTTCCTCCCTCTTCTCGCCCTCCTCCGGCCTGCAGCTCAGCCTGTTGAGGAGAAGCTAAGTTGAGCTCCAGGGGAGAGTTCCTTAAGGGGTCAGGTAGAGAATGATTGTGTGCTTTGTTTTTCATCTCTACAGTAACCTGGTTCCCACAGCAAGTTTGGCTAAGTTCACACCATGGTTGAAGTGCTATACAACCACCATTTCCAAAAATGACAGATTACTTTCTACCTCCTAAGACACTCTTTTCTTTTCTCAGTAGTAATTCCACTGTGGTAAGTTTTAGCTGAGAGTGGAGAGCTTGACCCTGAAATATAAAAAAACCTTCAACAGATGCTGAAAAGCCATTCTGATTTTGAAAAATCCACTTTAGCCTAAGTTCTATGATTTTTTTTTGCGGTACGCGGGCCTCTCAGTGTTGTGGCCTCTCCCGTTGCAGAGCACAGGCTCCGGACGTGCAGGCTCAGCGGCCACAGCTCACGGGCCCAGCCGCTCCGCGGCACGTGGGATCTTCCCGGACCAGGGCACAAACCTGCGTCCCCTGCATCGGCAGGCGGACTCTCAACCACTGCACCACCAGGGAAGCCCGTGGAATTTTTTTTAAAGATGATACTAAAACACATTATACTGTATATTAAAATATTTACTTTTCTAAAACTATAAAAATCAAAATAGTGTGGTCCTGTTATGAAACTCAGTAGATCTTCTGTTGACTAGAATGTGTAGCCTAGAAACAAACCCTAACACATACAACAGTGTAGAAGGAAAAGTGGCATCTCAAATTAGGGGAGATAGGAAATATTAGTCAGTGGTGCTGGGACAGTTAGTTCATTATGTTGTTAAAAAATAGCAAGTTGGGCTTCCCTGGTGGCGCAGTGGTTGAGAGTCCGCCTGCCGATGCAGGGGACACAGGTTCGTGCCCTGGTCCGGGAAGATCCCACATGCCACGGAGCGGCTGGGCCCGTGAGCCGTGGCCGCTGAGCCTGCACGTCCGGAGCCTGTGCTCCGCAATGGGAGAGGCCACAACAGTGAGAGGCCTGTGTACCACAAAAAAAAAAAAAAAAAAAAAAAAAAAGCAAGTTAGTCTCTTCACATCTTCCTTGTATCAAAATTGATTACAAATAGTTACCATGAAAAATGAAACCAATAAATCAGCAGAAGTTTTAGACAAATATGTATCAACTCTTGAACATCCTATATATAACACCAAAGGAGGAAGCCACAAAAGATCTAGAGATTTCATATCTTATAAGTGCTGAATGTAATGAAACAATTCTGTCAGATGTCTCAAAAATTTTTTTTAAAAATTGGGAAAACTATTAACAAAAGAACTTTTTTTTTTCTAACTTATAGTGTGCTCTTCTAGATCAATAAGAAAAAGATAACCAATCCAACAGAAAAAAAAGTTTTCAGGAAACAGGCAGTTTTCAGGAAAAGAAATACAAGTAGCCAATAAACATTTGTGAAGATGTTCAACCTTACATTAAAGGGACATGAATCAAAATAACAGTAAAATTACTGTTTCCACCCATCAGATGGGTAAAAAGTAAAATGTTGGGCCCCCAGTGCTTGGGAAAGCTTCAAAGAAATGGGACTTCTCAGTACTATCAACGGGAATGTAAATTTGCTTATCTCTGGAGAGGGCAATTTGACTTTACCTATTTAAAAAAACTTCTATAATATCTTACTGATCCCAGCAATTCCACTGCTAGAAATTTACCTGCTGGGTATATATGCAAAAGTTCACCAAGATGTACATGTAAGGATGTTCAGAACATAAAATTTAGCAGAGGTAAAGGACAGAAGATTATGTGATTCTAGTTTTGAGTGTGTGTGTGTGTGTGTGTGTGTGTGTGTAAACTGGAAGAATTTGATACAAAATAATTAGCAGTTTTAGTTTTAAGGAATTGAGATTAGAGATTATTCCTTTTTTATACTTCTCTATATTTGCTAAATTTCCTCTAATTAGCAGGTGATAACTTTATAGTCAGAAAAAAATTAAACACTGCTCTTAAAGACTACCGATTTCCAGCACTTGGAGACCACCTGGTTCTACATTCCACCCCATTTACCAGTCCCACCCCTCTGAGGGCTTCCCCGGCACAGTTAAGGAACGCTTGCCTTTAGGGTCTTCCTCCTCTTCCCCCTCTGGCCTCAGTCACTTGCCAGATGTCCCGTTCTGGCAAGTGACTGAGGTTGGCCATCAGTTATTTATGAGGTGAACTGAGACTACTTCTTAGTACTTCCCAGAGGCATGTGCATCCTTGCAGATCCAAGTGCCTTTAAGAGCCAAGGAGCTCACGTCTGGAGTGGGGGTGGGGGGACAGGGAGCTGTATAGCATCCCTTCAGATGGCAGCAATGCTAAGAGACTAAACACCAGCAGTAGGACACCAGAAGCAGAAGGTGACGGTTTCAATTAGTGGTCCAGTATTTCCCTGTGATTCACCTTGCTCCAAAGGATGTCTTCATGTCTTTAATTTTCATATGGAAAAATTTGAATTGCTTCTTATAACACTATGAAACAGTTAACTCTTATTTTTTTTAGGTTGCTGAAGCACACGTGCCTAATTTCATTTTTGATGAGTTCAGAACAGTCCTGTGACTTTTTTTGATTTCTGCGTCTTCAGTGAAAGGATTATCCTTAAATCTTCCCACCGTCACTAAAGTGAACTTGGAAATGAAAAGAAACCCAACTGCTCAAAGAACTGCATTTTTTCCCTTTATTGTGGGAAACATCAGACGTTCTGAGTAAGATGTATTTCACGGAACTAATTAATTAATATTGTTTAAATCATGGTATTATATGCAGTTTATATCATGTAGAAGCAGAACACATTTTGTACTGCCTCTTATAAATGCTGAGTGTAATTTGTTGTGTATAAATCCCTTTAGTTTTATGTTCTAAATAACTATTTGTGCAACTCCAGATTTTCAGTAAAATAGTACTGCCAGTACCCAAAGTCATCCTTCTGCCTATGATTCAAAAACCACATATTCACCCTGCAAAAAACCTTGTCTGGAAGGTAAGAGAGGGGCCTGGTAGGTCCAGTGTTGTGTCCATGGTCCCATCCACGACAGGCTGGCAGGCACATGGTGACAGAGAGACCAGTAGCAGATGCAGAGACCATGCAATCCGTGGACCACGTACCATGGAAGTTTGTTCATGTCTGAGGCTCAATGTCCTCTTCCAATCCAGGTACCTTGGGGGTTCCCTGCAGCCCTTCTGTAGGACTCCCCAACTTCAGCTGCTCCTTCCTCAGCAAGCCCTGAGCCCCACCCCAATTCCCCACTCCTTTTTTTTTTTTTTTACAACAGCTTAGCCATTAGCTTTTAACTCCTCCAAAATCCTAAATCACTTCTGAATGAAAATTACCCTGAAAGAGGAGCTGCCATCGTCTTGTGGCAATTTGGATAAGAGTAAGAAAGGTGTTTTAACTCTGACCATATAGCTATGCCCTCTGGAGAGGAGAGGAACAAGCAAAAGAAACAAACAAAAAACACCCAGTATCTGAAATGTGCTTGACAGTCAGTTAGCAAGTAGTAAGAAAAGCAGAATTTGTAGTCAGGAGGCAAAGCTTGAGTCCTGATTCTGCCACTAGTTAAACTTTGTCCCAAGGTAGCCTACTGGCATCATCTATAAAATCAGGGCTAATGATTTCTCTGGTTCCCCTCAGTTTTCTGATTTTATGATAAGTTATTTCTTTTGTCAGAAGGTCTCAAATCCTAAAATACTGGAGGAGAAAAAAAATGACTTTATATGCTTCATTTCACCATCATTGTAGAAAGGATTTTAAAAAGCATCTAGTCAGCAGAGGGAAGCAGAAGGCTTATCAGCCCAGCTTGGTGGAAACCCAGGGAGGAATTTTAAAAGTGAACTGAAAGTTGCCTGGCATGTAAGGAGTTTGGGAGTCTGACCCACCGAAGCTGACACATGAACTCAGCCGGTAAGTCTGTGGCCATCGTACGTCCACTTCTCGAAACTATCTATCTTGCTGTTTCTCATTTGTAATCAGATGCACTGCAGTAACTGCATGAAGTGAGAGCTTTAGTTCTCTGTGAAAATATCCCCTGCATAGAAAGCCAGCTGCTAATAAAAAGGCCAGATCTAAGAAAGTGTATTTTTAACCAGACAATTGAAGTGTACGATTTATCAGAGGGGAATTTCACAAAACCAAGCAAATGAGTCCACATACACTGTGCTAAAACAAGGCAAAGTGATCTGGCTAGTGAAAAATTTCCTCAACTGAAAAAATTTCAAGTTAAAAGTTGAACAAGAGAAATGTTAATTATAAAGCTTTAGTAAAATTTTAGCCCTAATCATTAGAATCTGAAATAGTTATTAAAATTCCCAGCTGTATTTTACTGCTCTTTTAATGGAAGCAATTTACTTTAGTGATATTTGGGGATTTACTTAAGTCTCATGATACCCTTCTGAATGTCCATAATCTCTTCAAATGTAGTGTAAACTCAGTGAAGTCTGACTGATTTTAAGGCATTATGCCAGATATTGCAAGTGCTTATTTGTTCATTCACTGTTTCTTGAAATAAGCCTAGCCTGGCTTGTTAATGTTACACAGTGGAATTTATATAAAGCCCTCGATTGCCTTTCCATATAAATGTGATTTTTTCCAAGAACTCAGAAAAGAACCTTATCCAATTGGGTAAGTGAGGAAAGACAGGTGGATAGATGAGGAAAATAAGGTCCAGAGATATTAAGGCAACTTCCCCAACGTCAGGAGTTATTTAACAGAATAGGTTTCCCTCCGCGTTTCCCATCCCACTTTGGTTTCTTTTTTTTTCATGAAGTTACGCAAAGAAGTCCACAGCACGAGACAAAAAGACATGAGAGTTCGTTCTTCATTTTATTTGCATGCCCCACAATAACTCATCCCAAATACTGAATTCAAAAGACAAACTGCAGTTCCTCAGAGTTAGCCCTAATTTATGGTAACAATCATTTCTTTTACATATCTATCGTACTGTACCCTTCATTTGAAATTGTAAACTGAAGTATATATTTACATGTTTATATACAAATAACTTCAAAAACAAATTAATCCCAATCTTGGTCCAAGACTTCCCACTTTAGAAGCGGTATAGTACTGTGCTATGTACATCTCTTCCAAGTCTCTTCAGACTTGGCAAGTTCCCAGTATTCATTCACAGATGGTTCCCCTTTAAGCTTAATGAACAAAGTACTTCATTTCTGAGTAGATTAGAGGAAATATTACAGAACACGCTCTGTACAATACAGCACCACTAGTGAAAATGGCTCGGGGTTTTGTAATCCAAGGTTCTGATTTAAAGCAAAAATATGTGGCATAGGCTGCAACGGCAAAGAAGTGTCCGATTAAAACCAGAGGATTAGGAGTCAATCTGTAATAAATAGGAAAGATAAAAAGTATATATATATATATATGTATATATATATATATATATATATATATATTAGTAAGACCTGTAAATGAAAGTTGACTCATAAAGAGGTTCCAATTATATATCATCTGTAAAGGTAAACACACACTCTACATTTTAGGGGACTTTACAAGCTTGTATCTGCCAGCTAAGGGACAAATTAAAAAATTTTTTTGCTTGCAAGAAACTACTTAGACTTCACCCCTGTCAGAGAAGCCAGTAACTCCTCTTAGTTTATTAAACTGTATGTTTTGAGCTGTTTTCTTTCACTAATCTTGAGATCTCAGTCTGAAATAGCTGGATTGCCTGGCTTGTTGAGTGAGTCTAGATTTTTCAAAAGATAACAGTGTTGACATTCAGATAGCAGACGAAGGGGCAAAATTTTAAAGAATTTCATTTTGCAGACTTTCCAAGAATAATTCTACATATGTCTGCACCATCAGAACTGTTACTGAGTTTCATGAGTCCCAACAGAATTAAATTCTAAATACAAACTTCTATTAATCATGGATCCCAAAGAATCAACCCTGTTTCCTAGAACAAAAATGCAGCACTAAATATTGCCTTTTTTCATTTCTCTGGGCTACGTTTTGTTTGGGATACTACTGAATGATAAAATGGCACTTGCAGTCATTCATAAACCCAACTGTCCTAAGAAAACCTGGAACATCCGATTCCTCTGTGTCATCGAAACAACTTACACAGAAAGCAGCCCAACTGGACCAGCAACACATTCTCCACCAAGTTTGAAGTAAAGAAAACATGCTTTTCTTAGTTGATGTAGGGAATCTAAAATAAAAGTTAAAAATTACTCCCGATCAAATTATCCACACATTTATGTTGGGTATATGAAATGTCAGAAAAAAATGAATGTGTAACATTTATTACACCTTACAGATAATTTCTAAAAAATCTAGTGCTGGCATTTCAGCAACCCAAGATTTCCTTTAAATTTCGTAAGTAACATTACACATAGTAATTTAAGTGTGAATAAACTTTTTCTGCTAGTAAATAATTACTAAACATGTAGGTCTTAGAAGTTAGAGTTATTTAAAAGCTATTTCCTTGACTGTGTTGTAAATTCATTAAATGATGCAAACTACTTTGTAAACACTTTTCTGATAAAAACAAAGTTCTAGAAACCAGATTCCCAGTCTCTAAGATGCCTGATCCATATCTCTGAGCAGTAAATTATCAAGTAAAAAGAACAGCTGTGAAGAGTAAATAATAATGCCTTATATGTGTACATTTTTTATACTTTTCAAAATAATTCATTAAACCCTCACAACATAATATAATCAATCAATACCCCTTTTTTTTTTTTTTTTGCGGTACTTGGGCCTCTCACTGCTGTGGCCTCTCCTGCTGCGGAGCACAGGCTCCGGACACGCAGGCTCAGCGGCCATGGCTCACGGGCCCAGCCACTCCATGGCACGTGGGATCTTCCCGGACCGGGGCACGAACCGGTGTCCCCTGCATCGGCAGGCGGACTCTCAACCACTGTGCCACCAGGGAAGCCCAATCAATAACCTTTTCAATAGTACAGAACCAATGTTCTTCTCAAGTATGCCTAGATTGTTCTTTACAAAAGATGAAAAAGGATACAACAGGTAACGTTTTACTCCAATAAAGCTCATTCCTCCTCCATTATTTCATAACTTTTTTAATGTTGTTTTGTCGGCGGATTCAAACTCATCATGTAAGAAACTCAAGAGCTTAGAAAAGCTTAGAAAGAAGAGCTTAGAAACACTCCAAATTTAGTTCTTTTCTTGCCCAACCAGCCATTGTAACTTCCATGCTCAACTAGCAAGAGAGATTTGCTTGGAAAACCACAATAAGTTGTCTTTTCTTTTAGCAAGAATGATGATGGGTAGAGACTCTGCAGGAAGTATGTGTACTGTGTCATCCTTTGTAATCAGGCCACCAGAGCATGGATCACTGGGGCCTCAGCCAGGCCACAGAAATAGCTTTGTTGTAAACACCTGAGGTTATGAGATTCAGGTTATATTTATTCTTGAAAACCTAAAGGTCTAGTTTTACTAAGCTACCACTCACTAATTTGTACACGGCCATGGTTGGGAGGTGGTACAGATGCCTTTTCCTCCATTTCTACCACTGTTTCTGCTAAAGTCATGTTTTCCGTAATGTACAGACTGACCATCACCTCAGACGGAAACAAAAACAAAAGCGTGGGAATATTTCTGCTTGGGCACTTTAACAAAATCTAGGCTTGATATGAAGCTCATATTCATTTTACAAAAGACTACTTTGAAAAGAAATTGAAACTAGTGTTCAGGAAGAAAAAGATTAACAACTATATTGCCTTTTAAGTCATGGCCAGAAAGATCTTCCATCACAGTCTCATGCATCTGCATAAGATTTGCATCGCAATCTTATGCATCTGATTTGGACCAGAGGGGTGAATAATGACACATTATTGAGGTATTGCTATTAAGGCTGTCTACGGAAGCAACAAACTTCCACACAAAGTGGTGGATACGTGATGATCAGAAAAAACCTTACTCAAGGGTTGAGTTAAAAAGGACTACCAACTTGGAAGGTAGCGAACTCAGGAAACATTTCTATTTCTGGCCTAATCACTAACTTTTCTGTAATGAAGTTCCCTTCCTGTGCTAAAAACCTGCACTTCAGCAATATTCTTTTAAAAATATCTGCACTTACCATCTGTGGCAGAAAATAATTCATAAAGAGCCTGAGCAAGGATATTCACAACAAAGGAATGAGACGTTTTCCTTGTCCAATAGAATGATTTTTTGGCCTAAAAAGGAAAAAGATCACTTATTATATGGTTAAGGGAAGGAAGGAAGGGAGAGGGAGGGAGGGAAGAAGGAAGGGAGGGGAAGGGGGGAGAGGGAGGGAGAGAAAGAAGGAGCACAAACTACTGTGTATAATCCCCTAAACTGATAGTTATCCTGAGGACTACTATACAAGTCATTATGCCTTGTTCAACATTTACACACCCACCAAAAAAAAACCATCTCCAGAGCAATGAGTTACATCTCTGAAGCTAAGTGGCCCATGTAATCCAATGTTATATAATATCCAAATACAGTGATTCTAAAAGATTCATAGGTGACAAGTCAAGTTCTTAATCCTGAACAAGACTGCTTAAGAATCACACCTAAGGACCAGGCTCCTAGGTGCAGACCTCCCCTTCAAAGCCCCATTCCTCTTAGGCCCCAGAAAGAAATGTTTTGTGTCATTTTTGTCAAAGGATAATATCTTACCTGGAAAACAGCTGCATCATCATAAAGGTCAGGGATACCCTTTAGCAATTCTCTCCATAGTTTTATATCATTAAAAACAACAGTCATTCCTCCTCCAGTAAGAGGATGCCTCATGTTATATGCATCTCCCAAAAGCAGAACACCTGTAAAAAGAGAGAAGGGAGATGATGACCTTATCCTGGAGCATCCTTTAAGACAAACAAGAAGACTACTCTGTTAATTTATAAACATTTTGAATGTGAGCTAGTAAATGAAAATGTGAAAATACAACGGACTAAGTCATGACTAAAATTTATTCAGGCAAAAATTCAAAAGTTGATTCAATTAATATTTATTGGGTAACTAATATGTGCCAGACCCTGGGGATACAGTGAGAACAAGAACATGGTCCCTGTCCTCAAGAAGCTCACATGTATGGGCTTCCCTGGTGGCGCAGTGGTTGAGAATCTGCCTGCTAATGCAGGGAACATGGGTTTGAGCCCTGGTCTGGGAAGATCCCACGTGCCACGGAGCAACTAGGCTCGTGAGCCACAACTACTGAGCCTGCGCGTCTGGAGCCTGTGCTTCGCAACAAGAGAGGCCGAGATAGTGAGAGGCCCGCGCACCGCGATGAAGAGTGGCCCCCGCTCGCCGCAACTAGAGAAAGCCCTCGCACAGAAACTTAGACCCAACACAGCAAAAATAAATAAATTAATAAACTCCTACCCCACCCCCAAAAAAAGAAGCTCACATGTGACCCTAAGATTAAGTCAAACAATGTCAAAATATTTATAAGGCCTCTTCCATGAAAAAACAAAGAATGTACAGGCATCCATGCATAAACAGCAGGCCTTCCACAAGGGAAAAAAATCAAGAGGTCGTTGACGTTTCACAGTAATATTTGCTGCCAGCATGTTATAGAGATGTCTGTATGGTTCCAAGGGAATAGGCAGATATTCCAAAACCATCAGAAGTTAATTTAGGAGAATAAGCCTTGATTGAATCTTAGCTGAAAATTAGGCCCCCTTAAAACAAAACTACAGAAGCAGAAAGCTCTGCACTTTGACTTGAGATACACCTCCTGACCAAGCTCCTGACTAAGGTTCCCTTCAGTTGTCAGCCTGGCTAATGACCTATGACTTAGAGGGACATTTAAACAAAGCATTTATTTAATTTTGTCTCTGAGAGAAATAGCCAACCATAATAATAGTGGCAAGGTGGCAGAATTATGGATAATTTTTTCTGTAATGTCACAATATACTATGTTTATAACTAATTATAGAATACACATAAATTTATGAAAAGGTATATTCTAAATATTAATCCAAATTTTTTATGTATTAGTCTAATACCTTCACTAAAAAGCACAAACTATAACCAGCTTTTATTCCTTTCTCCATGGAACCTTCCCAATCCCACCAACTAGGATATGTTCCCACAGCATGCTGTTTATATCAATTTGGCACTGGCTTTCATTCTGCTTTGCAGTATAGTTTGTTCATATGATTGGTAGTTTATGATGCATGTTTTTCCATAGCAAACGATAGCTGTTTATTCAGGAGCCACAGTATATCGACAGCTCCCGTTCACACCTCTCCTCAGGGCTCCACACTCCTGTTTTCAGTGGGGCTCCACCCGGCCACTCAAATGACCTCCGAGCCCTTCACACTATGTCCAAAAGTGAACTCATCATCTCTCCACACTTCCCTAAACTTACACACTTTTCCCTATATTTCCGATGTCAGCAAATAGGTGGCAAAATTATCTAAGCCTGAAACCTGGGATCCATCAAGAGACCTCACTCTTTCTTACTACCATTAATCACTGAGTTTCATGCATTCTTCATCTTAGATGTTACCCAAATCCATTCTCTACCTTCCATTTTTATTGCCACACCCTAGTTCAGGCCCTTCATCATCATTTACATGGAATAATTAAATAGCCTTACTATAGGCTTTAGTCTGAACTTTCCTCCAAACCACCTTCCACAACATATCAGAGTAATATCTTTGAAACAAAACTCTGATCATGCCACTACCTTGTTTAAAACTTTTCAGTGAACTATTAGAACTAATAAATGAGTTCAGCAAGGCTTCAAGATACAAGTTAAATATGGAAAAGTCAGTGTTTTTCTATACACTAGCAATGAAGAATCTTAAAATGAAAATAAGCCCACTTATAATAGCATGAAAAGGAGTAAAATACTTAGGAATAAATTTAACAACAGAAATGTGAAACTTACCCTCTGAAAACTACAAAATACTGTTGAAAGAAATAAACTCTTACATTTACAGTCAAATTTTGACAAGACTGCCAAGGCACTTCAATGGGGAATAGTCTTTTCATCATATGGGGCTGGTGCAACTGGATATCCACATACAAAGGAAGCTGAACCCCTTCCTCACACCATACATAAAATTTAACTCGAATCAAAACACCTACCTGTAAAAGCTAAAGCTATAAAACTCTTAGAAGAAAATATAGGAGTAAATCTTCATGACTTTGGGTTGAGCAAAGACTTTACATATGACATCAAAAGTGACAAAAGAAAAAAGCAGATAAACTGGACTTCATGAAAATTAAAAACTTCAAAGAACACCATCAAGGCAACCAAAATGACAATCCATGGAATGAGAGAAAAACTTTGCAAATCATATATCTAATAAGGGATTTATATCTAGAATAAAGAATTCTTAGAACTTAATAAATTTTTTTTAATTTACCCAGTTAAAAAATGTGCAAAGTCTGAACAGACATTTCTCCAAAGAAGATACACAAATGGCCAATAAGCACATGAAAATATGTTCAACATCATTATCCATCAGAGAAATACAAATCAAAATCACAGTGAGATATCACTTCACATCTACGAGGATGCTATGAGCAAAAAGGCAGATAATAACCAATGTCAAGGATGTGGAGAAATCGGAACCCTCATACATTGTTAATGGAAATGTAAGATGGGTCAGCCACTTTGGAAAACAGTTTGGCAGTTGCTCAAAGCATTAAACAGTTACCCTAAGACCCAGCAATTCAATTCCTAGGTATATACCCAAGAAAAATGAAAATAAATGTCCACACAACAACTCATACACAGGTATGAACCAAAAGTAGAAATAACCCAAATGTCTACCAATTGATGAATGGATAGTCAAAATGTAGTACTGACATATCCATACATGGAATATTATTTGGCCATAAAAGCAAATGAAGGACTGATACATGTTACAACATGGATGAACCTCAAAGAAGCCAGTTACAAAGGATCACATTGTATGATTCCATTTATAGGAAATATCCAGAAGAGGCAAACCTATAGAGACAGAAGGTAAATTAACAGTTGCCTGGGGACTGGGAGGAAAAGAGGAGTGACTGCTAATGGGTACAGGGTTTCTTTCTGGTGGGATAAAAATGTTCTAAAATTAATTGTGATGGTTGCATAGACCTATGAATATACTAAAAACTAGTGAACTGTACACTTAAAATGGGTGAACTATATGATTTGTGAATTATATCTCAATAAAGCTATTATAAAAAAGAACTTTTCAATGACTTTCCATCATCTATAGGATTAAAACTAAACTTTAAATAAATACCTTACCTTTCTACCACTCTGACACCTATCCTATGCTCCAGCCATAGGAAGCTACTTGAGTTCACTTAAGTGCCACCATTTCTCGGCCATCCTAGCTTTTGTAGATGTTGTTCTGCCTATTTAGAAGTTCCTCATCTCTCGGGACCTCCCTGGTGGCACAGTGGTTAAGAATCCACCTGCCAGTGCAGGGGCCGTGGGTTCAATCCCTGGTCCGGGAAGATCCCACATGCCACGGAGCAACTAAGCCCGTGCACCACAACTACTGACCCTGCATGCCGCAACTACTGAAGCCCGCATGCTGTAGGGCCCGTGTGCCGCAACTACTGAGCCCGCGTGCTGCAACTACTGAAGCCCGCGCGCCTAGAGCCCATGCTTCGCAACAAGAGAAGCCACTGCAGTGAGAAGCCCGTGCACCGCAACAGAGAGTAGCTCCCGCTCGCCACAACTAGAGAGAGCCCGCAGGCAGCAATGAAGACCCAATGCAGCCAAAAAAGAAAAAGAAAAAGCCCCTCATCTCTCTGTCCACCTGATGAGCTCCCACTCACCCTCCGTGCCCCAAGTCCACCTTTGTTTCCAGAGCAATGTCTTCCCTAATCACCCTTCCCAGTTCACAGGCTCCCCTCCCTGCCTGGTACACCCCACCCCTTCGCACTGAATCTGGGGTACCATGAGTGGGCTTTCATTACAGCATTTATCCGCAGTGTTCTGAAATTATATGTCTATATCTCTCACTAGAAAACTGCCTTCTCTAGATTAAGGACTGTATTTAATTAACTGTTGTATCTCCAATAACTAGAACAGTGACCTATATGTACTGAATATTAAATAATAGATATAAAACTAATTGTGGTATTACTAATGCATGAATCCACAGTAATCAAGTTTCCGTACCACATGTTACAAACTGTACCACACACATGTCATTTGGAGTAATGAATCTGAATATTTGGAATATCTTTTATAAAATCAGTCCAATAAAATAATACCTCGTTTGTTGACCGGTGAAGAAGGGAGGAAGCTTGCTGGCATCGACCTCAGACGAGAGTTCTGAGTGGCTTCTAGGAATGGCTCTTTGAGGTGATCTGCAGTAAAGCCCACCCCACCAAATAAATGGTTTATAACATTCCAGTTTCAAGCTACCACATTTTCTTATCAAGAATAAACAAATACCTACTACACATCTGTTATGGTTGTTACGTATATCCCTTGCGAAAAATCAAGAACTAATTATTACTAAAATTGTTCATTAAGCACCTAGTTATTCAAGCTAAGGAATTACTAAGGAATCTAAGAGAAAATTAATGTAAATAGATAAACATAGATCTGGGTGAACCAAAAAACTTGAGGAAAAGTGAAGCAAATCCAGATGAGATGAGACAGGGAGAAAAACCACCCACCTGTCTTCCAAATGTTAAATGCTGGGTATCATATGTTTAACACCTAACTTACTGTCACCACCATATTCTATAAGATCAGATGAAATATACCACCAATTCACAAACAGCAGGAGGGTATATACAGTAGAAAAAGGGTAAGGTGTATACAGCACTACCTTTCTGAGCTTTAGTTTCTTCATCTAGAAATGAAACCGTTGGATTAGCTTATCTCTGAGATACTTCCCAGTTTTAAAGTTTTGTGCTTCTACTTGTATAGAAAATAAACTTTCTTTTCATGCAATTCGTAATCTGGGAATATAGGAGCAGAATGCCTATGCTGAAACTATTCCTTCCTACAATGAGTAGAATTTCCATAACTTAACTAATATGAGCGTAAAACTACACAGGGCAGTCTGCTGCAACTAAGTTTCGGATTGGGGGAAAAAAAATCTATATAAAAGAAAAAAAGGCTAAAAATATCACATTATTAACTATCCTTTTCCTAAATATGCATAACTCATTCTTTCCATCTGAAAGCTTCAAAAATGGCTTAACTGAGTGAAAATGTATTGAAGTGCTGAAAATGTCGTTAAAAATCTAAATTGGTCCATGTATACCTTAATTTCTGTTCATATTCCATTAATTATTAAATAGAGTGCTTTCACTTAGTTAAAAAAATAACTTTGCTTAATTTAAAAAATAAGTTAAAAAACAGAATATTTAAACAGAACATACTCGTACCAAGGATAATGTGCTATTACTATAATCATATCATAACTGGCAAGCAGGGTTTCCCTTCAATTTTATCAATATTCTTAATAATTTGTTTACATTTCTTTCTTATATCTTCCTATTCTCAAAAAATAATAATTTTAATGAGTGTTTTACAGAGATGTCTGAAAGACCCCTCATAGCCCTCATGTTGAGGTCAGAGATGTATGAGCCAGACAGACCTGCTTTCGACCCTGGCTCTGCCACTTACTAAAGGTTTGTATTTGGAGAAGCTAAGTAACCTCTCTGAATCTTAGTTTCCTCATCTGTAAAATGGGGATCATGATAATGCCTACCTCATAGGGTAGTTGTGTAGACATTCAATTATGTTAGTAAAACACCTCTTATATGGTAGACATTCAATATATGGTAGCTATCCTTTCTACAAAAACCAAGCACAAGAAGTAATTAAGTATAAGAGCTATTTCAAGAATTCACATACCTAGACTGCTGTCCAGACTACCTTAAAAAATAGCATATATGCCACTATTAATGATTATTCAGAAAACTATAATTATTACTAAGAAAAAATGCATTGAAACTATTTTTTTTTTACTTGGAGATTTTTTTTATGTGCTAGTTTAAATAGTTCATTCAGCTCCAGTGTAGCTGACTGACTGGATGAATTTTTCACCTGCCATCCTTATCTTTGGCCTCATTTAGACAAAGCTTCAGTGAGAACTGGAAACGAAGGGCCTTTTGTGAGACTTGCTTGCAGACAGTAGATTACAATGGCAGTGAAATACTATTTCTTACCAGGTAATTGTGGGTAGATGTTTTCAGTCATGTATTCTCTTAAATTCCTTGGCATTTCTCCTCGGACGTCAACAAGTACTCGAGTTTCATTATGTGAAATCTGGTAGATGAGAACTGGACTCGGATTAGCTAAAATAAGTTCAGCATGATTTGCTTTAAACTGTGGTGCATTCTAGAAAAATAAATAAATAAAATATTTTAATAATTTTCAAGTTTCAAGTTGCTTTTATTTCCTACAATTGCATTCCTATAGTACCTGCATAAGGAAGCCAACAAAATGTGAAGAAACGGAAACTTTATTGGCGACCAGGTTTTTCCTGAACTTGGAAAAAAGTCCATCTGCAACAACGGTCAATGGAGCATGGAGTTCCTACAACAAAAACAAAGAATACTCAGCTAAATGGTTAGAAATACACAGTGAAAAGGACATTCTTTTAAAAGGTACATGAACAAATTTAAATACATTATGGGGCATTACAGAGTATTTGAAGATAATGCTATTGAAGGAGCTGTTACATGGGCTGAAGGTAATGCACGACCAATCTTTAGAGACCCTTCCCCTTGAGTCCCTGAGGATCACCTTCCTCCAAAGCCCTACCATCCAAACCATCTGGGATTAAGCTACTTTGATGGACACTGGGGAAAACTGTTACAAAGCAAGCACAGCCCACAGAGGATTGAATCTCATTATAAATTCCAAGGACTAACCACATTCTTTTATTCTAGAATCTTCTAACTTCACATAGTGCTTTCAGTTAGTGGCTAGGGCTTAGAAGAATTTTTGTACATGTGGATGTATGTATTTATGTTATCTTTTAATTGCCCCCATTAGAGTATAATTCCTAGGACGTGGTTACCCTATGGAGCAGCCGGGAAGAATCAACAGATAAGCCTTTGACTTTCTCTTCTTTACTAAACCAACAGGAGCAAACTATTTTATTCTGCTATTTCCCCAGACATTCTCTTAATTTTTGCCTTCCTTACTTAAACAATATTTTATTCTAATTATTTCTTTTATGCTGAATCCTTCCTTTTTGCATCTTCCAGTTCCCCTCTGCTTCTCTCTTAGGGTACATTTCTCATTTCAGTTTTTAATACAGTTAAAATCGTGGTGTTTGTTTCTGAAGTTATTTGAACAGCATTCTGAAGTGCTCTAAAGAACAACGTGTTCAATTTGGTGCAGACAGCTTAGATCTCGGTCCCTTCGATGAATAATAAATTGGTGAGCCTACTTTTTTAAAGGAGTAGGAGAAAAAGAAAATAAAAATCTCTTAGGAAGAGCTAATATTTGATATATCTCACCTTGATGTCTCCAGTCTCTTTATCCCTGTACTGAACTCCCATCACAGCATCATCTTCTTCTAGTAACTGCAGCACAGTGCCCTCAATAAACTTTGTGCTAAAAGATAAATAAACAGAAATAAATTCTCTGGTAGCACAACTGAAAAATTTAAATAAGGAATGAAAAATTCCCTTTTCTTTATCTCCAGTTTACCCATGTAAACTGGACACACATGTACATAGAAAAAGGTCTGGAATGATGAAAAGCAAAAAGATCATTAACGGATTTTAGAATTGGTGTGGTTTTAATTTTCTAATTTATATATTTTTTTGATTTACTTTAATTTTGGCTGTGTTGGGTCTTCGTTGCTGTGCGCGGGCTTTCTGTAGTTGCGGCGAGTGGGGGCTACTTTTCTTTGCTGTGTGTGGGCTTCTCACTGCGGTGGCTTCTCGTGTTGCTGAGCACGGGCTCTAGGCATGCGGGCTTCAGTAGTTGTGGCATGCAGGCTCACTAGCTGTGGCGCATGGGCTTAGTTGCTCCACGGCATGTGGGATCTTCCTAGACCAGAGCTTGAATCCGTGTCCCCTGCATTGGCAGGCGGATTCTTAACCACTGTGCCACCAGGGAAGCCCTTAATTTTCTAATTTCTTAAAATGGAATACATATTACTAATGTAATGATTTTTTTAAAAGCATTTTAAAAAGTAACATGAGGTTTTATCTCATTCATTAAAAAATAAAATACATGCAGAAAAATTTTACATACCCATACAAATCCATACACGGAACTGGAATTTATCTACCAAATTATTCAGAGTAGTTACTTCTAGTTAGAAGGATCATGGATAATTTTTACAATCTTCTTTATATTTTTGAGTATTTTTCCATTTTTCTACAATGAACATATTCTACTTCCATAGATATCAAATTCTTTCAGTTCTAAGAATAATCCACTCATTTCACTTGCTTTGTCAACACTTAAGCCTTTGCCAATGACATGAGGGTTCTCATGTTTAAAGCTTCAATTAAACCTCAATTATAATGCATAGGGCTAGAGACAAATATAAGCTAATAATTAAGAGGAGAAGCCCTTTAAAAATTGTGAATCATTATATTATACACCTGTAACTTATATAATATTGTACATCAACTATAACTCAATAAAAAGAGAGAGAAGCAGCCAGTTCTGTCAGTCTAGGTCCTTAATATGAATGGAACAGGGATCTTCTCTTGAAGTTCTCTAACCTGACTTTTAATAAAAAGTACCATAACCACAAACCCCAACTCCCAAATGGGCACATATGAACTTAAACCTTAATTACAACAACTATATCCTCTAAATTCCAACCACATAAAAGATCACATATTTAGTCAAAGGAAAATTCTCAATAGTTCTATGTCATTCAAAGGAAAGTTATCTATATGATATTCTTAACAAAGGCATTGAAGAGCTAACATTCTTCTAACTTATGGTTTTAGTATAATAGCTGTGTTCTAACCCATACCCAAACACTTATGAAAATGTATAAAATAGTATTTGTACGAAGGCCAAGTTTAAATGTGTTTCTTTAACATCATGTATTTGAAGCTGTAGTCTTACTTGGGCTCTGCCATAGCTGCTTTCCGGAGACTCATGATGAACCTTCCATGATGGAAAGCTCTTCCACTCTGCACATGACTGTTTTCTGACAGAGGGAAAGGAATCTGAACCTCTGATTTGCTCTCCTGATCATGAATTATGTAGCCATTTACAACCTGGGCATCAATACCTTCCACTGTATCTGCAAAACAATTCAGGTCAAAAAAATCAATTTTGTAATACACCCAGAGTTACACTAGGCACCAGGAGGACATGGACCATTGAAAATGAGTTTCTGTGTTCATAAAGCTACAATACCATTTGAGAACTGGACATTAATAACAATTTCAGAAATCTTAACACTTCTGGAAGGCAAGTCTTAGCAAATTCGTAATATCACAAAAGGTAAATATTTACATATAAAATTCACTCATTAAAATTCATAGGAAAAATATTAAGACCCTAACAATAATGGGTAAAAGTGTATAGATGATTCACACTAAGTAGTACAGAAACATTGAACATATCAGGAAAAATGTCAAAACTTGATTTTAAAAAATCAACGAAATAAAACTGAAACAATAAGACACCAAATCTCTCAAAATTGCTAGTGAGATAAAGATAAAATGAGTAAATTTATATATTACTGGTCATATTATAAAGTAATAACATTTTAGAAAATAAGTCCAGCAATAATTGGCACCATACATAAATTTCTTGTCAATACGACAGAGACCAGAAAAACTCAATTTAACGCCCTGAGACATGGCATGGAAGTAAGCCATCTACCATAGGCCATGGGTGGAGTCATCCATAAGAAATCCAATCATAACTTTGTACCATGACCTGGTGTGAAGTCTGAACCTCAAAATGAGTATACAGTGCATAATAAAATAGGTATAACTTATGGAAGTCCAAATATAAATCAGAGTCAAGGAATAAATATAACAAAAGACAAACAAGATTTATGACATTTTATTTAAATACACTCAAGACCTAACTGAATGGAGAGTATACCACATTCATGGATAGACAATTTTTCTAAACCTGAGCTAGACATTTAGTGCTATTTCAGTCATAATCCTGACAGGGTTTGTTTTCATGGGAATTGAAACCTGATTCTAAATTTTATATACAGAAAAGCAAAAGGGCCAAGAAAAGTCAAGATAATCCTAAAGAAAGTGAGGTGAGGAGGAGGTACCCCGCTGGATAATGAGACTTATTATAAAGATATAGCATTTAAATTATAATGTATTATAATGTATTCATTTGAAGAGTTCTAGATATTAAGCTTAAGCCAAAGGGCAATCAATTCACTTATTAAAAACCCACACACCAGGATGGGTCAGTCGGTATTATATTAGAAGTCCACACTCCAAAAAGTAACTATTTCAAGGGCTTCTATTATCCACAGCTCATCACACCTAAGGGGGAACTGACAGCATAATGAATGTTAAAAAGGACTCTTGCTATGATACTAAAGGTACGCATGATGCGTGGACTGGCTAAAATACCTCAGTGGCTCCCCTCCCTCTTGCACGGCTCTCCTCACCCTTACATGAACTACCTGTAAGAACCCATTGAGGTTTGTTGCCACAACCTTGGACATACCCCTGAGGCTGGATTTCTAAATGATTCTATGTCTAGTCATTAGTCTGAGGGCATTTCCAGTTGCCTGATGTTCAACGATAAAGGTAACAAAATCCCGTCTCCGGATACAGTCACGTCTGCCTCAAGTGACCCTCTCATGCAGGGTGGTGGTTAGGAAACTTAAAAGGACAGAGGTGGACCTCCCTTACTCACAATGCACTCTCTCCGCTTGGGTCCAGAGCCTGCAGTCTTTTGCTTTTCCTCCTCACCTGCTCATTCTCGGTCGTCTTTTTTGGCTCCTGCTCACCTCACTGACCTCTATACGTTAGAGTACCCCAGGGGTCGTCCTGCACCTCTTCTTGGCCATGTGGTCTAGTCTCATTTAAAGACCATGACTCCTCTCTTTCTCTCATCCCTCACATCTGATCCATCAGCCGGTCCTACTGACTCTTCCTTCCAAAGATCAATATAGTCCCAGAATGTGACCACTTCCCCCACCTCTATGGCTACGACCCTGGTCCAGCCAACAACTCTCACTGATTCCGCAATAATCTCTAACAGGTCTCCCTGCTTCTGACTTGCCACTTTATGATCTACTCTTTTTTCTACACAATAACAATATTTTAAAATAATATTTCTAATAATACTTCTAAAATGTGAAATCTAATAACTGCTCCTCTTAAAATTCTCCAGTGGCTTCCCTTTGGAGTAAAAGCCAAATCTATATAGTGGGCCACAATGGAATCCAGCCCCCATTGCCCATCTGACCTTTTCTCTATAACTCACACCACTCAAGTCAACACGATTCTCCTTCCTTGCTCTTCAAAGAGGCCAGGCTCACTCCTCCCACCAGGCTTTTCCCCTTGATTCTCTCTCTGCCTGGAGACAGAGTCCTTTCCTCCAGGTAGCCCTAGGGCTACTCCTTCACCACCTTCAGTCCTTTACTGAAATGTCATCTTCTCAGAGAAGCTTTCCCTTCTCCCACTTCATTATTTAAAATTACACACCACCCTCAACTCCCTATGTCCCTTTTCTGATTCTTCTCTAAAGCCCTTATAACCATTATATATACTCTAAATTTTATTTATTCATCTTTTATCACCACCCTCTACACTAGCAACTAGAATGTGTGCTCTATGAGGGCTGGAATCTTTGTTTTGTTCACTACTGTAGCCTCAGCACCTCAGAACAGTACTTACGATACGGCCAATGCTTAATAAATATTTGTTAAATGAAGGAATGAATGTAACACCTTTAGTCGCCTCCCTCTCAACTTTATCTTCTCTGTCAGCACACAAACATGCTCTATCTAGTATCAAAATATCCCTCCTTTGGGGACTTCCCTGGTGGCACAGTGGCTAAGAATCCGCCTGCCAGTGCAGGGGACGCGGGTTCGAGCCCTGGTCCGGGAAGATCCCACATGCCACGAAGCAGCTAAACCCGTGCGCCACCACTACTGAGCCTGCGCTCTAGAGCCCGCGAGCCACAACTACTGAGCCCACACACCACAACTACTGAAGCCCGCGCGCCTAGAGCCCGTGCTCCGCAACAAGAGAAGCCACCGTAATGAGAAGCCCGCGTACCACAACAAAGACCCAATGCAGCCAAAAATAAATTAATTTATTTTTTTTTAAAAAACCCTCCTTTATCCTCACATCTGCATCTCACCTCTGTCGTTTCTGTATTCTGTTAGAGAAAAACTCCTCGAGAGTAGTTTTCTAGTCTCAAACTTTTAAATCTCCCACTCACTTCAGTCTAGGTTTCGTCTACACAACTCCACCGAAACACCGTCAATGTCACAAGCAACCTCCAAATGGCCAAATCCAATGGCCCTTTCTCTATACTCATCTTACCTGACCCTTCATTAGCAAACCATGACATGTCTCCTTTCCTCTCCTGATACGTACCCGTCCCCTCCAGCTAGAAACATTTTCCTCCCTTGGAAACTCTCCTGGCTCTTTTCTGCCATTCTGCTGGCTCCTGCTCAGTCTCCCTGGCAAGCTCCTCTTCTTCTGCCCAATCTCTAAACATCAGTTTCCCAGGACTTGGTTTATTCTGTCTCCTCTTTTCTCCCTGCACACTCTCCTTAGCTGGTCTCCATCACTGCTGTGGCTTTTAAGTATTACCAATATGCTGACATCTCTGAAATGTCTACTCCAGCCAGCTCAAATCACTCATCCTCTGCACTCGAGATTCATATATTCAACTTAACATCTCCACTTGGATATCTCAACAGGTCTCCCAACTTCCTCCCAGTGCCTGTTCCTCTCTAGGTCTTCTTATCAGCAAACAGCACCGCCATCTACCAGTTGTTCAAATCAACACCTAGGAATCATTTTTTAATACCCCCTCTCTCATACCTCACATCCATCCTTTAGTAAGTCATGCCATTCCTGCCTCTTAATTTGGTCATGAATCTGTCCACTTCTCTTTACATCCTGTCTACCATACTAGTCCAAACCACCATCATCTGTCACTTGGACTTAGCAATGAGCTCCCACTAGACTCCTTGAGTTGACTCTTGCTACCCCACCACCACAGTCTTGGAGGCTATTCACCACACCATATCCACACATTCTTTTACAACAGCATTCTACAAACTGCAGGATGTGACTCAATGGTAAATTGTGAAATGGCTTTCGAGCTGTGAATTGTATACTTGGGTAAAATCATGACAAGTATTTAAAAAGTAAACTTTCAGTCAGATTTAGGTATGTTTGTAGGTACTGAGTCAGGATGTAAGGTGTGTTTGTCATGTGAGTAGCTGTCAAAGGTCTGAAGCCTTTACAGAGGCGTAAACAGGATCCTGTCATATTCTTGCTCCACTGCCTTCAAAGCCCTGCATGATCTGGCAGCTGCCTGCCTCTCCAACCTTAATCTCAAGCCACTCTCCTTTCCCCATTACCCAATACTTTCTGGCTACACGGTCTCCTTTTCAGTTCATTGAATAAAATAGCAAACATTTACATAGTGCTTACTACACACCAGGAACTGTTCTGAATGCTTTGTCTTTATGAATTCAATTAATCCTCTTAAACTATGAGACAAGGACTCTTTTAAGTGTGCCAGTTTTACAGATGAGGAAACTAATACACAGGAGGTTGAGTAACTTAGCCAAGATCACACAGCTTTTTATGTATCTGAGATGGTAGTCAAACCCAGGCAATCTAGTGCCAGAATCAATGCTGGTAATTACTACAACATACTGCCTACCCTACAGACCAAGCAAGCTCCTTCTCAATTCGCAGCCTGGGCCTATATTTATACTTTGATTCCCAAGAGTAGAGAGCTGATCTGTCTTGTTCACCAGTATAGCCTTGGCACCCAGTACAGCACCTCATACAAAGCACACAGCAAATATAAGTATTTCCTAAATGAGTAGTATTTAAAAAGCAGTGGGTTAATGGATGAATGATGCTTTAAAAAAAGGTTCTATAATAGGTACATCATATGCACTCTACAAATGATAGTTCCCTTCACCTTTCACTAAATTTCATGCCCTCATTCTGGTCTTCCAGTCTTCAATTTTGACCATTACAATTTTTTAGCCACTTCATTTATCTCACTAAGGCTACTTCGTATCTCCTCATGCTTATTTTCTCCTTTGCTCTCATTTTCATGCAAATTTGTTGATAAATGAATAGAGTATCTTTTATACATGAAAATAAAATGGAATACCTTTTTACCAGTCATAGCAAAGAGTGTTTGCTTATGCCACATAACTCCTAAAAATCACTATGAACCTACCTTCAAGACCCAGGTCTTTAAGGACATGATAACCACCTGGCTGCAGAAATTCTCCAAGTATCCTGTCAGGCTCTTTTAAATCTCTCTCAATTACTGTCACCTTTCTTCCATCTCTGGAAAGTACTGCCGCCAAAGCAGAGCCAAGTACACCAGACCCCACGATGATAATTTCTGGATCATTTTGAGAAGATATCAATGTAGAGGCAGTTGCTCCTATTAAGGTCGTTTCTGAAATACTGGTTCCTTTTTTGCACTGTTTTTAAAAAAAAAAGTGAATTATGTAGCCACATTTGTTATCTTTAAATCATACTGCTACTATATAGACACACTGGACATTTGCAACTTAGGTAAAAACTATACCCTAAACATTATCAAACCAAATGAACTGTTATGTTTTTAAATCCAGATCATATATAAAAAACGATATCAAAATATTGGTTAAACAAAAACGTATAATAATATCCCAATAAAATTAAATGTGTGTTCCATTCAAACATATTTAGAAAATGCTGCCACATATTTATAAATCCATAATAGGCCAAATATAAAAAATGTTTACAAGGGGCTTCAAAGACTTACAGGGAAAATTCTATCATTAATTACTCAATGCTTCAAATATATACTGAGCATCTACCAGATGCAAATCATGTACAACTTTTTAAAAATTAATTAATTAATTTTATTTTTGGCTGCGTTGGGTCTTCATTGCTGCGCGCAGGCTTTCTCTAGCTGTGGCGAGTGGGGCTACTCTTCGTTGCGGTGCGCGGGCTTCTCAATGCAGTGGCGAGTGGGGCTACTCTTCGTTGCGGTGCGCGGGCTTCTCATTGCAGTGGCTTCTCTTGTTGCGGAGCACGGGCTCTAGGCGTGCGGGCTTCAGTAGTTGTGGCACACGGGCTCAGTAGCTGTGGCTCGCAAGCTCTAGAGCGCAGGCTCAGTAGTTGTGGCACACGGGCTTAGTTGCTCCGCGGCATGTGGGATCTTCCCGGGCCAGGGCTCAAACCCGTGTCCCATTGGCAGGCAGATTCTTAACCACTGCTCTACCAGGGAAGTCCCATACACAATTTCTGATATGACTTCATGTTGCAAATTATTCAGCACCCTGTAGATATTTCAACTATTCATCTTTATTTTCTCCCTCTGGATTTTCATCTGAAAAATCTACCTTAATCTAAAATCACTTTTATATAACAAAAAGACTGTCAAATCCTGGCTACTGATCTATTAATTGAGAATATTTAACTTAAAATTCCAAGAGAATAACTCATTCTGTCCCTTGGGATTCGACCTGTTCACAATTTTAGTCCTTACATATAAGAATATATTTAATTTACCTTCCTTTTCCCCTATCCTGATACTCCTAAGAGAGCCTAGTCAAACAAGTGGCCCTCCCGTTTAGGAATAAGGACAAACATTAAACCTATCACTCATTGGGCTGACAGTAAAAACCTTAACTTTGATTATAAGAAGATGAAAAAGGCCTGTTTTGAGAGATTTATGCCCACTGAGCATAACAGTGCCTGTTGTTACTTTTTTTTTTAATGAATAATTCAGTATTGTTTGTTTCTTTTGTTTTGTTTTTAGCCGTGTGTGCTGCGCATGTGTGATCTTAGTTCCTGCACCAGGGATTGAACCCTCGTCCCCTGCATTGGAAGCACAGAGTCTTAACCACTGGACCGCCAGGGAAGTACCAATTCAATACTGTAATAAGTATTTTTTCTTGGTATGTGGATTCACAAATATGAATACATTTCAGATACAGAGTTGCAAGGAACCATCTTCCTTGAGTTCTCTGACCTTATCGATTAAGACTAAATGCCATTTTGACAGGGTTTTAATAAAAAAGGAAGGAGATAAAACCTAAAATCCTTTAGAACTTTAATTCTCTGTGATTCTAATACTCATTCAGCCTGTATAATGGACTGGGGCCTTCCTGTCCATTCTTTTTTATAATTTCTCTTAGAGAAATTATCTTTTCACAATAGAGTCCACTCTTACTCTCAGTATTTCTTAATGGCCAGAGCAACTGCCTATATTTAAATTACTGTTCTGAGAGCAAGAATAGCCCCTTTTGTCATCTTAGCCATTTGTTATTAGTTTTTCTTCCTAAATTTTCCCTGTTAAACACACACACACACACACACACACAATCCTGGAAGGGGAACTCTGGAGAAAGTTACATCTTTCAGAGCCTGGTCAGTAGATTAGTAGTTCCCACTAATGGGAACTTAGTACTCATTACAGTCTACCAATTCCCAGGTATTTAGGAAATAAGCAGAAAGCCTGAGGTATTCACAAAGTGGAATCAATAGTGACTGCTGGTAATCCGATTTCCTACCCCCAAATTTCTCTATGGTATAACGACATTCCAGCCACCTGGACTAGTGCTCAGTGACCTCGAGGGACATTATCTCAGACAAAGATACCAAAGACGTCAATTTGAGGATTTAAGATTCCCTCTCCCTCTCCTCCCATTCCTCCAACCCACACCCACCCTATCACTGAATTCAGCACCACTCCAAAGGTTCCTGACAGAGATTACCTTTAGACTAATGTTAATAGCTACTATTTATCACAGTTATGAACCAGGCATTGTGCAAACATTAAATCATTCAATTCGCTAACTACCAGGAAGGTTAGTGCTGTTCCCACCTAAAAGAGGCAACGGATACTTACAGAAACTAAGCAATTTGCCAAAGGTCTCACAGTCAGCAGTGGTGAAGCAAAACTTCTAAACCAAGCCCCCCCTCTTCTGCAAACCGTGCTGATCTGTACTGCAGATACAGGAAAATGATGTGGATCTAGAACCCTCAAAGAGTGAATTATTTTGTAGGCCACACACCCTAACATCAAGTCACTGTCGTCCCTTACTTGGCCTACTGCTGGAGTCTCTTACCCCACATCCCAGCTTCCACTCTTGTACTCCTACAATCCATTCTCCACACAGAAACTGGAATGTGCTTCTTAAAAAGTAAAAATCAAATATCATTACTCCCATACTTAGAATCCTCCAGTGCTCTTGGGAAAAAGCATAAACACCCAAGGGCAACAAATCCGAAATGTTCTGACCTCGACAACCTTTCCCCCCTCATCTCCCACCACTGTCCTTCTCTGCTGTCTTTGCAGGGATCATCGTAACTTCACGTGCATTTGAAGACCCACCTTTGATTTAGGAACATGGCTGAACTGCACGCATTCATTAGTCTCTTGATTTAGGACCTTGGTTTACTCAAGGCTCCGCCGACGTGGGGAGAGGAGGGTGTTTTGCCTAAGACTCTAATAAAACACTGAGCATTTTACTCTGCCAGCTCTTCCGACTGTTCTGTGACTTTCCCCAGGCAGTTGTCCCTTCTTATAAGCCGCAGGCTTAATCTGCAGCGGGTTTCTTTCTTCCCAGGTTCAAACATAATCCTTACCAAAGGATTTAAATTAAAAAAATATTTTTTTCCAACACAGATGGTGATTCTGTCCTAGTGACTCAAACATTTCAACTTTCATAATCAAATCAACATCCATAATCAAACCAATTTTATTTAGCATTGGCACCACCAACACTAAATGAAACAAAGGTTTTTCAATCATTCCTAAGAGCCTCAAGGATTTAGCCAAGGAACAGTCAAGAGCTTTTAAAACAAACAAAAGACCCCAGCTATATAAGAATTCCTACCACAGTATCTAACCTGCAGCCTTTCGCCCTTTAAATTAGAATATTTACATTTGAGTAACCCCGGTCCTAATTTTAATATAACACACTCATTTGCCCACTTTGAATTCAACCTACCCTCCTAGACCCGAGCTGCTCTTTATTTTCTGATCCAGGGGGGGATTTGGCCCAGAAGAAGCCAATGAAAGGCAAGGCTGACAGAATATCCGAGAAGACCGCGAACTGGGAGCCGCTCTGCTGGCGCCCGAGGAGGGTCCCGTTCCGGTAGCGACAGCGATAGGACAGCACCAGTCCCAGCGACAGGAACACCAGCACGCAGAGCAAGAGCTCCTTGTTGGCCAGAGACACGAAGTCTCCGCATTTCTTATAAAAATAGGTGAAAGTGGCAATGCCAAGAAAAGTCCACATGGTTTAAAGGCTTCTTCGGTGACACCGGGTCAATGTTCAGATCCGATCTTTTCTGGTAGGGTTTTGCTGTTTAGATGTTCTCCCCAAAATGTGTTGCCAAAAGTAGCACGGGGGACCGGCCGAAGTCCAGTAAACACCGTCACAGGATTACAATTCAAATCGGACTAATTTACAAAATCATATAAAGTTAGTATAAAAGTATCAGAACAGGGGAACGTTCTCCAGGATTTAAAAAACAGTATTTAAAAATCTCCTGCTCCAACAGCTCCCGACCAGACTCTCCCCTTTCAAGCAATCCATGTATTCCCCCCCCTTTTTTTTTTTCTGGAAGGCGAGGAGGGTCCTGGGGGCTATTCCGGATGATGCTTTAAATTTTGTTGCTGCCTCGTCGTGCAGTAAAATTGCTCTTCTCTCTCGCCAGCAGCAGGTGCCCTTTCAGAAGAGGAACAGGGGGAGAAACACCAAAGAAGTATCTCGCGTTGGGAAAAATGCGGCTTCGCCTCGTCCGACAGCGATGGCCCAGCCGGGTGAGAAAGCGCAAGGGCTGCGGCGGTGAGGAGTGAGCTTCCTCTCTCGCCGGGACCGCCTTCGCCCACCAAAGATGGCCTCGGACTGGAGACTGCGGCTCTAGGGCAGGGAAGCGCAGCCCCTACCTCGAGACCTCCACCTCACCGCGGCTCCCAAGGCACCAGCCCCCGAACCTTCCAGCCGCTGCACGGCAGTTTCCACAGCGCTATCCTTAGAGGGCGGCAGCGGCGGCGGCGGCGGCTCTCGACGGACTCCTCACCAGCATCCCTCGCGGGTGGCGGCAGCCTTCCAGCGCGGCGCTTCGGCAGTAACCAGAGTAACCGGCTGGAGCCCTAGTTGATGGCCAGGCCCCGTGCGCCTCCGCGGAGGATGGGCTAGGCCTGGGCCAGGCACCAGAGGACGGGGCCCCGCCCGCCGTCACCGCCCGCCGCCTCCGCCAACCAATGACGGCGCGCACCGCGCCGTAGGCCGAGATGGCGCTATGCCGTGTTTGGCCAATCGTAGGCGGCGCGGCCCGCGAGGTGCCGCCCAGAGAGGAGCTGGGACGAGGTTGCGTGGAGTGGGATGGGGGCGTGGGGATGGGGGCCCGCCGCCGGTTGGGCGGATGGGAAGACACTGGCTGGCTCGGGAGGGAGTGTGGCTGGAGAGGGTGATGCCCTGAGTGCCGCGGTCCCAGCCGCTGGGATTCTACCCGGAGAGAGGTGGAGCTGATTACAAGGAAACCCCGCCATATATCCGCCGCCTAATGTCGGAAGGTCTCCATTCATCCGGCGAGCATTTGTGGAACGCTTACTACCTGCCAGCCCCAGGTGTCACAGAGAGGAATCAGACACAGGCTTTCTGTCCTGTGCCTACTGTGTGCTGGGAGGTGGTAGAAACAGCTACAGGTGCATGGAGCACGTGACGCTCACAGCTGAATCTGGAAGGAGTAGGCAGGCGTTTGCTGGAGGAAGAAAGGAGAGGATATGCCAGGTGGTCCCTTCCTTCACCCCAAATTGTCGGGTAGCTGTGCACTTGTCACTGTACTCAGGCTGAAGATACACTGTGCGCGTAGCCCTTGTTCTCTCTTAAGATCAGAAACAGGGAGGAGGGTGCGGGGCAAAGAAGTAAAATAAATAGAGATGTGTCGTAAGTGCCCTGAGAAAGTGGGTGGGCAGGGAACCATGGAAACGGGAAGCAGCCCTTCACTGGGCCTGGAGTGAATCAAGCAGGGCCACCAGGCAAGTTACATGAATTGTTTCCAGGGCAAGCATTCTGGAGGGAACAATAAAATCTACAAGATTCGCAGGGTGAGAGATGGCCCTTGTTATGAAAAATGAAACTTCCTAGAATTTACTGAGGTCTTTGCTCACCTTATTGTAACCCTGGACTGCCTATTTTAAACCCTAAGACTTATGTACAAATCCTTTCTGCCATTTGGAGCACGGCTGAATTGTCACCTCTTCTACCAAGTCTCCATTGAGCCTCACCAGGTCACATAATAGTTTATTCATACCTTATCATCCCAATCTCTGACTGTACACTTACGGTTATTACCCCACTAGTTCCTATGTTCCTTGAGAGGAGGATCTGTGTCTGATAAATCAGAATCACCCACAGCACCTAGCACAATATTTTGCATTTAATTTATCGTCCATAAAAATGAATGAATGAATGATGAATGACAGTGGTGTAGTAGGAAGGCCAGGTGACTAGTGTCAGGAGACCTAGATTCTGGCTGCCACTAACCAGCTTTGTGACCTTGCACAAGTCAAATCAGTCAGCCTCTGAAGGGAGAGGGCAAGGTCTTCATGAAATCTAAAGTTCCTTGCAGTTTACTGAGTTTATGTAAGTGTAGTACTTATCATTTTTTACCCCAAATATTATGTTTTATCTGCTAATGAAATAATTATGTGTCAAAACGCTTTCACAGGCATCATTTGCACTCAAAACCACTGTGATTTAAAAAATAACAAATATGAAACAAAGAGGTTAAGTGGCTTGGCCAAATCAGTTTATAAATGATGAAACCAAAAGTTAAACTCCTGGTCTCCAAATCTTGTGTTTCCCCAATACTCTTAATAACTTCTTTAACTTTTCTCCATTATAAAACCAAGACTTCGATTCTTTCCTTGACATTCCTCACTGGTATCAACAAATTCAGCTGCTTGAAATACACATCAAATTAAAAACAACTCAAGAAAATCAATTTAACGTGTGGGAAATCGTTTTCCTGAAGATAATTCTTCAATAAACTGCTTGTTGGTATCTGTGAGTTCCTATACTGCTAAAATGACAGGCGGCTTGGTCAGCTGACTCTTGTAGAAGAGAATACAACTATCACCAGGATGATTGTTACTTGATTACCCTGTAGTAGAGGTTATCATAAGAGGATTTTTTTCATATTAAATAGGTAACTTTGGGGCTTCCCTGGTGGCGCAGTGGTTGAGAGTCCGCCTGCCGATGCAGGGGACACGGGTTCGTGCCCCGGTTCGGGAAGATCCCACATGCCGTGAAGCGGCTGGGCCTGAGAGCCATGGCCGCGGAGCCTGTGCTCCGCAACGGGAGAGGCCACAGCAGTGAGAGGCCCGCGTACCGCAAAAAAAAAAAAAGAAAAAAAAGTTTCTTTTTTTTCTTTTTTTTTTTTTGTCCACGGCATGCAGGATCTTAGTTCCCTGACCTGGGATCCAACCCATGCCCCCTGCAGTGGAAGTGCAGAGTCCTAACCACTGGACCACCAGGGAATTCCCTAAGTAGATAACTTTTTAATCCTTTGAAAGTCACTTTCTTGTGTGTACAGTCCAAGATCCACTTCCAAACTGGGGGCAAGAAGAGCATTTGTGATACCTAGCATAAGGCACGTTCTGAATGCCTCTACTTTCTGAACTGAATTAAATGCTATATAACCATCACTTAAGTATGTTTGAATGTTGGCCTGGCTGCACTTATTCAAAAACAAAAATCTGTCACTCAAGCCTGAAGCGAAGGCAATGAAATATGACACAAAATCACCCACTTACTGGCAGAAAGTAATAATACTTTCGTAATCATGACAAGAGCTGACACTTTTATAGTATGCGCAGCATTCTAAAACTTTTTTTCGTACGTTAGCTAATTTTGTCCTCACAACCACACTATCAGGCAGGTACTATTTTTAGCCCTATTTTACAAACAAGGAAACTGAGGTACAGAGAACTGGTAACACAGCTAATACACAGCAGAGCCTGAATCCAAGCCCAGGAAATCTGGCTCAGGAATCTAGGAATGTTTGACTAGAATGCATTTTTTTTCTCCTTTAAAGTAAATATTCAGTTAACCTTTAAAACTAACAAAAAGCACATTTGGTCTTTTCATTCCATCATTTAATCACCTCTGTAGTCTTTCTGCAACAGTAACATCAAAGATCACAGACGACCAAGACAAATATATTAATAGTGAAAAAGTTTGAAATATTGTGAGAATTACCAAAATGTGACACAGTGACATGAAGGGAGAAAATGCTGTTGGAATAATGGTGATGATAGATTTGCTTGATGAAGGGTTGCCACAAATATTCAATTAGTAAAAAATGCAATTATCTGTGAAGCACAATAAAATGAAGTATGCCTGTATTTCACTTAGCATAATACCCTCCAGATCCTACATTAATACTTGCTAATTGTAAAATATACAAAGAAGCAGAAGTTAATGATCAGAAAGTAAGCTATTTTTAAGGGGAAATTTTTCTCACCTGTGTTTGTCAGTCTAGTCAATATTTTCTTTAATCTGACCATTTATCCATACAACTTAGCATGGGTCAAAATTAATCATGATCCCTTTTCAACCAAAGCTTCCACTTCATCCCTCACTGTGTCAGATCCTAGAAGATCTACTGATTTTACCAATTAAGCAATGTTAGATCAGCAAGCTAGCTATCTTAGCACCCATAAGCTACCTCTGCTTGTAAGTGACTATGTGTCCACTATGTCATGACTACCAAGATTCTGTTTCCATCTTTTATCTTTACAAGCAAGCATTTGGACCATCCTTAGCCTTGACTTGTCTCTGAGGTTAACTTCAAAGATAATCCAAAGACCCATTGTGGTCTCGAGCCACTTTATGATGGTAACAATAGCTAATACTGATTACTAGGTATCAGCAATGCTAAGCATATTATATACATTATCTCACTGACCCTCACAACAAAGCCATGAACTAACTGTTCTTTTTTTTTTTTTTTTTTTTTTTTGCGGTACGCGGGCCTCTCACTGTTGTGGCCTCTCCCATTGCGGAGCACAGGCTCCGGACACGCAGGCTTAGTGGCCATGGCTCACAGGCCCAGCCGCTCCGCGGCATGTGGGATCTTCCCGGACCGGGGCATGAACCCGTGTCCCCTGCATCAGCAGGTGGACTCTCAACCACTGTGCCACCAGGGAAGCCCTAAATGTTCTTAATATCTTTATTTTTAGAAACCTAGAAACAATCAATCCAAAAAACGATTGAACATTTCTATGCCTAGAGCCTATACTTGGCAAAATTATGAGCAAATGAGGGTGAACAGGGAAGAAAAACATTTCCTTAACACCTATTCTATGTCAGGTACCTCACTTCATTCACTGCTTACCAAATCTTACAAGGTGAGTACACAGTACAAAGCTAGTAAGTGACTGAAACATGAATTTGAAACAAGTTTTAAACCCCTCCTAGACAGTCTGAATCAAAAGCGCAGGGTCTTACTTCCATAGGATTCTGAACAATTGGGACATTTTAGGGTCCTCTAGGGTTAGTGTGAGGATAGGCCCAGCTTCCTAGGACAGTCACTTTCATTTCCAAGTCAGCCCCAGCCTCTGTGGACTGGGCAAGCAATGGTGTTATAGGGCCCAGGGGGACACTGAGACTATACAGCCTAATCCAGTAGGCTTTATCCATTGGTGAATACCCCTCAAAAAAAACCAACAAACACTTCACATGCCAGGCTTTGTGTCAGGCTCTGGAATTACAAAAAATGAAATCCATTCTCTGACTCAAGGAGTTGACAGTCTAGTAGAAACACCCATCCTGGAAGGACATACTCTTGGATGTTACCATAAAACATATAAGCACGACACCCACTCAGTAACTACTGAGCACCACTATGTGCAAAGAAAGTATTGTGTCAAACTTCACCAAGCTTGCATTTTCAGAGCAAACCTAACCCACTTTAATCTACAGTTACCTCTAGCTCCTCAGATTATCAAATTATTAAATCTGAAGATGGAGGGTTCAGCATAATAAATATAATTTAGGAGCTGGCAAGGAGAAAGGAGTCATCTGAAAAGCTGCACATTTTCCTACTATTAATCTATCCTTACATCTGTCCCTCCTACCGTCATTTGACCTCTGCTAGACACATACTAGGCATCAGGTACATTTTTGTTGAATGAATGATTATGCTGCTTGAAAGGAATTACACAAACTCAAATACAGAATAAAAAGCAATGAGTTTTATCACTACAATGATTACCAGAAACTGAGAGATGGGCAAAGGTGAATATGTGGGACTAATGTATAAAGAGCAATTGTCACATACCATACCCTACTACCTCTCACCATCAATAAGGAAACTTCTACAGCACCAAGAAGAAGGCCATTTGGTAGATCAAACTTCAATGGCTTAGAATGATGGAAGCAAACTTTTATCTCAGGTACTTAATAGAGACATACGTTTGCATACCTCCTTGTAGGCTATAAAGCAGCTGGGGAGTGAGTTCCCTGCTACATTTGTGAGTATATGCATTAACATGAATTTCCCCACTCCACTGTAGGGAAAAAATATACAAACCCTCACTGTGAGTACGAAAAAATGAATACAGGAAGGAGTCTTCTTTTTAATTAAAAAGAAACTATGAAACACATCACTTGTAAAAAAGAATGCTTTATTTAATCAGGTGTTGAATCCTTTGTGCTGGCAAGAAAAATAGGAAATACAGAATATTTACTTCTTCGGGAGCTAGACAAAGAACGTATTTGCTGATTAATGAAAGTGAGGCAAAGGCTTCAAATAGGATTAAATTTGACTATGTTAAATTCTCCATTGTAAGTGACAAATCTCTCTTCTGCTTTCCTAATTTTTAATCCAAAGAGACAATGATTCTTGACAAATTGTTTTACTAATAAAGCCCATCTTAACCCATCTAAAATGTGAATGTCTATGCTCCTACAGACATTTGAGGTTTGTGGAGTGGGTTTTATATAATTGTGGGCAGTCATAAAACATAGTATAGGGATGGTGATAAGACATTAATTGTACCAATTGTTAATCTCTTTCAGATGCAAATTAACTGAAATTGAACTTGCTGTTTTGTTCTTTCCTGATTTAAACTGAATCCTCTGTTTCATGAACAACAAAAAAATTCAATTAGCTGAATCAAATAAAAGTGTTTTCAACAGTCTGCAAACTTAAAACACAATATAGTCTTGTGTTTTTATACTACCTTATTCCTCAGAGTTCCTGAGGTTTGTCATAAAGAATCCCCAAGCAGGAAAGCTTGGGGTTGTATTGCTGCTTCTGAAATGTGTGGAGGATATTTTTCAATTTGTTTCCATTAATAATAACCAATTACCATTTATTTAGACCCATTATATTTTAAGCACTGTGCTAGCTGCTTTACAAACATTTATTTAACCCTTACCAAAACCCTACAAGGTAGGCATTATCTCTGCTTTACAGATGAGGAAACGGGTTCAGAGTGGTTACTTGACACACATACTGGGATTGATGATTGCGCACCACCTCATCAGCTACTGCCTTGCAACTGATTGCTAATCAAACTCTTATCAAACATTAATCAAACTCTCAGTTGTCTGTGGTAAAAAATACTATGAACACTTGTCCTCAGATATTACAGTTTAAGACAATTTGGGTAATACTATGTAACATACATAGGTAAAAGTATGCTTAGGTAAGGGTCACATTAAAGCCAATGATGCCCAATAATGTTCTCCCCCTTTCTGAAAGCAGAAAATCACCCCCAAAGACTTCTTGAATACCTTTGTTAGCTTTTGCTTCATTTTTAAATGCTATCACAATACAGAAAGACGCAATTGCCTCACCAGTATCAGGGGCACCACAATCACGAAAGAAATAATCCCCATGCAATTCAGCTACCCACCAGTGATCTATAGCCCTTTGCAGCACCTGTAATTGGCCCCTTCTGGCTCCACATTCCTAATATGCATCTCTACCTATTCTTCATAAAATATATTTTTGACTCCAAAAAAAAGATGAAATCCTAGGCAAGTCCTGACCTTCCTGTACATCTACCTTTTGCACTGCAGGAAGAACTGGAGGTGGAGGCATAGGGAATGTCTTAATACTTTACAAAGCACCATTCCTATTGGACAGATGAGCAGGGAGGATTATGTCTCAGTTACCAGATCCACATACCACATAAGCCAAAGGGCAAAAGAAAATTGTCAAGGCCGGAACTAAGGAATTTGGGGCTCCAATGGCAAACTGTCCCTGGACACTGGCTCAGACTCAGTGAGTTAATTATTAGAAAAAGAACCCAGTTTCTGATCTGATGAGGACGTATAGAATAGTAAAACTGAGGGGAAAGGACCATTTGACAGAAAGCCTTAAAACAGAGTTCAAGAATCCTACGTCCTAATCTGGCTTTGGCCAACACAATGGGATCATGTCACTAGATGACTGAGATGACCAAATATAAAACATACAATCATCAGAATAGCCAACTTTTGGACTGTGTGCCTTCAAAACTCTATCCCAGGGAATTCTCTGGCAGTCCAGTGGTTAGGATTCCATGCTTTCACTGCTGAGGATGCAGGTTCAATCCCTGGTCAGGGAACTAAGATCCCACAAGCCACACAGCGCGGCCAAAATTAAAAAAATAAGAACAACTCTATACCATTTCTATTCTATATTGAAATTCCTCTTGGAAAGCAGAAACCCCAGAGCACATTTCTTACAGTCTTATAGGAACTAGATCTGTCAAGAATGATGATCTTCATCGGATGAATGGATAAAGAAGATGTGGCACATATATACAATGGAATATTACTCAGCCATAAAAAGAAACGAAACTGAGCTATTTGTAATGAGGTGGATAGACCTAGAGTCTGTCATACAGAGTGAAGTAAGTCAGAAAGAGAAAGACAAATACCGTATGCTAACACATATATACGGAATTAAAAAAAAAATGTCATGAAGAACCTAGGGGTAAAACGGGAATAAAGACACAGACCTACTTGAGAATGGACTTGAGGATATGGGGAGGGGGAAGGGTAAGCTGTGACAAAGCGAAAGAGAGGCATGGACATATATACACTACCAAACGTAAGGTAGATAGATAGTGGGAAGCAGCCGCAGAGCACAGAGAGATCAGCTCGGTGCTTTGTGACCGCCTGGAGGGGTGGGATGGGGAGGGTGGGAGGGAGGGAGATGCATGAGGGAAGGGATGTGGGAACAGATGTATATGTATGACTGATTTACTTTGTTATAAAGCAGAAACTAATAAAAAATAAAAATAAAATAAAAATAAAAAATAAAAAAAAAAGAATGATGATCTTGAAAGAACTATTTGTGATATTTAATACAGCAGCCACCAGTCATGTGTGGCTACTGAGCACTCAGCAAGTGGTTTGTGTGACTACGGAAGTCAATTTTAAATTTCATTTCATCTTAATTTAAACTTAAATATCCACACGTGGCTAGTGGCTATTGTACCAGACAGTGCAGTTCCAGATACTGTAAAAGTTAATTTTCAGCAAAGAAAAACACATTTAAAAAAAAATTAGTCTTTTCTTCCTTGAGACCCAACAAAATAGCCAGGAATTCACATTATTTGTTCAAAAGGAATCTTTCTCTGGGTAAATCCCCAAGGACAGAAATGATTTGTTGCCACCCAATCAGGCAATAGGAAATAAGGAAATTCAATGACAATCTCATCTTCAGACTCCCAGGATTTCTCTCCATGTTTTTCTTTGAAGCTATTCCTATCTTACCTTAAATAAAAAATATTCTTCTTTCTCTCCATCACTGGCAGTCTCTCTCACTGGGCAGATCTGATGACCCGAGGATCTGGGTCTTTCCAACCTCTAAGGTGGGAGGTTGACTCTTCCCAAATGTTTTGGCAAACAAACCAAAGAAATTTTATAACCCTGTGATCAGAGAACACCTTAACTGTAATGCTCCGATAAGAAAAGAAAGGAAAAAAATAAAAAAACAGACTTTGGGACTCAGGAGGGAGATGAATTTGGGACTGAAAATGAAGAGATAAGAGCCATTTCCCCAGAACAGTTTTTCCAAGTCCATTCATGAGGAAAATCTTCAACTTCGGGAGATGCAGAAGACTTTTCTATATGAATTTTCTGATGCTGAATGAGGTAGGCACTTCTGCTGAAGCATTTCTCACAGTCAGTACATTTGTAAGGTTTTTCTCCTATGTGGGTCCTCCGATGCCTGATAAGGTTAAAGCTTTGACTGAAGCACTCACCACAGTCAGGACATTTATAAGGTTTCTCTCCTGTGTGCGTCCTTTGGTGAATCACCAGGGTGGAACTCTGACTAAAAGTTTTCCAACACTCAGAACATCTATAAGGTTTTTCTCCTGTATGTGTTCTCTGATGTCTTATGAGGTGGGAGCTAAGGCCAAAACTCTTTCCACATTCACAACATTTATATGGTTTCTCTCCTGGCTGGATTCTGCATTCGTCTATCACACTGCAGTTCTGACTCAAACTTTCTTCATATTCAGACGTTTCATAGGATTTCTCACCTGTGTGCATCTTCCAGTGTGTAATAAGGTTTGAACTTCGACTGAAATTCTTCCCACATTCTGTACACTGATAGGGTTTTTCCCCTGTATGTATTCTCTGATGCTTTATTAGAGTAGAATTGCAACCAAAGCTTTTTCCACACTCAGGACATTTGTAGGGCTTCTCACCTGTGTGTGTCCGCTGGTGGCGAATCAGACTAGAACTCTGACTAAAACTCTTCCCACAGTCGGGGCACTTATAAGGTTTTTCTCCAGTGTGGGTCCTCTGATGTTCTACTAGGACATAACTGTGGCTGAAGCATTTCCCACAAACCGGACATTCATATGGTTTTTCACCTGTATGTGATCTGTGATGCTGAATAAGGTGGGAGCTGCTACTGAAACTCTTCCCACACTCAGGACATTTATAGGGTTTCTCTCCCGTGTGAGTTCTTTCATGGATAATAAGATGGGAGGTGTTGCTGAAGCTTTTCCCACACTCGCCACACTGGTAGGGCTTCTCGCCTGTGTGTGTTCTCAGATGCTGAATCAGGTGAGAGCTGTTACTGAAGCACTTCCCACACTCAGAACATTTATAAGGTTTTTCTCCTGAGTGGGTCCTCTGGTGAGTTCGAAGATGAGAACTATTATTGAAGCTTTTCCAACATTCAGAACATTTGTAGGGTTTGTCCCCGAAGGATGAAGTCTGCTGGACGGCAGCCCTGGTATGTTGTCCTGGGTCCCATCCCCAGTGATTGAGTTTTTCCTCCTCTTTTCCTGTAGAATTTCCCTGATTCTCCAAGTTGCCATCATTCTCACAGGAATCATCACACTCAGTTTCACATCCCTGGGACCATGTCAATGGCATTTTTTGTGTGTCCTCATGCTTACAATTTTGTGGGCCATCACTTTTAGACCATTTTGAGGCTCTCTCTTTATCTGCCTTAGAGTTACTGTGTTGAACAGTTTCCAAATTATTCTTACTTTCATCTCCTGCAAGAATAAACAAATAATCTAAACACATTCGCTAGTTTCTGCCAGGGGAAAGAAATTCTGAATCATGGTGAAAGAGAGGGAATAACAAACTCAAACCTCGTAAACAATTTTATATGAAAAAAAAGTTTTTATAGCTACTTTTAATTCTTTTACTCTATGTGTTCATCAAGTAGATGAACGTTTTGTACTTACAACAACACTAATGAGGTATCTGAACAGTTCTCACCGATTGCCATAAGGGATATCAAGCTAAAAATAAAGACTTAAAAGAAAAAAGTAAGGGAGAAGATGAATAGAACACTATCTGAGGTGAAAACTAGATAAAACCTTAGTTAAAATCTGAGGGGCCTCCCTGGTGGCGCAGTGGTTGAGAGTCCGCCTGCCGATGCAGGGGATGCGGGTTCGTGCCCCGGTCTGGGAGGATCCCATATGCCGCGGAGCGGCTGGGCCCGTGAGCCATGGCCGCTGGGCCTGCGCGTCCGGAGCCTGTGCTCCGCAACGGGAGAGGCCACAGCCGTGAGAGGCCCGCGTACGGAAAAAAAAAAAAAAAAAATCTGAGCATGTTAACAGGGGCTTCCCTGGTGGTGCAGTGGTTAAGAATCCGCCTGCCAATGCAGGGGACACAGGATCGAGCCCTGGTCTGGGAAGATTCCACGTGCCATGGAGCAACTAAGCCCGTGTGCCACAACTACTTAAGCCCGCACGACTAGAGCTCGTGCTCTGCAACAAGAGAAGCCACCACAATGAGAAGCCCGTGCAATGCAATGAAGAGTAGCCCCCACTCGCCGCAACTAGAGAAAGCCCTTGCGCAGCAACGAAGACCCAACATAGCCAAAAATAAATTAATTTTAAAAAATTCTTTTTAAATCTGAGCAAACATAGAAATAACAATGATACCCACTACTTAGCAAGAACAGTAGCTTTACATATAGTGTATCATTAATCCTAAAAAATATGTGAGACAGATATTATTATTCACTTTTCTTAAAGATGAGAAAACTGAGGCTGTAGGAGTTTTCATAGCTTGGAAGTGACAGAGTAGGGAATCAAATTAAAGTCTGTCTCATTCTAATGCCCTGATTTTCAACACATTCTACAGCACATTGTATAATGAATTTCCAAAGGATTCGGATCTTCTTGATCCCTCACCTGTAAAAGTGCTTTTCAAACTCTCCCTCTCCGTGAAGCCATTAGAATCTGAGACCAACAGTTTTTGCTCTTGTTCCATCACAATGGTCACAGTCAGGTTAGGGATCAGAAATCCTGTGGAAGGAAACAGGTTATGCTTGAAGGCATTTGTTAACATTTCTCCTTCCTCCTTCCTCTACAACCACTGCAACATAACAACTGTAAGCATAGAATGTTCTGTGGACCATACTAAAAGTAAGAAACATGGGCCTTAGAAATCTTTTTAGAAAATCTTATCTCAGATGCAAGTATTTAGAATTATGAGTTTACCTGATTTACTTTTCCTAGGGAAATAATTTAAAAATTAAACCTTCACATTAAAGTCTGAGGATCAAGCTTCAAAAACAGAATGAATACTAATACTCACTGTTCACTTGGAATTTAGAAACACTTTTAATTGAAAAAATGAAGTAGTGTTTTGGAAAAGGCACCAATAATAAGACATTAAGGAATCAATATGCAGGTATAAAAAGCAGCTAAAGAGAAAGCACCCTGTTTAGTTTACAAAGAATAAGTGGGTCCTTGACAGAAAGATGAAACCTTTGAAGTCAATTACAAAAGAAAGTTAGGATTTACTTAACTAGTAACAAGAAATTAAGACAAGGTAGGGCTAGAATAACTATAGCCAATAATCTCTAAACATAAAAGGGAGGCCAACGAGGAAACTCTTCCTTGCCTCTTCCTCTCTATCATAATCACAATATCTTTTTCAGCCTAAACTTTATCTTCTGGACCCAACTACAATCCCTGAGCTACTTTATGGGACTGGAAATGTGACCTTTCACTGGAAGGCAGTTATACATGGACTTGGCATTTCAGGATATAAAGAATAGCACAGGGCTTCCCTGGTGGCGCAGTGGTTGAGAGTCCGCCTGCCGATGCAGGGGACACGGGTTCGTGCCCCGGTCTGGGAGGATCCCACATGCCGCGGAGCGGCTGGGCCCGTGAGCCATGGCCGCTGAGCGGGCGTGTCCAGAGCCTGTGCTCCGCAGCGGGAGAGGCCACAACAGTGAGAGGCCCACATACCACAAAAAAAAAAAAAAAAAAAAAAGAATAGCACAATTCAGGAAAAAATGGGAGCTTTAAAGAAGGCACACATATGGAAAACAAAAGATGGTGTACTTATAATTTTCACCCTATTACTGCCTATTATGTGGCATGCAGTGAACTAAATACCTTACACGTGTCTCATTTAATTCTTACAATAGCCCTCTGAAGTGTATGAACAGATACCAGCATGCTGTAGGTGAACAAAATAGACATTAAGAAACTTTCCCAAGGGCACACAACCGGAAAGTAGTAGAGCAGGATTCAGTCCCAAACCTGTTTGGACACTGACTTCAACATTCTTATCTGATACAGTAAACAACTAGAGCAGAAAGCAGAGCTGGGCATAACCCCAACCTGCAAATGATCAGGACCTTTATTTTGGAATATATTGACTTCCACCACCACTCTCCACACCCGGCCCCAGCAGTGAAATCGCCAAGCCCTAACCACTGGACCACCAGGGAATTCCTATATTGACTGTGTTTTTAGAAAGCCAATTCACATCCCTAGACCTTATGCCAAAGGAAGCTGGCATTCTCAGTCTATAAGAAACTTGTCTAAATTACAAATATGCCCAGTGTTTAAGTGGGGGGAAAAAACACATACCTGAATGCAAAAAAAAAAAGGAAAGTTGTTCAAATGGAGTAATATGTCTTGCCGTCTGAGTTACGTATTTCTATCAAAGTCTTTACAAAAGAAGCAAGAGTCTGGGTAACAGATACCCATGCTACCATTTTCCCTGCTAAGAAACTATTAATTTTGGTAACAGAAGAGTCCTCAGGTTCCTCTCAGCAAAAGGGTAGCAAACTCAAGGCCATAAATGGTATTAAGAGGCTGTCCTTAATATGTCATTCCAGGGACTTCCCTGGTGGCTCAGTGGTTAAGAATCCGCCTGCCAATGCAGGGGACAAGGGTTCAAGCCCTGGTCCGTGAAGACCCCACATGCCGCGGAGCAACTGAGCCTAAGAACCACAACTACTGAACCTGCGAGCCACAACTACTGAGCCCGCGTGCTGCAACTCCTGAAGCCCACGCGCCCAGAGCCCGTGCTCCGCAACAAGAGAAGCCAACGCAATGAAAAGCCCGCACGCTGCAATTAGGAGTAGCCCCCACTGGCCGCAACTAGAGAAAGCCCGCGCTCAGCAATGAAGACCCAACACAGACAAAAAAAATTAAAATAATTTTTTTTTAAAATGTCACTCCACAGAGGAAGGCTGTTTTCACTCTCCTAGAGCAAAGAGGTGATTACGATGGGGGCGGTGCTTTGCATTAAAAAGACTTCCAAAGAAAATGCACTGCCTTAAGCTTAGCTTTCAGAAGCGCTGACAGGGAGCACAGGCTGGGGTGCACTACGGGGTGAGCTCCAGGGGAGCAGATCATCTCCAGTCGACACGGTCCTTCAAGGGACCCCGCAGGCGAGGTTGGCGCAGTTGCCCGTGCAGCGAGAGATGCTGGCTGGGCCTTCGCCCCTCACAGCAACCGCATCCCTCTCCGGGACTGACATCCCTCTCCTGGGCGGCGCAGCTTCGCTCCTCTGGCCCGCAGCCCTCGGCTCCCTTCCACCCGAGAAGGAACTCACTGTGCTGGGGGCTACACACAAGGCGCCCCGCACCCCCAGCAAGCCCAGCTGTCCCGGAATTAAGGGTCCCCTCTGCTTCTGACCCCACCAACCCACGTTCCTAACCTCTCAAACGCGGAAGACAGAAACAGGAAGTACCCCCATCTCCCCTAGCCGGCTCGCCGGGCCTCTCTAGGAAACAGTGATGGCCCGTTCTCTTTGGTCTTAACCCTTAGGGTACCGGACAGGAAGGAGCGTCCTGGTGGATTTCTCTTCCTTGTGGCCTTTGTCTTTTGCCAACTCTGATTCTCATCCCTTACGCTTATCAGGCGCTTTATCATAGAGGCCCAACTGGAGCTTATACTCTTCTTTGCCATCATTAGATTTCTCATCATCATTAGAATTAAAATGAAGCTAATATTTCAAGCGCCTTCTGTGTGTTCCCACTGCTGTGAACTAGGAGGTATATTTAGCTACCTGTGGAACAGTGAGAGAGCTAAGGCATCCACCCACATATAAAACAATTAGTTCACGAGGCAACGTTATGAATAACACTTAGAGAAGCATTTAAACTCTCCTCTTTCATTACAGAGAAAACAGAAGCCTTCATCTCCCGCATATCAAACATGCAAATCTACTAAGTCTGCACCGCAACCATCTCTTCCTTCCTTCCTATTACAACAGAGCATTGGTGCTTGGCACTGAAAATGAGCCCTCTACTACCAGTCACTTTACTTCCCACCTTCATGGAAGCCTTACACCAGCGGTCCCCAACCCAGGGACTGGTTTCGTGGAAGACAATTTGTCCACGGGGTGAGGGGGAGGGATGGTTCAGGCGATAATGGCAGCGATGGGGAGCAGCCGAGGAAGTTTTCTTGCTTTCTTGCTTGCTTGCCCGCCTGCCTCTCACCTCCTGCTGTGCCGCCCAGTTCCTAAAAGGCTACTGACCGGTACCCATCTGCTGCCCGGGGGTTGGGGACCCCTGCCTTACACTATCAACAAAACTCTTGACTCTCCCACCTCCACACCAAAACAGTCCTTCAGTTTTCCTTTTTTTTTTTTTTTTTCTTTAACGCAGGACGTTTCCATTTTATCATTTCCCACTCATCTTTTAACTCATTTCTCCTGCAGTAAAAACAATAAATCACTAAGATCATCAATGACCTCTGTGCTCTCAGCACATTAGTATTTTTTAGTTCCCAAGTCCTTTTTCAGGAGTTTTGACACGGCTGACTTTCTTCTACAAACACTCTTTTGAGGGGACATCGCACTGTCCTCATTTTCCTCCAACATCTCCAGTCAGTCCTGTTTGTGTCTTTTACAAGCCTGCTCTTCACTAAATGTTGAGGTTCCTCAAGGCCATCCTAGACCCTCTCCTCTTATCTGGAATGTTCTCTGTCTAGGCAATCTCATTCATTCTCTAACCCCCCTACACAAACAACTCACAAATGTCTGTCTCCAGGCTACATTTCTGAGCTCTTCACGCTTATAACCAATGGCCCACTTGACATCTCATATTACACGTCTCAGTAACATCTCTAAACCAAAATATCAAAACCCCAAATCTTTTCTCTCACTTTCTTCTCCCACACGTACATACAAATCCAAAATAAAATAAAATAAACCTGTTTCTCTTCCAACATTCTCTCTCAAACCATCCATCTATTTATACAGAAGTCCGTAACTAAGCTTCATCCATTGTGTACTTCACACATAACTCTCAAATCCAGACACTCCTCCCAGCCACCAGGGCCACCCTCAACTGGGGCCATTACCCCTCAGCTGAAGGATTTCTGTAGCCTCCTAACAGTCCTACAGGGGTCCATCCTTGCCCTTTCTCCTCCAATCTCCTCAGTGAATCCAGAGTAATCTTTCAAAAAATAAATCTGATTCTGTCACCTTCCTTTACCCTGTCAAAGCCTATGCATCCTTCAGATTTCAGCTCATACACCACTTCTTCACAAAAGCTTTCTACACCCTTCCTAACAGGGTCAGCTACCTATTTTGTGCTCTTCTAGCACCATATTCCTCTCCGTGGTAGCCTATCCTATGACTGCAACTTTATTTGCATGATTGATTTCTTATTTTGCCTCCCCAACAAATGTCAAGCTCCATTAGGGCAGAGTTCACCTCTGTTTTTGCTCAACATTCTGTCTTAGAACATGGCACAGTGTCGACTCTAACAAATATTTGTTGAGTGCCTACTATGAGCCTGTTACTGTATTATCTTAGGCCCTGAGGATGCAACAATACACAAAATAGTGTGGGGGAGACCACCAGTGAATGACAACAACAACTGTACATATAACTGATGGACACACAGATGCATCACTTAGATCCCCTTTTAAGGAAAGATTTGTTGCCCAACTCCTGTAAGTGCTGTGAGCAGAAAGCTTACAGCTGTGAGGCCCCCTCAGGGATTGCTTCCGTTGCAGAGACCAGCCTCTCTCAAGCTCACAATCCTCCCAGGGCAGCCACATCCAATGACTGATCAAGGCAAAAGAACAAAAGACTGGCTCTTTGGGCCCAAACCAGACAACTCTTATGAACAATTTCAGCTCCGAGGTTCTTGGTAGAGTGGGTAGAAGAAGCTATTGTCAGCCTCCGATCACAATTCAACCTCCTCCTCGGCTCATTCCTGATTCCTTTCCTTCCCTTCCACAGGTGTAGATTCCAGAGGCACTCCATAAGCAACGCCCTGGACGCTAAACACTATCTCAGAATCTGCTTTCTCAAACAAAACAAAACACACAATGAAATGTCCTCTCCCATCCTGGACCCCAGCCATCCAATTCTCTCCACTGGCAACCCATGTTGTCTGTTTCGTGTTCATCATCCATAGATATTTTATGCGTATGAGCAAATACGTACCTACATACATACACACATACACACATAGGTAAAAAATGAGAATAGACAGATAAATATTCATGTATATATATATAATTATATATATAAAATCATGTAGATATATAAAATTATGTGTGTGTGTGTATATATATATGTAATTCCATGTTGGCATAAACTACTTACTTTGTTCTAAGCTTTGTTTTTTCACTTAACAACATGTCATAGAGAGTTCTCTATTCCAGATATTCATCATAGAGCTCCCTTATTCTTTCTTACAGTTGCTTAGTATTCCATTGTCTGAATATACCATTATTTGTTTACTTTGCTCCCTATCCGTGGGCCCTTATGTTGCTGCAAACTTTTGCTACTACATATAATGCTGCAATAAATCACTTAGCCTTTATTTTTTTTAAAGCTGTGATGAATAACATGAATTTGGTGCTCAATATCCATTCCAACTTTCTTTGATCACAGCTCCCTGTAGAGGAGAGTTGATGTTATGAACTGAATTGTGTCCACTCAAAATTCATATTTTGAAGTTCTAAACTCCAGTTGACTTTTTTTTTTTTTGGAGATAGGGCCGTTATGGAGGTAATTAAGTTTAAATGGGGTTGTGTGGGTGGGACTATAATTGAATAGGACTAGTGTCCTTATAAGAAGAGAAAGAAACACCAGAGATCTCTCTATCCCCATGTGTACAGAGGAAAGGCCATGTGAGGACGCAGCAAGAAGGTGGCCATCTGCAAGCCAAGAAGAGAGACCTCACCAGAAACCAACACTGACTGTACCTTGATCTTGAACTATGAGAAAACCGATTTCTGTTGTTTATACCACCCAGCCTATGGTATTTTTTTAATGGCAGCCCAAGCAAACTTATAGTCAGAAAGCTAAAATTACATTTACCAGACTTATCTGAAGTAATGGCAGTAGCTGAAGCAGCAGGGTTTTTGTTTTTGTTTTTGTTTGATGTGGACGATTTTTCAAGTCTTTTTTGAATTTGTTACAATATTGCTTCTGTTTTAGGTTTTGGTTTTTTGGCAGCAAGGCATGTGGGATCTTAGCTCCCCGACCGGGGATTGAACCTGCACCCCCTGCATTGGAAGGGGGAGTCTTAACCACTGGACCGCCAGGTAAGTCCCGAAGCAGCAGTTTTGAGAGGCATTCCTGAAAGCTTAGACCCCAATCTTTTTCTTCAGCCCTCCCAAGGATTCCAAAAGCCATTTAATGGTTATAGCAAATCTTATCCTTATGTCAAGTCAAGGAGATTCTGTTCTCTGCAATGGAAACTAACTAAGAATGAAAGCTACTAGTAAGGAAGCTACAGAGATGGATTTAAGGTTGGGGACACATGAACAAAGTTTGTAGAAGTGCCCTTGAGTGGCAGAGACCTTTGGCTAGCTTGCAGACAGAATTCCCAATGGGAGGATGGCTGAGTGATACATGTAAGGTGGCTGGGACCAGCACCACAGTCCGAGTTAGGTGCTGAATGAATAGTGATGCTTGCCTTCAAATTGAATACTCTGGCCATGGGCAATCTGTCAACACCAACCACTGGGCAGAAAAAGACTTTACTCAAAATTTCTGGTTTGTACAAAGACTCAGAGCTCTAGTTTAACTCCAAGGGAAGACAAGAACAGGAGTGAATTTGAACTTTCCACCAACCCTTGTCAGTGAGGTGCACCAAGGCAAACCACGATTTGGAAAAGTAGAGAAATATGACATTTCTTGTAGTTGAGTGGCAGGGTGTGTAGCACTGCATTTTCCCAAGATGGCCACCACAGTGTATCCCAAACTACATGTTATTTTTGCAAGGTGATGTTGACACTCCTTATATCCAGTGATGGCTTCTGTGTCTCCTCTCCCTGGACTGAGTAATCTTGTACAACCGTCTCAAACTGTAGAGTCTGAGGGAAGTGACGAAATACGACTTATTCTTATTCTCTTGTGAGGCCTGCTCCTAGAACCCAGCCACCATGCTGCAAGGAAGCCCAGGTCACTTGGAGAAGCCATGTGAAGCTATTCTGGCTTGAGTGAGAAAGACTTTAAATGACTTCAGCTCCAACCAACATCATACTGCAACCACATGAGACCCCAAGTGAGAACAACCAGCAGAGTCCAGTCTTCGCCCAGAACTATGAGAGGAAATCATACAATGATTATTTTTACTCAAAGCTCCTAGGTTTTGGAATGAATTGTTATGCAACTGTGGACAATCAGAATATATTTAGTACATTGAAGAGTGGTACTACTTTAACAAAAACCTAAAACATGTGATATTGCCTATGGAAACAGGTGGCAAGCAGAAAAGGGAAGGTCCTTGAGCAGTGTTAGTGGAAGCCTAAGGATCTTGAGGAGATTGTCAGTGAGGGTTTAAAGGAAAATGAGGAGAAGTGGAAGATGGAGGAAAGAGGTCCTCGTTATATAGTGGAAGAAATTTGACAACCCTGTCATCTGTGCCGACATTGAAAATAAGAAATATACCTAGTGGACTGAACAATCTTGGTCAGGAGTCAGCAAACTCGTTTTGTAAAGGGCCAGATAGTAATTATTTCATGTCCGAGGAGCTACTCAACTCTGCCATAATTGCACGAAGGCACGAGTCTACAAAACTGGCAAATAGGCACCAGTGTGTTCCAATAATACTTTAGTTACAAAGAAATGGACAGCCTACCCATCAGTAGTATTTTGCTGACCCTTGTTCTAAAGAGATTTCAAGATAAAATATTAGAAGTGCCACATGGCCTCTTCTTGCTGCCTATGATAAAATGTGAGAGAAGAGAGATAAGTTAAAGTACCAGCCCTTGAATATATAGGAGTTAGAACCTGCTGCGTTTGAAAAAAATTTCTTTTCTCATCTCAGCCTCTCCAGATGGAGAACATGTTAAAATTAAGAAGTAGATTCTGGGAAATGTTCAAATATCAGGTGCTCCTAGGGAAAAAAATATAGTCTAAATAAGGGTCAGTAAATTACAAAACACCTTTTAAGGATCTTAAGGGTTTGTATTGAAGAGCTTCTCTCAAAGAGTCTCTAGGGCCTTGCCCGCAGCAACCATCAAAGAGGCCAAGGTGGAAACAGGTTATTTCATGATTTATGGGTGTTGCTTTTGTCTAATAGTGTGAGCGAAATATATGTTGACATAACAAAAGCCTCAAGATTTCTGAAAGTATTATGTCAGCCGGGACTGAAAGGCACAGAGTCAGAGGGGGCTGAACTTGGGAGATGAAACTTGAGCTGAAATGAGGAGTGGACATTTTCTGCACAAACAGATGGGAGTTGGGGAGAGCGATGAGGGTAGGATGCCAGGAGCAGTGACATTGTCGGGGAGAGTAAGGCACAGGGGTCTGAAAGAACAAGCTGTGTTCTGAGAACCACAAACAGTTTGGCATCCAGTAGGAAGAGCATGGTGGCCAGAAATAAGACTGAACAGAAAGGTCCTAAAATTTAGATATTATCTTGTTGCCAGTGTAGGAGAGGGGAAAAAAAACATTTTTCTTCTCCCCTTCTAAGTTCTCAGCTGGGCTCTCTAACAAAAACAAAATGAAACAAAACAAAAAAGCTAACAGATTAATAAAATAAAAATAAATAGGGGCTTCCCTGGTGGCGCAGTGGTTGGGAGTCCGCCTGCCGATGCAGGGGACACGGGTTCGTGCCCCGGTTTGGGAGGATCCCACATGCCGCGGAGCGGCTGGGCCCGTGAGCCATGGCCGCTGAGCCTGCGCGTCCGGAGCCTGTGCTCCGCAACGGGAGAGGCCACAGCAGTGAGAAGCCCGCGTACCACCAAAAAAAAATAAAAATTAAAAATAAATAAATAAATAAATAGAAGTTTATTAATATGTACATTTCATATGTACATGGGAGAGACTCAGGGAAGGAGTAACTCAAAGAGATGGCGTAGATCTCTGGCTTACATAGCATCTTCAGCAAAGCACAATAAATCAGTAGAGAAATGATAAGACAAAGGAAAGCAGTTTAGGCTTTGAAGGGCAGTGAACTGTGCAAAAGTAAATATATGGGAGGAACTTAATGGAGTAAGGTTTGTTTGTAGATTCCTCTGGTACTGATAAGAGTCTAGAGTCATCTCCAGTGAAGGAGAAATTATATCCTGCCTTTCAGCAGAAAAGGAGGAGGGTAGAGAGAGCTTTTCCTACCTTTGCTCTTTCTTAACTGCCTTCAGCTTACAACTATTTTTATGTCAAAGAGGCATATTTTGGGGTGTCACATAGTTGGTCTTCCTCAGTGTGCCAAACCCCATCCTGAATCATTTCATTTACATAAGCTCTCTAGGGTCCTACCAGGAGTTTCCTCATTAGCATAAACCCAGGTGTAGTCCAAGGGGACACTCCAATCACTTGGGAAATTCAAAGTATTTAGAGGCTCCCTCCCAGGACCTGGGGACAAAGACCAGCCAAATTCTTTGTTATACGACAGGAACCTTCCTGCCTACCAATCCCACCCTCTTTCCCTGAATCGTCCTGCTTGCCTAAGACGGTGAAAAGTGCCCCACTACTGCTGATTCTCCACCACTATCACCATCACCACCGCCACCACCACCAGGGGAAAAAAATCCTCTCTTCTCTTTTCCAAAGCCCAGGAATAATCCTGTGCCTGAGAGATAAACTTGGTACTTGCTATGGAGTGAGTTGTGTCCCCCGCTTCATTCATATGTTGAAGCCATAACCCCCAATGTGATGCTATTTGGCCATGGGGTCTTCAGGAAGTAACTAGGTTTAGATGAGGTCATGAGAATGGGACCTTCATGATGGGATTAATGCCCTTATAAGACACCAAAGATTGCTCTCTCTCTCTCTCCCCCCACCCCACTCCCTCTCTCCACACCATGTGACGACACAGTCAGAAGGCAGCCACCTGCAGGCCAAGAAGAAAGCTCTCACCAGAACCGGACCACGCTGGCACCCTGATCTCAGACTTTCAACCTCCAGAACCATAACCACTCAGTATATGGTATTTTGTTGAGTAATACAGTGCTGTTCTGATTGTATGGTCAGAACAGCTCACACTAAATTGTCCACTGTCAGGTTTTAGCCTTTGCAGGGATATTTGCATTTTAAAAGAGAAGGTGGTTTAAATGATGGAATCATTGATTGGCAGATGGTACACAGCCATGTGGTGAGCAGCAGTGTGATGTCCTAATCATTAAATTCTTTGCCTCACATACAAGATTTGTGACTCTTTGCTAAGAAATTGAACTACTCTAAGCCAAAGTAACTTGGGTACCACCTTCTCCATTCTGAGGATTATCCTCGTTACTTTTAGTGGTGGGCTTTCTGGTGCTTTCACCAGATCTTTGGCTCCTTTTCTTTGTCATTCCCCTTCCCACTTCTCCTGGCATTATTTGGTCTGGGAATATGTGCAGAGAATTTCTACTGAAACAATCACTGCTCCAAGTACCTGTGACTCAGCACCTCCGAGGTGGAGTCTAATGGAGGAGAGACTCAGCTTAGGGAAGGAGTAGGAGCTGGCACAGAGCATCAAAGATATCAGAAGCCCAAGAACCATAGACTCCCAATACAGAGGACTACCTTATTGAAATAGATACCAAGGAAACTGCAACATCTTTTTTGAAGGTGGGTGGGAGGGTTGGGTGTGTGGGTTGTGAGGGGAAAGAAATGTCTGTATGGATTTGCTTCTGGTGTTACAGTAAGTCAAGGGGATCAAGAGAGCACGGTGTAGATTGTGCCTTTCTCATATTAGCCCGGATGACTCTTTCCTTAGTCACATTAAATGCTCAGGATCCTAAACTGTGTCAGCAGGTGGCTCCAGAGGCAGCTGTTTGGTGAGACTGCCACAAAATATAAATTATGCTGCAGATTAACCCATCCCTGTATAATCTCAAAGAATATTTGTGCAAACATAAGGTGCTATTTGTAACAATTAGATTCAACAAAAATAAACCTGAGTGGATTATGAGCATGGCTGCTCCCTAATATGAACCATTTGGAATTAAATACTGGAGAGAGAGAGAGACAGAGAGAGACAGACATAGACAGAGGGAGAGGCAGAGAGGGAGAGACACAGAGAGAGAGAGTCTCCAGAATATTAAGGGTCACCTCTCCTCTTTGGCCAGATTTTCTCTAAGGTTAGGTGTCTCCAGTGTTCTCATCTTGGCCCCTACCCTACTGCAAACCAATTTTCCTCCAGAAGACAGAAGATCAAGATGAAGCAGGCCTCATTCCTGGCTATGGAGGAGGATGCTAGTTCTTAGGGCCAGTTCTATGTCTTAGAGCCACAGAGCTGTACAATGTAGAAAGCTGAAAAACTGGTCTCAAATTATGCAGGAACCTAGAAGAGGAGGACACCGTTTGGAAATCTGAGGTGTGAGTACACATTATGAAACCTGGTCTGTGGCTAAGGGTACTTCATTCATTTCTAAATACATCAAATTCTGGAAAGCAGAGTGGTTACCAGTCAGAACTGTGAAAGCAGCATAATTTCTTTGGGACATTTTCCCACTTGCTCTTTTTGGATACCAGCCTCCTCCAACTCTTCACCTGAACTCTAATTTCAGATTGATCTACCAATATACCAGATGTCACCTCATCCAGCCTCTGCATTTTACCCTTTGTCTCTCAGCCCATCCCTACAGACACTGATGTACTCGAGGGTATCTGTAGAATCATAGACCCAGAGTTGGCAGGAAGAAAGAAGGTGAAGAAGAAGAACTTTTTTTTTTTTTTTTTTTTTTTTTGCGGTACGCGGGCCTCTCACTGTTGTGACCTCTCCCGTTGCGGAGCACAGGCCCCGGACGCGCAGGCTCAGTGGCCATGGCTCACGGGCCCAGCCGCTCCGCGGCATGTGGGATCCTCCCGGACCGGGGCACGAACCCGCGTCCCCTGCATTGGCAGGCGGACTCTCAACCACTGCGCCACCAGGGAAGCCCAAGAAGAAGAACATTTGATCAATGCCTTCCATGCCCCAGACACTGTCACGTATGTTCTCTCACCTCATCCTCACAACCATCCTGTATAATGTAGGAATGAGTATTCCAGCTTTTTGCATTTTGAGGAAACTGACACAAAGAGCTTAAGATAATTACAAAGCCCCTAGGAAGTAGAGGGAGAGAAGGCCCTCAACAAAATCTTTCCTGCCCAATGGCAGCCCTATAGATCTCTTTTGAACTCCTGAACCCATTCCTTCTCCTGTATTTTATTCTGCAGTGAATGCCATCCCCCGGCAAAAAGTTGCCCCAGCCACCATCTTTGACTATTCATTTTCCCTTAGCCCGTAATCAACCCAAAGTCACTAAATTCTGTATAAGTCTCAAATATGTCCACTTCTCAGCTCTCGCACTGTCACTTTCCTAGGCCAGTGCACCATCATTCTCATTCACGGTATCTCTGTCTCCAAATTGGATCAAGAGGTGTGTGTATGGAGGGGGAAGGGGGACGTTGAGGAAGAGTGAAGAGCTGCAGAAATATCCTTATATTTTAATTGGCTTTTAACAATATTAAATCAAGTAATAGCATATATGGAACGTCCATATTACCATGCTTGGCACTATAACTACTCGATACATGGGGCTGGTATTAATATGGAAATCACATGCAAAAGACTTCCTGGTTACCGTGTTTTATGTCAACTTCAGCTGGCCGGAGGGTCATGCTTTGTCTTCTCCTTCTGTCTAGAACTCACCTTTTATTCTCCTGAGACTCTTCCTCCCTCTACATTCCTCATTAAAAACTTTTTGCCTTAGGGCCTCCCTGGTGGCGCAGTGGTTGAGAGTCCGCCTGCCGATGCAGGGGATACGGGTTCGTGCCCCGGTCCGGGAAGATCCCACATGCCGCGGAGCGGCTGGGCCCGTGAGCCATGGCCGCTGGGCCTGCGCGTCCGGAGCCTGTGCTCCGCAACGGGAGAGGCCACGACAGTGAGAGGCCCGCGTACCGCAAAAAAAAAAAAAAAAAAAACTTTTTGCTTTAGATCTCAAAACAGATGCTATTGACTTTTATGATATTCATTTGTCAAAAAAAATGTATTCAGTCTAGGGAGGCACTATATAAATAACACTTTAAGTCTATCTGCCTGTGTTTAATAGTATATTAATTTAGGGCTGGCAAACTCTGAAAGAGAGTTGATATTATCAGCTTTACCTAATGATATAAGTACTGCATTGCATTTCTACTGGAGTTCGTTAAGAAAGCACTTTTCTCGGAGAACCATCTCCCAGTCATCAGAAAATGATAGCCAAAATTGGCAGGCAAACAGGTATTTGTAACTATGTAAAGTAGATATGGAAATTCTCAGCACTGTAGAACATAGAACAGGAATTCCTCTTAGGAGTTGAGAAAACATTTGAGAATATGTGAGAATATATTTGGCTATCTTTGGTTGGTGCTACCTTGGTCTTGGACTTGCAGACTCCAGAATGGTGAGAAATAAATTTCTAATGTTTAAGCCATCCAGTCTGTGGTATTTTGTTATGGCAGCCCTAGCAAACTAAGACGGCAAGGAACAGGAATGCTAAATGGCCTACACAGTACAGGACGGTAGATTCTACACACCAAAAAACTGTCCTGTCCCAAATGCAAAAGCATCCTGTTCAGAAACACCGATCTGGTCCCAGCTCTTCATCTTATAGATGACTCCATTAGACTTGTCTTTGAGGCAAAGCACCGTATCTTATTTACATTGTTCTGTCAGGAGCTGGCATAGTGTCTGTGGCTCGGTAGGAGCTTAGTAATTATGAGGGTGCTTATGCAAATTATTCAGGTGCTTATGCATTTTACCTTTTTTTTCAGTTCACCTGAGCCATTCATCTGCTTGGGGGGGATACCACAACTTATTATTGAGGGACTACAAAGAGACAGACTGGGGTAATAATAGTTAGCTTTTGACATTCAAAAATAAGACTTTTGCTGCAAGACAATAATTGCGTTCTTTACCAAGCTCTTGTTTTGAGAGAGGATTATTTAAAGTCCTTTAGCATATCAAGGGCCTGGTTTGGGACTCAGCCAAAGAGCTCTTCCTAAGGGCGTTGCAGGAAGAAGATGAAGCCCTTCGGCTGAAGGCAAAGGTAACACTGGAAGCAGGGAGTTACTACCCACTCTATCCTTCCCTGGCACCCCTGTCTAATAATTGCACCCCAGTCACTTACTGTTACCTGACATTCTGTTTTGTACTTGTTTCTTTGCTTTTCCCCTTTCCCTTTGACTAGAATGTTAACTGCATGAGGCAGTTCTTTGTCTATTTAATTGCTACTGTATTCCCAGCATCGAAAACATACCTGGAAGCTCAATAAATATTTATTGAATGAATGCATTTTCTTTCCTCTTCATCTCTCTTTCACATCTAAAGAAGGAGAAGAAGAAATACTTCAATTTGAGAGGATATCTTTAAAGCTTTTGAATTCATTCACTGGATTTCTCTACTTGTAGATGAAATCCTGAGAACTGACTTCATTAAATCGCATCCTGAAAGATCTAAGGAAGGAGCATCTCCGACTTACTGTTCATTGTTCTGCTCTCTATGTTTGCTTCCTTTGTGTTCTTTTGCAAAGTTTATAGTGTGACAGGTGACATCTCTAAAGGCACTGGGCCACTAATTGTTCAGAAAGTACAGATAAAATAAAGCTGATGCCCTGGGTGCCTGCCTGCTTCTGGCAAGCAAAGCTGGGGATATATTCCATGAATGGTGACCCCTTCTCAGTAGTGGAACCTCATGGGTCCTAAGTCCTAGTGGAGCTGCCCAGACAAGCCTGTCATGTCCCTGAAGGAAGTCATACCTCCTTGTCTACCATCTCTGTGGGAAGCGCATACGGGTGAAAAGGTGAAGATAGGATTCTGCACTAGAAAATAATTCTATCAGGAAATCCTGTGTATTCAGATCACCAACGTTTGGCAATCAGTGTTGAGATTTTTCTTTGCCACAAAAGAATAAATGTCTTAGGAAACATCAGGCCAAATGACCAAGAATGTGAATTTTCACAAAGGATTGGAACCATCAAGTTCTTTGTTTATTAATATCCAGAAAGATCAACCATGTTCCTTTGGGGTGAATTACATGGAGACTCTTTATTAGGGTGGGAGAGGAAAGAGGGAAGGGGAAATCCACAAAGGGTGTGGCACTTTACAATGTGACACCTGCATAATGTCAAGTTCATGTGCAGAACAAGTCAGTTGTTACCTATGACAGTCCCTATTCTAAAATGGATTCTCTTCATCTGCATGAAGGAGAAAACTCCTAGTGAGGTATTAGATAATAGGATGAAATAATCTGATCTATATGGTCATCATAAAAAGAACTTTCATCTGTGTGGTAGTGCAGAGCTGATCAAGTGCTTTCATACCAAAATGCCACCTATTCCTCATCGCAAGTTTGCGAAGAGAACAGAGCAGGAACCATGTCCATTTTGCAGACAGGAAAACTGAGGTTCTGAGAGGGTAAGTGAGTTGCCCAAGCCCATGGCCCAGTGGTGTAGGTGGGTCTAGAGCCCTGGTCTTCCAGCCCCTACTCTTAGCATGTCTTGCGCTACATCAGGATGCAGCACTCCACGGTGGTTCATAAATAAAGTAACCATGTGATTTATTGCCCAAACCAGTACACTTCAGAAAGTGACGGAAGCTCTATGAATAATTATTCTGAGACAATAACTGGAAACCAGGACTGGCTCAGGAATACTTGGATGAATGCTGACCTTAACCAGTGGGAAGAGGGAGAGGGGACAGGTACCCTGCACCCTGCCCTGCTCATTTTTTTCTTCAGCAAGAGACATAAATCTTCATCTCTTTTTTTGAAAGTTACTGCCTTTTCAGTTCTGAGTAACACAGTTCAAAAAACAGACCTGGTTGGGTCAATGAGGAACCAGTTCTCTCTTTGTTTTGTGCCACTGTGTCTGATCAGTTTGGACCCCAAAGCTCAAGAAAGATGACCAGTACTTGGAAGATGCAATGAAGAATAAAGAAAGGAAAGATGACATGGCTTCTACAGGACAGAGAATAAGAGCTGGTGAAAACAGTCAGAAAGGACAACCTGGACAATGTATGGTCTGACAGCTGGGCAGCAAGCAGCTTGGGTATTATCAGTGTCCACGCCCTTCTGCTGGGAAAGGCAGATTCTAGCATGTGGTGAAGGCCATGAGGCTTCCTAGAGTGAGGATAGGATGCCACATCTGGCTGGCTAGATCATTTTGTTTCCTGGTCACCATTAATATCTCAGTGGTCACTGCAATATTTGTTATGGCAAGAACTTGCTTCTGGATATAGTTACTTATGCAAAAGTGCAAGATAACACTGATTAGTAATTATGTTTCTAATACTAACCACATTACTTTTGCAGAATGCTTTTAAAATTTTTAATTTTTTACTACTGTTATAAGTTCATACATGTAAAAGTGCTTAAAACAGTACCTGGCATGTAATAAGTACTATGTAAGTATTTTCTATTATCATTGTTATTATTATTTCATTTGATTCTGACAAACACCCTACAAAATAGGTTGCCCAGATTTGACAGAGAAGAAAATTAAGCATGGGTTGGCTATGTTTATGTTCCATTGTTACCCACCCTGTTTCAACAGCATGACCCTGGTCAGAATTCTTTGGGTTCAGCTATGAAAAATATCTTCAGTCCTATGATCCCATAATTTTAGCATGTAAGTACAGACTTTGGAACCATATCCCATAGGGTAAACAGAAGCTGGTGCCTTAACAGAAGTCCTCAGGTGTGTCTTACAGAACAGCAGATAATGGAACAGCTTGTTAAAAACTACTCTGCTTGTAACCTGCCTTTACTAGTTAAGCCTGCTTCACTTGTTTTTTCTTTTCTTTAAGTGCATACGCTCCAAGCTTCATGAAGCCCAGGTAATATAACATCAGACTTTTTTTTTTTTGAGTTTAACCTTCCTTTTTTAAAAAATATCTTTATTGGAGTATAATTGCTTTACAATGTTGTGTTAGTTTCTGTTGTACAACAAAGTGAATGAGCTATGCATATACATATATCCCCATATCCCCTCCCTCTTGAGTCTCCCTCCCACCCTCCCTATCCCACCCCTCTAGGTGGTCACAAAGCACCGAGCTGATCTCCCTGTGCTATGCAGCTGCTTCCCACTAGCTATCTATTTTACACTTGGTAGTGTATATATGTCCATGCCACTCTCTCACTTCGACCCAGCTTGCCCTTCCCCCTCCCCGTGTCCTCAAGTCCATTCTCTATGTCTGTGTCTTTATTCCTGCCCTGCCACTAGGTTCATCAGTACCCTTTTTTTAGATTCCATATATGTACGTTAGCATATGGTATTTGTTCTTCTCTTTCTGAGCTACTTCACTCTGTATGACAGACTCTAGGTCCATCCACCTCACTACAAATAACTCAATTTCATTCCTTTTTATGGTTGAGTAATATTCCATTGTATATATGTGCCACATCTTTATCCGTTCATCTGTTGATGGACACTTAGGTTGCTTCCATGTCCTGACTATTGCAAATAGAGCTGCAAAGAACATTGTGGTACATGACTCTTTTTGAATTATGGTTTTCTCAGGGTATATGCCCAGTAGTGGGATTGCTGGGTCATATGGTAGTTCTATTTTTAGTTTTTTAAGGAACCTCCATACTGTTCTCCATAGTGGCTGTATCAACTTACATTCCCACCAACAGTGCAGGAGGGTTCCCTTTTCTCCACACCCTCTCTAGCATTTATTGTTTGTAGATTTTTTGATGATGGCCGCTCTAACTGGTGTGAGGTGATAACCCCACTGTGGTTTTGATTTGCATTTCTCTAATGATTAGTAAAGTTGAGCATTTTTTCATGTGTTTATTGGCAATCTGTATATCTTCTTTGGAGAAATGTCTATTTAGGTCTTCTGCCCACTTTTGGAATGGGTTGGTTTTTTTTTTTTTTTTTTTTTTTGATATTGAGCTGCATGAGCTGCTTGTATATTTTGGAGATTAATCCTTTTTCAGTGGCTTCGTTTGCAAATATTTTCTCCCATTCTGAGGGTTGTCTTTTTGTGTCTTGTTTATGGTTTCCTTTGCTGTGGAAAAGCTTTTAAGTTTCATTAGGTCCCATTTGTTTATTTTTGATTTTATTTCCATTACTCTAGGAGGTGGGTCAAAAAAGATCTTGCGGGCTTCCCTGGTGGCTCAGTGGTTGGAAGTCCGCCTGCCGATGCAGGGGACACGGGTTCGTGCCCCGGTCCGGGAAGATCCCACATGCCGCGGAGCGGCTAGGCCCGTGAGCCATGGCCGCTGAGCCTGCACGTCTGCAGCTTGTGCTCCACAACGGGAGAGGCCACAACAGTTAGAGGCCCGCATACCGCAAAAAAAAAAAAAAAAAAAGATCTTGCTGTGATTTATGTCAAAGAGGTCACCAGACTTCATAACCACGCTTATAGACAATGCCTCTGACGTATGGGTCACTATAGTAACGGGGCAGGAGGAGGCTTAAGTTGTTTTCCAGGAACCTGGACTCAGCTGCTGCCCAGTTCCAGCCAGCCAACACTGCTTGGGCCCACTGACCACAAAACTGGGCCTGTGCATCTATCCAATGAATGACCTTTTGAAGTCAGAGGGCTGAAAACTTCACCCTCAGATCATGCTAAGTGCCTCTAATTTTGAATATGTGTCCCATGAAGAAGTATGTAACCCAGGTATGTCTGCTTAGGACACCAATTACCTTACCTTTTCCCTACCTCCAATCCCCTTTCCCCATGCCTAAGACCAGCCTGCTTCTTTATTCCACAAATATCTCAAGTTCCTCACCGGGGAGGTGGATATGAGACTCGTTCTCCTGTCTCGTCTCTTGGCTGCCTTGTGAATAAACTCTTTCTCAGCTATGAACTTCAGCATCTTAGCGTTTGGCTTGCTGTGGGGTGGGCAAAGGAGACTGGTTGGTAACAACTCCCTCCTGTGTCACAAAGTAACATAGTCTGAGAATACTGAGATATATGGAAACTTGAAGCAAGTTTCCCTGCCTCCAAAAGCTCATGGGCATCCTAAGGCCACAACTGTGACTGGGTGATTGTTGTTTCAGTGTATGCTGTGTCCTGTCTAACTCATTCTCCATCACCAGTGCAGTTAAAGCAACATCCTGTCACTTTTTTGAACCTACTCTATATAGCTGTGTTTGCAAAGGGAGCCAAAGGCATCTGTCAGAATACATTTTTGCTGCATTTCTTAAAAAAAAAAAAAAAAAGCTCAATGGGCTAGGAAAGAATTTTCCTCTCTCAGTCACATAGCAGGGCATTGCTGTCCCTTGCTGATTGCCGATTTCCATCATTTTCCAACACTGAAAGTGGAGAAGTGAAATCAATACAAAAGCAAGTTGAAGTTGTTTCTAGGGTATATGTAGACAGTTTGCCAAAATCATGTCTTTAGAGTAAAAGAAGAAGCAAAGGGAAAGGTCACCTTCGCCCTTGAGCACAAAGGCTTAGTGTGGGTTCACCCACTGAGAAAGGTCGGATCTGAGTAGTGATAAGCAACATGGTGGGCCAGCCCAAGGTCAGAGCCTATTTTTAAAATTAATTAATTAATTTTTGGCTGCATTGGGTCTTTGTTGCTGCATGCGGGCTTTCTCTAGTTGTGGCGAGAAGGGGCTACTCTTTGTTGCGGTGCAAAAATAGGTCATGGCGTGAAGAGAGACAGGCTGCTGGCCAAGGCTCTGGAATCAGAGGGCAGCCATCTGCTGGGACACTGGGCAGTGCCCACCCTCACTGTCCAGGCTCATTCCCACTTCTGGCCACAAGCCTGTCCTAGAACAATTGTACAGAAAACAGCCACTGCTTCTCATCTCCTTGGGAAAGTAGTATCTTTCTGTTGTTTAACCACCTTAAAAGGTGGAATTCCATCTCAGCATTCAAATCCTGGCTTGCCAAAATAAGTCAGAAAGAGAAACACAAATACCATATGATATTATTTATATGTGGAAGCTGAAATACGACATAAATGAACATACCTACAAAACAGACTCACAGACATAGAGAACAGACTTGTGGTTGTCAAGGGGTGGGGTGGGGGGTGGGGGAGGGAAAGACTGGGAGTTTGGGATTAGTAGATGCAAACTAGTATACATAGGATGGATAAACAACAAGGTCCTACTGTATAGCACAGGGCATTATATTCAATATCCTGTGATACACTATAATGGAAAAGAATACGAAAAAGAACATATATATGTATAACTGAGTCACTTTGCTATACAGCAGAAATTAACACAACATTGTAAACCAACTATACTTCAATAAAATTTTTTTTCAAAAGTAGAAACCACATACTTCCCTGGTAGTGCAGTGGTTAAGAATCCGCCTGCCAATGCAGGGGACACAAGTTCGAACAATGGTCCAGGAAGATCCCACATGCCACGGACCAACTAAGCCTGTGCGCCACAACTACTGAGCCTGCACGCCACAACTACTGAAGCCCACGCACTCTAGTGCCCATGCACAGCAACTACTGAGCCTACACGCCTAGAGCCCATGCTCTGAGACAAGAGAAGCCACCACGATGAGAAGCCGGCACACCGCAATGAAGAGTAGCCCCCCACTCACCACAACTAGAGAAAGCCCGCATGCAGCAACAAAGACCCAATGCAGCCAAAAATTTTTTAAAATAAAAAACAAAAAATAAATAAATAAAAAGTAGAAACCCAAAACAAACAAACAAAAAAAACAAATCCTGGCTTGCTAGCTCTGTGACATTGGTAGTCACTAAATTTTTTTTTTTGAGTCTCAGTTTTTCTTATCTGTAAAACAGAAGTTGATAATACTCACGTAGGATTTTTGAGAGTTTCAGTAGAGAATTAGAGGATTGAATACCTAGGTACTCAATGGACATTACTTTGCATACAGAAAAATAGTGATAACATATGACACCCAGCTTTGCCACTCTGTAACCACCTGGCAAACTTGCCACCTGGGCAAGCTATTTAACACCTGTATCCCTCAGTTTCCTCATCAGTCATGTGGGGATGATTGTAATAGAACCTATCTCATAGGGTGTTAGGAGGTTTAAAGGAATTAACATGGGGGAAGTGCTGAGAACAGGGTCTGGCATACAGTAAATACATTAGGTTTTCTTCCTCCTGTCCCCAGAATGCTGGACACAGCATCCATGTTGGGACTTCCTCATGTTTCTAAGCATGAAATCATGTGAAAATGTTCATGTAGAAAAAAGTCATGGAATTCCCTTCCTGAGAATTGCCTTTTGCACTTGTGTTTCTGTTTCCTTAGAAAACCACTATCGTCATCAGAATTTCTAATGAAGTTACTGGAAATGTGAGTTGAATAAGCTTTATACGAACAGCCATACCTTCTGTGCTTTCCTACTTTTCACCAGCCCATCCCTCCTGCCACTTCCCAACCTGTGGCATGACTCCTCACGGCTTCTAGGGAGGGTGGTGTATGCTGGTGAGGCACTGAGCCCCTCTCCAGCTGCTAGAATGTCCGTCCACAGTGGATGTAGCCTGTGAGAGGGGTCAGGACAGAGCCAGAGGGAGACAGGCTCTAGTAGGGGGCAGCCTATAAGGGGCTCTGCAGGAAGAGCTTCCTAGTACATTAGCAGCCTGGTGGAACCGTCCTAGAAAGAGGCAAAGTCTGAGAAATTTAATGCAAACTTTAGGTCAAGGTGTCAAACCATAAAGAACACCTAGTCATTGTGTTGTTAGGGTGCATCATCTTGTATGTATTCTGTCAACAGGATTCCTCAGAGGAAGGGAGTGGTTGAGCCCACAGTTGCTGGCTGTGACCTGGAACAAAGCTCCAGAGGAGAAAAAGGGGCTGGAAGTTGATCATTTGGGGTCAGGAAGGAAAAGAATGGGATGAATGGCTGCTTCTCCTTCCCCTGGGAACAGCAGACAGAGTTGTTTGGGTCATGATTTCGGAGGCAGGTGCCAGGGAAGAAAAGTTCCTGATAACTCTGAAGGACTTTTATGATATAGCAGGTGACATCTGACATGTCCTGACAGCTTCAGGTAAGGTTTTTCATGGCAGATTCTGGAGAAATGCATTGATCTATTGTCAGAACTGGAGGAGAAGAAGAGAAGTCTCCAAAAAATTCTTTCAACTTGCATATTCCAGCTCCCAGACTATGGTCCAGCCACATTCCTGAGCTCAGAGTCACAGCAAACAGGCTGAACAGCTGTAAATGTGATGGGGTTTGGAGATGGAAAAAAGGGTTCAAGAAATGGATCTCTCTACACTGGCCTGTTCATCTTGGCTGAACATGGGACAATCCTGAAAGGCCATTCTATTGATAGTTCCAGAGTTCCAAACGGCATCAATGCTATGTGAATAGTGTAATTAAGGTTTGATCAAGGTATTTCCAACTCTGTCAAGACTGTTCTCTGAACTACTATGCTCTACTGTTAACAGGGAGCCATGCAGAAAACAGCAGGCAGTGAAAGAAGGAAGAAACATCACAGTGTCTTCTTGGTGAATACTTGGGCTAAGAGCTGTTGCCTGAACCTGCCTTCCTCCCACTCACATGGGCATGGTGGGTGGGACGGTCAGCCACATTGAAGGCATCAGGGACAGAGCAGACAGCTATCGTGCCACGTTTCCTATTGCATTTCCCTGGTTAGTCTACAGAAGTTGCTGGCTCATGGAGTCACAAACAGCAAGATCTAGAGATGATGTTTTAGGAAGTGCAGATTTGGATGATAGGAGCTAGAATATTATGATATGAGGTAATCAGCTATGTCCTACATGATTATTTGGATAGCAGGGGAATTGATGAAATCAGAGCCCACAGTGGCATCCATGTGAGTTTTGTTAGTGCATGGTTCTATCCTGAGGAATCTATGCTCCATTTTGAACTCACAGTATCATTCTAAGATCCTACTCGTCATCCATCCCTCCTTCCATCCATTCATCCAGTCATCAAAGATTCATTTGTTACCTATTTTATGCCAGGCACTCTGCTAGGCTCTGGGACTGAAAGATGGTAAAGAATAGTACCTGCTTGAGGAGCCTAGTGTCCCGTGGAGTTGACAAAAATTTCCAATACAGTGACATAACTGCTTGAATCTGTTGGCTTAGGATAAATTATGCTGCAATAACAAATGGTCCCCCAAATCTCAGTGGCTGACAACAATAAAGGTTTATCACATTATTTGATCTTTATAGGTTGCCTAAAATTCTGCTCCACATCTTGATTATGGGGACATGCTTGTAGGGCAAGCCTGTATCTAAAAGATGCTGATCTCATGACAGAGGGAAAAGAGAGAGAGTGGAAATAAGAGAGTAGCTCTTCAAAGCTTCTGCTGGTACCTGGTACGTATCACTTCTGCTCACATTTCATTGGCCAAAGCAAGTCACATGACCAGGCGTGACATCAGCAAGGCAACCTTGGTCAGTTAGCAGTTAACAGTTGGGAGGAAAAAATACACTCCTCCATGGTGCTATAACAGAGCTAAGCACCAGGCACAGAGAGCAGGCAGAAAGGCATCAACATTTTGGAGTTCCTCTTAGTTCTCTTCATTGATGGATACACTTTAATTGAAACCACAGGTGTATTTTTTCCTTCTGTCCAGCCTTTAAAGACAACCTTGGCCAAGAACTGATATAGTGGAGAGGAGGTACTGGAATGAGTGTTACTCAGTGTTTCTATTTTAGCAAACAGGAAAACAGCTTTCATGACCACCCTATGGGGTCCACAGATGTTGCTATCAGTTGGAGCTATTTTTACGGAAAAGCCATTGGGCTTAAAGTCAGACTTACCTGGGTCCAAGTCCTGCCCTGCTACTTACTAGCTGTGAGATTTTGAGGAGTCATTTGACCTCTCTGGGTTTTAGTTCATCTATAAAATAAGGGTAATTGTGAGAAAGGGAAGTTGCTCTGTAAACAGTGAAGCACTATTCAAATGGTCAACCTTTGTAAAAATTTGACAGAACATGTCAGAAGAAGTGGGCAGTTCTGTTCTCTTCCACTGCTGTGGGAAGCTAGTGCACAGAATAAGAAGTTTACTGACAGCAGCCAAGACGTGCTGAAGCTGGTCACGAGACCGGCTGAGTTTTGATTGTGAGTGTGCCTGGCAAACCTATCAATGAGCCATGTGCCTTGACGAAATGCTGACAGTCTATTTACACAGAGGCAGCCGTGATATTATAAAAGAATGAAAGGCATGCTGGAGGTGTAAGTCGTTGTGGAGGATCTGACTTCCATGTATCTGTGTGGTTGATTGTTCTGGGATGGTAAAAATCTGGTATAAACATGAGCAAAAGAGTTCCTGAATTTTAATAATAATCCAGTATCTTAGAGATGGATGAAACCTTAGCAGTGATGGAGTCCAACCCCTTGCCTGTATAGATAAGGAAACTGAAATTCAAAAGTTAATAAACTAGCTTTTATAACACCTATTCTTGGCTAGGCATAGCATTAATGTCTGAGTGGCTATTAATAGACAGAAAAATTCACCTGTCTTTTATTTAATGCATGTATTAACTCATTAACCTCTAAAACAACATTTCTTTTAATATTTAGCATTCACATTTCTAAATATTTATTCAATGTTTACACATAATCGACTAAAGCATTAAAAATTAACATTAAATTTCCCCTGACTTTTAAACATTGATTACAAATTTGTAATCAAGCTGTTATATAAACAAATAATTAAAACTACAAATCTAATAGATCAGATTCTTTTACGTGCTCTAAACACCTTATGAAGGAGATGGCACATGCACAGCATGTCACTTTGATTACAGAAATGATTATACTACAGTGAAATGTTTCCTGAGACACTGGAAAGCCAGAGGGGAGATACTACTCATAGATGTGAGGGAAACTACTGTTTCCGTCTCCTTTTGTACGAGGAGGGGACTTGCTGCTGATATATGGCTCAAAAACTAAAAGGAGGTCTATGATCATATTTTCAACTGAGTGCATGGATTGTTGGTATAAATTCTTCTTGAAATGATGATATAATCCCATAGCAAAATACTCCCACAGCAGAGGCTGTGGTGCCTTGGAAATGAGCTCCTTAACTCTGTCAGTCTCCTACCCTGGAGATAGTACTTCCGGAGGGACACATTTCTTTTGGGAGTTCTGGGGGTAAGAGCTGCACTACAGATGTGTTTAGCTACATATCCAGCTCTTTATGGCCCCAGACTTCCGAGAACATTGAGCATATTTGGCTAATTCTATGAGGAATGTTACAGAGAGATTGAGAAAGCAAGAGTGAGAACAAGAAAGGTATCTTTCTGGTAGCCCATAGGTAGCCCATCTGAAAAGCTGCATACACTTGCATTATTAAAACCAGTAGTAAAAGTGCTAATACGAGGAATTTAAATTTGTTTATTTTCTTCATTGTAATCTTTACTTTTAATTTTATAGCTTCCCAAGGCTAACACTTTTATACCTTTCCAGTATTACAGTAATTTTTATAGGATATGATTTCTATACTTTCCCAGAGTTGCTGAATTTATAAAAGCCTCAAAAATGAAAAGACTGTATTCTGGTCAGCTGAGTTTTTATAGGTTCTGAAATTCTGACACAGAATTGGCTGTTCCTAGGATCACCTTTACTCTGCATGGTCCAAAATGGTTCCCAAGTACATCTGAATTCCAGCAGCAGGGTGGGGTAACGGAAGGGGAAGGGAGATACGCCTCTTCCTTTTAAGGGCATGACCCAGAAGTTGTTTTTATCATTTCCGCTCATTTTCATTTGGGAACTTGACCACACCTAGCAGCAAGGGAGGCTGGAAATATGCTGGCCAGGCACCCAAGAATCAAGAGTCTTATGAGTCTAAAAGAAGGAACTAGCACTGGGTGGTGCCTAAGGGTTCTGCCACCACCCACGCTTTCGGCCACCAAGTGTTTGCAGGCACTCCTCACACACAGACACATCTACCCCTTGTCTAAGGGAGAAAAGCCCCAAATCCCAAGCGTTTTGATTCAGCTCAAAGACCAGGAACTCCTGAGTGATAAGCAGTCAGGGCCAGGTGTAGCTCCTGGTGTCACAACAACTTGAAGAGACAAGTGATCTCCCTGCAACTCTTCCACACCCAACATACAATGGCTGCAGAGGAAGAGGAAAACTGCAATAAGAAGTCCCACTCAGAAGGGGGATGAAAAGAAAACACACGAGTCGCTGGGCCATAGCAATGATCAAATCATACCAGGCAGGGACTGGAAAGACTGTCATCTCTGCCCGTGAGTGAGTCACTTGGTGGGTCCACCTGGCAACCCTGGTTCTGCTCTTCAGGGGAACCTCCCTTGGCTGACACGCTCCGTGGCCTTTGACTTTTCCCTTTGGAAGCATCTGCCTGGTTCATGTGAAACAGAGTTCAAGGTCATGTCCCTCTTGGGGACACAGGTCTTTCCTGCAGGTGTGGGGTTGGAGCCTAGACCTGCTTCTGGGTCAAGGGCTTTGTAAGGGCAGAATGGTAGTTTCCCAGGCAATAAAATTCCCCAAGAAACCCCAAGTAGGCTTTAGTCTATTTCCTTCCAATTCACTTCATGTGCAGATAACTATAGCCACGATCTGATTTAGCATAGGTTTAGCCTGAAAACTTTGTTTACTGACCCCCATGCTCTGCCTAGCCCCCGTGTCTCAATCTAAGTGCAACTGTCCTGAATCCAGCAGAACAAAGAAGCTTAAGTGGAAAGGCAGCATCCTTAGCTCTGGCAGAGAACTCTGGATAGCGGTGCTTGAGAAAGGCTTGGGGCAAAGTCTTAGTTTTCTGCTAAAGCTCCTTAGAGTACCCACTAGGGACTCACATGTGTCATCAGATTCCTCTCCCTCTCTCACTCTCCCATCTCTCAGCTGTGCAGTCCTCTGGGTTTATTCTCACTCAGGCAAGCTTCACCAACTTTCCTAAGCTTACAGAGTCCTGACAGCTTTTGAAGGAGGATGCACATGATCTCTTCCAGCATCCATGCATAAAATCTTAGGGTAGTTCCTGATTGACCCAGATTATGTCACATGCCCACACGGAAGCAGTCATTATGCCCAGGAGATGGAGCTCTTTGGTTAGCCTGAGTCATTTATGTACCATAGCGTAAAGCATCATGATTAGGGGACCTGGCTAGGACCACATAAAGGGCAAAAGAGTCAGCTTCCCAAAAGAAACTGAGGGTGGTGCTATCAGGTGCAAAGGGGAAGGTATAGTTGGCAAGCAAAAAATGAAAGATACCCAGGACATCTGGCCACAAGCTAAGGCAACAGCGCTCTTCAGGACCTGGGTGGGTGGAACTACTACTTTTAGTTTCACTTAATAATATTTTTTAAAACTCAGGCTATTAACTCTTCAACTTCCCCTTACCAAGAGTTCACTGTTACTACGGAGAACCAGAGAAGGCCAGGGTGGAAACCACATGCAGACAAAAGAGCACCATTCACTCTCCAGAACTGATGCTGGTCCAGTTGTGTGTGCTACGTTCCTGCCCATGGTCCTGCCCCCGAGCTGGACAAAGCTCAGACTGAAGCTCCTCTCTCCTCCTCATCTGCTTTCTCTTTGCCTCCCTCTCCAAAAGAGTCTCTCATGCTCCTGTGCTTACTCTGATCGGGGCCAGGGGTGAGCCTCTGAGTGTGGGGCTGAAAGAGAGGTGCTGGGCTTGGCAGGAAATAAGCACGGTTAAAGCTAAATCTTTTACCCCTGGAGGGAGGTGAATATATGGGTAAAGGGCAGAGGCCGGCCATCTTCCACACCAGCCCCACTGGGGAGTGTTCGGCCTGCACCCCACTCCTGTCGACAGTCCCTCCACTCCCCCAAATGATCCCACTTTCTCCAGCTGGCTCTTCCCTCCCCCCATATATTCATCCCTAGAACTTTCCCAGCATGAGCACTACACCGACAAAGCTGCTGGTCTCCAAGGGTTTGAGTGGCTGCCGGGATGATAAAGCACTTGGACAACATTGTTCCTTTAAAGTTGTGTCCCTCCATCCCACCATCCTTCCTGCGCCCACCTTTCCTGAGTTCCCCGAGTACCCATCTTGCTCCAGTTTTCCAGCGTTTTGTCTTCACTGCCACCAGCAGGATGACTGAGAGGCAGATGTGGGCCAGAAGGCAGAGTGGAGCAGGGGCAGTACAGTCGCTGAGACGTTTTGAGAGATGGTTTTCTGTCCCTGCCCCTCCCCCCTCATCAGCAGCCTGCAGGCAGCATTCACCGTTAGGATTCAGATCAGGAACAAAACCTGGTTTGGGGATTTCCTGGTTTGGGATTTCCAAGCTCAGCATCCTCCAGTGCACAGGTTGCTGTGGATTTCCTCTCTCAGGTCCCCGACACTGCCCTCAGAGGAAATGGAGTTGTGTCTGAAAATCAGGACTAACTCAGAGTTCTGGGTCTTTGTTGCCACACGGGCATTCTCTAGTTGCGGCAAGCGGGGGCTACTCTTCGTTGCAGTGCATGGGCTTCTCATTGCGGTGGCTTCTCTTGTTGTGGAGCAGGGGCTCTAGGCGCACGGGCTTCAGCAGTTGTGGCTTGCGGGCTCTAGAGCACAGGCTCAGTAGTGGTGGCACACGGGCTTAGTTGCTCCGCAGCATGTGAGATCTTCCTGGACCAGGGCTTGAACCCGTGTCCCCTGCATTGGCAGGCGGATTTTTAACCACTGCGCCACCAGGGAAGCCTGAGGAAGATTCTTGATGAATCTGAAAGGGTTGATAAGCTAATGTCAGGTAGATTGGAAATTTACCAATTTCCGAGTCAAGTGGGTTGGGAATTTGCCATTCCTTGAGGTGCCTGGATTCAGAAGCCCTGTTTCTAGCCACCAGGGGGGAGGCTGGGCCCTGCCTCGTCATCATTGATCGTGTTTTTTTAAAGTTGGCCACACAGTATCTCCCATCCTGCACACTCTCCTGTGCCACGACCTTGCCGCCCCTCCATCAAGAGGTGGGGTGTGTTTCACCACCTCCTTGAAACCAGGAATCTTTGGGGCTGCTTTGACTAATAGAACCCAGTGGAAGAGAAGCTGCATCATGCACAGACATAGTCTTAACTGGCCTGGGGGCTTTGCTGTCTGCCTCTTGGATGCCAGCCACTTCGTAAGAAGTTTGTCTACACCCTGAGACCACTCTGCTGTGAACCCAAAACCCACTTTGGAGGGGCCCTGGAGGATGAGCTGCCCAGTGGAGAGAGAAAGGCCAAGGACCACTGAGACACCAGGCATAGGAACATTTAAGATTATAGCATTTTAACTTAATGCCTCTGATTTTGTACTTGTATCTCTTTCTTTTATGCTCAAAATCTTGAAACCTAATGACAATGACATAATCACTTATGTGCTTTATCTTACAATGTACCTATAAACATGTCAACACCTTATTGTTAGTAGAACATTGATATGGTGATCTTGAAAAGACAACTTTTAGTTCTTTTTGCTTTTACGATATATTCTTTATCTTTATTTAAGAATATCCCTGTGCATCGTAACCCCTACCCTCTACCCACTTAGAGGCCAGTAGCAACCCTTCAGTTGTGACAACCAAAAATGTCCCCAGACGTTGCCAAATATCCACTGGACAGGAAGGAGCAAAGTGCCCCAAGCTAAAGACTACTCTGCTCAAGGGATATACAGCCAAAACAGAGTTTAAAGTCTTCTGAAGTTACTCTTTTCTCTGTGTGACTATGACACCAACTTGATATATAGTTAGGTTTGTTTATTTCAGTGGTTTTCAGCTTTTAGAGATTACTTTTTACTTGTTTAATAGTTTTTAAACTTATGTAAAACATTTACATCATTCCAAAGTCAAAACAGATAGCCAGGTAGTTGGGTTTTTTTTAAGTTCAACTTTGTTTTTTAATCATGTAAAACATAACATTGAAACTGGCACTGCCAAAGAAGTTTCAATTTCATCTCTCTACCCTGTTTCCTCCCCTTCCTCTGTGATAACCGTTTTCATTAGTTTGGGGGTTATCCTTTCATTGTTTCTTTTTGGAAATATAAGCAAATATGTGTTTAGACATGTTTATATGCATATTTACTTATATTTATTACCCCCTTTCTTATACAAAAGTTACCATACTATGAACACTGTTGTGTATACCTAAAATCAAGAACTTCTACCCGTAGTAACTGAAGTATCTCAGTGACTATTATATGCAAAGCTCTGTCCCAGGCACTAAGAGTCTCTGCAGTCAATGGAGAAGAAAGACTGACGCAGGACATGACTCAATGCCAAGTTTTCAAGGTCTCCAACCCTATGGCTGACTTCTCCCATGTGACTGAGGGCCAACCTAAATTTGACTTCTGATGAAGGGGTCATCTCTGGGGATAAATGTGCCTGCCAAGAAGCCTTCATGTCACCATGAATGAGGATGTCCTTGATAAGGAAATAACTGGGGCGAGGCAGTTTGCTTGGGACAAAGTTCCTTTAGAGAATGTTCCCTGACCTGCTTGGGATATGTTCATAAAACACCTCAAGTGAGGCTTAAGCAAGTGTAGAAATGAGTGTAGGAGTGACCTAGACCCGGATCTCTGCCTTTACACGTGTCTTGGCTACTGGATTCTATTAAATGAATCATCAAGAAATCTCAGAGTTGGGCTTCCCTGGTGGCGCAGTGATTGAGAGTCCGCCTGTCGATGCAGGGGACATGGGTTCATGCCCCGGTCCGGGAAGATCCCACATGTCGCGGAGCGGCTGGGCCCGTGAGCCATGGCCGCTGAGCCTGCGCATCCGGAGCCTGTGCTCCGCAACGGGAGAGGCCACAGCAGTGAGAGGCTCGCGTACCGCAAAAAAAAAAAAAAAAAAAGAAAAGAAAAAAAACTCAGAGTCAAATTTAGCCCCCTGACCTCTGTATTCCTTAACTCAACATATCTATGGGGGGCCTCCCTGGTGGCGCAAGTGGTTGAGAGTCCGCCTGCCGATGCAGGGGATACGGGTTCGTGCCCCGGTCTGGGGGGATCCCATGTGCCGCGGAGCGGCTGGGCCCGTGAGCCATGGCCGCTGAGCCTGCGTGTCCGGAGCCTGCGCGTCCGGAGCCTGTGCTCCGCAACGGGGGAGGCCACAACAGTGAGAGGCCCGCATACCGCAAAAAAAAAAAAAAAAAAATCTATGGGTAAAAATGACACATGAATAAATTTCCTTTTATTATAAAAATTTCCAAACATAAACAAAAATAGAGACTACAATGCACTACGTAGTCATCACCCAGTTTCAACAACCATCAACCTTTTGCCACGCTTGTTTTATCTAGCCCAACCTATTTTTTTGAAGTATTTTTTTTTTTTTTTTTTTTTTTCTTTTTGCGGTATGTGGGCCTCTCACTGTTGTGGCCTCTCCCGTTGCGGAGCACAGGCTCCGGATGCGCAGGCCCAGCGGCCATGGCTCACGGGCCCAGCCGCTCCGCGGCATATGGGATCCTCCCAGACCGGGGCACGAACCCGTATCCTCTGCATCGGCAGGCGGACTCTTAACCACTGCGCCACCAGGGAGGCCCTGAAGTATTTTAAAGTAAACTCTACATAATAAGTCATTTCACTCTTAAATAGATCTTTAAAAAAAAAAAAGTAGGTGGTAGGAGCAGGACAGAGCATTTTCCTACATAACTGCAACGTCAGTTTCACACCTATTAAAAAACAACATGAATCTGTGAATATCACCCACTATCATTTCCAAATTTATATTTCTCTGGTTATCTAAAACAAAAACAAACAAAAAATCCCAATGACTGTCTTTACTGTTAGTTCAAAATCAAGGTCTAAACAAAGTCTGCTCGTTGTATTTGGGGAGCCTGCTATGGAACCTGAACTGATCAAGCAGGACCCAAAACACTCCAGGTGGTTGAGAACAAACCATCAAACATCAGGAGATATCCAGACTCCTGCTTGGTTTGACCCCAGATCCTTGCTGTTGTTGAACACACCTGTGTGCCCCCTCAGATTTCTCCAAGTTGAACATTCTCAATTCCTTCCATTGTTCCTCTGTGACATGGGTTCTCCTCTTAACAGGCTCCAGATGGTTAATGTCTCTGGTGGGCATATTACAAGGAGTTGCTAGCCTCGGGGCCAAGCCTCAAATCAGCACTGAGGTCCCCACTGTAGAGATAAAGAAAACTAATGACTTGATGGGTGGGTGCCTTGGTCTCCAGCTCAGTATTATTTGGAAATTCCAGAGCTCAGCCAACGGCTCATAGCTTTGCCTAATTCTTCTCTTTGGAACATGAACAAGCCATTTTGGTTCTAACCACCCTTTGGTTCCTACTAAAATCCTGTTTTACCACTTGATCATTTGTGAATATCCAGGTGCCCACCCAGCAGAGTATGGTTAAGAGCATGGGTCCTTCCTGGAGTCTCAGAAGCACTTAGTGGTTGGACCCACAAACTTTGCAGCCAGGCTTTCCAAGTTCAAATTCCAAGTCTGCTGACTATGAGCTGGAAGACTTGGGCAAATTATTTAATCTCTATTTCTCCATTTGTTTCTCTATAAAATGGGGATGGTGATAATACCTACCTCATTAAGTTGTTGTAAAGATTAAATAAATCATTACATGTAAAGCCCATTATATGGTTCCTGACACAATAAATGTCACTTGTGTTTGCTATTGTTATTACATATTCAGCCTCCACCACTTAGAACCAGACCTTGGAGCAAGTCATCCAGCTAGACTATGTCACCAATTCCTCATCCCTAAATTGGTGATTACAGTGGAACCACCTAATAGGAATATTGTGAAAATTAAAAGAGACAATTCAGTAAAACCCGAAAGAACAGTGTCTGGTACATAATAAGCATTCAATAAATATTAACTATTACTAATTTGGCCCTTCATACTTAACCATGGTGCAAATCTTAAGCCCGAAAGTCCTGTGTGCCAGAAATATTGGCATCTCTTTGTTTTCAATAAATCAACTTGATTTCATCTCCAGCTTCATACTGCCTCAGTCATTCCTGGAGTTTCTCTTCCCTGAGTCCTCCAGAGTTTGTGCCAGGGATCTGAGATCTTACATAGTGCCCAGGTTCCCAGAGGGTCCTGCTGGTCACCAGTAACCCTACCCCCACCCAGATGCCTATTATCTCAGGCCAGGTGGTCTCTGCCGCTTCTGTACCACACTTGGGACCCAAGGTCTTGGCCAAGCCGTGGGCCTCTGCCCAAGATCATGTCTCCTGGTACATCATTTCCAGCCACAGCCTTGGGACACACTGACTTTTCTCTTACCTCTTGCCCAAGTCTCTGGAAATCTCTTCTTAATCCAGAGGAACATCATTTTGTTCTCAAAGCCTGTTCACCTTCATGGATTTTTGGTAACAAGTTTGGGCACAAGTCTTTCCAGAGACAAAGAACAGGGCCTGCTACATACTTGCACGGGAGGAGGAGAGACAATAGAGGGGAAACTCTCACGAAGCTCTCCATTCCCCGCATCTACAAACATGAACCATCAGAAAGAAAGTTCATCTCACAGTCACCGCGCAAACATCAACGGAGTGCCAGGCACTGCGCGAAGCACTGGAGGAAATAAGGAGCCGAACTAGACATGAACCCTGCCCTCAGAGAGTCTTCCCCTAGAGCAGTGGGTCACAAGCAAAGGAGATTGGGGCTGTGCAGGGGACATTTGACAATGGTGGGAGGTATTTTTTTTTTTTTTTTTTTTTTTTTGCGGTATGCGGGCCTCTCACTGTTGTGGCCTCCCCCGTCGCGGAGCACAGGCTCCGGACGCGCAGGCTCCGGACGCGCAGGCCCAGCGGCCATGGCTCACGGGCCCAGCCGCTCCGCGGCATATGGGATCCCCCCAGACCGGGGCACGAACCCGTATCCCCTGCATCGGCAGGCGGACTCTCAACCACTTGCGCCACCAGGGAGGCCCGGGAGGTATTTTTGATTGTCGCAACTGGAAGGGGTGGTACCACTATCATCTAGTGGGTGGAGGCCAGGGATGCTGCTAAACAGCCTTCAGTGTACAGGACAGCCCCACACAGCAAAGAATGATCCGGCCCGAAATGTCAATAGTGACAAGGGTGGGACATGGAAACTGCCAGCAAGGCAGAAGGAAGTGCCAGAGGCTCATCCGACAAAGACCACTGGAGGGAAACTCTAGCCACAAAGAAGATTCCTGGGAGGTTTTCATCACAGCAGGATGTGATCTGGGACAAGGAGGAGCTGAGACTTGAGCTCACAGCCCTTTCCATGCAATCGCCGCAGACATCGGTGGCCTGGAAAAGATGCGGAGAGCTGACACGAGCCAGCTCCGTCCGGCCTGGCAAACGGAGCTAGAGCGTAGCCGCTCTCACCGAGGGCCTGCCACGTAGAGGAGTGGCTTCTCCGTGAGCCTGGGGACCGGGGTGTGCAGCGGGGCTGCTCTTCTTCATCCAGGTCTGCGGTGCTTTTATCTCCCCAGTGACCAGTGACCAGGCTAGGCAGTCAAGGAAAACGGGTCCCTGGCAGCTCTCCATCCTGGCCTCACAGCAAGTCTACCCAGGGATGCTGATAGCTCCAGGAAAGGGCCCAGACGGGGTTTTTCGTTTTGCTTTTGTTTTTTAACTCCACAGGTAACTTTAATGTGCAGGCAGAGTTGAGAGATTTTACCAAAAATCACATCTCACTGCTTTTGCTGTGGAACATAATTCAGAACTATTTCCATGTTGGCTGCCTCGGGTGGGAGAGGAAGAATGGCATGTGTGTCGGGTTTAGAAAGACAGGTGGGCTCTGGCTCAGCAGAGTAGGGAAGCACTTCTCTCATGACCTTGACCACAGAGGGCATGGGGTTAAAACCGTGGGATGTGGCAATGCCCCATTTCAAATTTCAAATATTAGAGGGGTCCTGTTCCCCAAGATATGAAGATCTGTATGTGGAAAATAGACCACATTAAAAGTTCGTGGGCTTCCCTGGCGGCACAGTGGTTAAGAATCTGCCTGCCAATACAGGGGACACAGGTTCAAGCCCTGGTCCGGGAAGATCCCACATGCCATGGAGCAACTAAGCGCGTGTGCTGCAACTACTGAGCCTGTGCTCTAGAGCCTGCGAGCCACAACTACTGAAACCCGCGTGCCTAGAGCCCATGCTCCACAAGAGAAGCCACTGCAATGAGAAGCCTGCGCACCACAACGAAGAGTAGCCCCCGCTCGCCACAACTAAAGTCCACGCGCAGCAACGAAGACCCAACACAGCCAAACATAAATAAATAAAATAAATAAATTTTAAAAAATAGAAAAGAATTATCTGTGTAAAAAAAAAAAGTTTGTGATTCACTTTTATTTTCAACCACTTCTAGGGCCTGGAAAATAAACTTTAATTTACAGAAAACCCAGCAGTCTTAATGGCCGATACAGCCAAGGACCTCAAGCGTCTCTTTAGTTCCCACTCTGGTTGTGGGTGAGAGGAGGCATCAGCCCACCGCCTCAAAGATTTTGGCAAGCTTCTCTCCAAGGCTACACACAGTCCCTGAGCCATCCTGTCTTCTCTGGTCGCCTCAGATGCCAGCTCTGTGCTGCCTACTCTCAGGTCTGTTCCCTGGGTGACCTTCCTCCAACCGAGGTCTCCCAGTGAGTCAACATCCTCAAACTCAACACACCAACAACCACTATCCCACTCCCCTTCCTGGTCTCCCAAGCTGTATTTTCTACCTCAGTGACTAGCAGGCAAATCCACATCCACATCTCTCCTTCACCACCCCCACTTCCCAAGAGCCACTCGTTCCAGAAAGTTCTCAACATCTCCCATTCCAGCTCATTGTGGTCTTTCCCCAGTGCCTCCGTGTTAGCTCAGACCATCATCACTTCACACCTGGGCTGTAGCAAGAGCCTCCTATGTGGTCCCCCCGGTCCATTCTTGCTCTTTTCTACTTCCTTCTCCACCTGGAAACTAGAGCGATCTTTCAAAAATGTATCAATGATAAGAGTTTATGACTCCTGGAGCGTTTACTGTATGTTATTCACCGTGCTGAGCTCTATACATGTATAATCTCTTTACACATATAATCTCTTTTAAAACCTAAAACCCTATGAAAAAGATACTCTCATTATCCCCATTTCACAGATATGGAAGCTGAGGCACAGAGAGGTTAAGCATCTTGTCTGGGGTCACACAGCCTTTAAAAGGGAAAGCCTGCTCCAATGTTACTCTCTGGTTTAGAACCCTTCAATGACTCCCTAAATCTTGACCTTCAGGGCAAAGTGCACACTTTCAACTTGGTCACAGGCTCCTTTGTGACTCAGGCTCTGCCCCTCTCCAGATTTATCACTCCCCGTGCTCCATTCTGACACCCCCCCCCCCATGGAGCCTCCTAAAGCTACTCAAAGGTGCCGGTGTGTCTTGCTGCTCTTTGTTCAAGCTGTTTCCTTCCCTAAGACCCTTCCCCATCCAGTCTGTTCGGCAGACACATTTTCCAAGGTTCAACTTAAAGGACGCATCCTCCATGAAGCCTTTCCAGAGTGCATCCTGCCCCCACCCCTTGGAGAACTGACCTCTTCCTCCCTTGGGCTTCGCTGGAGCCGGTCCCATGTATCATGACCTCATTCGTCACCATGGGTGAGGGCAGGGACAGCGTGTGCTCGTGCTCCATGGAGATTATTACTGTGGGGGCTGTGGCTTGACTGATTCATGCCACCTGGAGAGGGAGGTTTCTCACTGTCTCAGTGGTGTGGGCGACAGTGACCAGGGTGAAGTTGATGTCCCTTAGTGTAAAGAAGAGTTCACGGGGGGCCAGCTGGTATCCTTGGGCTGCGCTGTGGGGGGCGGTGCTGGGGACCCTCAGAGCCTGCGGAGTGGCTGCCCTGAGACCGCAGGGAGCTCAGGAGAGGTGGGAGGAACTGGCCTCTGTCCTTGGGCTTCTAAATTCCTCGACTCCTCAAGGAGTCTTGTGAGCCTAGAGCCCGTCCACGATGGGATGGGACGTACCAGGTGGGACTGCGGCCCAGGCTCTGCCAGGCTCTCCTCTAACGCCCCGCAGCCTCGGCCGGTCCCCTCCGTGTGGGGCAGGCGTCGGCTCCTCCAGGCCCTCCCCGGGCTCCTCCCTCGGGACTCTGTTCCCAGGCCATCTCCCGGGCCGTTCCTCACCCTGGCTTTGGGGCACGGAAGCCCTGCCTCCGTCCCCAGCTCGCTGCTCGAACACGTCTGTTATTGCCCCCTGGCTTCAGTGCACGTCACGTTAAAATGAAGCAGCTGCTCGCTCCTGCACTTGCTGTCCTTGGCAATGGGTGCCAGGGGAGAACACGTGAGAAGGACTTTCATTCCCTTAGGACGAAGGATGCAGAGGAAGCCCCAGAGAGAATGAATATGAAGTCATCATTTTAGCCCAAGACGTCGGGAGCTGGGGCTCGGGGAGCCCGGCTGCTGCCGTTCCTAGTTTCCTCCTCCCACTTCTCCACCCCTTGGGCAACATCTGACACTGCTGAAGAAGACCAGCAAACCGGAGGGGCGTCCAGAGCCCACGTAACTCCTCTGCCACTACCCCACCGACCCTAGGCCAGGGGCTCTCCCCTGAGCCCCTTGGGGGTGAGGGGTGATGAAGGCATGCAGGAAAGGTGTTGCAAAAGACTGAATCCGTCTAGGAAAAAAAAACTGTACCATTGTTGACAATGGATCAGGTTGGTCTCAGATTTTCTCAGCTGGTTCTTCCTCCAAATGTCTGCAATAGCGCCCTCTTTTGGCCCTCTGAGTCCTTGCCATGTGCCTCTCAGGGAATATATATTACAGTATTCTGAAACGCATCACAATACTTACAGACTATTGTACTTACTACAAAGGTATGTGCCTTTGCCCTATCCTTTCATATTCTTAGCTACTTACAAACCAAAGCCATCCACGTTATCAATCTCTGCATTCCCCGCACTTAGCATAGAGCCTGGCCCCTGGTAGGTGCTCCACACGTGTTGAGTAGACACAATTGTGAGACACTGAAACAAGACGTCATTCCGTCATTTGCTTTCAACTCTTCCCTCATTATTGTTTGTTATTATTATAGTATCCATTATTATATTCTTATTATTACTCTCTATATAATATTATTACTATAGGCAAGGGCACTAATGAAAGTCTGATGGATATAAAAGGGGAATAAACACAACGCTGATGATACATCTCTCTCTCTCTCCTTTTCACCCTCCCTCTGTCTCCCTTTCTTTCTTTGGACCTTTGCATATGTTCTCCCCCTTCTTTGGAACTTCCTTCCTTTCATTCCTCCCTTGGATACTTCAATTCACCCTTCAGAACCCTGCCCACATCACCCATTTCAGGAACTCTTCCCTCATCTTGCTCTGCAGCAGACTGAAGACACCTCCCTGGAATTTTTAGATTGTCTTCCACTGTGGGACACAGAGCTATAAATATCTCTTCATGTATCTATCTCTTCCACTAGAAGCCCAGCTCCTTGAAGGCAGAGCCTGAGTTCCTTGCAATGCCTAGCATGGCAACATAAGTGTCCATTCACAGATTCAACACATGCTTTCTGAATGCCGAGCATGTATCAGGCACTGGCGTCACATTGACAAACTGTCCTCGTGGTGGTCAATCTCCAAGATGGCTCCCAATGGTCCTCACCTCCTGGGATTCACGTCCTCATATGGTTTCCTCCCAAGTGAATTGAGATTGGATTGTGTGACCAATAGAGCATGGCGGGATGACATGTGACTCTAATGCCCTGTAACATAAGACTCTGTCATAAAGGCATTTTCAGCTTCCTTCATGGTCTCTTGGATTCTTTGCTCTAGGGGAAGCCAGCTGCCATGTCAGGAAGACAGTCAGTGCAGCCCTGACAAACGTCCATGGGGAAAGGAACCAACTTGGCAGACACTGTCAGCCACGTGAGTGAGCCTCCTTGGAGGTGGATCCTCCAGGCTCTGTGAAGCCTTCAGATGACTATAAGCCCACTGGCACCTGAGGTTCAACCTCAGGAGAGACCCCGAGCTGAACCACCTACTGAGCCCCTCCCAAATTCCTGATCCACAGATATCATGATTCTCATTGTTTTACAGTTTTTATATCACTAAGTTTTGGGGTGATTTGTTTTACAGCAATAAATAACGGATATAATCCTGTTGTCATGGAGTTTACATTCTAGTGGAAGAGATTAAATGAACAGAATTTATTTGTTCATTTATTCAGCACCACCAGACACTGCTGGGGTGCTAGAATTACAGTGGCAAACAAGACACTGGACAAAGTCCCTGCATTCCTGGGGTTTATGTTCTATTGCAGACAGAAAAGAAAAGAAACAAGTAAATCCTATAAAATATTAGATCAGAGTGCTAAGAATAAAAGAAAACTGAGCAAGTTGCTTGAGAGGGAGGGAATTGCAATTTAGACTATTTTGTACTAAACATTTTCTATCTTTATCTCAATACCCCCAAACCTTTCGAAGCAGGTAGTTTATCCCCATTTTACAGATGAGAAAATTGAAGGTCAGAAAAGTTAGATGATGAAGCCAATGTCAAACAGCTAGTATTTGGCTCACCCAGAGTGTAACCCAGGCTGCTAGGAGTCCAAAGCCAGTGCTCTTTGCAGTACCCCAAGCTGACCATCGTGGATTTCCCTTTCAGCGCTCACCCTTCAGCGCGGTAGCGCTGACCATCAGCTAGGTGCTTGTAATGTCTTGGTGGAAGGAAGGCAGGGAAATGGCCTTTAGATAGGATTACCTCAAGTTGGAGGTGAGCCTCAGCCTCTACTTCTAACTCTGGAAAATGCCGTGGTGCACTCAGATCCACTGGCAGGCTGGGAATATCCACCCAGTCCCCTCAACATCAGCTGCTCTAATTGTTTATAAAAGGTGACATCCACTCCCTCAAGCTGTTTCCTGCCCACTTCCCTTCCTGCTCTTCACTGAAAGAGCTACAGCTCTTCAGACCAAGCTCACCCTGTCCACCCTTCCTCATCCATCTTCACTCCCCTGGCGCCTCTTGATCCTCTTTCTTTTTTTTTTTTGGCCTTCTTTTCTTGTGCCAAGACCACTAGAGGGAGGTATACTAATACTCACTGGATGCTTACTATGAGCCAAGCTCCACATGCTCTGTGCTTTTCTTGCATGATTTCATTCGATGCTCATGACAACACTTTGTAGAAGCCCCATTATTTTCCTCATTGAGGTTAAGGCTCAAGGTCATTTGGCTACTAGATGGCAGAGTTGGGATTCAATCCCATGTCTCTTTGAAGTCAGACTTCATTCTCTGGCCAAGGTCACCCACCGAGCTGGAGGAGCTCTGAAAATGGGTGATTTTTGCGTTTAACATTCTTATTAATGTCTAACACAAATAATTAATTTGATAAACATTTATTAAGTGCCTAGTGTGTTAATCCTTGTGCTGTGATAGTGCTGTTAAGCCCTGTGCCCATGGGTTATCATGGAAGTATAGAGAGGGACGTTGAACAGACTGGCAGGTCAGGGCTGCCACCAGGTGATGCTAAGCTGAGCCCTGACAGTCTCGGAGGTGCCAGGCAGCAGAGAGATGGAACAACATGTGCAAAGTCAGGGAGAGGGGGCTGAGAATGGCTCCTTTCAGCATGTGGCTGGAGCTTACAGGAAGTATTAGGGAGCGATGAGCAACAGAATTAAGAGATGAGCAGGGGCCAGGGCTCCCCTGGTGATGCAGTGGTCAAGAATCCGCCTGCCAATGCAGGGGACATGGGTTCGAGCCCTGGTCCGGGAAGATCCCACACGCCACAGAGCAACTAAGCCCATGGACCACAACTACTGAGCCTGCACTCTAGAGCCCGCGAGCCACAACTACTGAGCCCATGTGCCACAACTACTGAAGCCCACACGCCTAGAGCCCGTGCTCCGCAACAAGAGAAGCCACTGCAATGAGAAGCCCACACACCACAACGAAGAGTAGCCCCTGCTCGCCGCAACTAGAGAAAGCCTGTGTGCAGCAGCAAAGACCCAATGCAGCCAAAAATAAATAAATAAAATAAATAAATTTATTTTAAAAAAAGAGATGAGCAGGGGCCAGATCTGTGCCAAGGTAAGGAATCTGCTCTCCATCTGGAAAGCGATGGAGAATGATTTAAGTGTCTTAGGTAAGGTACTGATATAATCAGATTTGCATAGTAGAAAAGTTATTTCATCAGTGGTATGGATGATACAGGGAAGACCAATTAGGGAGGATATTGCAATGGTTTAGGCAAGAGATGCTGACTAGAGAAGAGACAGACAGAGGTGGAGGACCTGTGGGGGAGATTTATGAGAAGACTAGTTAAGACTTGGCACCTGCTTGGGTGTGGGGCAGTGGAGAAGGAAGGCACAGAGACTGAGTCCTCCAGCTTCCTGGTTTGGGCACATGGGTGGATGGTGGTCCCATGTGCTGAGATGGGAGTCCAGAGGAGGAGCAGGTCTAGGAAAGAGCTATGGTCATCTATTACCCCAGGCTCCTTAAGGTAAACCTTACTCCAGATGAGGAAAGCAGACTCAAAAGGCTGAGGTGATTTGCTCAAATTCACATGGCCACCCTAGTGTCAGAGGTGAGACTCAAACTGAGGTCTTTCTATTTATGGAAAAATTAGTGTCCCAGGCCTCAGCAGGTTTGCTTTGCAAGGAATGTAAGGAGAGCTTAGTACAGAATAATGTGTGGCAAAGCAACCATTTACCTATGTCAACTCGTCATTTTTACATTTATTCATTCATTTCACAGATTGAGCACCTCCCATGTGCCATGCCTGTAGGGTTGCAGTGGGAAATATAACAGGCAAGGACTCTACCCACATGGAGGTTACAGTCTAGTTAGGGAGACAGGCAGTATACAAATTAGCAAATACATATATAATAAACTGTCAGAGTAACATGAGAGAGAGAATATGGGTGTTATTTCGGATAGAGTAGTTGAGAAAGGATTTTCTAAGGCACGCTCTTGGGTATCCGATCAAGATCGGAGTGATGAGGGAAAATCATGCAAAGATCTGGGGAAAGTGGGTTCCCAGCAGAGGAAACTTCACATGCAAAGGCCCTGAGGTAGGAATAAGCTTGGACACTCACAGGATCACAAGAAAGCCTGTGTTCCAAGAAAAGAGTGAGTTAAGGAAGAGAATGGTAGCAGATGAAATTCAAGGCAGGGGCCAGACCCTATTGGACTTGTTAGACATGATCAGTAGTTTGGATTCATTCCAACTGTGACAGGAAACTCTTCGAGGTCTGGAGCAGGGCTGTGACATCATCTATCTATTCATTTTTATTTTATTTTATTTTTTTTTTATTTTTTTTTTTTTTGCGGTATGCGGGCCTCTCACTGTTGTGGCCTCCCCCGTTGCGGAGCACAGGCTCCGGACGCGCAGGCTCCGGACGCGCAGGCTCAGCGGCCATGGCTCACGGGCCCAGCCGCTCCGCGGCATATGGGATCCTCCCAGACCGGGGCACGAACCCGTATCCCCTGCATCGGCAGGCGGACTCTCAACCACTTGCGCCACCAGGGAGGCCCTATTTTTAAATTATACCTTTTATTTCGAGATACTTATACATTCACATGCAGTTGTAAGAAATAATACAGAGCGTTCCTGTGGACCCTCTTCCCATTTTCCCTCAGTTGTAACATCTTGCCAAACTATCGCACAACATCACAACCAAGATATCTCATTGTGGTTTTAATGTGTGTTTTCCTGCTGGTAATGATGATGAACATCTTTTCATGTTCCTGTTAGCCATCTATATATCCTCTTCAGTGAAATGTTTACAGTCTTTTGCTCATTTTCTGTTTTATTTTCTAACACTGTTTTATTGTTCTTTTTTTAAAAATAAATTTATTTATTATTTATTTTTGGCTACATTGGGTCTTCGCTGCTGCACACAGGCTTTCTCTAGTTGCGGCGAGCGGGGGCTACTCTTTGTTGCGCAGCTCGGGCTCTAGGTGCGTGGGCTTCAGTACTTGTGGCTCGTGGGCTCTAGAGTGCAGGCTCAGTAATTGTGGCGCATGGGCTAAGTTGCTCTGCGGCATGTGGGATCTTCCCGGACCAGGGCTCGAACCCGTGTCCCCTGCATTGGCAGATGGATTCTTAACCACTGAGCCACCAGGGAAGCCCTATTGTTCATTTTTAAAAGTTCTTTATATATTCTAGATACAAGTCTTTTGTCAGATAAGTGACTTGCAAATATTTTCTCCCAGGGTACAGATTGTCTTTTCATTCTAACAGGGTCTTTCACAGAGCAAACTCTTTTAATTTTGATGAGGTCCAACTGATCAATTTTTCCTTTTATAGACTGTGCTTTTTGGTGTCACGTCTAAGAACTCTTTGCTTAGCCCTAGAGCCCATAGTTTTTCTCCTGTGGTTGTCTTGGACAGCAGAAGAGTAAACTGATGAAATAAATGTAGGGTTGCTGAGTAGAACTGAGGGCCCACTTGAGATTCAAGCGTGGGGAGCAAAGGAGTGAGAGAGGGAAGAGGCTTCAAATTACTTTCTATTCTCTGGAGAGTACACTATGGGGTAGAAGTTCCTTTCCCTTCTAGCTTGACTGACGTGAGCACAGCAGAGGCCATCTTGGCAACATGACCCAAGGCCTGGGCTTCTCCCTTCCCTAAGGATACTCATCGACTCTGAAAGAATCTAGTTCTTTTTATTCACAACAATGTACTTTCACTACATCATCATGACTTACTTCTCACAACAACTCTGTAAGGAAGATATTATTACCCCCTTTTACAGAAGATACAACTGAGACACAGAGAAGGGCTGGGACTAAACACAAATCTCCTGATATCAAGAGGAATGATTATTCTCCTCTACCAGCTGACTCAGAATTTCTACTGCTAGTTATTGCTTGAGGTCAGTGGTTCTTAACCATCAAATGATGGTTCAGGACCCCCAGCAACCCCAAGACCTTTTTCAGAGGGTCTTCAAGGTCAAAGCTATTTCCTTAATAAAACTAAGATGTTACTTGCTTTTTGCTGTGTTGACATTTTAACTGATGGTGCAAAAGCAAAGGCGGGGGTGTGTGTGTGAAACTGCTGGTATCTTAGCACGAAACAAGGCAATGGCACCAACCTATACTGGTTGTCATTGTATTCCTCACCCCCACACACTCACAGGGGAGAAAATAGCCAGTTTCACACTAATGTGTAATTAAATGGGAACTACACAAAGAGCATTCCTGCTGCATACCAAAATAAGATGGTGGTCTTAAGGAAAAATCTTCTGCAAATATATGAGTTGCAAGCTAACTTGTTCTCTCTTTTTTCCCCCATGGAATACAATTTTGTACTTGAGAGAATGACTGACAAACTATAGTTATTCAGACTTAGGTATCTAGAGGATATTTTCTTAACAAACGAACAAAGTAAGCCCATCACACAAAGGAAAGCAACTGACAATATTTGTTGCTAATGATAAAACTTGAGCTTTTGAGTGAAAATTAGAATTTTGGGGAAAAAAATTCTCTTGCTGCTATGAGCCTGACAGCTTTCCAATACTTAAATACTTTTTTGATGATACCAGTGGTAATATTAATAAATGTGATTTGTTTGATATTGTGTAAAGAAATGTGCTTACACGTAGAGGAGCTGTATAACTCAGTACGCTAATATCTTCCAAGTGACCAATGCATGATGGCACAAATCAGCACGGGTCAAAGATCCATTCAAAGTGTAAGATCAATCAATGGGTTTTAATATGACAGAATATGAACAATTCATTGATATAATTTCAGACTCCACATTGCAACTAATCTTTAGGAAACTTTCACTTGTCGAGTTTTGTGGGTATCAAAGAGGAATATCCACAGTTATCTGAAGAGGCTGTTAAAATACTCCTCCCTTCCCACTACCTAGCTGTGAGAGGTTGGACATCTTACACGCATTTCAACTAAAAAGAAAAAAAACATGTTGGAAGAGACTAAACGCAGGGGCAGGTTGGAGAATCCAGCTGTCTTCCATTAAGCCAGACAGTGTAACGGACAGCTGAGCCCCAGCCAGCGCTGGCTTCCCCTCACTCGCAGCTCTTGTCTGGTGGGTCTCTCAGTTTCCTCAATCTCTTTACAACTCCCTCCCCAAACTGGGGTCCCAGTTTGACCCCGCTGACCCCAGCAAATCTCTAACATTTCCTAGGGGTGAGGATCAGCCTTCCCTAATCGCTACTGGCTCCCAGGGGGTCAGGGGTGCCTCCAAACTTCTGTCTCAGGACAGGGGTCCCAGGGTCCTGCAGCCAAGAAGATGAAATGTAACCCTACCCTGGGGGAGGGTTATGGGCCCTTCAAATATATCTCACACCCAGTGGGGGAGTCTGAGCTTGAGGACCTCCCAAGTCTCTGCCTCCAACTCCCAAAGTGGGTTCTAGGCCCCTTCACTTGGGACTCACTTCCCATTGGGGACAGGAAGATGATGTTTGTTGGAGATAAAAATCAAAAAGACAACTAACAACAATGACAAAAGCATCTTTTACATTAAAGATGTAAAACTGTAAAATGATCTTTACACTAAATTTTAATTTTTAAATTAACAAATATTTTAAAAATTCCTCGGCTTCCATTTTTATTATTGCAAATATAGATAGGCACAACCCATATAAACAAAAGCTCTCTTAGGTCTTCAGTAATTTTTAAGAACGTAAAGGGGACCAAACAGTTGGAGAAGAACTGCTTTATGCTAAATTGGTGAAGGCTCCTATTAGCCACTGTGACCAAGTGATGCATTTTTCAGCATGAGCATCCTTTTCTAGATTATTCTCTGACCACAGGCTTCAATCTGACCCTGAAATAAGGGACTTTATTTCAAAAGACAGCTGAGCATGTTAACAGGGGACCCAGGGTTCCGATAACAGCCCACACCCTTTCTGTCTCCCTTTCCTGCTCACTCTCCTACTGGAAAGAACGTGGGCCTTGAAGCAAGCAGAACTTGGTCTCAGTCTCAGCCCTGCTTTCAGCCGACAAGGGGACCCTAGGCAAGTCTCTTAATTCTCTGTTCTCCATCAAGTAAGAAGTAATAGCGCCCACCTTTCCTTACTGAGATGGGTTTGAGGATTAAACAAAGTAATGGAGATAAATCTGGAAAGTGCTTATAAATATAAGTGATGACCACTTTCCAACAAAGAATTCTCATGTAGATTTATGGCCATTCATTTAATATTTAGCAAAAATGTGGCCTAACGCCGGCCCTGAATGCAAAAACAACAATGCACGGTTCTAGCCTGCATCCTGCATCTTTCGGTCTAGCGGGGAAGATGAGCATAAACAATAGCGAAACAGTGTGACGAGGTAGAAGATCTTTGACGTCTTAACCCATATTTCCCCCCAAGCATCCACTCAAGCTTCTTGCTGCCTTGTGACCACTTTTCCTTTATAAAACGGATGGGGCTGCATCTGTGCCTCAGCACAGGGATGATACTGAAGAACTAGAGAGAAAGGTTCTGAGTGTTTTGTCAAAAGCCTGTCCTTGAGGAAACTGGAGGTTTAGAAATCCAAAGGGAAACAGGGTAAAGCTTCCCCCTCCTCCTCCGAGCCTAGAAACGAGTCTTTGGGGGCACCCTGAAGGGGAGATGTCAGTGGAGCCCGTGGGGCCCAAGATGAAAGCTCTCAACCAAGAGGCACCATATAAAGGAGCCAACGTTCTAGACCCAGCCGGTCTCCATCCAGCGAACAGCACCCAACATCAGAACCAGGGAGTTCCTGGAAACTTGAGCAGTGTCTGTAGCCTGTTCCCTTTCTGTTCCACAGATGGCCAGTGCTGGGGATCAATACTCTTTGTCCTTCTCCTTGGCCTCTGAACTTCTTACTAGCAACCAGCATACTGTCCTTTGTTAATCAGCAGAAGTGGTGCCCATGTGTGCCCTCAAGACTTTGCTCAATCGCATTCTGATAATCTTGTAGAGACAACCTTCTTTTTAATGGCCAAGGGCTCTGAATAGTTGAGGGTGGAAGGACAGACCTCATAGGCTTGTGCCTCGGTGATACCAAATGGAAGCAGCCCAAGCTCTCTCTGTTTCCAGTGGGATAAAAGCTCAAACAGAAATGGGCAGGGAGCAGCATGAGTACAGAGGAAGTGATTCATTCTTCCAGGCCTTCCTGGGCAGGAAGCGAGTGGGAGGAAGAGGGTCAGGGAAGCCTTTGCAGAACAGGTGACATTTGAACTGGGTGTGGATGCTGGGCTCTGAAAATCAGCCACCAGTCATCTCACAGATGTCAGCCTGTCCAATCCAAGAAGAAGAGGCTGTTTCCTGGGAAAGAGGAGCCCGTGGAGAAGGCACCAGTAGGAACCAGAAGTCAGAAGAAGATCCAGCAGACACCAGTTCTTCTTTAGAAAATGTTCTGTGGCTTTTTCAGAGCACAGATGCTTCCCTATTTATGTAGCTATCCACTAACAAATAGTGACTGACACTCCGTGCGCTGGGTTCTAGGACGGGTGAGCAGTATCAGGGCCACAGGTGATTTACTGGATGCTCAATATACGTCAGGCACTGTGCTCCAGCCCTGAAAGGAAAGGGCGTCACTGGCCCTTCCCCTTCTGTCCGCTCCACTGGCAGGAATGAGGATGTGGCTGTGAGCTATTTGGGGCCATATAAATGAGGTGACACCTAGGGATGGCAAAATAGGTGACTCTGTGGAGCAGAGACACTACACCAACTTCAAGTTTTACCTGAGAGAAAAGTAAACTTGTTATGTCACTTGGAGTTTCTCATATATAACATATCTCTATATCCTAATATATTATAGCCTAAAAAGTATAGGGGAAGAAAACATTGAACAAATCCTCACTCAAGTATACAATGTGTATAAATACAAATTATAATAAATGCAATGAAAAAGACACACGTAGACTACTTCCTGAGAGAATGTAGTTGAAGGGGGGCTAATAATTGTGACCCAAGGAGAGCTTTTGTCTTAGTTCAGGCTACTATAACAAAATACCATAGACTGGCTGGCCTAACCAACAAACATTTCTTTCTCATAGTTCTGGAGTCTGGGAAGTCCACAGTCAAAGTGCTGGCAGATTTGTTGTCTGATGAGGGCCCTCTTCCCGGCTTGCAGGCAGCTGCCTTCTCACTGTGTCCTCACATGACCGAGGGAGAGAGGGCTCTTGTCTCTTCCTCTTCTTATAAGGGCACTAATCCCATCACGTGGGCCCCACCCTTGTGACTTCACCGAAACCTAATTACTTCCCAAAGGCCCCACCCCCAAATAACACCACCTTGTGGGTTAGGGCTTCAAGATATGAATTTGGGGGCAGGGGACAAAAATATTCATTCATAGCAGCTTCTCAGAGAAAGGGATTTTGCTGAGACCGATGGCCTGGGTAGGGTTTGGGTCAGGGAAAAACAGAAGAACAAGGAGACAGCATCTGAGCCACAGAGCATTTGACCACGGCTGGGACCCCAAGAAGGGTCATGTGAGCAGAGCCCCTCTGTGCTGAACCTTCAGTCCATCCTCCATCTCACAATCCTCCATCTCACCATGGGTGTCCCCCACTCATGGTGATGTAGCCTGGGCACCTCAGAACCTAGACGGGAGGCAGAACAGTGGATTCCAGTCCAAATACCTCTTGAAGGGATGGCTGAGGTGCCTCTGGAGGACGAATACAAACCCTCTTCCAGGAGGGAGCCCCAAGTCCAGCCAAGAAGCTGGATCTGCAGCTGGGGCCCAGGAGTGAGTGTGAGTCCAGCAGGAAGAGGAATGGGTCAGGAGGTGAGGAGCCAGACAGGTGTGCAAACTGAGGCTCCAAGGCTGACTTCAGACGTGACCTGGCTGGACACCAGGATTGCTTTGTATTATTGGGGGCCGATGTGTGTGTGTGGCTTGTGGGTTCACTGCCATTTCTAAGTGTGGGCAGGATGCAGCAGCAAATGCTCTCAGTACAGAATCTCACCTCATCCTCACACACTGAGTTTATGAGGTGGGCATCGTCTCCATTTTACAAATGAAAAGACTGAGGCTCGGGCTTCCCTGGTGGCGCAGTGGTTGGGGGGTCTGCCTGCCGACACAGGGGACACGGGTTCGTGCCCCGGTCCGGGAGGATCCCACGTGCCGCGGAGCCATGGGCCCGTGAGCCATGGCCTCTGGGCCTGCGTGTCCGGAGCCTGTGCTCCGCAACGGGAGAGGCCACAACAGTGAGAGGCCCGCATACTGAAAAAAAAAAAAAAAAAGAAAAGACTGAGGCTCAGAGAGGAGAAGATAATTGTCCAAAGTCACTGAGTGGGTGGCGGGGCCTGGGGTGGGGGTGGATCGAGGGCTTGTCTCATCCCCCCATAACTCAAGGCTATGCAGGGGAACACAACACATCCAATCTGTCCAGAAGACCACTTGGGCAGTGTTGCAGACTCTTGGCCTAGTAACCAAAGATGGGCTGCAGCTGTGTTTGATTTCTCCGGCCAATGATTTAAACAAACAAACAAACCACTGAATGTGAAGCCGTAGGCAGGGAACGGTCTGCATCTGTCATAATCTCCCCCACTACTCTCTCGTTTACTGGCTGCTTGGTCCCAAAGGCAGCTGAGTGTCAATGTGGCCTCCATTCTAGAAAAACCTTTCTTTAGCCCCAGAAGCCAGTTGAGCAAGTTTTCCTGAGCCTTTCTCCAGTCACTTTGGGATGCATCAGAGACTGGGAGCCTAAGTACTGACTTAAGCTTTTAGATATCTGCCATCTAATATGCACAGACCTTTCTCCTATCCAAGAAGGTAACGCATGTAGGCAAGGACTCTGCTTTGTGAATTAGCCATGATGTGCACCCTGCAAGCAAGTTAAGAAAGACCAAACGGGCTGGGTTCTCTCCTGGAGTTCTTCAGGAACAGGAGGTAGTCGTATTTTCCAGAGCTAGAGGCTGCAGGTCAGCAACTGGGACATGTTGAGGTGGAAGGTTCGAGGGAGTGGGCTGAGAATCCTCTCTGTGTCTTCTTCCTGTGCTTTGCCAAGCTTGCTAGCTCCCTGGTGGCCAAGCACTTGGGTTTCCATTGTAGACCCCATCTGTCTGGTCTGGAGTTTAACCAGACACCACCATCAGGCCCACAGTTTCCTTTGCAAAGCTTTGGCCTCTGAATCCCTGGAGTGTTTGGAGGCACAATTTGCAGACCCCATCTTGTCATCTAGGGTAGCAGCCACCTAGCCCACATGATAGCTAAAGAACTTTGAGTTCTTCTGCTTCCAAGATGCCATGGGCAAGGGAAGTCATTTTCCTGAACTCAAAATAGCTGTTTGCATGTTAACTACTTTTTTTTTTTTAGATGAAAGCAACTACTTTAAAAAAAAAACAAAACAAAACAAAATAAATGTGTCAGTGGTATGTGTAATGAAAAGCTGGAATTGAAGGTTTTATGTCCCATGAATGCCTTGAAAATTAAAGTTTAGCAAAAAAGATTAGATGGGGGGGTGGAGTCACCGAGAAGAAAGACAGCACGTGCCTCTGTGAATTTGGGCTTATCATGAGGGGACAGCACTCACCCTTAACCCAAGCCTCACCCCTTGAAAAATAGTTTATGCTCCAATGAAATAGGCAGGAAGGGATGGGGCTCCCAGGCTTATGAAATTTCAACTCATTCAAAAAACAACAGCAAAGTGAAGCATGATTTGCCCTGGGTCATAGTCTAACTGCCTCTGGGTAAGCAGGTCCTGAATATGCTATTTTTCAAAATCTCAAATCTGTTTCCCCGTGTCTCTTTTGAATTTCCTCTTCTATAACATGTATTTATATCCTGCCTGTTATAAGCTGACAAGAACAATCACTAGCATTATCTGTTTCCTCTCAGATCCTGGTGTAATTCACTGACCTTCTTCCCATGGTTGTTGTTTTTTTTTTTCTCCTTGCCATCAACCTAAACTGTCTTATGATGATGAAGGGAGGAGAGAGGTGGCACCTTTGGACATTATTAAACAAACACACACAAAGCTATTTGGTCCTGAGTACCTGGAAGGAGTTTAGTAAATTCATTCACTCATTTGTTCATCCCATCGAGAACTTACTTAGAGGTTACTATACATAGGCCATTTGCCAGGTGGTAGTGCATCCTGGGGAACTGGGGGAGTCTAGGGTGACGAACTATTTTGTTTTACATGGGACTAAGGGATTTCCAGGGATGCAGGATGTTGTTCAGTGTTTAAACAGGGACAGCCCTGGGAAAATCAGGATGGGTGACCATACTAGGGGTGACCCATATAGAGCTATGGAGACCTATGGCCATTTACTCAAGTAATCCTACCTTGGGGAAAGGCAGATACCCAAATATCTCAAGGACTGTTGGACACAGGTCTAAGTTATTGGTATCTGAGAACTGAAGTGTCAGCTGGCCCTGCAGGATATTAGGGGCTTATGGGAACCAGGTAATAAATTGAGTCTGGCTCACTGTGGGTCCAGTATGTCCATGGACAAACCTAGTGGTCAGTCCCCAAATATGTAATTTTAATAGCTATACTTGGCAGTTCACTGAGCATCCACATTGGTTCCTTGGTTTGCGGGGTAAGAGCTATTATAATGGGAAAGATCCAGTGGAAGCTTTTGAAATTGGCCCTCCCCACAGCCAACATGGTTAATCCAAAAGAATCCCAAATAGCACTGTATCCCTGGGAGGACAGCAGAGGTTAGTGTCTCCTTTAAAGACCCAAAGGCTGAGAGGCAGTGATCCCTACCATGACGCCTCCAAAGCCAGATGCATCCTGGAGGATGCCAGTGGCCTTCTGCAAAACAGTGGCCTCAACTGCAACTGCCATGTCAGAAATAGGATCTTAATTAGATTAGACTACATGCTGTCAGGCACACAGTATGTTGCCATTGATCTAGTGACTGCGTTCTTTTTGATCCCTACTGGAAGGGAGAAAGAAAAGCAGTCTGCATTCACTTGAAATGGACAGCAGTATCCATTTACGATCTGGCCTCATAGAGAGGAATGAAACTATATGCCAAATGAGCATCAGGACTGAGCTAATATATGCCAAAGTGACCTGGACTGTCTAGACGTTTCAAAGTGTGTCACACTGGTTCACGGTACTGATGACATCATGTTAATCAGACCAGATGAGTAAGAAGTGGCAAATACATGGGAGATGTTGGTAAGCTGCAAGTGGTCAAGAAGGCAGGAAGTAAGTTCTGTGAAGATTCAGGGGCCTAGCCCATCAGCGAAGACTTCCCAATTTAGAAGGCATGTGGACAAATACAACAGTCACAGAGAAGGGCAGGGTGTCCAGGGGCTCAGACCACTTGCATAAGGGTCTGTCACTCCACCAGGTAAGCCAACTAGATCAGCAGAGACATTAGCTGAGGGCGAGGGTGATCTGGGATGAGTATTAGGTGCTACCTCGGGCCAGGCGACAGGAGTAGGGGCTGAAGTTCACCCCATTCACTTTTCCTTTATATTAAATAAAAGAGTCTAAGTGGCACAGGGTAGAGTTTAGGGGACTCTGAGTTACACCATCCAGACACTCTCCTTCGGGACTGAAGCATCATTTCTCTGGTGGCTGAAAGTGTTAATAACAGACAGCTCAGCTGGGCTCCCCACTCCACCCTCCGACTGCCACAATGATCCTTAGGTGGAGAGAGCTCCTCAACCGAGGTCACAGCTCCTTCCCCGAGTGGCCTGCACGCCATGACTGCTTAACACAGGGCTCTAATTGCTGGGTCCTTTGCCCCAGTTGAGGACAACTCCTCAGTGCCATCCTCAGCTGCGGAGTCTCCCTGGCTGAGCTGAGGTCTCTGTTTTGACTGGATCACAGACCAACTTTTCCCTTTGCCCAGTTCTGCTCCTTTCACTCTTCCACAGGCATTGATCCCCAAAGCATCCCACATGCAAATCTGCATCTCAGACTCTGCTTCCCATGGAACCCAACCTCCAACACAATAACCTCACACATCTCATTTTTTGTAAGAAAAGATATATTAAAAAAATATCTGAAACTTCAGCTTTTCAAAACCCCAAACATCACATATGAATGAGAAGCCTCTAATGCCATCACATGGTAATACAATATACCATTATTGGCACTTAAAGAACAAAGAAAAAGCAGGGGTGGGGAGAGTGCAGGGAGTTATGTCATTGCCAGCATGTTACCAGGCATGAGAAACCTTTCTGTTACCCCTGAAAAGAGGGAAAGGAATGCATGACTGATATGATCCTGGAATCATAAAAGTGCTTCAAAGGAAAACTACAGCAACACAGGCTCTATATGGAAAACAACCAATTGCTGAGGGCTAGGCCCTGAACAAGGCTCTTTCCCGAATCATCTCTCTTAGTCTTTGCAATTACTCTTGGAAGTGGGTAAGACAGTCACCGTCACTTTGCAGATGAGAAAACTGAGGCTTAGCAAGGTTAAGCCATTTGTCGAAAATCACACAACCAGTGAATGGTGGAGTCCGTGAACCCCAGACTTTGATTTCTGAGCCTGTGAGTTACAAGAGCCTCTCCTGCCTCCACACAGGTAAACGCCAGGACACCTGGGCACTAAGCATTACATTGTCTAATTCCTTTCCAAGCCAAACTCTTCTATCTGAATTATTTACACCCTAGGAACACATACTTTATTTTTATTAGATAATACTAATGGGAAAAGAAAAGGATTCCATTACAGAAGTTACTTTACATTCTTGTTTACTGGAACATATCAATTCTGTGTAAAAAATGCTATTTCTATGAATCTGCCTCAACTACTCAAACTCTGGCTTGACAGAGAGGTAACACCCGTGATGGGCTTTAATATTATCCCATTCAATAACTATCCATAGGGTGAAGCTCTGGCGTTCAGGAGCTATTGGCTTACAGTGTTTTATTATGTTTAAAGAAAATGTGTTATTGCATTTTTTTAAAAACTTGTAGCAATTTACACTCTCATCAAAAGTATGTATTTTTAGGGATTGTAATTAATGAAGGAAAAGAAATTGATGCAGATACTAGCAATGCCCAGGGACTCATGAGATTTGTCATTGTCTTATTGTTTTCTAAGCAAAACTTTTCTACCAGATTATTTCTCCTTAAAACATATACTTTATTTTTTTGTAACGGAAGCTGATTTTAAAAAGGATTTACTGGGTGTTCCCTGGTGGCGCAGTGGTTAAGACCCCACGCTCCCAATGCAGGGGGCCCAGGTTCGTTCCCTGGTCGGAGAACTAGATCCCACATGCATGCCACAACCAAGGTGTCTGCCTGCCACAACTAAGACCCAGTGCAACCAAATAATTAATTAATTAATTAATTAATTAATTAATTTTTTAAAAAGGATTTACTTCACAGAAATGTACTTTGTATAAATATATGTAGAACATATAAATTTTGCAAGATAAATGATATTTCTATTAATACAGCCTTAAAATTAATATGTAATCTACATATAAATATATAAACATTAAATAATATATACATATACTTTAACATTTATTGAGTGTTTACTGTGTGCCAGGCACTGTTCTAAAGTTAACTCATTTAATCCTCACTCTCAAATAACTCATAAATAAACTCATGAATGACTCAAAAGATAATAACTCATAAATCCTAGGAGAAGAGAATGTATTACATTTTATAGATAAAGAGAATATAGGGCTTTGTACAGAGGAGGAAACTGAGGCACAGTAAAGTTGATGAACATGACCAAGAGCATACAGGCAATGACTGGCAGAGCTGGGTTTCAAAGTCAGGCACTCTGACCCCAGAGGACTCCGCTCTTTGGGTTTAGAGTTTCACAACCAGAGGAAAACAAGGGCATCATTTTCCTAGTTGTTCTCCTCACGAGCTTCACTTCTGCTTCCAGCCCAAAGATGTTTACTAGCATGTGTGTTACAGGATGAAGCACCCCCCACTCCAGGATTTTGAACTTGCCTCTTCATAGCTCCAGGGAATTATTTTACCAACAGTAGTGAAATTAACTCACAAGCAGGTGTTCAGCCAAAGTTAAGGGTCCGGGAGAATTTGCATTACTTCCAGTGAATCACATGCTTACAGGTGAGACGGGCAGGTGACCTAAGTGACTGCAGCAGCTGGGGGAGGCTGGGACAGACCGGGGCGCTCACACCATCTAAAGGGGGAGCTGCTCCTCAGCCCGGCCTAGAGTTGCCGGCAGCAAAATGCGTCCAGGGCGGACAGACCTTCCCATTTTTCTTCAAGGGAATCCAGAAATGTAAAACCTCTTGACTTTTAAACATTGGTGAACTTGTGTGTGTGTGTGTGTGTGTGTGTGTGTGCGCAATATTTTGCAAGCCAAACAATCCATCTGTAGGCCAGCTGTTGTCCATAGGCCGCCATTTTGTAACTTCTGACCTGAACGAACACTGAGAGGGTGGTCTCCCAAGTGTTATACAGGAGCACTGGGGACGTGACCTCATTTCTCTAAATATCTCCCCCAGCGTGGCCTGAATTTCCACTATTATTAACTTATCCTCTATGTTAACATTGAGTTTTCCATGTTCATTAAAAAACTATGGCAGAGAGAACCTGCACAGTCCCATCACCATACTATGAAAAAAAGCGATCAGACACTTCAAGCACCCCCTTTTGAAGGTGACAGTGTCCATTTTTTAAACTATCTAAATGCATTGCACTGAGGGGCCAAAGGAGCCAGATGCTGCCTTTGGCTACGGTGCCTCAGACGTCTCTCGGTAAAGACCTCTCCTGCGCCCAACTAGTCCTCAGGCCTCCCTCCTCTATTCACCTGACTCCACCCCTTTTTTGTGAGAGAGAATTTTATGAGTTCAGACTTTTTTTAGTTGCGAGTAACAAAAGCAACGCAAAGTGGCCTCACTGAGAAAGGAGAGAACGAAAGGAGGAGGAGCTAGAAAGAACGTGCTCGTTCCAGAAACTGGAGACTGATCTCTGGGAAATCTAGGTCAGATAACGGCTGGATCCAGAACCCCAGCACCCTCGCTCTCCATCCCAGCTCCACGCTCCTCTGCATTGGCGTCATTATCTGGCAGAGTCTCCCAATGAGGCGGGCCTGGCAGCCAGCAGCAGCTCCACTGTAACTTATACCCACTTAGCAACTCTGCAGAAAGAGGTGCCCTCTTTCCCAGCGCGCCCCGAATTACTGCCGCTGACATTGTGGCCTTGGGTCATGTGTCTACGCCTAAGCCATTCTTACTATTAGAATGGCGGGGGGTGGGGGAGATACTCTGATTGGCTAAACCTGGGTTACATGCCCCTCCCCTGCCCCACCCCGCCAAGCCAGAATATAGGGCCAACTCCTAAAAATTCACACACTTAAGAGTCTGATGGATGGGGACTTCCACAGGCTGCGCTGCATGGTTTTCTTCCCTCAAAGTTCTCCTGTAGTTTTCGCTGCTGTTGTTACAGTGCACTCAGCACCGTGCAAGCGCGCAGAGAAAACAGATGAGAAACACAGCCTCGATCTAATCTTCTCTCCCAGGCATGTCTGCTTATTTTCTCAAAAGACTTCTGCTCCTGCACTTGGCTACAGCATAAGGTCTCGACTTTTAATCGTGGCATTTATAAGACCTTCTGTGATTTGGGCGCAACCTATCTGCCTTTGTCTTTCAATGTAACTCTTACCGCATTGCACCACAGCCTGACGGCCCTGAAGTGCCTCCCATGAACTTTATTCCTCCCTCACCTTTGCAGATTCTGTTCTGTTCGCGGCCTGCCTCTGCTGCCCGGCCACTTACTGTTGGAATCCTACCTCTCATAAAGGACGGTTGTCTTTTTTTGCTGTCTGGTTCCCAGCATCACTTACTATTAGAATACTGATCCCCCCAGGGGAATTCTCCATCCAGGTGGATGGTCTTGATGGAAAACAATGGGCAACTCCCACTAAAGAGCCTTCTCTACCCCTACCCTGGCTTGGCCAGTGGCTGATCATGTGACTTTGCTCAGCCTGTCATACATGCTGTCCTGGAACTCTGACCTTGAGAGAGTGATAAAGGATCTTCTCAGCAGCATCAAAGCCAAATTAGCCCATTCCTTCTGTGTGATCTCTGCTGGGGGTCATATTCTTCGTCTTCCACAGCTCCCTTGATTCTGCTTGTTTTCCAAATCTGGTCATTTCAGCCTGCTGACAATTCCGTGAGTCCCTGGTCTCCTTCCCTCACTTGCCTCCTTTTTGTTTGAGCTAGCTAGAGAAGCTTTCTGTTGCTTGCAGCCAACAACTCTGACTGACATACTCCCCTTAAGGCCCAATTTAAACCTCAATTTCCCACACAAAGCTTTCCTTCAAGATAGCCCTTCTTCTACATTCCCATGAACTCTCTAACATAAAAGCAAATCCTTGGAATTGGCTCGGATTTTGAGTTATTCACTTACATGTCTGTCTCCACACCAGACCAGGAGCTCCTTGACGACAGGGACTATGTCTTAGGTGGCTCTGTAACTCCACACCTAGCTCAGTACCTGGCACATAGTATTGTGTGCAATGTTCATTGAATGAGTAAATATGGTTTTAGTTGAATTTAGGCAATTGTTTCTTTCAGGACATTGCACTGCTGCAGATATTTTTCTCCCATTTCTATTTATTTAGGGAGGAACTGAAGACTGCAAGGGAAAAGAAAATTCATTATTATGGTGCTCTCATTTTGACCAGTCATCTTCACTTGATACTCCTTCACCCTTTTTCCAGAGTGTTAAGAAACATATCAGAGATTTCTGTTTCCTTTTCTTTTTCCTGGTCTTGCCAGACAGGCCATGGAGATAATGATGACAACAGTCACGTTTATACAGCTTTTACTGTCAACCAAGCCCTAGGCCAGCTGCCTTACGTGCAGTGTCAGGTCACTAAGTATAATTATGACCTAACCAAGATTCAGGAAGCTCAGGTGACTTTCCCAAAGTCACAGAACTGGCAAGAATGGAGATGCTATGACTCAATGTGTTTTCATCACTATCTACTTATGGGTGATTCTCTCATGTCATGAAATGTCTAAAAGGTTGGAAGAAATGGAAGGAAAAGTACAACGCTGAATAATCCTCAAAAGAAAATACCTAGCTCTTGGATGGATGAGAATTATGCATTTTTTTGTGCTTAAGTTAAAGTTTTTGTGGAAGCATCTCAGCAAGACTGTCTTCAAGGGTTTAGTTGTTATGGGACCTTCTAATTCGCTAAATTTCAGTTCATTTTAGCCCACATGTATTTCACATCTCCAGTGTTTAAAAAAGACTTGGAAGGGATCTGGAAGTGAGAATGCCATGGATACACAGATGGACACGCCAAATTCCAGTCCTTGCAAAGCTCCCTGCTGGTAGGGGACCAAGGCTAATAAAAACCCTGCCAATGACAAATGAATCCTTGAGGGACCAACAAAGTGCTCTGGAAGCACAAAGCAGGATGTGGGCAATTCCCAAAACACATATCAGGGTGACTTCACAGGGCAGGAGGCTAAAAGCATCTATAGGAGAGAAGCAAAGCAGGGGGGTTAAGAGGGCGGACTCTGGAGCCCACTGCCTGGATTCAAATCCTGCCTCCAGCACCAGCTAGCTCTAGGATCTTGAGCAAGTTGCTGTGCCTCAATTTCTTCATCTGTAAAATGGGCTAATAATCATGGTATCAGCATGGTATCAGTATCAGTTCCTGTTAGGAGTCAACATTTTGTCAAGTCTTAGAACAGCAACCTGACACCACGCGAGCACTCTGTAAGTGAGAAGCTAAAATGTAGGATGAACAGGTAGAGAAGAACCCAGCATGGTATCCCAGCCGTAGAACCACCACTCGGTGTTAGGAGCTGTGCATGGCAAGTGGGGACAGTGCAGGATCCAGGGAGCTAGAGCATTGAGTGCACGGAGGAGGGGATGAGTGGTAGCAGTGGTCTGAGGTGGGAATGGGGGGGACACATAGGATGGAGATGAGCCAAACCACTGCGGGAGGGCTCACCACACCCCAAGAATGTGAACCCTCCCCCATGTACACAATGTAGTAACTTTTCTAGGCAGTAATCCCAATTTGGAGCCAGAGACATTTGCAGGCACATGAGAATCTAGCTTTCTGAGTTAGGGCATAGATAGGAATAGACTCTAGGAGAGAACTTGAGTGTTTCTAAAAGGAAAAACCCGGAGAAAATTATTTTGACATGACTTTTTAAAATACGCTCACAGGGGAATTCACTGGAGGTCTAGCAGTTAAGACTCCTCGCTTCCACTGCAGGGGGCACGGTTTCCATCCCTGGTCTGGGAACTAAGATCCTGCATGCCATGTGGTGCGACCAAAAAATATATATATATATATGCTCACAGAAGGGGAGGGAGGCCTGTCCTGCTTGAGGCAGCCTGTGCATGTCTGAAGCAGCCCGTAAAGAAAACGATTGGCACCCAGATAGGGCACGGAGTCAAGAACCCTAAATCACAACTCAGTTCTTGCTGTGCACCCCTCAATGAGTCACTTAAGATGTCTAGGTCCCGAGCATCTCCACCCTCAAAGTGTGAACAAAACTATCCTTCTCTGCTAGGAAACTGATGACATACAACATTTAGCAGTGAAGAGCCTGCAGTGTGCATGCCGGATAATAATACCACATGTAAACATTCCCATAGTCCCGCCCACCACCACACACAATTCCCAAAGCCATGATTAATCCCTTTGGAAAGCTCTGTACACACATCACTCTGTTTGCCCCTTTCCCAAGAGGGAACAGTTGATTAATTCTGATTTCTCAACTGCCCCAAGACCATTTAAACTTGTAAATGGTGGTTCTGTGATTCTCATCAGTTCAAGGTTATGAGGCCTGGCACACCTAGGAGCCACGAAACCACAGAACAGGTTCACCTAGTCCCAGACACCCTCAAGGATCCTGAGAGACGCCCCTAGGAAAGACAGAATTTAATGCTCTGATTACAGGTGTGGCAAGGAAGGGCTGTTTTTTTTTCTCATTTGGGAAACTTCCTTTTAAAATATTGAACCAATAATCTATGCACATTGTTAAAACATTAGATAATACAGGCAAAAAAGAAGAGAAAATACAAATTATCTACAGTCCCACCACCCACAGAAATCCAGAGTTAAGCTATGTAGCACATATAACTGTTAACATAGATATCTTTTGCTAACCTATTGTCATAGAGCCTTCCAGACTTCTTTCTATAGTTATATATTTTTTATAAAATGGAATCTCATTCTTATTGATATCTTATTATTCTCTAAGTTGTTTTTTTCAATTAAAAATATTTAATAAGCATCTCTCTGTGTCCCAGTACAGCTTTATATCATCATTTTTGATGGCAGACTAGTATTTCACTATAAAATCTAATCATCATAACTCTGGGTGAGATAGAAACCCAGTTCACACTGGCTTAAGCACCATGGAAGGGATTTATTGCCCTGTGTAACTGCAAGTCCAGAGGCAGATTTTAAACATGCCTGGACACAAGGACTCAGATCTCAGCCTCCCTCAGTCCCTCTCTTCCACGTGTCTCTCTGTTGGCTGCTCTCAGGTGGGCTTTGCTTAGGTCCTACCAGCCCCACATCCAGTGGAGGACCTCTCTGTCCCAAGTGTTCCAACAAAAAGCCCCTGAAGAGACTCTCATGGACCCAGCTTAGTTATGTGCCCATCCCTGAATCAGTCACTATTCACTATGGTCAGGGGTTGGAATGCTCCCACTGGCCATGACTGGCTTCCCGTGACTTCCCGTGGAGCAGGGTTAGGGATTAGCCCCTTCCAACACCAGGAAAAGAGCTGATTCTCAAGTAAAGTTGGGGTGCTATTCCTGAATGAAAAAGAACAATTGCTAGACTGACCAAAACGTGTGATGTTTACCACAGAATCACTCTCTTCTACTGAGAATTCCATGTAGGTCCGGCACTATGCTAGTCACTTTACAGTACCTCATAGTAATCCTCAAACCATCTTAGGAGTCTGCGGCCATTGCTGTCATCACTGTTTTATAGGAATCTGAAGCTTATCAAGGTTAGGTAGTTATCCCAAGGTCACAGAGCTAGTAGTGGGCAGGAGGAAGTAAGATCCCAGGTTGTCTGGCCCTGGAGTCCATCTTTGCAAGTGCTGTACTTTTCAGCAGACCATGGTTTATTTGACCAATTCCTATCCTGACAATGCTGAAAATGCTGACAAGTTGTTGACATTGGATACCAGACAGAGTGAGCTGGAAAAGTCAGAGGTGGTGATCAGGAAAGAGGGATGGATAAAATTAAGATTGTAGTCAGGATGCAAATACTGATGATGACAAGGTCTAGGGTATGACCATGGCAGTGGGTAGCTAAGACATAAGATCCTTGGAAGAGAGGAAATCAAGAAACTGAGAGGCCAAGGGCATTGGAAGCATTATTTATCTACATGGACACTGAAATCACCACAAGTTAGGTTAGGAGTAGTGATGGAGAGAATGACAGTGGGTTAAGAACTAGACTCCTCAGGAAATTATGGGAAGTCACTTGGGTCTGGTGAAGACTGCGACCAGGAAGGTGGTGAATGGTATTATCTCTTCACATGACCTGCAGAGTTGCTGGTCCTCAGGAAATCACCAGGTCATGGTTAGAGCAAGAGCATAATGAAAACAGAGAGAAGAGGTTCGGTGATAAAAAGATTTTGCTGATTATGATCAATGGATTTCAGAAGATGTGCTGGGAAGCGGGAAGATGGGAGATGGGGCAAAATCAAGGACTGTACAGAGTCTGGGTGATGACCTGGGAATTTGGACCTTTGTGTAGGGCCTCTAATAGGTAGGGCTAAGAACATGATGGGTGAGTCCTGATGATCCTAAGATCGTGGGGCTGAGGCTGTGAGTGTTGCTGGGGAGAAGATGATGAGAGCTCTGGGTCCCCTTTTCACTCTGTCCAATGAAGGTGTCTTATTTTTCTTATTGATGGACAACTAACGAGTGCCTCATTCCAGTTTCTCCTCCACACTTCTCTAGGCCTAACACATATTCAGTTTGGCAAGGCTGCATTAGAGAGTCTTGACCAAAAGTCAGAATTCTAGCCTCAAGCTCCAGTCAAAATAGGAAATGATATGAGAGTCTATATAGAATACAAAAAATATAAAATACCAGACTTTTACCCTTAAGATCTTTAAAAAATTGAGGCATGACTCACATATAATAAAATTCAGTCTTTAAAGCATATGATTAAGTAGGTTTAATATTCTTGCAAGGTTGTGTAACCATCACCACTACCTAATTCCAGCACATTTTCATCACCCCAAAGAGAAAACCCATACTCATTAATAATCACTCCTCATTTCTGCTCCTCTTAGCCCCTGGCAACCACTAATCTACTTTCTATCTCTATGGATTTGTCTATTCTGGACATTTTATAAAAATAGAATCATATAACGTATGGTCCTTTGTGACCGGCTTCTTTCACCTAGCATCACCTTTTCAAGGTTCATCCATGTTGTAGTGTGCACTAGTACTTCATTCCTTTTATGCTGAATAATATTACATGGTATAGACATACCACATTTTGTTCATCCACTCATCAGTTCATGGCCATTCGGCTGTTTCCACTTTGGGGCTGTTGTGAATAAAGGTGCTATGAACATTCATGTGCAAGTTTTTACATGGGCATATGTTTTCAATTCTCTTGGATATATACCTACCCTTGAGAACTTGGTGCCTAGCTGGAGAAGGATTCTGAGGAACTAAACTCAGGTCTCATAAATAATATGAGATTACCTCCCCTCAAAAATTATACTTTCAGGGCTTCCCTGGTGGCGCAGTGGTTGAGAGTCCGCCTGCTGATGCAGGGGATACGGGTTTGTGCCCCAGTCCGGGAAGATCCCACATGCCGCAGAGCGGCTGGGCCCGTGAGCCATGGCCGCTGAGCCTGCGCGTCCGGAGCCTGTGCTCCGCAACGGGAGAGGCCACAACAGTGAGAGGCCCGCATACTGCAAAAAAAAAAAAAAAAAAAAAAAAAAATTATACTTTCAAGATGATGTCTGCCGATTATGGATGGAAGTGCAAAGTTCCAGTCCATTACCAGAAAGAAAGTCCTACCTTGAGCTGATCACTTGTCTACACAGAGTACAGGGGAGGATGAGGCCGTTCCTTCTTTTACTACTGAATCACGTATCTGTCAGTGCAAAGTCCCCCTTGGATGGGCCTCTGGGAGTTCGTACTGCTCCACTCTCCTCCACAGACCTGCCCTTCAGTTCCTTGAGGTGCTGGAGAGACAGTGGAGAACAGAGTAAATACAGTTCCTGCACTCGTGGAGCTTACAGTCTAGAGGAGAAGAGAAAGAGTAACCACATGCGTACATGTAATGAAGGCTCATGGGATGGCTCATGGAATAGAGAGGAGAATTGAGCAAACAGGCTTGGCATCAGCCTGGAAACCAGAGCCAGGATGTTCAGGGCTGTGTGGAGGACTTGCTCCCAGTATCTTGTTTCTACGTGTCTCTCTGAGTTGGTTTCTTTATTTTCACAGGGTGTAAAATGGCAATTCTGAGCTCTCATTCAACTCCACTTTGAAAATCTCAAGAAAGGCTATCATGGGACTGGGTGCTGGGGGAGAGAGTGAAATCCTCTAACTAGTCAGCATAGGTCACATGCCATCTATGTTCTTAGAAGGGTAGGATCTGTTACCCAAAGAAGGAGAGAAGGAGTGAGCAAAGACAATAAATGCCCAACACATGGCTGGTCCTATTTTCCTAAGTAGGGTTGGGACGGAATGTATGACCAGAAAAAGATTCTGAGAGGCATCAAGACATCAGAAATGGGCAAGGCTAGCTTACATAGAACGCTTTATGCCATGAAAGAAGCTTGGACTTTATCTCACTGCCGTTTGGAAGCTACTGAAAAGTTTTAAGCCGAGGGAGGGATATGTATTTTAGAGTTACCAGCCTTGAAGACAGGAAGAGGTATTAGGGGGCTTTTGTAATTGCCCATGTGAGAGATGATGGAGTCTGAGCCAAGGGAGCAGAAATTATGAAGAGAGAATAGATGTAGGATACGTTGGGAGGAGATGCTTGAAGAGCTTGTAGATGTGACGGGTGAAGGAGAGGGAGGAGCCAGGCATACACTTGCTCCCATTTTATATGAAGTCAAGTTCACCTGTGATGAACTTCAGGCTCAAGGCAATTCAAATCTTGCCAGGAAGAGCTGGGTGCTGCAAATAACAAAGCAAAGTAAGGCATGGTCTTTGCCCCCAAGGAGCTCCTAAATGTTAGGAAGCTAAACTAAGTATATGAGAAATGCACAGTGTAAGGTCAATTAAGTCAAATGCAATCAGTGAGATTGGAAGGAAAGGATACTCTCATTTCGTTGGCTGACGGGGCGGACATTATAAAAGAAAGACAGCTGAGATGAGGTTTAAAGCATGGGAAGCATTCATACAGGTGGGGAGTTGGTGGCGGGCATTTCTAACAGAGGAAATAGCATGAGCAAAGACATGGTAATGGAAAAACACTTGGCATATTTGGAGAGCATAGAATGACTCATTTGACTGGATGTCAAGAAGTTGTGAAAGATAAACCAGTAGGATGAGGGTACAGGGTGGGGTGAAAGATTGTTAGATTTTTTTTTCAATCGTCCACACATGGTTAAGCTATTCATGGAAAGAGGAATTTAAGTAAAAGAGACCATTTAGGGGAAAGATGGTAAGTTTCATCTAGAGCATACTGCATTTGAGGTAACTGTAGGACATCCAGTGGAGACACCCAGTGATAAATTACTTCTGAGAAATGAAGTAATAGTATTTCTTCTGAGAGATGAGTGCTGAACTATTGTACGGATGTGTGGTAGGTGTATATGCATGCATTTGTTTTTACCCTGGTTCATTCAAATAATGATCTGAGTGGCATACACAAATTTGCACAACAAAATTTTTAAAAATACTAGAGCAGACAAAGGAAAACACAAGGGCATGAAATAAAATTAAATTTAAGCCATAAGGTTAACGTATAACCTTTATGCCATAGTTCCTGTAAAATTGCTAGAGGTGGACAGCAAATTTGGCTTTGAACTTCCTAGCAGCCAAAGCAAAGAAGGAAGCATGATTAGTTGTAAGATTTCTAATGGACAAAAAAATACATATTTGTAAATCTTCTAGACAGAGGCAGAGTTGAGGACTCTGATGTGTTTATAAGATGGCTCCAAAAGAGATATCCAATGCTCTCCTCACCTGGGGTTCCTCTCATTCAAGAATACATCCATCTTGAAGTTAGATATGGACCAGTGATTTGCTCTGTCCAGTGAAATGTGAGCACAAGTGGTGTGTCATCCAAGTGGAAGATTAAAAGGCCAGTGTGAAGTCTCTCTCTGCTCTTTCCCATGTCACAGTGACTGAGACTGCCCAAGAGAAGGGAATATAGAGAAAAAGGGAAGAAAAGAGGAAGGAAAATGGACTGTTTGACAACATCCAATGTATGAGACAAGAAGAGAAGCCAAAAAAATAAAGAAGAGAAAGAACAGTATCCAGAAGGGAGACCCTGAGAATCACAGTATCCCAAGAACTAAGATGAAGACTTTTTCCAAAGGGAGAGACTTACAGAGATTAAAAGTTTGCCCAGAGCCGTACAATCAAAAAGTGATGGAGGGCTTCCCTGGTGGCGCAGTGGTTGAGAGTCCGCCTGCCGATGCAGGGGACGTGGGTTCGTGCCCCAGTCCGGGAAGATCCCACATGCCGCAGAGCGGCTGGGCCCGTGAGCCATGGCCGCTGAGCCTGTGCGTCCGGAGCCTGTGCTCTGCAACGGGAGAGGCCACAACAGTGAGAGGCCCGCGTACCGCAAAAAAAAAAAAAAAAAAAAAAAAAGTGATGGAAGTAGAATTTGATGGAACCAGTTCTTAACAATATAAAGAACTGTCCTCTTAATTGCTACATTTAGCTTCCTTTTGAGAAGGGAACTACAACCTCTACCACTTTCAGCTGTATAACCTCAGGCACAGTTAACCCACAGTTTACTCACCTGTAGGTACCCCTCATGCAGTATTCTGAGGATAGGATCAGATATTGCCCACAATGTACAAGGTTTATGGTTCTGTGCTTTGAAGACCTGGGATTTGCAAATGTGACTTGAATACTCACGTTTACCTTTTGAACTCTAGGAAAGGGGAATGGAAGTTCAGGCATCCCTTCCCAGAAACCACACATCTCCAGACTCTGCAGTCCACAGAAGGCCTGGGACCTCGGCCTCTGGCAACGCTCACTTAACCTGCATGAGGAAGATGGAATGAAATCACGGGGCTTGCCAAGATCCACTCTTGCAAGAGCCAAAGGACAATCTCTTGGCAGGAGAAGAAAATAATCTTTTCTTCCTCAACCCCTCAGATACCAGTTTGACCAAAAGCCCCCGTTTATGAAATAAAAGCAATGATCTGGCAAAAAACAATTTTTAAAAATTGAGCGCCCAATAAGAAAAAATCTACCACCTACTGAATGCTGAATCTAGGCAGTGTCCCAGAGGCTCACAACCACCTCTTCTGTCTAAGGCCATGGTTTGAAAGTCATTTGATATTCAGGTGGTGGCTGTCTTTCCTAATGTCTTCACGCTGTCTGGCTTCCTTCAGTGGCTGCCAGCTCACCCTTCTACCCTCATTCAACTTAGGTTGCCATTTAGGTAAGAGGCTTTGGGAACTGGTGAATTTGGGGTGCTTGTTTGCAAGAATACTTTATATTAGATAAGCCCCAGAACGGAAATATGTTAGAAAGATAATTTAGACCTACTGCATTTTCAGAGGTAGGCAAAGTGTTCATCCTGTCTGCACTTCAATACCTTCTAATGACCAAAGAGCTCACTACCTATCAAAGAGGAGAATTCTTTCAAGCAGCATCCTCACTCAAGCCAAGCGCCCCCTGCTGGCTTTGCCACTGAAATTCCTTCTTCCTGAAACCCTTCTCTCTCTACCCGCTGCGGATATACAATCTAGCCATGCTTCTCCCCTACACATGGGAGCCTTTCTTCCCCCTCAATACAGTTTTATTCAGTTTAGCATTTATATAACAGCATTTATCGACATCTACTACATGCCAGGCATAGTTTGGGCTTTAGATACAAAGACAGTTCTGCCCTCAGGGTAAGAGCCCAGGCACTGCAGTTAAAGCTGAATTTAAATCCTGCTTATAAGATGTGACCTTTCATCGGCTAATGGACCACTCTGAGTCCTACTTTCCAAATCTGTAAAATGGACCAAACAATTTCTGTTTCAAAGGGTTGAGGTGATATCTAGATGAAATAACAACATAAAGTTATTACCAGAGTGCCTGACACAAAAGTCAGTGCTTTGTAAATGATAGTTAATGGATGTTAGGACATTGCTTGGAACTCTCCTAACTTCCTAGTTAACACACATGCATTTGAGACCTGGCTCAAGCATTACTTGCTCAGGGAAACTCCACCCCAGACCAGGGTGTTGCCTAATTTCACAGGCTTACAGCACTGTATGCTTTTCTTGATAGTACCACCACAGCTGTGACTTCACCTGCATCCATCCCATTATTAGAACTGACCCCTGTCCCACACCCACTCCCCCCACCCCATCCCGATTAGACTGTCAGCTCGATGAGGACAAGGATCCGGCCTATTTTTACTGACCATTCTATCCCTTGGACATCAATTTCTAAGGACCAAGTAGGTGTCCGGTAAGTATTTGAATGAATGAAGAAACAAATGAACAAATAAATAATATGTAATATTAAACATATTCTAATGACACTGAGGTATTATTCTGGAAAAAAATAAAAGCTTTTAGCCCCCGAGAAGTCAATTAACAGCTATTAAGGAGCAGGAACGGGATCTGGATGGGATAAATAACTTCGTCCTGACCTTCTAGAAGAGAGAGCTTGCAGCAATGCACAGAGCAGAAAGAAGCTTATAGCTCATTAGGGTAGGCCTTTTAAGAAAAGATAATAATAGCTAATATCTATGTAGCACTGTGCTAAGGGCTTTATACATATTAATTTATTTAATATTTATAATCCAATAAGATGGTAACTATGCAGAGGGGTTAAGTAATCTGCCCTAGGTTTGTGTGACGGGATGATTTATGCTCCCTTTGGGGGTCTCGTTTCTAGTACTTGGGTCCTCTTCTCTGTGGCCTTCCAGATTCTGACCATTAGTGGTTTCATTTCCAATGCTCATGAGGGCATCAGTCCTCAGATGGCCCTGGAATATTTCTATCTTATTGTTACTCACATCCTAGTGGGGGAGACCTCAAATATCCTTCTTTCACTCAAAGACCCTTTTCTAACTTTAACAGAGTTGCTTTAGTCACCCCACTGTCATTCCTTACAGATACTTATGGAATTGGATGGTGTCTTCAAGGTCATTTAAGGTAACCCCCCTCCCCCAACCGGCCCCGCCGCAAATGAATTCAGTAGTTTACTGAACAGTATCCCAGAAGAGCCGTTATTAGTCTCTATTTGTATACTGCCATTGATGGATAATTCATCAAACCCAAGATAATACATTCCATTATTGTCTGTTGGAAAGATCTTTCTTTACCAAAGTTGAAACTTAACTCCCGATGATTTCTCCTCATTGGCAGTAGTGAATCAAGCCAGTAGAGGGGCAGTGGGAGCTGTCTGTCCTGGGGCAAGAGAATATATTATCACTCAAGTTGATTAGAATTTCTACTGTGCGATGCTAATAAAAGCATATCAACTTTTCATGAGTTTTATCGTTGTTTTAAGTTCTCCCAGACAACGCCTCAGCTCACTGCCTGTGCCGGGAGGCCCTATCCCACCAGGGCCCACTGGTCCTAGTCCCACCTCCTGGGGCCACACCATAAGTCTGATCCCCCTTCCTCACGACAGCTCTTTACATGTTGAAGGTAGCCTGTGTGGCCCCCTAGATCTTTCTTTTTCTTGGTTCTTCCTGGTAGGTGGTAATCTGGGCTCCGCTGCTTAGGAGCTGGGCAAACTCAGCAAGTTGTTTAATCGTTCTTGGCCTCGGTTTCCTCATTTAAAAAGGAGGCACGGTGTGCTCCGCAACAGGAGAGGCCACAACAGTGAGATGCCCGCGTACCGCAAAAAAAAAAAAAAAAAAAGGAGGCACGGGTCAAATCAGCCACGTGCCGCGTGGAAAATGGGAAAGTGCTGTGCACACGCTTGTGACTGTCCTTGTGCTGACCATCTGGGGCTGCAACAGGAAGTGGCCTTGGAGCTCCAGCAATGAGGGTGGGTGCCCAACCCAGAGCCGGAGGGTGAAAATAGCTGGGGCTGGTCAGGAAATTATAAACCCAAGAATCAGCGGGCTGTAAACAAGGGCGGGATCTGACTCATGAGGACTTTTTTAGGCCCATGGCCACACTAGCCAACAGGCACTGAGCACTATGCTCTAAGCACTTTGCAGGCATTAGTTCACTAATGCCTCACAACAGCTAAGAGGGACGGTGATTGTTATCCCATTAGGCAGATGAGGAAACCGAGGCACAGAGATTCTAAGTGCTTTGCCAGGTGGCACACTCTGTGTTAGGGTAAGGATTGGAACCCAGGCGGTCTGGCTCCAGAACTTGGGCTCTTAAGCACTCTGCTCTGATGCTTCCGGGGAGCAAGGCCAAGGTGAGATAGCAACTGGGCGGTGGATGGGATCAGGTGGGAGGTCCTGAGACTTTACCTGACCAGGCTTTGGAGAGGCCGTGGAGCCAGTGGGTTTCCTAGAAGGGAAAGGAGGAAGTTCCCAGCAGGGGGAGGGGAACACCAAGAGCAGAAACAGAGGCATTGGGTCTCAGGTTGACTGGCGCCAGAATTTCCCCAGTAAAATCCTCCCAGAAGAGCATCTGCTGCATCCAGACATCATAATTCTTAACACGCACTGGGCCCTGTGCTAGACACTGTTCACATTATCTTGTCTACCCTGCACAACAACCCTGTGAAAGAGATATGAGTGTCCCTACTTTACAGTTGAGAAACTGTTAAATAATTTGCCCTTGGTCACAAAGGTAGACACAGAGCTGGGACATGAATATAATTTAGTCCTATGCAACCTGCCCCAGATCCCTTTGACTCCCTTTTACAGTTTCTGAGAACCGATCCCCAGCTTCTAATCCTATTTTACTGTTGATTGTCTGTACTGGAGGCTCTCATCCCAGGCCTGCCCTTGGGCTACGAGGCTACTCTGCCCACAGGAAGTGCTTGGGAGTTTATGTCCTGAGGCAGCCCTTAGCCAATGCCTAAGTGTGGGAGTGTGAGGGCCTTGCCTCTCCTGTGGGACCAACTCTGAAAGTATAACTTATTCTCCAGAGCTCTCTTCCTGGGATCAGGAGGAGGCTGGGACTTTGCGGGGAATCAGTCCATCCTTCCAAAGGATGAAGGTTCTTTGGGTTCAAGGTCAGCCTCTCCTTGTTTAGCTTATTCCTCTTCCCTGTCCCATGTCTTTCATTCCCACTCTGGTTTTTCCCGGGAGCACTTCCTTAATGAGTCTCCTGCACTTGAACCCTCTTCTCAAGGTTTACTTTGGAGACCCTCGCCCAGGACACCCCTGAGCATCTTAAGCACCAGCCTGGGCACCATGTTTTTGCTCAGCACCCTCACTTTCTAAGAGCTGCTCTCACTCCCCCAGGGAGCTGAGACGAGCTTTCCTTTCCTGCCCCTCTCCGGCTGCCTGCACGCTCCACAGGGCTTCTCCTCTGGAAATTCCAGGGGCCACCTCCCAGCCACAGCCCAATGTCTGAGGCTTGTGCCCAACTCTGAGCAGGGTTTGAACTGGGCCAGCTCCGGCCACCCAGATCATGCAGTTCCCAGACTTGAGCGAGCCCAGACGCAGCCCATCTCCCAGGGCGTGGGACCGTGGGCCGTGAAGTCAGAAGTGGTTTGCAGGGCCTTGTTCAGACTTGTGGGTGGTGCTGAGCCAGATGTGTGAGGGATCAACCCTGGTGTGTCTGGGGCGAGAGAACCAGACAGAGCACTCCCCAGGGAAGGGAGCCAAACGAGTAAATAAAGGCCCTGCATGAAGGAATAGATCCTGGGCTGACAAGTCTCCCGAGGAATATGTAACATGAAATTAGGCAGAGCCACCTAAGATCGAGTCAAATTTTTCCCATCATTTGGCTGCAGTTCACGGAAGAAAAATGCTAGGAACCTAGTGGTCCCTTTAAGATGGCTGACCCAATGGTTCCCATAAATTGGTCCGAGTGGAATAAGGAGTCAAGACTTTAAGTCACCAGGCACTGTTTGCAACCACCATGTTTGACTGCCTAACTGATCTACTTTCTTTCTTTCCTTTTTTTAAAAAAATTTTTAATTTGTTTTAATTTTTTCTTCTAGACTTATTGAGATATAAGGTGTATAGCAGAATAATCTGACTTACATACATCATGAAATGATTATCACAATAAGCTTAGTGAACATCCATCATCTTGTATACATACAAAATGGAAGAAATAAAAAAATATTTTTTCCTTGTGATGAGAACTCTTATAATAAGTTTCACAAATAACACACAGCGGTATTAATTATATTTATCACGTTGTACATGACATCCCTAGTACTTAACGTATCTTAAAACTGAAAGTTTGTACCTCCTGACCTCCTTCATCCAATCCCCAATCCCACCCTCTGCCTCTGTTAACCACAAATCTGATCCCTTTTTCTGAGTTTGTTTGTTTGTTTTTGAAGTACAACTGACCTACAACAGTACATTAGTTCCTGTTACACAACATAGTGTTTTGATATTTCTGCACATTTCAAAATGATCACCACATTAAGTCTAGTTACCATCTAAGTGGTTTACTTTCAACTCAAATGGGAAAGGGTGGGGTAAGGGCAGCTTGACCTGGGAACTGAAGGGTGGTCAGTATCCATCTCTGCTGGACCTCAGTTTTCTCATCTATAAAATGGGACTCTCTCTCTCTCTCTCTCTCTCTCTCTCTCTCTTCCCCGTCCCCATACTCTCCCTCAAAAACTTCCCTTTTTTTATCCATCTTTTCCCTTACACTCCCTTGCTTTTTCCCTATGCCCTCCTCAGAGCATGAAGACTTGTTTTTACTGTCCAAGGTCAACCGGCTTGCCAGATTATATCCTATTCATCTTTTTAGGCTCAGTTCAGACCACATCTCACCTGGAAATCTTTTCTGATCTTTTGCCCACCACTTGGTTGGGTTGGGTGCCCCTTCTCAGTGCTCCCACATCATCTTGTATATATTTCATTAATTGCATACCTGTTTGTGTGTTGGTTGGTCTCTGTGACTAGACTAGACCTTTTAGATACCATGGCAGTGTCATTTTGTCTCTGAAACACCAGGACCTAGCACAGCACCTTGGACATGATGGGTGCTCAGTAAGTGATGAATAAATACCTAACTTACAGGGGTGTTTGAAAATCAAATGAGATAAAGGATGTGAAAACAAACAAAACTACTACTACGTTTGTTAATTATTTTGCATGGATATACAGTATTTATGAATTTTATACAAACTCATATCGTGTGTATATATTATTATAATAGTAATGTGTACCAAAACCTAGGCAAAAAGATGGGTATGAAGTCAAATGTTGAGAAAACAATCAGAAATATGCATCTACATATACAACTTTGTATTCATCTCCAAATTCATACCATCAATGACAAGAAATTATTATAACTCCTGGACAACAGTCAGATCTCTAAATTATTCGTCCAAGAGGGCAGAGGGGTGCTGGCCTGGGGAATGAATATCACCATGTCTGCCTTTCCTGTGTTTAAGACTTTGTTTCCAGGAAATACTGTACCCTTGGCTCTTACATTTGCCATGTAAATGAGTTTAAGAAATCAGACAATGAAAGCGGGAAACGTGGCAATAGGCTCCTCCTTTTCTGTCTGTGCTCTTTTCTCAGGAGAGAAGGAGTGTCAACAGGCTAAGCCTGTGTTGTCCTCTCTGGGAGTGGCAGGGACCCCAGAAGGGGGCCATGAGTGTGGGAGCAGCTGCTGAAAAGAAGGGCGAGCCGCAGCCCTTTCTGTTGAAAGACAGCCTGCCTGCAGGGCTGCCAGGCTTCTCCCAGTGCCAGGTTCTATTTGGTAAGTCAGCGTCCCCTTCCTTAGCATAATCAACATTCAAGCTCAGCCCGATGCGGTGAACTGTGATGCTCCGCACGTCTGGCCCCTCCTTGGCTGGGTAGGCCTGCTCTTCTTCTGTCCTATCTGATGACACGACTCCGCCCAGGATGCTGGGAACAGATTCCTCTCCCTCCCTCCCTCTCTCACCCTCATCCCCCTCCTTCCCTCCCACCCTACCTTCCTCCCTGCCTTCCCCTTTCTTCTGTCCTTAATAAAATTTCACTCTACTTAATTTTTTGAATAGTTAATACATTCTCAAGGTTACAAAAATAATTATAAGAAGATACAGTGAAAATTCTCCCTCTTCTTAACTATCTCTCAGGAACTCAGTGCCTGCTGTGTAGCTTTCCACAGATTTTTTTAATGCATATACAAGCATTTATGTCCTTACATGAGGATATACCTCCCTCCTTTTTATGCAAGTGACAAGCCTTGTAGAGTGGTACATAGTGTTTTGCTCCTTAATATTCTCAACTAATATATCTTAGAAACCTTTTCATGTTAGAACATGAAGAGTTTCCTCTATCATTTTCATAGCTGTATAGTTTTCCAACCCATAACTTATTTTAGTCAGCTCTACACTGGTGAACATTTGCAATCAGTGCTGCAATAGATAACTTTGGACATATATCATTTCCTGACTATTTCGTGCAATTGGAAGTGGTGTTGCTCGGTCGAGGGGCAAATGGACTTCTAGTTTTTGTTTTTGTTTTTGTTTTTTTTGTGGTACGCAGGCCTCTCACTGCTGTGGCCTCTCCCGTTGCGGAGCACAGGCCCCGGACGCACAGGCTCGGCGGCCATGGCTCATGGGCCCAGCCGCTCCGCAGCATGTGGGATCCTCCCGGACCGGGGCATGAACCCGTGTCCCCTGCATCGGCAGGCGGACTCTCAACCACTGCGCCACCAGGGAAGCCCTGGACTTCTAGTTTCGAAAGCTGTTGCTAAATCGTCCTTCAAAGGTGTTACATGAATTCACATGCTTCCCAACAATCTATGAGAAGAAACAGGTTTCTAAAACTTTAAAATAGGAATGATTCTACCACCAATACCCATTGACTAAGTCCTCACTATGTGCCAGGCACTGTGCTGGGAGAATTACAGTTATGATCTCATTTAATCCCCATGACAACTTTTGAGATAGATTATGGTTGTTCCTGCTGCCAAGGGGAAACCCGAGGTTCACAGGTGAGGGACCTTTGGCTCCACCATACCCCTTCTCACTACCCTTGGCCTCTCATCTAGAAGTCAAGAAGCCAATAAGCATTTGTTCCCATAATCATAAGAGGAAACTAACAGCCAGCATTTAGTGGGCACTTAGTTATGCCAGGCACGTCCTCTCACCTAATCCTCACAGCAGCCCAAGACGCAGGCTCTGCTCTTATGCTCCGTTTTTAGTCAAGAGAAAACCAAGTCTGGAGAGGTAGCAAGACCCAGGTTCAAGGTTACACAGCGAGAAGGCAGCAGTCCCAGGGTTTGAGCCCAGACAGTCTGACCGCTCAACCCAAAGCCTTCACAACACCACACTGAGGTCACAGCTTAGACATTTCCAGAACACGCTGACCATGGCAGTCATCACCTGTAAAACCCTGATCTATGAGTGAGGAAATAGAGGCCTAGAGGGGAGGGGAAGGGGTCTGCTTAGTGGCCACGCTGCGTTAGGACCTCCTTCTCCTGACTCCCAGACACTGCTTTCCTTTTTGTACCTTGCTGTCACGCAAGTGCCGTGACATCCTCAGCCCTGGGCTGGTACACAGTGCGGGTGGCAGGTCCAGGCTGCAGACCTGGCCTGTCCCAGGTGCGCGGTAACAAAGGTAGTCTAAGCACAACTCACAGCCAGGCTGGCAAGAGCTGGCATCTGGCCAGGAGTGCAGCCCACCTGGCAGGTTCTAGCCAAGGGATCAGAGGGTGCGGGTTCTTGGGTTAGCTCTCCTGCATACTTGTTACGTGCTGTTACAGTGATAACAAAAGCCAATATTTATTCAGCGCCTACTATGTGACAGCACTATAATTAGCAAATCACTTCACGTCATCCTTACAACAGCTTCCTTACAATTTAGCTGAGAGAGGCTAAGTGACTTGCCCAATGTCACAATCAGTTCATGGCAGACCTGGGATGTGAACTCAGATATTTTTAACGTTAAAATCCATGGTTTTTAGAGGCATTATGGTTCAACGGTTAGGAACCCTGTCTCTGGTTCTCCCACTTATTACTGATGAACCAGGAGCAATTACTTAAAATTACTTAACATCTCGGAGCCTCAGTTTCCCCTTCTGGAAAAGGGGGATTCATAATATCTGTTTTCTTGAAGAGATATTTGTACATCCATGTTCATAGCAGCATTATTCACAATAGCCAAAAAGTGGAAGCAACCTAAGTGTCCATCAATTGATGAATGGATAAACAAAATGTAGCATATGTATATACAGAGGAATACTATTCAGCCTTAGAAAGGAAAGTAATTCAGACACATGCTACAACATAAATGGACCTTGAGGCCATTATGCTAAGTAAAATAAGCCAGTCACAAAAAGATGAAAACTGGGAGGAGGGAGGGTTGACAGTTGTTGAATGGATATAGAATTTCGGTTTTGCAAGATAAAGAGTTCTGTGGATCCATGTGGTGATGACAGCACAACAATGTGAATGTACTTAATGCCACTTAAAGATGGTTAAAATGGTGAATTTTATGGTGGATGTATTTTATTGCAATGTTTTTCTTTTTAAAGAAAAAAAGACCTGTTTTGCAGAATTGTGAGAATTAAAAGAGATCGTGTTTGTCAAGGGCTCAGCACAGGCCTGGCCCCGGGGGAAGTAGTTAATCGATGGAAGTGATGCTCATTACATGACTATCAGTAACGGCTGTGCGTCTGCCATGGGAACCATCCCTGGTGAGACTTCAGCCTCCCCACGTATCAAGCGGAGAAAGTCGCTGCTGCTGCTTCGTCTGTTTCCCCAAGTGCTTGTGAGGAACAAGTGAGCTCTTATGTGTGAAAAAGCTTCATAAACTGCTGCAGAAAAAATGTTGGGAAATGATGTCTCTTACTGAGGCTGCATGTGGGACAGACAGCTGGGTCAGGAAGCGTGTCTGGCTCTGGGTCTGTGCACACTTCTTAGCTGAGCCTTTTTGTCTGCCTCCTCTTAGCACTTTGTGTTTATCCCATCACACCACTTGTCACCTTCCACGGGAGCAGATTCCTCAGAGGCCTCTCTCTGCCTCCCTGACTGGAACCCTCGGGCAGGAACCCTGTCCTCCTACATTCACGTCCCAGCACCCAGCCCAGCACCCACACCCAGAGGTAGCTTTGTTCATTTCTGCTGACCTCAACTGAGTGTGGGTGGCTTGAAGCAACCCTTTGGAGAATTTTAGCCAGGAGACCTGCTTCTGAGGTCAGAAGCCAGCGGTTTGGTCCTGCTTTATAAAGTGGTGTCCTCTCCCCAGTGCAGTTTCACACAAGGGTCTGATTGTCCATCCCTGTGCCAACACGCCCTCTGCAGACCAGGGGGCACGGCCCTGTGGGGAGGGCAGGGAAGGAGAATTCAGGGAAAGTAGAAAGGATGCTCCTGGACCTCCCAGGAAGAGGTGACTTAAGGACACAGGCTGCCTTGTTGTTTTTGATGGTTTTCATTACCTGGTTTGAGCTCCCATGGAGTAAAGGTTTCTCAGGCATATTTGGGGGATCTAATTCTGGATTCCTTAAGCACAAAAGAATGCAATAAAATACCTGCTCCAAGGAAGTGGAGATGGCTGCCCAGCAGGCTGCCTGTATTCACCCTTTGCAGACAGGGAGGCTCCCAAGCGGGTAAGTGACTGGCCCAAGGTCTCACAAGAAGATGTCAGGACAGGGACAACAGCTCAGTTCCTGGCCAGGATGGATCCTACAAACCCCTGCGGACTGAAAAGGCTGAAGGTTGAGGTAAATTGAGGAACAAAGGCAGTTTCTCTGGGGCGGGCAGGCAGTTTTCATATTAAAAGACCAAGTGTTTTCAGCTAAGAGCCTCTTCACCTTTCAAGGGTTGGAATAGCTCACCTAAATACCAGACCAGAAAAATCACTTTTTGGTCATTCTTCCTTTTGACTCATAATCATTCCTCAGCATGTCCTACAGAAGGGAGTGTTGGTAAGCCGCAGAGAAGAGGAAGAAAATATGATGAGATAGCAAGAGGGGCTTTCTCAGTCATCAAATGCCAAGGAACAAGCTTACTCAGATTGTCTCCATGATTAACAAGGGACTTTCTCCTCAAGGAAGGAGAGAAAATGGCAGCCACAGGGCTTCCCACGTACAGAGCACAACTTGCCAACGAGTTCCAAGTGTCTCCATAGAAACGCCATCCTGTTTCTTCTGGTGGGTTTGGTGGGGGTCGAGGGGGATGGTAGCTCACGTTAGACAGACAAGTTGTTCAAGAGCACGTGGCAAATCCGTGCAGTCAAACTCCAGCAGCCTTGCACAGAGCTCAGGCTCCTTCCTGCTTCTAGAAGATTTCACAAGGCCAGGAAGCCAGCAGTCCTGGGGTCAAGGGAAGGGGAGGCAGCTCCAGGACACACCCGAGAGCAGTTTCTGGTCAGGCATTCCTGGCAGCAGGGGTCACCTTGGCCTGCCCACGCCCTCAGTATGAAAGCTGATAGGTCAGGCTCACCAAATGCTGGGGTAGGGCAGTGCCTCCAGTGTGGTTTAGGGGCACTGAGAGGTCTCCCTGCTAAAAATATCTCCCTCTCCTTTCCTGCGATACAAGTTGAAATGGCCACATGGAAGTCTTACTCCCTGGGTTTGAGGCATCACATGCCTAGTAGATCTGATTTAAAAATTAAATACCATTATGTGCAGAACACACTGAGGTCTGACCGTGCCGTGACACGTTGTTTGGCATCTATGGATGCCTGCATAAATCCAGAGAAGGATCTGAGAGCATCACAAATTTACTTCTCAGATGAGCCAGTGGGGGGAACCAGATCTTGTTCCGGTGAATCCATGGAGCAGCTAGAGAGAACATCAGCTCTGCCTTGTACATTTCATTTTTCTGCTCAAAACACTCCAAGGGTGTCCCACTGCACTTTAAGAAGAACCCTCACCCCGTACCATTCACCATCTTGCTCATGCATCCCACTTCACTCAAATGCACCAAGCTCTTTCATGCCCCAGACTTCCTCCCAGCTGCCCCTCCTCTGCTGGTCGATCTTTCCCTCCTCTTCTGGCTCCCCTCTACCTTCAGGCCTCGGCTTAAAATGCCACCACTTATCTGACTATGCCAGCTAAGTGTTCCCTCGTCTCTCAAATACTCTATTCTTTTCCTTCCCAGTGTTTCTTATAATTTGAATGTGTGTGTGTGTGTGTGTATATGTGTGTATGTATGTCCACAGTCCATCCTCACTATTGCAGATTCTGTATTTGTAAATTTGTCTTCTCCCTAAAATATATTTGTAACCCCCAGATCAATACTCCCAGTGCTTTTGAGGTCATTTGTGGGTATGTGCAGAGTAGTAAAAAGTTTGAGTCCCCGGGCTTCCCTGGTGGCGCAGTGGTTAAGAGTCTGCCTGCCGATGCAGGGGACGCAGGTTCGTGCCCCGGTCCGGGAAGATCCCACATGCTGTGGAGCGGCTGGGCCCGTAAGCCATGGCCGCTGAGCCTGCACGTCCGGAGCCTGTGCTCCGCAACAGGAGAGGCCACAACAGTGAGAGGCCCGCGTACCGCAAAAAAAAAAAAAAATGTTTGAGTCCCCCAATGCACACTTTCCCAGCTGAGGTCCAACAAGGTGGCACTCTGCTTCTTGTTTCAGACTCTAAGCATTGGTCCTTTCTGCAGTCAGTTTTGCGCCATGTTTTTTGCAGTTGGGGGCTTTCAGTTGGTGGTTTCCCAGTTGAAAATGGCCTCCAAGCACAATGCCAAAGTGCTGCCTAGTGTCCTAAGCACAGAAGGCCATGATGTGCCTTATGGAGAAAAGATGCATGTTAGATAAGATTTATTCAGGTAAGAGATGTGTTGCTGTTGGTATGAGTTCAATGTCAGTGACTCAACAGTACTTATTAAATAAGACGTCTTTGAACAGAAGCACACATAGAATAAGGTTATGTATTGACTGGTTGATGAAAATGTTGTGACTAGAGGCTCACAGGAACCTAACCCTATATCTCCCCTAAGAGCAGTGGTTCAATATTCATAATTTGGCGCTTGTGGTGACTTTATAAAATATAACTACTGTGAACAGTGAGAATCAACTGTATCTTTATTAGTTTCTTCAGGGCTGTTATAACAAATCCCACAAACTGGGTGGCTTAAAACAACAGAATTTTATTCTCTTATAGTTCTGGAGGCCAGATGTCCAAAATCAAGGTGTCAGCAGGCCACACTTCCTCCCAGGCTCTAGGGAAGAGTCCTTCTTGCCTCCTCCTAGTTTCTTAGTTGCCAAATATGCTTGGCATCCCTTGGCTTGCAGCTGCAACTCTGCCTCGGTCACCACAGGGCATTCCCTCGTGCATCTCTGTCTGTGTCTTCTCTCCTCTTCTTATAAGGACACCAACCATAATGGATTTGCGGCTCAGCCTACTTCAGTATGATCTCCTCTTAACCAATTCCATCTGAAAAGACTTTATTTCCAAATAGGATCACATTCTGAGGTTCTGGGAAGGACATCAGCTTTGGGGAGAGGACACCACTCAACCCAGATATATACTTATTCTGTATATTACATATATTTATATATATAACTTAAATATATATATATATATTTAATCAATGTCAGTATTGAATAAATTATTTATTTAACCAAGATCTAAACTCCCTAACTAGATTGCAAGCTTCATGAGGAAGAGCAATGGCTTTCTTACTCATCTTTTTATCCCCAACACCAAGTCCAGCCTGATATGTGGTAGGAGCTCCGTAAATATTTGTGGAGGATGAATGAATGAATGAATGAATGAATGAATTTCAAAGCTTAGAATACTAGACACCACCAAGCCAGCAATGGTCAAACTCTCGTGGAGCCCTAAACTCCTGGACATTCTTCATCCATCATGTCAGACTAAGAAGGAGGCCAAGCCAGTGGGCTTGCAGTCTCAACCCCCGTACCCCCTCCACTTCAACCAGTTACACTGCTTGTATGTTTTATATACTCCACTTCTATGCAATACTGTTTTATGAATGGCTTTAATTAAAAGTGTGAGGGCGGGCTTCCCTGGTGGCGCAGTGGTTGAGAATCTGCCTGCTAATGCAGGGGACACGGGTTCGAGCCCTGGTCTGGGAAGATCCCACATGCCACAGAGCAACTAGGCCCGTGAGCCACAACTACTGAGCCTGCGCGTCTGGAGCCTGTGCTCCACAACAAGAGAGGCTGCGACAGTGAGAGGCCCGCGCACCGCGATGAAGAGTGGCCCCCGCTTGCCGCAACTAGAGAAAGCCCTCGCACAGAAACGAAGACCCAACACAGCAAAAATAAATGAATTAATTAATAAACTCCTACCCCCAACATCTTAAAAAAAAAAAAAAAAAAGTGTGAGGGCTTCCCTGGTGGCGCAGTGGTTGAGAGTCCGCCTGTCGATGCAGGGGACACGGGTTCGTGCCCTGGTCTGGGAAGATCCCACATGCCGCTGAGCAGCTGGGCCCGTGATCCATGGCCGCTGAGCCTGTGTGTCCGGAGCCTGTGCTCCGCAACGGGAGAGGCCACAACCGTGAGAGGCCCGCGTACCGCAAAAAAAAAAAAAAAAAAAAAAAAAAAAAAGTGTGAAAAGACACGAGCCCAGCCCCCTATTTTATAGATGAGGAAACCAAGGTTCAGAGACTTGAAGGGCTTTGCCTCGGGTCACCAGGCAGTCGTGGGAGAGGAGGACTAGGAGTCAGGTCTTTTGAGTCCCATTCCAGAAGTTCTGCCTCTACACTCGCTCTCCTGCCAAGACATACAATGGGAGTGCTTTGGAATTTGCTCTCCCTGGGACCCTGTGTTTCTATCTGGAGCAAATTCTGGGAGAAGGAAGCGGAGCCCGTGGCATGTGCCCCTTCCCCAAAGCTCTGAAAGGCCCTTTGTGCCAAGTTCCATGGACATTCCACAGGCCTGTTCTAGGCAAATCCATCTGCCAGTGGGTCACAATCCTTGCCTTCATCTCTGAGCTGAGGTATTTTGGCCTTTCTGCTTTTAAATACACTCCTTGCTTTCTTGGAAACTGAAGCTGAGAAAGGGAGGCCGGGCTGGGGGGCGCCCAGGGCAGATGGGGTGGGTGGGCTACCGAAGGAGACGGGTCTGTTTTGCAGACCTGGTTTGAGAAGAAAACTGTGCTGATTATCTCCCAGGCCCAGCTGCAAAAATGCCTTAGCTCGGCAGCAGATTATAAATAGCCCAGAATGCCCTCCCAGCCGCTTGAAAACAAGGATATTTTTTTCCTGTGTTGGAAGAACAGCTCTTCACAGCTATCCTGGGGCCCCTCCTCAACCCCACCTGCAAAGAGCTGTGATTTATGTCTTAGCACCATTACTAGGACCAAGGATCACACAGCCCAGATGAACAATGATTAATTCATTATCAAGTTCTATGAAGAAAGGAGGCATTCCTTTGGAAGTCCTCTCTTTCATTTGGGCAGAGACATGCTGACCCAGGAGACCAGAGGGGCAGTTTTGCTGTGGTTTATTGCCCTGGGCTTCATCTGGTTCTCTCTGCCCTTGCACGCGGTGGGGGCCAGGGAAAGTCTGGTGGGTCACTGACCTGAGGGCAGGAGGAGGCAGAGGAGAGCTGCTCTGAACTTGACTGTTTGCTGAGATGCTCCAAAATAAAAAATCCAGGGATGCTGGCCTGGTCCATTTATAGTCTAGCCCCTCTCTAGAGGGAAATCTATCTCTATCCGGAGGAAATTGGGTCTCAAGGCAAATCTCTTAGATATCTTTGTACTCATCATCACACTCACTGGGACTTTAAGACTGGGCAGCAGCTCCCAACACCCAAAGCGCTTTTCAGGCTCTGCTCTTAACTGACCTTTATGACAACTGTTTTATTAGTTCATTTGTTTTATTGGAATCAAAGATAATGCCTGCCTATTGTTGAAAAGTTTAAAAATTTCAGAAAAGCATAAAGAAGAAAAAAGTCCCACCCAGATCCCACCACACTAAGACAACAATGTTTTCATGGAAGTCTTCCTTTCAAACCTCCCTTATTGGATTATAGGTGGATATAATTTTACCTACATGGGATTGTATTATTGTGTTAGTCAGGCTCTTGGTAGAAATAGATGGAACATCCATGTGAGTAACTGAAGAGAGTTTAATAAAGGGACACAGGTTAGGAACACCAGCAAGGAATAGTGCAGTACATCAGGGACAACAACAGGGGAGAGCCACTGTCATCCCTAGGGCTGAAGGCCAAGGGAAGGGAGTGGTTACTGCAAACGAGAACTGTATGGAGAGGGTTGCCAGTTAGGAACTGTACCCTTCAGGAGAGACAGTCAGCTCCGGAAAACCAGCAGAGATGGAGCAAGAGGAATAAATACTCTGACCTCACTCCCCACCAGCCTCCAGCTGTCGGTGGCTCCCATTGGCCAACCCAGCCAGAGCTAGAAGGCATGGAAGCCCACTGACTGCAGTCCAGACAGGCCGATACTCCAGGGCACAAAGCAGGGTGGAGACTGGCGGAGAGTAGATAGGAGAAGCAAGGAGAAAATATCTATTACATCCACTATAATGCTGCTTTTATTCACTCCATGGTAAGCCAAGACGTTTCTAACTCAACAAATATATTTGATAGATTGACATCATACTTTTTAACGGACCTTGTTTGGATATACCAAATTTATTTAACCAATTCCTTATTGATGGACATGTAATTAGTAATGTAATTAGTTTCTAATATCTCAAGAGCATAGACAATGCTGCAATAAGATCTGTGGATACAAACTCTGTGCACTCCGGATACATATTTTTGATACCCTTTGACACTTTCTAGAAACTGAGGCTCATTACCAGTGAGGCTTGCCCTCAGTCATATAGTGGTAAAGTGGCTTTTCTGAATCTTCTAATTTTTCAACAATGAAATCGAGCACTTTGTAATAAAAAAAAATAAAGTCAATTTTTAGTTAAAAAAAAAAAAACATGGGCTTCCCTGATGGCGCAGTGGTTGAGAATCTGCCTGGTAATGCAGGGGACACGGGTTCGAGCCCTGGTCTGGGAGGATCCCACATGCCGCGGAGCAACTAGGCCCGTGAGCCACAACTACTGAGCCTGCGCATCTGGAGCTTGTGCTCCACCACAAGAGAGGCCGCGATAGTGAGAGGCCCGTGCACGGCGATGAAGAGTGGCCCCCGCTTGCCACAACTAGAGAAAGCCCTCACACAGAAACGAAGACCCAACACAGCAAAAATAAATAAATTAATTAATAAACTCCTACCCCCAACATATTCTTAAAAAAAAACAACAAAAAAACATGCTTATTCACTTGAAAGTCCTATCACCCACATGGCTCTGAAAGGAAGGGGACAATTAGGTCCCAGTGAGACAGGAAGGAAGTGAGCAGGTCACAACCCTTAAAGAATGACATAGCCGTTGAGAAAAACTGGAGATGACAAAAACTGGTTAGAAACGATTAGGCCCAAGATGGCAGAAGATTCGATTTCCAGTAGACCTTGAGCCTCACTATACACTCACTGTAATGCACTAGCATTAGCTAAATGACACACCCACAGGTGCCATGACAGTTCGGAGGCTGGCCATAAAAGGCCAAAAAGTGGGTGGTGGCCCAGTTCCCAGACATCTTCACCCCTTCTCCAAAATAGCTCGAATAATCCTCCCACTCATTAGCCTATGAAATTACCCAGCCCATAAAAACAGACCACGCCATATTTCAGGGCCGCTCTTGTCTTCTGAGACGAACCACATGCTGCCTATGGAATGTGCATCTCTCTCAGTCAACCTGCTTCCACTGTACCACGGCTCGCCCTTGAATGCTCTCTTCACTTGGCGGCCCATCCCAGAAACTCACCCGAGACCTGGGACATGACCGGCCGCTCGCACCCCGTTTTCCTGCAACATCTTTACAGAGGAAGAGGAAGAAAGCGCTCTTCTCCCACTCCGCACTTTTCCTTTGATTATAAAAACGTAGCCCACTTAGTTCTCAGGGCAGAGCCCTCTAGCCTGTCCAGTTATTATTTCCTCCACAAGCGTCCTTTATTAATAAATCTACTTCTTACCTATCACTCTGCCTCTTGCTGAATTCCTTCTGTGCGGAGACTTAAAGAACCCGAGCTTCATTAAGTCCTGAGAGGAGTTGTGCGGTTTCACCAGGAGATAGGGTCTTGGTGGGTCATGGGAAGGGGGCAAGAGGAAGTGCTCAGAAGGAAGAGGCAGTGACGTCACAGGACACCCCTCCGCTGGCTTCACAGTTGTCACCTCAAGAGATGGAAGCATCTCCAGAGGCCTTACTGTGGTAAAGGGGGGAGGAAACGGGTTCAGAAGGGAGCAGGATGCGTAACGCGGCACTTCCGGTTTGCGCCTCCGTCTCGCGACTAAAAAGCGGTGACGCTACTCACCACGCAGGCGTGTCCTGAGGCTTGATTGACGTGCATGCGTGGAAGGGCGTGGCTCGGAGCTGGAGCCGCGCAAACAAGCGTTTCTTTACCCGGGCCTCTCACCGCTGAGGCGTCTCACCGCTGCGGCCCGGCCTCTCCCGCTGCGGAGCACAGGCTCCGGACACGCAGGCTCAGCGGCCACGGCTCACGGGCCCAGCCGCTCCGCGGCATGCGGGACCCTCCCGGACCGGGGCACGAACCTGCGTACCCTGCATCGGCAGGCGGACCCTCAACCACCGCGCCACCAGGGAAGCCCCAAGCGTTTCTTTTTTCCGTCTTTCTTTCGCAAAAGCTAGGAGGCAAGCTAGAGGAAATCTTTAATTTTTAAAGATTCAACAAATATTTATTGCCAAGTGGATAAACAAAAAGGTAAGCAAGTCTTTTTTCTTACCTCCAAGGAGCCTACAAACCATCGTGTATATGAAGCCACTAGGTACTTTCAGGCCTGCGTGCGTTTGTCTGGACTTTCGTCCCTCTCTTTAATGTCCTTGTCTCTTCTACCTGGTGGAATCCCTCCAATCCTTCATTTTCTACTCACGTGGGAACTCACGTGTTACTCCCTCCTCTTCACCCCTACAGCCCTGTGTCCGTTCCTCTCTTTCTCAGACCTTATCGCTTGATGGAGTCGGGTGGGTTTGGTTTCTGTTTCAGCTCTGTCACTCACTAACCTGGTGCGTCTCAGTCTCCTCATCTGAAAAATGGGGACAAGGACACTTTCTACCCCAGAGGGTCGTTGTGAGAACTGAGAGGGTATGCACATGCAGAGCGCATAGAACAGAGCCGGGCACAGAGGAAACGCTTCTCAGTAAGCATTGGAGTTATTATTCATCGCTGCCCACCTGGCACAGAGCGGGGTCACTGGGGACGTTTGTCAAAAGAATTAATGACGTGTATTCATTACCAAAATAGCAACCAAAATATGATTCCAAAATGGCCCGGAATCAACAACACACAAAGGACAAGACACGAAGTGGAACACGCTGCATGAGAAAAAAAACGGTTTCTCTGATAAGCAGCCTGAGAAGAGGGTGCAGGTGGGCTCCCGTGCCTGATTACCCCGTAGGGATTCGCGTGCTGGGCACGCAAGAACAGGAGGAGCAGGGGTACCGAGTCCCAGTTCCAGCACTTCTGGACCGCGTGACTTTGGATAAGCCCCTCCACCTCTCTGGCCTGCAGGTCCCGTTTTTAAAATGAGGATAAATAGCCCCTTCCTCGCAGAGTTGCTGTTGTAGGATGAGGTGGGGTAAGCTAACTAATGCTCCTGGCACGCAGTGAGAAGCCGGCTGGCCACTCTGATTTTTTTTTTTTTTTTTTTTTTTTGCGGTACGCGGGCCTCTCACCGCTGTGGCCTCTCCCATTGCGGAGCACAGGCTCCGGACGCGCAGGCTCCGCGGCCGTGGCTCACGGGCCCAGCCGCTCCGCGGCATGTGGGATCTTCCCAGACCGGGGCACGAACCCGCGTCCCCTGCATCGGCAGGCGGACTCGCAACCACTGCGCCACCAGGGAAGCCCTGGCCACTCTGATTTGACTGTTCTTGTTACTGCTCTAGGCTGCATAATTATTGCACGCTCACCTACAGCCCGGCTGCAGGGCTGCCCTCTAGCTGGTGGGGTTCCTCTGAGCTTTACTATCCAGGGTTCCAGGATTCTGGACGCCTGTGTTGGCTGGAGAGCAGAAGCCCGGGCAGTTGTCCTGCACGAGCAGAGCCTGTGCCCGCTGATACGCAGGTCCCTGCCGGGAGCCCATCTGCTAGGTTTGCCAAGGCCAGGGCGATGAGGCGGAAGGGAAAGGAGTGCCAGTGTCTGAGCTGGATGCCAGCCTGGGCACCGACTTTCTGCTTCCCCTGGGGGTCCCCCCTCACCCCGACTCCATCAGCTCGCCTGCCTCCCCTGGCCTTCCCCCAAGAGAAGCCTCTGGCCCGCCTCTGTTGCTGTGAACACGACCTCCCTCAGAAGCCTTGCCTCCGTCTCTGACTCCTGCATGTTCTTGACAGGGAGCCTTCCCCACCCCGCTGACTTACTCCTCCCCAAGGGAAGTCTCCCTTTTCATTCATTCATTCACTCAGGTAACAAACATATATTGGGTGCCTGCTATTATGTCTGGTTCTGCTTTAGGTGCTGCAGGTACAGAATTGAACAAGAGAATGGAGTGCCTGTCTTCATGGAGGTTATATTCTAGTGGGGAAGAGAGAGAGTAAACATACGATGACAAAGAAATTAAGGCAGGAAAGGCCTCTCACAGGAGATGATGTTTGAGCAGAGAGGCCTGAATGCAATGAGGGAACAGCTACATGGGTATCTGGGAGAAGAGCCTTCCAAACAAAGGGACAGCCATGGGAAGCCTTTGCACCAATAACACACACAATGGTGTGTGAAGAGGTTGGGATGCAGAAAATGGGATTATGGGTGTGAGAAGAGATTGGACTGATGTCAGGGCTCAGATGTCATACAGACTAGGAGGTGATGCCAGAGATGTTGCATTTTATTTGAAGGGACGGCAAGCTGTTGCCACCAGAGGATTCAAGCAAGGGAAAGGGATGCTGATTCCATTTTACGAGTTTCCCCCTGGATGCTGTGTGGGGAATAGGTGGTGAGGGGGGCAGGGAGGGGGGCACAGGTGGAAACAGGGTTCTTAGAAGGTTGTTGCAGTCATCCAGGTGAGAAGAGGTGGCTCGGACCAGCGTGCTGATGGTGACACTGGTGACGGATGGGTGGCCTCCAGCCTTATTTCGAAGGAATAGTCAACAGGACTTGCTGTTACCTAGGAGGTGGAGTGCAAGAAAGTGTGCTTTCTCGGGCTTCCCTGGTGGCGCAGTGGTTGGGAGTCCGCCTGCCGATGCGGGGGACACGGGTTCGCGCCCCCGTCCGGGAAGATCCCACGTGCCGCGGAGCGGCTGGGCCGGTGAGCCACGGCCACTGAGCCTGCGCGTCCGGAGCCTGTGCTCCGCGGCGGGAGAGGCCACAGCAGTGAGAGGCCCGCGTACCGCAAAAAGAAAAAAAAAGAAAGTGTACTTTCTCGGGCTTCCCTGGTGGCGCAGTGGTTGGGAGTCCGCCTGCCGATGCGGGGGACACAGGTTCGTGCCCCCGTCCGGGAAGATCCCACGTGCCGCGGAGGGGCTGGGCCGGTGAGCCACGGCCACTGAGCCTGCGCGTCCGGAGCCTGTGCTCCGCGGCGGGAGAGGCCACAGCAGTGAGAGGCCCGCGTACCGCAAAAAAAAAAAAAAGAAAGTGTACTTTCTCAAGAATGGCTCCTGGCTTTTGACCTGAGCTAAATGGTGATGCCTTTTCTTAAGGTGAGGAAGCTAAGGAGGGAGAAGATACTTAAATAGAATTCAGAGTTCAGTTTGGGATATATTAGGTTTGAGGCATCTGTGAGCCAGGAAAGGAGATGTCAAGCAGGTGTCTTGATAGTCTTCGAATCTGGAACTCAGGAGAGAGATTGGGATTGGAGATAAGAGGCCAAGGACATATGGAGGGCAAGTAGCCTGACTGAGATTGCTGGAAAGTGAGTACAGAGGTCTGAGGACTGAGCCCTGGGTTCCTTGGACATTTAAAAGTTGAGATGAGGAGGAAGATCCAGTAAAGGAGGCTGAAACCACTTCAGTAGGGGAGAAACAAGGAAAGAGTAAAGTTCTAGAAGCTAAGTGAAGATCGTTTCTAAGAATCAGTGTAGTAGGTAGGATAATGGTCCTGGACAGATATCCACATCCTAATCCCTGGACCCTGTGAATATGGTACCTAACCTAGCAAAGAGACATCACAGAGGTGATGAAGGTTTGGCCCTTAATGGGGAAATTATGCTGTATTATCCAGGTGGGTCTTAAAAGCAGAGAACCCTTCCTGACTGACGTGAAAGGGAGCTGTGGCTATAGAAGAATGGTTGGTGAAATTCAGTGTTGCTGGTTTTGGAGATGGAAGAAGGGTGCTACAAACCAAGGAATGTGAGCAGCCTCTAGAAGCCTCTAGAGTCTGGAAAAGGCAAGGAAGTGGATTCTGCCTTAAAGCTTTCAGACAGGTACACAGCCCTGCCTGCATTTTAGCCTAGTGAGACCCGCCCTGCAACTTCTAACCTACAGAGCTGTTTTGTTTTCAGCCACTACATTTGTGGCGATTTGCTACAGTAGTCATAGAAAACTAGTACAATGAGGAAGTGATCAGGTGGTCAAATCACAATCCAAGCTTTAGTAAAATGGGAATGAAAATTTTTCAGTGGTTTGGGCAAAATGGAGATCATGGGGACCTTGATCATGTTAGTTTAGTGGGGATGAAAGGAGATTGGAGAGGACCAAGGAGAACATGGGAGGAGAGGCGGTAGAGTCTGGGGATAGGCTAGTCTTTGGAGGAAATTTTCTAGAAAAGGAAGCTGAGACATGGGGTAGAGATGGGTGTGGCCTTAATAGAAAGTTTCTGTTCTTGGTTTGTTTGTTTTTAGTCTATGAATTATAGAAGTATAGTTGATTTTCGGTGTTTTAGGTATACAGCAAAGTGATTCAGTTATACGTGTTATATATATATTCTTTTTTCAGATTCTTTTCCATTTTAGGTTGTTACAATATACTGAATATAGTTCCTCGTGCTATACAGTAGGACCTTGTTGTTTATTTTATATATAGTTATGTGTATCTGTTAATCCTGAATCCCTAATTTATCCCTCCTCCCACTTTCCCGTTTGGTAACCGTAAGTTTATTTTCTATGTCTGTGAGTCTATTTCTGTTTTGTAAATAAGTTCATCTGTGTCATTTTTTTAGATTTCACATGTGAGTGATATATGATATTTGTCTTTCTCTGTTAGACTTAACTACACTTAGTATGATAATCTCTAGGTCCATCCATGCTGCAGCAAATGGCATTATTTCATTCTCCCACCACCTGTATTTCAGGGGCTGCGAAGTCTCCCAGGTTCCTGTTTTGCATGTTTCCCTGAGCAGCACGGCTGCATCTCTCTTGTTCTCCATTGTGTCTCCCCAGCCAAGCCTAGATACCGATATGCAGAGGGCATTGGATCCATGTTTTGTTGCATGCTGGTAACAGCCATGTCTACTAAGTGCTCACTAGTGCCAGGGGCTTTACTGACCACAGTAAAGTCACATCATCCTGACAGCAGCCCAGTCATCCCCATTTCATAGGCAAGTAAGCTGAGGCCCGGGGAGGGTAACACAGCTGGTAAGCGACAGGGCTGGGAGTTGACCCAAGAGACCCCTTTTGTAACCAGCACAGTGCATCACCCATGGCATTAACAGCTGAAGTGAGTCAACTCTCCAGGTGCTACAGGAGCACAGAGGAAGGAGCCTGGTGAAAACTATGCAGAGTGCCAGGGCACGCCTGACGGGGCTGGGGTCCAGGTTTGGGCACGTGCTAGAGTGGGGAGCCAGAGGCCGCAGCATCCCAAAGCCAAACCCGGTCCTTCGCCCTCAGAGCTGACTGTAGTGTCTCCAAGTCTACGGAGGATTCAAGTTCATTTCAGAAAAGCAGTGGCCAGGGTCCAAAGCCTGAAGGGGGCTGGGGCAGTGTCAGAGAAGAGAGCAGAGACCAAGCCTCTGTGTTCCCGCAGACAAAGGGAGAAAGCAGGCTGAGAGATGGGGACAGCACGTGACACCTGGGCCACAGGCCTGGGCAGCAGCCGCGGCAGCCCTGGGGATAATGGCTCCTTTTGTCCTGCACATAAATTCTCCGGAAAAGAAAGGATTCCAGGACCCGCTTCTCCTGCTTGCACAATGCTGGCCGCTGGGGCCCCACTGTGAGGGCCTGCCGTGGCATTCAGGGAGCCTTCGGCCCCTGCACTGCCTCTTTCCTCCCAGGCATGCAGAAGCAAGAAGTTGAAGCTGTGTGCCAGACATTCTGCAGGGAGTTGGGAGTCTGGCCTGAGCCACAAACTATGTTTCACAGCCAGGAGGAAACCAAAGTGTCTTGAAGCTCTGAATTAGAGTCTTAGAGGGCATCTGTGCTAGTACCTCCTATGTTTGCCCTCCCCGACTCTTACCTCCCTGCCCTCCCTCTTCCACCTTCAGCAGATTTAGAATGGTACTACGCACAGGCTGTGGAGTCAGAGGAAGCTGGGTTCAAGTTCTGACATTGGCAAGCTATTTAATCTCGACAAGCCTCAGTTTCCCCATCAGTAAAATGGACGTAATAATGCCTAATTCATAAGATTGCGAAAAGGAATAAGTGAGAGAATGCATATAACGTGCTTCGCTTGGAACACAGCCTTCCAGAAGGGCTTGATGAGGATAGACAGTCCAGGGGGTCATCCAGCCTGTGCTTGGATTCCTCCAAGGACAAGGCACTCACTGCCTGTATTACGTATTCAGACCAAATGCAAATCTGCCTCTTATACCTTCATTGGTGCTGAGGGTAAAGAGGCAGGGGGCCTGTGCTTATTAAGCGTTTCCTATGTGCCAAGTGTCATCATAAATGACTCAGAGAAACCAGGGTCCTTGCCCAGGGTCACATAGAGGAAGTGACCAGGATTTGAACCTGAGTCTGTCCAACCGTCTGTACTATGACACCACAAGAGAATTCTTCACAGATGTGGAAACAGCTTCCATGGTCCCCTCAGTGTCTTCTCCTCTCCATGGAAAACATCCCCTACACCTCAGGGAATATGCTTCATGTTCCCCCACCATCTTGGCCTCTCTCCTCTGGGCATGTTAATTTTGTCACTGTCCCTCTTTAAAAAACTAGGCTCTAGGCATAATATTCCTACCGTCTTCTGGTCAGTACAGAACAGAAATACACTCTCATCTCCTTTATTCTAGGTGCTATGTTTATGCCAGTAAAGCCTAAGATGGTGTGGCACTGGCGTCATCACGTTACCCTGATGTCTCCCTCATACTCATTATAGTCAGCCTACAAGAAAGATACGTCCCCTGCCCTTTGACCTGTTTGTAACAGTCACTGCAGGTAGTAGAACGCTCTCCAACTAGTTCAGCGGTCAAGCATATTATATTTGGTCGCTCACAGAATCTCCAGCAGGGCCGAAGAGTCTGGGCTTGGAAGCAGCAGAGCCAGGAACAATTCATGAGCCACCCCTGACTGGGCTTCTCCACTGGCGACATTGCTGCCATTAGACAGGAAGGCACTATGCTGCCAGTGCTGGCGTGGAGCACTGCCTCGAGGACCTCTGAAATCTGGGTCTCCTCCACGCAGCACCTCCTTCTTCACCTGTCTCTTCTAATTAACTAAGCCTCCCTGAGCATGTTTTGGGGGTTAAATGAGTTAATCCATGCATGGCCAGCCTCCAAGATGACCTCAGTGATCTCGCCTCCTGGTATCCATGTCCTTGTCTAGTTTCCTCTGACACTGGATGGGGCTGACTTGTGTAACCAACAGGATCCTTCAGAAATGACAGAGTGTGACATCCAACACTGGGTCATAAAAGACATTGCAGCTTCCAGCTCTCTTGAAGCACTCACTCTAGGGGAAGCCAGCTGTCATGTGGTAAGGACACGTAAGCAGAACTCTGGAGAGGTCTCCAGGGCAAGGAACAGAGGCCTCCTTTCAACAACCAGCACAAACAAGTCAGAGGTGTGAGGGAGCCATCTTAGAAACAGATCCTCCAGCCCCAGTCAAGCCCTCGGATGATCCTCCAGCCCCAGTCAAGCCCTCGGATGATCCTCCGGCCCCAGTCAAGCCCTCAGGTGATCCTCCGGCCCCAGTCATGCCCTCAGGTGATCCTCCGGCCCCAGTCACGCCCTCAGATGATCCTCCGGCCCCAGCTGACATCCTGGCTGCAACCTCACAAGAGACCCTGAGCCAGAACCACCCAGCTAAGCTGCTCCCAGACACCTGATCCACAAAAACCGTGTGAGTAAAATAAAATAAAATAATGTTTAACGTCTATTACTTAAGTTTGGGGGGAATTTGTTACAGAGCAATAGATAGCTAATACAAGCCATGTGAAGACTTAGAACTCTGCCTAGCATGTGGCCAGCATCCCTCCAATGCTGTCATTATTTTTATCCTCACCTCCGTGCCAAATGTCAGAAGCCATCACCTGAGCAAACTGGGGAGTCTGGAAAATGCAACACAATGACGATTTCACCTAACCTGCACAGCAATCCTGTGACCAGGTTTATTGGTATCTTTGTTTTGTGGATGATGAGAGGTTGAGTCTCTTGCCTTAGGTTCCAAAGACGAAGGTCCAGGATTTGAGCCCTGGCTGTCAGACTTCAACCCCCCATCCGACACTGCACAGCCTCTGGAGGCTGAATTTCACTGTGGGAAGCCCCCAACTTCGTGCATTGTCACTTCAAGTCTCCATGAAGGCGGTGTGTGGAAGCCTGGGCGGGAGGAGGGGGCGAGCAGAAAGGGAGAGAAGCCAGGAAGTGTAACGGAGTCCCATGGGACTCAAGAAAAATGCTATTGACACCAGCGCTCCATTTCCTCATCACCACCCCTTTGGGCAGAGATGTCAGAAGGACCCCAGGTAATTCAGCTAATAGGAAGGATGCGGAGCTGAGAACCCCTTATCAAAGATTTTTCCGGATGAAGGTGCAGGCTGTCTGGGCACTTTCCAGTTCTCCCAGGAAGCCTCCAGGGCTCCCTCTTAGGCTGAGCTGCCATGCTCACACCTCAGAAACTCAGCCTTTCTTCATCGTATTTAAGCTACCGCCCCAGCTCTTGTCTTGGGGAGTTGCCATGTCACCCTCCCCGTGCCAACCCTAGAGTGGAACTCCAGCCCTCCCACCCCCAACCCACTTCTTTTCTGTCTCCCAAACAGGTACCTTTCATTGTAAGGTTTTTTCTTGCTGGTTGCTCTGGGGTGAGGGAGCAAAAAAATAAACATCAGAGGGTCACAATGGAAAGATCTTCAGGAATTTATAGCATAGAGTAATGGAGAGAACAGAGGTTTGAAGACTGACCCGCCTAGACTCAAATTCTGGCAAAATCTTACCATTGATATGGTCTGGGGGCAAGTGAAACAACTTCTCTGCAACTCATTTTAGTTGTTCGAATAATAAAGAGGACCCTTGGGGAGGGCAATTCAGTAAAAGCTCTCACAGTCTGAAGTACACTCTTCCACCACCAAGAACCTGCTCTGCAGAAGTGCTCTTACCTGTGCTCAAGATCCAATGCACCAAGAGTTCCATGGCAACAGTGCTTATAACAAAAATTTGCAAATGTTCAGGAAATTCATCAGGAAATAGGTAAATAAATTATGGAGCACTCATAGGATGGAATTGCTTGGCAGCTGTCAAAAAGAATGAAGGAGAAAAAAAGAGAATATCTCAATAGCTCATTACTTCTCCTCCATCAAGACTTCATGTGTGGTGTTGCCGTAATCCCTGCTGCCTTGCTCACTACCGGTGATCATTCCTTCTCATTATTTGCCCCACAGCTGGAGGAGAACCTTGAGACCAGCGGATATTCTACAAAGAGCCGGGGATTCGTGGAGTGATGCAAAGCTGGGTTCATGCTGTTTGAGAGATGGTCTTCCGACCCTTCTGAAAGCAGCTCCCTTTATAGACAAGCTAGTGGCAGAGTGAGGAGAGGAGCCCACCTCTTCCGACTCCCAGCCCAGTGCTCTCCTCAATAACTCAGGCTCTCCATCTCTCACCTTTGCTATTTTGCAACAGCCTTCACTGCCTCTGTCTTTTCCCCTCCAACATGTCCTCCACGCTGCTTCCAGAATCATCTTCCTAAAGCACAGCTCTGCCCTACCCTAGCTCCCTGGTGGTTACAGAGCAAAGTCCACATGCATTAGCACAGCAGACACATACCACTATCCCAATCCCATATTATCTCCCTCTGATCGCCTTTTAGAAGCACCTTTGCTCCGGCCACCCTCATGCCAGCCTTACGCTACCGCCTTTGTCTTTGTACCATTTTCTCCTCCTGTGAAGTTCTCCCTTCCCTCACTCTGCTTCCCTACTGGGACCCTTTCTGCATCTTTCCATACCCAACCTGCTGACCCTCTAATGCCGCCTCTGGGAGGACTTCCCAGATCACAGCCTCACCCACCATTCTTTCCACCCTGCTGGCTCAGAATTCCTGGGGCACCATTTACAGGACTGATGTCCCCATTAGGTAGGAAGAATAGTCACCACAGCAGATTTCCCTGAGTTCCCCAAGGGATCTGCTATTTCATAGGCAGCAGATGGTCAATAACTACTTGAAAAAATGATTAATGAGTAAACCAGAACAATGGATTACTACAGAAATAATCTCCAAGTGAATGAAAGAGTAAACAAATGAATTGCCCTGAATTAATGAAGGAATGATTACAACTGACCTCTGAGTCTTACGGTCACTGGTCCCTTTTCCCCAGACAGTTGAAAGCCAACAATGTGAAGATCTCTGTCTAGGTAATACAAGCAAAGGTTATAATTTCCTCAAGATCCTGTGAGTACACCCCAGGAGAAAAACATCACTAGCAACTACAGAAAAATACAGATAGCCAAAAAAAGAAAGAAAGAAAACATGATCAACATCATTCATGATTTTTTTTAATGTAATTTAAAATACGACATAAATGTACAATGTACAGTGCTTGGTAGGCAGAGGAAGGGAAGCAGGTCGTCTCCAATAGTGTTGGTGGGTGTGTTACCATATCTACCACTTGGAGAGGTCAACCTGGAAATACGCACATACACATCAAAATTTTTATTTTAAATATGTTTATCCTTTGACCCAGCAACTCCACTTTTTTAAAATTGAAGTATAGTTGATTTACAATATTGTGTCCGTTTCAGGTATACCGCAAAGTGATTCAGATATATATGTATTCTTTTTCAGATTGTTTTTCATTATAGGTTATTACAAGATACTGAATATAGCTCCCTGTGCTATACACTAGGTCTTTGTTGTTTATCTGTTTTTATATAGTAGTGTGTATCTGTTAATCCCAAACTCCTAATTTATCCCTCCCGCTTCCTTTCCCCTTCGGTAACCGTAAGTTTGTTTTCTATGTCTGTGAGTCTGTTTCTGTTTTTTAAATAAATTCATTTGTATCATTTTTTTAGATTCCACATGTAAGTGATATCATTTGATATTTGTCTTTCTCTGGCTTACTTCACTTAGTTTGATAATCTCTAGGTTCATCCATGTTGCTGCAAATGGCATTTGCACCAGATCTTTATCTGTTCATCTGTCGATGGACATTTAGGTTGCTTCCATGTCTTGGCTATTATAAATAGTGTTGCTATGAACATTGGGGTCCATGTATCTTTTAAAATTAGAGTTTTCCTTTTTTCCCGATACACAGCAACTCCACTTTTAAGACTTAATCCTAAAGGAATAACTGGTCACGAAGACAAAGACTTATACACAAGAATTTTTATTTCAATATTGTAAGAGTCACAAATAGGAAACAATATAAAAGTCTGTACATTCCAGTTAAATAAATTGTGCTTTTTCCACACAATGAAACAATCAAACTCTGTACAGCCATTAAATAGAACTGCATTCTGTATAGACAGAACATGATGTGCCCATATCATTAAGTGGCAAAAGCAGATGAAGAATCATACGATCCTTTTTATTGACTACATGTGTATATAATTTTTATTTCTGAACAGAATAATTGTGGAAACCTATGGCTAGGATTGTGAGGAGAACTGTTGCTTTTTATTTTATATACTTTTGTAGGTTTTAGAAAACAATAATTGATAAAATTACTTTTATAATCAGAAAAACCTTTGGAGAGCCCAAGAGGCAGCCAGAGGGCCCTGGCTTGGGTCCCTCCAGCCCTGGCCCTGCTTCTCCTGCTCCCCAGCCTCTACTCTGTCTCTGACCGAGGACTCAGCCCCTGGGAAAGTGTGTCCCAGCCCACTTTCTGGAACAATTCAAACAATGGTGTTTTCTTCAGCATCGTCAAGAGCAACCTCCAGAATAAAACCTTGGGCTCACTTCAGTCCTGCACAGGGAGCGGAGTGTGTAAAGGTCCCACAGCTCAGGGAAAACTGCACAGGGTGGGCCCTTGTGGGCAGGTTTCCTCTTCGGTGGCCCTGCCCAGCTTTGTTCCAAAGGCACATAGCCTGTGGCTACTGTCTTTGTAACTCACCAGCTTCATCCACAGCCCCAGGGTATGAACTAATCAGGCCCAGGCAGGGATCCAAATCAACCAGAATAGAGGGAAGGGGAAAAGGGTGTTATTCTAACCCAAAAGCTCCATGGGAAAGGAGGCCATGTAGTAAAATAATATTTACTAATGTTTCATAATTGTTCAATGCCAGACACCATGTTGGTTAAGCCTTGGGGTCCGTTTTTTTGAACAAGAACCTAATCTCTATGAATCTAGGTTTTTTCATCTAGGAAATGAAAAGGTAATATCTATCTGTTAGGGTTGCTGTGCAGAATAAATAGATTATGCACGCAAACTACCTTACTCAGCGCCTGGAGTACAAAAATTCATCAATCAGTAGCCATTGTTTTCTCATTCTTGTTGCAGTTACACTTTGATATGCAGGAGGTGACCTGTCGCCTTCTCTACCTGCCCTCCTGTCATGCCAGCTGGTCCATCCCAATGGGGAGAGTGGCTGGTACCACTGGGACTTTCCTCTCCAGCACGGAACAGATTCTTCCTCTCAGCCTGCCAAAGAAACCAGCCCCACTGACACATTGATCTTGGACTTCCGGCCTCCAGAACTGTGAGATAACAAATAGCTGTTGTTTAAGTGACCTACCTGTAGTACTTTGTAAAGGCAGCCCCAGCAAATGGGTACAGTAGGGTATGATGAGAGAGGACAGACCTCTGCCTCTTGCCAGCTCTGTGACCCCTGAGAAGTTATTTAGTCTCACTGAGACTAGTTCCTTTATCTGTGAAATGGGTTTAACACTAGTGACTGCCTCATGAGGCCATGTGGGTTCCTGCATGGAATGCTGTAGATCCTGTCCCTGGCACACAAATGCTCAGCACTTATCACAAATATGCAAATTGGTCACCACTGTGGATCATAGGAGGAGGACCTGAAATTTACTCTAAGTTGCTTCACAAGTATGTGCTTTTCCTTCCCTTTAAAATTCTAAACTTGTGGGCGGGAAATGGGTCATCGTATTGAGTCCCCAATGACACCAGGACAGTTCTGTGAATTCCGTAGATGCTCAACAAATATTTCTTACTCAGTAGAGTGTGGTCTATGGTAGGATTGTATCAGAGTAAATTCTAGAGTAAGATCTTGATGTCTTTGCATCCACAGTCTGGGATGCCACACCTAAGACATTCAAAGAGTATTGATTGATTGGTAACAAATGAATGAATGAACTTTACGGGGTACGTGATTTGGCCTGTGGTATAACTGAATCTCTGGTAGGTAAGGTGTGATGTTTTTATCTAGCAACAATTTTAGCTAATATCTGCTATGATCTTGGCACCATAATAGACTAGAGAAATTCAAAATAATAAGCTAAGGATTATTGAACATTTACTGAGTTGGGTCCTGAGCTCCATGGGGATTCTCGCTTGCATTCCTCATGATATGGAGTAATCATAATTCTTACCTTCACTTTGCCAGTGTGGAAACTGAGGCTCAGAGAGATTGAAAACCTTGCTGCCAGAGTCACAGTGTGGGAAGGAGAGTCAGGATTTAAACGCGGGAAGTCTGATCCCAGGATCCACACGCTTCAGCATTGTGGCTCACTCCCTTTTTCTAAGGAAGCAGAACCCTGTCAAGGCTCTTACAGTCTAGATCTAGAGTCACTGGTAGGCCTGGCAGAGACCTTGAAAAGTAGCTAATCCAATCAATACCCCATAAGAAAATGAAACTGAGAACCAGAGAAGGCATGTGACTAGCCTTGCAATAAGAAAGTGACCCAACTGGGACATGAACCCAGGTCTCCTCACCCCCAGACTGGTGTGCCCTGGTGGGAGTGGGGACTTGGACTCTCACTGGTCATTCACCCAGGTCCCTAGCTCTCCATCCCACAGATGGGCAGCAAAAGTCAGGGAGGTGTGAAACACTGGCTTCTGCCCATGGAGAAGACTTGGGCCAGGAAGGGATCCTACTGAATGGCCCTGCACATCTGTCTTTCCCTCCTCCGGGACTCCAGTCCCTCTATCCCCACCTCCTCTGAGTTTTGGGTCAGTCCGGGCCAAATGTGAATAGAATCCCATGAGCACAAGGCCCAGGCTGTATTCTGAGTGATGAGCTGCTCGTTGTCACTCAGGACATGGACAGTATAGTCCCTGGGCTCTAATGATGCCGAGAACTGTGGGGTATCCAGCCCTGCTCCTAAAGGAGACAAAACGATCCTTATCACAGCAGTTCCAGCCAGAGGCGGCTGCAGTCAAGTCCACAGAAGTCCAGATGGCGCCTTTCAGAGCCTGGGAAGGACACCGATGAGCCTTCCTCATATTTCACAATGCGGTGTGTGTTGCACCTGACCCCTCCTCTTGCCGCCACCTTTTCTCCAGTGGCCTTGTCTTCCCGCTGCCATCCCAAAGCCATAGCTCTGGGTCAGGGGCTGAAGCTGGGGCTGGAGGATCTGGGCACAAAAACCTGGGACTGATTCCCCTGAAAAACACCCATGTATGGTTCTTCCAAAGACCTGGGGTCCTTACAGAACTCTCTAGAAACAGCAATGGTGTCCTTGGAGCCCAAGTGTTTCCCTGAGCTATCAGACAGCTGCCAGGCTGTGGGCTTAACGCTCAGGGAAACATTTTGCGAGTGCAATTTGTTACACGTGAGCTCTCGGTCACTTCAGATCCCCCAGTTATTTTCCACTCACTTGAGAGGCAGTACAGCTCTAGCTGGTAGATTTGGTTCCTTGCCTTCAACTAGAGTCAGAACATGTCAGCCCTGATAATGGATCTGGGGCACAAACGGTTGGGTTGTTGACACACTTTCTTGTTGGGTTGTTTCATATTTTGGTCTTTTACACACAAAAATGCATTTGCAAAGAGAGGCCCGATGCTTGGAAGTTAATAATAAAAATGCTTATCAACTGGTACTGTAGCTTAGCCGCCTCATTACAAGAGGAAACTAGGGCCCAGGGAGAGAAGGTGATTTGTCCAAACTCACACGGCTAGTGTCACAGGCAGCAATAGAACCAACAGAACCCAGGGACCCTGGGTCCCAGTGAATATGGACCAATCTATTTACTGGTGCCTGAAATTTCACCATTAGGAGTCGTTACTTATTTTTTTCACACTATTTGATAGTCTTATTTGGGTATATGAGTAGTAAACAAATATGTCATCCTAAAACGTATTTTTGGTTTTTTTGGCCATGCCACGTGGCTTGCAGTATCTTCGTTCCCCAACCAGGGATCGAACCCACGCCCTTGGCAGTGAAAGCGAGGAATTCTAACCACTGGACGACCAGGGAATTCCCTATAAAACATTTTTAAGGACGAAATATATTTACAGAGTCTATAAAAGTTCTCTTTTGCCCCTCCTTGTTCTCTCCCCAATCCCATTCCCTGCCCCAGGGGCACCCAGTGTTAGCAAATAGGTGTCACATCCATCCAGGCCTTGTTCAATGCAGTTAGGAATACATTTTCAATATGTGATTGGGTTTTAAAACATGCACTTATTATTATATATTGTAAATGTAGGTATATATTTTAAAATCCAATTTATATATCAGCCCATTCATAAATATAAGATCAAATTATACCGTTTTGAGACTTCTTCTGTTCACTTAACCTTGCGTCTTGGAACTCTTTTCGTGTTGGTCTTTCTAGAACCTTGCTTGGCATTTTGTCAATGGCTCCATAATATTCCATTGTATGGAGGTACCACAATGTGTACTTAGCCATTTGCCTATCCTGGGGCATTCAGGTTATTTCCCATATTTTTCTATTGCAGTCACAACTGCAGTGAACTTCCTCGTATATAAACCTCTGGGCCATGAGCCAATGTTTCTGCAGAAGAGATACCTGGAATTGAAAAATACAAGATCATTTGTCTAGAGAACACACCGCTTCAAGTTGTAATGAGTCACCTTAATGCTGTCGGAAGGTTTCTCTTCTTCACCTTCTTCGAGAACCTTCAACAGCTATAAATGTTCATCTGGAATCATCACAGCAACCCTGTGAAAACAAAGTATGGTCCCTATTTTACAACATGAGATTTCAGGCAGGATTTTACTAAATCCAGATCACAGCTCTTGTCATCATGCCAAACTGTGCTGGGAGATGTCCCCTCAGCCTGGGTCAGTCCTCTTACGGCAGGCCCTTCCACCCCAAGAGAAAGCCCCTGCCTGGCTGAGTCACCAGAACAGTGAGACTGAAGGAGTGAAGGACCACAGCCCACTGTCCAAAATGTGGGCCGAGAGGCAGATGCTCGTCCAGGGGCCCTGGGGAGGGAGTCCCACCACCAGAACAATGCAGAGGTTAAGGACACAAACTCTGAAACTGGGGACTTGGATTCAAATTGAAGCTCTATGACTTACCAAAGGCGTTTTCTTAGAAATTTAAGGTTTCAGGTTTCTCGTCTGTAAGATGGAGACAATAATAACATTTACCTCTTCGTGTAATAAGGATGAGTTGATTCAGAGTGTAATTATGCGAGGGCAGTTGGTCACTGATGCTTAGCGACCTGGTGTTTCCAACCAGGTTCAAAGAGCCAGACTTAGAATGAAAAGATGTGCCTTAAAATTATTAGAATTGTTCCCTTTTCTTTTGTTCCCTTTTCATTACCTTCCCACCTCCAACAAATCAATCCCACACAGATATTTAGTTGAAATATCAAGTCAGTGCTTTGAGGAGGGGACCTCGAGCCCTGGGTCCCTGAAGATCAATATTGTAGTTTCATGACAGGACAGGTGTTACAGAATGAGAACATCTTAGGCTGTGTAGCCGAAAACGTATGGGCCTCAGCGTCAAGCAAACCTGGAGAGAAGACAGATGCCTCTGCTGATTAGCTGTGTGACTCTGTCAAGTTTCTTAACTTCTCTGAATCTCCATTCTCTCCATCTGTGAAATGAGGATTTAAAAAAAAAGATAGCTACTTTGCTAACTCACTGTGAAGCTTACAGATGATGAAGCAGTGCTCCGAGCATAGTGTTCAGCTCTCAGAGTTGTAGTTATTATTATGTATTACTTTCAGTTGACAGTCTTGCTTTCTCCTCCACTGAGAACATTGGCGTAACCAGAGAACGACCACAAATGCCAGCCACCAGTCTGTTGCCTCTCCTGCACCTGTTTCCACAGACTCTGCCTTCCCACCTTCGGCCCCAAAGGAGCCAGCCGCTGCATTTGTGCACAAGATCCAGTCCCCTTCACCTACCCAAGAACACTGCTCCAGCAATTCATTTTCAATTTTTCTCTCTCTACTGGATCAGTCCCATCAAGTGAAAACATGCTGCTATTTCTCCCATATTTAAAAAAAAAAAAAAAAAAACCTTCTCGTGACCCTACTTCTGCTGTCAGCTACACACCCCCACCCCTTTTTTATGCTTCCCTTTGCAGCAAAACTTTTCTCTGCCTCATTCAGCATTTCCACTTCTGGGTATATACCCAAAACAGTTGAAAGCAGGGTCTCAAAGAGATGTTTGCACACTCATGTTCATAGCAGCATGATTCACAGTAGCCAAAAAGTGGAAGCAACCCAAATGTCCATTGATGAATGAATGGATAAACAAAATGTGGTGTATACATCCAACAGAATATTATTCAGCCTTAAAAAGGAAAGACATTTTGATTCATGCTACAACATGGCTGAACCTTGAGGAGATTATGCTAAGTGAATGAAGCAAATACTGTATGATTCCAAAGACAAATACTGTATGAGGTATCAAAAGTGGTGAATTCTTAGAGAAAGTAGAATGGTGGTTACCAGGGGGTGGGGGAAGGGGAGAATGGGAAGTTGTTGTTTAACGGGTGTAGAGTTTTAGTTTTGCGAGATGAGAAGAGTTCTGGAGATTGGCTGCACAACAATATGAATGTACTTAACACTCCTGAGTTGTACAGTTAAACGTGGTTAAGATGGTAATTTTTTTTTTTTGTGTGTGGTATGCGGGCCTCTCACTGTTGTGGCCTCTCCCGTTGTGGAGCACAGGCTCCGGACGCGCAGGCTCAGCGGCCATGGCTCACGGGCCCAGCTTCTCTGCAGCATGTGGGATCTTCCCGGACCGGGGCATGAACCCGCGTCCCCTGCATCGGCAGGTGGACCCTCAGCCACTGTGCCACCAGGGAAGCCCCGATGGTAAATTTTGGGGGACTTCCTTGGCGGTCCAGTGTTTGGGACTCCGTGCTTTCACTGCCAAGGGCACGGGTTCCGTCCCCGGTTGGGGAACTCAGATCCCGCAAGCTGCAAGGCACAGCCAAAAAAAGAGAAAAAAAGGTAAATTTTATGTTTTGTGTATTTTGTCACAGTTAAAAGTCAAAAAATTTTTTTTAAACTTTCCTCTCCTCCCATTCTTCCTTCAAGCCACTCCAGTCAGCTTTCATGCCCACCACTCCACTGAGACAGCCTTTGTCAAGGTCACTGTCGACCTCCACGTTGCCAGGTCTCACGGGCAGTCACTGCCCTGGCAAGACTGACCTGTCCATAGTATTTGCCACGCGTGACCACTGCCTCCTTCCTGACCCCCTTTCTCCACTTGGATTATTCACACACTCTGGCTTGTCCACCTAGCTCGTCTCATCCCATTGGCTCTTTCTTCAAAATGTGTACAGAAGGCAACACTTCCAACCTCACTTCTGGATTACTGGAAGAGCCTGCTAGCTAGTCTCATACGCCCACTTCTACCATTACCACCTACATCCCTTCTCAATTCAGCAGCCAGAGTAATCCCTTTACAACAAGCCAGTCTATGTCACTCATCTGAATCAAACCCTCCAGGGGCGCCCACTTCTTTCAGAGTGAAAGTCCACATCCATACAAGGCCCTAAAGCATCCCCCTCCCACCCCCCCATCAAGTCCCTAATCTCCTCTCCCACCACCTTCCCCTGGCTCCCTTGCTCTTGGGCACCAGCCCCACTGGCCTGGAACACCTTAGACATAACTCCACTTTACCACCCGTCACATTCTTCACCCAGGAGTCTGAAGAGCTAACACCTTCACCTTAAAATGTCAACACAATGTCACCTTTCAGCAAAGTCTACTCTGAACACCTGATTTTATTTTATTTATTTTATTTATTTATTTATTTTTTTTGTGGTACGCGGGCCTCTCACTGTTGTGGCCTCTCCCCTTGTGGAGCACAGGCTCCGGACGCACAGGCTCAGCAGCCATGGCTCACGGGCGTAGCCACTCCGCGGCATGTGGGATCTTCCCAGACCGGGGCATGAACCCATGTCCCCTGCATCGGCAGGCGGACTCTCAACCACTGTGCCACCAGGGAAGCCCCTGAACACCTGATTTTAAATTGCAACTTGTCCTCACCCCAATCACCCCTACCCCTCTCTACTTTTCCTTTGTTCCATAGCTCTTATCACCTACGTGTATATATCATTGGAGCATACTTTAGAATTTTTACCTACTTACTAGATTTCCTGTTTACTTTCCATCTCTCCCTGATAGAACATGAGCAGGGACTTGGCTTACTTGGTGCACTGATGTATCCCCAGCACCTAGAACAGTGCCTGCCACATAGTAAGTGCTCAGTAACCATTGGTTGAGTTAACTGCTGAACGATTTTCCAGGGTATTAATCTACTTCCAGTTAGCCCATTATCCCATTTGATCTTTTCACAGAAATTTTGTGAAGGCTGCCATAAGATATTGTTGCATCCATTTTACAGATGAAAAATTGGAGTCTCAAAGAGGCTCAGGGTCTTTGTTCATCTATTTAAAATGCAGTCTTTCATTTACTCAGCAAACATTTATTGAGTGGCATCATGGTAGAGCTGATGCTTAGGATAGAGATTTGTTCATGTTAATTTTTTTTTTTTTTTTTTTTTTTTTGGCTGCATCACGGGGCATGTGGGATCTTAGTTCACCCACCAGGGATCGAACCCACCACCCCTGCAGTGATAGCACGGAGTCTTAACCACTGGACTCCAGGGAAGTCCCAGCTTTTTCTTCTTTTAAACATCCATGCTCCCTTTTGAGACACTTTAAAATCTCACGCACCCCCAGTTAAAAGACAATCTAGAGCAATAACTAAGAGCGGGGGCTTTGGAGTCTGTGCTACAGCCCCACCTCCCTGACTCCCTGGCTCTGTGACCAGGAGCAGGTCCCTCAACCATTCCCTTCCTCAGTTTTCACACCTGCAAGGTGGGAATGATGATAACACCACCTCCAGAGAGACTGCCGGGAAAGCATTGTTACCAGTCAGTGCATTTTCTGCCTATCCCTATTGGCCAAGAGGATTTTATCCCATCTGCTTCCTATAATTTACATGACAAAACCAATAGGCTTCTTTTTTTTTCATTTCCAAATATAAAGATATATCATAATATTGAATAGGCTTTTTCAAACCCAAGAGTTCGGTACGCCCACTCTCCATTACCCCAGCGCCTCTTAGCATTCACAGATGCCAAGTGTGACCCCAAGTCAAGAGAGAGTCCTGGCCCATTCCTTCCTCTTTTTGCATCTCTTCCCAGCAGAGGAAGAGCTACCGGTTTCCAGCTGCAAGGTTGAAATGGGAACCAGCAAAAGTGCAAGCAAAGGGCTCAATTTCCCGATAGCTGCAGCTGTGTAGTGCCCTGAGCTATTTTTAAACCCCTTTTCAGAAACCCCAGTGCTTGCAATAGATCTATTTTCTTAACTGCCAAGAGATAATGCTTAAAAGGGATAGCTTGAAAATATTCCACAGCACTCATAAAAATGACTGAAATAGATGGTGCATAAGACGGCCTTTGTCTGGAGCCACAGAGGAAAGCGAGATGAAGTCTTTCAGACCCCAGGACGGCCGCGCTGCTGGATCTGCTGCTGACAACCATGGCTTTGTGTCTTGAATGTGCACTACAGCCAGAAAAGGCAAGAAAACCAAGCAGTAATTGTAGAGAACATCAGAGACCTGGCACTTAAATTGGTCATCAATTCCAGGTAACGGGACCCCAGAATAACTCCCCAAGAATCCCCTTCAGTTTGAGTGCCGCCTTATCTGGTAAACCTGTCCGCACCGTCTAAGACTAAACTAGTCGTCTGCCCCAGCCCTGAACTCCTGAATGCTCCCTGCCTTGTGTGGTGGAACCACCAGCCATGCAGTCATTTGTGTTACAAATTTAGGAATCATCCTCAAGTCTACTTTCTTTCACCTCCTACATTCAATAAAGGCTTACTAATATTGTCTCCTAAATAGTGCTGAAGTCTAGTCTCTTTGTCTCCCCGCAACCACTGCCCTGATTCAGTCCTTCATCATCTCTCATCTGGATTTTTCAAGAGCATCTTAATTAGTCTCCCTGCACCTATTTTTGTCCCTCTTTGCCAATTGATATTAGGATTTTTTTACAATTCCAAATCTTATATGTCACTTCTTGCTTAGAATCTTTCAGCATCTAACTGACCTCAGAAGACCGTCCACACTCTTTAGCAGGGCACACAGGGCCTTCCATGAGCTGCCGCTGTGACATCTTCCCCAAGCTCTGCTATAATCTACCTCACATTTTATGCTCCAGCAACGTCCAGCCACCTGTAATTTTCCACACACCATATTATTTATTCCTCTGTGCCTTTGCTTATGCTATCTCCCCTGCCTGGAATGTCATTCATCCCCATTTTTTAATAGGTAACATTTTATTGACGTATGCTATGAATATAGCAAAGTGGACAAGTTCTAAATTTACAGCTTGATGCATTTTTAGAACTGACATACTCAAGTAATGACTATGCATAAAAAGGAGTAGAATACCATCAGCAGTCCAGAAGCTTCCTTCCTGGCCTCTCCCAGATACCATCCCCTAAAAGGTAGCCAATATTCTGACTTCATTCCAAATGGATTTGTTTTGCCCAATTTTGAACTTTATTTAAACAGGATCATACAGTATATGCTTTTTTATCTGGGCTTCTTTCATTTAACATTATTTTGTGAGATTCACCCATGTTGTTGCATATGGCAGCCATTTGTTCTTTTTTCGTGTCTTATAGTATTCTATCACATAAATATGCCACCATTTATTCAGTCTAATATTGAAAAAAAATGAGTAGTTTCCAGGTTTTAGCTATTACAAAAGTCCTGCTATGAACATTCTTTTACTTTCTTTTTTTTTTTTTTTTTTTTTGGTGAACATGTGTGTGCATTTCTGCTGAGTAGAATTGCTGGATTGCATGCCGTACATATATTTAGCTTTAATGAGTATTGCCAACCAGTTTTCCAAAGTAGTTGTACCACTTTACACTCCCACTAACAATATATGAGAGTTCTAGCTGCTCCATATTTTTGCCTATACTTGGGATTGTCAGATTTGTAAAATTTCACCCATTTTACTGGATTTTTAAAACTATGTCTGACAATATCTGCCTTTGAATTAGAGTGTTTAGACCATTTACACTTAAGGTAATTAGTGATATACTTGGGTTTAAGTCAACCATTTATTTATACTCCATTTATCCCATCTGTTCTTTGTTCCTTTTTTTCCTCCTTTCTTGCCTTCTTTTGGATTACTGAATGTATTTTGTGTGGTTGGTCTAGGTTTCATATTATGTATCTTTGACTTACATTCTGTCTTTAAATAGTATTATAAAACTTAATGTGTAATGTAAGGAGCTGATAAGAATACACTTTCATTCTCTCCCTTCTGTCTTTTGTGCTTTTATTGTCATATTTAAACTCTCACATACAAGATCTACAATTTTTTGCTTAAACAGTTGATTTTTTTAAATTAAAAATAAGAAAAATTCATTGATACTTACTCCCATATTTATTATTTCCCATGCTCTTTATTGCTTTGCTTAACAAGTTTGCAACTGATGCCAGTCAATAAATGTTTGCTGAGTAAATGAATGACTTCATTTTAAACAAATGAATGAAGATCCTTAGCCTCTCTGAGATATAATAATAAATGTAAAATGTATATAATAATATCTTCTGTTAGCCTTCACAAAATTGCCATGAAGATCAAATGGGATAGTGGACTTAAGGTAGTTTAATTCTCCAGAAAATCATTCAGCCTATATATCTTCAAATATTTCTTTGCCCTTTTCTCTCCCTTCTTCTTATGGTACTTTAATTGCTTACATTTTAGATTTTTTACCACATTTTATATGTTTCTCTCTTTCTTTTCTGTAGTTCATGTAGTTTTTCTTTGTGCTTACATCTGGGTATTTCCTATTATCTCTTCAAGTTTACTAATCTATTCTTCTGTCATGCCAAATCTGCCGTTAAACACATCTATTAATTTCTTAATTTCAGTTATTGGACTTTTCAGTTCTATATTTTCTATTTGCTTTTCTGTATATATCCAATTCTTTACCTTGTCATCATTCTCTTGAAATAATTTCACAGTTATTTTATAGACTATATTTGTTAATCTCAAAGTCTGGATCATCTGTGGGTCTATTTCTATTGTCTGATTTTTTTTCCTTTGGGTTTTGATCTTTTGATTCTCTTTTACTGGAACATCTAGTAACTTTTTTATTAAAGGCTGGGCATTCTCTTGAAAACTTGTAGAGAATCTGGATGTTATATTTCTCCAGAGAGGCTTTACTACTCTTCCTCTTGGATGCAGTTAGTACAGAACAATCACCTTAATCACATCAGAAATTGAGATGGTTTGAGTGTGAGTTTGTTTTTGTAAGGCTTGATCTATTTCCAATTGCCCTTACTCTTAGGACATGGACCTTCAATGGTCTCATTAAAAATCTGGCCTATTTACCAGGACCTTTCCTTTTGGGCAGAACTCGAATTCCCTCAGTACCTTGAGATGGACAAAAATTTTGCTTAGATTTTTAGACTTCTAGCTCTTAAAATAAAGTTTCTAATTGACTTTCCTGATGAACTGCAAATGCCTTAAGGGGAAAAGTGGTGTAGAATATCACTCATTTCTCTATGATCTTGTTCTTTCAAGTCCTGGTTACCTTGGTTGCTCTCCAGTCATTTCAAACAGCTGTTTTAGTTTGACTGATGGTTTGATTTGTAATCTAGCCTTTCCAGTTATTCTTGGCAGGAGACTTGATACATCATAAACTAAATCTAATGCATAGAAGCAGATGTCCCTCCACCCACTTTTTGACTGGCACACTCACCCTTTTAGCCTTAGTACCACTTCACTAGAAAATCTCCCCTTAGTGTGTTCACCCAACTCCACCCTTCTCTCTTGGTTCCTCACACCTCCTCAGCTGTTATCTCATAGTATCTTCATATCGTTTCCACTCAACATGTAAATCATTGTTAATAATTACCTGATTTTTTTCTCTCTCTCTTCCCCACTAAACCATGAGCATCGTGAAGGCAGGGACTAGGATTTATTCATCTCAGTACCCTCCATACCTAGTACAATGCCTAGCTTAAAAAACATGTGCATTAGTGTGAACTTAATTGGTTCTCAATAGATGCTCAGAAAAGCATTAAAATGTCAGCCAAATGAACAAGAAATGGGATTTCCTTGACCCTGGAAGTTACCACCAGGACTTCCAGACCCACTCTCATGACGCTCTTCAACCTCTCAGGCATTTCCCCATTGGCCTCAACACGGCCACTAAAATTCAGATGATGTGCCCTATACATCCCAAGCCACCACCTTAAAAATGCAGCAGTGACTCACCAAGACAAGTCACTTTACCTCTTTCATCTTCAGATCCCTCATATGTAAGGTAGGAATATTAAAATCTACCTTCCTGGGTTGATAGGAGTCAGTTATAGCTTTGTCATTAAACACAGACTTTGAAACTAGGTTGCCTGGGTGTCAATCCTGGTTAAGCCCCTCACACGCTGTGTGACTGTGGGCAAGTTAATTAACCTTCCTGTGTTGGTATGGAATTAACATACATAAAAGTCATAAAGCAGTGCCTGGCACAAAGTAACTATTAGCCATTAGTATTCTATGAGGCTCAAATGAAATGCAATATAAGTAACCTATAAAATACCATGTTGGTTATTACTGTAAAGACTTAGTATCATTATAATAACACCCTGAGGTGTTGGTGGGTGCTACCAACTGACATTCTTAACACTAAAATACTAACATCCAGTCTTTTACTGTTGGCTTCTTTAACTTGTTTAAAAAAAAAAAAAAAGGTATTTTCAGCCTTAACACTTACTCTGAGTGATTCACATATGAGAATTGAGGTTTCCCCTGTAGTTCCTGAAATCCATAAACCAGAAACCCAGAGCACTACATGTCTCCGCAACCACAGGCTGTGGGCAGGAGGCCTGGGCCAGAGACAGCAAAGAAAATGTACGGGGGACGGGGGATGCTGAGAGACTTCCCCGGCCAGTATGGTATTCTCTGCCACAGCTCTTGTGCCCCTGGGCATCCACACTCAGGACTAAGGTGCACTCTGAGGGTGTCACAGAGATGGGGACTGTAAGATGGAGTGTCTCTGTGGCCAGGACGTTGACCAGGCCAGAGGGGACTTGGAAATGAAGTTCCAGAGGAGTTAGCAGGATCCAAAGGCTTAGGCAAGAGCCAGGGTTCCGAGCAGCCAGCCAAGGCCTGCGGTGGGCCGGGATCTGCATCTCCGCAGAGCCAGGTGCCACCCGAGGCAGCACAGAGCCGCAAAGGTGCCAGCTGAGTGGAGAGTCCCAGAAGGAAAACCAGGCTTCTGACACAGGCCAGACTGAATACCCACCAAACATGGAGGACAGAAGAGGCCACAGAAGGGTCAGGGACAGAGCCCGGTGTTAGTTTGGAATTGGGCAGCCGTGGGCTCAGAGCCCAAGCAGAACAGTCAGCAGGAAGCACAGAAGAAATCTGCTAGAAGGCAGAGAAGTGCTCTGGGGTACTTGTTAAAACAGACTATTAAGCCCCACCCTCAGAGAGACTCTGTACGGCATTCAGATCCAGGTCTAGACATCTGCATTTTTAACAACCCCCCAGATTATTCCAACATAGATGGTTCTCAGGCTACATTCTGAGAAACCAGTGGGGTCCAGTTTTGCCTAAGAGTCAAGGGCGTGGCCTCTTGATAGTTGTGCCTGCTGGGTGTGGGTGGCCCCAGGCACCCAAGGGTTGGCAGTAACCAGTAGGAAGTCAAAGACAAGCAAAACCAACCATAGGCCCCTCCATACCCTGCCTGTCTGTCTGGTGCCTTTGTGTGAATCCAGAAAAGACATCCCTTGTGGGCAGATGAGCTTGATAAAAGCACCCATTCTTCTGGGCGGAGAAGCCAGACCAGGGCCTGGGGCACAGAGCGCAGGGTGGGATTTGGTCTGCACTTGTCCCCTTGGCTAAGTGGCTTCGTAAGACACGAGACAGAGGGGTTGGGTGTCCTCTGGTCCTCTTAGTAGTGCCCACAGGAGAGCTGGAGGCCAGCAGGGGACGTTCATAGGACTGGAGGAGCACAGAGGCTAGAGTTCATGTTCTCTAGGGTTGGCCAAAAGGTTCAGTCGGGTTTTCCCATAACATCTTACAGAAAAACCGGAACGAACCTTTTGGCCCACCCGATAGACTCAGGACTGAGCTCAAGTTTTTGCCCCGCTATTGGCTGGTCATAGGACCAGGAATAAATTTCCTAACCTCTTAATCATGCCTCACAAACTTAGTCTGTACAACAGAATAGCACTATTGCCCACCAGTGAGACGTGTTCAAAGCCAAGGTAGCCATGCTACATCGTCAGGAACTTCTGGTGAACGTCAGGAGCCCCCAGTGACTACAGGAGGGTAGGTGCTCTACATGGTTCCCCCCCAAGCTCACCACCAGGAGGGATGTTACAATTAAAGCCAATAAGAGACAACACTCTGCCGTAGACAAACGTAATTAGCAGACAGGCACAAACTACAGCTGTTCCCGTAAGTTCAGTGAAGACCCAGCTGTCTGTCTATCCTTAGGCATTTCACCAATCCTAGGCAAGAAAGTTCCCTCCAAGGTACCTAAGGCCTGGTCCAAAGATGCCAAAGGCAATAAAAGAAGAAAAGCCAGAAGCCCAGGGGATTCAAAATGAGTTGCCTACTTATACATACACAATTATGTGAAAGGAAATTCAAACCATTGCTGTTGCAGGACTTCCCTGACAGTCCAGTGGGTAAGACTCCATGCTCCCAAGGCAGGGCGACCAGGTTCGATCCCTGGTTGGGGAACTAGATCCCACAGGCATGCCACAACTAAGAAGTCCGCATGCCACAACTAAAAAGATCCCGCGTGCCGCCACTAAGGCCCTGTGCAGCCAAACTAAATAAATAAAAAATTTTTTAAAAAAAGTAATGCTGTTGCTAAAACCTTTTCATTTTTCTTTAGTAACTTTGGTATTAAGAAATTCAATGATGTGTTAGATGTGTCAATGATCTGGTCTGAAGCTCCCTCCGAAAACCACTGGGGGAAGACTTCATGTCTCCAGAATAAAAGGGAAGCCTCAGTCTCGCCAGGAAGGTTTTGCTTAGAAAGAAAGAACGGTGATAAGCAGTGACGATCCCTCCTAGACAGGGCCAGCTGCAGAGTTCGCAGGACCCCTTGCAAAACGGAAACCCTAGGCCCTCATGTTCAAAAAGCAAGAGAAAAAGCTTTTAACTTTCTTCCACTGCCTCTCCCTCAACCTGTCATGGTGTCTTAGCCTGCTTAGGCTGCTATAACAAAATATCACAGACTGGGTGCCTTCACCAATAGAAGCAGACGTTCTCACAGTTTTGGAAGCTGGGAAATCCAAGATGAAGACGCCAGCAGGTTTGCTTCCTGGTGAGAACCCCCTTCCTGGTTTGCAGACAGACACTTTTCTGCTGTTTCCTCTCATGGCAGAGAGAGAAAGTGAGCTCTGTTCCCTCTTCCTCTGTTTATAAGGGCACTAATCCCATCGTGGGGGCCCCATCCTCATGACCTCATCAAAACTTAATTACCTCCCGAAGACCCTACCTCCAAATACCATGACACTGGGCAATTAGGGCTTCAGCATACGAATTTTGGGGGAGACACCAATATTCATTCCATAACACAGGGTGCTTTTTATTTGCTATTTAACATCACACTCCCTTGGCCATGGGGTTACTTCTGGGGCATTGCAGACCCTCACAGGCTCCTGGGGCCCTGCCCCTGGCGTAGTGCATGGCGTACACACATCCCACCCAACTCCACGCACTCTCATCCCCTGTCAGGGGCAAAGGGCAGCAGTGGTCATTGGGTGGGAGCGGAAGAGTGGGCAACCAGGCAGGTGCGAGGTAACAGGATCCTGTGTGAGCTGAGGCTCCAAGCCTGGGACATACATCATTGTCCCATCAGACGTTGCTATCAAAACACAAATTCAAAGACAAAAGTATTAAGAATTTCAAGACCACTACTGCAGAGCATTAAGCCCCAAGCATGGGATCTCCTACTGAGTGCAGGTCCCTGATGCTGGAACTCAGAGAACTCAGATGGAGGGCATTCAACATCCCTAAGTGAATCATTATTGTCCTAATTCAGTAATACCACAAAAGTCAATAGGAGAGCACCTGGGACAGCGTTTTACCCTTAACTGGTGCTCAAAACTATTCAAACACTGGGATTTGGGAAGTTCAGATGACTGAAAATAGGCCTAGATAGAATCAATGTAAAATTCACATGAAATAAAACAGTCCAGATCAGGGTTTCTCAGCCTCAGCACTAGTGACATTTGGGTAGTTCTCAGTCATGGTGGCCGTTCTATGCATTGTTCAGCCACATCACTGGTCTCTGCCAGTGATGCCACTGGTCTCAATGCCAGCAGCACACCCCTCCCCCACCTTTATGACAACCAAAGCTGTCTCCAGGTGTTGCCACGTATCCCCCGGGGGGCAGAATGGCCCCGGCTGTAAAACCACTGGTCTAAAATTTGGCACTTTGGGGGTTATTTTATGTTTGATGAGTAAATTATAGATTGTACTCCCACACTGAAAAGTTAAATTTGATGGGCTATTTATATGGCATTTAAAATTTTTTAACCTGAAAGTTGTCCATGCCTAAACTGTGCCTTCTTTAGCATCCTGCATCAGCTGTTGATAGTAAGTAGAGAGAGGGTATCTTTTTGAGGAGGAAGTGTGGAGTACCCTTCAAAATACTCAACAAAGACTCACTGATGGGACCGTCATATAATGAGCACTTGATTA